>NC_048565.1:21806375-24206375 GCF_013265735.2 Oncorhynchus mykiss | reverse complement strand
CGTCAGCTTGTCCAGGATTGGTTGTATTTAGAGTTGGTTGTATCTAAATGACAATTTGATATATGCCTGTTGATATGGAGGGTTGGTTTATGGTTTCGGGGTTTGAGTAAGGAGACAAAGCTGAACGATTTATTATGTCTATGCTGTCTGACTATGTGTGTTTTTGCTATTAAAGGAACTCAGCTGCATTGAAGGGGGGCTCTCAGAGAATTCATGGTTAGACACTGAATTGCCTGAGAGTCACAGGGTTGTGATAGAGCTCATATAATTAAAGATGAACTTTGATAACTAACTCTGACTTGTGTGTGGTTTGCGCTCATGATTTGGTAAATAGAGGAAATTTCCACGACATGGCCTTGAGATAAAAGCTGTTCAGTTCAGTCTCCCGGTCCCAGCTTTGATCCACCTGTACTGACCTCGCCTTCTGGATAGTGGGGTGAACAGGCCGTAGCTCAGGAGGTTTATGTCCTTGATGATATTTTTGGCCTTCCTGTGACATTGGGTGCTGTAGGTGTCCTGTAGGGCAGGCAGTGTGGGCAGACCGCACCACCCTCTGGAGAGCCCTGCGGTTGCGGGCAGTGCAGTTTCCGTACCAGGCGGTGATACAGCCCGACAGGATGCTCGCAATTGTGCATCTGTAAACGTTTGTGGGGGTTTTAGGTGACAAGCCAAATTTCTTCAGCTTCCTGAGGTTGAAGAGGATCTGTTGCACCTTCTTCACCACACTGTGTGGGCGGACCACACAGTTTGTCAGTGATGTGTACGCCAAGGAACTTGAAGCTTTCCACTTTCTCCACTGCATCCCCTGTCGATGTGGATAGGGGCATACTCCCTCTGCTATCTCCTGAAGTCCACGATCCATTCTTTGTTTTGTTGATGTTGAGGGAGAGGTTATTTTCCTGGACCACTCCACCAGCGCCCTCACCTCCTCCCTGTAGTAGGTGATTGAGTTGGAGGCGTGCCTCAGTCATGGGTGAACAGGGAGTACAGGAGGAGCCTGAGCACACACCTTGTGAGGCCCCTGTGTTGAGGATCAGCAAAGTGGAGATGTTGTTTCCTACCTTCACCACCTGGAGGCGGCCCGTCAGGAAGTCAAGGACCCAGTTGCACAGGGTGGGATTCAGACCCAGGGCCCCAAGCTTAATGATGAGCTTGGAGGGTACACCCATATTGAAGGCTGAGCTATAGTCAATGAACAGCATTCTTACATAGGTATTCCTCTTGTCCAGATGGGGTAGGGCAGTGTGCAGTGCGATGGACATTGCATCGTCTGTGGATCTATTGGGGTGGTAATCAAATTGAAGTGCGTCTAGGGTGTCAGGTAAGGTAGAGGGCATATGATCCTTAACTAGCCTCTCAAAGCACTTCATGATGACAGAAGTGAGTGCTATGGGGAAATAGTCATTTAGTTCAGTTACCTTTTGCTTTTTTGGGTACAGGAACAATGGTGGACATTTTGAAGCAAGTAGGGACAGCAGACTGGGATAGGGAGAGATTGAATATGTCCGTAAACACTCCATTCAGCTGGTCAGTAAGGATGTGGCTAGGGATGCCGTCTGGGCCGGCAGCCTTGCGAGCGTTAACACGCTTAAATGTCGGCCACAGAGGACGAGAGCCCACAGTCCATGGGAGCGGGCCGCACCGGTGGCACTGTGTTCTCCTCAAAGCGGGCGAAGTAGGTGTTTAGCTTGTCCGGAAGCAAGACGTCATTGTCCGCGATGTGGCAAGTTATCCCTTAGTAATCCATGATTGTCTGTAGACCCTGCCACATACGTCTTACGTCTGAGCCGTGAATTGCGACTTTACTTTGTCTCTGTACTGACGTTTTGTTTTGCCTGTTTGAGGGAATAACTACACTGTTTGTATTCAAACATATTCCCAGTCACCTTGCCATGCTTAAATGCGGTGGGTCGCGCCTTCAGTTTTGCGCGAATGCTGCAATTTATCCGTGGTGTTTGGTTTGGGTAGGTTTTAATAGTCACAGTGGGAACAACATCCCCTACACACTTCCTGATGAACACAGTCACCGTGTCCACGTCAATGTTAATCTCAGAGGCTACCTGGAACATATCCCAGTCCATTTGATTAAAACATCCTTGAAGCATGGATTCCGATTGGTCAGACCAGCGTTGAATAGACCTTAGCATGGGTACTTCCGTCGGACTTTCTCTATGTTATCAGAACCACACCATCTGTAGTTAATCATGAAACATACACCACCGCCCTTCTTCCTGGAGAGTTCTTTATTCCTGTCTGTGCGATGTACTGAGAACCCAGCTGGCTGTATGGCTGGGGACAGTATATCCCAAGAGAGCCATGATTCAGTGAAACAGAGTATATTACAGTCCCTGATGTCCCTCTGGAAGGAGATACTCGCCCTGAGCTCATCTACTTTATTGTCCAGAGACTGAAGATTAGCGAGTAATATACTCGGAAGCAGTGGACGGTGTGCACGCCTCCTGAGTTGGACAAGAAGTCTATTCCGAACAACTCTTCTCCGCCGGAGGCGTCTTAGAGCAGCCGCTGGGTTAAGTTCAATTGCCCTAGGGGTACGAACAAAGGATCCAATTCGGGAAAGTCGTATTCCTGAATGTAATGCTGGTGCATGCATTACCATCGCTCTGATATCTTTCTGGCTGTATGTAATAACACAAAAAACATTCTGTGTGATTAATGTAAGAAATAACAGACACAACAAAATACTGCAAAGTTGCTTAAGAGCTAGAAGCAGAGCGGTCATGTCTGTCGGCGCCATCTTATTGGTCCTCCTCACCTGCTCTTTGGTTTTCAAAGTGGTGCTTGACGTGGTATGCCTTGAGGCTGTACAGGTAGGAGTTTTTCTGGGGGGAGCCGTAGTGAAGGTAGTAATGGATCATGTCGTACACCACGTACCCAAACAGCCCCCCCACAAACAGGGACACCCCTAAGGCCTCAGGGAAGGACTTGGTCAGCAACAGGTAGAAGCTGCCTATCACCACTGAGGCCAGGCAAGGAGGAAAGACTAGGCGGGAGCCATCGTAGGGAGACTGGAGGGGAGAAATCACCATGGTGTTAGTATAGGAGCACATATCAGTTAAAAAAAAAGACGATACATTTTAAATGTTAGTGAACAATACTCTGGAACTCTCTTCTGTATATGTACATATCTCACCTTATGATGCTGTCCGTGCAGCAGGAAGTGAATGGTGATGAGGTAATAGTTGTGGGCGGGCGGGCGCATGTGAAAGATGAAGCGATGGACGCAATATTCGATGAAGGTCCACGTGACCATGCCCATCACAAAGATGAGCGGAAAGCTGTATTTGTGCACCAGGAAGGAATAGTCTGCAGAGGGAGTGGGTGGGACAGATGCAGGCTTAAACAGGAATCACATTTCTACTAGACTGTACATGGGAACAAGCATGAATTTGCTGGACAGATGAATTAACAAATAAATGTGGCTGGAATGAACTACTTCTATTACTTCTTATTTGTCATGTTTTTTATTTTATTAGTTATACTATTTTGAGTTTGAATACTGCACTGTTGGATAGGGCTTGCATGTTAATCATTTTACTGTACAAAATGTATGTTTTAAATAGTCTACTACTTGAAAGTATTTTCAAATACTTATTTCCAAATACATTATTTCAAATACCAAATGCATGGGTGTATTTAAGTATTTGTATAAATACTGTGTATTTGAGTATTTTCAAATACATGCCAATACTTTACATGTGTATTTCCAAATATTGAACTACTTACATTTAAAAAATAAAAAAAAATCCAAATACTTACTACCCTAAATAGTATTTTACCCCAGATCTGATGATTGTGTCTTTGTTACCTGTGCTGGCGAATAGTCTGGTTGTCTCCTGAGCCAAGGTGGTGTAGCAGTACCAGCTGAGATAGAACACCAGTGGCATCCACACAGCAGGGACCATATACCTACACGCAGACAATCATATGGACTGAGGTAACATGCAAGTGTTAGGGTGGCAGGTAACAAGGTAGCAAGGGTGGCAGGTAGCCTAGCGGTTAAGCTCGTTGGGCCAGTAACCAAAAGGTCGCTGGTTCAAATCCCCTAGCTCTAATGAAAAAAATCTGCAGATGTGCCCTTGAGCACTCAACCCTAATTGCTCCTGAAAGTCGCTCTGAATAAGAGTGTCTGCTAAATTATGTAAGTGCTTTCCTACATTGTATGGGCTGGTTTTCCTGACAGCGATTAAGCTTAGTCTGGACTAAAAAGCATGCCTAAAGGAAATGTTTGGGACCTCCAAACCTTTAAGAGGCTCAATTGAAAATGCCTTTAAGTCCAGGACTTAATCTGTGTCTGGGATACATGTACATATCATCTCTCTTACCAGGATGTCTTGGTGCTGGCCTCCATGAACTCGTTCCCAAACAGGCGAATGGGCCGATTCACAGGCTGGTGCACCCAGGTCTCGTATTTCTCTCCCAGGTTGCCCACCTGCCAGGCCAGGGGCTTCCGCCAGTCCACCAGGTCCTGCAGGTATAGCAGGGGAGACACAGCTCGGGTTACAACACTGCACATACAGTTGCTTAAGCCTTACAGCACACAACAGTTCATTACAAGATGTCTATAGAGTGTCATAACCTCATCAGTACTGCTTCTGCCTAAAACCTTCAATTGTCAAAGGACATATTGTTCTTGTAGAATCTAGATAAATGGAAATTGGACTCTAAAACTTATTTCAGTCATAGCTTTATGTGATAGTGTGATCAATCAGTCTGGGCCCTTCTGTAGGTGTTGTAATTGTCCAGCAGGTGGCGGTAGAGAAACATATGGCCAGAGGAAGGAGTTATCTCAATTTCTGTGAAGGATCTGCAGATTGTATCTCTGTCCATACCTTTTACTAAATGTCTCCTTCACCATGAGTTCTCAGAGTCATGGTCTCTTATACATTATCATAGATTATAGGGCGGGTACTATATTAACTAGACCACAGAGCCATGCATGGAATAGCTTTTTGCTATAGTTGACAATATTGGATGAATTGAGGCAAACAGAAATCTAAAATCATTCATTGGGGACGTCGATTGTCTTGGAGAGTAGGTTAAAAGTGGAGAATGTTTCTCAAAACATACCTGAAACCCCAAAAGATAACAATGAGTGACAAGTGTCATTGTATTCAGGACACATATTCCCTCCACTGTGTAAGTATGTAGGGCTGAATGAGCTAGGAGGAGACAAGCTGCACTAGGTACAGTGCCTTCAGAAAGTATTCACACCCCTAGACTTTTTCCCAGGTTGTTGTGTTACAGCCTGAATTTAAAATTGGTTGATTTAAAATTTTGTGTCACTGGCCTACACAAAATACCCCATAACGTCAAAGTGGAATTATGTTTATAGACATTTTTACAAATTAATAAAGAGTGAAAAGCTGAAATGTCTTGGTTCAATAAGTATTCATAAAGTTGCATTAACTCACTGTGTGCAATAATAGCGTTTACATTTTGTTTATGACTACCTACCCCACACATACAATTATCTGCAAGGTTCCTCAGTCCAGCAGTGAATTTCAAACACAGATTCAACCACAAAGATCAAGGAGGTTTTCTAATGCTACACAAAGAAGATCACTTATTGGTAAAAGGGTTAAAAAAAGTAGATATTAAATATCCCTTTGAGCATGATGCAGTTATTAATTATAATTTGGATGGTGTATCAATACATCCAGTCACTAAAGATGCAGGTGTCCTTCCTAACTCAGTTGACAGAGAGGTAGGAAACCGCTCAGGATTTTCACCATGAGGCCAATGTTGACTTTGAAACAGTTAGAGTTTAATGGCTGTGATAGGAGGAAACTGAGGATGGATCAACAACATTGTACTTTCTCCACAATAGTACCATAAACAACAGTGTGAAAAGGAAGCCTGTATAGAATAAAAAATATTCCAAAATATGCATCCTGTTTGCAACAAGGCAAAATGTGGCAAAGAAATTAACTTTATGTCCTGAACACAAAGTGTTATGATTGGGGCAAATCCAATACAACACATTACTGAGTACCACTCTTCATATTTTCAAGCATGGTGGTGGCTGCATCATGTTATGGGTATGCTTGTCACCAGAAAGGACTATGGAGTTTTTTTAGCATAAAAATAAATGGAATAGAGCTAAGCAAATGCAAAATCCTAGAGGAAAAGCTGGTTCAGTCTGCTTTCCAACAGACACTAGAAGACACATTCACCTTTCAGCAGGACAATAACCTAAAACACAAGGCCAAATATACACTGGAGTTGCTTACCAAGACAACATAGAATGTTCCTGAGTGGCCCAGTTACATTTTTGATTGAAAATCTATGGCAAGAAATGTCTGTCTAGCAATGATCCAGGGGTATGAATACTTTCTGAAGGCACTGCATGTGATAATCAATGTCAAGTGTTATGCCATCACCCAATGTATCACAATGACAAACACACACAGAGCTGGCCCTCACACACACAGGTGGCCCTCACACACACACACACAGGTGGCCCTCACACACACACACACACACACAGGTGGCCCTCACACACACACACACACACACACACACACACACAGGTGGCCCTCACACACACACACACACACACACAAACACACACACACACACAGGTGGCCCTCACACACACACACAGGTGGCCCTCACACACACTCACACACAAACAGGTGGCCCTAACACACACACACACACACACAGGTGGCCCTCAAACACACACAGGTGGCCCTCACACACACACACACACAGGTGGCCCTCACACACACACACACACACACACACAGGTGGCCCTCACACACACAGGTGGCCCTCACACACACACACACACACACACACACAGGTGGCCCTCACACACACACACACACACACACACACACACACACGGCCCTCACACACACACACACACACAGGTGGCCCTCACACACACACACAGGTGGCCCTCACACACACACACAGGTGGCCCTCACACACACACACGTGGCCCTCACACACACTCACACACAAACAGGTGGCCCTCACACACACACAAACAAACAGGTGGCCCTCACACGCACACAGGTGGCCCGCACACACACACACACACACACACAAAATATTCCTAAAGCCCGAGGAAGACTGCCCCTGTTCTGTCATTGAAAACATAGCAATATCTCCCCTGAGATATGGCACTTTTACACTATGACATCACTCTGTGCATACCATTCGCTGTCTATCTCTACTGAACACTGATAAACCTGCCACATAGTTGATCTACTATAGACTGCCAGAAATGCCCACGAAACCACTCCCACACGGTCTCCAATGAGTAGCTGTGAAAATTGGTGACCACACAGTTTTTAGCAAAGCTGGGTGAATGACCGTAAAAGTGGTCACCTCTCGATCTTCTCCCTCTATGTGTCAATGCAGGAGTGTACTGTAGCTCACAGGCCTCAGTCAGAGGAGCGCTGAACTCAAGGTCCTTGGACCAGACACAGGTAGAAAACCCTGCCTACCTGCAGCAATGACAGCTGTGCTCTGTAGGAGACGCAGTGCCACAATGTTGGGCCAATGACAGTCTCAAATACAATACGGCTCTGGCATATGAGCTCTACTTTGACTTGTAGTTAAACCCCAGAACATCCTCTGATTAGATCACCAGGCTGGCTGGCTGGTCTGATGCAGTGGTTGGGTTTTAATGCTTAGAAAGATCTAGATGATGTCCCTTAGCCTGATCTTAGTCTTTTTTCTTCCGGTTTTCTTTCTGATTCTCTCTCTCCCACTCTCTTTCTCTGGTTGTGTTTTTCTCTCACCGTATCCAGGTTGACTTGACTGCATTTGCTAATGGGTGAAGTCTCCTCATCCATTGTCTTCTTCCTCTCCCTCGCCGTCTGTGGAACAACAGGAGACAATGAAAGGGATTGTGAGCTCCAAATCAAATTGCAAACATGGTCAGGCTATCCATTAAGGCAACCTATTCACAATATAAATGTTACCATGGGGATATAATGTGGTTAAGATTTGTCTGTGGCTAATCATGGCAGGTTATTTGTTTCTGCACATCCTCATGGCTATACTTCAGATTATTATTATTATTCACTCTTCAAAGTTGTAATAATAGAATGCAATTTCAAAAGTGCACCATTAGTTCCTCTTGTCATGTTAGTCATTGCATGCCTTAGAGAGCCATTTATAACTTGTCAGAAGTGTCCAGATCAACAAGCCCATTTATTTATTTTTAATTTAACCAGGCAAGTCAGTTAAGAACAAATACTTATTTACAATGTCGGCCTACCCCGGCCAAACCCGGACGACGCTGGGCCAATTGTGCGCCGCCCTATGGGACTCTAAATCACGGCCAGATGTGATACAGACTGGATTCGAACCAAGGACTGTAGTGACACCTCTTGCACTGAGATGCAGTGCCTTAGACCGGTGTGCCACTCCGGAGCCATGTCAGTTAAGGTTTTATTATTTACGTTTTTTTAGGGGCGCGGGATGTTCCAGCCAGAGTTTTTTTTTTAGTTTGCAAACCCCTGCCTTAGAGTACCACAGTATGAGTCATAATACCCATAAAACCTGGAGGTCAAACAGGGGAACGATTCCAATCATTTTCCCACCATAAATTCTTCCCAAACGGGGATTTTGGAAACAACCCTGGCGTAACATTTTGATGACCATGTAAATCTCTCTAGGACAAGGGGACTTTTATCAATACAGCCAACTGTATTTACCCCCCAAAAGTACATGCAAATTAGCTGCTAATGTGGCTGTCATAAAGAACTACAAATGCCAAGAGGATCTGGAAGAGACTGCCGAATCCAGGCAAAGGTACATTCTCTGGATTAACTATCTAATGTTAGCTAAATGTAGTAATTAGTAAAAAAAAAATTAAATGGACAATTCTGTGAACAGTCTTGTGCAAGTTTAAAATTGACACAATACCTGTTAGCAAAGGTACTACTGTATCAACTAGAGATTATGTGCAGGGGCTTGCAGTCATTTCTAGTTTTGAATGTCTACTTTCACGCTAATTAACATTTTTGAATCTGGAGAGTAAATAGAGGCGAATATATTGATAAAAGTCACCTAGATTTACACAGTTATCAAAACGTCACACCAGGGTGAGCCTACACCAAACACAGACCTTATTTAAGTGCTTGTAAAATCCACTATGGGAAAAATGAATGGTGGAAAACCATTTGGAACCATTTCCCTGTTTGACCACTAGGTATTACAACGCCTCCACTGTGGGGCTCTAATCAGCCCCATTCAGTGATATGACACACTTCAAATTCAAATACTCCGGCTTCATGCAGCATTTTCCATAGGAATATGTAGATGACGTCAGCGCTATCATTATCTACTGGTTTCAATGTCCATACTTTTATGTTTAAGGGCACATTACATGAATGTGTGGGTTGGTACTCAGGACCAGGGAATCTCCTCAAAGTGGAGTACTATTAGCTGATCATCTATATTCTAGGTTGTCCTAAAAACTAAGTGGGAAAATTACAGAGAGGTGAGGGATAACTAGATCCTTGGATAGCCAGGCTGTCAAGCTTGGTGATATGTGACATGAGGAGTTTGTACAATTAATATGACCAGGCAGTGAGGCATGCCTCAGCTTGTTACACAAAGGCATGCGTTTAAAAGTGTTGACTATTTAAAACAAAGCAACAAAAGTACAGTATATTGTCGTGTCTTTGGCTATGCCGGATTAAGTGATATGACATGCTATTTTATAAAATCCTTTCTCCGTAATTAAAATTACCTGATTGAGCTAATCATGTAAATGTAATTAACTTGAAAGTCAGGACACCATGAAAGAATATTTATAGAGCTGTTATCTTCCGAATAAACTCTTAAAGACCTAGTAATATTTTACATCAATAGCAGTCAATATTAATCGTCACCTTATTTCAGTCTCATTTGAAAGTTGTAAATTCTTGTTTATCTGCATGAACTCTGGCTAACAAGTTGAATCAGCAATACAAAATTGGGTTTAATTATTTATTTACTAAATACCTAACTGATCACACAGAATGACATATACACAGAATGAATCATACCTTGATTACAAATTACGTCCTAAAGGAAAACGTCCCTGGCGGGCGGAACAGATATGGTTGCACAAAGAAAAGGGCGATTGGTCTGAGTGAAAGAGCGGGAAGACTGAGGAACAAAGTGAGAAGCGATGTCTCTTTCGTAAATACGTTATCTTATTCATTCTAAATTACTGCCCATTTGGAAAAGGAAAATGCAATAAATATTTACTCTGAGCTGCGCTTCGGTAGGTTGGTGGTAGATGGAAGGCCGTGTTGCCCAACCAAGTCCTTTGAAGAATGTCTCTGGTGGTAAATTATATACGTTGTAGTAACGTCGTTGTGTGGTAGACGGGATACTCTGTCTGTTCTTTCCTAGCCCACGTTTGCAGCTGCTGTTGCTAACTCAATGGCTAGGATGTATCACTTGTGTAGTGAATAAGAGTTCAAAGTTCATACCATTCGCAACCAAAGCTCACGCTGAGGTTGGCTTAGTTCTGTAGTTGACATGTTAGTCCTTTTAACGCAGAGGCTGCAGACCTCACGTACTTGGAACCGGAGGTTACATTTTCTTCAAGGCCTTATATAGGAAGGGAGAGAAGGGTGTGTTTGAAAAGTTTTATAACCCAGGTCACTTCACAGGGGCGGGCTACTGATTGAGCAGAGCCCTAACCTTATGAAAACCCAAATCTCTCATGTGGAAGCTAAAATTACATTTAATCTCTTCACCAATAATTTTATATTCAAATATTTAAATTGAACAACAATTCCGATAACAATTCCGATAACTACAATGTGCAGACTTTCCACTGTCGAGTTTATGTCATCCTATCATTGATGAGAATGTCTCAGATGACAACCGAACTGACATCATATTCATTAAGTACCACCGCATAAATTCAATTGGTCGGATTACCAGAATATAGTTCATTTCCCCCCACCTTCTGATGTTCCCAGAATCTCTATGTTAACCAAGGGATTTTCAAATGTCACATCAGTAGGGTAGAGAGGAAGAAGGGGGAAAAGGTATTTATGACTGCCATAAACCCCCAGGCCAACGTCATGACAATATGCCATCATTTACTATTCAACAATTACTTTTGAATTCTTCATTCATTCTTGTAAAATGTCAGGTGAATATGCCAATAAGAAACCCATGCTCATTTCTGAAGGTAAATTACATACAGTAGCTCAAGTTATGAGTGTGTTACAAGATGGTTTCACTTACCCTCTAATAATAATAATAATACATTCTAGTCAATTTTATTTAGGAACAGAATCCTTGCGGCACTGTTTTGGATGTAGTTTATGAATTGAATTTTCAGGCAGCCCCCCCCCCCCCCCCCCCCCCCCCCCCCCCCTAAGTACTGCATTCCCATAATCAATTCTGGAGAAAATTAAAGCTTTTCATCGATGTGGTGAGAGAGAGAGACTTAGGCGGGAGATGTTATTCTTTCACCTGAAGAACGTTTTTCAGACGTGATCAATGTGGCAATTAAAAGGAGACCGCAGGGTCAAATTTCACCTTCAAATGAAGGGGATGATGTGGCCATCTATGACAGGGTGGATGCTGCAGGAGTTGGTGATCTGGTGGTCTTGCTGCTATTGATTTGGGGGAAGTTGTTCTGCATCCAAAATTTGACCTCTTCCAGACAATGTTGACAGAGCAGATATTGTGTCAGGCTTTGTTTTAATGTACACCTGTAGTCTGCTTAGCAGTGGAATTGGACACTGTGTAGTCTGACAATCTGGCCAAGCGGAAGCATGTAGAGCAGGAAGAGGATAGGACCTAACATAGAGCCTCAAAGCTGGTTAGCACCGAGGTGTGACTGAAGTGTAGTTGCCACTAGGTCCACACTCGGTGGTGATAATGCACCTTAAAGTTGGTTGCCAACTGAAATATAAAATCCACAGAAGAAGACAAGGAATACTACTGAAGGAGGAGTGGTTACTAGAAACTATTAATTTCCCCTTTTATCGGTGGATTAAATGTCGGAGTAGAGAGCATACTATTGCGTGTGACTCAACATTCTACAAAGATCCAGAAAAAAAGGACATTTTGCATTTCAGTTAAAATAACAACCCAATATTTATATGCCAAGACAAATTCACTAGCAACAGCAAGCTATATGTCCATGAATGTTTAATGTGTTTCAACCTGTCCCCAAATTAATATAGTTGGTTCAGAGTTTGTTTTAATATTTCAAACAGACTCCTGGAATAGGATGTGTCAAGGGACTTAATGTTTCTGAATTTAATAGTGTGTTTGGTACGGAGCTGAATTGCAGGGGTACTCAGACATTTTCATGGCCAGATACACCCATCTCATGTACATCCAGGTATGAGGCCGGGACTTCTCCAGTGATGAGGTCTAGTGTATGCTCATGATTGTGTGTGGAGGTGTTGACATGCTGTACCAGATTGAGACAGTCGAGCATGTTCAGGAAGTCAGTAGCAGAGGAACATTTTGATGAATCAATGTGAATGTTGAAATCACCTAGGACAGTGGATCCCAAACTTTTCATAGTCCCGTACCCCTTCAAAACATTCAACCTCCAGCTGCATACCCCCTCTAGCACCAAGGTTAGGGCACTCTCATAATGTTGTTTTTTGCCACCATTGTAAACCTGCCACACACACACTATACGATTCATTCTTAGGTTTAATGAATGTATGTGAGTTTTTGTCACAGCCCGGCTTGTGGGAAGTGACAAAGAGCTCTTATAGGACCAGGGCACAAATAATAATATATTAATCAATAATCTTGCTCTTTATTTAACCATCTGACATATAAAACCTTATTGGTTCAAACATTGTGAATAACTCACCACAAGTTAACGAGAAAGGTGTGCTTGAAAGGATGCACATAACTCTGCAATGTTGGGTTGTATTGGTGAGAGTCTCAGTCTTTTTCCACACAGTCTGTGCCTATATTTAGTTTTCATGCTAGTGAGGGCCGAGAATCCACTCTCACATAGCTACATCTTTGCAAAGGGCATCAGTTTCTTAACAGTGCGATTTGCCAAGGCAGGATACTATGAGCGCAGCCCAATCCAGAAATCTGGCAGTGGCTTCTGATTCAATTTTCACAGAACCGCTTGTTGCAATTTCGATGAGGCTCTCTTGTTCAGATATCTGTAAGTGGACTGGAGGCAGGGCATGAAAGGGATAACGAATCCAGTTTGTGCCATCCGTTTCGGGAAAGTACCTGTGTAATTGCTCTCCCAACTCACTCAGATGCTTCGCTATATCACATTTGACATTGTCCGTAAGCTTGAGTTCATGTGCACACAAAACAAAAATAGTACAATGATGTAAAGACCTGTGTGTTGTCCTTGTTAATGCAGACAGAGAAGAGCTACAACTTCTTATCATAGCCTCAATTTTGTCCCGCACATTGAATATAGTTGCGGAGAGTCCCTGTCATCCTAGACTCAGATCATTCAGGCAAGAAAAAACATCACCCAGATATGCCAGTCGTGTGAGAAACTCGTCATCATGCAAGCGGTCAGACAAGTGAAAATTATGGTCAGTAAAGGAAACTTTAAGCTCGTCTCTCAATACTTTGCACCTTGATAACCAGTGCACTTCTGTATGTTGTAAAAGTGTTACTTGGTCGCTGCCCATATCATTGCATAGTGCAGAAAATACACAAGAGTTTAGGGGCCTTGCTTTATCAAAGTTAACCATTTTCACTGTAGGGTCCAAAACGTCTTTCAAGCTGTCAGGCCTTCCCTTGGCAGCAAGAGCCTCTCGGTGGATGCTGCAGTGTACCCAAGTGGCATCGGAAGAAACTGTTTGCATGAGCGTTACCACTTCACTATGTCTCCCTGTCATGGCTTTTGCGCCATCAGTACAGATACCAACATGAGCAGCAGCTTTGCTACATATGGACCGTTAGTGGATTTCCTGCAAGAGAGTAACGGTTAACGTAATTGAATGTTAATTATTTGACTAGAACATATTTCGCTGAACACTAGATGATTTCATTTTATTTTTGGCAGTGAAATGAGGCTACTCATTTTTGAGGCTACTTTAATTTTTTTAAATTATTTTAATTTTAAATGTGAATCACATTTGTACTTGGCGTACCCCCAACGGCATTGCACGTACCCTTGGGGGTACGCATACCCCAGTTTGAGAATACCTGACCTGGGATAACAACATTGGAGAGGGTGGGACACAGAGAGTTGATCAGCTCAGAAAACTCTGTAGTAAAAGAGACTGTTTAAGGGGAGTGATACATGAGTACCACAGTGAGATAACTGGGTGATATCATTTTAAAAGCCATGCAATCAAATGACAAGCCAGCAGGGACAGATAACATTTTCAGGTCAAAACAGTCTGCAACTGCACATGGGGACAAAGATCATACTTTTTGGAGAACTGTCCTCTGGTCTGATGAAACAAAAATAGAACTGTTTGGCCATAATGACCATCGTTATGATTGGAGGAGAAAGGGGGATGCTTGCAAGCCAAAGAACACCATCCCAACTGTGAAGCACGGGGGTGACAGCATCATGTTGTGGGGGTGCTTTGCTGCAGGAGGGACTGGTGCACTTCACAAAATAGATGGCTTCATAAGGGAGGAAAATGATGTGGATATACTGAAGCAACATCTCAAGACATCAGTCAGGAAGTTAAAGCTTGGTCGCAAATGGGTCTTCCAAATGGACAATGACCCCAAGCATACTTCCAAAGTTGTGGCAAAATGGCTTAATAAGGACAACAAAGTTAAGGTACTGGAGTGGCCATCACAAAGCCCTGACCTCAAACCTATAGAAAATTTGTGGGCAGAACTGAAAAAGAGTGTGCGAGCAAGGAGGCCTACAAACCTGACTCAGTTACACCAGCTCTGTCAAAAGGAATGGGCCAAAATTCCCCCAACTTATTGTGGGAAGCTTGTGGAAGGCTACCTGAAACGTTTGACCCAAGTTAAACAATTTAAAGGCAATGCTACCAAATACTAATTGAGTGTATGTAAACTTCTGACCCACTGGGAAAGTTATGAAAGAAATTAAAGCTGAAATAAATCATTCTCTCAGCTATTATTCTGACATTTCACATTCTTAAAATAAAGTGGTGATCCTAACTGACCTAAAACAGGGATTTTTTCCTAGGATTAAATGTCAGGAATTGTGAAAACCTGAGTTTAAATGTATTTGGCTAAGGTGTATGTGAACTTCCGACTTCAACTGTAGCTAATCCACCACATAACAGGCTAGTGCCGCTCATATCCAGAGAGCAGTTCTGATAATGAGTGGGATGAGTAACTGGCAAAAAAAACAGTGATCAGGACTAGGGTTGCACATTTTGGGGAATATTCAGAGGTGGAAACTTTCCATGGGAATGAATGGGACTATATGGGAATTAATGGGAATATATGCAAATTCATATTAATACCATTTAAATATAATGTTTTTTTTACATTGGATATATTTACCATATCATATGGAGACAGAAACATAAACCTTTTACCTTATAAGTAGACATCATTTCAAATTATTAAATAAAAAAGACAATTTAGTTACGAATTGAACTTTAATTGAGTTGACTCTTCACATGGGATGATTTCCCTGAACAACAAAAGAAAGGGAATATTGAATGATCCCCAATGATTCATCGTATCTCCCAAAAACATTTTCAACATTCATCTGTAAAATGAAAGAAACTAAAGTCTAGAAACTATAGCTTTGGTTGTCTTCTTCTCAGGCTTCCATGTCTTCTCCTTGGACCTCCTCAATGTCCACCTCTTGAAAATCAGACTCTGAGGCCTCCTCTTCACTGTCATTTTCCAACCTTGTTGAGGATGGCTCCTTGTCAGGTTCATAAAGACTCAAATTTGCCCAGATGGCTACCAATCTTTCAACCCTTGTATTGGTCAGCCTGTTGCGTGCTTTGGTGTGTGTGTTCCCAAACAAGGATCAGTGGCGCCCTGAGGCGGCTGATGTTGATGGGATTTGGAGGATGATGAAGGCAACAGGGGAGAGAGCCTGAGATCCACAAAGTCCCTTCCACCAGGTGGCTGATGAGATACAGTGCCTTGCGAAAGTATTCGGCCCCCTTGAACTTTGCGACCTTTTGCCACATTTCAGGCTTCAAACATAAAGATATAAAACTGTATTTTTTTGTGAAGAATCAACAACAAGTGGGACACAATCATGAAGTGGAACGACACTTATTGGATATTTCAAACTTTTTTAACAAATCAAAAACGGAAAAATTGGGCGTGCAAAATTATTCAGCCCCCTTAAGTTAATACTTTGTAGCGCCACCTTTTGCTGCGATTACAGCTGTAAGTCGCTTGGGGTATGTCTCTATCAGTTTTGCACATCGAGAGACTGAAATGGTTTCCCATTCCTCCTTGCAAAACAGCTCGAGCTCAGTGAGGTTGGATGGAGAGCATTTGTGAACAGCAGTTTTCAGTTCTTTCCACAGATTCTCGATTGGATTCAGGTCTGGACTTTGACTTGGCCATTCTAACACCTGGATATGTTTATTTTTTAACCATTCCATTGTAGATTTTGCTTTATGTTTTGGATCATTGTCTTGTTGGAAGACAAATCTCTGTCCCAGTCTCAGGTCTTTTGCAGACTCCATCAGGTTTTCTTCCAGAATGGTCCTGTATTTGGCTCCATCCATCTTCCCATCAATTTTAACCATCTTCCCTGTCCCTGCTGAAGAAAAGCAGGCCCAAACCATGATGCTGCCACCACCATGTTTGACAGTGGGGATGGTGTGTTGCTTTTACGCCAAACATAACATTTTGCATTGTTGCCAAAAAGTTCAATTTTGGTTTCATCTGACCAGAGCACCTTCTTCCACATGTTTGGTGTGTCTCCCAGGTGGCTTGTGGCAAACTTTAAACGACACTTTTTATGGATATCTTTAAGAAATGGCTTTCTTCTTGCCACTCTTCCATAAAGGCCAGATTTGTGCAATATACGACTGATTGTTGTCCTATGGACAGAGTCTCCCACCTCAGCTGTAGATCTCTGCAGTTCATCCAGAGTGATCATGGGCCTCTTGGCTGCATCTCTGATCAGTCTTCTCCTTGTATGAGCTGAAAGTTTAGAGGGACGGCCAGGTCTTGGTAGATTTGCAGTGGTCTGATACTCCTTCCATTTCAATATTATCGCTTGCACAGTGCTCCTTGGGATGTTTAAAGCTTGGGAAATCTTTTTGTATCCAAATCCGGCTTTAAACTTCTTCACAACAGTATCTCGGACCTGCCTGGTGTGTTCCTTGTTCTTCATGATGCTCTCTGCGCTTTTAACGGACCTCTGAGACTATCACAGTGCAGGTGCATTTATACGGAGACTTGATTACACACAGGTGGGTTGTATTTATCCTCATTAGTCATTTAGGTCAACATTGGATCATTCAGAGATCCTCACTGAACTTCTGGAGAGAGTTTGCTGCACTGAAAGTAAAGGGGCTGAATAATTTTGCACGCCCAATTTTTCAGTTTTTGATTTGTTAAAAAAGTTAGAAATATCCAATAAATGTTGTTCCACTTCATGATTGTGTCCCACTTGTTGTTGATTCTTCACAAAAAAATACAGTTTTATATTTTTATGTTTGAAGCCTGAAATGTGGCAAAAGGTCGCAAAGTTCAAGGGGGCCGAATACTTTCGCAAGGCACTGTATGTTGGCACGACTGCCATTTTACATCTCCATCCCAAAGCCCTTGCTTGGAAGTGTACTTCGCCAGACTGCCAAGAACCATGCCCTCATCCAGGCCAAGGTGGCGAGAAACGGTAGTTATGACACCATAGGCCTTGTTGATCTCTGCACCAGACAGGATGCTCTTGCCAGCATACTTGGGGTCCAACATGAAAGCTGTGGCGTGTATGAGCTTCAGGCAGAAGTCTTCACGCTATTTGATGCATTTCAGAACTGCAGTATCCTCTGCTTGTTGCAACAGTGAAGTGAACATCAGACAGGATGACATTTCCTCCCTTAATCCATGCAATGGCTACTGCTATAGGTTTCAGGCTGTTTATTACCACTCCCTCCCAAAATACATCATCCAGGAGGATCTTCTTGATGGGCCTGTCCATATTTGCAGACTGCTATGGCCATTTCTTGGAGAGACTCCTTCCCCTCCAGGAGACTGTCAAACATGATGACAACACCACCCCAATGGATGTTGCAGGGCAGCTTCAATGTGGTGCTCTTATTTTTCTCACTTTGCTTGGGGAGGTAGGTTGCTGCTATAACTTCATGACCCTTCACATACCTAACCATTTCCTTGGCTCTCTTGTAGAGTGTATCCATTGTTTTCAGTGCCACGATGTCCTTGAGGAGCAGATTCAATGCATGAGCTGCAGAGCCAATGGGTGTACTGTGAGGGTAGGACTCCTCCACTTTAGACCAAGCAGCCTTCATGTTCGCAGCATTGTCTGTCACCAGTGCAAATACCTTCTGTGGTCCAAGGTCATTGATGACTGTCTTCAGCTCATCTGCAATGTAGAGACTGGTGTGTCTGTTGTCCCTGCTCTTGTAGAATACTGGTTGAGGGGCGGAGATTATGTAGTTAATTATTCCTTGCCCACAAACATTAGACCACCAATCAGAGATGATTGCAATACAGTCTGCTTTCTCTATGATTTGCTTGACCTTCACTTGAATTCTGTTGAACTCTGCATCCAGAAAATGAGTAGATAAAGCATGCATGGTTGCTGGGGTGTATGCTGGGCGAAGAACATTCAGAAATCTCTTCCAATACACATTGCCTGTGAGCATCAGAGGTGAACCAGTTGCATACACAGCTCGAGCAAGACATTCATCAGTAATTCTCTGACTACGTTCCTCCATTGTCAAAAAAACTTCTGATTCCAGGAGGATTTTCCTGTAAAGATTAGAAAATTAGTAAAAACAATTCCATGTACAGATAAATATTTAAGCAGTTAGATTAAAACAACTCCTTCGTAAGAATGTTTTAAAATGAAACATGTATGGAAACAGGTGAATTAACACTTCTCAGTTAGCAGGCTCAAGTAAGCTAAAACCCACATGGTATCAAAAAACTAACTAGCAGAAATTGTTAACAAGTTAGAATTGATTTAAAAACACACTTTGCTGTAGGCTACTATTTAACAAAAAAATTGTGTATGTCATAAAATATATTCACCCCACCCAGTATTGTAATTAAAACTTACCAGAAAGCATGTAGTCCTTGGCTCAGACAGGGAAGTAGTGTGGGCTCAATAGCATCTCAGTCTGCAAGATCTTGAAAATCAGCTGTACATGTGATGGAAGAATGCACTGTGCATGCAGAGGTTTGCAATTCCATTGAATTGGGGATAGTTTAACGAAAATATGTCACAAGACCTAGAATTGCCTTGTGTATCCCACAAATAAGCCTCAATGTTATAAGTTAACTTCGATGAATTTAAGCAAAATTCCCCAAAGACCGGGGCTTAACTTCCCTTGGAAAATGTCCTGAAAAATGTACCAGAAAGTTTCAGACCCTTTGCAACCCTAATCAGGACACAAATCTCAACTACCACACAAACAGACTAATAGTTATGCTAAGTCCAGGCTGTTGTGAAATATTATGGATGGATAGCTTGTTGTATAAAGGAGCAATAAGAGAAAGCAGGGAGTTTCTTTGAACAGTATCGAGCAGATTATTCAAGTGTTGGCAAACAGTTGCTGGGTTGGGCTGTTTAGTCATTTCCAATGGATACAGGTTCAAAGTTTACACTCACACTATTGGAGTCCTTGAGCTGAGCAGTTTGTTAAAAAGAGGAGACAAGACACATTCAGTATTACTCAAATACATGTGTACTTGAAAAAGATCATGAACATCTACCTCAAGATATTAATCACATCTAAGCATATCTGAGGAGCAATGAGGACCCAGTCAAAGCCTCTATTAAGCATATCATTATATCACATTAAAAAAAAGGTGTCCCCCAGATGACATCAATGGTTGTCGTCTGGGGGTCATGTGACTCATCTTGGTTAATTGTTAACCATCACTATTATATATGTGCCAGGGTAAACAGTCAGACGGCTACATAGTTGAGAGCAATAAGCCACACACACACACACACACACACACACACACACTTAATTGAGTGTTAACTAAAACATTATACATCTCATTCAGTGGAGGCTCCTTAGAGGTGGTCCATCCTACTCAAGGAATTTCAGAATTGGTTTAATAATGAAACATAAAGTTGTAATTTTTAGATGAAACTATGCTAAATACACTGCTCAAAAACATAAAGGGAACACTTAAACAACACAATGTAACTCCAAGTCAATCACACTTCTGTGAAATCAAACTGTCCACTTAGGAAGCAACACTGATTGACAATAAATGTCACATGCTGTTGTGCAAATGGATTAAACAACAGGTGGAAATTATAGGCAATTAGCAAGACACCCCCAATAAAGGAGTGGTTCTGCAGGTAGTGACCAAAGACCACTTCTCAGTTCCTAAGCTTCCTGGCTGATGTTTTGGTCACTTTTGAATGCTGGCGGTGCTTTCACTCTAGTGGTAGCATGAGACAGAGTCTACAACCCACACAAATGGCAAGTGCAGCTCATCCAGGATGGCACATCAATGCGAGCTGTGGCAAGAAGGTTTGCTGTGTATGTCAGCGTAGTGTCCAGAGCATGGAGGCGCTACCAGGAGACAGGCCAGTACATCAGGAGACGTGGAGGAGGCCGTAGGAGGGCAACAACCCAGCAGCAGGACCGCTACCTCCGCCTTTGTGCAAGGAGGAGCAGGAGGAGCACTGCCAGAGCCCTGAAAAATGACCTCCAGCAGGCCACAAATGTGCATGTGTCTGCTCAAACGGTCAGAAACAGACTCCATGGGGATGGTATGAGGGCCCGACATCCACAGGTGGGGGTTGTGCTTACAGCCCAACACCGTGCAGGACGTTTGGCATTTGCCAGAGAACACCAAGATTGGCAAAATCCCCACTGGCGCCCTGTGCTCTTCACAGATGAAAGCAGGTTCACACTGAGCACGTGACAGTCTGGAGACGCCGTGGAGAACGTTCTGCTGCCTGCAACATCTTCCAGCATGACCGGTTTGGCGGTGGGTCAGTCATGGTGTGGTGTGGCATTTCTTTGGGGGGCCGCACAGCCCTCCATGTGCTCGCCAGAGGTAGCCTGACTGCCATTAGGTACCGAGATGAGATCCTCAGACCCCTTGTGAGACCATATGCTGGTGCGGTTGGCCCTGGGTTCCTCCTAATGCAAGACAATGCTAGACCTCATGTGGCTGGAGTGTGTCAGCAGTTCCTGCAAGAGGAAGGCATTGATGCTATGGACTGGACCGCCCGTTCCCGAGACCTGAATCCAATTGAGCACATCTGGGACCCCATGTCTCGCTCCATCCACCAACGCCACGTTGCACCAGACTGTCCAGGAGTTGGCAGATGCTTTAGTCCAGGTCTGGGAGGAGATCCCTCAGGAGACCATCCGCCACCGCATCAGGAGCATGCCCAGGCGTTGTAGGGTGGTCATACAGGCACGTGGAGGCCACACACACTACTGAGCCTCATTTTGACTTGTTTTAAGGACATCAAAGTTGGATCAGCCTGTAGTGTGGTTTTCCATTTTATTTTTGAGTGCGACTCCAAATCCAGACCTCCATGGGTTGATAAATTTGATTTCCATTGATAATTTTGGTGTGATTTTGTTGTCAGCACATTCAACTATGTAAAGAAAAAAGTATTTAATAAGAATATTTCATTCATTCAGATCTAGGATGTTATTTTAGTGTTCCCTTTATTTTTTTGAGCAGTGTATATTCACGTCACCAAATTACTGATTAAAACATACTGTTTTGCAATGAAGGTCTACAGCACTCTCTAGGGTAGCACCATGGTGTAGCCGGAGGAAAGCTATTTTCCGACCTCCTCTGGGTACATTGACTTCAATACAAAACCTAGAGGCTCATGGTTCTCAACCCCTTCAATAGACTTACACAGTAATTATGATGACTTCCGGAAATGTCGTCCAACCTATCAGAGCTCTTGCAGCAAGAATTGACCTGTTGTCCATGCAATCAAAGGATCAGAGAATGAATCTAGTACTGAAAGCATAAGCTACAGCTAACTGGCACTGGAGTGCTTAAAAACTGTGGTCAGTAGTTGACTCAAAGAGAAAGAACAGTTTAATTAATTTCTTAAAAAATATATATGTTTACATAATTTTTTTCTTCTTACTTTACATTTCACTTACTTAGCTAGCTAATGCAACTATTTTAGCCTAAACAACAACCTGACTCAAACAGAGAGGATGCTATTTATGTTAGCTAACTGGCTATCCAACACCGCAACTCTTCCAACTCAAGGTAAGCTTTCGGTTGTATTAATTTATTGCCACCAGGGCCCGCCGGTGTAACTGCTAGCTATACACTGTACTGCATGATTGTACACATGGATTGGTTTGTGGGTTTACTAACACGTGAACGTAAACTCACCCCATTCCGTACAAAATGTGCGCAACCGCAACATTCAAACGAGGCTACAAAGAAAACTAATGGGACTGTAGCGACTGTGTTGATTTCAAAATCAGGGGTGTGAACTAGGTTTCTATTCAAGCGTTGATCGACATGGTAATGGCTCTATAGTATTGGAGAAAAGTTTTTTTTTTCAACTGACCCTCCGTTACATTGTGACGTGTCATGCCGTAACGTACAGCACGCATAAAGCAACATTTCTGTCTTACAATCGCTCTCCACCAGGTGTAGCACTTCTCTCATCGTTTAAAAACAAGAAATGGACAGTGACGGGGGTAAGGGGGGATACCTAGTCATTTTTTTGCATCATCACTGCATGTGATCATCATTCTCAAGGCCGCTGTTTACTTCTGAAGATCACTTTAGCACCGCCCTCAAAATCCGATTCAAATTCGACACAAACCTTCAACTCTTTATAGTGTTTTATTTACATTTTAGAGGCGATAAGGTGATAAGTTGGACAGATCGAGTGAAAAAAAAACTATTTTCCCACACAACATCTCTCCTTCTCACTATCACGCATTAGTTTCGCTTCCCCGCCCGCCATTTTTAAAAAGACCTGACGGAGCTCATTGCCTTGTTGAATTATGCAGAAACGGGCAGCGTTTAGGTCATGTAATTGATTCTGTTGGAAAGGGGAGAAATTGTGCTTTACAATGGTATTGACATTACAGTTGATCTGGAAGTATTACGTTTTTGGGGCGCTAAAATAAGGTCAGTTGTACGGACCAAGGCGATGTACAAAAGTGAGTGAGTTTACATTAGTTCTAGTAGCTATGTTGACTATGACATTAGCTAATATGATGACAATGATGTAGGTTGTGTAGCGGGGATGTATGAACATTTGGCTTGGAGTTTTTTTTCCACCGGTTCACAAACAGCTGTTGTGTAGTGCACTGAAGTCCACAAGTAAAGGGAAAAGGTGAGAGGAGGAGAGTGTGTTGATGTCAGAAGGAACTAGACAACGAGCAAAGTGACGATGCTGTATGTGCCTGCTATGAAAGTCAACTGTGTGTGAAGGTGATCAGGGGTGTGTTCATTCAGCCGATTCTGTTGCAAAATGAGAATCGTAAGGAAACTCTAGTTTAAGTTGCAAAACAGACCATTTTTCAACTGTTTGGACTAATGATCACACCCCAGATCAGCTAGATGCAAGCAAGAGTTTACAAGGCGGTATTGAATGCCTCACTGTCTGTCACCTTGATTACTCCAATTTGTCTCAACCTGTGCACCGACGTTATAAACTTATAAACCGCCACTGACCTCATTGTCAGATAAGTCTCATTCACATCAGTTGAAATGGCTCTGTTTAAATGTGTGTGAGCAAGCTGTCTCGCTTTCTCAACCCTGGGCCTATTGGGTATAAAACTACCACCTTGTCACATCTCGGCTGCAAATTGCTAATTGCAGCAAGTGGGTAATGAAGTAATTCAGGTTGACTTAATTACACAATTAAAGTAACTTACGGCACATGCATTCAAGTGACAACAGTCACCTTGCACAAATGTCACCTCAGCTGTTTATTAACGTGTAAAAACAGTCCCAGGCAGGGTGTTTCCAATTTTAGGAATATGTCTGCCATATAACAATGATTCCATTTAGGGGAGTAAGATGTCTTTCTAAAAGTGTGACTTTTCCTTGTGGAAGACATTGTGGAGAGAAACAGTAACAGGGTATGGTGGTGTGAGCCCTCTCCCTCTCCTCAAACACACAGAGGTATAAGTTAGGATAGCAGGATAACTCAGCTCCTCTCACTAATAAAACCAGTCAAACCTGACTGGCAAGAAATCAAGATAACTCTCATTCACAAACACACAAATGATCTTTCTTTCAGTTGGGTGGATAGGGATGGTACTACAAGCAGAGAGAGAAACTGTAGCTGGAGACGTTTGGGACTTGGTATCATGTTACTACATGCACAGTTAGACAAGACACTGCCATTATTTTCCCACAATATCCCAGAAAAGCCCTTATAGATTTCAAACACGATGTGGACATGGTGACCAGTGAGTTGAGCTAGATTCAGTCTGAGCAGCAGGCAACCACTTAAAATCTCTTGCGGGGGAAACTGGGAAGACTCTTCAGTATACAGATTCATATTTAGTAGGTAGAAAATTCAAAGCTCACAGATTGGGAAAGACAGGTGTAAGGGTATCTCCACATATACCAACATGGTCTCAGCATTTCGTATTATTCTGTACGTAAATCCGAGACACTCCATTTAGTATGATATGTTAGATTTTGTATGGTATGTATTCATTTGTGGATGTCAATCATTAAATTTGTATGTTACTAATTACAATTTGTATGATATGTTACAGATTACAATCAAGGTTAGCTAGGTGGCTCGGTTTCTAACATTAGCTATCTGGCTAACATTAGCTAGGCTTGGGGTTAGGGGTTACAGTTAGGAGTTAGGATAAAGGGTTAATGAAAGGATTTGCTAATATGCAAAGTAATTGCAAAGTAGCAAAAAAGTAATAAAAGTTGTTGCTAATTACAAAAAAAAATCTAAAGTTGTCCGTGATGAGATTCAAACACGCAACCTTTCGGTTGCTAGACGTTCACGTTATACGTCTACCCATCCACACCAACCAACCACTCTCCTTTCATTTTTTCTTTAAGTAACCATACCAAACATAATTTATCATACTACATTTCAGTGTCCCGGGTTTAAGTTTACTATGTTACGTCTAGTCTGTGACCAGTCTGCATATACATTTTAGCACACATGAACATCATAAATGACCAGGACAATGCTGACATGGGCCTTTGCAGACCTAAATAACACTAACATCAGGAAGTAGGCATAGAAAGATGATTTTATATGTTCTTCATGCTTTTAGCTCAGCATAAGATGTTAGTCTCTTAATCACTGATACAATAGGTTTGAGGAAGGCGGCTCCCCCCCACTGGGCAAAAACTGGTCATTCCAACAACAAAAATGTAATGTGATTTGTTTAACACTTTTTCAATTAACACACATGGAATCATGTAGTATTTCATAGTTTTGATGTCTTCACTAATAATTCTACAATGTAGAAATTAGTAAGAAATAAAGAAAAACCACTGAATGAGTAGGTTTGTCCAAACTTTTGACTGGTACTGTATATTTATTATTTTCATGAGTAAGACACGTAGTTTGGACACTTGTGAAGTTACACATGTACATTTTAGATGTGGTCACCCTAATTCCACCAGAGAAAACATTGCTACTGCAACATGCTAACACCATCTTTTCTCATGTGAGGAGAAAAACATTACTTCAACCCCACATGTGAATCTCCAATTCCACATGTGAAAGTGAGATTTTCACAGTTGGAGTTCTTACATCTGAACCTGCAAATTAGATTTTCACATGTGTACTTGCAATTCCACATATGAATGTTTTTTTACATTTGAAACTGAATATCAGATGTTCACAAGTGAAAGTTAACATGTGAAACAGAAGCCTGTCAATTGAAACTAAACCCGATGGTTTGAATTGAAGTGAGAAAATCAGACTTTCACAGTGAGATGAACATGGTTGAAATTACATTAGATATTTACATACACCGCCCTGATTGCCTGATAGGATAGTTGAGAGCCCACCCCCTTACCCAGATTAACAGTCATTGGTCTATTATAAATCAGATGACATTGTGACATCATGATGTGGGCTGAAAGTTCAAATCACATGAACCACCTGAAATTCAAGGCATTTTTTTTCCAATTTTTTTTTATGTGTGTGTAACACACACACAAAAACAAAATTCAGAGTGTTATTTCGACCTCATAGTTTGGAAATATATTTTAAAAAAACAGGAAAATCAAATGTTTAATTGCACTGCCCCTTTAACAGGATCAACACAGTGACAGTGTTCAACTGTGGTTAACAGGATCAAGGTCTACTGTAAATTGCAGTCTGGACACATATGCAGAACGTAGTCAATAAGCGCCTCCTTAGTCAATAAGCTCCTCCTTAAAGGCAGACAAAAATGTAACTGTGTGTAACTGTGGTTAACAGGATCAAGACAGTGGCAGTGTTCAACTTTAGTTAACAGGATCAAGACAGTGACACAGTGTTTAACTGTGGTAAAACGGGATCAAGACAGTGACAAAACCACATGCCCCCCCTTTGCCCACACTAGGTACTGGAGGAGAGATAATCTGTTTTATCCGATCTTCATTTTCTGGAAGACATTGATTTCAACTCCCTCTCCAACTAAACCTGCATGTCGCCTACCACCATTAGAGTGATGGAAAGTTTCTCTCAAAATTCGCTGACTATGTTATGGGTCATACAGTACTCTGCTTGCATAGTGGGTCAAATCTGACTCAGAGAGACAGGATTGACCAGTTTTAAAATACAAACACAGTGAGATTCTGAAAGGAATTGCCTTTCTGACAAAACCTTTGTTGCAAGTAATTCACACAAAATGTTTTTTTAAATAAATAAAAAAAAATAAAAAACACACCATCTTTCGCTCTTTTGATTATGTTGTCATGGTAATATGCCTGAATTTTAAAATGTTCCACTCTTCGGCTGAGTCTTTTTCTACTTTGACAACGCTGTTTAAAATGTCATCAACTCTGAACTGGTAACTTTGGCTTAAATAAACTCAGCAAAAAATAACCATCCTCTCACTGTCAACTGCATTTATTTTCAGCAAACTTAACGTGTAAATATTTATGAACATAAGATTCAACAACTGAGTAACAGACATGTGAGTAACATAAATTGAATGTGTCCCTGAACAAAGGGGGGGGGGGGGGGGGGGGGGGGGGTCAAAATCAAAAGTAACAGTCAGTATCTGGTGTGGCAACAAGCTGCATTATGTAATCCATCCACCTGACAGGTGTGGCATATCAAGAAGCTGATTAAACAGCATGATCCTTGCACAGGTGCACCTTGTGCTGGGGACAATAAAGGACTCTAAAATGTGCAGTTATTTTCACACAACACAAAGCCACAGATGTCTCAGGTTTTGAGGGATTGTATAATTGGCATGTTGATTGAAGGAATGTCAACCAGAGCTGTTGCCAGATAATTTTATGTTAATTTCTATAACATAAGCCAGCCCCAGACCTTCACTCCCGACTTCTTCACCTGGGGGATCGTCTGAGACCAGCCACCCGGACAGCTGTTGAAACGGAGGAGTATTTCTGCCTGTAATAAAGCCCTTTTGTTGGGAAAAACTCATTCTGATTGGCTGGGCCTGGCTCTCAAGTGCCCTCCCAGGCCCACCCATGGCTGCCCCCATTTCCAGTCGTGTGAAATCCATAGATTAGGGCCTAATTCATTTATTTCAATTGACTGATTTCCTTATATGAACTGTAACTCAGTAAAATAATTTAAATGTATATTTTGTCCAGTATATTTTTCAGTGCGCACTGTGTACCCAGTTCTTAATCCCCATGATGGGTATCAAAGTAGTGTACTTCCTGCTGAATGTGGAACGAGGGAGAACTTGTTTAGTTGTATTGGAAAGTATTTAAAGTCTCTGAAAAAGTATTCTATTGAACATGCTTTGTTACTAGCTAGATACCTTTTGAGTTTGGATACCGTGACATGTTTGTAATGCTTAGAGAAGATCTCATGTCAAGTGTTATTGAAGTGTTGTGGTTGCAGGTTCACATGCCTCATCTAAGCCTATTATTTTGGGGTGTTGCTATAGGCCACAGTCAGTATCTAAATAAAGTGTGTGAAATGTATGTGTATGTGTGTATGTGGTGTAAGTGTATGTGGTGTAAGTGGTCAAACTTAGCCAGGAAATGCCAACAACAAACAGTGAGCCATCGTATTCATGCAAAAAATATCAAATAATGAAAGAAAAACATTGTAAGTTTGAATTTTGTAAAGTTAGTGTGGGAGAAGTGGGGAAATTATTGTTATCAATCTATAATGACAAACCTCTTGGCATTGATAATTTAGATGGAAAGCTACTGAGGATGATATGACCACTCCTATCTGTCACATCTTTAATCTGAGTCTAGAGGAAGGAGTTTGTCCTCAGGCCTGGAGGGAAGTCAGTCATTCCGCTACCCAAGAGAGGTAAAGCGGCCTTTACTGGTTCTAAGCACACTGTTGGAAAAAATTGTGTTTGACCAAATACAATGCTATTTTTCTGTAAACAAATTGACAACAGACTTTCAGCATGCTTATAGAGAAGGGCACTCAACATGTACTGCACGGACACAAATGACTGATGACTGGTTCAAATAAATTTATAATAAAAAGTGTGTAGGAGCTATACTGTTAGATTTCAGTGCAGCCTTTAATATTATTGGCCATAACCTCTTGTGGAGAAAGCGTAGATTTTATGGCTTTTCAACCTCTGCCATATCGTGGATTCAGAGCAATCTATCTAATATAATTCAGGGGGTTTTCTTTAATGGAAGCCTCTCTAATGTCAAACATGTAGGATGTTGTGTACCACAGGGCAGCTCACTATGCCCTCTACTATTTTATATTTTTACCAATGACCTGCCACTGGCATTAAACACAGCCTGTGTGTCCATGTATGCTGATGACTCAACCATATACACTACCAGTCAAAAGTTTGGACACACATACTCATTCAAGGGTTTTTCGTTATTTTTACTATGTTCTACAATGTGTAATAATAGTGAAGACATCAAAACTATGAAATAACACATATGGAATCATAAAAGTGTTAAACAAATCCAGATACATTTTAGATTTTAGATTCTTGAAAGTAGCAACCCTTTGCCTTGATGACAACTTTGCACACACTTGGAATTCTCTCAACCAGCTTCATGAGGAATGCTTTTCCAACAGTCTTGAGGGAGTTCCCACATATGCTGAGCACTTGTTGGCTGCTTTTCCTTCACTCTGCGGTCCAACTCATCCCAAGCCATCTCAATTGGGTGAGGTCAGGTGATTGTGGAAGCCAGGTCATCTGATGCAGCACTCCATCGCTCTCCTTGGTCAAATAGCCCTTACGGAAGCCTGGAGATGTATTTTGGGTCGCTGTCCTGTTGAGAAACAAATGATAGTCCCACTTAGCACATACCAGATGGGATGTTGTATTGCTGCAGAATACTGTGGTAGCCATGCTGGTTAAGTGTGCCTAGAATTCTAAATAAATCACAGACAGTGTCACCAGCAAAGCACCCCCACACCATCTACCCAGGGCTTCACAGTGGGAACCACACATGCAGATGTCATCTGTTCACCTACTCTGCGTCTCACAAAGACACAGCGGTTGGAACCAAAAATCTCAAATTTAGACTCATCAGCCCAAAGGACAGATTTCCACCGGTCTAATGTCCATTGCTCGTGTTTCTTGACCCAAGCAAGTCTCTTCTTCTTATTGGAGTCATTTAGTAGTGTTTTTTTTGCAGCAAATCGACCATGAAGGCCTGATTCATGCAGAGTCCTCTGAACAGTTGATGTTGAGATGTGTCTGTTACTTGAACTCTGTGAAGCATTTATTTGGGCTGCAATCTGAGGTGCAGTTAACTCTAATGAACTTATCCTCTGCAGCAGAGGTAACTTTGGGTCTTCCTTTCCTATGGCGCTCCTCATGAGAGCCAGTTTCATCATAGCGCTTGATGGTTTTTGCAACTGCGTTGGAGGAAACTTGCAAAGTTCTTGAAATTTTCCACATTGACTGACCTTCATGTCTTAAAGTAATGATGGACTGTTGTTTCTCTTTGCTTATTTGAGCTGTTCTTTGAAATGCAAATGACATTGACAGCTACATGCATCCATAGATAGTACCAGCGAACCATAGTAATTTGGAAACATTTGTGAACGTAACCTAGACTAAGGAGATTATTGTGGACTACAGGAAGGTGGGGGGGGGGGGGGGGGGGGGCTAGCCCTCACCCTCCAATCCAACAGGTCCCACCCAGACGTGCTCAATTGAGATCCGGTCTCTTCACTGGCCATGGCAGAACACTGACATTCCTGTCTGGCAGGAAATCACGCACAGGACGAGCAGTATGGCTGGTGGCATTGTCATGCTGGAGGGTCATGTTAGGATGAGCCTGCAGGAAGGGTACCACATGAGGGAGGAGGATGTATTCCCTGTAACGCACAGCGTTGAGATTGCCTGCAATGGCAACAAGCGGAGTCCGATGATGCTGTGACACACCGCCCCAGACCATGACGGACCCTCCACCTCCAAATCGTTCCTGCTCCAGAGTACAAGCCTCGGTGTAACGCTCATTCCTTCGACGATAAACGCGAATCCGATCATGACCCCTGGTGAGACAAAACCGCAACTCGTCAGTGAAGAGCACTCCCACCGGACTCCACTGGTGTACCAATCCTGTGCAGGTGTTGTTACACATGGTCTACCACTGCGAGGACGATCACCTGTCCATCCTGTCTCCCTGTCTTAGGCGTCTCACAGTACGGACATTGCAATGTATTGCCCTGGCCACATCTGCAGTCCCCATGCCTCCTTGCATCATGCCTAAGGCATGTTCACGCAGATGAGCAGGGACCCTGGGCATCTTTCTTTTTGTGTTTTTCAGAGTCAGTAGAAAGGCCTCTTCAGTGTCCTAAGTTTTCATAACTGTGAACTTAATTGCCTACCGCTTGTAAGCTGTTAGTGTCTTAACAACCGTTCCACAGGTGCATGTTCATTAATTGTTTATGGTTCATTGAACAAGCATGGGAAACAGTGTTTAAACCCTTTACAATGAAGATCTGTGAAGTTATTTGGATTTTTAACACTATACAGAAGATACAACGTCAATCCTATGGGTCCTGGTTAAAAGTAGTGCATTAAATAGGGAATAGGGAGCCATTTACTTCCTTCAACAAAGTAGTGAATTATATAGGGAATAGGGAGCCATTTGGCTCCTTCTCCATGAGATCAGACCCAGGACATGAAAGCATTGATCGTTCCAAATGGATGTTTTAATAGACTGTCTGTTATGATAGCAACAAATATCTGTTATACAGTGGGTAATGAAAGTAACCACCCCCTTTCAAAAATGTTCACCTTTTGTTGCCGTCGAGCCTGAAATGAAAACTAAAATCAGACTTTTTCACGGCTTTATTTACACACATTAACCCACAATAGCCAAGTGAAAAGAATGTAATCTAAAAAACCTTCAGAAGATGAATTAAAATAAAACACACTATTTGGATAAGTGAACACCCCACCTTACAATTGCAATTACAAACTTGCTGAGGTATAACCAACCAAAATTGAACTTTTTGGCCTGAACGAAAACGATATGTCTGGCGAAAACCCAATAAATCTTTCCACCCAAAGAACACCGTGCCTAGAGTAAAGAACACTGTGCCTACAGTAAAGAACACCGTGCCTACAGTAAAGAACACCGTGCCTACAGTAAAGAACACCGTGCCTACAGTAAAGAACACCGTGCCTACAGTAAAGAACACCGTGCCTACAGTAAAGCACAGTGGTGGCGGAATCCTGTTATGGTGGTGTTTCTCTTCAGCAGTGACTGGAGCACTTGTCAGGATAGAAGGGAAAATGGACAGTACAAAATGCAGACAGATTCTTGAGGAGAACCTGCAGCCATATTCCAGGAAGTTGAAAATGGGAAGATAGTTCACGTTTCAGCATGACAATGACCCAAAGCAACTGTACAGTGGCTGAAGGACAAGAAGGTGAATGTCCTTGAGTGGCCTAGTCAGAGCCCGAACTAATCGAGAATCTGTGGAATGACTTGAAGAGTGCAGTCCATGAGCTGTCACTGTGCAATTTGACTGAGCTTGAACAATTCTGCAAGGAAGAATGGGCACATATTGCAAAGTTAGTAGAGACGTATTCAAAGAGACTCATGGCTGTAATTCAAGCAAAAGGTGGTTCCACCAAGGTTTAACTCAGGGGGGTGTTCACTTATCCAAGTAGGGTATTTTAATGTTTGAATTGTAAATCATTTGAGGGGGTTTTTCTCACTTGGATATTGTGGCTTACTGTTTTGTAAATAAAAAATTGCATTTTGTGTTTTCATTTGAGGCTGTAAGGCAACAAAATGTGAACACTTTGAATGGGGTTGGTGACTTTCTATGCCCACTGTATATGGGCATAGTATATTCCTTCACATTCTTAAGACAAAAATAGTGTTGTGCCATCATGTCCTAATGCCTCCACATTAGAGAGTATGATGAATGACAAACTTAGCCTCTCCTCTATTTATTCAGGTTCAACGGGCAGCCAATAGAAAGCAATTGCGGCTGGCAGACCAAGCCAGGCAATTTTATCCTTCAAGAAAAGCCCAAGTATCCAAAGTTGCCCCTGCCAAGAGAGAGACAAGTGGAGCCACACAGAGCTATCTTATTCCTCACAGAAGAAAACTAGGAGGAATTAAAGAAATGCAGTAGGCCAAACATCAAGCGACAATACAAAAAAAATATATATATATATTTGTAACTCAGGAAATTCACTTATTTTTGTGAAAATCCACTCCTATAAAATACTGTCTTTACTCATCTAATGTACTGTACGTTCGATCAACATTAATGTTTACAAAACACATGCATGTGGTTTACAAATAGGGGAAATGAGAGAATGATAGATGCAAATAGGAAATGCGTCTCAAAGCAGATGTGAAAATCACACCTACATGTGCAGCAAGTTTCGTTTTACCATGAGAAAATGAAGCATATCCTACTTTACTGTAGTCTACTTTCAGTCACAGTCAATAAACTATGCTTGAGTTAAAAGTATCTGCGATATACTTGTTATTCTCTTTGAAGGCTCTTTATTGGCATATAGGCTGCACCTGTATTTCATCGGCACTACCGTCTGTGTCCAGCTCTCCGATGTAGTACTGTTCCATCCACCGCCTTGCGTTCTCCGAGTGCCGATGTGGGGGTCCCGCCATCTCCATCCTGATATCATTCCCTGACCGGCTTAATATCAGAGCCTCTCCACCCGGGTGAATACGAAGGAATCCCGTCACATCATAAATTCTCGTCCCCGTTAATACCCAACATGAGTTTTTGGTGGAATGATTGGCTACCTCCTTCTCAGAGAAAAACCGAGGTGATTCCGATGGAGACATTTCGATGTTGAAGTATGCACAAAAAAATAACTAAAGGAATGGGTCAAGCCCCCTTGGCATGCCGACTGACCGCGTACTGACTTCTAGCTCATCTCAGCACTGACTGATTTTACCCTATCAACTCATTTACATATCATGAATTATTCACTGCTCAAGATTGCTCTAAACTCAGCATTTGATCTACCTGTTGCGCGCTAGCTTTTTACCTCCAATGTTTACAGCTCTAATATAATTATTCCAACGTTAATTAGGGGTTGAAGCCAGCGTAGCTGGGTGAAACGCTATTGTATTTGTTGGGGTTCAAGCAGAATATCTGGTGAAACCATATTGCATTTGTTGGCGTTCATTATTATACATCGTCTGCCAAGGAAAACTGACATGAACATTCCTGTAAAATCATTTCTATGATGATGCAAAATCGCATGATGATAAAGGACCATTGGCCTTATCCTCTCATGCAAATGCCATGCCAATTGGCTGTATGTGGTGCTATAACAAGCAATTGAAAATGCAAACTTTGAAAGGTCACGCCCCACCCGGTGTGACATATAGTCCAGAAATTCGGCCCTTCTCCTCCACAAGGAAAGAATTTGCCTCAAGGACCTATAAGGTCTGCCATGATGGATTCTCCACGATTTTTTATTTTGTGAAAACTACATAATATGCTACTCCTCTAGCACCGAATGACCGATCTGCAAGAAACTTGATATGTGGCATCTATGGACCAAGCTCTCTCAACGCATTTTCCAGACTATTACCTCGAACAACATGGCCGCTACTGACCAATAAAAATGAACGAGGGCGTGGTCTGGCACATAAACACATATAAATCAGACATGAATATTCATATGGTAACAAAACGATTATATCCAAATGCTGTCAAGAGTCAACAAATGTAAGCACATTCAGATCAGCCACACGGTGGCGCTATAAATGGCACATATTTATATATCTTGATCGGTTTGACTCAGAATGCTGGAATTTGTCTCACATGCTCAGAGATATGAGTTCAGTAAAGCTGTAAACGTATGCTTAAGTTTGGCCGCATGGTGGCACTGTTGGGCAGGAAAAACATTAATGCAAGCACATTGGCTCATAGCGGCCAGTATGTTTGAGTTATGGTAAATGCTGTACATTTTTCTAAATTTTTAAACAACATCTTCTCAGAAACCACTAAACCGATCTTTCCAAAACTTGTAGTACAGTATAAATTGCAAGATCTTTAACTGCATTGCAAATTAAGTTGATATCTTTAACGTTATGGCCCATGTGAGAAATTGAAGTTGAGTAAGTTTGGGCCTGACAATTCAAGTCATTCTTGGAGGGCAGTGGTGTAGTGGAGAGTATGTGCAGGCATGTGGCCCTTATACCCACTTATACTGAACAAATACAAATACAACACGTAAAGTGTTGGTCCCATGTTTCATGAGCTGAAATAAAAGATCCCATAAAAGATCCCATTCACACAAAAAGCTTATTTCTCTCAAATGTTGTGCACAAATTTGTTTAAATCCCTGTTCATGAACATTTCTAATTTACCAAGATAATCCATCCACCTGACAGGTGTGGCATATCAAGAAGCTGATTAAACAGCATGATCCTTGCACAGGTGCACCTTGTGCTGGGGACAATAAAAGACCACTCTAAAATGTGCAGTTATTTTCACACAACACAAAGCCACAGATGTCTCAGGTTTTGAGGGATTGTATAATTGGCATGTTGATTGAAGGAATGTCAACCAGAGCTGTTGCCAGATAATTTAATGTTAATTTCTATACCATAAGCCAGCCCCGGACCTTCACTCCCGACTTCTTCACCTGGGGGATCGTCTGAGACCAGCCACCCGGACAGCTGTTGAAACTGAGGAGTATTTCTGCCTGTAATAAAGCCCTTTTGTTGGGAAAAACTCATTCTGATTGGCTGGGCCTGGCTCTCAAGTGCCCTCCCAGGCCCACCCATGGCTGCCCCCATTTCCAGTCGTGTGAAATCCATAGATTAGGGCCTAATTCATTTATTTCAATTGACTGATTTCCTTATATGAACTGTAACTCAGTAAAATAATTTAAATGTATATTTTGTCCAGTATATTTTTCAGTGTGCACTGTGTACCCAGTTCTTAATCCCCATGATGGGTATCAAAGTAGTGTACTTCCTGCTGAATGTGGAACGAGGGAGAACTTGTTTAGTTGTATTGGAAAGTATTTAAAGTCTCTGAAAAAGTATTCTATTGAACATGCTTTGTTACTAGCTAGATACCTTTTGAGTTTGGATACCGTGACATGTTTGTAATGCTTAGAGAAGATCTCATGTCAAGTGTTATTGAAGTGTTGTGGTTGCAGGTTCACATGCCTCATCTAAGCCTATTATTTTGGGGTGTTGCTATAGGCCACAGTCAGTATCTAAATAAAGTGTGTGAAATGTATGTGTATGTGTGTATGTGGTGTAAGTGTATGTGGTGTAAGTGGTCAAACTTAGCCAGGAAATGCCAACAAACAGTGAGCCATCGTATTCATGCAAAAAATATCAAATAATGAAAGAAAAACATTGTAAGTTTGAATTTTGTAAAGTTAGTGTGGGAGAAGTGGAAAAATTATTGTTATCAATCTATAATGACAAACCTCTTGGCATTGATAATTTAGATGGAAAGCTACTGAGGATGATATGACCACTCCTATCTGTCACATCTTTAATCTGAGTCTAGAGGAAGGAGTTTGTCCTCAGGCCTGGAGGGAAGTCAGTCATTCCGTTACCCAAGAGAGGTAAAGCGGCCTTTACTGGTTCTAAGCACACTGTTGGAAAAAATTGTGTTTGACCAAATACAATGCTATTTTTCTGTAAACAAATTGACAACAGACTTTCAGCATGCTTATAGAAAAGGGCACTCAACATGTACTGCACGGACACAAGTGACTGATGACTGGTTCAAATAAATGTATAATAAAAAGTGTGTAGGAGCTATACTGTTAGATTTCAGTGCAGCCTTTAATATTATTGGCCATAACCTCTTGTGGAGAAAGCGTAGATTTTATGGCTTTTCAACCTCTGCCATATCGTGGATTCAGAGCAATCTATCTAATATAATTCAGGGGGTTTTCTTTAATGGAAGCCTCTCTAATGTCAAACATGTAGGATGTTGTGTACCACAGGGCAGCTCACTATGCCCTCTACTATTTTATATTTTTACCAATGACCTGCCACTGGCATTAAACACAGCCTGTGTGTCCATGTATGCTGATGACTCAACCATATACACTACCAGTCAAAAGTTTGGACACACATTCTCATTCAAGGGTTTTTCTTTATTTTTACTATGTTCTACAATGTGTAATAATAGTGAAGACATCAAAACTATGAAATAACACATATGGAATCATAAAAGTGTTAAACAAATCCAGATACATTTTAGATTTTAGATTCTTGAAAGTAGCAACCCTTTGCCTTGATGACAACTTTGCACACACTTGGAATTCTCTCAACCAGCTTCATGAGGAATGCTTTTCCAACAGTCTTGAGGGAGTTCCCACATATGCTGAGCACTTGTTGGCTGCTTTTCCTTCACTCTGCGGTCCAACTCATCCCAAGCCATCTCAATTGGGTGAGGTCAGGTGATTGTGGAAGCCAGGTCATCTGATGCAGCACTCCATCGCTCTCCTTGGTCAAATAGCCCTTACGGAAGCCTGGAGATGTATTTTGGGTCGCTGTCCTGTTGAGAAACAAATGATAGTCCCACTTAGCACATACCAGATGGGATGTTGTATTGCTGCAGAATACTGTGGTAGCCATGCTGGTTAAGTGTGCCTAGAATTCTAAATAAATCACAGACAGTGTCACCAGCAAAGCACCCCCACACCATCTACCCAGGGCTTCACAGTGGGAACCACACATGCAGATGTCATCTGTTCACCTACTCTGCGTCTCACAAAGACACAGCGGTTGGAACCAAAAATCTCAAATTTAGACTCATCAGCCCAAAGGACAGATTTCCACCGGTCTAATGTCCATTGCTCGTGTTTCTTGACCCAAGCAAGTCTCTTCTTCTTATTGGAGTCATTTAGTAGTGTTTTTTTGCAGCAAATCGACCATGAAGGCCTGATTCATGCAGAGTCCTCTGAACAGTTGATGTTGAGATGTGTCTGTTACTTGAACTCTGTGAAGCATTTATTTGGGCTGCAATCTGAGGTGCAGTTAACTCTAATGAACTTATCCTCTGCAGCAGAGGTAACTTTGGGTCTTCCTTTCCTATGGCGCTCCTCATGAGAGCCAGTTTCATCATAGCGCTTGATGGTTTTTGCAACTGCGTTGGAGGAAACTTGCAAAGTTCTTGAAATTTTCCACATTGACTGACCTTCATGTCTTAAAGTAATGATGGACTGCTGTTTCTCTTAGCTTATTTGAGCTGTTCTTTGAAATGCAAATGACATTGACAGCTACATGCATCCATAGATAGTACCAGCGAACCATAGTAATTTGGAAACATTTGTGAACGTAACCTAGACTAAGGAGATTATTGTGGACTACAGGAAAAGGAGGACCGAGCACATCCCCATTCTCATCGACGGGGCTGTAGTGGAGCAGGATGAGAGCTTCAAGATCCTTGGTGTCCACATCAACAGCAAACTAGAACGGTCCAAACACTCCAAGACAGTCGTGAAGAGGGCACGACAAAGCCTATTCCCCCTCAGGAAACTAAAAAGATTTGGCATGGGTCCTGAGATCCTTAAAAGGTTCTACAGCTGTAACACTGGTTGCATCACTGCCTGGTACGGCAATTGCTCGGCATCTGACCGCAAGGCACTACAGACGGTAGTGTGTACGGCCAAGTACATCACTGGGGCTAAGCTGCCTGCCATCCAGGACCTCTACAACAGGTGGTGTCAGAGGAAGGCCCACCCCAGTGATAGACTGTTCTCACTACTATCGCATGGCAAGCGGTACCTGAGTGCCAAGTCTAGGACAAAAAGGCTTCTCAACAGTTTTTACCCCCAGGCCATAATAAAATGGCTACCCGGACTATTTGCATCGTGTGCCCCCCCCTTCCCCACCCCTCTTTTACGCTGCTGCTACTCTCTGTTTATCATATATGCACAGTCACTTTAACAATACATTCATGTACAGTGCCTTGCGAAAGTATTCGGCCCCCTTGAACTTTGCGACCTTTTGCCATATTTCAGGCTTCAAACATAAAGATGTAAAACTGTATTTTTTTGTGAAGAATCAACAACAAGTGGGACACAATCATGAAGTGGAACGACATTTATTGGATATGTCAAACTTTTTTAACAAATCAAAATCTGAAAAATTGGGCGTGCAAAATTATTCAGCCCCTTTACTTTCAGTGTTGCAAACTCTCTCCAGAAGTTCAGTGAGGATCTCTGAATGATCCAATGTTGACCTAAATGACTAATGATGATAAATACAATCCACCTGTGTGTAATCAAGTCTCCATATAAATGCACCTGCACTGTGATAGTCTCAGAGGTCCGTTAAAAGCGCAGAGAGCATCATGAAGAACAAGGAACACACAACAATCAGTCAGTCGTATATTGCACAAATCTGGCCTTTATGGAAGAGTGGCAAGAAGAAAGCCATTTCTTAAAGATATCCATAAAAAGTGTCGTTTAAAGTTTGCCACAAGCCACCTGGGAGACACACCAAACATGTGGAAGAAGGTGCTCTGGTCAGATGAAACCAAAATTGAACTTTTTGGCAACAATGCAAAACGTTATGTTTGGCGTAAAAGCAACACAGCTCATCACACTGAACACACCATCCCCACTGTCAAACATGGTGGTGGCAGCATCATGGTTTGGGCCTGCTTTTCTTCAGCAGGGACAGGGAAGATGGTTAAAATTGATGGGAAGATGGATGGAGCCAAATACAGGACCATTCTGGAAGAAAACCTGATGGAGTCTGCAAAAGACCTGAGACTGGGACGGAGATTTGTCTTCCAACAAGACAATGATCCAAAACATAAAGCAAAATCTACAATGGAATGGTTCAAAAATAAACATATCCAGGTGTTAGAATGGCCAAGTCAAAGTCCAGACCTGAATCCAATCGAGAATCTGTGGAAAGAACTGAAAACTGCTGTTCACAAATGCTCTCCATCCAACCTCACTGAGCTCGAGCTGTTTTGCAAGGAGGAATGGGAAAAAATGTCAGTCTTTCGATGTGAAAAACTGATAGAGACATACCCCAAGCGACTTACAGCTGTAATCGCAGCAAAAGGTGGCGCTACAAAGTATTAACTTAAGGGGGCTGAATAATTTTGCACGCCCAATTTTTCATTTTTTGATTTGTTAAAAAAGTTTGAAATATCCAATAAATGTCGTTCCACTTCATGATTGTGTCCCACTTGTTGTTGATTCTTCACAAAAAAATACAGTTTCATATCTTTATGTTTGAAGTCTGAATTGTGGCAAAAGGTCGCAAAGTTCAAGGGGGCCGAATACTTTCGCAAGGCACTGTACATACTACCTCAATTGGGCCGGTCAATCAGTGCTTCCGCACATTGGCTAACCGGGCTATCTGCTTTGTGTCCCGCCACCCGCCACCCGCCAACCCTTCTTTTACGCTACTGCTATTCTCTGTTGATCATATATGATCATATATGCGTAGTCACTTTAACCATATCTACATGTACATACTTCCTCAATCAGCCTGACTAACCGGTGTCTGTATGTAGCCTCACTACTGTATATAGTCTGTCTTTTTACTGTTGTTTTATTTCTTTACTTACCTATTGTTCACCTGATACCTTTTTTGCACTGTTGGTTAGAGCCTGTAAGTAAGCATTTCACTGTAAGGTCTACCTGTTGTATTTGGCACACACAAATAAACTTTGATTTGATTTGAATACGGACTAAAAAAAACTTTAGAACCAGGTGTTGACGTAATTTCACATTACTTAATAATAATAATAAATTATTACATTAATAATATGTCTTTTTTTTCTTATAAAAAAATAACAATACAGACATTATTGAATAAAGCACACTTCAAATGTTCATAAAGGCAGTCAGCTACAGTACACTTGACAGGTGATACCACTACACTGTTCCATCTCAAAGCAGCATAACGAACCATTGAGAGTGCGATTGACTTTGTTCTTCTCAGGAATGCAGATTGTGAACCCTGGGTGACCCTCAGTTGTAATTCCTTGATTCCTCATGTCCTCTCTCTTTTCCTCCTTCTCAAAATACATTAGAGGAGAAGATCCAATGTCGCTACCCCCAGACCTTCTCCACCAATGCCTTTCTAGAAGGAGAAAAGGAAATGGACACACCGGATCAAGGAAAGACAAAACGAGATCCACCACTTGTGTTCGTGGGAGGGGCGGTAGAGGGCGGGTTCACCTGGGGGCGTGTGGGAGAGGGGCGGGCCGTTGCAGGCTAAACATTACCCCACTGGACGAGTGTTGAGACGGCTCCACCTCTTTGATGTCCATGGCTGGCTTGTAGAGCTACTCTGCTTTCTCAAAGTCCCCCTCCTCATAGCTGGAGGAAGGAGAGGGAGGAGGCAGGAGAGGAAGATGGACGGAGAAGAGAGAAAATAAGGATCATAAAGAGATATGGGGATAAGTTCATAGTACTGTATATATTGTATGAACAATAAGACTGCGTTTGTGTGTGTGTGTATGTGTGTTTGTGTTAAACCGTTCGAGTCACACAAAATGGAATATAATGTTGCGGATAAGTTAAGAATGACCCAATTGCATGTGACAAACATCTAAGATCAGCATCACTGTAATGAGAGCATTTCCATTTAAAAATATTACACATTTGGGTATTTTTGGGGCCTTTGTTCAAGTTCTGTTTGACACCCCCATTTGCACAACGTTGGGGTAGGTTGGTTGGGGTAGGTTTTGCAAAAACATGTGAAAATGCAAAAAATAAACTGTCTGTACACTTCTATAGCATGCCATTTACATCAAAAATACAGATTTGATTGTAAAAAAAAAGTTACCTTCTCCTTTAAAAATAAACTTTAAAAAAAAGTTTTGTCTAGGACTTGTCTTAATGGGATTATATGCAACAGCCCTCTGGTGGCTTTGTTAGAAACTTTCCATCTCCTCAACCTACTGTGTGTTTGTAGAGCTTTGTTAGAAACGTTCCATCTCCTCAACATACTCTGTGTTTGTAGAGCTTTGTTAGAAACTTTCCATCTCCTCAACCTACTCTGTGTTTGTAGAGCTTTGTTAGAAACGTTCCATCTCCTCAACATACTCTGTGTTTGTAGAGCTTTGTTAGAAACTTTCCATCTCCTCAACCTACTCTGTGTTTGTAGAGCTTTGTTAGAAACGTTCCATCTCCTCAACATACTCTGTGTTTGTAGAGCTTTGTTAGAAACTTTCCATCTCCTCAACCTACTCTGTGTTTGTAGAGCTTTGTTAGAAACTTTCCATCTCCTCAACATACTCTGTGTTTGTAGAGCTTTGTTAGAAACTTTCCATCTCCTCAACCTACTCTGTTTTTGTAGAGCTTTGTTAGAAACTTTCCATCTCCTCAACCTACGCTGTGTTTGTAGAGCTTTGTTAGAAACTTTCCATCTCCTCAACCTACTCTGTGTTTGTAGAGCTTTGTTAGAAACTTTCCATCTCCTCAACATACTCTGTGTTTGTGGAGCTTTGTTAGAAATGTTCCATCTCCTCAACCTACTGTGTGTTTGTGGAGCTTGGCCAGGTGTTTGAGGATGTAAGCCAGGGAGGGGTGGTCAGGGGACAGGGCTCTCATCCTTATGTCCAGGGCTCTCTCATACATGTCCTCTGCAGTCTCATACTCCCACCTCTCTGTGTGTAGGGCAGCTAGATTGTTGAGGGACTGGGCACAGTCCTGGTAGTCCGGCCCAAAACCTACACTGACGCATCTCCAGAGAATGGGTCAGGCACACTTTGGCTGCCCTGGAAAACACAGCAGAGATGGACATAGAACGTTGTCCTCTATTTAGGGGATTTTGAGCGGTTCTATACCGGTTCCGACCAACATTTGTGTGTACAAAGCGCTCTGTGAGGGGTGCAACATTAATTGCTGTGCACTCCTTGACAGTTCTGATTGTCACGCTTCGCATTCTGTTCTTGCAGCTTATGAAATCTGACACCTAATTTGCATAGGGAGCAACACGTCACATTTTCTGGCCTATCCAGACAAAGGTTTGAAATCCCCTGTCTGTGAACCTCGCAGCTCGGCTTACAATATGGCATATGAAACAGTAGACTCTCAATATGGCATATGAAACAGTAGACTCTCGTGATTAAAGCAGTCTCATCTCGCTGTGATACTCTCAGATGGATTTAGAGATCTCAACATGAAAAAATACTAAATAATGTCATAGAATTTAAATAAGACTACTTTCTCTTGGTCACAGAGGGACAAAATCACCTTGTGCTTAAAGCTGAAGTTGTAAGTAGTCAGCAGGCATTTGAATGGCATCTGGGCAGAAAATACTCTGTCATTAGTTATATGAAATGTTGCCAATTTTGTACTGTCACTAAATATGATCATATTTGTTTCAAAGTTAGAAGAAAGGTAAAATATTATAATCCATTTTAAAATAAGGCTGTAACGTAACAAAATGTGGAAAAAGTGAAGGGGTCTGAATACTTTCCGAATGCACTGTAACTTACTGTATGTGTCCTGTATGTGTACCTTTATCTATGCCAAGTTCACGAGGCCACTGATGATGTGAGGCCCCAAACAATTGCCTGAGTTGCCTAATAATAAGTCCCTACTGCGTGGTGTGGTCATACTGGGGATCTTCTCACAGTCCAGACAGGGCCCACTGCTTCTGAAGCGGTAGCATGGTTTACAGCTGCACAGTGCACACATTATTACGCTTGGTGAAACAGCGAGACACATACTCCAGCTCTACAACACAACACCCCACTAGACACACACACGTCATGACTATTCCATTTTCACAATGATCTTTTTGATTCTAAAAGGAGCTGTGAAAACTAATTATAAACATGGAGGGGGCATAGCACTCTGAAAACTCATCCATGCAGTCAGTTTCATAACAATTCAAGAGTCTCCCAGTAGGTGGCAGAAGAAGAGGAGAGGTTCGGAAGCTGTTTCCTCACCCATACAGAAATAGGATCGGTGGGTCCCCCACGGGACAGTTGAGCTAACATAGGCTAATGCGATTAGCATGAGGTTGTAATTAACAAGGACATTTCCCAGGACATAGACATATCTGACATTGGCAGAAAGCTTCAATTCTTGTTAATCTAACTACACTGTCCAAAAGGGGCGAAAAGTGGTGGATCCTTAAGAGGTTTTAATTTAAGCCAGTTTCCTACAGGAGGATTAAAATATCCTGCAGCAACAGGAAATGTGAATTATTATGTGGATTATAATTATTGGACATATTTGTAAGGGTTGATAGATTTGTTTGTATGGGAAAATCAAGTCTGAAATTTCAAAGTGGAAATTACAAACTTCATAAGTCTTTTTAAACCTCAAATACACTACAAGTTTTACATTTCCTGCATTTCAGGAAAGCTCTCCCGCAACAGGGCGATCAAATTAAGATCCTACATCTGTAGATACATATGATACATTGGAAAGAGCAGATGTCCCATTTGTCAATGTAACGTGTGTGTGTGCGTCCACCTCTGAGCTGTCTCTGCTAAGCCCAGCATCCTTTCCCACATCACTGGTACCAGAAGAGCAGGGGACCACACTGCCTGTGCTGGGCCCATTAGCATCCTAGTTGTGAATGAATAAACACAATTATTAGATAAAGAAGAAAGATTAGTGAATAAACGCCTAATAGATGGCCCTTGATGGCCCTTAATTGGCTCCAACCCAATTTAGCTATTTTGTGATTCTTTCATAAATTATTTTGACTTATTTTCACTAAATGTACCCGCTATCATTTCTTACAACCAACAAGAACTTTTGAACATCAGATCAGCAGTTACTTACTTCAATTCCGGGTTCAACTTCGACGTCGACTCATCTGCCCTGGATTCTTTCTTTAATTCCAATCCAATTTTCGGGCTACCCAAGAGGAAACGCTGGTGTTACAGAGGCAAGAGAGGGGGGATCCTGGTGAGATTAAGGCAAAGGGAAAACCGTCCACCTCTTCCCTCATCACTTGATAATAAGATGAATGCCCTCTGATCGTGGATTTGCTAACAATGGGACTCTCGAAACAGCAATATTCTCTGCTTTTCTGAAAAAATGCTCTCGGATTTGATACCCCCCATGGCTATCCAATTTGATGGATTCTCCAGTCCCAATGCGGACCTGACAGTGGAGTCAGGGAAATCAAGAGGGGGAGGGGTTTGCCTCTTGACTCGAGCACGGTTGAAGCACGACCCCTCTACCTCCAGAGGGAGTTTGAATCCAGGCAGTATCACATCTGGCCGTGATTGGGAGTCCCATAGTGCGGCGCACAGTTGGTCCAGTTTGGTTGGGGTAGGCAGTCATTGTGAAATAAGAATTTGTTCTTAACTGACTTTCCTAGTTAAATTGACAGGTCTCTCAGCCAATGAAATAGGTGGGACTTTCCAGGCTTCAGTGCAGTGCCTATGTAATGTAAGCCAATGCCAGAGTCACTTGTTACTACAGCTCATAAACTCACTTGCTGGGCTGAAAAGACTGTGAATGAAGAAGCATTGTACACTGCTCAAAAAAATAAAGGGAACACTTAAACATTACAATGTAACTCCAAGTCAATCACACTTCTGTGAAATCAAACTGTCCACTTAGGAAGCAACACTGATTGATAATAAATGTCACATACTGTTGTGCAAATGGAATAGACAACATGTGGAAATTATAGGTAATTAGCAAGACACCCCCAATAAAGGAGTGGTTCTGCAGGTGGTGACCACAGACCACTTCTCAGTTCCCATGCTTCCTGGCTGATGTTTTGGTCACTTTTGAATGCTGGCGGTGCTTTCACTCTAGTGGTAGCATGAGACGGAGTCTACAACCCACACAAGTGGCTCAGGTAGTGCAGCTCATCCAGAATGGCACATCAATGCGAGCTGTGGCAAGAAGGTTTGCTGTGTCTGTCAGCGAAGTGTCCAGAGCATGGAGGCGCTACCAGGAGACAGGCCAGTACATCAGGAGACGTGGAGGAGGCCGTAGGAGGGCAACAACCCAGCAGTAGGACCGCTACCTCCGCCTTTGTGCAAGGAGGAGCAGGAGGAGCACTACCAGAGCTCTGCAAAATTACCTCCAGCAGGCCACAAATGTGCATGTGTCTGCTCAAACGGTCAGAAACAGACTCCATGAGGGTGGTATGAGGGCCCGACGTCCACAGGACTTGTCGTGCAGGACGTTTGGCATTTGCCAGAGAACACCAAGATTGGCAAAATCCCCACTGGCGCCCTGTGCTCTTCACAGATGAAAGCAGGTTCACACTGAGCACATGTGATAGACTTGACAGAGTCTGGAGACGCCGTGGAGAACGTTCTGCTGCCTGCAACATCCTCCAGCATGACCGGTTTGGCGGTGGGTCAGTCATGGTGTGGGGTGGCATTTCTTTGGGGGGCCGCACAGGCCTCCATGTGCTCGCCAGAGGTAGCTGACTGCCATTAGGTACCGAGATGAGATCCTCAGACCCCTTGTGAGACCATATGCTGGTGCGGTTGGCCCTGGGTTCCTCCTAATGCAAGACAATGCTAGACCTCATGTGGCTGGAGTGTGTCAGCAGTTCCTGCAAGAGGAAGGCATTGATGCTATGGACGGGCCCGCCCGTTCCCCAGACCTGAATCCAATTGAGCACATCTGGGACATCATGTCACTGAAGTGATCATCCTGTCAGGGACTACCTGACATGATGACTCCTTGCTGTCCCCAGTCCACCTGGCCGTGCTGCTGCTCCAGTTTCAACTGTTCTGCCTTATTATTATTGGACCATGCTGGTCATTTATGAACATTTGAACATCTTGGCCATGTTCTGTTATAATCTCCACCCGGCACAGCCAGAAGAGGACTGGCCACCCCACATAGCCTGGTTCCTCTCTAGGTTTCTTCCTAGGTTTTGGCCTTTCTAGGGAGTTTTTCCTAGCCACCGTGCTTCTTCTACACCTGCATTGCTTGCTGTTTGGGGTTTTAGGCTGGGTTTCTGTACAGCACTTTGAGATATCAGCTGATGTACGAAGGGCTATATAAATAAATTTGATTTGATTTGATGTCTCGCACCATCCACCAACGCCACGTTGCACCACAGACTGTCCAGGAGTTGGCGGATGCTTTAGTCCAGGTCTGGGAGGAGATCCCTCAGGAGACCATCCGCCACCTCATCAGGAGCATGCCCATGTGTTGTAGGGAGGTCATACAGGCACGTGGAGGCCACACACACTACTGAGCCTCATTTTGACTTGTTTTAAGGACATTACATCAAAGTTGGATCAGCCTGTAGTGTGGTTTTCCACTTTAATTTTGAGTGTGACTCCCAATCCAGACCTCCATGAGTTGATACATTTGATTTCCATTGATAGTTTTTGCGTGATTTTGTTGTCAGCACATTCAACTATGTAAAGAAAAAAGTATTTAATAAGAACATTTCATTCATTCAGATCTAGGATGTGTTATTTTAGTGTTCCCTTTATTTTTTTGAGCAGTGTATATACAGAGGCTCAGTGGAATCGCACCCCTGGTCACAGAGTAATGAAAGAGTCCTCTAATGTGGTCTAAGTCAAGAATGAGTGCCAGGGGCCCATTCAAAACATTAAAGTATGACACAAAGTACACCTGCTACTAAGCTTCTCCCTCATCATTCCCAGAATTACACTTCAATTCACACCCCTCTGCTTCTAAATTTACCCCCAGGGACAAAAGCCTTCTTAATAATGAAAAGCTTTGTGGTGCTGATTTTCTGAAACATGAGACATCCTCTTTGCTGTGTTCTGTGTGTGGAGTGTGGGTGCATAAAGAGCAGTGAGCTCACTGGGTGATGTCAGAAGTGGGCAGGTCTGTTTTGTATTGACTGGAATGTAACTGGCCCTGACCTATTCAGCATCACTGTCTCAGAAAGCTATAAGAAGGTGGCATGTCCGCAGAGTGGCTCAAAGTTACCTTCTCACCTGAACTACAGCACTTTGAACCGATCAAGCAGTCTCTCCATCTCAGTCCATGGCAACTGTAGTGCCTGTGAGTATTTATTTATGTGTTTGGGTCATAATAGTGGTTTGTGAAAATGTGGGGAATTTATGAACGATCCTCAACAGAACTGGATCAGCAAAAAAGTTTTTATGAAATGATGGTTATTATGTTAAATAGACAAAGGGAAAAAAATACGAAATGTTGGACAGGAGCCTCAGTTGATAAACTCCTATGTGTCACTGTACCCATGGAGGGGCTTCAGTTCAGCTGTGTGTCTGTAGCAGACTAGGTTGTCTGGTAGTCAGAGTGAGGATGTTCAGCCAATGTTCTCCATGAAGATCAGGTGTCAAGTAAAATAATCTGTTTGTCTGGAGTCTCACTGTGAGGTAGAAAGAAGGATCCAGTCTTTGTGTGAGTGCTGGGCTTGGGTTTCTGATGGAGAGGGGGATTTTTTTCTCAACTTCTCAAACTGTTTACTGAAATTGTGGACAGAGAAAACAGTTTGCATTGTGTGAAAATGAGGAAATGAATGAAACAATGTTCACTGTGTAAAACTAAAATGAACAGAACTTTTTTATTTTTGTGCTTTTGAAAACAAGTTTTGAATGATTCGGGTCCTAATTTGTTTTTATTTTGGCACTTAAGTCCACAAAATAGACTTGACATTGTGTTGCTTCAGAATGCTGAGCAAAAACCTGTATTTTTCTGTCCCCATGTCTCCTCCAGTTTGCTTCCTGTTATGGAAACAGCACTCTCCATCAGCCTCTCCAACTCTTTGGGAAGGGCCCCAAGTGTGGTTACATGTCCCTCATCGCCTACCGCGGCCCTCGTAATGACCCCCACCCGCGTCTGGCATGCAATACCCCTAAGTTGACCCTACGTCAGATCTACAGAATGCTGTGTGTGATGCGTTATGAGGCTGCTGCTGCAGCCAACAAGAGGTGAGGCCAAATCCCACTGCTGTACTACAGTGCAACATCTCTCTGGATGCACTGTTATCAGTCTTCTTTCTCTTCAAGTCCTGTGTGTGTAGGTAGCATATACAGTGCATTTGGAAAGTATTCAGATCCCTTTACTTTATCCACATTTTGTTACGTTACAGCATTATACTAAAATGTATTAAATTGTTTTTTCCCCTTCAACAATATACACACAATACCCTATAATGACAAAGCAGAAACAGGTTTTTCACATTTTTAGCAACATTATTGAAAATGAAAAGCTGAAATATCACAGTAGTATTCAAACCCTTTACTCAGTACTTTGTTAAAGCACATTTGGCAGCGATTACAGCCTCAGGTCTTCTTGGGTATGACGCTACAAGCTTGGCACACCTGTATTTGGGGAGTTTCTCCCATTCTTCTCTGCAGATTCTCTCAAGCAATGTCAAGTTGGATGGGGAGGGTCACTGCACAGCTATTTTCTGGTCTCTCCAGAGGTGATTGAGGAGGGGAGGTGTCATACGCTTGGCATTCAGGCCAAAGAGTTCAATCTTGGTTTCCTAAGACCAGAAAATCTTGTTTCTCATGGTCTGAGAGTCTTTAGGTGCCTTTTGGCAAACTCTAAGCAGGCAGTCATGTGCCTTTTACTGAGGAGTAGATTCCGTCTGGCCACACTACCATAAAGGCCTGATTGGTGGAGTGCTGCAGAGATGGTTGTCCTTCTGGAAGGTTCTCCCATCTCCACAGAGGATCTCTGGAGCTCCTTCAGAGTAACCATCGGGTTCTTGGTCACTTTTTTCTGATTAAAAAATATATATAAATTAGCTAAAATGATAAAAAAATGTAACGTAACAAAATGTGGATTAAAAGAGTCTGAATACTTTCCGAATGCACTGTATCATCTAGCACTGTCAAAATGTGCTATATTCGGGGTAGGTGATACACTCTCAGAAAAAAAGGTTCTACCTGGAACCAAAAAGGGTTCTACTATGGAGACAGCCAGAGAACCCTTTTGGAACCCTTTTTTATAAGAGTGTGGTTGTTTTGTAAGTTGTTTTGTCAATTGAATGAAAAAACAATCACCTTCTGAATATTTTAGAGGATGTAGATGTTCAATTATTACCTCAATTTATAGATCTCTGACTCATGGTCAAACTCTTTGTGTTTCAGGAAGCAAGCATCTTCTCCTCCACCACCTGGTTCTCCGACCAAGTCAGACAGGAGATGTCTGCCTTCCTGCTTTCGTCGCAGACGTATTACTCCTAGCATTAAAAGGTTTGGATGATAATGGCACCTTAAGAGTCCCCCCCCCCCCCCCCCCATTGGGAGCTACGATTCATTTGGGGATGAGCCCCCTTTACGTCTCCACACAAACCAGTACATAGTGGCACAGACACCATGTCTCCCCCATGCTTCCTTTGTTGATGGGAGGGAGGACACTCCTGAGAGACAGCACACCTGTATTTTTTCCATCTGGAGTGGTCAGAAGTGGAGTAGTGACTGATAGATTTAGCTTCATGTTAGAGCCCAGTGGGCAATGATTCACCATTGGTACAGAAGATCTACTATTTTTTCCTTTCTGTATGGCTACCACAGGGATTTTATTTGGTCTTATATATGTAATTTCAGCAGGTGAGACTATGCTCACTGGAAGGTCCAACAGTAAATAAACCTGTGGAAAGTTACCACCGGTCAGGAAAGGGGACTTCACTTTTTCATGTTCCTCTGTTGTGGGCTGGGGGGTTAGGTGTTGGGTTGTTGTCTTTTTTAGGTGTGTTGAAATCTGGGTGTACATTGCTAAGTGAAAGGTGTAATTGACTTACATTTGCACTGTGAAGATTTAATAAAGCTTTGACTCTTAAGATCAACTTAACTCCTTGTCTGTTGTATTTTGCTGTTGTGATGTTACAGGTTTGTGTTTCTGTGTACATTTTATCAAATAGATTACTGTCCATCGAAGTGTATGCTCTGGGTTACATAGACACTGTATTTACAAAGTAACACACATTGTACTATCACCTGTATACTTGTGTCATACATCATTTAAAGCATTTACCATTCATTCCAAATGGAGGTAAGTAATTACCATAATACAGTAATTATTGGCTGGGGGGGAGGTTTTACTGACTTACTTCTCAATCTTGTTCCACCCCATGTCAGATCTTTTAGTATCTGCTTCTAGTTCCTGCCTCCAGGTGTTTTTTCGGTGCACTGTTTTTCGTTTTCCTTGCAGGTTCCAAGATAGAGCTGGAGGGAAGTTCAGACACAATCATGAGAAAAACATGATGAATTGTTATGCTGTTGAGGTTTCATTGTTTAATTGAGAACATGAATCACATGAATGATCCTCTTTCGCACAGAGGCAGAGAGACAGAAAGAAAGGGGAAGAATAGGTAACAATTAGACACACCAGACAGTAGGCACTTAAAATAATAGAATAGACTGGACACTTTAAAATAGGCTACAACGCTACGCTAGACACTTAAAACAACAAAAAGACACTAGGCCCTTAAAAACAACACTAAACACCTAAAATAAGCCCTCCTATCAATTCCAAATGATTAATATGGTTGTTAAATGACATAGAAAACCCTGCTCACAGCCCCTGCTGTAAACACAGATTCCTGTTCTCTCTCTTGACTACTGCCATGCTGACCGGTCCACAGCTGACCAGACCCGGGCCCCAGCTGATCTGACAAGGCCCCTGCTGAAACATTGATGGGGAGAGATGTTGTCTGAACGTGAGGAGCAGAGGAGTCAGGTTGTAGGACAGGAAACTCGCTCTCAGGTATCATCTTGAGGAGGAAGTGGATATTTCAGTCATGCTACCCTGGGATCACGCACGTGCATCTCCTTTAAGCTGCTACTGTGCGTGCAGGTGCATGGAGCAAACACCTTGTCCTTCACTCAGGGTCAATTCTCATAGAAATGGTGATCATAGCTAACTCATTCAGAATCATGGAACAGGAGGATTTTACACTAAAACACAACTCCATAGTCCAGCCACCACCGCCTTGCACAGAATGGTGAACAGGGCTCTGAGGTTGGGCTACACACTCATAACCAAAAACAAGACGTGATGCAGCTGCACATGCAAAATCAATAATAGGTCCCAATGGCATAGCTAAACATACACAGATGTAGGATCTTAATTTGAACCAGTTTGCTACAGTAGGAAAATAATCATGCAGCAAGAGGAAATGTGAATTATTATGTGGAATATAATTAATGGACAAGTTCTCCTGCAACAGGGTGATCACGATCCTTCATCTGTAGAGTCAAAAGCAAACCCCTATGGTGCAGACACTGGATACACAATCAATAACAACGCATCTCAACAAAAGGTTCTTCTAAAGTTAGGTCTGCGCAGGAGGGCTCCATGTTGTTACTGATAGAAACACACATTTCTTATTTACATCATGTTAACTGGTCTCCGGTTCCTTTGGTGGAGACATACTAATTAAATGGTCAATGGACCCCCTATACAAGTCAATGTAGTTTGCTACATTTGAGTCATTTAGCAGACCCTCTTATCCAGAGAGACTTACAGGAGCAATTAGGGTTAAGTGCCTTGCTCTAAGGCACATCGACAGATGTATCACCTAGATTTGAACCAGCAACCTTTTGATTACTGAACCGACCCCTTAAATGCTAGGGTACCTGCCACCACATAAGCCTTGCTCTGCAACTCGGGGTGTGAGAGACAACCCACTGGGCACAGACATCAATTCAACGTCTATTCCACGTTGGTTCAACATAATTTCATTGAAATGATGTGGAAACAAAGTTAATTCAACCAGCGTATGCCCAGTGGGAACAAGTTGATGTATGTGGTCTGAGAAGGACACCAGATCTGTACTGTACTATACACGCACATCTTCTCCATCTCACCAAATGTTCTTACTCCTGTATTCTGACATTGAGGTCAAACAAATTAAGGAGCCAATTAGTGTGACCTGGTACAGCCTCACCACAAAGTGTACTGCATGGTGTCCATAACACTTACCAAGGTTACACAAGAATACCATTAGCCTACATGTATCAGCTAAGCTTGCCTCATTATTACAGATGTACAAAGAATCAGGGGCTCTGATTCAGATAGGTGGACATTTTGGCAGAGGATAAGTGTTGTGGAGAAACTGCAACAGTTCCTGAGTTGATCAGTTGTGAGCAAAAGTGAAGGACACTGCATTAGGTCACCTGCCCTCCCAGTAATCCCATTCACAAGAGCTCCTCCTGTGGAACAGGGATGGGGCTGCGCCTCATGCACTCAGGCGCAGCAAGTGTCCGATGACAAAGCTTTCCAGTAGCACTGCTCTACTTACAGTAAGGGTCACAGCATGAATGCATCTACAGTACCTTCATAAAGTATTCATCCCCTTGACTTATTCCACATTTTGTTGTGTTACAGGCTGAATTCAAAATGGATAAAAAAATAAAAAAACCTCTCACACCTGTACACTCAATAGCACATGGAAGTGAAAACATGTTTTTAGAAATGTTGGCAAATGTATTGAAAATGAAATACAAAAATATCTAATTTACATAAGTATTCACCAGGGCAGGATTAAGAGATCATAGGCCCGGGAAGTTATTTTTTTTTATAGGTTAATCTGACAAACTGAGATCAATCTGGGCTTGAATTCAAACAATAGTCCAGGCCATTATAAATATATGTATTTATTATAGGCTACAGTAGGCTACTAAATAGTTTCCAGTGGCACACTGACTCACCTAATGACGAAGATGAAGCCATAGGCTACTACTCATGGAGATGGCCGGTGCGCTCCTCTTGGCAATAGTCAATCACTTCTATGGATGTCTATGCAGTGGTGTAATGAAGTATTCAAAGTATTTTTACTGAAGTAGTTTTTGGGGTACCTATACTTACTTTTTTTTTTTTTTTTTTGACTACATTTACCCTACTACATTCCTAAAGAAAATAATATACTTTTTACTCCATGCATTTTCCCCTGACACCCAAAAGTACTGGTTACATTTCAAATTCTTAGCAGGACAGAAAATGGTCCAATTCAAACACTTATCAAGAGAACATCCCTGGTCATCCCTACTGCATCTGATCTGGTGGACTCCCTAAACACAATTGCTTAGTTTGTAAATTGTCTGAGTGTTGGAGTGTGTCCCTGGCTTAAATATATGTTAAAATAACATTTACTTTTGATACTTAAGTATATTTGAAACCAGATACTTTTAATCAGGTAGTATTTTACTCTGTGGCTTTCACTTTTACTTGTGTCATTTTCTTTTAAGGTATCGCTACTTTTACTCAAGTATGACAATTGGGTACTTTTTCCACCACTGTGTTTATGGCCACAACACAACAAGCTGTATTTTTGGTGAGCATGCTGCCCAAATTGCAGCCTTTCTGGCGGTAAGCAAACGGTAACTGCCCAAATGAAGGAAACACTTGAGTGAAGTTCACGAAGCTGAACAGATTACTCAATCAGTGAATGAGCACTGATGGTTCACATTGGATGGTCTGTCAAAACATTTTCTCTGTATCTAGGGTGAGTGTGTTTTGGAGCCAAGCCCATTAAGGGTTGTGGTAGCAACTTGGTGTCAAGACAAGACTTTGTCACATTCCTCAGCAATTAATGGCATAGATGACCCACTGTTAATTGACCACCAGATACTGTGGTTGTTTGTGGTTGTCTCTCTGAATAATTACTGTAAGACTGTCTGAACAACAATAAGTAAGATAAAAATGGAACACACCATAACAGGTAGCCTAGTGGGGCGGCAGGTAGCCTAGTGGGGCGGCAGGTAGCCTAGTGGGGCGGCAGGTAGCCTAGTGATTAGAGCGTTGGGCCAGTAACGGAAAGGTTGCTAGATCGAAACCCAAAGCTGACAAGGTATAAATCTGTTGTTATGCCCCTGAACAAGGCAGTTAACCCACTGTTCCTAGGCCGTCATTGTAAATAAGAATTTGTTCTTCACTGACTTTCCTTGTTAAACAAAGGTTAAATAAAAAAGGTTGACCGTGTGCAGCTGTCCTATCGCCTCTGACCACAGAACTGTGGCAGTCATTTTCTTTGACATGTTGTTAAACCACCGTTCGTCAAACACCCAACACCCAGCAGGTGCTGCTCATGGCAAATACATTTTCCAAAAATCACACAAACACATCTAAATAAAAATCATTTATTTTCATTAATATTATTATCATTCTACCTAGAGCAGAGAAAAGGTCCACCATGCCACTTCAGTACTACAGTGTGTGGAGGCTGAGCTCAAGTCTGCCGAGGGGCTGAATACTGAACACAGACGGACAGACAGACAGACCGAGGGAAGGCGGGGGCAGGCTCACGCTCCTTTTCATTCTTCATGCTTAGTTTAACGAGGGAGGGGGGGGGGGGGGGGGATAATGACAGGAAAGTATCCTTTTTTTCTAGTCTTTGAAACTTTCTGTTTACCTAATGATAAGAGGAAGGGGGGCAGAGGCAGAGGTGAGACATCAAGCTCATTGGTCTGGCTGCTTCACATGTAACTGGGGCAAGCCAACCATGGACTGACACAGAGGAGGGTGTGAGTGTGTTCATGTATGTGTGTGTGTGTGCCCGTATGAACATCTGAGGGTATTACTGGTCGGCGGTGCTTTGATCCATTGTCACTGTACACTTGAAGAGGTTTCTGCCACACAGGGGTCAAAATTTGAGGTAACAAATGTTCTTCTGAAAGACAAAAAGGGAAGAGAAATGATACTGTTGATGCTTATATATCTTAAGAAATCTAAAAGTGTTTTTATAAAAAATATTTAAATAGCAGTGTTAACCCAGAGCAATAGAATAATTGAGAACAATGGAACAATTTCAGTGAACCTGCTTGGACACCTGACATGGAGCTAAATTTCTCTCAGACCAAAAGAATGTCAAAATTTACAATAAGACCAGTGTTGGTGTTTCTCTCACTCACCTGCTTTCATCGAGCTGTAGTGGATCCACTGGACACCATATTGCCATCCACATTAGAGAGAGACTGTTCCTTCAGCACAGGATCTTAGTAGAAGAGTCATCATGTTAAAGATCATATCCTCAATGCCATAATAACCGGCAATTCACAACAGAGGTGGTCAACAGGAATCGTTCAGGTAGTATTACTCACAGAAGTAGGGGTGCTCCATGGCCTCTGTGGCCGTCAGTCTCTGCTGGTGGTCGTAGCGCAGCAGCTTATCCAGCAGGTCCAGAGCCTCAGGGCTCACCAGGTGCTGGTTGTCTGTCTGGACAAACTGCTCCCAGCGTTTCCGTGTCTGCCTGAGGGGGGAGACAGAGAGCTAACTTACTCTAGGCTGTCACTTCAACACAACAGTATTATCACCTGGGAAAGAATGTTTCCTTTTCTGGATCTATAAGGCCACTGTCTGATAAAGATGGTCTAAGTCTATAGTGATTCATCTAGCGTAGAATTGGTACTTGACCCATCTGTGGAACTGACCCATCTCTAGGGTTTACACTCAGTTAAGTTAAATACAGTACCTTCAGAAAGTATTCACACAACATGACTATTTGCATATTTTGTTGTGTTATAGCCTGAACTAAAAATACAAAAAATGGAATTATGTTTTAAGACATTTGTACAAATTAATTAAAGATGAAAACTTGAAATGTCTTGATTTAATAAATATTCCACCCCTTTGTTATGGCAAGCCTAAACTTTAGGAGTAAAAATCTGCTTAAAAAGTCACATAATAAGTCGCATAGACTCACTGTGTGCAATAAGTGTTTAACATGATTTTTGAATGACTACCTCATCTCTGTACCCCACACATACTCTTAGCTGTTAGGGCCCTCAGTCAAGCAGTGAATTTCAAACACAGATTCAACCACAAAGGCCAGGGAGGTTTTTCCAATGTCTTGCAAAAAATAGCATATATTGGTAGATGGGTAAAAAAAAACACACATTGAATATCCCTTTGATATAGGGATATTCATTTGTTTATTAAATGGAATAGAGCTAAGCACTGGCAAACCCCTACAGGAAAATCTGGTTCAGTCTGCTTTCCAACAGACACTGGGAGACAAATAAACAGGTAATTATAATTTCAGGTTATTACCTTTCAACAGGTAATAACCTAAAACACAAGGCCAAATATACATTGGAGTTGCTTACCAAGATGACATGGAATGTTCCTGTATGGCCTTGTTACAGTTTTGATTATTAAAAAATGTCATAAAATATTGGCGACTTGAAAATTACTGTATAGCAATGATCAACAACCAATTTGACAGCTTGAACAATAAAACAATTTAAAAAATTTGCAAATATTGTACAATACAGATATGCAAAGCTCTTAGAGACAGGTATACAACACCCCAAAAGACTCACTGCTTTGCTTTGCATACACTGCAAAAGGTGATTCTAACATGTATTGACTTAGGGGTGTGAATACTTATGTTAATTCGATATTTATGTTTTTAATTTTCAATAAATTTGCTAACATTTATAAAAACTTGTTTTCACTTTGTCATTATGTGGTATTGTGTGTAGATGGGTGAAACATAATAATATTTAGTCCATTTTGAATTCAGGCTGTAATATAACAAAATGTGGAATAGGTCAAGGGGTATGAATACTTTCTGAAGATACTGTACATGTCTCAATGGCACACCCTGTTGGTACTCACTGGCCAAGAAGGTCCTTGAAGCGTGGGTCCAGTTCAATGTGGTATTTGCGCAAGTAACCAAAAAGCTCATCTGTCCCCAGGACTTTGGCAATTCGGACCAGCTGAAATAAGAAGTGTCAATTTTACAAATGTGTTTCGGTTTGTCTTAGGGAATATTTGTTCATGTACAATCTAATTTGGTAAGTACATGTTATCATCAGGTAGTGAATGTGTTATCTGCTCTAATAGATTGTAGCAGTCAGTGTTATCATATTATGAGAGGTCTAGATGAGGGTGGAATAAGATGGGTTGTAGTGAGATTAAAGGAAGTTTGGTAGTGACAACAGAAAGGTTCAGTTCATTGGTAAATGAATTGGATACCTGGTCATAATTGTCCTGGCCATGGAAGAAGGGCTCTTTCTGGAAGATCATACTGGCCAGCATGCAGCCCAGACTCCACATGTCCAAACTATAGTCATACATCTGACAGGAAACCACAAAACGCATCAGTTACAGTTATAAATCAATACACAAACAGCTACCAATTACAATTAAATTGGTACACAATAACACTGGAGCACTATTCATTTACAGGATGAACATGTGTCAGTGTGTGTGTTTGCTTGCATGTGCTGGGGATTTACCTGGTAATCCACCAGTAACTCAGGTCCCTTAAAGTAGCGAGATGCTACTCGGACATTGTATTCCTGTGCAGGATGGTAGAATTCTGCAAGGCCCCAGTCTATCAGGCGTAGCTGCAACACAAAAACACAAACCACATAGTGTTAGAATAGAAACCACACTGATAATGTGGCACATAAGGGATATCGCTGCTACTACTAAAAAGGTTTTGATGTCCTGTATGTGCCCTGATGCCATCTGGTGGCAATGAGAATAATGTATTTGGCAAAGGCTAAAAGAGTTATAAACTGCCATTCAATATTGGCAAAGAAATAACTGAAGTCACTTCAGACAAATCTCTGACAATTTCTGTAAGCTTTGTAGACTTTTCAAACAGCTTAAAAAAATTGGAAAAGACACATAACATCATCTGACTCTGAACTTACCAAGGTTCTACACACCTAAGGTTGAAAAAGGTTAAGAGCTCCCCCTACCTTCCTCATCTGGTGGTCAATCATCACATTGTGGGGCTTGACGTCCCGGTGCATAATACCCATACTGTGACAGTAGTCCAGAGCCTGAAAACACAAAAAACAAAATCATGTAAGAGGCAGCAAAATAATGACTAGACACCACAAACTAATCCCACAGTTCGGAAGGTAAAAGGTAGGACTGGGAGTGCATGTGAAAACACACGGGGTAAAACTGCAAGGCTCACCTTTAGTAGTTCATACATGTAAAAACGTATATCAAAATCTGTTAACTTCTGGTAGAGCTCCTGGGGAGAGAAGAAAAGTTTAAGATTTAATTTGCAGAAAGCAAGTATGCAATGCATGCATCCATGATGCAACACACACTGTTTAACTAAACACCTTCAACCAACCATACAGACACACAAACACATTGGGTGCAAAATTCTCTGGACAATGCAATGCTAAGTCATGGCTAACAACATGGTATTTGAAGGTACCAAGCCTTATTGGGTAACATGACCAAGTTTCCCCACTCATGACACCATCCCAAACCAGTAAAACCCCATGCCTAGAGGGAATGATTCTACCTTAAAATCTGTGTTATTGATGCATTCAAAGACAAGAGCAGGCGTTCGGGACTGCAGAGAGATGAGAGAGAGAGAGAGAGAGATGAGACAGGGGGGGGTCAGAGAAACGTGGAAATATTCCAATCTCATTGATAAATCAAACATTAAAAATGACATCATGCTATGAGCCATATTTACTGGAAAGAAAAGAGAAGAGCACACATCATTGTGCAGTCGCTTAACACCCATCACACACATCAGAAGCACGTCAACACAGATGAAGCATGAAATAATATAATTACAAGGCATCACATCCCAATTTTGTCCCGGCTGCTATTGAAATCATGTGTTTTGTAATTAAAGATAAAGCCATGTTAATATTAGCCTTATTAATTCCCATGATCAAAATTCCCATTTCTGTTATTGTAGGTATCAGCATAGTGAACATGTGAAGAAATTATTTGATGAGGTAATTGTGTCTCCCTTGCATCCATAAACATTCTCAAAATAACCCTGCCAAAATGTGAGAAAGACAGAGTCCTGTTTCGCCTGCTTCTAGATCATTAGTCAGTTCATTTAGTTAGTCTAAGACTTCATATGTGAGTAGATGACTAGTTTGCAGAACTTTGAAAGAGTCAAGTGAACCCCACTAAAAGAATATCAAACACGTTCACCATCTGTAAAGTTAATTGTACTGATATTATAAAGTGTAAGAATGTTAATTCAACAGCCATTATATGTATAGGAACATTCACAAAAGGAATTCACAATATAAACAAACAAATCTGATCTTTGAAGGGGTAAGGAAGTGGCCATGTAATCAGGTGACTAAGAACTAGCCCATGGCTAGAAGAAAGCAGAGCTGTAAGACATACCACAGGGTCTTTCACTGTGTCCACCAATCGGATGATGTTGGTTCCCCCTCGCAGATTCTCCAGGATCTTGATTTCCCGCTTGATTTTCTTTTTCTTGACAGGCTAATCAGGGTCATAATAACAGACATACAATCAGACCAGGATGTAACCTAAACGTTTGACCATGCAGGATGTAACTTCATTTATAACAACATATAGCCTAACTAATGGTGACAGCATCATCCAGGTATCCACCTTACCTAGATACTTAGATGTTTTCCTGGTTGATTCTTACTTAGACTAGGTGTTTAAAGAAAACCGACCACAAATCCACCTCTACTGGGGCATACAGACAAACAAAGCAGCCCTTGAACAACTTACCTTGAGGATCTTGACCACCACCTTCTCATTGTTGTTGATGTTGATGGCCTCAAACACCTCACTGTACTTCCCCCTGCCGAGCTTCCGCACCAACTGGTAGTCTTCCTGGTTACTAGATGAGAGAGAATAGGGGAACAGATACAGAAAGTATTCATACTCCTTGACTTATTCCACATTTTGTTGTGTCCCCTTCACCCATGTACACACACACACAACACCCCATAATGACAAAGTGAAAACATGTTAAAAAATGTTTTTGCAAAATAGTTGAAAATGAAATACAGACAGTGGATTCGGAAAGTATTCAACATTTTGTTACATTACAGACTTATTCTAAAATGTATTAAATAGTTTTTTCCCCCTCAATCTACACTCAATACCCCGTAAATGCAAATTCATTTAAAAAACAAAACTGAAATATCACATTTACATAAGTATTCAGAACCTTTACTTTGGCAGCGATTACAGCATCGAGTCTTCTTAGGTATGAAGCTACAAGCTTGGCACACCTGTATTTGGGGAGTTTCTCTCATTCTTCTCTGCAGACCCTCTCAAGCTGTCAGGTTGGATGGGGAGCGTAGCTGCACAGCTATTTTCAGGTCTCTCAACATATATGTTAGATCGGGTTAAAGTCCGGGCTCTGGCTGGGCCGCGAAGGACCGTCGTCTTGGCTGTGTGCTTAGGGTCGTTGTCCTGTTTGAAGGTGAACTGTCACCACAGTCTGAGGTCTTGAGCTCTCTGGAGCATACCCTCAGCATGATGCTGCCACCACCATGCTTCACCGTTTCCTCCAGACGTGACACTTGGCATTCAGACCAAAGAATTCAATCTTTGTTTAATCAGACAGGAGAATCTTGTTTTTCATGGTGTGAGAGTCGTTTATGTGTCATTTGGCAAACTCCAAGCGGGCTGTCATGTGCCTTTTACTGAGGAGTGGCTTCCGTCTGGCCACTCTACCATAAAGGCCTGATTGATGGAGTAATGCAGAGATGGTTTCCCTTCTGGAAGGTTCTCCCATCTCCACAGAGGAACTCTAGAGCTCTGTCAGAGTGACCATCGGGTTGCTTGACCAAGGCCTCTATGGGGGTGCCACAGGGTTCAATTCTCGGGCCGACTATCTTCTCTGTATACATCAATGATGTCGCTCTTGCTGCTGGTGAATCTGTAATCCACCTCTACGCAGACAACACCATTCTGTATACTTCTGGCCCTTCTTTGGACACTGTGTTAACTAACCTCCAGACGAGCTTCAATGCCATACAACTCTCCTTCCGTGGCCTCCAACTGTTCTTAAACGCAAATAAAACTAAATGCATGCAATTCAACCGATCATTGCCCGCACCTGCCCGCCCATCCAGCATCACTACTCTGGACGGCTCCGACTTAGGTATTTGTAGTTATCCACGTATTCTAGGTGTCTGGCTAGACTGTAAACTCTCCTTCCAGACTCACATTAAGCATCTCCAATCAAAAATTAAATCCAGATTTGGCTTCCTATTTCGCAACAAAGCTTCCTTCACTCATGCTGCCAAACATACCCTCGTAAAACTGACCATCCTACCGATCCTTGACTTCAGCGATGTCATCTATAAAATAGCCTCCAACACTCTACTCAGCAAACTGGATGTCATCTATCACAGTGCCATCCGTTTTGTCACCAAAGCCCCATGTACTACCCACCACTGCGACCTTTACGCTCTCGTTGGCTGGCCCTCGCTTCATACTCGTCGCCAAACCCACTGGCTACAGGTTATCTACAAGTCTCTGCTAGGTAAAGCCCCGCCCTATCTCAGCTCGCTGGTCACAATAGCAGCACCCACTCGTAGCACACGCTCCAGCAGGTATATTTCACTGGTCACCCCCAAAGCCAATTCCTCCTTTGGTCGCCTTTCCTTCCAGTTCTCTGCTGCCACTGACTGGAACGAACTGCAAAAATCACTGAAGCTGGAGATTCCCATCTCCCTCACTAGCTTTAAGAACCAGCTGTCAGAGCAGCTCACAGATCACTGCACCTGTTCATAGCCCGTCTGTATACAGCCCATCTATCTATCTACCTCATTCCCATACTGTATTTATATATTTTGCTCCATTTGCATCACAGTATCTCTACTTGCACATCCATCTTTTGCACATCTACCATTCCAGTATTTAATTGCCATATTGTAATTACTTTGCCACCATGGCCTATTTATTGCCTTAACTCCCTTATTTGCACTCACTGTATATAGACTTTGTTTTCTTTTTTTTTCTGCTGTATTATTGACTGTATGTTTTGTTCATTCCATGTGTAACTCTGTGTTGTTGTATGTGTCGAATTGCTATGCTTTATCTTGGCCAGGTCGCAGTTGCAAATGAGAACTTGTTCTCAACTAGCTTACCTGGTTAAATAAAGGTGAAATACATTTATTTTTATTTTTTAAAAGGCCCTTCTCCCCCGATTGTTCAGTTTGGCCAGGGGCCAGCTCTACGAAGGTTCTTGGTGGTTCCAAACGTCTTTCATTTAAGAAGGATGGGAGCCACTGTGTTCTTGGGGACCTTCAAAGCTGCATAATTTTGTTGGTACCTTTCCCCAGATCTGTGCCTCGACACAATTCTGTCTCGGAGCTCTACGGACATTTCCTTCGACCGTATGGCTTGGTTTTTGCTCTGACATGCACTGTAAACTGTGGGACCTTATATAGTAGGTGTGTGCCTTTCCAAATCATATCCAATCAACTGAATTTACCACAGGTTTACTCCAATCAAGTTATAGAAACGTCTCAAGGATGATCATTGGAAACAGGATGCACCTGAGCCTCATTTCGAGTCTCATAGCAAAGGGTCTGAATACTTATGTAAATAAGGTATTTCTATTTTTTGTTTTTAATAAATTTGCAAACATTTCTAAAAACCTGTTTTCGCTTTGTCATTATGGGGTATTGGTGAGTCTTGCTGGCTATGTCTCTAAGACCTTTCCACACCTGGATTGCGCAACATTTGTCCATTATTCTTTTCAAAATTATTCAAGCTCTGTCAAATTGGTTGTTGATCATTGCTAGACAACCATTTTCAGGTCTTGCCATAGATTTTCAAGTAGATTTAAGTCCAAACTGTAACTTGGCCACTCAGGAACAGTCTTGGTAAGCAGCTCCAGTGTAGATTTGGCTTTGTGTTTTAGGTTATTGTCTTTCTGAAAGGTGAATTAATCTCCCAGTGTCTGGTGGAAGGCAAACTAAACCAGGTTTTCCTCCAGGATTTTGCCTGTGCTTAGCTCCATTCCATTTACTTTTTATCCTGAAAATCTCTCGTCTTTAACGATTACTAGCATACCCATAACATGATGCAGCCACCACTATACTTGAAAATATGGAGAGTGGTACTCAGTAATGTGTTGCATTGGATTTGCCCCAAACATAACACACTGTACTCAGGACAAAGGTAATTGCTTTTTGCAGTATTACTTTAGTACCTTGTTCCAAACAGGATGCATGTTTTGGAATATTTGTATTCTGTACAGGTGTCCTTTTCATTCTGTCAATTAGGTTAGTATTGTAGGGTAACTACAATGTTGTCGATCCATCCTCAGTTCTCTCCTATCACAGCCATTAAACTTTAACTGTTTTAAACTCATGGGGAAATTCCTGGGCGATTTCCTTCCTCCCCTGCAACTTTGTTAGGAAGGACGCCTGTATCATTGTAGTGACTGGGTGTATTGATACCCTACCCAAAGTGTAATTCATTAACCTCCCTATGATCAAAGGGATATATTCAATGTCTGCTTTTTTAACATCTTCTTTGTGATGCATTGGGGGGGGGGGGGGTAGACTAGTCTTTGTGGTTGAAATTCACTGCTCGACTGAGGACCTTACGGATGTGTGGGGTACAGAGATGGGGTAGTGATTCAAAATATATATTTTATTGTTAGACATAAAATACTGTAAAAACACTAGTAAATCAGCTGCAAGTTATTTTAATTTTGGAAATCTGTTCCAACGTATTCTCAAACTAATTAGATTTGTGTGAGTTTGTGTCAAGAACTGCAACGCTGCTAGGTTTTTCACGCCTAAAAGTTCTGTGTGTATCAAGAATGGTCCACCACACAAAGGACATCCAGCCAACTTGACAACCGTGGGAAGCATTGGAGTCAACATGGGACAGCATCCTTGTGGAACGCTTTTGAAACCTTGTAGAGTCCATGCGCAACGAAATAAGGCTGTTCTGGGGGGAAAAGGGTGGGGTGCAACTCAATATTAACAAGGCGTTCCTAATGTTTTGTAAACTCAGTATATGTGATCGTATACAAGCAAGGTAAGAAATTATGTTTTAGTCAAATATATCTGTTTGGTCATAAGTATTGCGGTCAATTTTCAGTCTAAAAATTATTTGTAATCATGTTCTGGCCCCCTGACCATCCACTCAAGAAGAAAATGAATTGTGTCAAGGCTGAATCTAGTTGATGATCCTTGGCCCAAAATCATTGCACACAGCACAGAAGTCAAAAAGACATGAGAACAAGTGGGCATAAACACTTTTTTTTTTTTAAATACCAAACATTTAATAACATTGATTCTTGAGATACAGGCATTTGGAATATCACACAAAAACATACATTTGAATTAATTTGACATATCACCCAACCCTAACTCAAAGATATCTGCAGAAAGAATGGGGTGTCAGCTAGGACATGGTACCTTGAGTTTGAACAAATCTATTTTGGTTATTGAACTACAATAAGTGAAGTGGATTTACAACCGGGAAACGGAATTACATCATTGGTCCATGATCAGTACTACACAGAAATGCATAACTATTGATATGAATGTCATTCTCCTCATGTTTCACTGTATTGTACTGTCCTACTGTACTCAGTGCTCTACTCACTGTACAATACTGCAGGGGTTCCCAAACTTTTTCACTCAGGTCCCCCCTTCCAGCATTGGGGAACATCCCACAAAGGATGATATGAGGAAATGTAGTCTATTTCAGAAGAACAGAAAAGCATACTGAGATGTCCTGATCTGGCAATGCCAAATGGCTGTGGGCTACACTAGTTCATTCAGCAGACAATATTTGCTTAGAATTCCATGGTATAATTTTATAGCATGAAGAATACAATTGAACAAAGCTGAATAAAATAGAAAGGACATTTCCTCCAAACGATTTGAGGGAGTGCGCACACATTCTGTGTTCAGCTGTTAACAAAGAAATAGGTATTCCTATTAGGGATGCACGATATATCAGTGAACATATTCTAATAAAAATACCAACATCGGTATCGGCCGATATGTGCAAAACCGATGTCAAACCTGAATGCATACCTACAGTGCCTTGCGAAAGTATTCGGCCCCCTTGAACTTTGCGACCTTTTGCCACATTTCAGGCTTCAAACATAAAGATATACAACTGTATTTTTTTGTTAAGAATCAACAACAAGTGGGACACAATCATGAAGTGGAACGACATTTATTGGATATTTCAAACTTTTTTAACAAATCAAAAACTGAAAAATTGGGAGTGCAAAATTATTCAGCCCCTTTACTTTCAGTGCAGCAAACTCTCTCCAGAAGTTCAGTGAGGATCTCTGAATGATCCAATGTTGACCTAAATGACTAATGATGATAAATACAATCCACCTGTGTGTAATCAAGTCTCCGTATAAATGCACCTGCACTGTGATAGTCTCAGAGGTCCGTTAAAAGCGCAGAGAGCATCATGAAGAACAAGGAACACACCAGGCAGTTCCGAGATACTGTTGTGAAGAAGTTTAAAGCCGGATTTGGATACAAAAAGATTTCCCAAGCTTTAAACATCCCAAGGAGCACTGTGCAAGCGATAATATTGAAATGGAAGGAGTATCAGACAACTGCAAATCTACCAAGACCTGGCCGTCCCTCTAAACTTTCAGCTCATACAAGGAGAAGACTGATCAGAGATGCAGCCAAGAGGCCCATGATCACTCTGGATGAACTGCAGAGATCTACAGCTGAGGTGGGAGACTCTGTCCATAGGACAACAATCAGTCGTATATTGCACAAATCTGGCCTTTATGGAAGAGTGGCAAGAAGAAAGCCATTTCTTAAAGATATCCATAAAAAGTGTTGTTTAAAGTTTGCCACAAGCCACCTGGGAGACACACCAAACAAGTGGAAGAAGGTGCTCTGGTCAGATGAAACCAAAATTGAACTTTTTGGCAACAATGCAAAATGTTATGTTTGGCGTAAAAGCAACACAGCTCATCACCCTGAACACACCATCCCCACTGTCAAACATGGTGGTGGCAGCATCATGGTTTGGGCCTGCTTTTCTTCAGCAGGGACAGGGAAGATGGTTAAAATTGATGGGAAGATGGATGGAGCCAAATACAGGACCATTCTGGAAGAAAACCTGATGGAGTCTGCAAAGACCTGAGACTGGGACGGAGATTTGTCTTCCAACAAGACAATGATCCAAAACATAAAGCAAAATCTACAATGGAATGGTTCAAAAATAAACATATCCAGGTGTTAGAATGGCCAAGTCAAAGTCCAGACCTGAATCCAATTGAGAATCTGTGGAAAGAACTGAAAACTGCTGTTCACAAATGCTCTCCATCCAACCTCACTGAGCTCGAGCTGTTTTGCAAGGAGGAATGGGAAAAAATGTCAGTCTCTCGATGTGCAAAACTGATAGAGACATACCCCAAGCGACTTACAGCTGTAATCGCAGCAAAAGGTGGCGCTACAAAGTATTAACTTAAGGGGGCTGAATAATTTTGCACGCCCAATTTTTCAGTTTTTGATTTGTTAAAAAAGTTTGAAATATCCGATAAATGTCGTTCCACTTCATGATTGTGTTCCACTTGTTGTTGATTTCTTCACAAAAAAATACAGTTTTATATCTTTACGTTTGAAGCCTGAAATGTGGCAAAAGGTCGCAAAGTTCAAGGGGGCCGAATACTTTCGCAAGGCACTGTATATAACATAGGTACATGATGTAATGACGCCACTTAAAATGTTGCGCTACACGTCAACGCAGAATTCCTAACCTGGGAGGATCGAGCAGTCAACAAGTCGAGTAGTCATTTGAAAGAGTAAGAACATTTCAGCGAGACAACGCAAAGGAGAAATCCATTAAAGCCAAGATAATGGAATTCATTGCCCTTGAAAATCAACCGTTCTCTGTTACATTGTAATAGCGTCACTGCTATTAGCTTCACGACATACATATTATGGAACGCCGTTTAGGGTCTTTGCATGTCAAAAAAGATACAGTAGCACTGTCAAAGCTGTACAAAGTAAGTCTGCAAACGAGCAAACACCGGCCACTAAAGATGTGTTTAAAATAAAGCATCACATGTTCGACCGCAACTTCTGGGGTAGCTAGCTTTAGCTTGGTACCTAGCTAGCACCACTACAACCAGCCTGAAAACAATGACCAGTAGAAACTGCAGTCATTTTCATTGTTCTTAGCAATAATTTAGGAATCCTTGTGGTGGCAGGCAGCCTAGTGGTTAGAGCGTTGGACTAGTAACCGAAAGGTTACAAGATCAATTCCCACTGTTCCTAGGCCGTCACTGAAAATAAGAATTTATTCTTAACTGACTTTGTTAAATAAAAGGTAAAATAATTTTTTTTAAGTATTAGCTAAGTTGCCACTTGTTGTTTACCTATTGAAATTGAACTTCAGTAAATGGAAATAAATAGCTAGCCAGCAATTTAACCTTGTTGCCCAAAGCTAACGTTATAAGCAGCCAGCTAGCCTCATCTGGCTCGTGAGGCGCGACCAGACCGGGTTATGTGTTGTGAAGCTAGCCACAATAAGGATTAGGCACAATAGAGGAATTTGCGGTTTGCCTTCAAAATAAAAGTATGTAATTGACAGTGACACAAATAGTACAATGCCATACATACTTATATTTTGAAGGCTAAACGCAAATTCCACTATTGTGGCTAATCCTTATACACATAGATGGGTCCGACCACCATTAATCAAATAAGAACGGTTTTATAAATTAGGGTTGTTTAAGATGACGGTTTGCTATGTTTTTGGGGAAGAACATTGTTTGCATCCATGAACAAGGAGTTCTTGAGGTTTTAGATTTCAATAGTCTAAATAATGTTTTTAAAATAAATTGGATTCTGATATTAAGAACCAGAACAGTATTTAGAATATCTTCCCTAAGTATAGAATTATTTGATTGTTGGTGGTTTAGAATTTTTGCTTCGATGTAATTTTGATAAAACCCCAGTAAAGTTGGCCAAATTCCATAAACAGGCAATTCTAGCTTAGATGTTAGCGTATAAACACAATTTTTCCGCTCACAGATACTTTTTATGGAACAACAAAGATATTTTTAAATCGTATAAATCTCTTTTTTTCATAACTGGTTTGAGAATAACATTATTTTGGTTGGTCAGTTATTGAATAAGGATGGGTATCTACTCTCATATTTAAAATTCCAATAACCCAGAAAGAATAGGCAATTGTTTTTGATGTGGTTCCAAGGGGGGTAGTATCTCTATTCAATTCCTCTGTGGTTGATGTAAGTAACATAGATTTACATGAAAATATATTCATTGGCAATATTAACATCAATGATAAATGTAGCTATAAACAGATTAGGAATATTGTTTGTGCTACTACAATTCCCTCAGCAAGATTATTTTGGTCAAATATCTATGGTGATATACAATAGGGGAAAGCATGGAAAATTGCTAACAAATATTGTATCAGTAACAAAGTAAGGGAAGTTTCATTTAAAATGTTACATAGAATTTATCCTGTGAAACATGTTTTGGAAAGATTCAATATAACTGTGATTTCTGTGGAATGGAGAAGGAGACCATTTTGCATTTGTTTTTTTGCCTGTATTTATAGTAGAATGTTTTGGATTGACATACAGAATTTCGTTACAAAAAAAAAAAATAGGACCGGTTGTACTATTTAATGGTTTTGATATAATGATTTATTTTAGAAATTCTGACATAGATAAAGATGTAGTATATTTAATCCAATTGCTAATAATACTAGGTAAATTTCACATTCACAAATGCAAATGGTCTAATTCAAAACCTAACTTTATTCACTTTATATCACTTTATAAATGAGTTTAAACAATATGGCACCACTTTAACTAAAATGAAAAACAAAAAGGCAATTAAAACTTGTTGTATTATTAATTAATATGATTTGTTTGTTTAGGATTCCTGGCAATGTAAATAGTTTGTTTGTATGCTTGTTTGCATGTGACTATTCTTCTTTTGTTTGTTGATATTAGTTAATTTTTTTTTTTACTTAAATGGTTTGCAACCATGAGATAGCTAGCTTTTTATTTATGACCAGCACTGTAAGTGCGCGAGACAACTTTATAGCATACGTATCTATGAATGTTGTGACGAGTGATAGTGTAATCTGTGTAATAACTACGTGAAAAATTATGAACACATTAAATTATTATGTGACGTGCAGTCAAATTCAGGTCCTGATTGGTCAACAGGCTTATTTGACATGTCAAATAGTGTTATTTGACACGCAAAGACCCAAACGGCGTTCCATAGAAATTCTGGTTGAGAATGAAACGACTGAACTAATGGACAACGAAACAGCACAGCAAGTAAGTGAAAGAAGTTGGTTTGGATTGTTTTACTGGTAATGGGGACCTACATAAATGCCAACAAACTAACTTTTTGGTCAGTATGGTTTGTGTGTAACCTTTATTTAACTAGGCAAGTCAGTTAAGAACAAATTATTATTTACAATGATGGCCTACCCCGGCCAAACCCGGGCGACGCTGGGCCAATTGTGCACCGCCCTATAGGACTCCCAATCACGGCCGGATATAATACAGCCAGGATTCGAACCAGGGACTGTAGTGACGCCTCTTGCACTGAGATGCAGAGCCTTAGACTGCTGTGTCCATTGTGTGTTAACTATTTAACTGTACTAGAATGCTTAAAACGCCGCTAAAATTCGAAATATTGGTTATCAGTATCGGGGTTTTTTTTTTCCGCAAGGAAAATATTGGATATTGGCCAAAAATGTAATATTGGTGCATCACTAATTCCTATATGATTAATTTAGAGTTAATATAACTTTAGTTGTTCCACAAACATTGGGCTATGTTTTTATTTTTAATACATTGTCAGTCTGCATGATGCGACTAATGAGGATTTGAAAACAAGTCACTTGAAAGGCATGAGCTCTGCTTAGTTTTTTGCACAGGCTGTACACACTATATCAGTCACTCATTCACAATTTGACAAGCACTTGATAATGCCTAGAATTTAACGGCGGCATCCCGTTTGTGTGCAGTAATGCATCCTAAAAGAATCCATGGCGTTTGCAGCCAGTGGCCGTTGTGCCCCTTCCCCTGAGTGCTGCACGCTCCAACACATGATCAGGTCTTTCTCACAGGCTACAAGTGAAAACAGACACATCGGGGACGCAACTGCGCGTGTCCTTATCATATTCTGAGGTGCATATTGAAGATATTGGAAGAACTGTCCACATTTTCTTTTCATCAGCTAACAAGATGAGTAGGCCTAACGAACAGCAAAAGCACTAGCCTATGTCAACCTACTATCCCCCATAGTACAAAGGTCAACCTATTCTACTCTGTGCGAGAAATACATATTCCAAACATAGTATGGGACAGTTGTGGAATGAGATAGATTCCAAATTAATACAACCACTAGCATTAAAAAAAAACTTTTACGCAATGTGGCTTACACAACAGATCAGAACATTTAGCTTAACATTTTGATAAACTATTAGGCTATATCTTCACATTATAAGCGCAGCAATGCGCACATGGTAGTAGGCTATAAACGCAAACGTTCCATTAGCGGGAAAAAACATTATCAAAAGTGACTGCAAATGTAATTATGCATGTAATGCTTTTATTATAAAGGTGCATTTTTAGGGTGAAAATTATCTTCCCCAAATTTGAAACTCACGTGCCGTTCATGTATTCCAGTTAATCTGCTTTACAAGGTGTGTTGAGCCCAACGTGCTTAATTTTAAGACGTTATTTGGCCACTTTAGATGTGATACAAAGCTTATTAAAACATATAGGCCTATGGGCTAGGCTACATGAGGTGTGCGGCTATGATTCAAAAACGTAGTAAGAAACAGCTTTGTTTCTTATGCTGGGCATCATTCACAAGTGATAAGCAAAATTGTCACCCATATTCTTGATTAAATTTTGCATTTACATATACTAAATAATATATGTGTGAAATTTGTTTTGATTAAGAATGGAACATTATCATGCACCTGTATCGAAACAGGGACAATGGGGAAAAATAAGTCATCTATGCACTTAAATAGCGAATGGAGGACGCTTTTCCCTGTGGTTCATTTTCATGCCAACCAGGTAGGTTATACTCCTGCTGTAAATATAAGCAATGTGCTTAATGTTAGGAAAGTTAAGAAATAAACAGAGTAGGCCTAACCTGTATAAAGTGAATCCTCCTCTTTGTAGTAGAGGCCATCACTCGGTTTCTTGCGCAATTGCATAGCCTATTGAAATGTTGCGCAACATGAGCTCATGGGCTCTGATTAAGTATTTGATTAGATTTTCCAAAAAACATTTGCATGGATGTCAGGGTGATTAGAGTGACAATAGAGTGTTGAGTAACAGGCAGTTAGCAAGTTTGGTAGGCTACTAATGACCATCAGCACCATCAGAGCTTGGAGAAGCCTAATTACCGTGACAGAACAGTCGTGTGAAATTTGGCTGCTTTCATGACTCGTGACTGCTGGAGTGGTGATAATACGGTCACTGCAACAGCCCTACTCATGGGTAGGTGTTAGTAAGAGCTGGAAGATGTGACATTAACTGGAGAATTAGAGAAAGGCAGAGCGAGGGAGAGGTTTCCAGACTGTTAAAACAGTCTTAGTTTGACCATAAGACAACAGAAAGACAAAGAAAACTGCTATGAGCTGAACATAACAATATGCCAGTGGAAGGGAGGACAGTAGCAGGTGAACCAACTGTGGTTTGTGACTATTGTGATTTCCCATTGTAGCCAATTCAGCTGCAGTAATTCCGTTACAGATTTTTTGGTAATTCTGTTACCAATTTGATAACGGAATTTTGAGTTTTAATCACTTAATAATTCATAAACAAAATATATATCAGTAAAAATCAATATAACTAATTGGTAGGTCTACTATTACTTGTTACGGAATGGCGCCTGAGGGGATGGTTGCCATTTTACGGGACCCTAACCAATTTGTTTGTAACTTATTTTGTACATAATGTTGATGCTACCGTCTCTTATGACCGAAAATAGCTTCTGGATATCAGAACAGCGATTACTCACCTAGAACTGGACAAAGATGTTCTTTAATGTGTCGGACGCGAAGGACATAATGTTGCTCCCAGACAAGTCCCAAATCCTGTAATTCGCATGAAGAAAATAAGGAAATACAGGGGGCGGAGATCAGGGTGCCTTGTGAGAATTCGTCGGCGAGTGGGTAATCCGCCTCTACCATCCGTTCTATTAGCCAACTTGCAATCACTGAAGAATAAACTGGATGAGCTCCCGTTTGAGACTATCCTACCAACGGGACATTAAAAACTGTAATATCTTATGATTTACAGAGTCGTGGCTGAACGATGACACGGATAATATACAGCTGGCTGGGGTTTCCGTACATCGGCAAGACAGAACAGCTACAGTGGGGAGAACAAGTATTTGATTTGCAGGTTTTCCGATTTTGCAGGTTTTCCAACTTACAAAGCATGTAGAGGTCTGTAATTTTTATCAAAGGTACACTTCAACTGTGAGAGACGGAATCTAAAACAGAAATCCAGAAAATCACATTGTATGATTTTTAAGTAATTAATTTGCATTTTATTGCATGCCATAAGTATTTGACCACCTACCAACCAGTAGGAATTCCAGCTCTCACAGACCTGTTAATTTTTCTTTAAGAAGCCCTCCTGTTCTCCACTCAATACCTGAATTAACTGCACCTGTTTGAACTTGTTACCTGTATAAAAGACACCTGTCCACACACTCAATCAAACAGACTCCAACCTCTCCACAATGGCCAAGAACAGAGAGCTGTGTACGGACATCAGGGATAAAATTGTAGACCTGCACAAGGCTGGGATGGGCTACAGGACAATAGGCAAGCAGCTTGGTGAGAAGGCAACAACTGTTGGCGCAATTATTAGAAAATGGAAGAAGTTCTAGATGACGGTCAATCACCCTCAGGCGGGTGCTCCATGCAAAATCTCACCTCGTGGGGCATCAATGATCATGAGGAAGGTGAGGGATCAGCCCAGAACTACACGGCAGGACCTGGTAAATGACCTGTAGGGAGCTGTGACCACAGTCTCAAAAAAAAACATTAGTAACACACTACGCCGTCATGGATTAAAATCCTGCAGCGCACGCAAGGTCCCCCTGCTCCAGCCAGCGCATGTCCAGGCCCGTCTGAAGTTTGCCAATGACCATCTGGATGATCCAGAGGAGGAATGGGAGAAGGTCATGTGGTCTGATGAGACAAAAATAGCTTTTTGGTCTAAACTGCACTCGCCATGTTTGGAGGAAGAAGGATGAGTACAACCCCAAGAACACCATCCCAACCGTGAAGCATGGAGGTGGAAACATCATTCTATGGGGATGCTTTTCTGCAAAGGGGACAGGACGACTGCACCATATTGAGGGGAGGATGGATGGGGCCATGTATCGCGAGATCTTGGCCAACAACCTCCTTCTCTCAGTAAGAGCATTGAAGATGGGTCGTGGCTGGGTCTTCCAGCATGACAACGACCTGAAACACACAGCCAGGGCAACTAAGGAGTGGCTCCGTAAGAAGCATCTCAAGGTCCTGGAATGGCCTAGCCAGTCTCCAGACCTGAACCCAATAGGAAATCTTTGGAGGAAGCAAAAAGTCTGTATTGCCCAACGACAGCCCCGAAACCTGAAGGATCTGGAGAAGATCTGTATGGAGGAGTGGGCCAAAATCCCTGCTGCAGTGTGTGCAAACCTGGTCAAGAACTACAGGAAACGTATGATCTCTGTAATTGCAAACAAAGGTTTCTGTACCAAATATTAAGGTCTGCTTTTCTGATGTATCAAATACTTATGTCATGCAATAAAATGCAAATGAATTACTTCAAAATCATACAATGTGATTTTCTGGATTTTTGTTTAAGGTCCACTTAAATTGAAGCGTACTTATGATAAAAAGTTAATAAGTACGTACTGTTCTCCCCACTGTATGTCTGATAAGACAAGGGGTAAGGGTGTGTGTCTTTTTGTCAATAACAGCTGGTGCGCAATGTCTAATATTAAGGTAGTCTCGAGGTATTGCTAGCCGGAGGTAGAATACATCATGATAAGCTATCTATATTTTTTTGTAGCCATCTATTTACCACCACAAACCGACGCTGGCACTAAGACCACACTCAACGAGCTGTATGAGGCCATAAGAAAACGCTCATCGAGAAGCGGCGCTTCTTGTGGCCGAGGACTTTAATGCAGGCAAATTTAAATCTGTTTTACCTCATTTCTACCAGCATGTCACATGGGCAAGCAGAGGATATTAAAAATAAAAAAAAAATAAAAAAAAACTCTAGACCATCTTTACTCCACACACAATTTTTTAAACCTTTATTTAACTAGGCATGTCAGTTAAGAACAAATTCTTATTTTCAATGACGGCTTAGGAACAGTGGGTTAACTGCCTTGTTCAGGGGCAGAATGACAGATTTTTACCTTGTCAGCTCGGGGATTTGTTCTTGCAACCTTTCGGTTAGTAGTTCAACGCTCTAACCACTAGGCTACCTGCCCGACCTATTTGGCAAATCTGTCCATAATTTTGTCCTCCTGATTCCTGCTTACAAGCAAAAACGAAATCAGGAAGTACCAGTGACTCGCTCAATACGGAAGTGGTCAGATGACGCGGATGCTACGCTACGGGACTGTTTTGCTAGCACAGACTGGAATATATTCCATGATTCATCCAATGGCATTAAGGAGTATATCAGCTCAGTCACCGGCTTCATCAATAAGTGCATCGACGATGTCGTCCTCACAGTGACCGACGTACATATCCCAAACAGAAGCCATGGATTACAGGCAACATCCAACATTAAAGGCTAGAGCTGTCGCTTTCAAGGAGCGGGACACTAATCCATATACTTACAAGAAATCGCGCTACGCAATTTCTCACTGCCAACGATGGGAGAGCCTATAGGAAGGAGGTCAGAGGCCTGGCAGTGTGGTGCCAGTGTAACAGTATAACTTTAGACCGTCCCCTCGCCCATACCCGGGCGCGAACCAGGGACCCTCTGCACACATCAACAATAGTCACCCACAAAGCATCGTTACCCATCGCTCCACAAAAGCCGCGGCCCTTGCAGAGCAAGGAGAACTACTACTTCAAGGTCTCAGAGCAAGTGACGTCACCGATTGAAACGCTATTTAGCGCGCACCGCTAACTAAGCTAGCCGTTTCACATCCGTTACACTCACCCCCCTTTTGACCTTCGTCCTTTTCCGCAGCAACCAGTGATCCGGGTCACGGCACCAATGTAACAGTATAACTTTAGACCGTCCCCTCGCCCATACCCGGGCGCGAACCAGGGACCCTCTGCACACATCAACAACAGTCACCCACGAAGCATCGTTACCCATCGCTCCACAAAAGCTGCGGCCCTTGCAGAGCAAGGGGAACTACTACTTCAAGGTCTCAGAGCAAGTGACGTCACTGATTGAAACGCTATTTAGCGCGCACCGCTAACAAAGCGAGCCGTTTCACATCCGTTACACCAGGACAACAACCTGTCCCTCAACGTGAGCAAGACAAAGGAAATGATCGAGCACTACAAGAAAAGGAGGGCCGAACACGTCCCCATTCACATTGACGGGGCTGTAGTGGAGCGGGTCGAGAGTTTCACTTCCTTGGTGTCCACATCACCAACAAACTATCCTGGTCCAAACACACCAAGAAAGTTGTGAAGAGGGCACGATAATGCCTCTAGTTACCCAAGTCATAAACTGCTCTCTATGCAACCGCATGGTAAGTGGTACCAGAGTGCCAAGTCTAGGTCCAAATGGCTCTTTAACAGCTTCTACTCCCAAGCCATAAGGATGCTGAACCCCTACCTACATGGACAAATGACCTCAACTAACCTGTACCTCCACACATTGACTCGGTACCAGTATGCCATAATTGTTATTTTGTGGTATTTATTTTATTTTTTACCATAGTTTATTTTGTAAATATTTTCTTGGTAAGGTCTACTCTACATCCATTGTATTCAGCACGTGACAAATAAAATTTGATTTGAACCTTCATTATCCTCCTATTATCCTATTTGGAAATATCTTAAAGATATGTGGGTTTTTGGTAACGGAATTTCAAGGCACAAGGCAATATTTCATAAACTTACAGGTAAACAATTTCTCTAAAACTAAAGTGTTGATATTAGTTGGCAGGGGTGTTTATGACAACATTGTGTTTTGATGCATTTCTTATACCTTTTAAGACTTTTTCTGGTAGATGAATTCTACGACCCCTTTTCCATCCGTTTATCCAGACAAGTGTATCTATCTATGCCTTTAATTTCTACAAAACATATTTAGCTTTCATTTTACAACCAATTTGATATGCCCCTACGAAGTTCACATGTTGCTTATGTGGAAATATCGAAAAGTAGAACATAGGAAGTAGCTACAGTAGTAAAATTCACAAGTGTCATTCGGTACTGCCTTGTCAGCGTCAACTGCCAGCTAGGCCTGCTCGATCCCGCAGATTGATGACTTTCCCATCCCAATCAAGAGTGACATAACCATGCACGTTCCCGACAAAACTTTAGGTCTCCAAAAATACATATTATTCTCCAAATTAGGTCGTTTTCAAAATACGCCTTATTGATACTAATTTATTATTATGATATATAATATATCAATATTGCATCCGCCCACAAAGATCCAAAAGCAATCGAACAATATTATGGCCATTGGAACATAATCCAGTAAGTAGTAAAATATTATGTGTCGTTGTTGTAGTAGGTGGAAATCGCTGAGTATTTAGACATACAATAAAACAAAAGACAAATAGAATACACGTATCGACATCAACAGTGTTATCATACGGTTGATAAAGCATTTGCCAATAAAATACTAAATAGTGCATTATGATGTTTTAATATCTTGGTCTTGAATATATAAACATCTCACCTCCAGCTAGGCACGTGGGCTTCATAGTCCCAATATTCCCTGCTCTTCAAAGTGTTGACATCGGCGTACACCCGAGATTTACTGCCGGCCGCCGGGCCGGGCATTGCGAGCACCTGAGCACCGTCTGTGTGGAGGATTCGATTTCCACAGAGCTCTATTGCTGGCAACACAGACCACCGTATTCGTGTCGGAGCCCGAGGTCTCGCACTGTCCGAGTAGGAGGCGTCCTATTATCTGATCTTCCCCACGAGAGATGACCACAGTGTGCTGCGAACAGTTACCACTGAGCAGCGATCGTTGCACAGATTGCCAGAAGCAGCTAAACCTAATTGGGCTCCAAGGTTGATGGGGAGGAAAGGGGCCGTCAGATATAGCTAGTGTTAACTAAGACGGCTGGGAGGAGAATTAAAATGAAGTGTTGAGGTAGAAAGGAAAAATCACGAACTGGTACTATTTACGTAAAATAAGTTTAAACATTGTATTAAAACTGACCAAAACATTGACCGAGATGCCAGGCTTTGGGGAGTTTATGAATGAAATGATTGCGGGTTAAACCCCCGAGGGCCTTAAATCCCGAATCCGATGCAGGGATCCTTCAAGAATAGTCTTGCGATGGCCCTCCCAAGTCAACAATCTTCTAGCGCTGTGGATGGATGTGATGAGGAGGAATTGAATGGGCAAATTGGGTTTTACAGCTCACCCCTAGCTACTGGGTATTGCCTAGTAGCTACAGCCGGTTAGAGAGGGGGTGGAGTAGAAATCGATGTTGTTAGCTAGTATGCTAACGCAGAGAGAATTGCACCACCATTGAGCGCCGGTGCAGTGCACCCTCGCCGGGGCGCGTAGCATATGAAAGCGGAGGGAACGCCGCTTCAAAATCCCTTGAAAAGCCCGTTGGAGGTCGGGTTTTGAGGCTTTCTTTTAGAAACGCCCCGGTCCTTATTCCGAACCGCAGGGAACCGGATTGCGATATAAGGCGCACCCGGAAACGAACATCATCTAGATACGCTTGTGGAATGGCCATATCAAAGACAGTACATAATGAAGATAGGCTAAAACTGCTTCTCGAATTTAAATCCCCGATCACGTTTGTAGGCGACGTTGGCTAGCAAAGCTCATGCGTAGAGACACGTTATAGGGTCTAATGGTCGTCTCGCGCCAAACTGCGCGTGTGCACACAGTCGTATCAAAGACACTCTTTGATACAAAGACAAAAATGAAAACGTTTCAGTTTGTCACTTTCACGAGGTTGGAGTGGTAACATGTTCATCTACTTTAGACATTGACTCGAATCTAGGTTGTGCCTTTAGAATTCGATTAAAAAAAACAAAGGAAGACATTTTCACTTCTCTCATTGACTTCTCAAAATCCCAGACCCTGGCCTGTTTGTTCTGTTTCGCAAACGTTCCCGGAAGTCTCGCGATGTTGCACTTCTACGTTTAGAAACTCTGTGGCCACATGGCTCCAGGTTCAGCCAAGGCTGCAGCGCCTTCTAGTGTGTAGGGTATACAAATGCATTGGAAACAATTGTTCCATCACTCACCACGTTCACATCCAGTTTTTATGCGATGAAAATCATACACTTAAAAAAAAATCAGGTAGTTTCTGTAAAATTGTATAAATGGCAACAGATAATTTGTTCATTTGACATGGTGGGGTATTTGTGTCGGTAAAATTAATTATGTGATGGAAACGCCTATATGCGCAAATATTAATATAATAGCCATCATATCAAAGTACATTTGGAGTCACGCGATTGGTGTGTGGTCCTCCCACTATGGCCATGCAGTTATTCGTCTACAGATTTAATACAATTATGATTAACTTCACGGGGTGGTGAAAGTGCACGGTTATCTTGATGCTCCTTTCCAAAAAATATCGAAAGTCTTATTCTTGTGACGTGATGATAGTTGCTTGACTGCCGTTTGACAAACTCAAATATTATCGCTGTTATCCATAATAATCTTATCATGCAGACTAGCCAACCCGCACTGCATCTGCAAACTGTTGGTTTCAGCCATCTGCCGAAACCCGAGTAGGCAGTATACTATTTAACGCAACAGTTTTTGTGACAAAACTAACCGTAGAGTTGAACATATTGTAACGACCCTGGGTTTATATGCGCGGAAATCGAACCTGCGGCACAGTCGATAGCGCGCCGGACCTCGGGCTCGAAGGTCGAGGGTTCGAGACCTGCTCCCTGCCTGTTTTTTTTGTCTGTACATTAAAACTTTAGCGAAATTGTTTTATGTGCACTACCCCATCATGCACTTACTTTAATCTGCAACAAATCTGTTTAGTGGAAACACCACTGGTGGGAAAATACGTGTGTTTTCTTTATGCAGAGTTGAGAATATTTGCATGAAAATCGATCGCTGATTGGATGGAAACATATCTACTATATATATATATTTATATACTTGGTTTCCATCCAATTGGCACAGATTTTCTAAAATCTGCAACAATTTCCTTTTATAAATTTTCAGATTTTACGTGTGCTAGTCACGTAATTTAGAACTCTATCCGTCCATGGCTGGTCTGAGCAGACGCAGCAACCGCCTTCCCACCTGTTTGTTTACCTTAGCAACCATGGCAGAGACGGTTCAAGATGTTTCTGAAGCAGATAAGCGACATCTCGTTGAACTCGTCAAAGAACTCAGGTATAAAGATATTTTTCAGTTTCAACACTTCTTAACTCTTGTCTTAACTCATAGATTTGCTACATAGAGTAGCAATTTGTGGCCGCAAAAAAACAAAAGGCCTTGTCCCTCACTGCCTCTTTTTCCAGACGCTCCAATGCGGTGCTACGGGCAGAAACTGATATGTATGAGCGGTATATAAGCCGCTTGGACCCCAGGGACTTGGTTCCTCAGCCTTTATCAGATTCTCTGGGGGCAGCTGCAGCATCACAGTTGGAGATTGGAGGGGTATGAGAAAGCATCTTGCACAACTTCCACAAACGTAATGTGTTGAATGAAATGGATTTCCCTACCCTATATGTTCTTTGACCTCTTGTGATTGACTCATGCACCATAGTCTCGTCGTCCACTATAACCTCGTAGGTTTAACATGCTGACCAGACCGGACACGTCGCGTGCGCGAGCGTCGCAAAAATAAATTTAGAAATCCATGTTATTCAAATATTCCATCCGCACTACTCGTGCGCGCCAACGAGCGTCTGCGTCACCAAGGGCTAACAGGATCCCAAACCGGCTGCGCGCGTGCACTATCGTGCATAAATGTATTTTGTCCCCCTACACCAAACGCGATCACGACATGCAGGTTAAAATATCAAAACAAATTCTGAACCAATGATATTAATTTGGGGACAGGTCGAAAAGCATTAAACATGTATGGCAATAGCTTGCACTTGCTAGCAAATTTGTCCTATTTAGCTAGCTTGCTGTTGCTAGCTAATTTGTCCTGGGATATAAACTCTGAGTTGTTATTTTACCTGAACTGCACAAGGTCCTCTACTCCGACAAATTAATCCACACATAAACGGCCAACTGAATCGTTTCTAGTCATCTCTCCTCCTTCCAGGCTTTTTCATCTTTGAACTTATATGGTGATCGCATCTAAACTTCTATTGTATTACCACGACAACCAGCAACAAAGTTCGTCTTTCAATCACCCACGTGGGTATAACCAATGAGGAGATGGCACGTGGGTACCTGCTTCTATAAACCAATGAGGAGATGGTTGTCTAAGGCTTGGGTGGGAAATACAAAGTGTGTGTGTTATTACCATAGAAAAATAAGGGTTTTTACTGCATGTTTGAATGCTTGTATTTCTGTGGCTTTAGGGCCGTGGGAGAAAGATGAAAACACGGACAACGGCTCTGGAGCAGTTACAACGTCTGACATTGGAGCAAAAGTGTGACGTGGCACAGCGAGAGTTAGATGAAACCAAGGAGGACCTGGAGAAACTGAAGGAGAGCTCAGAAAGAGTGCTCCACAACTATAAGGTAAACACAATATACAAACAGAGAGAGAATGGATAGAGAAAGACTATTCTGGATCTGTGTAACCTGCAGAGGAATCTGTGATTTGGTTTAGTTGTGGTCTATGTAGTTAAGATGCACTGAAACCCATTCAGATTTCTGGCATTATTACAGTACCAGTCAAAAGTTTAGACACACCTACTCATTCCAGGATTTGTCTTTATTTTTTACTATTTTCTACATTGTAGAATAACAGTGAAGACATCAAACTATAAAATAACACATGGAATCATGTAGTAACCCATTTTTTTAAAACAAATCCAAAAATATTTAATATTTGAGATTCTTCAAAGTAGCCACCTTTTGCCTTGATGACAGTTTTGCACACTCTTGGCATTCTCTCAACCAGCTTTGTGAGGTAGTCACCTGGAATGCATTTCAATTAACAGGTGTGCCTTGTCAAAAGTTAATTTGTGGAATTTCTTTCCTTCTTTATGCATTTGAGCCAATCAGTTGTGTTGTGACAAGGTAGGGGTGGTATACAGAAGATAGCCTTATTTGGTAGGATACCTAGTCTATATTATGGCAAGAACAGCTCGAATAAACAAAGAGAAACGACAGTCCATCATTACTTTAAGACATGAAGGTCAATAAATCCGGAAAATTTCAAGAACTTTGAAAGTTTTGTTGTGGAAATTCTTACACAGGGACACTCAAAGGCAATCATAAATGAATCATTGTTTATTATCAGAGCGCTGGAGAGGTTCCAACAAACCCGATGCGTCATAGTGAATGTCTGTTAGGAGCTCTGCTGCGGCAGTCCCAGCAGTTGTCTTATATACAGCTATATACAGACAAGTTATATTTGCATGATTTATTTATTTGCATAATTTATTTGCATAATCCATTCAGCATTACCGTTTTTCATTCATGTGACCTACCAATACTGGTTCATAACATGTGACAGACCAATACTTCACGAGGCTTCTTCTCTCTAAGCTGAGAACTTGAAACTGAGATATCTTTTGTTCTCAAAACAAGGTCTGGGCATACTGCAAAATTGCAGATACTGATAAATGAGGATTCGTTCAATCACTCACTTGCATGAACACAGAAATTGGTTATTAGAAAAGCACATGTATAACATTTCCATCACAGTTTCTTCAAGTGCAGTCTCAAAAACCATCAAGCACTATGATGAAACTGGCTCTCATGAGGACCGCCACAGGAAAGGAATTCTCAAGAGTTACCGCTGCTGCAGAAGTTCCTTTGAGTTACAAGCCTCAGAAATTGCAGCAAAGAGACATGCTTGGGCCAAGAAACACGAGCAATGGACAATAGACCGGTGGAAATCTGTCCTTTGGTCTGATGAGTCCTAATTTGAGGATTTTGGTTTCAACCGGCGTGACTTTGTGAAACGCAGAGTAAGTGAACGCATGATCTCTGCATGTGTGGTTCCCACGTGAAGCATGGATGAGGTGGTGTGATGGTGCTTTGCTGGTGACACTGTCAGTGATTTATTTAGAATTCAAGGCACACTTAACCAGCATGGTTACCACAGCATTCTGCATCGATACACCATCCCATCTGGTTTGCGCTAAGTGTGACTATAATTTATTTTTCAACAGAACAATGACCCAGCACACCTCCAGGATGTGTAAGGGCTATTTGACCAAGAAGGAGAGTGATGGAGTGCTGCATAAGATGACCTGGTGTAACAGATGTGAAACGGCTAGCTTAGTTAGCGTGGGCGCTAAATAGCGTTTCAATCAGTGACGTCACTTGCTCTGAGACCTTGAAGTAGTAGTTCCCCTTGCTCTGCAAGGGCCGCGGCTTTTGTGGCGCGATGGGTAACGATGCTTTGAGGGTGACTGTTGATGTGTGCAGAAGGTCCCTAGTTCGCGCCCGGGTATGGGCGAGGGGACGGTCTAAAATTATACTGTTACACTGGCATCCACAATCACCCGACCTCAACCAAATTGAGATAGTTTGGGATGAGTTGGACTGCAGAGTGAAAAGCTGCCAACAAATGCTCAGCATATGTGGGAACTCCTTCAAGACTGTTGGAAAAGCATTCCCAGTGAAGCTGGTTGAGAGAATGCCAAGAGTGTGCAAAGCTGTCCTCAAGGCAAAAGGTGGCTACTTTGAAGAATCTTCAACATAAATTATATTTTGGTTTGCTTAACACTTTTTTGTTTACTACATGATTCCATATGTTTTATTTCATAGTTTTGATGTCTTCACTATTATTCTACAATGTAGAAAATTGTAAAAAAATAAAGAAAAACCCTTGAATGAGTAGGTGTGTCCAAACCTTTGACTGGTACTGTACATTGTATTAAAAGCTTGATAACCAATCATTTCTGGGCCCTTCCCCATATTAGGCAACCTTGGAGGAAGCAGATATTCAACTTGTGGAGGTCAAGAAAGCAAGTTATGAGTTTGACCGTGATGTCGCTAAGGTGTTGAGGGAGAAGAGAGGTGTCATGATGGGTGCAGAGAAGGTCATTCGTTATTTTGAGGACAGGATGAGAGCAAAGGTAAGCAAGCTGCATGTCAGGCAGGGTGGTCAGGTCAGAGTTCTTAAATCACATTTGGTTCCTGACTTTTATTACAAATCTTGGAAGTAATGCAAGCTTCAATATCAGCATTCACTGTTACCGACTGCTGCCCTGTTTCTCTGACGTCATCACCTATTTGTCTCATCCTGCTGCTACTTTTACATCATCCTACAGGACACACTGGTTGAGAAGTTGCGGTTGAAGAATGCAGCTCTCCATGTGCAGAAGAGGAAGTTGCAGTTACAGCTACGACAGAAAGAGGAAATGGGTGAAGCCCTGCACGAGGTGGATTTCCAGCAGCTGAAGATCGAGAACAGCCAGTATCTTGAACGCATTGATGAAAGAAACCAGGACCTTCTGCGCCTAAAACTCCTGGCAGGAAACACCCTACAGGTTCTCAACTCCTACAAGGTTTGATTCCTATTCAAACACTATTGTATGTACAGTGGGGGAAAAAAGTATTTAGTCAGCCACCAATTGTGCAAGTTCTCCCACTTAAAAAAATGAGAGAGGCCTGTAATTTTCATCATAGGTACACTTCAACTATGACAGACAAAATGGAGAAAATAAATCCAGAAAATCACATTGTAGGATTTTTTATGAATTTATTTGCAAATTATGGTGGAAAATAAGTATTTGGTCACCTACAAACAAGCAAGATTTCTGGCTCTCACAGACCTGTAACTTCATTAAGAGGCTCCTCTGTCCTCCACTCGTTACCTGTATTAATGGCATCTGTTTGAACTTGTTATCAGTATAAAAGACACCTGTCCACAACCTCAAACAGTCACACTCCAAACTCCACTATGGCCAAGACCAAAGAGCTGTCAAAGGACACCAGAAACAAAATTGTAGACCTGCACCAGGCTGGGAAGACTGAATCTGCAATAGGTAAGCAGCTTGGTTTGAATAGATAAACTGTGGGAGCAATTATTAGGAGATGGAAGACATACAAGACCACTGATAATCTCCCTCGATCTGGGGCTCCACGCAAGATCTCACCCCGTGGGGGCAAAATAATCACAAGAACGGTGAGCAAAAATCCCAGAACCACACAGGGGGACCTAGTGAATGACCTGCAGAGAGCTGGGACCAAAGTAACAAAGCCTACCATCAGTAACACACTACGCCACCAGGGACTCAAATCCTGCAGTGCCAGACGTGTCCCCCTGCTTAAGCCAGTACATGTCCAGGCCCGTCTGAAGTTTGCTAGAGAGCATTTGGATGATCCAGAAGAAGATTGGGAAAATGCCATATGGTCAGATGAAACCAAAATATAACTTTTTGGTAAAAACTCAACTCGTTGTGTTTGGAGGACAAAGATTGTTGAGTTGCATCCAAAGAACACCATACCTACTGTGAAGCATGGGGGTGGAAACATCATGCTTTGGGGCTGTTTTTCTGCAAAGGGACCAGGACGACTGATCCGTGTAAAGGAAATAATGAATGGGGCCATGTATCGTGAGGTTTTGAGTGAATACCTCCTTCCATCAGCAAGGGCATTGAAGATGAAACGTGGCTGGGTCTTTCAGCATGACAATGATCCCAAACACACCACAAATACTTTTTTGCCCCACTGTACATCTCTTTTCTTGTGCAGGGGTGTGATCAGGTTCAGGAGAGCGGAATTATATATTCCTGGTTGGGGAATCTGAACTTGAGAGGTAGATCCCTTGAGATAAACTGATAAAACTCTAGGCTTATTTTCATCACCCAGGCCCAACTAAGGTACTTGACCTTTGTTGTGTTAGTACATACGTGGGGGTTTGGGACTTTGATAAGGAAATGTGTTGTTTTTTCCCATTGTAGAAGAAGCTGCAGAGCATGACATGTGAGTCAAAGCTGCTTAGTAGTGACATCACCTCCCGTAAGGAGATGCTGGTGAAGATCGAGGAGGAGACACTGCAGGCAGAAGAGGTCAATTTAACATTCACCTGTTTAGTTTTTAACCAAAATCATACGATTTTTGTAGCCAACTATTCAGCTATGTTTGCAACACTGCTGGTGGGTAGGCTAATAAATATCCCCCTCTTTGTGTCCTTCTTGGGCAGGAGCGAGCCAAGGCAGAGACTCTTAACAGGAAGCTGCGAGGCCAGCTGGCAGATTTCCGTGTTCCCCAAGTGCTGCAATACATCACAGCTAAGGCCTCCCATAGCCAGCTCGAGCAGAGTGTCCGAGCCTGGGAGCGAAAAGTTGAGATATCTGAGGTGAGAGTCAAAGTTGTAGGTTAGATATAACTTTACTTACGAAGGGTACCTACAGAAGGTAAGTACATACTTCATAACACATTGATAATAATATGTTCATGTTGTTTTGCAATTGGTTTCTGTTCTGCTTATGAATTCGTAAATGTTACGAAGTCCTTACATAGGTACCCTTTTTAAGTAATGTTATCATGTTGGGTAAGGGACATGCAGTTCTGAAATTATCATTATAGAACCAGAAAGTTCCTGATTTCCATGCCATCCATACAGATGGCTCTGAAGACACACACCAAGACCTGGAACAAGCTGAAGGAAGCTGCAGGAGCAGGACCAGTCACAGCCTGGTGAATCCGCACATGCTTCCTAATAAATCTATTCTCTGCAAATATTCAATCATCCAAAGCAGTCAAAAATCCACCAGTCTCTTTTGTAAACTAGCGGAGATATGCCCTTATAAAGTAGCTGTTTTTAACTTTCAGTATATGGAACATTTGTAGAATGGTTGAACAATCATGTTTTAAGTCACAATTGAACTTATCGCTTGTAGTAGGGTGGTTAAGCTGATAGCTAATTTTTGATAAAAACACAAAATATGTACCCTGAAAAGATTTCAATATGGAGCCACCCCAGATTTGACCTCTGGGGGGTGTGGCAGCCATTTTTTTAAATGGCCCCCAACTAACAACATTTTACAATTCAGAAGGACTGCTTTGAGGTAAAGGCACCAAATTTGTCATAGACCCTAGATTTATGGTCTCTGAAAAGATCTAGATATGGAGCCACCACAGATTAGGCCCCTGGGGGCTGTGGAGGCCATCTTACAAAATGGTTGCCAATGGTAACACTATGGTAGCCTTTGATACCCTTAAAATATTTAGATGTGGCGCCACTGCAGATTTGGCCCTGGCAGCCATCTTACTAAATGTCCCCAGACTGTACCACTATTTTGCAAACCATTAATCTACAAAATGTAATGGCCTATACTTCTTGGCCTGGATCTCCTGAAACACAAAAGGTTTAACAGTTACACACAGTATAATACAGGGATCAACTAGATTAAGCTGCAAACAATTTTTTATTGAGCGAATGGTCAAGGGGCCGGAACATAATTACAAATAATTTGCAAATTGACCGCAAGAAGCCCAAACAGATATAACTAAAACATAATTTCAAATCTTTCTTACATTTGTACACAATCACATACATCTCTCTATTATGTGTGGGAATACTATGGAATAGATTTCAAAAATTAAAATCACTTAGAGCTAATTTGCTGGTGTTTTTAGTCTTTTGTCCAACAATAAAAATACAACTTTTTTTTTTTTTGCTCAGAAAACTTGGGAGGGGTCAAAAAAAAGTTGTACCTGGGAAATATCCCAGCCATTAAGTTGGAATAGTTCACAATTGTTGTGGACAATTTTCTCAGTCAGACAAGAGCTTTAGCTGGCACACATAACGTTTTACTTTTAAAACTCTGTTTCATTAACAAAAGTATGACACTACTTTTTCTACTTGCAGTTTAATATCATTTTCTGCTATTTCATCAAAGTAAAGGCTATGCAACAGTTTAGTAAACCATGGACTTTTGGTGATGATTGTTGATCCGAGAGACCTCCAAAACCATCATTAGGGGTTCACAGCAAAGTTGTGAAAACTATTGTTATTCTTAGATTTTAAAACATTCCTTGACTTGGTCAAATAACTTATACATAGATTGGCAACTTTTTTTCTAATTTGACACACAGAAACTAGAGGCAATAAGTAACTTGGTCAAAATGAATGGCACTGATTGGCCTTAACTTTGAATGTGGGCATCTTTCCTCATGCTGAACAAATTTGGCTCGAGAACCCATCAGGATAGATTTTCCTCCATCTTAGAAATCTTCTTCTCATGAACTATGTCCAAATAACACCAAATTCGTAGGCCCATGGTACATCTCTTTGCTTTATTTGAGAAAAGCTAAGGGATTGGTTAATAAGATATGGCGGAGTTATTGATAAATCCAGAAATCTGATTTTATGTGTTCTTTTCAATCCTTTGTAAATCCACTTCACAATGGCCTATTAACTTGAACCTTTATTTTAGGGTCATCAGAGACATTACCATGATGAACCATGTTACTTTTGGCATTGATATCTTAAAAAATAAGGAAACTATCCTGAACAAAAATATAAAAACGCAACATGTAACATTTTACTGAGTTACAGTTCACATAAGAAAATCAATCAATTGAAATAAATTCATTAGGCCCTAACTTATGGACTTCACATGACAGGGCAGGGGCATAGGCCCACCTAATGGGGAGCCAGGCCCTGACAATCAGAATTAGTTTTTCCATACAAAAGGGCTTTATTACAGATAGAAATGCTCCTCAGTTTCATCAGCTGTCCAGGTGGATGGCCTTAGACAATCCCACAGGTAAAGAAGCCAGATGTGGAGGTCCTTGGCTGGCGTGGTTTCAATTGGTCTGCGGTTGTGAGGCCGGTTGGACTTACTCTCAACTTCTCTAAAACGATGTTGGAGGTAGCTTATGGTAGAGAATTTAACATTCAATTATCTGGCAACAGCTCTGGTGGACATTCCTGCAGTCAGCATGTAAATTGCATGCTCCCTCAAAACCTGAGACATCTGTGGCATTTTATCTGTTATTTTACCAGGTAAATTGACTGAGAACACATTCTCATTTGCAGCAACAACCTGGGGAATAGTTACAGGGGAGAGGAGGGGGATTATTAGGTGACCGTGATTGTTTGATGGCCAGATTGGGGATTTAGCCAGGACACCAGGGTTAACACCCCTACTCTTACGATAAGTGCCATGGGATCTTTAATGACCGCAGAGTCAGGACACCCGTTTAATGTCCCATCCAAAAGACGGCACCCTACACAGGGCAGTGTCCCCAATCACTGCCCTCGGGCATTGGGATATTTTTTAGAAAAGAGTGCCTCCTACTGGCCCTCCAACACCATCTGGTCTCCCATCCAAGGACTGAACAGGACCAACCATGCTTAGCTTCAGAAGCAAGCCAGCAGTGGTATGCTGCTGGCATTGTGCTGTGTGGCAAAACTACACATTTTAGAGTGGCCTTTTAATGTCCCATGCACAAGGTGCACCTGTGTAATGATCATGCTATTTAATCAGCTTCTTGATATGCCACACCTGTCAGGTGGATGGATTATCTTGGCAAAGGCAAAATGCTCACTAACAGGGATGTAAACAAATTGGGGCACAAAAATAAGCTTTTTGTGAGTATGGAAAAATTCAGGGATCTTTTATTTCATCTCATGAAACATGGGACCAACACTTTACATGTTGCGTTTATATTTTTGTTCAGTATATTAACAATTCAGTTGTTGTTTTTTTACAATGTTACACTATTGCTTAAAATAATCTTGTCATGGAATAAGTCTGATTTACTCCAAATTTGGTCTCATCACAATGGTTCCTGAAGAGATTGGAAAAAATAATGTCGATGCATTCAAAGACGGCCAAACTATACAAGTAGATGAATATTAGCACATTTTTTATTTAGACTCATGAATGCACATAAAGGAAGATAGTTCCTACATGATAGTGCTTGCTTTGTTATCCAACTGGTCTTGTGTCCTTTGTTATCCTGGGAACCCCATTAATTTCTGCTTGCAGCTATATTTTAAGATAATTACAGTGCATTCGGAAAGTATTCAGACCCCTTGACTTTTTCCACATTTTGTTACGTTACAGCCTTATTCTAAAATGTATTAAATTATTTTCCCCCCTCAATCTACACACAATACCCCATAATGACGAAGTGAAAACAGGTTTGTTTGCCAATTTATATTAAAAAAATTAAAAACAACATTAATACCTTATATTTACATAAGTATTCAGACCCTTTCCTATGAGACTTGAAATTGAGCTCAGTCACATCCTTAAGATGTTTTTACATCTTGATTGGACTCCTTTGGTAAATGCAATTGATTGAACATGATTTGAAAAGGCACACAGAAATAGAAAGCATCAGCTGGATGTTAAATGTCAGGTATTTTAATTGTATTGTCTACTTGTTGAATGTTTGTGAAGTCTTGATTTGTGGTTGTTTGTAATGTCTTGTTAATTGGTGTTGGACCCCAGGAAGATTAGCTAGCATCACGGCGTTAGCTAATGGGGATCCTAATAAAAATTACAACCTGGACTATATAAGGTTCCACAGTTGACAGTGCACATCAGAGCAAAAACCAAGCCATGAGGTCGAAGAAATTGTCCATAGAGCTCAGAGACAGGATTGTGTTGAGGCACAGATCTGGGGAAGGACACCAAAACATTTATGCAGCATTGAAAGTCGAAGAAAATAGTGGCCTTCATCATTCTTGAATGGAAGAAGTTTGGAACCACCAAGACTCTTCCTAGAGCTGAGCAATCGGGGGAGAAGGGCCTTGGTCAGGCAGGTGACCAAGAACCCAATGGTTACTCTGATAGAGCTCCAGAGTTCCTCTGTGGAGATGGGAGAACCTTCCAGAAGGACGACCATCTCTGTAGAACAACCAAAGTTTCTAAAAACCTGTTTTTGCTTTGTCATTATGGGGTATTGTGTGGTATTGACGAGGGGGAAAAAACGATTTAATCAATTTTAGAAAAAGGCTGTAAAGTAACAAAATGTGGAAAAAGTCAAGGTGTCTGAATACTTTCCCGAATACACTGTATTATTGGATCCGTGGAGCGAAACAGAATATCAAAAGAGATCAGCACAGAATCAAAAGCACTGTAACTAAGCAGCTAACTTACTATTATCTACTAAACAAAATCTTGTGGCTTTGGACCTGACCAGACAGCTTGTATTCAATTGTATGCTGTACAATGTACATCAACCAATGCCATATATAAACCAATAGCAGGTATGTTACCAAAACATTGGGAGATGTACACAAGAATCTCTAAACTAAAACATACAGTATCTTGCCTAATTGGGGTAAAATGAATTTAAGAATGCTGCCAGATCTTTTCATTGTACATACATTCATCTCTGTACTAAATTTGTTGTGTTTCTCTAACAAAAAAAGCAATCAAAACTGTAAATTACTACCGATAGTGGCCATTTTGTGAGATGCCATCACAGCCCCAGGGGCCAAATCTGTAGTGGCTCTAAGCCTAAGTCTTAAATTTGGAGCCTTTCTCTTGAAATAGTCATTGTAAAATATTGGTACTGTTAGGCAGTAATTTTCAAAGATGGCTGCCACAGCCCCCAGGGGCCAAATCTGTGGTGGCTCCGCATCAAAATATTTTCAGGCTACGTAAATCTACTTCTCTACCAAATGCAGTTCTCAAATAGTCCTTCTGAACTGTAAAATTGTTAGTTGGCAGCCATGTTGTGAGATGGCCCAAATCTGGGGTGACTCAATATCTAAATCTTTTCAGCTCTGACTAATTTGGTTCCTTTACCACAAAGCAGTCCTCTATATAAATGGTATATTAAGTAATACAGTCAGAGGCCACTTTGAAAAATGGCTGCTGCCCCCCTCCCCCTGCAGTGGCTCCATATCTAAATATTTTCAGGGTATACAGCTGTACCAAACTTGTTGCTTTTAGTGAACGCTTGAGTAACATTTTGCAGCATAACCACTCTACTGTTGACAGACTATATAAACAAATAGCATCTGACCAAATTATGCAAGATTTTGGTTCGGGGTTAACAGAGATTACAATTAACTACATGAGTGTTATATTTGTACATTACATTATCAATGGTAAGTGCAGTGTATTTCTTCTGGGCGGCATAAAGGACGTTACAGTCTATATTTAAGCAAGCATTACACACCCTATTACAAATTAGAACATTTGATTTTAGTGAATGTACACATCTTGTCATATTGTTTAACTACCTAATCTACATACTTAAAAACCCTGAAAGAATACATGCCAGTCCCCTCTGCAATTAAAACATACATGACACCCCCCCCCTTTATAAAAAGTTTATTTGTTAGTGCTGTGTGTAATGAATGCTACATACAGATATTTTAGCATGAATGTACACATACTGTACATTGTCACAAATATTTTTTCACATAACAATTTGAAAAAAAAGCTATGTGGAATAAGTGCCATCTGAAGCACTAATACCTAGGACAGATTACAGGAACTAACACAGCAGGCATGCACAGAACAGAGAAAGCAGGGTTAATTGGGGCTAACTGTTATACACTACACCGGATGAAAAGTAATGTCAATCACAGTCCTAATGACCCTTCCATCAATCAAACATCTCCTCCCATTACATCCTAAAAGGCCCTGTTACCTCCTCCCAAGAATGGAAATATTCATATAGATTAAAATAATTTTAAAAAATGTATATAAACTAAACATATACAGTACTTTTCTTTTTAATTCAAGTCGCAACTGCTTTTTGATGTGGTCCTAATGCCAGATGAAAGACGAATGACAAACTGTTAGCCCGCCTCAGGTGACGATGGAGGAAACAAAAAACACAGCACAGTACAAGAAACAGAGCAACAACGTTGAGGCAGTCAGTTCTGGAGTAGAATGGGTTTCTAAATAACCCTGACCCCAGTTTAACAGTCTACTGAAACTGATTATAAAAAAATAACCTTCCTCAAAGTTAGCATTACCTTATCATAAAATAGTTTTTCAATACTGCACTCAAACCACAACCAAATACATCCCCTTGAAATACTTCCTTTGAAAAAAAGACCCCCCCAAACCAAAAAAAAAACACTTTGAGCCACATTGATTTGCCCTCAAAGTTGACACAGATTTTTGCCTTATTAGTTGTCTTACCACTTACAGACTATAAAGAGTCAATCCATAACTTTTGCAATCAAGCTTAAGCAGCCCATTTTGGTAAGGATGCTATAAAAAAAATAAGGCTATAAAATCCAGAAGTTAAAATGATCTGCACAAATCTACTGCAGATAAGTTTGACATAACTGGGGTTAAACTATACAGACCTGACAAAATTCTACACCAGATGTATGTTTTATACAATCCACTTCACAGCCAGGATTCCATTTTCACAGACATGATTCAACAATCATTCATCAAATAAACACAAAGGAGCACCAGGGGTCAGAATCCTTGTAGGGCTTAGAGACAGAATGTTCTCCTTGGAAACTTGCAACATATACCACTATCATAACTATGACTTGAAAATATGAAAAACAATTAAAGTCCTCATATGATAAAAAGTTGTAACATACAAAACAGCCAATGCAGTTTTAGAAACAATAGTTCTGCAACTTTTGTAACCAAACTGGTAAACATACTCACATACATATTGTACTACATATGTAAGAGGAAGCTTGATCAGGTTTTAGACATTATCAGCACAGATACTCTTCACTGATCTCTGTAGGAATATGAACTGTATATGTGTGAAATATATATTTCTATATACCAGTGAGATGTCTTGATACTTCAGCTGGTTAATCTCCACACCTTTGGGATTTGCTGCAGTACAATGGTGTTTTGGTACAAACTATAGTTGCCACAATGATGGCCACATATACGTCCACATACAGTCACAAACTTTTGTAATATTTCACAATAGCACAAAAACAATGTAAAAAATAAACCTACTTCTAATTGGAGTTGATTCGTGTACATAAAAAATAAAAATAATACTTAAGCAAAGAGTAGAGGTGTATGATTTTATTGTATATGCATCAGAGGTTGGAACCAAAATTATATTTCCAATTGTTTCATTCTGAAGAACAGAACCATTATTTTTTACATTACGTTGCACTGTTCCACCAGCCAAATTAATGTTCTGAACCGGTTCAAACCCAAGAAAGTAATGATTTATATCATTCATTTTTAAACCTCTACATTTAGCTCAACATTTAAACACTTCACCAATCAGTGAGGATAGAGCAGCTTGCTATGGCACGGGCAAGCAATAGTTGTCTGACATCTATCTACTGCATGGGTAAACAAGTGTAGGGCGCGAGATGCGATTGAAATTTTCCAGGTGGGGAAAGATCGAGAGAGGTTGGAGGAGGCGGCATGAAGTGCTGGGCATCTTGTGATGACATGCATTATCTGAACTAGGCCCACAGAATTATACCTACGGAGGAGCGGCTTATATGAAGGAACTTTGAATGTCTTTGAACTTGAAAAGAGTTGGCTTAAAGTTGGACGAGAGCTAACTAACAAACTTGTGTGTGCAGAGCGGCATCAGAATTAAAATAAAAAACACATCTTACCTTTTTGTAGTTAATAAATCCAATGAGAAACGTGATAAGGATACTATAGTTAACCAGCATTGATAAAGTTAATCCATTCTACTCGAATAAAAAAAATCTCTACATTTCTGAATCACGCATGTAACGTCAGTAGGCTACAGTGCTTCGGAGGGGGAGGGACAGGTAAACTACACACACACAAAGATTTTCTGAGTGACAGAGTGAGGGCTTTGCATAGGCGCATTGTTGCGTTTGTGGGACTGTAAAAAAAATACCTGGAATGTAAAATAACATTATTACCCGGTTCCCGTGCTTTTAAAATAACGGTTCTGTTCCAGAACAGTATAGATCACTTCCGTTCCCGGTTCTGATCATCATTTTTGTTTTAGTGATATTTCTGGTTCTGTTCCCTGAACCGGTTCCATTTCCTGATATGCATACACTGCTACTACAGTGATTAGGTTGTGGAAAAGTAACAATACACAATCATTTCAACCCTCCACCCACCAAACAAAACATTTTATATCAGAGTTGATACAGCGTCATTGATTCCAAAATAAAAAAAGCAAGAGGCCATCAGTAGACTAGCAGCTGCTGAAACTTAGCAATCATAAAAGTCTTGAGTATCCTGGGTAAGAGAATGGAACATTAATGCATGCAGGATCTCTGTAGATGCATTCTATAGTGACAACCACTGTTGGCAAGAGAATAGTTCTGGGTCATGGTGCAACACACCGGTCAAGCAGGTCATCACAAGGGGAACTGGTCCACATCGCCTTTTTTTCTTTTTAATCTACAAGGTAATTTATTTATTTTTTATTTTTTTTTTACCTTTATTTAACCAGGCAAGTCAGTTAAGAACAAATTCTTATTTTCAATGACGGCCTGGGTTAACTGCCTGTGGGTTAACTGCCTGTTCAGGGGCAGAACGACAGATTTGTACCTTGTCAGCTCGGGGGTTTGAACTCGCAACCTTCCGGTTACTAGTCCAACACTCTAACCACTAGGCTACCCTGCCGCCCCTTACAAGGTAATTTATGTACAAATGCAAAGCTTTTCATAGACAGAAATGTAGGCGAATGTGGTGATTTACATTAATTTTTTTCCCCACTTGCAAGGAAGTTGATTCAAGAAGGTAAGGATAGATAAGAGTAAATGACCTGGGCTTGAACATCCACCCTAGTGTTTGAAGTGAAAGACATATCCTTGTTGGTGTCTCCTCTGTCCTTCAGACAGTAGCCCTAAAGCAGTGACACTTGGCAGTGACTTCTATTTTTTGTTTTTAACAATTATAAATTGTATGGGTTTCTTAGGGTGGGGAAGTGGACTGGTATCAGTTTTCAGATGGGAAGTGAGGGTATGGATTGTATATGCTGGGGGCAAATTAAGAGTAGGCAGGGACATTTGCTATGGACTGGATAAGAAGTGACACAGAGTAACCTACCATCGGGTAACCCTCCCTTTAGATTTGTGCTGGACTGTGTGCTCCTGCAAGGCTCCCAGGTCTCCAAAGCATTTGAACTGGGTATCTCTGGAAAGCACCAGAGTGTGCACTCCAGAGATGCCCAGTTCAAGTGTGTTAAGCTGGGTGCTGCAAATTAATGGTAGACAGGGACGTTTGCTATGAACTTGTACAGAGCGGAGGGGCGTGACTATATGCAAGGTGGCACAGGGTAACCCCCTCCTTCAGCTGTGTGCTGGACTGTGTGCTCCTGCAAAGCTCCCAGGTCTCCAAAGCGCTCTCCACACCAAACACACTTGAACTGGGCATCTCTGGAATGCACACTCTGATGCTTGGCCAGGTGCTCCCGTTGCTTGAAGCCTTTATCACAGCTAGCACACTTATAGGGCTTCTCCCCGGTGTGGACACGCTTGTGCCTATTCAGGTCAGACGAGTACTTGAAGCGCTTCTCGCATTCGGGACACTTTAAGGGCTTCTCTCGGGACGGGTCGCAGCGGTGCTGCACAAACTCTGAGGATGACAGGAAGCGGCGGTCACATAGGGAGCACTTTAGGGGCTTCTCTTGACAGTGCGAGTTCTGATGTCGCTGCAGTGTCGAACTCTTCTTGTATCCCTTGCCGCACACGTCACATTTGTAAGGCTTGTCTGTCTCCCTAGATGAAGAGGACGACTCACCGCATTTGTGGCGCAGCAGCTCTCCTGACTGACTGAATTCCTTCTGGCAGGATGCACACTTGAACAGGTTCTCCATGCCGTGGACGTGCTGGTGGTACAGCAGATGGGATGGCTGCAAGAAGCCTTTGTCACAAAGGTTGCACTTGAAGGGGCGGTCAGATGGGTTTTTGTGCGTGCGCCTATGGCGCACCAGGGCATACTGCTGTTTGAAACTCATCTGGCACTCCTCACAGTGGAAGGGACGCTCCTCAGAGTGAGTGCGCTCATGCTGCCGCAGGTCTGATGGACGCTTGAAGCCCTTTCCACAGGTGGCACAGCGGAAGGGGCGTGCCCCTTGTGGGTGGCATGGATGATGCAACAGCTCCGAAGACTCCTTGAAGTGCAGTTCACACAGGTTGCACTTAAACAGGTGCTCTCCGGAATGGGCGTACATGTGGCGCACCAGGTGGGAGCGGTGCTTGAAGCTCTTGTCACACACAGCACATTTGTATGGGCGCTCAGAGCTGTGGGTGCGCTGGTGATGGGCCAGGTGAGAGGACTGGCTGAAGCTCTTGTCACACGTGTCACACTTGAAGGGCTTCTCTCCAGTGTGCACACGCTCGTGGCGTGCCAGCTCTGACAGGTGCCTGAAACCCTTCTGACAGACGGAACACTTGTAGGGCCTGTCACGGGCCGATGGAAATGTAATTGAGGAAGAGGATCCCACTGCCACACTCCCACTGGAAGAGGCTCCATCAGCAGACGGCTGCTGAGGGTTGGTGGCAGAGGAGGAAGGTGTGGTGTTCCCAGAGGAGCCCGGTCGGTAGGTCTTCTCACAGATGGAGCATTTCATGGGGTTGGTGCTGTTGTGCGAGGTGTGGTGCTGTGCCAGCGAGGTGAGCAGGGAGAAGCCCATCTTACACACACCACACACAAAGGGCTTCTGCTCCACCTGCACACACTGGTGCTCCAGCAGATCAGTGGCCTGGTGGAAGATCTTCATGCACTGGGTGCATTGGAAGGAGCGGTCCTGGCTCACCATACACTGGTGCTCATGTGGGTTGGCCAGGTGGGAGATGTCGTGGCCGCATGCTCCACACTTGTGACCGCCCTCACCTCCTACCTGCAGAGAGGGCTGCTGTACCTGGGTAGGGTGTTGCTGCTGGCTGTGCTGCTGGCTGTGCTGCTGGCCATGCTGGTGTTGCGACTGCTGCAGAGCGGGGTCAGGCTGCAGGACGATACCATAGACGGCGCAGCCCAACGCATTCTCCGCCCCCGGTGGTATGGTGTGCACCACTGGAGGGGGAGCAACAGCATGCTGCTGCCACGCCTCACTCATCCTGGCTCTTGTGTAGGGATTCAGTTTTGTATCGTAGTGGGGGCTTTTATGAAGAAAAATCAAAGGTACATTGATTGGTGGACGGGTGGGTAGGGTGGAAAGTCAGTAATTTAGTCTGCCATTTCGGTGGAGAACATCACTAAATATACAAATATATACATATATAAAAAAGGGCTTGTTTTTAGGATGCAATAGATTGGGTGTCTGAAAATTATATGCAGAGGAAGAACACCTGCTGCAAAGACATTTAAATTTAGAAAAATTTAACCCACTGTCTCCATGAGTCTTCAGTCCTCTTCTGATGACTGCAGAAAAAGGGAACAATTATTATTAAACTATTCATTAGTACTGTGTGCGGTATGGCATCCTAGAAGAAGTGCAATATCTCAGTTTCAGAGACTTTCCCTGAGACAACAGAATAATTATCAGAGCCCAGAAGGTTAGACTTAAAAATAAAAAAAATGTTTATTTAACTAGGCAAGTCAGTTAAGAACAAATTATTTTTTACAATGACGGCCTAGTAAAAGTGGGTTAACTGCCTTGTTCAGGGGCAGAATGACAGACTTTTACCTTTCAGCTCGGGGATTCGATCTAGCAACCTTTCAGTTTACTAGTCCAACACTAACCACTAGCCCACCTGCCACCCCAGACTTCAGAGGAAGCAGGTCAATAAACAACACTGCTACTACTATATCCTTCCATCAGATTAAAAGCAGCTGTAGAGGGCTACTTAATTCCTGCTTACTTGTCTAATGATCCATCATCACAAACACACAACAAGATAGCCATATCCAAACAATCAAAACCCCTTATTTTCAACCTGGTCTCATAGACTAGACATAACATAGTAAAATGTAAATCCGCTACACTCAAATTACTATGATATGTTAGGTTTGGTATGGTTACATAAGAGAGGTTACTTCAGGCAAAAACTAAAGGAGGATGATTGGTCTGGGAGGATGGGTGGGCATATAAAACGCAAACGTCTGGCAACCCAAAGGTGGCATGTTCGAATCTCATCTCGGACAACTTTACTTACTACTTTGTACCCAGCTAGCACAGTGGATCTGAGCCAATTCCAGATGAGAGTCGGGGCACTCAGCTGAGAGTCAGAGTCTGGGCCGCCTTCAGCAGTATTACTTATGGCTAGGATGCAGGGATTGAGCTTGGGCCGATTCCCATGTGAGTTATCTGGCCCAAATATATTACTTGGGGCTCGGCCGATCGGGGCTGCTCCCTGGCAGATGATTACTCAGGCTGCTATATATAATTAACATTTCATTATTTATTTAATTTCCTCCCTCATTGTTTCTGTGATTAAAAAAATAAAATTAACATTTAAATGAAATGCTTTAAGAGTCCTGTGTAGTATTTTGATACTTTGTGCAAGGCAATTGATAAGCATTAAAAACTTTGTGGCTGGAACTTCCCGAGTGGCGCAGCGGTCTAAGACACTGCATCGTAGTGCAAACTGCGTTTCTACAGACGCTGGTTCGAGACCCTTCCCGGACGTGACCATTAGACCCACGAGGGGGCGCACAATTGTCCCAGCGTCGGCACGAGGTAGGGGAGGGATGGTCTTGTCCCATTGCGCTGTAGCGACTCCTGTGGCAGGCTAGGCACATGCACGCTGACACGGTCACCAGGTGTGTGGTGTTTCCACCGAGACAAAATGTTTTTTTTTTGTGGATGGATATAATTTGTATGTATAAAATATATAATAGTAATATTTAAAATTACTAAATTGGGTAATTTTGTATACATTAATTTACATTTGCATTGGGGCGATTCTGGTAAGATGCCGGCAAAGTTGGTAGACGGAAATGGCCCAATGTACTTGATCCGATTCTGGGCAGTCAGTCATTTTGATTCCGGACAGAGTCCGACACCCAATTCCGGGTCGATGCAATCAGTTCCAGCTCCCCGGAAGAGGGCGCTTCTGGGCCGATTCCTCATTGCTAGCTGGGTTGCTATTTTGCAACTACTTAGCATGTTTGTTAACCCTTCATCTAACCTTAACCCGGCAGGTAGCCTAGTGGTTAGAGCGTTGGGCCAGTAACTGAAATGTTGCTGGATTGAAACCCTGAGCTGACAATCTGCCCCTTAACAAGGCAGTTAACCCACTGTTCCCCGGTATGCCATCATTGTAAATAAGAATTTGTTCTTAAGTTCTTAACTTACTTGCCAAGTTAAATAAATGTAAAAAAAAAAGTTTTTAAAAACTAACCCCTAGCCTAGCTAAAATTAGCCACCTAGCTAACGTATCATACCTATTTACAAATTCGTAACATATTTTACGAATTGGAATTCGTAACATATGAATTGTTATTTGTAACATCATACTTGGACATCCACAAATTAATACATACCATACGAAACATATCATACTAAATGGAGGGAAACACGTTAAATGTACTATATTCCGTCTTCCACTGAGTCCAGGTTGTTATTTATATGTATTATAGGGAGACAGACAATATTTAAACTGGTGCGTCCGAGTACATCAGGCTATTTTTCAAAACATTCTATCGGGTGAGCACTAATGCCTAGTAATGCTCTTAACGTTACTCCTTTCAGAATATGTCAATCATATTGGTTTGGGTTGATTTACGATCGGTGTTCCCCAAGATTACACTATTGGTGACATGCATATTCAAATCATCCACAGCGTGCGCAATCAATAAGCATCCATTTGGTCGGTGTTTGCGCACGAATGTAAACCGAAGAAAAACAACTCGATTTACCTAGCTAGTTACGCCATTGCATTTTCCACACGAGAGAGAAAAGCAAACGGCCCATAATTTGTTAACGGAGCTAGGCGGCAGTCGCTGTCTCATTTTGCAGAAGCATAGCTGCATACATCTGTATGGCGAGCTAGCTAACGTTGCGTTTGCTTGTAATGTTGCGATTGGAAAATATTCAGCTATTTTATTAAACTGATCTATAGACGCAGTAAATAAATGAGTAACATATTTGGGACATTATTGCTGGTAACATACCTTTAACGTTTTGCGGAGTTTTTTGTAGCGTCTGACGATTTTGACAGAAAAAGTATTCGTAGGCCCAATAATACCTCCTTTCATATCCGCATTCAGCCTCGGTCAGTCGAATATCTGTCCGCTCTCTTGTCAACCGGGTTTGGCACCAGGGCCGAACAATTCAGAGCTTTTGTGTCGTTCTAAATGACCCAACTAAATGTGTAATATTCTATTTTTCCCAGAATGGTTAACTTTGTCAACGCCCAGAGAATGTGATCACTAGGCCATACTCCTCCCGCTTAAAAAAGGCTATTTATGTTTTTAAATAAAACGCTAGCTAGCTAACTGACTAGCCTCAGAGTTCCTTCCCCGGCACGGGAACATGAATAATCAAGGTTTAATTGGCACGCTCACATACACCCGGAACCTGCAACGAATAGCTTTTATCTTTCTTCAATGAATATATTTTTATAGCTATGCATTACAGAAATATTGTTGTGTATTTTCGCAAATAATGTTATTGATTGTAAGTAAGGGAAAGCTATATAAATGTGTGGTGCCTTGCTATGTTTTGTAACCCATGAAGATGCTGATATGAAGAGGTTGTTTCAGATAATCACTTGTGTTCTGATAATCACGTTTAAATAAAAAATATACCACACAAGCAGCTACTTAAATTCTACTACCATTATGTAAATTATGATTCAATATAGTCTACTGTGAAAATGTTTTCAGAACGTCACTGAATATGGAACCAATTTGAACGGTACTTTGTTTTAGGGGGACATAAATGACCACAGCAACGGTTTGTTTTTATCGGAAGTATATCGCAAGCCTGCGCAATCCGTTCATTGGTCCAATGTTCTACTAACAAAAAAGCTGTTAGAATTGTAAGTTTTTTTAAAAATTTTATTAATTTCAAATCAATACATAAAGCACATGAGGGAACACAAGCATACATAGATTACAAACAATAGACAATCGAGCTAGGGGGTACAATATCACATTACAATTACACAAGGACCTTAAGGGACATGCATATACTTACAATTCTAACAGCTTTTTTGTTAGTAGAGCATTTAACTGTCTTAAAATACAGTTCAATTTCTTTTTGTAGGGTACGAAAATGTGGTTTTCTGTTTGTAAATTTACATTTGTGTATATGAAATTTGGCCAAAAGAATAATGAAATTAATTACATAAAAATGATTCTGCTTATTTCTATTGTATGTAAAGAATCCAAACAGTACATCTCTCCACAATAGTGTAAAATCTTCATAAATGTGTTCAATTATAAACCTACTGATGTCTTGCCACAGTTTTCTTACATGCATACAATGCCAAAAAAGATGCACAACTGTTTCTGGGTGGTCATTACAAAAGGAGCAATTTGAGTTGATGTTTTCCTTAAACTTCTTCATATAGTGGTTGGCAGGATAATATTTATGAATAATTTTAAAGGAAACTTCCTTAATTTTGTTAACAAGTAGGTATGTGTGTGGCAACATCCAAACTTTTTTCCAACAGATATTCTCAATAAATCCATTCCAATAAGGCATGACATAAGGTATAGATACAACATCCTGCTGAAACAAGGTTCGTATCACTCTGTTGTTGAATGGACCAAAAGAGAAACAAATCTTTCCTACTGATGAGTCAACAGGGTCAACAGAAGGTAGGCTCTGAGGGTCAGGTCTTGACAGGTTCCTGAATAACATAGCAACACCTGAGGGAATGGCATCTAAAACAATTGCAAAATCTTTAGGTGTTACAGGGACCTTGTAAAGTGATAAGAATTCTTTATAACTGAGTAAAAGACCCTCTGCATTTACCAGTTGGCTCACCAATAGGATATTATTGCGGAACCAATATTCTAAAAACGGAGAGGTATTTTTATACAATATATCCCGATTATTCCATATATAATATCTGTGTGGAGAAAAATTGTGTTTATAAATTAAGGACCATGACAAGAAAACCTGCCGATGAAAAGCAGAAAGTTTCACTGGAACTTTGTCAATATTATAATTGCAAAACAACATGAAGTTAAGGCCACCAAAAGTAGAGAAGACATGATGAGGAATAAAATTCCAGATAGAAGTGGGTCTTCTTAGAAATTGTTTTATCCAATTGATCTTAAAAGTATTATTTAAAGTAGTAAAATCCAGAAAATTCAGTCCTCCATTCTCATAAGTGTTCATTACAACAGTTTTCCTAATGTAATGGGTACGGTTTCTCCAAAGAAAGTTGAAAAGCATCTGGTCTATCTCTGTTAGAATTGTAAGTGTATGTATGTCCCTTAAGGTCCTTGTGTAATTGTAATGTGATATTGTACCCCCAAGCTCGATTGTCCATTGTACAGTGCCTTGCGAAAGTATTCGGCCCCCTTGAACTTTGCGACCTTTTGCCACATTTCAGGCTTCAAACATAAAGATATAAAACTGTATTGTTTTGTGAAGAATCAACAACAAGTGGGACAAATGATCCAAAACATAAAGCAAAATCTACAATGGAATGGTTCAAAAATAAACATATCCAGGTGTTAGAATGGCCAAGTCAAAGTCCAGACCTGAATCCAATCGAGAATCTGTGGAAAGAACTGAAAACTGCTGTTCACAAATGCTCTCCATCCAACCTCACTGAGCTCAAGCTGTTTTGCAAGGAGGAATGGGAAAAAATGTCAGTCTCTCGATGTGCAAAACTGATAGAGACATACCCCAAGCGATTTACAGCTGTAATCGCAGCAAAAGGTGGCGCTACAAAGTATTAACTTAAGGGGGCTGAATAATTTTGCACGCCCAATTTGTCAGTTTTTGTTTTGTTAAAAAAGTTTGAAATATCCAATAAATGTCATTCCACTTCATGATTGTGTCCCACTTGTTGTTGATTCTTCACAAAAAAATACAGTTTTATATCTTTATGTTTGAAGCCTGAAATGTGGCAAAAGGTCGCAAAGTTCAAGGGGGCCGAATACTTTCGCAAGGCACTGTATATAATCTATATATACTTGTGTTCCCTCAAAAAAAAAAACATTTTTTTAAATGTTCCCATTTCTTATTTTTATGACATAAATCAAGAAAGTTTATTTATGAATTTGTAATTGAAAGCTTTACATATTAGAATGTTAGTCAGTTACAGTAACAGCTCTGAAGAGGAAATAGAAAATGTGCTATTAGAGGATGTAACAAAAAGGCTACGATACTGGCACAGAGATGACAACTCATTAAGGAAGAAGCACAAATCAGAGGAACACACCACCAAAACAAGGTAGCATCCTTTCCCGAACATTGTTTAAACTATTCTTTGTTATCAATTAGATATACTAGTTTGAGCGATTTCATAGTAGGCTGTCTCATTGATTTAACTTACATTGTCCTAAATTATTTCATGCATGTGTATCTGCAATCACAATCCCATCTCAGCAAGTGTCTCTGTGCATAGGGAGGAAGATGACTTCAAGTCCAGACTGCCTCTTCCTGGCAGTGTGCTGGACATGTTTACAGAGGAAGATGATGACCCACAGACTGGACAACATACAACATGGTGGACGGATTCACTCTTTCAAACATGAGAGGAGAGGGGAAACTGGGCCACTTAAGTGTACTTTCCACGTAAATGCCTTATCTTCAGAGCTGCATACACTCACATCACATGTACAATGTTTTTGTCTTGAAGAGTTGTTTGCTCTCTGTCTTAACATCCCACTACTTCTTATGTCCCTCCTTAGACATCCCAGAGGAAGGGTTCTTGGAGCTGCTTGATGAGATGACTAAAGTAGCAGGATCCCATGACATCTCCCTCACTCATACAGACGAGTTTCACCTCAGTCTAAGACAGTGGTTCTGAGGCATCATTGGATCCAGCCTTTCATACAGTCCCTCAGAACAGGCTTGGCACATGGCAGGAGGTCTGCTATGGTACAACCAACATTTATGTTTTGTCCCTTTTGTTTGTGGAATTGGTGTTACTATTCTCTGTTATATTTTGGTAAGAGGATGCATGTCACCAGAGGTATACTGGCAGGAAACAAATACTCTGCTAAATAGTCTGAATGAGGTAAAGTGATTGCAATCTTTTTTATAGGTTCATTTCTTTGGCTGAGAAGCTGAAGGTCTACTCCAATGATGATAAAACCAGGTATAGTAGGATCTCTTATCACGATGAATGAGACAGACCTCCTGCCATGTGCCAAGCCTGTTCCGAGCATGCCCCCATTCACATCGACGCGGCTGTAGTGGAGCGGTTCAAGAGCTTCAAGTTCCTCAGTGTCCACATCATTAAGGATCTATCATGGGCCAAACACACCAACACAGTCGTGAAAAGGGCATGACAACTTCACTTTCTCCTCAGGAAGCTGGAAAAATGTAGCATGGGCTCTCAGATCCTCAAAAAAGTTATACAGCTGCACCATTGAGAGCATCATGACTGGCTGCACCACCACTTGTTATGGCAACTGCTTGGCATCCGACCGCAAGGCGCTACAAAGGGTAGCGCGTACGGTCTAGTACATCACTGGGGCTGTGCTCCCTACTATACAGGACCTCTATACCAGGATGTGTCAGAGGAAGGCCCTAAAAATTGACTCCAGCCACCCGTCATAGACTGTTTTCTCTGCTACCTCTCGGCAAGCAGTACCGGAGCGCCAAATCTGGGTCCAAGAGGCTCCTGATCAGTTTCTAGCCCAAAGCCATAAGACTGCTGAACAGTTAATCAAATGGCTACCTGGACTATTTGCATTTCACTGGCTCTATGCACACTCACTGGACTCTACTCACACATACTACACTGACATTCCAACACACACTACATACACTCACACAGACATGCATATTGACGCCACTCACACAGACACACTTTCACAATCTTCACATAAGCAGCTGGTACTCTGTTTATTATCTATCCTGATTGCCCAGTCACTTTTACCCCTACCTCAACTACCTCGTACCCCTGCACATTGACTCAGTACTGGTACTCCTTGTATACAGCCTTGTTATTTTGTCACTATTTCCTTTTATACTTAGCAAATTTAGGTTACTTTAACTCTGCATTGTTGGGAAGGGGCTTGTCAGTAAGCATTTCACGTTGTCAACACCTATTTTTATTTTCTTGATTTGACAGCATGATCATGTACAAGATCATAGTCTTACGATCTAGTATTCTGCTCTCCCCTACAGGACATTACTGGCTATGGAAGTTTCCACAGGACAGGCTCAGCTACTAGAGCTTATGAAAGCAGTGGATGGCACCATGGAGGAGTTCACCCTTGTCACTTTTTACAAGGTCTGAACACAAAACCATATAGCGTATTACAAATACACTATTCAATTCCAACCCATCACTGTTCTCTTTCACCAATTTCTTCTGACACCTCATGTAGGCTGTCATTGTAAATACAAATTTGTTCTTAACTGACTTGCCTAGTTAAATAAAGGTAATAATAAATAGAAATGACATCTCCCAAACATCTTTGTTCTTATCTTATAGCCCTCTCTTTTGTTAGGTGCACTGGTTTTATGTCGCTGCAGGAGCATGTTTCAGACGCTAGTAGCGCATGAAAACGTTTCGGTCCTAGAATTTGTTACTTTCGGTACTTATGTCAATTGTGTCTCACGGAACAAGTCTGTCCATCAGCGAAGCCGATGTCCCCCACTGAGTGCACCGTGCCTGCTCCACATACTCATTGCTAACCTGCACTGGGAGTCTGGGATGGATCATGTTTATCTCCCCGTCATGCTGCGAAGAAGTTAACACACTTGAATAATGTGACACGGCATGTAGAAATGTTGAAACTGTAACTTACTGTTCGCAAAACAATGTCCATACAGGCTACAATAACTTTACAATGCAATAAGTTACCGGTAGCTTCCAGCTTTGTAGGCTAACTTCCTTGCTAGTTTTCAGCTGAAACTAACATCAATGCACAACCCAAGTACTTTGTTTGTGATGCAAAACATGCTAATATCAAAGCTTGTTGCCACCAAAAATGCTATTCATTCACTTAATTGGTCTTTCCCTCAGCCAAAGTTTCTATTACCTCAGCGAACTGAGGGCTCTGTTGCGGTAGGTTCCTTGTTCCTTGTCAATCATTGGCTTATTGGTGAAATCAGCAATCAGACAATATCTTTAAGTAAATCAATCAAACCTTTATTAATGCAATTGCAGACAGAAGTTGACAACGGAAACATAGCACGCATGTTTCCGAGTAAGTTCTTCAAAATAAAAAAAGTCCAAGTTGCTTTAATATGCTTGCCGTCAACCCCTAGGGATGTAACTGCCTACATCAACACCTTCTACTCATGAGATGAAGCCCATGTATATACAGTTATACAAACGTGCAGGAGAGAACAATAGTATATTGTTTTCTAAGGGCTCAGCAGTAATTTTCCACTCCCGTGTGGCTTACAGTGGTATTTCTGACTTGACTCTTATCTCTTCCACTCCCCTGCTGGGTTCTGTGTCTATGAATCTCTTTTAGCCTTGAGGTGCTTTCTCACAGACACCCTGTTTTGACTGCAATAACTCACACATCTCTCAGACCGTTTCTTATAAGAGGCAGAGACTAGAAAAGAACTGTGGAACAGTATTAAAGCTTATAATACATATTGCTAATCTGTGGTCCAGGACCCTATAAAATGTAGTGGGGGGGTGGGGTTGTCTTATAGCCCTTCCCCTTCTATTAATACAACATAAGCATAATCAATTATTATAATAGGTCAATAATTTGGTGCAGCCCCTATCATGACCCTAAGGTGACCCCATCAGCTCCGACCAATAATTTATATATACACTAGATGTTGGAGCCACCGTGCCTTCATCCTGGCACTCCCTCACCATTGTAAAAGCTATAGAAATGCATTTATTCATTTGTTTCTGCGATGTTTATTCTATTACAGACACCTTAATGCATACTTTTAAATTATTATGCGTACTATACAAATAAAAATGATATAAAAAAATTTCTTAGTGTATTAGTTTTAGATTACACATGTTACTGTCCCCACGACAACAACACGATACTTAAATACATGTCATTTTTTCCTTGAAACATTTTATTGAAGTACTGTAGAATGCCATTCATTCCTATGGAGGACTGCCAATATTGCCAACCGGTGGCGTCAAAGTACCTCAATGACCAATACATAGTAGCATCAGCAATCAAGGTTTTATATACATCATTGGCTCCGACATGCCGAACCCCTCTGTGAATGACGTCATTACTGGTTAAAGCGACAGCCCACTTTAATAAAATAAGCAACTTCTATACAACTGTTATTGATCAGTACAATAAAATAAGTGCCACATGAAAGGGAAACAGATTGTCATCTGTAGCCCCATGAAATTAGCCAAAAGAAGCTCAATATGTCAATGCATGCACACACCCCTATTAAATATGCATTCACTTGTATTATGAATAGACCTAGGGTACATCTTGATTTACCCAGTTTATCAATAGAGATTTACTATTCAAATAAATGATTACCATTATGTTGGTCGATTGAATAATTGGTTCATTAATGCATACATGGCTGTCTCAGGAAAATTCTGACATAAAACAATTAAAATGTAATGATAATGAAATCAAAAGATGCCCAAACGATTGAACAGAGTGATAGCTGAGTTTATCTGTCTGGATCAAATGCCATTCTATGACTTTGGCTCTTATGTCTATGTTTTTTGCTGTGGTATCGTTAGTATCGAGTATTGTGATGGTATTCAGTATCGTGATACTAAACCTGGTGTCAAAGTAAAACTTCTGGTATCGTGACAACACTACTGTTTAGCAAAGAATGGTTAATAAACTGTTACACTGTTGTATGAGATGAAGAGTGAATACTGAACTTTAACTTTTCTTCTAGAATCCTTCCTTCCATGTAAGTCTGACCTGGTGTGTTGAAGAGTGTCTGCAGGAGTTGCAGGTATGACCTCTTCCTATTCGTTTATTCTGTCTAATTGTCTATTCATTTGGTAATCTAATTTATTGATAGCATCCATGGCTGTGAAACCCATCACAGAAAGCTGGATCCTTCACCTGATAGATGCAAATTGGTCATAAGCTCTGGTCATACCATGTACATTGGTTTATATACCTCACATTTCGTCATAAATGTCTCTCCTCCTCTCAGATACAATGGCAATATAGTTCACAAGCCTTCTCACATTGTTTAACAGGAGGCAGACAATCTACTACAAGCCCAAGTTCTCTCCCCTCCCTGGGTAGGGACAGAATGTCCTGTAAGGAACACAGTATTCCAGCTGGTCTGACGATAGCTCCATTAGTTTCTAACAAGGAACAGAAAGTCCTTGTTCTAATTCTTGACTAAAACTACACATATTATATTCAGTATTATGATTATAATAAGATTCATACATTCATACAGTAACATAGTAGTATTCTGTTTAGTTATAGTTCTAAGTTAAATGTATACATAATTTAGTCATTATTCATAAAAATCCCATAACACGACTTAAGATAAAGCAACTGAGGATGGTAGCGGACTACACTAGATATACAAAAATATGTGGACACATATTGGCAATAGAATGGCCTTACTGAAGAACTCAGTAACTTTCAATGTTGCACCCTCATAGGATGCCACCTTTCCAACAAGTCAGTTCGTCAAATGTCTGCCCTGCTAGAGCTGCCCCGGTCAACTGTAAGTGATATTGTGAAGTGGAAATATCTAGGAGCAACAACGGCTCAGCCACGAAGTGGTAGACCACACAAGCTCGAAGAACGGGACCGCCGAGTGCATACAATCGTCTGTCCTCGGTTGCAACACTCACTAATAATTTTGCTCTTTATTTAGCCATCTTACATATAAACTAGATTTTTTTATCAAAAATTGTGAATAACTCACCACATGTTAATTAGAAGGGTGTGCTTGAAAGGATGCACATAACTCTGCAATGTTGGGTTGTATTGGAGAGTCTGCCTTAAATCATTTTCCACACACAATCTGTACCTGTATTTAGTTTTTATGCTAGTGAGGGCTGAGAATTAGGGCTGGGCAGTATACTGTATTTTACTATATACCGGTATTGATGCACGGACCGGTTTGGGTTTTTACTTTACCTTCTATAATGGTATTTTAATGTTTGGTTTGTTAAATGTGTTACGCCGTGTGTAACTCCATGTCACTTGATATACAGACCTAGTTCCACCCAGTCACTCAATGTGTTGTTGCTTTACCACAAGACACTTTTGTTCAATGCAGCTCATGCAACAAGACAGCTGCATGTTCAATGCAGCTCATGCAACAATGTTGATGACAACGATGTTGTTTACATTTTGATCTTAATATAAATCCACAAGCGTTCTATGATTACAATATTATTTTGTGTTTCTTACATCTGCAAACAGCTAGTTTGTATTTTCTTAGCAGGTTAAGCTAAATTGTGTTAGCCACTAATGCTAATCGCTAGTTTATAGAAGTACTAAGTCAGTGCTAACGTAGCCAGCTAATACAGCCTGATACCAGTCAAGGTGGAGGCCTAAATCAGCATGTTGTTTATGCAAAAGTATCTTCTAAATCTAAGAATTAATATGTTGGCTACATGAATAAAGATTGAATGTAGCCAAAGATTATAGCGTCCCCTAGGAAACACTGAGCATCACTTTGGTTCCTACCCTGCCACAATAACTCGTCCATGGCATTTCCATTCGTTGTCATGTCAAACACTGTATTCAAAGTGCCTACTATTATTTATATTCTAACTATAGAATTAGAATAAACATTCTATTTCCATGATTTTAAAAGTTAACCCAAGTGTTTTGATCTAAATCGCAATTGCAACTTTTGGTTAAAAATAAGGCCTAGTTTTTCCCCCCTGTATTGTGGCAGTGTGGAAATTATCTCAAATGAATGCAGGAAATTATTTTAGGTTGAAGTTGAATTGAACAGTACAAAACAATTCTAATGGAGAAAGACCCATTGAATTAATTTAGAATATATGTGTTGCCACCCTAGGGTCACGCACTACTCATAAAGCAAATGTAGAACTTTTATGAATCAAAAACATAAAATATCGTCAAATACCATCATACCGTCAAAAAAGTTAAAAATACCATATGATATTTTGGCCATATCGCCCAGCCCTACCGAGAATCCACTCTCACATAGGTACGTGGTTGCAAAGGACATCAGTGTCTTAACAGCATGATTTGCCAAGGCAGGATACTTTGAGCGCAGCCCAATCCAGAAATCTGGCAGTGGCTTCTGATTAAATTAAATTTTCACAGAACCGCTTGTTACAATTTCAATGAGGTTCAGATAAAGGTAAGTGGACTGGAGGCAGGGCATGAAAGGGATAACGAATCCAGTTGTTTGTGTCATCCGTTTTAGGAAAGTACCTAAGTAATTGTGCCACCAACTCACTCAGGTGCTTTGCTATATCACATTTGACATTGTTCGTAAACTTCAGTTCATTTCCACACATAAAAATCATACAATGATGGAAAGACCTGTGTTGTTCTTGTTAATGCAGACAGAGAGGAGCTCCAACTTCTTAATCATAGCCTAAATTTTGTCCCGCACATTGAATATAGTTGCGAAGAGTCCCTGTAATCCTAGATTCAGATCATTCAGGCGAAAATAAAAAAAATATTGTCATCATGCAAGCGGTCAGACAAGTGAAAAATTATGGTCAGTAAAGGAAACTTTAAGCTTGTCGCTCAATACTGTGCACCTTGATAACCAGCGCACTACTGTATGTTGTAAAAGTGTTACATGGATGCTGCCCATATCATTGCATAGTGCAGAAGATACACGAGAGTTCAGGGGCCTTGCTTTATCAAAGTTAACCATTTTCACTGTAGTGTCCAAAACGTCTTTCAAGCTCTCAGGCCTTCCCTTGGCTGCAAGAGCCTCTCGGTGGATGCTGCAGTGTACCCAAAAGGTGTCGGGAACAACTGCTTGCACGCGCATTATCACTCCACTCATATTTCCGTCATGGCTTTTGCACCACCAGTACAGATACCAACACATCTCAAAGTCCATTTGATGTCACAAAGCTGTCCAGTACTTTAAAAATATCCTCTCCTGTTGTCCGGGTTTCCAGTGGTTTGCAGAAGAGGATGTCTTCCTTAACTGACCCCCCATAAACGTAGCGGACATATACCTGGAGCTGTTGACTGTGAAGCAGTAATTGTTTCAAAACATCTCCTGCCATGTCACTGATGCGTCATGAAACAGTGTTTGATGAAGGCACAGACACATGCATACGCACACATTGTGATATTGTTGTATGGTGGTATTGAACATATTGTGTTGTGGATATGTGGTGGTGTAGGTGTTATGATGTACTGTTTTATCTTTAGCTCATTCAGTACAAACAGTTCAGTTTTATCTTTTGTTTTAAATGTAATGTGGGAGCTTTGGCGTGTTTGGACCCCAGGAAGAGTAGCTGTTGCTGCGAAAACCTGTTTTCGCTTTGTCATTATGGGGTATTGTATGTAGATTGATGAGGTTATTGTTTTTATTCAATCCATTTTAGAATAAAGCTGTAACTTAATAAAATGTGGAAAAAGTCAAGGGGTCTGAATACTTTCAGAATTCATTGTATATGTGAATAGATTGTATGTATATATGTGTCTCCGTCCTGTCTGTTTTAAATGTACAGTTGAAGTCGGAAGTTTACATACACTTAGGTTGGAGTCATTAAAACTCATTTTTCAACCACTCCACAAATTTCTTGTTAACAAACTATAGTTTTGTCAAGTCGGTTAGGACACCTACTTTGTGCATAACACAAGTCATTTTTCCAACAATTGTTTACAGACAGAATATTTCACTTAATCACAATTCCAGTGGGTCAGAAGTTTACATACACTAAGTTGACTGTGCCTTTTAAGCAGCTTGGAAAAGCTTCTGATAGGCTAATTGACATCATTTGAGTCAATTGGAGGTGTACCTGTGGATGTATTTCAAGGCCTACCTTCAAACTCAGTACCTCTTTGCTTGACATCATGGGAAAATCAAAAGAAATCAGCCAAGACCTGTAGACCTCCACAAGTCTGGTTCATCCTTGAGAGCAATTTCCAAACGCCTGAAGGTACCACGTTCATCTGTACAAACAATAGTACGCAAGTATAAACACCATGGGACCACGCAGCCGTCATACCACTCAGGAAGGAGACGTGTTCTGTCTCCTAGAGATGAACGTACTTTGGTGCGAAAAGTGCAAATCAATCCCAGAACAACAGCAAAGGACCTTGTTAAGATGCTGGAGGAAACAGGTACCAAAGTATCTATATCCACAGTAAAACGAGTCCTATATTGACATAACCTGAAAGACCACTCAGGAAGGAAGAAGCCACTGCTCCAAAACCGCCATAAAAAATCCAGACTACGGTTTGCAACTGCACATGGAGACAAGATCGTACGTTTTGGAGAAATGTCTGATGAAACAAAAATAGAACTGTTTGGCCATAATGACCATTGTTATGTTTGGAGGAAAAATGGAGGCTTGCAAGCCGAAGAACACCATCCCAACCGTGAAGCACAGGGATGGCAGCATCATGTTGTGGGAGTGCTTTGCTGCAGGAGGGACTGTTGCCCTTCACAAAATAGAAGGCATCATGAGGGAGGAAAATTATGTGGATATATTGAAGCAACATTTCAAGACAGTCAGGAAGTTAAAGCTTGGTCGCAAATGGGTCTTCCAAATTGACAATGACCCCAAGCATACTTCCAAAGTTGTGGCCATCACAAAGCCCTGACCTAAATCCTATAGAAAATGTGTGGGCAGAACTGAAAAAGCGTGTGTGAGCAAGAAGGCCTACAAACCTGACTCAGTTACAGCTCTGTCAGGAGGAATGGGCCAAAATTCACCCAACTTGTTGTGGGAAGCTTGTGGAAGGCTACCTGTAACATTTGACCCAAGATAAACAATGTAAAGGCAATGCTACCAAATACTAATTGAGTGTATGTAAACTTATGACCTACTGGGAATGTGATGAAAGAAATAAAAGCTGAAATAAATAATTCTCTCTACTATTACACGGACACTTCACATTCTTAAAATAAAGTGGTGATCCTAACTGACCAAAATACAGGGAATTTTTAAGTTTAAATGTATTTAGCTAAGGTGTATGTAAACTTCCGAATTCAACTGTATGTAAATTGTCAAGTATTTATGTAGTCTTTTTTTTGTTAAACTCCAGGAAGACTAGCTGTCGCCATTGGCGTCGGCTAATGGGGATCCTATTAAAAATCATAAATGCAAGCAATAGGCTAACTTCATGTAGTTTCTGCCATATTGATCTCACCAGCTATCTAATCCTATCAGGGGAATTTATTTATTTTATTTGACCTTTATTTAACCAGGTAGGCCAGTTGAGAACAAGTTCTCATTTACAACTGCAACCTGGCCAAGATAAAGCAAAGCGACAAAAACAACACAGTTACACATGGGATAAACAGATATACAGTCAACACAATAGAAAAATCTATACACAGTGTGTGCAAATGTAGTAAGATTAGGTAATAAATAGACCATAGTGGCAAAATAATGACAATTTAGCATTAACACTGGAGTGATAGATGTTAATGTGCAAGTAAATGAAACAGCCCCAGTGTCTCACAGAGACTAACGTCTTGTTCTCTCCCCCGTCAGGGTTTGGTTGACTCCCATGAGGATGGAGCCTTCCTGTTGAGACTGGACTGTCAAGAGTTGCAGCGTTAGTTTGGGAACAAGACCTTTTCCTTTCCGCTACACTGACAACCAGTTCTCATTCATTCTGTGGTCAACTGTAATGTTGTGAAACCTGACAAATGTTCATAATTGACCTACAGAATGAAACAGTAGTTGTCAACTAAAGCTTTTGTTAGATTAAGCCTTACAGGCCTAAATCCATTTTTAAAGTGTGACTTGTGAACTAGAAGGATATAATTCATTAATGAACCTTTTTGATTAAAGAGGATATAATAATCCTGAACTAACACTCCAGACGACAGGACCCAATGACTTATGGCACAATCACTCGTGGCTTTCTGATGAGTTCAGAAACCCTGATTACGTGTTGCAGGTGCATATGGTAGGTCCTGTTTGATCCGTGAAAGTACTGAAGTAGATGTGTTAAGACATCTGAGGGGAAGAGGTAGTCTCTTTCGCCAGACAATGGGCGCGCTGCACGCACGCTCCACGGCAGCTGTGAGAAGAGACTAGGGAAGAGGAACCTCTGAGGCTGATGAAACAGAGTTCCAATTTTCACTCCCTCTTACTTTAACAGAGCTCCCACAGAAGGCATTTTACTTAATGGGCAGTACACAAACAGGGCAGTACACAAACAGATCCTGATAGTTCCAGCAATAACATATTGGTCAAGCCCAACCATAGCGCAATGGCATAGTTACAATCTAGCTGATCGGACAGCATCTTCCTGTGCTGTCCCAGTAAACAATCTAGCCTTGACAAAAGGACCTGAATTTATGCATTAATCACAGCTCAATACTGGACATACTGCTACTTCTGAGGATAACATATTAAACTGTTAACCTGGTTTGATTTAGATTGGAAGTGTTTAAAAAATGTTAATAATAGCTGACATGTTTTAGGAACAAAAGTACAGGCATTACCGTCATTTATTTCCTTATGTTATACATACAGAATATGAACCGGTATACTATACATACGGTGACCTACAGAACAAAACAAAATGTAACGCTTTGTAACAGCAGAAAAGGTCTGACTAAAAAAATGAATACGAAAGTTATTATTTCTGTGTTCACATGGCTAATGTGTACAGTAAAATCACTGATGTTAATGGTACAAATACTACTATCTTATTGTAGCTATGCCCCCAATGCTTTAAATATAATGTGGTAAAATCCGTATATAAAATCACAACGCATTTTGGTTTAGCACAACAGGAAACAATCTGGTAATCGGAGTTAAATGGATTGGAAAATATCTTAGAAAACTGAATCATTACTTAAAATATCAATTAACTGTCACATTTGGATTGACACTATGGGGGAAAAAACAATGTCTGCTGAGGGGATAATTTATAATAAAAATCAGGAATAGGGTAAAACATTTCCTCATCAGGCTCCGAGGTCATAATCTATCCACAAGCCTATCGTTCATCTTCTTTGCACTATCACAGTTTTTCATGTTTGTGACTCTCTTAAGATCAGATCTAGTTGGTCGCTCAAGGGTCAAAAAGGACAGTCTTGATGTAGGCGACCGTCGTAAAGTTAAGCAGCATTGCCACATGCTCATTCCCTTCCAGCTCAAGCATATGGACAGGCTGATTTTGGTGGCCTATCCAACGCTTGCACTGGGTGGCACTCAGCAGGTTGACTGTCCCATCCCCATCTCCAAGAATCAGTGTGGGATCTGTATCAGGAAAGTTGGTGTAGATGAAACCCTCCGCTGTGGGAACTCCACTGCCGTACAGACAGTGTATGGCCACCCCAGGGGGCTCCAGTGCACTGACCAGTGGCGCAGTGTCTTGACGCATCTCCCAGCCGTCTTCGAAATCAATATCCTTGAAGAAGCGCTGGTAGTCCTTGACGGTGTAGTTGGTGGTGGGTGTTTGGATCAGGACCTGGTCAGCGGGCCAGGAATGTGCATATGGGAACAGCCATGTGGTTGAGACTGCAGAGCGCTGCTGTGAGCGGATTTTTAGTGAACTGATGACTGGAATACGGTTATTATCACCTACAAGGAAAGACCCAATATAAACCACTGCAATAGTTAATATAAAGTACATAGTTGCTAGACATTATGATTGGTATGCAGCCCACAGTAACTCCACTATTGTGTCTGACTCCTATGTAACTTCATGCCAAAAAGCCTACTCAGACTCTTACCAGAAGCCACAACTCTCATGGTTTTGGCCACTCCAGCCCAAGGAGCACCCAAAGACACAAAGGCCTTGATGTAGCGATCCTTCCAGGCCTGGGGCTGATGGTTTAGGAAATACAAGGTGTACATGTTCCCCATGCTGTGGGCAATCAGTACAACTGGACATCCAGCCTTCTCTGCCATATCTTCAATCATCTGTTGCAGACTCAAAAAGTAGGCCTTGTTCTCATCTGTCAAAATCATATAAAAGCAAGGGAGAAAACTTACATGAGTCTGGTCATTCTAAACGACTGCGATTCCTATAACAATATTTTAAAGCAAACAATACATCTAAAAAGGTCTAAATTGACATTCTGTTTCTGTATTAAAATGTTGATCATAATTCCAATGACTAGATACAAAGTAATACAACTTACAGGCTAAAATCTACCCAACAACACTATAAAGGTTGGCGGCAATAACACATAGCTAGCTCCTAACACAAGGACATGCAATTCATCCAAAGACCTGTTGCCAACAAGCTCGGTTCATCAGACCGCAAATGTAACAGAAAGCAATGGACTGTAAGGGGTGTAGGCTACTTACTTGGAGCCTTACGCCAGTCATACGGAGCCCCTCGAACATCATCATCTCTTGTATATCCCCATTCTACCAGCGACTGCACTATGGTGACGAAATACATACCTGCAATACACACAGTAGTAGCTTAGTCAAACCCACACACAAGCAATGACTGAGATACTAACACTATTAGACCGTTGAATAAATACTTCAGGCACGCTACGATGGGCCCACTCACCAACATCGCGCTTGCTGGGGTCAAGGTATTCCAGAGAAAAGGTCTGTCCAAAGCCAGGCACCCTGACATCTACCCCCGGAGGAGCTTCTGTCTGCCTTGATGTGCGGTTGTAAATCAGTCTAATACACAGACAGATGCCAGAATATTAGAAAAGTTCATTAGAGTATACATTCTAAGTATTATGAAGATAACATTGGATAGAACTGGAAACTTTCACTTCATTTATTTCATGAGTTGTTCCTGAAATAAACCCACAGCACACTGACGTGGTTATTTTGGTTAGAGACCCCACAAGCAACACCGGTTTCAATTAATTTCAGTATAGAGGGCTGCACCTGCGGGTGCCTACAGAGATCATTGTGGAACGGTCAGCATTCTTCATGCTGTGGTTGGGAGTGGGCGGTCAGACAGAACATAAAATATTTTTGTTGTCCCACAGATTATTTGGAAATGCACGTCTTTCTGCCTTGTGAATTCTGAGCGTGGCTAACGCATACAAGTTAAGTAGCCTACCTCTCCTCTACTAGTTGGGCGTGTGAGATCAAGTGCGCCTAGTATACAGTGCCTTCAGAAAGTATTCAGACCCCTTGACTTTTTCCACATTTTGTTACGTTACAGCCTTATTATAAAATGGATTAAATAAATACATAATGCAATTTACCCCATAATGACAAAGTGAAAACATGGCTAGATATTTTTGCTATTTCATTACAAATAACAGATACCTTATTTACATAAGTATTCAGACCCTTTGCCATGAGACTCAAAATTGAGCTCCGGTGCATCCTGTTTCCATTGATCATCCTTGAGGTGTTTCTACAACTTGATTGGAGTCCACCTGTGGCAAATTCAATTCATTGGATATGATTTGGAAAGGCACACACACATGTCTATATAAGGTCCCACAGTTGACAGTGCATGCCAGAGCAAAAACCAAGCCATGAGGTTGAAGGAAATTAGCTCTGAGACCGGATTTTTGTAGGGGTACAGATGAAAACCTGCTCCAGGGCGCTCAGGACCTCAGCTTGAAGGTTCACCTTCCAACAGGACAACGCAGGAGTGGCTTTGGGACAAGTCTGAATGTTCTTGAGTGGCCCAGCCAGAGCCCGGACTTGAACAAAATCGAACATGGAGAGACCTGAAAATCGCTGTACAGCAACACTCCCCAGCAAACCTGACAGAGCTTGAGAGGATCTGCAGAGGAGAGCAACTCCAAATACAGGTGTGCCAATGAGAACAATTTTATAATAAGGCTGTAACATAACAAAATATGGGAAGTCAAGGGATCAGAATACTTTCTGAATGTGCTGTATGTGTGGTCTCAATGAAATCGAATAGGCTGCCTATGCATGTATAGAATCACGTTTGTTATCTTTCCTAGTAAATTAAATATAATTAGACTAGTGTCTAAATAAATGTTTAATGAAAGTGGAGGGTGCTCAACCAACGTGAGTTGAGGTGCAATCAATTTGATCATTGAAGAAAGGCAACCATGGTAAGCGAGCGTTGCGCCTTGTCATTTTCAATAAATATTGATTACCCATTTATTTATCTGCAACTCCTCCTTGTAAAAAACCTGGTCTCAGAGCATTTTGTATTCTGTATGTAAACCCGGGACACTCCATTTAGGATGTTACATTTCTTATGGTATGTATTAATTTGTATGTCCAACCATTTTGTATTTGCTAAACATACTATAGTGTTACGAAATTGCAAAAAGTACTGTTGCTAAATAGGTTACAAATTCTATCTAGGTGGTTAATGTTAGCTTAGGGTTAAGTTTAGTAGTTTAAACGTTTAGGGGAAGGGTTAGCTAAATGTGCTAAGGTTAGATAAGTAGCTAAAACAGTTCAAATCTCGTCAGACATTTTAACTCGCAACTGGTTGTGCACTACGCCTTCTATTATATACACTAAGCTCAGAGACAGACTAATTGTTGAAAACATTGATTGATTAAAGGGGATTCAAAGGTCAATTTGTACAATGGTCAGAAGATAACCTATTCAACCTAGGCTACAGAAACAGTTCTATCGCATGCCTACTCAGCCAGCTACTTAGTAGTATTAAACTAGTATTTTATTAAGTTGCCAGTAGTAGAGATGTTATCAGTAGCTTTCTACCGAGCTCATATTAACCAACACCCTGCTTTTCCTCCTCACATAGAACTAAGCGCTAACCTTATGTTATCGATCCAGCAGTCGATGGCCACCGGCACCAGCAGTTCCAGGTTGAGCCATAATGTGAAATAGACATCCGTCTTCTTGTAACATATGTAGTGAACCACACTGGGCTTGTCCAGCTTGGCCTCCAACTGATTCCCTAGGTCTCCAGGAACTGTGGGACAATACAATAGGTTGAGGATGGCCAATCAGACTGACCAAAGGCAAAACACTATCAATTGAGTGTGATACAATCAATGAGTTAACATTTATTAACTAATGACAACTCAGTTTGTGAGGTTTTTAGAATGGCGAGATTAGTTTTTACTCCGGCTGGACTTAAATTTCAACATGTGAGGCAGTGACTACATACAACCTTGAGTGACTGAGGCAACCACAAGTTAAAAGCCGTAACCAGAAAAGAGACCTTAGGGCAAACTTCACTGATTACTATCACTGCCATGTATGGCGACAAACAAATAGCCTACTGCTAGGGTTGTAACTTGCCAAACAGAAGATACCCTTTGTTGGAACACAGAACAGACTAATTTCTAGGCTTGAAATATGTATTTTTATTCTCAGGGTGTATTAAAAAGCTGTGAAAATAAAGGTGACATGAGAAACAGCATTAGGGAATTCACAAATTGGTTAAATAGTAAGATGCATTACAGCGCGTGGGGAAACATGTTGGCAAACAAAGTGTCGGTCACATTTTGTTCCAATTGGTAGTCATATGACCGTCATATGACCAGTCGCTCGAACCTAGCGTGCCTGAATCACTCTGCTCATGAGTAAACAATCGGAGACCGAACTGCATTGTAAATTTGGAGTAATAAATGTAATGTGCACAGGGATAGATTATTGACTAAGTTAACGACGGTATGTATATTGGCTAGTTTTACCCGCTCTCTAATCAAGCAAATACTATGCCTTGCTGTTCGAGGGACATCTCAAAACAAATCTGATGCTGAGTAACAGGTCAAGAGTTTCTGCTAACTAGCCTAACGTTACCTGTCTGACGTTAGCCAAGAAGCTGGCGAGGCAATCTGTTACACAATCTGTTGCACAGTATTGACATAAAAATAGCTGCGCTATCTAGCTAACGTTAGCTCCAACAAATATAAACAATTGCCACTTACTTAGGACTACGGGAGGTCTTTCCGATCGACATGACTTGCCCGTGAGACAATTCTCAAATGTTCTGCCGTTGATGTATGGTGCCAAAAACAACAAACACAGCTGAAAGAGCACTGGGATAGTCAAACCACAGGATACCATTTCTCCCATTCATAACGCTGTTTCCCCTGATGAGGAAATGTGGGTGTTTATCAACACGAATAAATCCCTTTGCTGACACACATTTCATAACATGAAAACAAAACTGCGCAGATGTTGAAAGCAGGGGTGCAACAGATAATTTATCAATCTGTTGACCTTTTTCTATGGTATTATGACGGTCCGCAAACAACACTAAATGTGCGCTCCGCCACCTACTGGATGGGATGAAAACTGTTTAACTTGAACGCACAATTGGGGCAAGGGAAAGGTGAAAAAAATATACAGTACTTCTAATATTTAAAAGTAAACCACTATACTCCTTCAGTCAGATTCAAATGTGTTTTCAGATCACTACACCGGCTCAGATACCTGGGAGGGGGAACCTCTTCATTCAGTATTCCCTGTAACACTTGGGCTGTAAAGTCCAAATGGTGAGTAAGGCTGAGCAAGAGCCAGTGATAACTGTTGATTGGCATGGATATTGGATCACTACACACATGATACCAACAGGCTGAGAACAAGATATAGCTCAAAGTCGGATTGCCCAAAAAATTGTTGTGCACAATCAAGACCTCAAGTGGAAGAAACCTAATGATTTTGTGACCACTTGACTGTTCCTCTAGCGCCACCATCAGGCCTTTTCATTTTGTTTTCCATTTCCACTTTTACAGCTGCTTATCTTCTAGTTGGTATATATACTTAGTTAAAAAATCTGCTGTCGATTTTGTTTGTTATATCATTCAAAGATGATGATGATGATTTATTTTAATTGAAGAGGGAGGTTATATAAGCTATATTTATTTTAAGTTATTCATTAATGTTAAGATAATTTTCCATTCAAGATTTTTACCATTTAAAATGTATTTATACATTTAGACTGTAAAAGATTACCTTGGGCACATTTCATATAAAGGGTATCAATCTTGCATCAAATAGTGAATTTCACTGTATGCAGAATGTTGCGTGCATGTCTGCACAGTGTTATATTTTCACAGCTCAATGTCAGTAAATATTGGACTACAAGAGCCTGCAAGCCTGCAAAGGTAGAGTTATTTAAAGCTTTGAATGGGCCGATTGGGTTCTGGAGGTGTGGCTACAGCAATTGCGCAGGGTTGATGTGACCTGTGGTGGTGTGATATATTTTCATGAGTCCCAAAATCCCTGGCGGCTCCCCTGGTTGATATTGATGTCCCACAGCCATCAGTTAAAACCTTACTATAAACGGAGTAGTTTGGCTCCTACATTTATGACTCAAAATTACTTGTTTACTGTTCTAATTATGTTGATAACCAGTTTATAATAGCAATAAGGCACCTTGGGGGTTTGTACTATATGGCCAATATACCACAGCTAAGGCCTGTATACAGGCACTCCGCATTGGGTGGTGCATTAGAACAGCGATTAGCTGTGGTATATTGGCCATATACCACACCCCTCAGGCCGTAAGAGACGGTAGTAGCAACATTATGTACACCATAAGTTACTAACAAAATGGCACTGTTAGTTAAGAGCCCATAAAACGGCAGCCACATCCTCCGGCCTCCTACATATTTATCAACACTGCTATGGTGATACATGCTAAGGCCAATAATGCATTGGTAACTGTTACTGCTGTGCTAACTTTATTCACTCTCTCCCTCTCTTCCCCCACTCTCCCCACCTCTCAGCAGAGTGTCTGTACAGGAAGCAGCTCTGTCTTTCTCCCTGAGCCTCTGTTCATCTGGGTTGTGCTGCAGGACCGCAGCGAGAGAGATATATGCAACATGTAAAGTGTTGGTCCAATGTTTCATGAGTTGACATAAACGATCCCATTGGTGCTGAGGAGTCCCTTTTGTGGGGGATTCGGCGCATGCAACAAATTTAGATTTGATGTTGCGTTTATTTTTGTTCAGTGTAGAGGACCACTGGTTTGGTTACTTTGTTGCTTTATAGACTAGTGGCCAATCCTCAGAAAAGGGCTTTAGATTTTGAAATACCCCTACCCGAGGGATAACGAAGTATAACCATGCTTTTATATATCTCTAATGTCTCCCATTTATGAAATGGATGGTTGTGGAAAAATGTTTTACTAAAAGTGGTTAAATTGATAGATATTGTGACACACCCCCTAAACTAAAAAATTGCATAATAATGCGTGATTGGATGGGTCACATAAGGTCATCTAACCAAATATTGCAAGTTCTGATATTGCTAAATCACTAGAAAAATATTAAAATGTTTATAATAAAACAATAAGAAAAATATGTTTTTAAATGCAGTTCAGAATTGAAAGACACCCTGTTTGTTGTTTTGTGATGTATTGTGTCACACCCTGATCTGTTTCACCTGTCTTTGTGCTTGTGTCGCCCATCTTCCCCATTATCCCCTGTGTATTTCTCTGTTTGTCTTTTGCCAGTTCGTCTTGTCTTGTCTTGTCAGGTCTTACCAGGGTTCTTTCCCGCCTTCCTGTTGCGCTAGTTCTGTTTCCTAGTTTTTCCCGGTTCTGACCATTCTGCCTGCCTGCCGTCCTGTACCTGTCTGACTCTGACCTGATTATGAACCTCTGCCTGCCCTGACCCTGAGCCTTCCTGCTGTCCTGTACCTGTCTGACTCTGACCTGATTACGAACCTCTACCTGCCCTTTGCCTGCCCTGTGTTTCTAATAAATCATCTGAGAACTGTACTATCCGCCTTCCGTGTTTTCATCTGGGTCATATCCTGAGTCGCGATAGTATTGTTGTATTTCTGTGCATCATCACACCCCCTAAACTCAAAGTGCAGAATAATGCCTGGATGGAGTGGGGATGGCCCACATAAGCTCATGTAACCAAATATTGCAAGTTCGAATATTGCTAACATTTGGAATACAAGTATTCAGTTGTCTGCCCTACATAAACAAAAATAATTAAGATCTCTTAATTCATCTTGGAAATATAGACAGAGATATAATAGGTGGAAATATCAACTATTAATATTTACGATGAATGTAAGCTTTACTTTCTGGTAGCTGATTAACCTCCTAGAGTTGCTTGACGTACCGATAGGTAACGTAAAGAAAAATCCTCGTAAAAATCTGTCAGGTTAAGTTGGAGATATGTTTTTTCCATTGAATTCATCTCAATCCACCACATCTGCCTATCACTTCCACATATGCGGTGAAAGGTGTTAGAGCTAGAATGGTGTTTGTCAGACCATGAGACATCCCGAAAACATCTGTAGCATCCAAACCATTTGGGCTACAAACTAACCCCATGGTGGAAAGGGGAGATTCTCACGCACATGATGGTGTTTTGTCCATTTTGATCTACGACCCCCACAAGTCTCACAGAACTTGTCTGAGGTAAACGGTACCGGTTTTAAAAAATGAATGGAAGTACATTATATATACATGAGTATGTGACACCCCTTCCAATTAGCGGATTTGGCTACTTCAGCTACTCCCTTTGCTGACTGGTGTATAAAATCGAGCACACAGCCATGCAATCTCCATCAACAAACATTGGCAGTAGAATAGCCTTACTGAAGAGCTCAGTGACTTTCAACGTGGCAACGTCATAGGATGCCACCTTTCCAACAAGTCAGTTCGTTAAATGTCTGACCTGCTAGAGCTGCCCTGGTCAACTGTAAGTGCTGTTATTGTGAAGTGGAAACATCTAGGAGCAACATCAGCTCAGCCACGAAGTGGTAGTCCACACAAGCTCACAGAACGGACGGCCGAATACTGAAGCACATAGCGTGTAAAAATCGTCTGTCCTCGGTTGCAACACCCACTACAGAGTTCCAAACTGCCTCTGGAAGCAACATCAGCACAACAACTGTTCGTTGGGAGCTTCATGAAACCGGTTTCCAGGCCGAGTAGCCATTCAAAAGCCTAAGATCACTATGCACAATGCCAAGGGTCGGCTGGAGTGGTGTAAAGCTCAGTGTAAACCCGTTCTCTGGCATGATGAATCACACTTCACCGTTTGGCAGTCCAACAGACAAATCTGGGTTTGGCAGATGCCAAGGCATAGTGCCAACTGTAAAATTAGGTGGAGGACGAATAATGGTCTGGGGCTGTTTTTCATGGTTCGGGCTAGGCCCCTTAGTTCCAGTGCAGGGAAAATGCTACAGTGCACAAAGCAAGGTCTATAAAGAAATGTTTTGTCAAGATCGGTGTGGAAGAACTTGACTGGCCTGCACAGAGCCCTGACCTAAACCTCATTGAACACCTTTGGGATGAATTGTAAGCCAGGCCTAATCGCCCAACATCAGTGCCCGACCTCACTAGTTCTCTTGTGGTTGAATGGAAGCAAGTTGCTGCAGCAATGTTCCAACATCTAGTGGAAAGCCTTCCCAGAAGAGTGGAGGCTTTTATAGCAGCAAAGGTGGGACCAACTCCACATGAACACCCATAATTTTGGAATGAGATGTTCGACGAGCAGTTGTCCACATACTTTTGGTCAAGTAGTGTATGTTGGGAATCCAATATCCCCACCATAATTACTCAAGCACCTTTGCCTGTGTATTTAAAAGGCAGCAGACTGCCTGGCATGGCAACACCAATATTTCAATTCACAAGCCTATTTGAGGATCAATGAGGCAACGATGAGGCTCCAAAGAAAGGAAAGAGAATAGAACCATGGACTCGGACACCCGCTCCCTCGCTTTACAGCTTGCCCCCACTGTGGAATATAACTTAGCCTACAGAATTGGGCTATAATGTCACCTACTTATCATCAAACTGTTCCTTAATCCCAATTTCCCTATAAGGACATGCCATATATATCAAACAAGAAGCACCTTAGGATGGTCAAACTTAGACAAAGATAAGTGTGATCGTGAATGGTGGCTGGGACATGACTGTGAGATAGTGGCCTTTGTGAACCATTCTTGATCAACTCCATTGATCAAAGGATTTTGGGTCAGACTCAAATCTTTTGCGCTGGTGCAAAAAAAATTGTAGTCAACTGAATGCGCAGTTTAGTTCAAAGCCGTGGTTACGTGAAACTCCCAAAGTTATCCACCACTCTAATAAAAATAAAGCAATCGCTGTGTGTGTCAACTATAATTTTAGCACCGTTTTGATTGGGACAGCGCCATTGTCCTGCTTTGAGAAAAGCATGGGATCTGGTCTTGACAAAATCCATCAATGTCAGATTATTGTTTTCACTGAATCTCCGTTTGGATATTTGGTTACAATTAGGCTGGGAAGTGTTAGCTAAATTGAGGTGAGTGCTCATGACCATTAATCTAGCAATTGAAAATGTAAATTGTCCAGTGGCGATTTTTATGAATTGTTCAGCAGTCTAATGGCTTGGGGTAGAAGCTGTTGCGGAGCCTGTTGGTCCTAGACTTGGCGTTAACTTAGGTGACTGGAGTCTCTGACACTTTTATGGGCTGAAACCGCCTGGATGGCAGGAAGCTTTGCCCCAGTGATGTACTGGGCCATTTGCACTACCCTCTGTAGCACCTTACGGTCAGATGCCGAGCAGTTGCCATACCAGGCGGTGATGCTCTCAATGGTGCAGCTGTAGAACCTTTTGAGGATCTGGGGACCCATGCACAATCTTTTCAGTCTCCTGAGGGGGAAAAGGTTTTATCGTGCCTTCTTCACGACTGTCTTGGTATGTTTGGACCATGATAGTTTGTTGGTGATATGGACACCAAGGAACTTGAAACTCTTGACCTGCTCTCGACCCGCTCTTTGTGTTTGAAGCTGTGTTTAAAATTCACTTCTCGAATGAGGGACCTTACAGATAATTGTGTGGGGTACAGAGATGAGGTGGTCATTCAAAAAATCATGTTAAACACGATTATTGGTCACAGAGTGAGTCCATGTAAAAATTACAAAGAAATATTCCACTTTGACATTATGAGGTATTGTGTGTAGGCCAGTAACACAATCTCAATTGAATCCATTTTAAATTCAGGCTGTACAGGTTATGAGCAGGTGGTGGAGTGGTTCAGTCGATACGAGTCCAAGACAGCTGGGGAGGATGTAGAAGAATGGATCTTCCTGGTGTCTGAGGACAGGATCCAAGTGACATACCAAGGGGAGGATGACCGGGTTATTCCTGCTTGGAGAAACTTCAAGCCCAGAAATTCAGGGGATTCCCAGAACCCACACTCCTTCACCCTTCAGATGGCTCCCACCTATCCACCTGGCATCCACCTTTCAGGTGTAATCTTCAGGGGCAATAAACAGTAGCTAAACAATCTACAGAATTTACACCTGGCTTAGATCATCTATTTGGTGCCACCAGCAATTTGAGATAAAATGTTCTTCCGTTATGTGGGTTAAGTAACTATGGTGTTTGTCCAATGGTCTTTATGTATGTGCTTTCAAGTAGATCCATTTTAGAAGCCAAGTAAGAATCTGTATGAAATGTTAGTCCATATGATGAAGGAGGAGGAGAATGTGGTACAATCAAGGAGTCTGAGAAAGAGGTGTGCATGTGTTGTGTATGTACTTTGGCATGAATTACTAGACCTTTTCCTGCATGTCTTCAAATTAGAGAAATATCAAAGTAATAAACAGTTAGTATTTTTGCTCAGGTGAGGGAAATACTGGGTGTAAGAGAACAAGAAGAGGGCAGTACTGAGCTTTACATCTCCATCTACAACACAGTGAGGAATGAGAGAGCACGCTGTCACTGAGAGGTACTAGTAAGAATTACACTCACCCTCTCATCACAGAAGGCTGACTGATACTCGGTGCCGCCTTCTTACCCTACAGTATTTCCTCTCTACCTCATGTCATGTCCAGGAGAGGATGGCCAAAGAGGAGCGTCTTCGACAGGCAGTGAAGAAGCTGGACATCTTAGCACCGTTTCAGGCCCAGCTGGGTGACCCAGAGAACCTGACCAGACAGGCTGCTATACAGCTGAACTGAAGAAGTGGCTTGTCGATAAGGCCAACCTCATACATGCTCGTTTTGAGAGGGTACTTCAAAACATACCATAATCAGATAAACATAGGATAAAATCTAAAGAACTAAAGGGTTCTTTACAGACAATAACTGTGTCATAAAAATGTGTCGTTGACAAAAACAAACAAAGATGTAGTATTACTTAGTTCATACATTTATAAAAGATGTTTTAATTTTGATAGATATGTCTGTATTTTTCTAATGTTGGTCTGTATTGCTGTTATACAGTATAATGTAATACATAATATATCTGTAGGAGACCCAGGACCTTCAGTAGAAACAGCAATGCTGCAGAAAAAACAGCCCACTATGACCAAGGAGGATGAAGATGAATACCTTGCTGATGACATGTGCACGATACATATTCTCAAACTGTGTTTGAGCAGGTAAAGCACTGTAAAGGCTTGATTAATGGTAGAGAACTTGGCGTTAACTTAGGTGACTGGAGTCTCTGACACTTTTATGGGCTGAAACCGCCTGGATGGCAGGAAGCTTTGCCCCAGTGATGTACTGGGCCATTTGCACTACCCTCTGTAGCACCTTACGGTCAGATGCCGAGCAGTTGCCATACCAGGCGGTGATGCTCTCAATGGTGCAGCTGTAGAACCTTTTGAGGATCTGGGGACCCATGCACAATCTTTTCAGTCTCCTGAGGGGGAAAAGGTTTTATCGTGCCTTCTTCACGACTGTCTTGGTATGTTTGGACCATGATAGTTTGTTGGTGATATGGACACCAAGGAACTTGAAACTCTTGACCTGCTCTCGACCCGCTCTTTGTGTTTGAAGCTGTGTTTAAAATTCACTTCTCGAATGAGGGACCTTACAGATAATTGTGTGGGGTACAGAGATGAGGTGGTCATTCAAAAAATCATGTTAAACACGATTATTGGTCACAGAGTGAGTCCATGTAAAAATTACAAAGAAATATTCCACTTTGACATTATGAGGTATTGTGTGTAGGCCAGTAACACAATCTCAATTGAATCCATTTTAAATTCAGGCTGTACAGGTTATGAGCAGGTGGTGGAGTGGTTCAGTCGATACGAGTCCAAGACAGCTGGGGAGGATGTAGAAGAATGGATCTTCCTGGTGTCTGAGGACAGGATCCAAGTGACATACCAAGGGGAGGATGACCGGGTTATTCCTGCTTGGAGAAACTTCAAGCCCAGAAATTCAGGGGATTCCCAGAACCCACACTCCTTCACCCTTCAGATGGCTCCCACCTATCCACCTGGCATCCACCTTTCAGGTGTAATCTTCAGGGGCAATAAACAGTAGCTAAACAATCTACAGAATTTACACCTGGCTTAGATCATCTATTTGGTGCCACCAGCAATTTGAGATAAAATGTTCTTCCGTTATGTGGGTTAAGTAACTATGGTGTTTGTCCAATGGTCTTTATGTATGTGCTTTCAAGTAGATCCATTTTAGAAGCCAAGTAAGAATCTGTATGAAATGTTAGTCCATATGATGAAGGAGGAGGAGAATGTGGTACAATCAAGGAGTCTGAGAAAGAGGTGTGCATGTGTTGTGTATGTACTTTGGCATGAATTACTAGACCTTTTCCTGCATGTCTTCAAATTAGAGAAATATCAAAGTAATAAACAGTTAGTATTTTTGCTCAGGTGAGGGAAATACTGGGTGTAAGAGAACAAGAAGAGGGCAGTACTGAGCTTTACATCTCCATCTACAACACAGTGAGGAATGAGAGAGCACGCTGTCACTGAGAGGTACTAGTAAGAATTACACTCACCCTCTCATCACAGAAGGCTGACTGATACTCTGCCTTCTTACCCTACAGTATTTCCTCTCTACCTCATGTCATGTCCAGGAGAGGATGGCCAAAGAGGAGCGTCTTCGACAGGCAGTGAAGAAGCTGGACATCTTAGCACCGTTTCAGGCCCAGCTGGGTGACCCAGAGAACCTGACCAGACAGGCTGCTATACAGCTGAACTGAAGAAGTGGCTTGTCGATAAGGCCAACCTCATACATGCTCGTTTTGAGAGGGTACTTCAAAACATACCATAATCAGATAAACATAGGATAAAATCTAAAGAACTAAAGGGTTCTTTACAGACAATAACTGTGTCATAAAAATGTGTCGTTGACAAAAACAAACAAAGATGTAGTATTACTTAGTTCATACATTTATAAAAGATGTTTTAATTTTGATAGATATGTCTGTATTTTTCTAATGTTGGTCTGTATTGCTGTTATACAGTATAATGTAATACATAATATATCTGTAGGAGACCCAGGACCTTCAGTAGAAACAGCAATGCTGCAGAAAAAACAGCCCACTATGACCAAGGAGGATGAAGATGAATACCTTGCTGATGACATGTGCACGATACATATTCTCAAACTGTGTTTGAGCAGGTAAAGCACTGTAAAGGCTTGATTAATGGTAGAGAATTATTTCACATGAAATCAAATACAACTGTATTTGTCACATGCTTTGTATACAACAGGTGTAGACGAACAGTGAAATGCTTACTTACAGGTCATTTTCCAACAATGCAGAGTTAAATAATTGTTCAAAATAGTGACAAGAGGAATAAATACAGAGTGAACGAATAACAATAAAAAAAATAACATGGCTATATACAGGGTGTACCAGTCCCAAGTCAATGTGCAGGGATAAGAGGTAATTGAGGTAGCTATGTACAGTGCCTTCAGAAGTATTCATAGCCTTTGACTTATTCCATATTTTGTTGTGTTACAGCTTGATTTCAACATGGATGAAATGTTCTTACCCATCTACACACAATACCCCCATAATGACAAGGTGAAAACATGTTTTATAAATGTTTGCTCATTTATTGTAAATTAAATACATAAATATCTCATTGACATAAGTATTTACACCCCTGAGTCAATAATTTGTAGAAGCATCGTTTGCAGCGGTTACAGCTGTGAGTCTTTCTGGGTAAGTCTCTAAGAACTTTCCATACCTGGATTGTGCCACATTTGCCAATTATTATTTTACAAATTCTTCAAGCGCTGTCAAATTGGTTGTTGATCATTGGTAGACAGCCATTTTCAGGTCTTGCCATATATTTTCAAGTAGATTTAAGTCAGAACTGTAATTGGGTCACTCAGGAACATTCATTGTCTTCTTGGTCAGCCACCCCACAATCTTAGTAAAAAGGGTTCCAACAGAGTTATTCAGATGTCCCCATAGGATAACCTTTTTTTGTTCCAGGTAGAACCCTCTGTAAAAGGGTTCTACCTGGAACCAAAATGGTTATACCTGCAACCAAAATGGTTATACCTGCAACCAAAAAGGGTTCTCCTACGGGGACAGATGAAGAACCTTTTAAGGTTCTAGATAGCATCTTTTTTTCTAAGAGTACAGTGTAGATTTGGCCTTGTGTTTTAGGTTACTGTCCTGCTGAAAGTTGAATTAATCTCCCAGTGTCTGGTGGAAAGCAGACTGAACCAGGTTTTCCTCTAGGATTTTGCCAGCGCTTAGCTCCATGTTGTTAATTTTTTACCCTGAAAAATTCCCCAGTCCTGAACAATTATAAGCATACACATAACATGATGCAGCCAGCATTATGCTTGAAAATATGGTGTTACTCAGTAATGTGTTGTATTGGATTTGCCCCAAATACAACACACTTTGTATTCAGGACTAAAAGTTAATTGTTTGGCCATTTTTTTTGCAGTTTTACTTTAGTGCCTTGTTGCAAACAGGACGCATGTTTTGGAATATTTGTATTCTGTATAGGCTTCCTTCTTTTCACTCTGTCAATTAGGTTAATATTGTGGAGCAACTACAATGTTTTTGATCCATCCTCAGTTCTCTCTTATCACAGCTATTAAACTCTATAACTGTTTTAAAGTCATCATTGACCTCATGATGAAATCTCTGAGCGGTTTACTTCCTCTCCGTCAACTGAGTTGTCTTTGTAGTGACTGGGTGTATGCCAAAACAGCAGCGACTCTTCCTGAGGTCCAGCAAAATTAAGGCAGTTTATACCATTTTAAAAACATTACAATGCATTCACAGATTTCACAACACTCTGTGTGCCCTCAGGCCCCTACTCCACCACTACCACATATCTACATTACTAAATCCATGTGTATGTATGTATGTTATCGTGTGTGTGTGCGCAGGGGCCGGGTTGAGTGCGCGTGTGTCTGTGCCAATGTTTGTGTTGCTTCACAGTCCCCGCTGTTCCATAAGGTGTTTTTTTTATCTGTTTTTTTAAGTCTAATTTTACTGCTTGCGTCAGTTACTTGATGTGGAAAATAGTTCAAATCAAATTTCAAATCAAATTTATTTATAAAGCCCTTCTTACATCAGCTGATATCTCAAAGTGCTGTACAGAAACCCAGCCTAAAACCCCAAACAGCAAGCAATGCAGGTGTAGAAGTTCCATGTTGTCATGCCTCTATGTAGTACTGTATGCCTCCCATAGTCTGTTCTGGACTTGGGGACTGTGAAGAGACCTCTTGTGGCATGTCTTGATGCATGGGTGTCCGAGCTGTGTGCCAGTAGTTTAGACAGACAGCTCGGTGCATTCAACATGTCCTATCATAAATAAAAGTAGTGATGAAGTTCCACTTTCAGCCAGGAGAGATTGACATGCATATTATTAATATTAGCTCTCTGTGTACATCCAAGGGCCAGCCGTGCTGCCCTGTTCTGAGCCAATTGCAATTTTCCTAAGTCCTTTTTTGTGGCACCTGACCACACGACTGAACAGTAGTCAAGGTGCAACAAAACTTGTGCCTGTAGGACCTGCCTTGTTGATAGTGTTGTTAAGAAGGTAGAGCATCACTTTATTATAGACAGACTTCTCCCCATCTTAGCTACTGCTGCCTCAATATGTTTTGACCATGACAGTTTACAATCTAGGGTTACTCCAAGCAGTTTAGTCATGTCAACTTGCTCAATTTCCACATTATTTATTACAAGCTTTAGTTGAGGTTTAGGGTTTAGTGAGTGTTTTGTTCCAAATACAATGCTTTAAGTTTTGGAAATATTTAGGGCTAACTTATTCCTTGCCACCCACTCTGAAACTAACTGCAGCTCTTTGTTGAGTGTTGCAGTCATTTCAGTCGCTGTAGTAGCTGACGTGTATAGTGTTGAGTCATCCACATACATAGACACTCTGGCTTTACTCAAAGTCAGTGGCATGTAGTTAGTAAAAATTGAAAAAATCAAGGGGCCTGAACAGCTACCCTGGCGAATTACTGATTCTAACTGGATTATATTTGACAGGCTTCCATTAAAGAACACCCTCTGTGTTCTGTTAGACGGGTAACTCTTTATCCACATTATAGCAGGGGGTGTAAAGCCATAACGCATAAGTTTTTCCAGCAGCAGACTATGATCGATAATGTCAAAAGCTGCACTGAAGTCTAACATGACAGCCCCCACAAGCATTTTATCATCAATTTCTCTCAGCCAATCATCAGTCATTTGTGTAAGTGTTGTGCTTGTTGAGTGTCCATTCCTATAAGCATGCTGAAAGTCTGTTGTCAATTTGTTTACTGTGAAATAGCATTGCATCTGGTCAAACAATTTTTCCCCAGAAGTTTACTAAGGGTTTGTAACAGGCTGATTGGTCGGCTATTTGAGCCAGTAAAGGGGGCTTTACCATTCCTGGTTAGTGGAATGACTTTAGCTTCCTTCCAGGCTTGAGGGCACACTCTCTCAAGTAGGCTTAAATTGAAGATGTGGCAAATAGGAGTGGCAATATCGTATGCTATTATCCTCAGTAATTTTCCATCCAGATTGTTAGACCCCAGTGGCTTGTCATTGTTGATAGACAACAACACGTTTTTCACCTCTTCCACACGGACTTTACAGAATTCAAAAGTACAATTGTTGTCTTTCATAATTTGGTCCGATATACTTGGATGTGTAGTGTCAGCATTTGTTGCTGGCATGTCATCCCTAAGTTTGCTTATCTTGCCAATGAAAAAGTCAATAAAGTAGTTTGCAATATCAGTGGGCTTTGTGATGAATGAGCCATCTGATTCAATGAAAGTGCCTAGGCAACAGGGTAGATAATAGACAGTAGCAGCGGCATATATGGTGAGTGTGAATTGTGTGGGTGAGTGTGTGTGTGTTGGGGTGTCAGTGTGAGTATGTGGGTAGAGTCTAGTGGGTGTGCATAGTCAGTGCAAGAGAGTTAGTGCAAAAGTGGACTTCAATATATATATTTACCACCACTCAAAGCAATAAACTAGTTTTATGTCAGTGATACTCTGGCTCTCAATAATTTTCATCATGACTACTTGTTTTAGCTTGACTGGATGTTTTTGTCAATCTGAATGGAATTAATTTGCCACTGCACTATCTTGAACTAGCTATATTATCAAAACTGGTATCCCACAATATTTTCCCACCCACATAGTGAGAAAGGCAGAAACAAAGCCTATTTTGGTCATGGTTTTGGTGTGCAGTTCAGCACTGTACTGTCAGAGAAGGAAACTCAACGAACTCAACTCAAAAGCCTAAACCTCGCCTCTCCAGAAGGCGGCACTATAGGCAAAGTGTTTGATCAGTCTTTGTGCGCTTATATCGAAGGGCCCCCCTTATCGGAGTAAGGAGGTGGTGCCTGCTGCTAGCCACATAGCTAGCTCCTCTCTCTTCTGGTCTACTGCAGTTTCTGTATTTTTCTGATCAACAATGGTACAACTAGTGGGGTCTCTCCGAAAAGAGCTCGCTGATTCCTTATCCGCTTGCCGGGTGCTGGTGGTCGGAGCTGGAGGAATTGGTTGCGAGCTCTTGAAAAATCTTGTACTCACCGGCTTCAAAAATATAGAAGTGGTAAGTCGTGCAGGGGGCGGACATTTGCTGGGTCTTTGTGCAGCCTACAGGCTGAAGTGTGAAAGGCCTGGCATGCTAGCTAGTCTGAAATAAGTGTATATATTAGAACATTTTCACATGAGCCTGGCTATATGTAAGTGGTGGAGTTAGCAATGTAGTTACATAGCTAGCTAGTTACATGCATGTATATAAAAACACAACATTTAGGTCACTTCGTCCAGAATTTCAATTGCGCGCCATGTTGTCCCGACCTCTTTGTGGTCTGCTAACGTTAGCTAGACAATGCTAAGCTGTCCATACCGGTATGCTTGAAGGCTAATTAGCTAGCTGCTAGCAATGCTGGTGATTTGTGATAAGCAATGTAAACTACAATTCAGCTAGCTAGATATATAATAACGTACGGTAGGTAGGTAGCTAACGTTATACAGTTTGTAGCAAAGTCTTTCATACCACGTCCAACTTTTTTGTGAACCTGTCTTGATCTTATTAATTGCATTTTTTTGTATCCGTAATTGTGTTTTAACTTCGATTTGCTGTGTCTTTTTTATAGATTGATCTGGACACTATTGATGTGAGCAACCTGAACAGACAGTTCCTGTTCCAGAAGAAACATGTGGGGAAGTCCAAGGCGCAGGTAGGGAGGGGACAGATGCTTTGTTGTTCTTTCACAAACATGAAAGAACAACAAACAAGCATTCTAAAATACACTGAGTTTACAAAACATTAGGAACACCTTCCTAATATGAAGTTGCACCCCCTTTTTCCCTGAGGCTGTTGTTGACTCCAATGCTTTCCACAGTTGTGCCAAGTTGGCTGGATGTCATTTGGATTGTGGACCATTCTTATTTTTATTTTTTTATTTTACCCCTTTTTCTCCCCAATTTCGTGGTATCCAATTGTTGTAGTAGCTACTATCTTGTCTCATCGCTACAACTCCCGTACGGGCTTGGGAGAGACGAAGGTTGAAAGTCATGCGTCCTCCGATACACAACCCAACCAGCCACACTTAAAACAGCGCGCATCCAACCCGGAAGCCAGCCGCACCAATGTGTCGGAGGCTACACCGTGCACCTGGCAACCTTGGCTAGCGCGCACTGTGCTCGGCCCGCCACAGGAGTCGCTGGTGCGCGATGAGACAAGGACATCCCTACTGACCAAGCCCTCCCTAACCCGGACGACGCTAGACCAATTGTGCGTCGCCCCGCGTACCTCCCGGTTACGATAGAGCCTGGGCGCGAACCCTGTGCTGGCGCTGCAGTACAGCACCCTTAACCACTGCGCCACCCGGGAGGCCTTGTGGACCACTCTTGATATACACTGGAAACTGTTGTGTGAAAAACCCGGCAGCGCTGCAGTTCTTGACACACTCAAACAGGTGCGCCTGGCACCTACAACCATAGCCAATTCAAAGGCACTTATATAGTTTTTCTTGCCCATTCACTCTCTGAATGGCACACATACACAATTCATGTCTCAAAGCTTAAAGATCCTTCATTCACCTGTCTCTTCATCTACACTGATTTGAAGTGGATTAAACAAGTGACATCAATAAGGGATCATAGCTTTCACCTGGAAAGAGGAGATGTTCCTAATGTTTTGTACACTTAGTGTATGCTGTACACAATCTAAATACTATTTGTGAACTTACTGGCTGTCTGTCTTGCAGGTGGCAAAAGAGAGTGTGCTGCAATTCTGTCCCACTGCCAACATTACAGCCTATCATGACAGCATCATGAAGTAAGTCAACTAGTCTTGTGAGTTGCCGGTGTGAGAACTTAAAGTCCTTGATCCTGTTTAATGTTTGGTATGTTTGTCCTTCACAGCCCAGAGTACAATGTGGAATTCTTCAGGAACTTCATGCTTGTCATGAATGCTTTGGACAATCGAGGTATAGTAATATCTACTTCCCCCTAATTACACCCTCTTTCCCTACCCCTAGTCTGTCTGTAGAGTACGTTTGGTATCTTTTCCCTGGTGTGGTCCTGGTCTTAGCGCCAGCTGAATCTTTTCTTCCTTGCAGCGGCTCGTAACCATGTGAACAGGATGTGTCTTGCAGCTGACATTCCCCTTATTGAGAGTGGCACAGCTGGCTACCTTGGGCAGGTGACCGTTATTAAGAAGGTAAGACACGGATGAAAACAACCTGTGGATGCCAATTAGATGCATGGTCATGTTCAGTGCAGTAAAAATTAATTAGATACAGAGTGAAATAATCACCTCCCTCTCCTTGATTTCCCACACTATAGGGTCTTACTGAGTGTTATGAGTGCCAGCCCAAACCCACACAGAAAACCTTCCCTGGTTGTACCATTCGCAACACCCCCTCTGAGCCTATACACTGCATTGTGTGGGCCAAGTACCTGTTCAAGTAAGTGTGGTTGAAGTGCTTTTTTAAATTAATTTTTTATTTATATCACCTTTATTTAACCAGGTAGGCCAGTTGAGAACAAGTTCTCATTTACAACTGCGACCTGGCCAAGAGAAAGCAAAGCAGTGCGACAGAGTTACACATTGAATAAACAAATGTATAGTCAATAACACAATATAAAATTCTGTATACAGTATCTGCAAAGGAGGTAAGGCAATAAATAGGCCAATAGTGGCGAAGTAATTACAATTTAGCAATTTACACGAGTGATATATGTGCAGATGAGGATTTGCAAGTAGAAATACTGGTGTGCAAAAGAGCAGAAAAACAAATATGGGGATGAGGTAGGTAGTTGGTTGGATGGGCTGTGTACAGCTGCAGCGATCGGTAAGCTGCTCTGACAGCTGACGTTCCAGTTAGTGAGGAAGATAAGAACCTCCAGCTTCGGTGATTTTTGCAATTAATTCCAGTCATTGGCAGCAGAGAACTGGAAGGAAAGGCGGCCAAAGAGGTGTTGGCTTTGGGGATGACCAGTGAGCTGAGATACGGTGGAACTTTACCTAGCAAAGATTTATAGATGACCTGGAGCCAGTGGGTTTGGCAACAAATATGTAGTGACGGCCAGCCGATGAGAGCATACAGGTCACAGTGGTGGGTAGTATATGGGGCTTTGGTGACGACAACGGATGGCACTGTGATAGACTGCATCCAATTTGCTGAGTAGAGTGTTGGAGGCTATTTTGTAAATGACATCGTCAAGGATCGGTAGGATAGTCAGTTTTATGAGGATATGTTTGGCAGCATGAGGGAAGGAGGCTTTGTTTGAAATAGGAAGCCAATTCTAGATTTAATTTTGGATTGGGGATGCTTAACATGAGTCTGGAAGGAGAGTTTACAGTCTAGCCAGAGACGTAGGTATTTATAGTTGTCCACATATTCTAAGTCAGAACCGTCTAGAGTAGTGATGCTGGGTGAGCGGGTGCGGCCAGCGATTGGTTGAAGAGCATGCCTTTCATTTTACTAGCATTTAAGAGCAGTTGGAGGCCACGGAAGGAGTGTTGTATGGCATTGAAGCTTGTTTGGATGTTTGATAAATAGTGTCCAAAGAAGAACCCCCATAGACTGCCAGAGGTCTGTACAACAGGCCCTCCGATTTGACACACTGAACTCTATCTGAGAAGTAGTTCGTGAACCAGGCGAGGCAGTCATTAGAGAAACCAAGGCTGTTGAGCCTGCCGATAAGAATGTGGTGATTGACAGAGTCGAAAGCATTGGCCAGGTCGGTGAAGACGGCTGCACAGTACTGTCTTTTATCGATGGCGGTTATGATATCGTTTAGGACCTCGAGCGTGGCTGAGGTACTCCCGCGACCAGCTCGGAAACCAGATTGCATAGCGGAGAAGGTACGGTGGGATTTGAAATGGTCGGTGATCTGTTTGTTCACTTGGCTTTCGAAGACTTCAGAAAGGCAGGGCACGATGGATATAGGTATGTAACAGTTTGGGTCTGGAGTGTCTTCCCCTTTGAAGAGGGGATGACTGCGGCCGCTTTCCAATCTTTAGGAATCTCAGACGATATGAATTAGTTGTTGAACAGACTAGTAATAGGGGTTGCAACAATGGTGGCAGATAATTTTAGGAAGAGAGGGTCCACATTGTCTAACCCAGCTGATTTGTTGGGATCCAGATTTTGCAGCTCTTTCAGAACATCAGCTGTCTGAATTTGGGTGAAGGAGAAGCCGGGGGGGGGGGGACTTGGGCCAGTTGCTGCGGAGGGTACAGAGCTGTTGGCCGGGGTTGGGGTAGCCAGGTTGAAAGCATGGCCAGCCATAGAGAAATGCTTAATGAAATTCTCAATTATTGTGGATTTATTAGTGGTGACAGTGTTTCCTAGTCTCAGTGCAGTGGGCAGCTGGGAGGAGGTACTCTTATTCCCCATGGACTTTACAGTGCCCCAAAACTGTTTGGACTTAGTGCTGCAGGATGCAAAGTTCTGTTTGCTTTCCTAACTGACTGTGTTTATTGGTTCCTGACTTCCCTGAACAGTTACATATCGCGGGGACTATTCGAAGCTACTGCAGTACGCCACAGGGTGTTTTTGTGCTGGTCAAGGGCAGTCAAGCCTGGAGTGAACCAAGGGCTATATCTGTTCTTAGTTCAACATTTTTTGAAAGGGGCATGCTTATTTAAGATAGTGAGGAAAGCACTTTTTAAAGAACAACCAGGCATCCTCTACTGACGGGACGAGGTCATTATCCTTCCGGGATACCTGGGCCAGGTCGATTAGAAAGGCCTGCTCGCAGAAGTGTTTTAGTGAGCATTTGATAGTGATAAGGAGTGGTCGTTTGACCGCGGACCCATAACGGACGCAGGCAGTGATCGCTGAGATCCTGGTTGAAGACAGCAGAGGTGTATTTAGAAGGCAAGTTGGTCAGGATGATGTCTATGAGGGTGCCCATGTTTATGGATTTGGGGTTGTACCTGGTAGGTTCCTTGATAATTTGTGTGAGATTGAGGGCATCTAGCTTAGATTGTAGGATGGCTGGGGTGTTAAGCATATCCCAATTTAGGTCACCCAGCAGTACGAACACTGACGATAGATGGGGTGCAATCAATTCACATATAGTGTCCAGGGCACAGCTGGGAGCTGAGGGGGGGTCTATAACAAGCGGCAACAGTGAGGCACTTATTTCTGGAGAGATGGATCTTTAAAAGTAGAAGCTCAAACTGTTTGGGCATAGACCTGGATGGTATGACCGAACTATGCAGGCTATCTCTACAGTAGATTGCAATTCCGCCCACTTTAGCAGTTCTGTCTTGACGGAAAATGTTGTAATTGGGGATCGAAATTTCAGAATTTTTGGTGGCCTTTCTAAGCCAAGTTTCAGACACAGCTAGGACATCAGGGTTGGCGACGTGTGCTAAAGCAGTGAATAAAGCAAACTTAGGGAAGAGGCTTCTGATGTTAACATGCATGAACCCAAGGCTTTTACTGTTGCAGAAGTCAGCAAATGAGAGCGCCTGGGGACACACGGGGCCTGGGTTAACCTCTACATCACCAGAGGAGGAGTAGGATGAGGGTACGGCTAAAAGCTATAAGAACTGGTCATCTAGTGCTTTGGGAACAGAATAAAAGGAGCAGATTTCTGGGCGTAGTAGGATAGATTCAGCGCATAGTGTACAGACAAGGGTATGGTAGGGTGCGAGTACAGTGGGGATGAGAGAGGTTGCATCTCTGGAGGTGCCAGTTAGGCTAGGTGTGGTCTCCGCATGTGTGGGGGGTGGGACAAGGGGGCTATCCGAGGGCATGTTGAGCAGGACTAGGGGCTCTGCAGTAAAATAAAACAATGAGAGCTGCCCTAAACAACAATATACAAGGCATATTGACATTAGAGAAAGGCATAAAGCAATCACAGGTGTTGATTGGGAGAGCTAAGACAACAAAGGGTGAGACAACAATGGGTAAACAGCTAGGACAATAACAACGGGTAAATGGCGATAAATGGGCAGGGAGGGTCAGTTAGCTACACACAGGGCCTGAGTTCGAGGCTGGGGCCGGCAGATAAACAAAGGTCCAATGAGCAGCAATAGATGAAACAGGGAGCCCGCTCAGTAGTCGATTACTATGCTAGGCGAGCGGGAGAGCTGGCGTTTAGGAAGCTAGCGGGCCCGGGGCTAGCAGATGGATCATCACCAACATCCATGATGCAGAGGCCGGGTTGAGACCACAGGGGCCGAATTACATCAGCAGACCAGTCGTGATGGATCGGCGGGGCTCCATGTCGACAAAGGGTCCAGGCCAATTGGCAAGAGAGGTATTGTGGTTGATGTACTTCGTTTGCTAGCCGGGAGATGGGCCTAGCTTGAGGCTAACTGGTGCATGCTTCTGGACAAGGGCGATAGCCACTCGGTAGCAACTAGCTAGCTGCGAAGATCTGGTGTAATGGTCCAGAGCTTGCGTCAGGAATCCGGGGATGTAGTGGGGAAAAAAGCAGTCCGATATGCTCAGGGCTGATATTGCGCTGTGCAGACTGGCAGGTATTATCCAGGCTATCCGGGCTAAAGCGTCTGGAGTCCGAGCTAAAGGTAAAGACCGCTAGCAGTGGCTAACAATGACTAAAAAGCTAGTAGCTAATTAGCTGGCTAGCTGCTGATGGATGTTCTAGTTATAAGGTCTAAAAAATAGCAGATCCGTACCACCTTGTGTGAGGCGGGTTGCATGAAGGTATATTTAATTCGAAATGGGAAAAAGGAGATTTGAATTGTACACACAACCCCAGAAAAAATATTGAATATTTACATGAGCCGAAAACAAACGCGTCTTACTGCTGTGCTTTTATGCATCTCACTAGTTGTATACCAATGAGGAATAGGTCATGATTGTTATCTTCATCCTAAGTCAGTGTTGGTGTTGCTTGCAGAGATATATTTTATTGCTGGGAGGTTGAGATTAAGCCCATGATAATGACAATCCGGTTTTATTTTAATCTCCACCTCAGCCAGCTCTTTGGAGAGGAGGATGCAGATCAGGAGGTGTCCCCTGACACCGCTGACCCAGAGCTTACATGTGAGTAGAGCGCAACACTAGAGAATTCTAATACTGCCACCTCCCTGCCCTCCATAGACCAGAGGGGTGAGATGCACTGACACGTATGCAGTAAAAGGCTGCTGTGTACACTGGTTTTCATTGAGGTCTCTTGTCTCCTTTTCTCAGGGAACCCTGCAGACACTGAAGCCCGAGCCACAGCATCTGATCAGGATGGAGACATCAAACGGGTGTCCACCAAGGACTGGGCACGATCCACAGGCTATGACACAGTCAAACTCTTCAACAAGGTAGGCTTTAGTGTGAACAAGCATTCACTAAAGGACTGCTTAAGTGAAAGTGTCCCCTTGTCTTGTTGTCAACAAGCTTATTAGCCCCTCGACTTTGGCTAATAGCCATTTGCTTTGTGTGGTCCTCCAGCTTTTCAAAGATGACATCCAGTACCTCCTGACCATGGACAAGCTGTGGAAGAAGAGGAAAGCGCCACTCCCTCTGGATTGGCTTGAGATTCAGAAACTTGGTAAGATATTAGCATCCTACACTGAACAAAAAATATAAACGCATTGTGTATTATGTTGGTCCCATGTTTCATGAGCAGAAATAAAATTAAAGCTTATTTCTCTCAAATGTTGTGCACAAATTTGTTTAAATCTCTGTTGGTGAGAATTTCTCCTTTGCCAAGATAACCCATCCACCTGACAGGTGTGGCATATCAAGAAGCTGATTAAACAGCATGATCATTACACAGGTGCACCATGTGCTAGGAACAATAAAAGGCCACTCTAAAATGTGCAGTTTTGTCACAAATGCCACAGAAGTCTCAAGTTGAGGGATTATGCAATCGGCATACTGACTGAAGGAATGCCTACCAGCTCTGAGATTTTAATGTTCATCTCTCTACCATAATCCGTCTCCAACGTCGTTTTAGATAATTTGGCAGTACGTCCAACTGGCGTCACAACTGCAGACCACGTGCATGGCGTCGTGTGGGAGAGCGATTTGCAGATGTTACGAGTGCTCTACGTGCCATGTAAAAAAAGCTAACGTTTAAGTTCCTTGCTCAGAACATGAGAACATATGAAAGCTGGTGGTTCAATATTCCCAGTTAAGAAGTTTTAGGTTTGTAGTTATTATAGGAATTATAAGACTATTTCTCGCTATACCATTTGTATTTCATATACCTTTGACTATTGGATGTTCTAATAGACACTTTAGTATTTCCAGCCTAATCTCAGGAGTTGACCGGCTTGAAGTCATAAACAGCGCTGTGATGCAAGCATTGCTAAGAGCTGCTGACAAATGCATTAGTTTGAATGAATGCTTACGAGCCTGCTGCCGCCTATCACCGCTCAGTCAGACTGCTCTATCAAATCATAGACTTAATTATAATATAATAAACACAGAAATACGAGCCGTTGGTCATTGTGGTCGTTTTATGAAACGGGCAGCAACCATAAGTCGAAATATTGCTGTTACATTGCACAACCTTCAATGTTATGTCATAATTATGTAATACTCTGGCAAATTAGTTCACAGTTCGCAACGAGCAAGACGGCCCAAACTGTTGCATTTAACCTGACTCTGAATGAACGCAAGAGAAGTGACACAATTTCCCTACTTAATATTGCCTGCTAACATGAATTTATTTTAACTAAATAAAAAATATATATACTTGTGTATTGATGTTAAGAAAGACATTGATGTTTATGGTTAGGAATATTTGTGCAACGATTGTGCTTTTTATTTTCATGAATGCGCTTTTGTTAAATCATCACCCGTTTGGTGAAGTAGGCTGTGACTCAATGATAAATTAACAGGCACCGCATTGATTATATGCAACGCAGGACAAGCTAGTTAGCCTTGTAATATCATCAACCATGTGTAGTTAACTAGTGATTATGTTAAGATTGATTGTTTTTTATACGATAAGTTTAATGCTAGCAGCTTACATTGGCTCCTTGCTGCACTTGCGTAACAGTTGGTCGGCCTGCAACGCAGTTTCCTCGTGGAATGTAATGTAATCGGCCATAATCAGCATCCAAAAATGCAGATTACCGATTGTTATGAAAACTTGAAATCGGTCGAATTCTACTCTGGATTGACGTGTACGACAGCGTTTTCCAGTTCCCGCCAATATCCAGCAACTAAGCACACCCATTGAAGAGGAGTGGGACCACAGGCCACAATCAACAGCTTGATCAACTCTGTGAAGGAGATGTCGAACTGTATGAGGCAAATGGGGGTCACACTAGATACTGACTGGTTTTCTGATCGACGCCCCTACATTAAAAAATAAGTTTTTAACAGGTATCTGACGAACAAATGCATGTCTGTATTCCCAGTCATGTGAAATCCATAGATTAGGGCCTAATTTATTTATTTCAAATGACTGATTTCCTTATATGAACTGTAACTCAGTAAAATCTTTGAAATGGTTGAGTTTATATTTTTGTTCAGTATATATTATATTGCTCCAAGCTTCTGGAGAGTGCAGTGGACCAATTTGATTTAGAAGATTTTGTTGTGGTAGTTTAGTTTTGTCATTGTCTCTCTCTCGCTTTCTGGTTGTGCGATAGCGTGTCCCCAGGAGGTGACTGGGACGGGACTGAAGGACCAACAGGTGTTGGGTGTGGCAGGTTACTCCCAGCTCTTCTCCCGCAGCGTGGAAACCCTGCGCTCCATGCTGGCTGACAAGGGGGATGGAGCAGAACTTGTGTGGGACAAGGTGAGGACCAAATGATGGGACATTGCAGAGTCAACACTGCCCCACTGGAACAAACTATTTTGGTGGTGATAGAAAATAGACCTGGGAAGATTATGCTCTTTTGGCATTGCATTTGAGTAACATTTTCCTCCTTTTGCTAGGATGACCCTCCAGCGATGGACTTTGTGACAGCAGCCGCCAACTTGCGCATGCATATCTTTAGCATGAACATGAAGAGCCGTTTTGACATCAAGTGTGGGTATTTTGGGTGAAAGATGTCGAGTTGTTAAGTTCTTATTGTGACAATTTATTATTGATACAGATTCATACAATTGATTTTACTTTCTTGCTTTAAAGTTCCAATGCTGCTGTTTTTTTTATCTCGATATCAAATAATTTCTGCTTAACAATTTAAGAACAATTAAGTACCTTACTGTGATTGTTTGTTTTTAATTAAAATGGTCAATTTCTCAAGGAAGAATATGGCTAGGACTGTATGGGAGTGGTCTGAGTGGGCAGGGGGAAACTGAAAACTATATGTTATTGGCTGAGAGGTTTGGAACTCTTTGTTATTGGTCTGTTAACTAATGTACCACTTGATGTCACAAGGCAGGCCAAAACTCCATCCCACCAAAACAGGCAGAAATTTTAGGCAGTCTTTTCAAACAGCTCTTACACTAAAAAGAGCATGATCATTTTCAGAATTTCACAGTATTATTCCACCTTCATATTGTGGAAATGTATATAAATCATGTTTTTGACTGCACTGGGCATTTAAATGTTTCTAAGTCTGATACCTATTAAGGTGTTTTGATTTTGTAAATTGTTCCTTGCAGCCATGGCAGGAAACATCATCCCAGCAATCGCCACAACCAATGCAGTCATTGCTGGCCTCATTGTGCTGGAGGCTCTGAAGATCCTGTCTGGAGATGTGGAGCAGTGTCGCACGGTGAGAAATCAGGAGTGATCCCTTCTACTCTTAGAGGGTGGTACTCTACCTTTGATCATCTGCCCCTAGTCTGCACATTCGGGGAAGCTTTGACCGTATGAATGGGGCACTATTTTCAGCATTATCACATCAAAATTCAGCATATCACTTACTTGGCCCAGCATTTCATTCACCAATTGTAGCCATGATGGTTGTAAATAATTTAATAGATTGAGTGTTTGGTGTATGCCTACTGTGCTCTGAAACATTTTCCAATGTTCCTTCCTGTATGGTCTTCTTAGATCTTCCTGAACAAGCAGCCTAACCCCAGGAAAAAGCTGCTTGTTCCATGTGCTTTGGACCCACCCAGTGCCAACTGTTATGTGTGCGCCAGCAAGCCAGAGGTTACAGTCAAACTGAATGTGCACAAAACTCTTGTGCTGGCCCTTCAAGACAAGGTAATGTATGCCTCTGGCTCCTGTATGCATGTGACCATGCTTGCAATCAGACTGATAAAGACAAACACACAGACTGGTACGGACGTTGTTGGTCAGTGATGAAGACATTTTTGACCATAGAGGCAGAGATGAAGCCAGATGGATATTGACTGCTTAGAGAGTTGCATGTTGATCTATACAACACCAATCTGGTTTGCTTGTTTGTTGCAACCACCACAACACAGTGAAAAGTGATCAGCATATCTATGTGTTCCGCTAAAGATTCTTGTTTCTTTGTTAGATATTAAAGGAGAAGTTTGGGATGGTGGCGCCAGATGTGCAGATCGAGGATGGGAAAGGGACAATCCTCATCTCCTCTGAGGAGGGTGAAACTGAAGGTATAAGACAATCACAGAATAATATCAGACTGTTCCCAAGGAGACCAGTAGAGGGTGCCAACCTGTTCCCATGGTGACTGCAGGCCTTGACATTAACATTTTTAGCCACTTTACAAATAAAATGCATTACTATCTTTTTTTACCCTCAAGAATCAGACAAAAAGGTAGGCTAGCTACACTCTGCTTATTGGCTTCTTTGCATAGTCAAGCCTACACTCTGCCTCTTTAAGGCTCTCCTGAAAAATGGTTGGCCACCCTTCGTAGCCTATAAAATAATGCAACATTACAAGTAAAACCAAATACTTTTTTGGTTTATAAAATAATTCCGTCCGGGGAATAAACAATGTCTACGGTTCAAAAATGTTTAAAAAAAAAAAATCAAATCACATTTTATTGGTCACATACACTTATTTAGATGATGTTATTGTGGGAGTAGCAAAATCCGAAAAGCAATGAGTTCGGTGCAACAGATCAGACCGTTTAGCTTAAAATGTTGATCAAGTAAAAAAATTATTTCACCTTTATTTAACCAGGTAGGCAAGTTGAGAACAAGTTCTCATTTACAACTGCGACCTGGCCAAGATAAAGCAAAGCAGTTATACACATACAGCACACATACAACAACACAGAGTTACACATGGAGTAAAACAAACATACAGTCAATAATACAGTAGAAAAATAAGTCTATATACAATGTGAGCAAATAAGGTGAGATAAGGGAGGTAAAAGCAAAAAAAGGCCATGGTGGCGAAGTAGATACAATATAGTAAAACACTGGAATGGTAGATTTAATTATAGATGGGCTATGTACAGGTGCAGTAATCCGTGAGCTGCTCTGACAGCTGGTGCTTAAAGCTAGTGAGGGAGATAAGTGTTTCCAGTTTCAGAGATTTTTGTAGTTCGTTCCAGTCATTGGCAGCAGAGAACTGGAAGGAGAGGTGGCCAAAGGAATAATTGGTTTTGGGGGTGACCAGAGAGAGATACCTGCTGGAGCGTGTGCTACAGGTGGGTGCTGCTATGGTGACCAGCGAGCTGAGATAAGGGGGGACTTAGCAGGGTCTTGTAGATGGCCTGGAGCCAGTGGGTTTGGCGACGAGTATGAAGCGAGGGCCAGCCAACGAGAGCGTACAGGTCGCAGTGATGGTTAGTCATTGGGGCTTTGGTGACAAAACGGATGGCACTGTGATAGACTGCATCCAATTTATTGAGTAGGGTATTGGAGGCTATTTTGTAAATGACATCGCCGAAGTCAAGGATCGGTAGGATGGTCAGTTTTACAAGGGTATGTTTGGCAGCATGAGTGAAGGATGCTTTCTGGCGAAATAGGAAGCCAATTCTAGATTTAACTTGTTTGATGTGAGTCTGGAAGGAGAGTTTACAGTCTAACCAGACAGCTAGAATATGTGGACAACTACCTAAGTCAAAACCGTCCAGAGTAGTGATGTTGGACAGGCAGGCAGGTGCAGGCAGCGATTGGTTGAAGAGCATGCATTTAGTTTTACTTGTATTTAAGAGCAATTGGAGGCCACGGAAGGAGAATTGTATGGCATCGAAGCTCGTCTGGAGGGTTGTTAAGTGTCCATATTATAAGCTCAACAATGCGCTCATGGCTGTAGGCTACGTACAAATGTTCCAAAATTCAATTAGTGGGAAAACACTCACTTTTAAGTTAAAACTAACAGTAGTCTACTGTGGCTATTTGATCATAATGTAGTCCTAACAGAGTAGCCTACCATCAAAAACAATGAAGAAAATGCATCCAATAACATTTTAACATGGAAATAGCTGTTCTATCGTTCAGCCTACAGTAGCAGCCAATGTGTTGTGTTTGATGTAGGCCTACATTGAGACTTTTGGAGAGAAAAAAACATTAACCAGGGTGGTGCCACTCCCGAGTGGTGCAGCGGTCTACGGCACTGCATCTCAGTGCAAGAGTTAAAGGTTCAATTAAAAAAATTGAGAAACTGTTTATCCACGTGACCTTCAGACAAGGTGACTGAACATGTTGTTTGATGCAAGAAACCACTTTACAATATAAAATGCCTCATTATTCCCATACCATTATTACAGTGAATCAGACATTATTCTACCCTCTGCCTATTGGCCACTTAGCTTATTCAAGCCTGTCTCAAAATACGTTGCCCATTTAAGATAAAAAAAGCTCAAAGATGTCTTGAAATGCACACATTTGTGCTCTTTTTGGAATCAGTCACTTCCCCCATTGCTGACTACAAATTATCTATAACTGGGCTAATAACTCACTAACTAGCAAAGGATATTAACAAATGTACACACATCCCTACATGAAGCTCTTGCTTTGATCACAAAACAAGTGCTTCTATTCTCGACTGCTGATGCTGCAAAAAGTCCAGTTCAAAGTGAATGGCACAGATCTATATATATGGCAATGGTCTAATCCTGAATGCTGATTGGTTAAAACAGAATTCCCAGCCGGTGTCTATTCCACAAGTTCCCACCGGCTAAATCTATGATGTTAAAATGCCTATTTACTCTGTTCCATCTGACTGCACAATCCACTGTCTCATCAGCCCAGCCAGACAATTTATAAACTTGATCTCTACTATAAAAAGCATCTAGACAATATCTCCCATTTCTTTTAGACTAACATTTTAGTTTTCAACAGAGGAGATTTGTATTAATCTTGCTGTTTGTCTCTCCGACATTTGCAACATTGTCTCAATATTGAAATTCTATCTTCAGCATTCCCATAGTAATGAACGTGTCGGGACGAGACAATCAGGTAGCGTTTCTCAGCCAGTTAAAATCATGAGTCAGCTGGCATCATTTTTGTATTTATACAAAGATGTCAATTGAAAAAAGGTGAAACGAAGCGCAGCTAGTTTAGTCTTTCCAGCTTCCGTTTGAAGTGATTGTGTTAGCTGTGTTGTTGACTAGCTCCTCTGAACAACAGTGTCCTAACGAGTGAGCACATTTTCTATGCCAGACGAAATCGTGCCTCATTAGCTCATTGTTATGGATGTATCCAAATAAATGTCACTGGAAAACAGCTTAAACGAATGCAAATGCGGATAAGAACATTGCCAGCCAGTATGGCAATGGAACATTTATAACGAACGACTGAGTCGTGTCCATAGATACAGAACAAAATGACTGAATGACTTGGTCGTGTCTCTAGCAACCGAACCAATAGAACGAACGACCAGCAACCCTAGATTTGTGTCGGGACTATATCTTTTGGAACGATGAAATGGTATGAATAAATAAATCAAAACCTTTTAAATTAAAATATGGCAATCATTATTTGAATATGTTGGTAACCTGTTTGTATAAAAGTGATAATGTTCTCGACTTTTTCAGGACCCTGTCTTTCAAAGATAATTCGTAAAAATCCAAATAAATTCACAGATCTTCACAGATCTTCATTATGGTTCATTGCTTGTTCAATGAACCATAAACAATTAATGAACATGCACCTGTGGAACGGTCATCAAGACACTAACAGCTTACAGACGGTAGGCAATTAAGTTCACAGTTATGAAAATTTAGGACACTGAAGAGTCCTTTCTACTGACTCTGAAAAACACCAAAATAAAGATGCCCAGGGTCCCTGCTCATCTGTGTGAATGTGCCTTAGGCATGCTGCAAGGGGGCATGAGGACTGCAGATGTGGCCAGGGCAATAAATTGCAACGTCTGTACTGTGAGACGCCGAAGACAGCCGAAGACAGCACAACAGGGAGACGAAACGGACAGCTGATCGTCCTCGCAGTGGCAGACAACGTAACAACACCTGCACCGGATCGGGACATCCGAACATCCTGTACCTGTCCCGCGGGTGTGATGGCAACAACAACTGCCTGAGTTACACGAGGAACGCACACTCCATCAGTTCTCAAACTGTCCGCAATAGGCTGAGAGAGGCTGGACTGAAGGCTTATAGGTCTGTTGTAAGGCAGGTCCTCACCAGACATCACCGGCAACAACGTCGCCTATGGGCACAAACCCACCATCGCTGGACCAGACAGGACTGGCAAAAAGTGCTCTTAACTGACGAGTTGCGGTTTTGTCTCACTGGGGGTGATGGTAGGATTTGCATTTATCGTCGAAGGAATGAGCGTTACACCGAGGCCTGTCCTCTGGAGCGGGATCGAGGTGGAGGGTCCGTCATGGTCTAGGGCGGTGTGTCACAGCATCATTGGACTGAGCTTGTTGTCATTGCAGGCAATCTCAACGCTGTGCGTTACAGGGAATACATCCTCCTCCCTCATGTGGTACCCTTCCTGCAGGCTCATCCTGACATGACCCTCCAGCATGACAATGCCACCAGCCATACTGCTCGTTCTGTGCGTGATTTCCTGCAAGACAGGAATGTCAGTGCTCTGCCATGGCCAGCAAAGAGCCCGGCTCTCTATCCCATTGAGCACGTCTGGGACCTGTTGGATGGGAGTGTGAGGGCTAGGACCATTCCAGTCTATGAGGAGGAGATGCACTGCAGTACTTAATGCAGCTGGTGGCCACACCAGATACCGACACTTACTTTTGACCATCCCCCTTTGTTTAGGGACACATTATTCAATTTCTGTTAGTCACGTGTCTGTGGAACTTGTTCAGTTTGTCTCAGCTGAATCTTATGTTCATACAAGTTTGCTGAAAATAAACGCAGTTGACAGTGAGAGGATGTTTCTTTTTTTGCTGAGTTTAGGTTATTGGCCATTCAGATTCACATGGAGGGATTTAATTCATAATAAGCTTAAACTTGTCATTCAATGTTTCTATTGATGATGATTGTTCTCTCATTAGTCCCCTGGCTACCTTACATTTTTAGGCTATTCAAACTACTTTGTGATGTAACTCAGCTAGCATTCAGCATTCATTGTTTGATCAGGAGAACGGCATGCATGCATAAAACGATGAAAGTCATATTCATAGCCTATCGAATGGAGAGAGGGAAGGGAATATAGCCTACGTTTTTTAAAACGCCTAGCCACAAGATGGTTAAGGACTGTCCGTATTTACAGTGCCTTCTGAAAGTATTCATACACCTTGACTTATTATACATTTGTGTTGCAGCCTGAATACAAAATTGATTAAATGTTTTTTAAATCTAACCCATCTACACACAATACCCCATAGTGACTAAGGGAAAACATGTCTTTAGACATTTCTACACATTGAAAATGAAATACAGAAATCTTATTTACATTGATATTCACACCCCTTTGCTATGTCACTCCAAATGAGGTCAAGGGCATCCGATTTCCGTTGATCATCCTTGAGATGCCAATACAACTAAATTGGAGTCCACCTGTGGCCAATTCAATTGCATGGACATGATTTAGGAAAACACCAGTCTATATAAGGTCACACAGTTTGACATTCCTGCAGTCAGCATGCCCATTGCACGCTCCCTCAACTTGAGTTGCCTTTTATTGTCCCCAGCACAAGATGCTGTTTAATCGACTTCTTTATGTCAGGTGGATGGATAATCTTGGCAAAGGAGAAATGCTCACTAACAGGGATGTAAACAAACTTATGCACAACATTTTAGAGAAATAAGCTTTTTGTGCGCATGAAACATTTATGGGATCTTTTTTTTTAGCTCATGAAAGATGGGACCAACACATGTTGCGGTTCATATTTTTGTTCAATATATTTGGCCTGAATGCAGAGCGCCGTCTGGGGAGAACTAGGCCACAGCTCATCACCCGTCTAATATAATCCCTACCGTGAAGCATGGTGGTTGCAGCATCATGCTATGGGGATGCTTTTCAGCGGTAGGAACTGCGAGACTGGTAAGGATAGAAGGAACATGAATGGAGCCAAATACAGGCAAATCCTAGATGAGAACCTGCTTCAGAGTGCAAACGACCTTCGGTTGGGCGAATGAGCCCAAGCATACAGCCAAAGCAATGCTGGAATGGCATCAGAACAAGAATGTGAAATGACTTGTGGTCCAACCAAAACCCAGACTTAATAATGCTGTTCACCGGAAGAATGGGAGAAAATCCCCAAATTCAGATGTACGTAGTTGATACAGACATACCCAAGACGACTCAAGGCTGTAATCACCGACAAAGTTGCTTCTGCAAAATATAGACTCAGGGGTGTGACTACTTATGTAATAGAGATATTTAATTTTCAATACACTTGCTAACATTTCTAAAAACATGTTTTCACCCTGTTATGTATAGATGAGTGGGAGGGAAAAAATATTTGTAATCAATTTTGAATTCGGGCTGTAATACGTACTGCATTGAATAGCCCCCGCGATATGCAACTTTTCAGTTAAGTCAGGAACCAACATACACAGTCAGTTAGGAAAGTTAATGCTAGCTTTTTCAAACAGAAATTTGCATCCTGTAGCGCTAAGTCCAAAAAGTTCTGGGACACTAAAGTCCATGGAGAATAAGAGCAGCACTTCCCAGCTGCCCACTGCACTGAGGCTAGGAAACCCTGTCACCACCGTCACCCTGTCACCAAATCCGTGATAATTTCAATAAGCATTTTTCTACGGCTGGCTATGCTTTCCACCTGGCTACCCCAGTCAACAGCCCTGCACCCCTCACTGCAACTTGCCCTAGCCCCCCCCCCCATTTCTCCTTCACCCAAATAGAGATAGCTGAGGTTCTGAAAGAGCTGCAAAATCTGGACCCCTACAAATCAGCAAGGCTGGACAATCTGGACCCTCTCTTCCTAAAATGATCTGCCGAAATTGTTGCAACTCCTGTTACTAGCTTGTTCAACCTCTCGAATCGTCTGAGATCCCCAAAGATTGGAAAGGGGAGACACTCTAGACCCAAACTGCTACAGACATATCTATCCTCCCCTGTCTTTCTAAGGTCTTTGAAAACCAAGTTAAACAAACAGATCACCGACCATTTCGAATCCCACCGTACCTTCTCTGCTATGCAATCTGGTTTCCGAGATGGTCATGGGTGCACCTCAGCCACGCTCAAGGTCCTAAACGACATAACCGCCATCTATTAAAGACAGTACTGTGCAGCTGTATTCATCGACCTGTCCAAGGCTTTCAACTCTCAATCACCACATTCTTATCGACAGACGCATCAGCCTTGGTTTCTCAAATGACTGCCTCGCCTGGTTCACCAACTACTTCCCTGACCGAGTTCAGTGTGTCAAATTGGAGAGCCTGTTGTCCGGACCTCTGGCAGTCTATGGGGGTGCCACAGGGTTCAGTCCTTGGGCCGACTCTTTCCTCTGTATTCATTAATGATGTCGCTCTTGCTGCTGGTGATTGTCTGATCCATCTATACGCAGACGACACCATTCTGTATACTTCTGGCCCTTCTTTGGACACTGAGTTAAGTAACCTCCAAACGAGCTTCAATGCCATACAACTCTCCTTCCGTAGCCTCCAACTGCTCTTAAATGCAAATTTAATGCATGGTCTTCAACTGATCGCTGCCCACACCTACCCACCCGTCCAGCATCACTACCCTGAACGGTTCTGACTTAGGTATTTGTAGTTGTCCACATATTCTAGGTGTCTGGTTAGACTGTAAACTCTCCTTCCAGACTCACATTAAGCATCTCCAATCCAAAATTAAATCTAGAATCTGCTTCCTATTTCGCAACAAAGCATCCTTCACTCATATTGCTAAACATAACCTCGTAAAACTGACTATCCTACCGATCCTTGACTTCGGCGATGTCATTTACAAAATGGCCTCCAACACTCTACTTAGCAAATTGGATGCAGTCTATCACAGTACCATCCGTTTTGTCACCAAAGCCCAATATACTACCCACCACTGCGACCTGTATGCTCTCGTTGGCTGGCCCTCACTTTATATCCCTTGCCAAACCCACTGGCCCCAGGTCATCTGTAAGTCGTTGCTAGGTAAAGCCCCACCTTCTCAGCTCGCTGGTCACCATAACAGCACCCACCCACATTGCCCGCTCCAACAGGTATATTTCACTGGTCACCCGCAAAACTAATTCCTCCTTCAGCCGCCTTTCCTTACAGTTCTCTGCTGCCAATGACTGCAACGAACTGCAAATTATCACTGAAGCTGGAGAGTCGTATCTCCCTCACTAGCTTTAAGCACCAGCTGTCAGAGCAGCTCACAGATCACTGCACCTGTACATAGCCAATCTGTAAATAGCCCATCCAACTACCTCATCACCATATTGTTATTTATTTGATGTATTTTGCACACGCTACTTGCACACTGATCTTCTGCACATCTATCACCCCAGTGTAATTTCGCTACTATGGCCTATTTATTGCCCCCCCCCCCCCTTATCCTACCTCATTTGCACACACTGTATATAGACTTTCTCTATTGTATTATTGACTGTATGTTTGTTTACTCCATGTGTAACTCTGTTATTTGTGTCGTACTGCTTTGCTTTATTTTGGCCAGGTCGAAGTTGTAAATGAGAACTTGTTCTTAACTAGCCTACCTGGTTAAATGAAGGTTAAATAAATCAAATAAAAACAACAAAATGTGGAATAAGTCATGCGGGATGAATACTTTCTGAAGGCACTGTATAAAAAATACAATTTGGTTTAGGCCGTAAGGCCCAAGCATCCGACAGCGAGAGGGGGGAGAGACAATATTTTCTGAATGGCCAATTCGCGCTGCTTTGGTGTACTACTCTGCTCTGTCTAGCCTACATTCCTCTTGCGTTCTGTATAACATATTTATTGAAACAGGCCAGCCTTTTTAATATGAAGCCTTTCATAAAACAAGATTATAGCAAATAGGAATAGACAAATTACTCAATGTCACTGAGCTGCCCTACCCGACTGCGTTATTTATTGCGTGGCGCTAGTCAAGTTCAAATACGCTAAACCAGGGGTCTCCAACCCTGTTCCTGGAGAGCCACTGTCCTTTTCTCTCCAACCCCAGTTGTAACTAACCTGGTTCAGGTTATCAACCAAGTATTAGGGTTGGCGTAAAAACCTACAGGACGGTAACTCTCCAGAAACAGGGTTGGAGACCCCTGGGCAAACATGTTGTTTGTCACCATTGGCAATGGTTGTCGATCATCGTCGATAGTATCGTCTATCATAATATTGCTAAACCCTGTATTGTACTCAACGGGATACTCTTATCATCAGGTATACATATTTATGATCATGCACCATTCTCTTCTTATAGCAAACAACAGCAAGTTTCTGTCTGACTTTGGGATACGACATGGTAGCCGTCTGCAAGTGGATGACTTTCTGCAGGATTACACACTCCTGGTTAACGTGATTCACTGGTAAGAGAGGATGTATTTCTCTGTGTGCTGTATAGGTCTTTGCATTTGCATGACTAATGCAAATTTGTTTCCTTAACGTAAATGTATTTCTGCGCTTGTCTGTAAAAGTGAGGACTTGGAGAAGGATGTGGAGTTTGAGGTGGTGGGTGACGCCCCTGACAAAGCCCCAACCCCACCCAGCGCACAAGAGGACAAGAATGTTGCCAACGGCAACAAAGACTCTGCAGAACCGTCCACCTCTTCCAAAGGTGAGCAAAACTGACATTGATTACAGAGATGGACTGTTTTTAGACTGTCTAATAATCAAAAATCCTGGTCAGAAGTCACCTGTCCTTTAAACCATTTAGTTTATAGTACTGAGAATCATGTGCAGCTATGTTTATTTTGTAGCTGAACGTAAACTCTAAAATGGTACATGTCGATCGTCTCTCGTCTGACTTTCTCTTGATTTCCTTTCTCCTCTTAGCCCCTGCTGAGCAGGACGATGTTCTGATAGTTGATTCGGACGAGGAGGAGCCGTCCTCCAGTACTATGGATGTCCGCATGGAGTCAGGAGGCCACAAGAGGAAGCTCCATGATGCTGAGACAGGCGAGGCTTCAGCCAAGCGCCAACGCCTGGATCAGCCTTTGGCTGCCGATGAGGAAGATGATGACATCATTGCACTAGACTAGTATGTCTCTCCTGGCCCCTCCTCTCTTCAGAAGGATGAAACTCTGTTTGTGTTTTCATACGCTGTTCCTCTTACCAAACATGTGTAAATATAAATGTACAAAAAACTGTTGTGTGCCAGTTTTTTTTTATTTTGGTCCATCACCGATGGATAAAATACTTTTAGCTTTTTGTATTTTTTATAATGTATTTGTCATGTCACAAGTCAGGGTGTGGTTTGTAGGGAGACTGAAAGAAACAATTAATAGCAAATGTTTTTTCAGTGTATTTCATCCAGTAAACTTACACCTCCATTGTTTTTTCAGTGTATTTCATCCAGTAAACTTACACCTCCATTGAAGGAATGTAAAAAAAAGTTATCAAACCCAATCATTTGAGTCAAGCGTTGACTGAATTTTTCTTTGTAATTGTTAACCATTGACCACTTGCAGGGTGAGTTGCTTTGTCACAGCTGGTTAAAAAATAAATTGTTCTGGAGTTTGTTACTTTATTTATAAATCTTTCATGTGGTTTATAGTTGGAGCCATCATATCCAGGTCTCAACCTCCCTTTGGACCAAATAGATAATGACACAAACACTTACTCATCTAATGACCCCAAAATTGTTTTCTTAAGCTTTGGCATACACATTATTACTGGTATACAGTATTTGTTTGGAACATCAGTACTTTGGCTTGTTTTTACTGGACACACCACCAAATTTCAATTTGCTAACATATTTGTGGTGCTTTTTTTGGGGGGGGGGCTTATGAAGCCCTTTCATTGCTTGGTTTTGGTTTGACAATAAATGATCTGTTTTTGCCACAGTTGTCTTCTAAAGGGTTCAGACTGAGAAAAGGCCTCATTATAGCAATTACAAGTTTGCCGAAAGAGCTTCATAACATCCCTTTAATGTTTGTCTTCCAAAGTCCTGGGACTGAAAGGAAAAACATTTTTCAGAGCAAATATTTTCTAACTGAAGGTGTGTGTAGGGATTAAAGTCCAAAAGAGTCATCTCAGCCCTGTCAGTAAATGGAGTACACAAGAAAAGCCATAACATAAGCATGTTTACAATAAACATGACATTCCTAAGGAGCTTTAGCTGAACATATTCTCAGTCCCATAGTAGCACAACATTTGCAAGACTTCCATGTTATTCAAAATAACCTTATCCAATAATTTACATTAAATCAGAATAGAATACTTGGGCTGTTTGTAAAGATGCATGTGTGTTCATCCACAATTGGAAACGACACAGTCAATGAGTGAGTTTTTGTTTTAGAGAAAGCACTACACATTTGACAATGTATCGTATTGAAGATCATGAGGCTCAGATGAATTGTGCTGTTATGACATATGACAAGAACCACACAGACATTTCAACAAAACTAAGCAAAAAGTACACCAAATATCTATGTCACGGGTCTAGATCTAGCGCATGTTGTTTGAAACGCCTCTCAGAGGATAAAGCCGATTGGTCGAGAGTCTTACACGAGCCCCACTCAACGATCTCTTCCTTTTGGAACCACATTATCGCAAACACTTTACAAACAATATTTCACCTTCATTGATTCGGAGCGTGCGATAGCAGTAGGTAGCCAATATAAATCGCCGCGGTGTTAAAGTAAGCACGCATCAACAGGTCAAGTGTAAACCTTTTGAATTTACGTGAATGTTTCAATCGTGTGAAAGCTTGTCTATTTTCTAGATCAATCAAGCGATAGTGTGGAGAGAGCCAGCCGGCAGCCATCCGAAACTGTCAGTGTGGAAGAAGAGGGGCCATAACGCAACTCGCGTTGTTGTTTCTGATTGAAAATATATGAAACCGAACGACTCGGGAGACGGGAGCAGTTTTAATTCGACGTTTTGCCTTACCTGAAAAGATAACACAACAGATCATTTTGACTCTCGCAAACTTCGAGTAGCCTATTTGAAGAACCGTGGTCATGGTGGCTCTCTCATCGATCGTAAACCCACTTGCCCGGCATCTGCAGAGACATGTCATCAAGCAAACTAAAGGTCAACGGTTGATACCTGTGAGAAGATGCAACCTCACTGCATGTTCAAGCAAATATGTGCTTTCAGCGTGTAAGTGTCGAAACTTTAAAAGTACGGTAGCTTTCATCATATTACAGCTGAATTATCATTAGTTGCAGTTGAATTCGCTAGCTGTTTGCTCTTCATTTCATAAGACTAGAACAATGACATTAATGTTCAGTCCAGCTGGCCGCTGAGATTACATGAGAAATAAGACCGTTTCAATCGCTCAAGCAATAGTAGCATAAATGGCTACGCTGTAAAGTTGTAATCGAAATCCACAATGACTACATTACTAAAGGGTTAATAATGGCGTTGTTTTGATCGCAACGGGTGCACAAAGAATACATGGAAACCAAGGACTGGATTTCTGCATGAGTGAATTGGCGTCACATTTTCAGGGGGAATTAGTTCATTCTAAACTTCTGGCCGGGTACTGGTTTTGATTGTAACTATGGTGTGTACATACACATGTCAATTTGATCATAACTGTGATCACAATTTATGTTTATCTTTTGTATTTTATTTTTTAACTTGGCCTATTGTACACTGCATGTTTGGTTTATGGTCTTGTCTTTACTCAAGACATTCATAAGGCCTGACTTTTCTCTCCAGAACCCAAGGCATTATGCATTATTCCAAGGGTTCTCAGATATAAGCACTGCATACCGGTGGGAACATGTGAACTAAAATCCCAGCGCTCTGTTTTAATGTTTAGAACCATCAATCATTGCTTGCATTACGGTTTTTGAAATGTATGAAATAAATTCCATATTGTATAAGCGAGAAATAATATTTAAAAATATATTCACTTAATGTAGCAGATTTGCACAGATCCATATGGCTGTGTGTGCATCCAGCTGACAAACTACACTTCCGCTACACCTTTCTCCCCAGTTACGCTTAGCACAGGTGGTCGCCTCTGTCTTCCGTAAACAAGCATTAACAAAGGTGTTCGCTGGGCTTCTTCCACAACGATCTTGACAAATCATTTCTGTATGAACCTCGCTTTGTGCAGTGGGGCATTATCATGCTGAAACAGGAAAAGGCCTTCCCTAAACTATTGCCACAAAGTTGGATGCACAGAATCGTCTAGAATGTCATTGTATACTGTAGAGTTAAGATTTCACAACTGGAACGAAAGGGCCTAGCCCGAACCATGAAAAACAGCACCAGACCATTATTCCTCCTCCACCAAACTTTACAGTTGGCACTATGCATTGGAGCAGGTAGTATTCTCTTGGCATTCACCAAACCCAGATTTGTCTGTCGGACTGCCAGATGGTGAAGCGTGACTCATTACCCCAGAGAAAGTGTTTCCACTGCTCCAGAATCCAATGGCGGCAAGTTTTACACAATGTTTGTCTATGGAGATTGCATGGGTGTGTGCTCAATTTTATACACCTGTCAGCAACGGGTGTGGCTGAAATAGCCACACTCGTCCACATACTTACTTCATGAATATCTAGCCGATTGTAACAAGTAATGTGATCTATTAGTCATTGCAGGATAGCTACTGTTTGGCGTATCACAGAGAATTTTCAATCAACTTTAACTTAGCGACACTATCTTCGTCCTCGATTCGGTCAAACAAATCTTCTAATAGGTCTGTGTTCAGTTGCAGGTGGTTCGTTCGAATTTAGAAAATGCTAGTAAGGATAGGCCCTTTTTTTTTCAGGTACAGTAGCAAAATGGATAATTGTTAATACATTTTTCCATTAAATACCTTTTCCAAACGACCTTTGTCGTAGGTTAAGCATTCACATAGGTTAAGCATTCACAGTCCCATTGGCAGAGCGGTCAGTGACTGATGTAAATTGCATCATAGGCAGTTATTGTTTTGCAGCCCAATGGCAAAACCAGGAAGTCGTAGTAGATTTATTTTAACGCCAGAAGATGTACATCTATGAAACGTTCCATTCAGAGCTGAACTAGTGTCTCCCATTCCTGCTGCGGAGTAGACCTGGTGGGCTGCCAATACATTCCGCGAGTCTGTTTCTGTAGCCTACCCACATTTTGCTTATCCTGTAATTTCCTTTCAATAGGAGTTACTGAAGGAAGTGTCACTTTTTCCTCCTGCTTTTTTAATTTCTTAAACGGAATCAACGGAGGAGGCTTAGACTACTGGTCTCACAAAGTTTTCAGAATTGCTTGTCTACTTTGAGACATTTGATCTTATGTTATTTGGAAATTTGACTTATTACCTATTTTAGAATGCAGGAAGCTGGAGAGTACACTATGAAAAGTAAGTGTCAGCATTTCTTACAGTAGGCTAAGGAATATGACCTAATGTGATTTACTAAAGACAAGCTGCTGTTTTACATTTTACTATCAGACTAGATTTAAATCCCCTCTCTCATGCTTTGACTCCAGTGCATCCTATGTGGCAGGGACCACTTGTTGCTCCTGGGGGCAACAGACAATCTCCGATCGATATTCGGGTGCGCAAGAGTGTCTTTGATCCGCATCTCAAGCCGCTGACCCCGGATTACGACCCCAGGACATGTTCACAGATATGGAACAACGGGTACTCATTCCTGGTTGAGTATGATGACACCACCGACAAATCCAGTAAGCAGTTTCTGTTCTGCCGTGTGACCTCCTGATTTAAAACTGCAATGCCTGCCACGTGGAACATGACTTTGATTTACATTTAGGTATCCCTGCTCTTGGCTTATTTCTCAACATCATGGTCTTAACTTATTGTTTAGACAGTCTAATTACTTAAATTTTCAATCCAATATTATTTCAGAAATTTATATTTTATTAACCGCTAGACTTTACATAAATATTTATACCAAGAGGCAAACATTTTTTTTAACAGTAGGCTAATTATTCTGTAATTTAATTCTTAGTTCTGCTTTTAATGTGTGTTTGTGTGAGAAGAGGATACATATGTTTTAACAAGTATGTTTATATAATAATGTTTAACTCTCCACAGCTGTTGTGTGTATTAATTACGGTTTCTTCTCAATATTGTATGCGTCTCTAACACAACATTGATGAGTGGTCGATTTCTTCTCGTCGCTCTCTCCCTCTCAGCACTTAAAGGGGGTCCTCTGGAGGACAACTTCCGGCTGTGTCAGTTCCACTTCCATTGGGGGGAGAGCAACGCATGGGGCTCTGAGCACACAGTGGACCGCCGCCTCTTCCCTGCTGAGGTAGCTACTGCACGTCCTCTTACTTAACAGAGAGTGTCTATTTAAATGTTAACTTTGTTGAATGACTCTAGCTATGCTATAGTAAGAACCTCCTAACATGTCAAGTCTAATAGAGTCATAGTCTTCAGGAGACTGTGGCATGGAACGGTAGATAGTAGGGACTGCTTAGTCATCAAGTCAATACTGATGCCCTAGCCAATCCATGACGACATTGGCATGCAATTTCTGTGACAGGGGGATTGTGCTGTTGGAAACCTCTACGTATAGAAGCAGAATGCATTCTGTTCTATCCTTAAGGCCCACCTTTTAATGTGTGATCTATTTTCATATTTTTCCACTCACCTAAAGCATACTTATGCAATAGAGGGAGTACTACTGTATGTCTGGGGGAGGATGCCACGCCAAGCTGGCGTTAGTGGCTGTGAGAATCTGACCATGTCAGGGTTCTCAAGACTCCCCAGGTGCAGTGTGTGTACAGAGGCTCAAGTTACGATTACAGCACACAACTCACTCTGTGTGCCTAATAGGAGCACACCACAGTGGGTAACAGAGATAATGGATCCTTCTCAGTTTACTTATTGGGTTGTACCATTCTTTATAGAAATCTCCCCAGATCCCAGGGTGAATAGGGATCTGTGGTGTGAGTATGAGTAGGGTTGGGTTGGACACTCCGATGGAGTAAAACAAAGAGCAGCTGCATGTGACCTCAGGGTCAGACGATGCTCCGTTTGGTTTAATAGCTACTGATCAGGATGGAGGATTTTGGGGTGGATTTTCATTCAGAATCTGCTAATTTTTTGTTGTTACAGTTTTGATAATTGATTGTTCTACCACAAAGGTAACCGTTTATCTTGAGAATGATATTAAAGATTCATAATTATCCAGCAGCAAATATAATCTGTGACACATTCCATTTTAATTCTCTGGGTGTGTGGATAAATAGGTTCTAATTAATGTATGGCGTTGCCTTTTCTGTTGATAGCTCCACATGGTCCACTGGAACTCTGATAAGTACAGCCGGTTTGAGGAGGCGGTGATGGAGGAGAATGGACTGGCTGTTATTGGGGTTTTCCTCAAGGTAACTTCATGCTTCTTGTTAACATAGCGAAGCATCCCTACCACATGCAACCCACCACCACTGTCATACAGACAGTTGAAGTCGGAAGTTTACACACACTTAGTTTGGAGTCATTAAAACTCATTTTCCAACCACTCCACAAATTTATTGTTAACAAACTATAGTTTTGGCAAGTCTTAGGACATCTACTTTGTGCATGACACAAGTAATTTTTCCAACAATTGTTTACAGACAGATTATTTCACTTATAATTCACTGTATCACAATTCCAGTGGGTCAGAAGTTTACATACACGAAGTTGACTATGCCTTTAAACAGCTTGGAAAATTCCAGAAAATGATGTAATGACTTTAGAAGCTTCTGTTAGGCTGATTGACATAATTTGAGTCAATTGGAGGTGTACCTGTGGATGTATTTCAAGGCCTACCTTCAATCTCAGTGCCTCTTTGCTTGACATCATGGGAAAATCAAAAGACATCAGCCAACACCTCTGGAAAAGAAATTGTAGACCACAAATCTGGTTAATCCTTGGTAGGAATTTCCAAATGCCTGAAGGTACCACGTTCATCTGTACAAACAATAGTTTGCAAGTATAAACACAATGGGACCACGTAGCCGTCATACCGCTCAGGAAGGGGACGTGTTCTGTCTCCTAGAGATGAACGTACTTTGGTGCGAAAAGTGCAAATCAATCCCAGAAAAACGGCAAAGGACCTTGTGAAGATGCTGGAGGAAACCGGTACCAAAGTATCTATAGCCACAGTAAAACGAGTCCTATATCGACATAACCTGAAAGGCCGCTCAGCAAGGAAGAAGCCACTGCTCAAAAAATGCCATTTAAAAAGCCAGACTACGGTTTGCAACTGCGCATGGGGACAAATATCGTACTTTTTTGGAGAAATGTCCTCTAGTCTGATGAAACAAAAATAGAACTGTTTGGCCATAATGACCATCATTATGTTTGGAGGAAAAAGGGGAAGGCTTGCAAGCCGAAGAACACCATCCCAACCGTGAAGCACGGGGGTGGTTGCATAATTTTGTGGGGGTGCTTTGCTGCAGGAGGGACTGGTGCACTTCACAAAATAGATGGCATCATGAGGTAGGAAAATTATGTGTATATATTGAAGCAACATTTCAAGACAGGAAGTTAAAGCTTGGTCGCAAATGGGTCTTCCAAATGGACAATGACCCCAAGCATACTTCCAAAGTTGTGGCAAAATGGCTTAAGGACAACAAATTCAAGGTATTTGAGTGGCCATCACAAAGCCCTGACTTCAATCCTAATGAAAATTTGTGGGCAGAACTGAAGCAGTGTGTGCTACCAAATACTAATTGAGTGTATGTAATCTTCTGACCCACTGGGAATGTGATGAACGAAATAAAAGCTGAAATAAATCACTCTACTATTATTCTGACATTTCACATTCTTAATATAAAGTGGTGATCCTAACTTACTTAAGACAGGGAATTTTTACTATGATTAAATGTCAGGAATTGTGAAAAACTGAGTTTAAATGTATTTGGCTAAGGTAAACTTCCGACTTCAACTGTACACGTCATATACACACCATTTCAATATTTACTGACATTGAAATGTAAACACCCCATGCAGTGAATGTAAACACACAGCACATGCCTGACAGAAGGACTCAGTGCTCAGACACAGATTATTTTCCTCCTCAGATAGGGAAGAGACACGAGGGACTGCAGAAACTAGTAGATGTCCTACCTGCTGTCAGACACAAGGTGAGTTCAATGATTGACCACTGAAACCATGCAGGTGATTTTTGTTGCCAAGGTTTCAGAGAGAACGTTTCAAGCAGGGGTTATATGTCGCTGAGTTTCTGAGAAGGCCGCCCAAAGCTTAAGAACACAAGTAGTCAGTGCTGTATGACTTAGGTTGGTATTCTAGACAAGCCTCTCTCCGGTGGCGCATACATGACATTTGTGTGACTATTGGAGTGTGAATTACACCATGCTATTTCAAATTTATCGGCCTAATAAATGACCTTTTAATTACCTTTTAATGTGGCATGAACACAACCAGTCATATTTTCATCTGATTGTCAAACAAATCACTTCAAAAAGTAGGCATGTTGGTCCACTCCAAAATAATTCCAGCATCCAAACTAGAGGTCGACCGATTATGATTTTTCAACGCCGATACCGATTATTGGAGGACCAAAAAAAGCCAATACCGATTAATCGGCTGATTTAAAAAATACAAAAAAAAGAATAATAATATTATTTTTTATTATTGTTTGTTATTATTTTTTAAATGTATTTGTAATAATGACAATTACAACAATACTGAATAAACACTTATTTTAACTTAATACATCAATTTAGCCTCAAATAAATAATGAAACATGTTCAATTTGGTTTAAATAATGCAAAAACGAAGTGTTGGAGAAGAAAGTAAAAGTGCAATATGTGCCATGTAAGAAAGCTAACGTTTAAGTTCCTTGCTCAGAACATGAGAACATATGAAAGCTGGTGGGTCCTTTTAACATGAGTCGTCAACATTCCCAGGTAAGAAGTTTTAGGTTGTAGTTATTCTAGGAATTATAGGACTATTTCTTTGTATTTCATTAACCTTTGACTATTGGATGTTCTTATAGGCACTTTAGTATTGCCAGTGTAACAGTATAGCTTCCGTCCTTCTCCTCGCCCCTACCTGGGCTCCTACCTGGGCTTGAACCAGGAACACATCGACAACAGCCACCCTCGAAGCAGCAAGGGGAACAACCACTCCAAGTTTCAGAGCGAGTGACGTTTGAAACGCTATTAGCGCGCACCCCGCTAACTAGCTAGCCATTTCACATTGGTTACACCAGCCTTACCTCGGGAGTTGATGGGCTTGAAGTCATAAACAGCGCAATGCTTGAAGCACAGCAAAGAGCTGCTGGCAAAAAAGCACGAAAGTGCTGTTTGAATGAATGCTTACGAGCCTGCTGGTGCCTACCTATCGCTCAGTTAGACTGCTCTATCAAATCATAGACTTAGTTATAACATAATAACACACAGAAATACGAGCCGTAGGTCATTAATATGGTCGAATCCGGGAAACTATCATCTCGAAAACAAGACGTTTATTCTTTCAGTGAAATACGGAACCGTTACGTATTTTATCTAGCGGGTGGCATCCATAAGTCTAAATATTCCTGTTACATTGCACAACCCTCAATGTTATATCATAATTACGTAAAATTCTGGCAAATTAGGCGGCCCAACCTGTTGCATATACCCTGACTCTGCGTGCAATGAACGCAAGAGAAGTGACACATTTTCACCTGGTTAATATTGCCTGCTAACCTGGATTTCTTTAAGCTAAATATGCAGATTTAAAAATATATACTTCTGTGTATTGATTTTAAGAAAGGCATTGATGTTTATGGTTAGGTACACATTGGAGCAAGGACAGTCCTTTTTCGTGAATACGCACCGCATCGATTATATGCAACGCAGGACACGCTAGATAAACTAGTAATATCATCAACCATGTGTAGTTAACTAGTGATTTTGATTAGTTTTTTTTATAAGATAAGTTTAACGCTATCTAGCAACTTACCTTGGCTTACTGCATTCGCATAACAGGCAGGCTCCTCGTGGAGTGCAATGAGAGGCAGGTGGTTAGAGCGTTGGACTAGTTAACTGTAAGGTTGCAAGATTGAATCCTCGAGCTGATAACGTAAAAATCTGTTGTTCTGCCCCTGAACAAGGCAGTTAACCCACTGTTCCTAGGCCGTAATTGAAAATAAAGTGTTATTAACTGACTTGCCTAGTTAAATAAAGATTAAATAAAGGTGTAAAAAAATTAAATAATAATAGTGTCCAAAATTTCCGATTGTTATGAAAACTTGAAATCGGCCCAAATTAATCGGCCATTCCGATTAATCGGTCGACCTCTAATCCAAACTGCATGTATACTTGTGCTGTTTGACTGTTAATAGATTTGTTACAAAGCACCAAAATTGTTCCTAGTGTCATTCTGCGATTTCCATTGATTATTCTTACATTAATTGATGCGTCTTGCTGACAAATTGATATTTCTTTGTAGCCTGAAAAGTTGGGACACTTAAAATGGGTCTGAAACTGTCCCGGGAAAAACGGGATGGTCACCCTAACACACATGGTCAACTTACTAGACTAGCCTACAATGTAATGTGTATTAGCATGATTTTCAAATAGTCCTACCAGTAGTCAGTGATGTAGTGTTTAAAATGAAAAAAAGTAACACTTTCAATGCATAAAAAAAAAAGGTGGGTAAACAACATTTACTTGCGTTTATCCTTCACTAGGCCTACACCCCTACCGATAGCCTACCCCCTCAGCCAAGGCCATTTCAAACACACGCAGAATAGGTAGCTTACATTCAATATAATACAGTTGAATCAAAACATGTTTTTCACCCTAGTTCATGAATTGTCATGAGTTAATGTTTGGAGTCTTCACAGATAATGGGACATAAAACAGTACCTTTCTTTCCTTATGTTAATGACATTTGACAGTGTTGTTATTTATTAATTATTTAACAATTGAATTAGAATATTTAACTTAAACCCTGTACAAATAATGGATCTTGGAGATCTGGGAAAGTCCACTAAGTCTAACATTTCATTATGTGATGTTTCGCAGTGAAAACAGTTCTCATGGGCACACAAATCCAAAGTAATGTAGGCCTATGCTATTGCAAAACCGAATGCTTTTAACCGAAAGAGTCAACTACTGTTATTACGGTAAACTTGTTGGCTGGATTGGATGTGCATTGGTGTCTAGCTGTAGGCTAGTTGCCTAGTGATATTGTCGACCATCAGGTGATCCAGTAAAGAAAAACAATATTGATAGAAAATAATAAATGGCCTGGTACTTCTGGCCACAGTTGGCAGGGAGAACACCTAAAAAACAGCAACGAGTGCTTTAAACAGCTGACTGACAAAACAAACAAGGATAAATCAATGGATAAATCTAATGCATTGGAATAAAGACAGGCTATTTTTATCAAGGCTGCATGGCAAACAAATGGCGAAAAATGAAAGGAGCTCGGCTGAAGCTGAAATTCAGTACTAGCCTACTGGATGGACAGCACCATGACATACAGTGCCTTGCGAAAGTATTCGGCCCCCTTGAACTTTGCGACCTTTTGTCACATTTCAGGCTTCAAACATAAAGATATAAAACTGTATTTTTTTGTGAAGAATCAACAACAAGTGGGACACAATCATGAAGTGGAACGACATTTATTGGATATTTCAAACTTTTTTAACAAATCAAAAACTGAAAAATTGGGCGTGCAAAATTATTCAGCCCCCTTAAGTTAATACTTTGTAGCGCCACCTTTTGCTGCGATTACAGCTGTAAGTCGCTTGGGGTATGTCTCTATCAGTTTTGCACATCGAGAGACTGACATTTTTTCCATTCCTCCTTGCAAAACATCTCGAGCTCTAACCATCTTCCCTGTCCCTGCTGAAGAAAAGGCCCAAACCATGATGCTGCCACCACCATGTTTGACAGTGGGGATGTGGTGTTCAGCTGTGTTGCTTTTACGCCAAACATAACGTTTTGCATTGTTGCCAAAAAGTTCAATTTTGGTTTCATCTGACCAGAGCACCTTCTTCCACATGTTTGGTGTGTCTCCCAGGTGGCTTGTGGCAAACTTTTTAAACGACACTTTTTATGGATATCTTTAAGAAATGGCTTTCTTCTTGCCACTCTTCCATAAAGGCCAGATTTGTGCAATATACGACTGATTGTTGTCCTATGGACAGAGTCTCCCACCTCAGCTGTAGATCTCTGCAGTTCATCCAGAGTGATCATGGGCCTCTTGGCTGCATCTCTGATCAGTCTTCTCCTTGTATGAGCTGAAAGTATAGAGGGACTGCCAGGTCTTGGTAGATTTGCAGTGGTCTGATACTCCTTCCATTTCAATATTATCGCTTGCACAGTGCTCCTTGGGATGTTTAAAGCTTGGGAAATCTTTTTGTATCCAAATCCGGCTTTAAACTTCTTCACAACAGTATCTCGGACCTGCCTGGTGTGTTCCTTGTTCTTCATGATGCTCTCTGCGCTTTTAACGGACCTCTGAGACTATCACAGTGCAGGTGCATTTATACGGAGACTTGATTACACACAGGTGGATTGTATTTATCATCATTAGTCATTTAGGTCAACATTGGATCATTCAGAGATCCTCATTGAACTTCTGGAGAGAGTTTGCTGCACTGAAAGTAAAGGGGCTGAATAATTTTGCACGCCCAATTTTTCAGTTTTTGATTTGTTAAAAAAGTTTGAAATATCCAATAAATGTCGTTCCACTTCATGATTGTGTCCCACTTGTTGTTGATTCTTCACAAAAAAATACAGTTTTATATCTTTATGTTTGAAGCCTGAAATGTGGCAAAAGGTCGCAAAGTTCAAGGGGGCCGAATACTTTCGCAAGGCACTGTAGTTGGGGGTGTACGTTTCATATTTACCACTACATTTTAAACAAATAGGAGAATGGTTAAATTAGCATTATTTAGAGCCCCCCCACCCCACACTCAAACACCTTGTTACTTTCCAGAAGTATTACTGCAAAGGAATTTACTGTATGATCTGAGATGGGGAGACTGTCAACTTTAACTGCTGTCTAGTGGCCATGAGTCAAATGACATGCCTCTACAATTTATTTTCTTTTTTTGTACCTTTATTTATCTAGGCAAGTCAGTTAAGAACAAATTCTTATTTACAATGACGGCCTACCAAAAGGCCTCCTGCAGGGACGGGGCCTGGGATTAAAATAAATAAATACAATATAAATCTAGGACAAAACACACATCACAAGCGACACTACATAAAGAGAGACCTAAGACGACAACATAGCAAGGCAGCAACACATGACAACACAGCATGGTAGCAGCACAAAACAGGGCACAGTCAACAGCACAAAGGTCAAGAAGGTAGACAACAATACATCACACATTAAGGTTGGGAAATGGCAATTATTATTATAACTTATGACACGGTTGGCAGCACCATGTAACCCTTTCCTCTTTCCCTTTTTACACCTTAGGACAGTGTTGTTGAGTTCACTAGGTTTGACCCAGCCTGCCTACTGCCCACTAACATTGATGATTACTGGACGTATGCAGGGTCACTGACCACGCCTCCTCTGACCGAAGCAGTGACCTGGATTATCATGAAGCAGCACATCGAAGTCAGCCATGACCAGGTTAGTGTGTGAGTGAGAGCGTGTGCATGTGCGTGGTAAAAAGGGAAGGAATGTTAGAACTACTGGTGGACTACGCTTTAGTGACTTCACTCGGCTGTTCCATGTCTGCTTAACACATTCTCTCCCTGTCCGGTCTCTTCCTTAGCTGGCTGTGTTTCGGAGCCTTCTCTTCACCTCAGCAGAGGAGGAGGTGCAGAAGAGCATGGTCAACAACTTCCGTGTGCAGCAGTCGCTGCAGGGCCGCACTGTGCGTTCTTCGTTTACCCCTTTCCTGAAGGAGGAGCCTTTACTCAGAGACTCACTTGGAACCTTCAAACCAAAATAATGCAATACCCTGGGAAGCACCATTTTGGCTAACAAAGTCTTACGTTTGACTCTACAGAAGTCATACTGCTGGCATCTTTCCAAACGCTTATGCATTCAGAAAGCACTCTGATTTCACTTAAGTGCCAGGGATTTTATAATTCCAATGTCACCATCTAAAAGCTGTTTTGTTGACCATCCTTGGCACTAGACAGCTGTCTCACTGCCTGCTGTCCTATCAATAAGTGAAAGGCATCATCAACACAGGGCAGGTGCATTGCTGTAGTCTATGCTAACAGATTTTTTTAAACCCCTGTCTCTTAGGTGAATTTTTTTCTTCTTCTAGATGCTCTGAATGTATAAGTTGTAAACCTTTTTTTTTTATTCAGTCCTTAACAGTCCCACTTGAAATGCTTCCAGAAACCAATGAGGGATTATGCTGAAATACAGGTAACTGTCAAAATAAAGGAAAACACCAACATGTATTGTCTTTAAGAGGGTGTTGGGCCACCACAGCTTTAATGTACAAGTGTCTGGAAGTCTTGGAGGGATGCGACACCATTCTTCCATGAGAAATTCCAGATTTTTTTTTTTGTTTTCCTCCAGGATCTCCCATAAGTGTTTAATTGAGTTGAGATCTGGTTACTGAGATGGCTATGGCATATGGCTTACATCGTTTTTATGCTCAAAATATTCAGTGACCACTCGTGCCCTGTGGATGGGGTTATTGTCATCCTATGGGGGCGTAGCCAAAATAATACATCACCCTAAGTAAGCATGATGGGCTGTTACCTGCTTAATTAACTCAGGAAGTGCACCTGTGGAAGCATCTGCTTTCAATATACTTTGTTTCCCTCATTTACTCAAGTGTTTCCATTATTTTGGCAGTTACCTGCACTTTTATACTATCACCGATTTAATAATCTAAAGCATAAGAATATCACCCTCGTGTATGAGCAGTACTCTTGCAGTAATTGTTATTTGAGGTGAAGGGGCTCCATATATGGATGTAGGGTTTAGTTTGAAGGTTTAAGCTCTGAACTTGTTTACTGCACACAGCCTAAGAGATTTGGTTCATTGTATTTGGGCCTAGCTAAGGCTCCAAACTGCACAAATGAGTGTTGCTCATTGCTTTGAAAGATGTTTTAGATGCATTTGTGATTGATTTTATTACATAGTCTATTGAGTGGACTAGAATGTACATCTCACTATCTGTAACTTAGAGGTAAAAGTCATATGTGTAGGATCGACATCTTTTATAAGGCCTTATAAGCACAGGGACACAGGCATTTGTTACAACTAATATGCAGAACTATTTTGTTGATATAGCAAACATCTGTATTTTAGCATGGGTGTCTAAGCATATTTCCTCTTGTAATCAAATTGTTCTGTTCTACTAAACAGGAATCTACCATAGTGCCTTCTATTTTATGCATCATACTGACACATGGCGGTCACCTCTGTTCTCATAGATCAATTGCTCATGGCAGTGTGTCTATTCTGTTGGGGCTTGCTGGTCTAACGCATATCGATAATATTCTGCCCCTACCAAGCTTAAGTCGGTCAATTTGTATGTTTGTGGTTTAGGCGCTGGGAGAGTTAAGAGAGGGTATCACATCATGCATCATTAACCTGTTATCTTGTTGGTTCTGTATTTATTTATTTATTGGTGGAGGTCAGTAGGTTTTTACTTGCCTTTTTAGAAGCACACAGACAGGAATCATTCTCCTGATATTTGTATTTCATTTCTTGAGACTTAAGCTTTTTCTGTACTTTATATCTCTCTCTATATATATAAAATTTGAGATGTTAAAGTTCCCAGCAGAACTGGACAGGGATTACAGTGGAACCAACTACATGCATCAACTTTAAAACATAACTACACTTAATGTTATGCTTTAATCGTGTTCCAAAAGGTTAACTGTAATATATAAGCACTGCTATTCCCCATGTTGATACAAAACCATGAAACGTGATACAGCAATTGTAATACCTTGCTGCCTATTTTCCATTAGCCTACTTCTAGTTGCAGTATTCTGGGTGTGCCTTCCAGTGCTTCACTATTTTCATCAAAGAAAGGGAGTGGAGTGAATAAAGAGAGGGGGTCTTATGTTTGCAGTGTTCAGAGAATGTGAAGTAGGTGCTAAAAAGATTGGAGGAGAAAGGGATTGATTGGTTTGTTCTATAAACAGGGAATGAAAAGGGAGCAGACATTGAGGCAACATTGGTATTGTTTGTTCTATAAAGCATTACGTGAGTGAATGGTTGTCTTTGTGATCATTCAATAACAATGTTCCTGTATAAACTGTCCCTTGTGGGGCCTCTCCCTTGAAAGAGCCACCTGGCCCTCTCCCCACTAGGTCAATTGCAGAGAAGAAGTAGCTTGACACTAACCTGTTATGAAAACTGTACAGCACTGTCCAAACACAGGAACCGTAAGACTCTTGCCCTCTATACCCAAATGACACTTGCCTGTTTCACTGCGTTTCCTATGAAATTAAAGATGGCATTTTGTTACACCAGAGTTTAGGGGAACAATGTTGGGGTACAGGGAGGATTTGAACACAGTTCTGAATGGTTATACATTTCATGTGGGCATTTTTATGGGTGCTGATTGGTTTGATGGTAAGTAGAGAGATTTGATTTTCTGTTGTAACTGGCACGGGGCCTATTTTTCAAGCTTCCATTTGTCTTGGTCTGTTTAGTTATGATCTGCCTGTTTAAATATTTGAAATAATACTCTCCAGTGGGAGGTTTCCATTCGTTTAACTGTATTTTTATAGTTTTCAAATGATAAATACTAAATAGACACAAGTTGTTGTACTATAATGACTATGTACTTTAAAAATGGATCATTATTCTTGGTTAATATGTCCTCTGGTGAACTGCTGTATTTTAATGTGTCTGCCATCAATGCCTGTTTTAAACGTGTAAAAGTTAGTATGCACAATGATCTCAATCGATATACAATGTGTACAAAACATTAACACCTTCCTAAGATTGCTGGCCGATGTTGATGCCAATGCTTCCCACAGTTGTGTGAAGTTGGCTGGACGTCCTTTGGGTAGTGGACCATTCTTGATACAAGGGAAACTGTGAAAAACCCAGCAGCGTTGCAGTTCTTGATGCAAACTGGTGCGCCTGGCACATACTACCATACCCTGTTCAAAGATACTTCAATCTTTTGTCTAGCCCATTCACCCTCTGACACACAATCCATGTGTCAAGGCTTAAAAATATTTTTTTTTACCTGTCTCCTCCCCTTCATCTACACTGATTTGAAGTGGATTTGTCAAGTGACATCAATTAGGGATCCTATCATTCACCTGGTCAGTCTGTCATGGAAAGAGCATGTGTTAATGTTTTGTACATGTTTTACATAAATACGACTTGCAGTACTTCCCTTTTCTTTGTTTGCTACTTGGCAGGTGTTTTCCTGAGGCTAGAGGAGTATGCTGTAGTACATGTTGTATTTGTTTGATCGTCGGGCAGCCACATTCCTGCCCCATGGGCCTTGAGGAGCTGTGGTTCAAGGGATAAGTTGGGGCCCCTCTTCCAACAGGCCTGTTATTGCACCAGGTGCCGGATTGGCCCAGTCCAGCTGGGCAACCAGGAAGTGGTGCTACTATCATGTCCCACAGGCCTAAAACACCACAGGGTGTTACATCCTTTGCTGACAGAATGTTTATATATGAGATTAATAATAAAGAAATGCCTATTTTATTTTGATTTGCAGGTGTTATTAAAAAAAACTGATACTAGATACTAGAAGTATCAGAACACTTAGAAAGGTAGTTCTAACCTTAAATATGACTGGGAGAAGTGTCAAGAATAAAAAAGCTATATATTCCATAGTACACTAGAACACAGCAAAACATGAACAACAACAGTCTAAACATAGCTGAGGGCAATTGAGCAAAATGTCCACTAGATGACAGCAAATGGACCCATCACGACCCTACAGGAAGGGTGAGAAATCCATATCTTAATTTAAACCAGGGTATTTAGTGGCCTGTAGTTTGTAAATCCACAAACTTTCCCTGTGGTTTAACTGTTTAAGAAACACTATTTAGCGCGCACCCCCGCTAACTAAGCTAGCGTTTCACAGTGTAACACTAGGCTAATTGTGCGTCGCCCCAGGACCTCGTGGGGAGGCCCTGGAGTTGTATCTTTATCTTTATTGCTTACTAGGTGTGTCCAATCAATTTTGTAACCACTCCTTTCAATTAGGGCTAATTGGAAAAGCTGTTCAAAAGAGGACATTGTATTTTGTACTCCCTGGTGAAGTCCATGCAGCCGAAACACATCATTTAAATGTTTTATGAATTTTACCCCTTCTCCCCAATTTCATGGTATCCAATTGTTTTAGTAGCTACTATCTTGTCTCATCGCTACAACTCCTGTACGGGCCCGGGAGAGACAAAGGTTGAAAGTCATGCGTCCTCCGATACACAACCAAGCCGCACTGCTTCTTAACACAGCGCCATCCAACCCAGAAGCCAATGTGTCGGAGGAAACACTGTGCACCTGGCAACCTTGGTTAGCGCACACTGCGCCCGGCCCGCCACAGGAGTCGCTGGTGAGACAAGGATTTCCCTACCAGCCAAGCCCTCCCTAACCCAGACGACACTAGGCCAATTGTGCATCGCCCCACGGACCTCCCGGTCGCGGCCAGTTACGACAGAGCCTGGGTGCGAACCCAGAGTCTCTGGTGGCACAGCTGGCGCTACAGTACAGCACCCTTAACCACTGTGCCACCCAGGAGGCCAATAAAGGCATTTTAATTAATTATATGAAGAGTGCCTTGGTCCTCCTTTGTTTTTGAAAACTATGGAATGGGTTACTCATCTGGGCCAAGTCATGTAGTTAAAGTAAGGGTGATTGCATCTCCCATATAATACCACAAGTCTTTAATGGGACATGCCATCACCTTTTACTTTTTTTGGACTTTGTCTTTGATTTTATTTTGTGAGCCCATGTGGTTATGTTATAGGATGGTCATATTGGGGCGTGTTGAATGTGTCTCTTATGATATCCTCAATAGGGTGGGAAAAGGAGGGAGGGTACAATAGTCAATATTGCAGAAAGATGGTTTGTCTGTGGAACAAGGTACTTGTCTTTAGTCGTTACTCAGCATTGGGCTTGTCATGCTATGAGGTATGCGGGGCAGTAGTAGGCACTGAAGTAGCAGAATATGCTGAAGTTACAGGGCTTGTACCTATGAAGCACTTCAATACACCAAACACTTTGAATTACACCAAATCAAATTTCAAATGTCTTTATATTGCCCTTCTTAAATCAGCTGATATCTCAAAGTGCTGTACAGAAACCCAGCCTAAAACCCCAAACAATAAGCAATGTAGGTGTAGAAGCACAGTGCTTAGGAAAAACTCCCTAGAAAGGCCAAAACCTAGGAAGAAACCTAGAGAGGAACCAGGCTATGAGGGGTGGCCAGTCCTCTTCTGGCTGTGCCGGGTGGAGATTATAACAGAACATGGCCAAGATGTTCAAATGTTCATAAATGACCAGCATGGTCAAATAATAATAATCACAGTAGTTGCCGAGGGTGCAGCAAGTCAGCACCTCAGGAGTAAATATCAGTTGGCTTTTCATAGCTGATCATTAAGAGTATCTCTACCGCTCTTGCTGTCTCTAGAGAGTTGAAAACAGCAGGTCTGGGACAGGTAGCACGTTCAGTGAACAGGTCAGGGTTCCATAGCCGCAGGCAGAACAGGTGAAACTGGAGCAGCAGCACGGCCAGGTGGACTGGGGACAGCAAGGAGTCATCGTGCCAGGTAGTCCTGAGGCATGGTCCTAGGGCTCTGGTCCTCCGAGAGAGGGAAAGAAAGAGAGAATTAGAGAGAGCATACTTAAATTCACACAGGACACCGGATAAGACAGGAGAAGTACTCCAGATATAACAGACTGACCCTAACCCCCAACACAAACTACTGCAGCATAAATACTGGAGGCTGAGACAGGAGGGGTCGGGAGACACTGTGGCTCCGTCCGATGATACCCAGGGCCAAACAGGTAGGATATACCCCCACCCATTTTGCCAGAGCACAGCCCCCACACCACTGGAGGGTTATCTTCAACCACCAACTTACCATCCTGAGACAAGGCTGGGGGGGGGGGGGGCAACCCAGACAGGAAGATCACGTCAGTGACTCAACCCACTCAAGTGACGCACCCCTCCTAGGGACGACATGGAAGAGCACCAGTAAGCCAGTGACTCAGCCCCTGTAATAGGGTTAGAGGCTGAGAATCCCAGTGGAGAGAGGCGAACCGGCCAGGCAGAGACAGCAAGGGCGGTTCGTTGCTCCAGTGCCTTTCCGTTCACCTTCACACTCCTGGGCCAGACTACACTCAATCACAGGACCCACTGAAGAGATGAGTCTTCAATAAAGACTTAAAGGTTGAGACCAAGTCTATGTCTCTCACATGGGTAGGCAGACCATTCCATAAAAATGGAGCTCTATAGGAGAAAGCCCTGCCTCCGGCTGTTTGCTTAGAAATTCTAGGGACAATCAGGAGGCCTGCGTCTTGTGACCGTAGCGTACGTGTAGGTATGTACGGCAGGACCAAATCGGAAAAATAGGTAAGAGCAAGCCCATGTAATGCTTTGTAGGTTAGCAGTAAAACCTTGAAATTAGCCCTTGCCTTAACAGGAAGCCAGTGTAAGGAGGCTAGCACTGGAGTAATATGATAACATTTTTTGGTTCTCGTCAGGATTCTAGCAGCCATATTTAGCACTAACTGAAGTTTATTTAGTGCTTTATCCGAGTAGCCGGAAAGTAGAGCATTGCAGTAGTCTAACATAGAAGTAACAAAAGCATGGATTAATTTTTCTGCATCATTTTTGGACAGAAAGTTTCAGATTTTTGCAATGTTACGTAGATGGAAAAAAGCTGTCCTTGAAACAGTCTTGATATGTTGGTCAAAAGAGATATCAGGGTCCAGTGTAACGCCGAGGTCCTTCACAGTTTTATTTGAGACGACTGTACAACCGTCAAGATGAATTGTCAGAATCAACAGAGGTCTCTTTGTTTCTTAGGACCTTGAACAAGCATCTCTGTTTTGTCCGAGTTTAAAAGTAGAACATCCACTTCCTTATGTCTGAAACACAGGCTTCTAGCGAGGGCAATTTTGGGGCTTCACCATGTTTCATTGAAATGTACAGCTGTGTGTCATCCGCATAGCAGTGAAAGTTAACATTATGTTTTCAAATGACATCCCCAAGAGGTAAAATATATAGTGAAAAGAATAGTTGTCCTAAAACAGAACCTTGAGGAACACCGAAATTTACAGTTGATTTGTCAGAGGACAAACTATTCAGAGACAAACTGATATATCTCCGACAGATAAGATCTAAACCAGGCCAGAATTTGTCCGTGTAGACCAATTTTGGTTTCCAATCTCTCCTAAATAATGTGGTAGTCGATGGTATCAAAAGCAGCACTAAGATCTAGGAGCATGAGGACAGATGCAGAGCCTCGGTCTGACGCCATTAAAAGGTCATTTACCACCTTCACAAGTGCAGTCTCAGTGCCATGATGGGGTCTAAAACCAGACTGAAGCATTTCATATACATTGTTTGTCTTCAGGAAGGCAGTGAGTTGCTGCAACAGCTTTCTCTCATTTTTTTGAGAGGAATGGAAGATTCAATATAGGCCAATAGTTTTTTATATATTCTGGGTCAAGGTTTGGCTTTTTCAAGAGGCTTTATTACTGCCACTTTTAGTGAGTTTGGTACACATCCGGTGGATAGAGAGCTGTTTATTATGTTCAACTGTTTATTATGAACTCAGTATATGGAGGAGGCCTGTAAACAGTAGCTATAAAAAGTGATTGAGTAGGTTGCATAGATTTCATGACTAGAAGCTCAAAAGACGAAAGTCATTTTTTGTGTTGTAAATGTTAGCAAAACCTCCGCCTTTGCGGGATGCACGGTGGTCACCGTGTGGTCACTAGTGTAACCAGGAGGTGAGGCCTCATTTAACACAGTAAATTCATCAGGCTTAAGCCATGTTTCAGTCAGGCCAATCACATCAAGATTATGATCAGTGATTAGTTCATTGACTATAATTGCCTTTGAAGTAAGGGAACTAACATTAAGTAGCCCTATTTTGAGATGTCAGGTATCACGATCTCTTTCAATAATGGCAGGAATGGAGAAGGTCTATATCCTAGTGAGATTGCTAAGGCGAACACCGCCATGTTTTGTTTTTCCCAACCTAGGTCGAGGCACAGACACGGTCTCAATGGGGATAGCTGAGCTGACTACACTGACTGTGCTAGTGGCAGACACCACTAAGCTGGCAGGCTGGCCAACAGCCTGCTGCCTGGCCTGCACCCTATTTCATTGTGGAGCTAGAGGAGTTAGAGACCTGTCTATGTTGGTAGATAAGATGAGAGCACCCCTCCAGCTAGGATGGAGTCCGTCACTCCTCAGCAAGCCAGGCTTGGTCCTGTTTGTGGGTGAGTCCCAGAAAGAGGGCCAATTATCTACAAATACTATCTTTTGGGAGGGGCAGAAAACAGTTTTCAACCAGCGATTGAGTTGTGAGACTGCTATAGAGCTCATCACTCCCCCTAATTGGCAGGGGGCCAGAGACAATTACTGTACATGAAGGTTCCTCTTCACTGTTATGCACGCATGTAATGCTTCGCTGCAATTTCAAGCCAGAACGCACTACACATGAACTAAGATGAGGGTCTGCAACAGAAACAATGTCACAGAGCTCTGGGTTCTTAAAGGTTTGTCCACAATAATTGTGCTGCACTCCATTGTTCCCTATCAGACAAGAGGCCCAGACATTCAATAAGGACCTGGACCAGGGCTGATAACGCCACAGAAGAGCTAAACGGCACCTTTGAAGACAACAGAGAATGGGGTGTGGGTGTTTATAAATGTTAGAAAACCTGGTTTGAGTTGTCTCAACTTGATTCAAACAGACCCCCAAACAGACCCCTATTCGTGTTTATTATGGTTCACCACAGGGGATATAAAAGTGGGATGTGATATCTCCCAAAAGGCTGCATGGTTTCCCATTATTGTGTGGGAGAGTTTGAGAAGCTGTTCTTTGAACGGTGTAAAAACAAATGGCAAAGTTAAACGAACAGGCGATCAGAGTGAATATATCTGTGACTACATGGCTATCATTCAGAGTATGGGAATAAGCGTCATGTCCGTCTGTGGTCCTCATGCTTGAGCTGACCTCTTTCCACTGACCTTAAGTTACAAGATGAATGGCAGTTAGAAGATGAAAGAAAATGTCTAATTAAAGAATTTCTACTCTTGGTTTTTGGTCTTTGTTTGAAGAGGATATTTTTAGAACAAAAGATGAGCCACCAGTCTCCCAAAGCCCACATACTAGGACTGTAAACAGGAACTTGCAGCTTCAGGACATTCTCAGAACTCCCATCCAGCTGCTCTTTCTCCCCCTCAACTCAAAAGTGTGTTTAGTTTATCAGATATTTCAATCTGTTTCTCATAAATAGGGTTTGAGAACTAGAAGTCCCCTCTGATGTGAATGGAAGCTTCAACTGAAATTGGCTCCTTGAAACATGAAAGGAGGATAGTCCAGGTTCTTTGGTTATGAGAATGGTTGGCAGTAGATTGGGCACTTCTTATGCCAGTATGTTTTGTTCACAGGATCTTCAGATGTTGTTTTGAACTGAAGAAAATAACCTGTGTTCATTGTTTTGTCAATCAGAAAATGCAATGTCAAATGTCTTTATTGATCTCAGTCCAAATCACATCACACAGAGATCATAGGGACTTCTGTTCTCTTGATTTTTCAATGGACTTGCTGAATTTTTAAAGATGCAGTGAATGTTAGGCTACTTCTGAGTAAGTTTCTCACCTCAGACAATGTGAGCCTACATCCCAGAGCTTGTATAGCATTAATTTTGTTGTGTCACTGTAATTACTTATCCTCATTGTTTTAAGGATTGCTGTTCAAGGGACTCCTTATCCTAATAGCCACACTATGTACAAACATATGTTCCATGCAATCTCAGCAACAGCCTCAGATCCTCCCTGCGCCCCCGCTGGCAGGCCCTCTGTGGGCTCCATTCAGAGGATGGTTGATTGTTTTAACTTCCTTATGTTGACCAGCCCTGTATTAGAGGTCAGTCCCACCCTTAGATCACCTGCCGGGGGAGAAAGCAGAGCCTCCACATCTGGAGGCAGCAGTACCTTCATCACTCTGTCAATGATGATCACCACTTCACCTTGCCACGATGCACACAAACTGCCCAACCACCATCGTGCTTAGTACTCTGATACCTGGGTTAACGAGTGATGAGTCCCACAAACCAGTGATTCAGTGGAGTATATCAGTAGGTATTAAAACATCTGGACATCATGAGGGAAGAAGACAAATAGAAAACTGGGAAATAAATTAGGGGAAATAAGTCTCCCCATGTGCGTTAACATTTGTGTTCTGGTGACTGACTAAACTAAGGGTGTGGAATGTCATATTGTGCAATATGAGATCGTAGCAGTGGAATCTCCTCAGAGGAGGATGGGGAGGACCATCCTCAGTAAATTTCATAAAAAGTTAAACATTTAAAAAGTTATCCTTGATAGATAAAACTATACTAAATATATTCACGTCACCAATTGCTGTAATCTGTTGAAAAACGTTTCTCAAAACGGAAATAAATGAAAAAAATATAAACATATCTGAATTTGTCCAATAGAAACTCTTGTTTGCAACTGATGGGCTAATGATTACACACTAGATCAGCTAGATGCAGGCAAAAGTCTGTAAAGGCGGTATTGAATATGTCAATTTCTCTCGAACTGTGGACATACTTTGTGGACATACTTTGTGCACTTTCATTCATAGGCTAGGTTGTAGCAACCGCATGATGGGTATAGGGAAAATGTGAGAATCATGTAGTAGCCTAAACTTAGATGTTATATTGAGTTGAGTGAATGGAATATGAATGACAGTCATCCAATATGCTGTAATTTGAAATAAAAAATGTATCGTCCTCCCTCATCTTAAATGGCACCGACCGCCACTGAATCGTAGGGCCGGATTCTAAATAAATGATCAGGAGTTACACAAGTAGAGGGTATAGTCAGACACCAAGGTACACTACATGATCAAAAGTATGTGGACACCTGCTCGTCAAACATCTCATTCCAATATCATGGGCATCAATATGGAGTTGGTCCCCCCTTTGCTACGGTAACAGCCTCCACTCTTCTGGGAAGGCTTTCCACTGGATGTTTTAGCATTCCTGCTGGGACTTGCTTCCATTCACTAATGAGAGGTCGGGCGATTAGGCCTGGCTCGGAGTCGGTGTTGCAATTCATCCGAAAGGTGTTCGATGGGGTTGAGGTTGGGGCTCTGTGCAGACCAGTCAAGTTCTTCCACACCAATCTCAACAAACCCTTTCTGTATGGATCTCGCTTTGTTCACAGGGGTATTGTCATGCTGCAACAGGAAAGGTAGCGTTAAAATTGCCTTCACTGGAACTAAGGGGCCTGGCCCAAACCATGAAAAACAGCCACAGGCCATTTTTCCTCCTTCACCAAACTTTACAGTTGGCACTAAGCATTCGGGCAGGTAGAATGTTTCTGGCATCCGCCAAACCCAGATTTGTCCGTCGGACTGCCAGATGGTGAAGCGTGATTCATCACTCCAGAGAACGTGTTTCCACTGCTCCAGAGTCCAATGGCGGCGAGCTTCACACCACTCCAGCCAACGCTTGGCATTGAGCATAGTGCTCTTAAGATTGTGTGCGGCTGCTCGGCCATGGAAAGCCATTTCATTAAGCTCCCGACGAAGAGTCCTGATGCTGACGTTGCTTCCAGAGAGCAGTTTAGAACTTGGTAGTGAGTGAGCTTGTGCGGCCTATCACTTCGCGGCTGAGATGTTGTTGATCCTAGACGTTTCCACTTCACAATAACAGCACCTACAGTTGACTGGGGCAGCTCTAGTAGGGCAGAAATTTGACAAACTGACTTGTTGGAAAGGTGACATCGTATGACGGTGTCACGTTGAAAGTCACTAAGATCTTCAGTGAGGCCATTCTACTGCCAATGTTTGTCTGTGGAGATTGCATGGTGGCCTGCTCGATTCTATACACCTGTCAGCAACGGTTGTGGCCGAAATAGCCGAATCCACTAATTTAAAAGGGTGTCCACATACTTTTGTATATCTAGTGTATTTCTTCACCATGCTCTCTGCAGTGACCCGGGTTTGGTATTTAGGAAAAAAACAACTATTCCGACTATAGATGAAAAACTAAGCTTGTGTATGTCTGAAATAGCTTTTTTGGGGGGTAATATTTGTCCCTCTGAGCTCCAGACAAATGACATTCCTTGCAGGGCACATCCCTGCAAAGCCCTGAAGGTGGGGCTTTTTTCATCTTATTTTCTTAACCCTTCCTGTGCATTAACCCTATGAGGTAGGATTTGGGGGAGGCAGCCAGGTAGAAATGCAAATAGGTCTACTGTATGTGAACGTGTTCATTTTATTTACACAGCGCTGGTGAGTTTCCAAGAATGTGAATATATTTACAATGACATACAAACTTCTGTTGAATATTTCAGTCCTCAAAAGAAAAAAGCCTATAACAGGCTAAACCTGTTCTTAACCATACAAGACACAGGTGGGGTGTAAGCAGGGTCAAATGCACCCTCCCTTTACTAAAACACAACTAATGATAACATCCCCAAAGGGGCATTTAGGCAACACGTGGTGCGCAGACCAGAGGGGTATACTGCAAAGCAAGATAGAAAACCCTGAGTAGATCTAAAGCTAGAGAACTTCAGTTAGCTTTACATTCCAGCTCAGGCTTCATTCGTATTACAACAGCGGATATTGGTCATCCGCCTGCAGGCTTAACTACATGTGCATGTCACACATGGCTAGTCTAACACCAAACTCTTCATTGAGACAATGCTGAAACATCAACCCATGGGCAAGTCAGTGCCACATTTTCATTTGTGCCAAAAATGAAAGAAAAGTTATCTTGCAAATTCAACCTGGCTATCGTGTGAAATAGACTTTTACAGTAGCCGACTTCCACTCAAGGCCACAGACAGAGAGTAGCCTAATCAACACTTCTCCACTCCCCCTCATTCCATGGCAGTGATTTCAGCCGGTAGGGTTCTATTCTCTTACCCTCATAGTGCTGCGACTGCCCTGAAACATTATGGCAACATGCCAGAGTAGTCAATACCTTTCCACTCCCTCTCAAGGCCACACAGACCATTACTATTTTACTTTGGCATGGTTATCAATGCAATCATCACAAAAGTTTTACTGTGCGTGAACTTTCAAATTCATCCTGCCATTACTAAATGTGGAATGTGAGTTAGCCTGCCCTGGAGCAGGTTAGTTCAGAAGGATTTGATGCCATAGAAACTTGTATGACCAGTTACCCCGAGTTGGACTCAGTTAACCAAAGTTACCTCACTGCAATAGTGTGCTTAGTAATAGGCTATATGCCAGCGGTTCCCAAAATAGGGGGATCGTGACCCCATATGGGGTCGCCTAATTTGAAAATGGGGTCGAGGGAAATTTGACAAAATTCTGAATATACAAAAAAGGGTCATAATATAAATAAATAATAAATCATTGTAATGTGGTTAACCTTAAATCCAAATTACAATTAATCAAATCTAAAAGAAAATTCAACCAGTGTGCCCTTAGATCATGGGAAAAGGCCTAACTTTACCATTACACTTGAATCGTTCACACGGTGAATGACTTGGTCCGCTACGCTATGAAACCACACACTACTGCAGACTTTGATATTACCAGCTAAAATTGATATTATGAAAACAATGTGTGGGGAGGCATTAGCACAGCAATGTACATTAATACATTTGTCAGATAACACTGTTAAAAAATAATGAATGCTATTGCTAGCAATCACGAGGAAACTGACTGAATGACTCAAATATTATCCAGCTTATGCTCTCCAAATGGATGTTAGCTGTGAGGGCCAAGACGCCTATGCATTGGCTGTTGTTTGCTGTACATGACGTGGGGTACTATTCACGAGGACATATTGTTCCGTCTCATTATTCCCGAGCATGAAACGGCATGCGAGCTGCGTGGCTATTTTGACGAAAAAACGATTCCATGGAATCGAACGGTGGGTTTTTGCACAGATTGGGCTCCATCCATGGCGGGACGACATGCAGGCGTTTGCACTCTAGTTATGAATGTGTCTCCCTCTGCCATATGGACACGTTGTATGATATGCCGAGAGCAACTGTCGGAAAAAGAGCTGAGCACATACATCGGGGATATACGGGAGCAGGTAAATTTGATTGTAAACTACATTAATCCACATCCACTGCGTACACGCCTGTTCACGTCTATTTGGAGATATGACCGATTCAGCGGAAATACACTGCTCAAAAAAATAAAGGGAACACTTAAACAACACAATGTAACTCCAAGTCAATCACACTTCTGTGAAATTAAACTGTCCACTTAGGAAGCAACACTGATTGACAATAATTTTGACACGCTGTTGTGCAAATGGAATAGACAACAGGTGGAAATTATAGGCAATTAGCAAGACACCCCCAATAAAGGAGTGGTTCTGCAGGTGATAACCACAGACCACTTCTCAATTCCTATGCTTCCTGGCTGATGTTTTGGTCACTTTTGAATGCTGGCGGTGCTTTCACTCTAGTGGTAGCATGAGACGGAGTCTACAACCCACACAAGTGGCTCAGGAAGTGCAGCTCATCCAGGATGGCACATCAATGCGAGCTGTGGCAAGAAGGTTTGCTGGGTCTGTCAGCGTAGTGTCCAGAGCATGGAGGCGCTACCAGGAGACAGGCCAGTACATCAGGTTACGTGGAGGAGGCCGTAGGAGGGCATCAACCCAGCAGCAGGACCGCTACCTCCGCCTTTGTGCAAGGAGGAGCTGGAGGAGCACTGCCAGAGCCCTGCAAAATTACCTCCAGCAGGCCACAAATGTGCATGTGTCTGCTCAAACGGTCAGAAACATACTCCATGGGGATGGTATGAGGGCCCGACGTCCACAGGTGGGGGTTGTGCTTACAGCCCAACACCGTGCAGGACGTTTGGCATTTGCCAGAGAACACCAAGATTGGCAAATTCGGCACTGGCGCCCTGTGCTCTTCACAGATGAAAGCAGGTTCACACTGAGCACATGTGACAGACTGGAGATGCCGTGGAGAACGTTCTGCTGCCTGCAACATCCTCCAGCATGACCGGTTTGGCGGTGTGTCAGTCATGATGTGGGGTGGCATTTCTTTGGGGGGCCGCACAGCCCTCCATGTGCTCGCCAGAGGTAGCCTGACTGCCATTAGGTACCGAGATGAGATCCTCAGACCCCTTGTGAGACCATATGCTGGTGCGGTTGGCCCTGGGTTACTCCTAATGCAAGACAATGCTAGACCTCATGTGGCTGGAGTGTGTCAGCAGTTCCTGCAAGAGGAAGGCATTAATGCTATGGACTGGCCCGCCCGTTCCCCAGACCTGAATCCAATTGAGCACATCTGGGACATCATGTCTCGCTCCATCCACCAACGCCACGTTGCACCACAGACTGTCCAGGAGTTGGCGGATGCTTTAGTCCAGGTCTGGGAGGAGATCCCTCAGGAGACCATCCGCCACCTCATCATGAGTATGCCCAGGCGTTGTAGGGAGGTCATACGGGCACGTGGAGGCCACACACACTACTGAGACTCATTTTGACATGTTTTAAGGACATTACATCAAATCAAATGTTTTTATATAGCCCTTCGTACATCAGCTGATATCTCAAAGTGCTGTACAGAAACCCAGCCTAAAACCCCAAACAGCAAGCAATGCAGGTGTAGAAGCACGGTGGCTAGGAAAAACTCCCTAGAAAGGCCAAAACCTAGGAAGAAACCTAGAGAGGAACCAGGCTATGAGGGGTGGCCAGTCCTCTTCTGGCTGTGCCGGGTGGAGATTATAACAGAACATGGCCAAGATGTTCAAATGTTCATAAATGACCAGCATGGTCCAATAATAATAAGGCAGAACAGTTGAAACTGGAGCAGCAGCACGGCCAGGTGGACTGGGGACAGCAAGGAGTCATCATGTCAGGCATGGTCCTAGGGCTCAGGTCCTCCGAGAGAGAGAAAGAAAGAGAGAAAGAGAGAATTAGAGAGAGCACACTTAAATTCACACAGGACGCTGAATAGGACAGGAGAAGTACTCCAGATATAACAAACTGACCCTAGCCCCCCGACACATAAACTACTGCAGCATAAATACTGGAGGCTGAGACAGTACATCAAAGTTGGATCAGCCTGTAGCGTGGTTTTCCACTTTAATTTTGAGTGTGACTCCAAATCCAGGCCTCCATGGGTTGATAAATTTGATTTCCATTGATAATTTTTGTGTGATTTTGTTGTCAGCACATTCAACTATGTAAAGAAAAAAGTTTTTAATAAGAATATTTCATTCATTCAGATCTAGGATGTGTTATTTTAGTGTTCCCTTTATTTTTTTGAGCAGTGTAATTCTTATTGGATAGTTTTTTTCAAAAGCTAACCATGCTCCCTTCCTCCTGCAGTACATGTTTCGAAAAGAAAACAGCCTCAGTAAATATCCCACATGAGTGATGACTGCATACCCTCAAAGCTTGGAAGAGCACTTTGGGACCTACTTGCCTGTGATCCTGGCTCAGTTAACATGCCGTTAAGGGAAATCTAACAGCTGATCGAGCTGCAGATAACGCATTCACGGGTCACTAAGGATGCGTCATGCGGTCCAAATACTTAAAATACACACCCTATCCCCTCAGCCTTCAAATTAAGTGGAAACTTCTGATGACGTTTCATGACGTCTGACGAGTATACGCTTGCAGAGCGAGGGAGTAAGGAATGATTTTTTAATGGACCACCCCGAAAATCTCCCCCTTCTAATTTCCTTCATTTTGTGGCTAGAGTCAAATACTTTCTGTGACACACATCAGAGTCAAATACTTTCTATAGAACAAACTTCACATAGGCAACCGAAATTAATAATGAATGTATGGGTGTTATATTAAACATAGAGGGAATAAAATTATGGCAAGCAATTAACATTTCAGAACAACTATGGCTGAATTATTATCCTTACATTTTCAAAAACACTAGTCGAATAAGACATGGGGGAGATGACGAATTTTGACAAAGAGATGTATTTATAGACTAATACAAAATCAGTAACGGATTTAGGTACCAGCGACAAGGGCAGCCGCCCAGGGCGGCATCTTGCCGGGTGCGGTCGCTGAAGGGGGGGTTCGCCCAGGGCGCCATACCAGCTAGAACCGCCACATACACTTGAAACAAATAGCCAAACCGAAAACTGTAGACATAAATGCTTTTTGCTACTAAGATCAGTGACATGTAGGCTAAACTAACAACGGGGTGAATATCAGAAATCTCAACGAGCAAGCAAGTCGCAGCAATGAAGAACGCAAAATTCTGGCAGGGGGGAGATTTTCCGCACAACACCGGAAATTCGTCACTAGTTCATCCAGCAATGATTGATGTTTTCAGCCACCGGTAGCTTGTGGGTGCTTTATATGCGCTACAGTCAATTACGAGCGCATATCTACTTATATTACATCTATAAGTATTAATATACGTCTACTGTATGATAGCTAGCACATTTATTAGCTAACTAACGTTAGCCTGCCTAGCTGGAACTTTTTTTTATTTCTACAATTTCCCCAAAAATAACCCCAAAAAAGTATATTTACTTTTTACGATACGTGTTTGTGCCGTCATGTGCATTAGTAGCACAATTTTCAAATTATTTGCATTCATTTTTACTTTCCCATTGTATATTGACTTCTCCATTGGTGTTGTTTAGAAAGTTTTCGCGGATTTTTCTTAGTGGATGTACAATCGTCGCGAATTGAATTATGGGGAGTTTCAGGCCCCGGAGTGACCATCATTGTACATTCGCAAATCCGACTAAAAACGAGGGCTGAGGGGCTTACGTTGCCAACATCCCTTGCTTGGCTGATCATTTGGACCGCCAGCCAAGATGGCAACGGGGATCCCCCAGGGGCATAAGACGAGGGTGTGTCTTTTAAGTGTCTGGACCGTAACTCGGTTCATGACTCGGAAGGGAATTACATACCCTGTCGTCTCCCTCTGAGCATTAATGCAGCGTTCAGAACAACTAGGAACTGGGAAATCTCCGACTCCAGTGCGTTCAAGACACCTGGGAATTCGGAAAAAACGAGCTCCAACTAGGAAAAATCCATTTGAACGGTCATCCAACTCGGAATTCCAACTCTGGAACTCGGGCCTCTTTCTAAAGCTTTTTAAAAATTTTATTTATTTTTATTGTATTTTTTTTTTTTTTTTATTGAATCAAATATAACAGATAATCTGACATCATGGAGTCAATAATTAACAAGAACCTAAAGGACAAACAAAAACAGAAAAATGTGTCATGACAGCATAAGAGAATGCAACAATGTGACTTATTCAGAAAATAATTAATTATAGAATACAACCATAGACAAGCTTTTCTTATATAGTAATTTCAGAGACTCAATTAGAAACAAACTCTCAAAAACACTTTAAAGCAGGGGTTTTATTTGTATTTTTTGTGGATATAAAAATGTACCAACCAAAATCATGACATTAGTTATACATTTCAGAGTACAGTAAAAAAATAAGTTCATAACATCATTGCATTTAATATCAATAGTGTGACCAGTTTTACTCAATATGTACTCTTCCATTTCTCTCCAAAATCTAATAGTGTACAAACAACTGTATAACAAATGTATCAGCGTTTCAGGTCCATCATTGTAGAAAGTACATGTCATGTCTGTAAACCTTAACACCATTGTGTTGGAGGGGTATATATTGTGCAAAATCTTTAGGTGCCCCTTTCTTAATAGAAATAAAAAGAAATGAAGATACAAAGCCTTTTGCCATGAAATGTCTGATAGTTGTAAATTCCAAAAGGGTTTCCCTCTTATGTGTGATCTTTCTTTTGCTAAAAAAAATATTATCTTTTGTGTTTATTTGTACACTTGGGACTTTTGAGTTCAATACCATTAATCAATAGACTGGGTTCTATTCTATGTGTATCTTGAGAACACATATGACTTTTCATTAGCTGGGAAATAGCTGAGGGCATAGCATTAACCACAGAGCGATATTCTTTTTATGTAACAGGAAAGGCTTTGACTCTTAAAAAGACCTTGTAACATAACATTTGGCCACCACTATCAAACATGTCACCTACAAAGATGATATAAGTAATTGAAAAATAATTTCCTTGCCATAAAGGCTTGCTGACTACATTTTGATAACATTAGTGGCAGTTTGGTTATGTTGTAATTTCAAGACAACCAAATTGTGAACCCCCAATTTTCTTACAAATATAACGAGGTATAATGAACCATAAAGATTCTGGAGATTCTATGCATTTTTCAAACACTTAATCTTAAAGATATTATTCATATCGACAAAATCACATAACTCCAAACCTCCTTTTTCCCTAGTTGCCTCTAATAATTTCTGTCATAGATTAACAAAATATGATTGAACTATATGTCTGTACAACAAATGAAGGATTGTAACTCTGAGATAATCTGAGAGTAAAGGCACTTGCGAGAATAGAAAAAACTCTGAACAAAACGAGGTACCGCATATAGACCAAAAGTTAACCATGTAACAAAATGGTCATTATCAATGTGAATCTTGACGGTCTGCGCCTTTTAGGTCACCCTGGGTTGGTTGGATCTATTGCTGAGGTCGTCAAATTACCACGTTCTTCCCAACAATTATAGGCGTATCCAGCCCTTTCCCCTTCCTTACGTGCCTTATTGACCAGTGGCCATAGTTTGTGCCTTAGCTGTCTCTCGAGATCGCAGGACTTCTGCGTCACGGAATGCTCTCCATATCTTGTTTCTGAATGTGCTCACGGTGTATTGCATGATAACTGGTCGGGTTGTCTTGTCGTTTCGGGGTTATCCGACTCTGTGCACCGTGTCCACCAGGAATCCAAGGTTTTCCCTGTCTTTGGAGCGATCTTGGCCAAAACATTGAAAAAGTCTTTCTTCACATCTTCATTGCGGGTCTTAGGAAGGCTGTAGAGCCGTAAATTCCACCTCCTACTGTACCTTTCAGCCTCCTCACTTCTTTCTTTCAACTCTGTAACCCGGCATGTCATTTTCTTCACATTATCCTCATTTATATTAAATTTAATTTCCACCCCTTTCAGCTCATCACATATGTTGGTAATAGCCTCTGTTCTTTGATATCTTTTGCTTGAGGGCTGTAAAATGGGTCAACAGCGCCGTGATCGCTTTCAGGATGTCAGCATTTGAAACGGTATCCTTCATATTCTCGCCCTTCTCCCTAGTGCAGTGCACTTTCTTTGGGTTAGGACTCTAGATAGGTGTGTCAGTTAAAGGAGTACAAAGTCCTTCAAAAACAGCTTTTCTGACCTTACTAGAATCCCTATTTGGCATCATCACTCGCAAAGCCAACGTTAACTAAACAAATAGCTAACGTTAGCTAAACAAAGTTTTTTTATTTTTTATAGTACAGGCAGTAATTTAGCTATCTAGTTTTTTTTTATAGTACAGGCAGTAATTTAGCTATCTAGTTAGCTATCTATCTAACCAGACTGGCTAGCCAACATGCACAGAGAAAGTTTGCTTTTGGGTCTCAACCAGCACTTACATCTTATTGATTGTGGTTCAAAAGTCACATTGTTAAATTCCTTTCATAATGTAAATATGTTTGTGGTTCAATAAATCAATGAAACATGTGGTACTCCATAACTGTCTGAGTTCACAGGGATGCTGCTGCTCTCGTCGCCATTTTGTGCGACCTCCTCCTTCTAGAGCATCACCTTTCCGACCAGTAGATCACTGAAATCATGATTTGACTTTGTATTTTCTGAGTTCCCTTTTGTCTTGAAAGCACCCTCAAAACTCATGGTACCATTCACCAGCTCATATCTGTGTGAAGCTGGATTCAGTGCTCTCATCTGCATTAACACCAGATATCAATCCAGGTTGGATGTGACAGCAGAGATGAGGTGCACACTGTTGACCACGCCCCCTGACTTTGAGAATCTCCGAGGCCACATGCATCAAGCACACCCAATCCCATTAGTGGTGGTGAGAAAATATACATTATGTCAGACTCATTTACAATTGACTGTTATAGCCCCACATTAAAATTATGTTTGAATACTGTTTGAATGTTTTTCAATTGACTGTCATAGCCCCAAATATAATTAGCTTTTTTCTCAACCCCACATGGTTGGGGTTGAGAAAATGTTCAGATATCAAAATGGGGTCTTGGGACAAAAAAGTTTGGGAACCCCTGCTATAAACTCAGGAGGTACTTCTATGCACGCAACAGCGCGAGTTCACACAAGATTAGGCCTACCGGACTGAGAAGCCAGAAAAATAAAAACATTTACAGATGCTATCACAGGTGCAGCGAAATGCTTGTGTTTCTGACTCCAACAGTGCAGTAATAATAGCCTACCTATCAATAAAACTGAAAATAAAGTTAAAATAAATAAATAGGCTATCATGCACACATGAAGCACTCCAAACCAAAGACAATTAAGAAATGGACAGAAAACTGGTAAATATAATTAAATAAACCTTATCTCCTTTCACACAAGTGTAGCACAGTTTGCGAGCTATCCAAATAACGTGTCCACTTAAATAAATAAAGCCGTAGGCTAAATTAATGTAATAATGTGAACTATGGGAAATTACTGGAAATGGCAAGGATTAACGGGATATTGGATAAACATTAATAAACAAAGGGCAAACAATTCACACCATGGAATAATTCATTCGCACGGATTGGCGGGAGATAGTGAAGATTGTGGAGAAAGAGGCACATACTGTTTCTTCGCCACAATGCCCTTTCTAGTATTACAATTCACTAATGCCTTGAAAGTACCAATAAAACCAGTTCAGCTAGTTTGGCAGTTTGGCCCTGTCTGAGACATCATTTGAGGCCAAAGCATCAGTAGAGGGCGCAAAAGCTTTGGTCTCGCATTGAGCAGTATGTGGGGTGGATTTGTGACGCTGTCATGAAAGGAGAAATGGAAGAGGCTGTCCTAGACAGACCATGAAGCTTTATACTAAAATCCTTTATACACAGAGTTCCGTTGACACAGCACAGAACACGTGTTTCTGTGTCAGCATCGTGTCTTTGCACTTCAGGAGCGACAGACAGGATCATAAACATTCAACTGGAGAAGAAAGAAAAAAGGGAGAGACACAGACACCAAGCAAAAAGCCGTGTCCCCACAGGAGCGAGCAATGTCAAGTTTAAAGAAAAGATATTCGAATTCGTCAGCCGAACGGGATGTGGAAGACAAGGAGGTTACGGAGAAGATGCTCTCTCCAGTCGGAGGAGAGAATGGAAACTCAAGCCCGGATAAGGTACCCGGGGAAGAGAAGGTTGTCCTAGAAAGAACCATTACCCTGGTGAATGGCGTAGCTATCATAGTGGGTACCATTATCGGCTCGGGTATCTTTGTGACCCCGACTGGAGTGGTGAAGGAAGCCGGGTCCGTCGGACTGTCCCTTGTCGTTTGGGCAGTGTGTGGGGTATTCTCAACCATAGGTGCACTGTGTTATGCTGAGCTGGGCACCACTATTTCCAAATCAGGTGGTGACTATGCTTACATCCTTGAAGTGTATGGTTCCCTGCCGGCTTTCCTGAAACTGTGGATCGAGTTGCTCATCATCCGCCCGTCATCGCAGTACATTGTCGCGTACGTCTTCGCTACCTACCTTCTCAAGCCAATCTTCCCTGACTGCCCTGTACCCGAGAATGGGGCGAAGCTGATCGCCTGTCTTTGCATCTGTAAGTAGCCATTCTGATTAAATTTACTATTCTCAAACTCAGTGCTACTATATCAGGTGGTAGTTACACACGTTGCATCCTCCTTTACGCATGGCACCACGTCAGGATTTCGTAGTATGCAAATGTATCTTCCAACAGACACTGTTTTATAATTTTTAAAAAAATTAAACTTCATTTTGTAATTTCCTGGACTATGTTGATATATGGTGCCAAAATCTTGAAAACACGTAGCCTAGGTTTACTCACTGCGACACTGTTCTCTCGCCACTCACCCAAACGGAAACTCTGTAGGCTAGGTCTACTGTAGTTGAAAGAAACTGTTGAAAAAATAGCGCGTTATTTCATCATCCTTGGTTGGTAGAGGCCGGCTTTTTGGCAGCATTACCCAGGCGCCATATGGTCTGATCACACTCACATGGAAATTGTATTTCTCTCCAGATAATTAATAATTAAAATTAAAATAAGGAAAATAATGTAAATACAATACAAATATAAAACATAATCTACAATAAATGATTGTTTCCCCATAATATGCTAATAACATTAATTAAGTTACACATCTTGCGCACATTATTCTCATGGACCCTTATTGCGCGGGGTATAAACGACAGTAATAATAAAACAAAAGGAAGGCGTGTGATGTGACTTACTATGTTCAATATCAATATGATGAAGGGATATATTAAGGTTTGACACTATCCTTTATCACTTTGTTGATATCCTATGCTTTGGTATACAAACGAACAATATTGTATTCTCCAACGAACCAATTTGGACAGTTTATAGGCCTATACATTCAGTAAGAGTTGTTCTATAAATGTTTTTGTGAGTCAGGTGGCACTGTGAAGTTCAACACGTAGATGTTAGCTAGTCTGTAACAGACATGGCTGTTGTGTTGTGCTGAACGATGATTATTTTTCGTTTTTTAAACAATAAATTGACCTAAATCGGTTAAACTATTTGAAATGTGTTCCGTTTTTTTTCTGTGAGCTCAATGCACACATTGCACAGTTTCTCTAGAGATAAATCAGATCCAGCCTGAACTGTATGATGTTGTAGTTTCCAACAGGCCAATATTCTACATAGTTTTGCGCATAAAACGTATTTGTAGTCTGTGTTTATTTTATGCCTGCTACGGAAGAGGCAGAAGAATGCACGACCATGAGGGGATATAGAGGGCAGCTGTTGCTTCGCAAGGTACAGTATCTCTACCTGAACATACATGATCTAAGTGATTAATAGTTGGTATTCAGCCGTCATAAAAGCATGCCTTATTTACTTTGGAGTACTACAAAATAGTGATTTTTGTCAAACCGCATATGCCGCAGCTCTATAGGGATGAGATGATGACTTGGAATGACATAAGAAAGTCATCAAATAAAACAAATGTCACAATATACACAACTGAAATATTTGATTAAAGTAATGTGAATAAATTAATGTTAATAAGTGATAAGCAGTGGTGAGCAGTCATGGGACTTTGTTGTATTGTTGCATTCTGTGTTACAGCATTCAACACATATAATAGAAACCGAAATAGAAAACCTTTTTTTATAATGAACCGAAAAAAGCACTTATCGTTGGGATTATGGGTGGATTAGTTTGAGCTCTGCATTAATTAGCCAACAAATCAAAAACATTCTCACATTGTGGAGATTGCTAGTTATCTCAAGCAGACTTTTCTTTCTGCTCTCCAATTCCATCTCTCTGTTACAGACTTTTGCCCCTTTTGGACCCATCTCTCTTGTAGCATACATTTCTCTGTTGGGGGTATGAATCAGTGGAGGCTGCTGAGGGGAGGACGGCTCATAATGAAGGTTGGAATGGAGTAGAATGGATGGAATGGAGTGAATGGTATCGAACGCATGAAAACCATGTGGTTGATACTACTCCGTTGACTCCATTCCAGCCATTATTATGAGCCTTTCTCCCCTCAGTAGCCTCCACTGGTATGAATGCCTGATTAAGGTGCAGGAATGTGTGTGTGAACGTCATATGGTATAGTGCCTGCGCTAGTCTCTAATCCCTTTTCTGAGCGTGTAATCCCCAACAGTGACCACATGATAGAGACTGAGATAGAGGGGCAGCCAAGCCAGGGCACATATATAGATTAGAGATAGGGTTGAAGCCAAGATGTTGTTGGTCTAGACTCTAGAGTTGACATGGTCAGTCAGGATAGCTAAGCTTCTATTATCCACAATACTGTTCCATGCAGTTTTGCTAATCCATTGAGTTGTGCTAGGCAAGGATGTTTGTCTGACTGTCTGTGTTATTGTTCCAGTGATTGATTTGGTGTTTAGTAGTTATTAGTCCGCCGTGCTTTAGTTTAATGTATATTTCCACAGTGGTGAGGTTTAACACAGTGGCCCCCTGGCTGGTTGTGTGTTGAAACCTCAGGTTCAGTCCATGTCATTTGTTTAGGAGGCTGATACTGAAGCCTTTTTGCCTTGGTAGTCCCTTTACTCTGATCCCAGTGGCAGCAGGTCTGCTCTCTCATTCTCACTCTCAGTGTGAGTGTGTTTTCGTGTGTGTGTGTGTGCCATTCCTCCCAATCTATACTGTACTCCCACACAGGCCCTCTTTGTTCTGTTTGGTTCCCCATTGTTGCCCAGGCTGATTTTATTTATGGTTCTTTGAAGTGTTCGTTAGTTAATCTTTTTTTAATGGGGAGTCAGAGGGACAGGGGGAGGCCCTTGATTTTATTCCAACAAGAATCTGTTTACTGGGTCTCTGAACTATTCCACCCTCTGTGCCACATGACACACCTCACAGCGGTCCAGCGCACTGATCATTTACATTTTAGTTATTTAGCAGATGCTCTTATACAGAGCGACTTACAGGAGCAATTAGGGTGAAGTGCCTTGCTCAAGGGCACCTCAACATATTTTTCATCTAGTCGGCACTGGGGGTTCGAACCAGTGACCTTTCGGTTTACTGGCCCAACACTCTTAAACGCTAGGCTACCTGCCGCCCGATCACATATATAATGTGGGCTGGGTGCTGGGATTTCCCAACCCTAGCCTCAGGGTCCCGCTGTGCGTGCTGAGTGGATGCTACGTGAACAATTAGTACCTTCAGAAGGATTTATTGAGCTTACTGAGCTTATAAAAGATGGGAGAATTTGTAAAGATTTTTTTTAGCTCATTCATGTAGACAGTAATAAAAAGGCATAACTCTCACACACTGTCTCTTTCTGTCTTTCCCCAGTGCTATTGACTGCTATAAACTGCTACAGTGTGAAGGCAGCCACGCGGGTCCAGGATGCCTTTGCAGCTGCCAAGCTCTTTGCCTTGGGCCTCATCATTATTATTGGTTTTGTGAAGATTGGCAAAGGTAAGATACAGCCACACAAAATCACTAACACACTCATCATAATGCACTTTACAGGAGGAGGTACACAGTGAAAACTAAACAGACAAGCCATAAAGTGCCATGCAACGGGAAAGGAAGTGGTCATTTGTAGCTCAGTTGGTAGAGCATGGCACTTGTAATGCAAGGGTAGTGGGTCCGATTCCTGCTTCAGATAAAAGTGTCTGCTAAATGGCATATATTGTTATATATTATAAGTCAGGCCCAATAACGATATGTCAGGTGATCGAGTGCAGGAAGTTGGCGTGGCCTTCATTGCCAATAAGGTATTTCCCCATAGATGGAGGGTGTCCCCAAGAGAGTGAAGTAACTAACTGTCTTAGCCCAGCGCCCAGTTTTTCTAAAGTTATCTATCCGGATTTCAGCTATCGGATTGGATGTATAGAAATAGAATGTAAAGAACATGAGTCCCCATTCAAGTCAATGATTCATCCGTTCTATTCATTCTATTGTTATGCATTTAATCCTATCTGATAGGTAACTGTGCGCTGGCGAATAGAAGTCTTCTTCCTCTTGACTAGCAGGATCAAGCATTATCATGATTGATTTTATTTCAGTTTCATATGAGCTTATAAAACACTATCTTGAAGAATCATGTGCACAAAAAAACGAAACAAAATTACATACAATTGACATGCATGCAAAATAATCATAGCAAGTACTTGCTATGATTATTTTATTACTTGCTATGTAAAAAAAATGTATGAGCAGTATCAAATACGCCTTGTAATTTCTAGACGCACAAAGGCAGCTTCATATCTCAGCAGCTTAAACATGAGTCAGTCTTTGAGAGCACAGGAAGCTGCTGCTATCACAGAACCAGGAAAAACACCTAATGTTGCACAATGTACAGTGCCTTGTGAAAGTATTCGGCCCCCTTAAACTTTGCGACCTTTTGCCACATTTCAGACTTCAAACATAAAGATATAAAACTGTATTTTTTTGTGAAGAATCAACAACAAGTGGGACACAATCATGAAGTGGAACGACATTTATTGGATATTTCAAACTTTTTTAACAAATCAAAAACTGAAAAATTGGGCGTGCAAAATTATTCAGCCCCCTTAAGTTAATACTTTGTAGCGCCACCTTTTGCTGCGATTACAGCTGTAAGTCGCTTGGGGTATGTCTCTATCAGTTTTGCACATCGAGAGACTGAATTTTTTTCCCATTCCTCCTTGCAAAACAGCTCGAGCTCAGTGAGGTTGGATGGAGAGCATTTGTGAACAGCAGTTTTCAGTTCTTTCCACAGATTCTCGATTGGATTCAGGTCTGGACTTTGACTTGGCCATTCTAACACCTGGATATGTTTATTTTTGAACCATTCCATTGTAGATTTTGCTTTATGTTTTGGATCATTGTCTTGTTGGAAGACAAATCTCCGTCCCAGTTTCAGGTCTTTTGCAGACTCCATCAGGTTTTCTTCCAGAATGGTCCTGTCTTTGGCTCCATCCATCTTCCCATCAATTTTAACCATCTTCCCTGTCCCTGCTGAAGAAAAGCAGGCCCAAACCATGATGCTGCCACCACCATGTTTGACAGTGGGGATGGTGTGTTCAGGGTGATGAGCTGTGTTGCTTTTACACCAAACATAACGTTTTGCATTGTTGCCAAAAAGTTCAATTTTGGTTTCATCTGACCAGAGCACCTTCTTCCACATGTTTGGTGTCTCCCAGGTGGCTTGTGGCAAACTTTAAACGACACTTTTTATGGATATCTTTAAGAAATGGCTTTCTTCTTGCCACTCTTCCATAAAGGCCAGATTTGTGCAATATACGACTGATTGTTGTCCTATGGACAGAGTCTCCCACCTCAGCTGTAGATCTCTGCAGTTCATCCAGAGTGATCATGGGCCTCTTGGCTGCATCTCTGATCAGTCTTCTCCTTGTATGAGCTGAAAGTTTAGAGGGACGGCCAGGTCTTGGTAGATTTGCAGTGGTCTGATACTCCTTCCATTTCAATATTATCGCTTGCACAGTGCTCCTTGGGATGTTTAAAGCTTGGGAAATCTTTTTGTATCCAAATCCGGCTTTAAACTTCTTCACAACAGTATCTCGGACCTGCCTGGTGTGTTCCTTGTTCTTCATGATGCTCTCTGCGCTTTTAACGGACCTCTGAGACTATCACAGTGCAGGTGCATTTATACGGAGACTTGATTACACACAGGTGGATTGTATTTATCATCTTTAGTCATTTAGGTCAACATTGGATCATTCAGAGATCCTCACTGAACTTCTGGAGAGAGTTTGCTGCACTGAAAGTAAAGGGGCTGAATAAATTTGCACGCCCAATTTTTCCGTTTTTGATTTGTTAAAAAAGTTTGAAATATCCAATAAATGTCGTTCCACTTCATGATTGTGTCCCACTTGTTGTTGATTCTTCACAAAAAAATACAGTTTTATATCTTTATGTTTGAAGCCTGAAATGTGGCAAAAGGTCGCAAAGTTCAAGGGGGCCGAATACTTTCGCAAGGCACTGTAAGAACAGAATGGATAAAAGAAATGGCAAACAAATAATCAATATTATACCCATCCTGTTCCCAACTCAAGGGTCCCAACTGGGGTCCTAAGGAAAGATTATGATCATTAACTTTAAGTGATATAAGTCCAACAGACATCACCATTCAATCCACTAGTGTTTTGGTCCAATTAAGATGTTCAGCCCAAATGAGAGGCATAAAAAACAACGTTATCATGTTCCAACAGTAAAACACTACTCCATTGTCCTGTGGGAGGAAGGAGAGCTGAGGGCCAGTCAGTACTGATTGAGAGATCAGTGTGGACTGATTCAGTGCCCAGACTGGGCTTATGGGCCACCTTGAAGGAAAACAAACAAGTCTTCCAGTCAGACTGATTTAATATTATGTAAAAGTAATTATGTTAGAATAAAAGGTACTGTTGAAGTGCAAGGAATTGCACTTTTTAAAACCTTTGTCCTGGAGATACCTGAGATTATGTAACCTGATGTTTTACTGTAGCAATTTAGCAAATGAGAATTCCTTTACAGAAGTGTGTGGTTAGTGCATGGGAGCAAATGAGTGATTCAAGCTTAACTAAACAGCTTACAGAGAGGTGCCACCCTATTTACCAGAGGCATGCCCCCCCTCCTTCAGTGTACCAAGACTGCAATGTCTAAGGTGCATACATTTGCAATGCTGCTCAGGGAACCGTTTCTGAGACTGCTAACCTTTCCCAGGTAACCCTGTGCCCTTAGGGGCCAGATACCCTCTGTTGGGTGAATATGTGTAGTCATGGCCTGCTGTGTAACCATGGCTGGTCCTGTTGTTCCCTGTTGGCCTCCTTGTTATCACATCTCTTTCCCCTCTCCTGGTTGTATATTTGGATGCACATGAAGTTAAGGGTGAAGTGTATGAGAGAGAATTTCTTTGCAGGCCAGAGCACTGGGCAAAAACAGGTTTAATCAACGTTGTTTCCATGTAATTTCAACCAAAGAAATCATTGTGATGACGTTAAATCAACGATGAAAACTCATTGGATTTGTAAAAACTCATCAATGTAAGGGCATTTTGTGTTTTTTTTTCACCCAACTTTGAACCTAAATCCAATGGCATGGTGAAATGTTTTGTTGATTTTGCATTGAATTCACATTAGTTGACATCTCAACCGAATGTTAATCAAAACTAGATGTTGAACTGACATCCTTGTCCAGTGGGGGAGCTCTTGCTTAAAGCACCAGACTAGATTGAATCAATCGTAACATTGGTGGTGGACTTTTAGCTATTTTTGTCAGACACTATAATACGGCTAGGCAGAGTTAATACTATCAATCATTCAGAGTTAAATATGGTTTCCCGGCTCTCTATCTTCTGTCTTCAACAGCAGCCCCACTCTCCCCCCCTCCATCTGCATGGTCCTGTCTGACTCTGCCAAAAAGTTTTCACAAAAAACAGCAACTTTAAACACTTAATTGTTTCTTGTTCATTCTTACACGGACTGATCTTTCTAATAGAGGACATTTTTGATTAAGGCTTTACTTGCAATGATCATGGTAATGGTTGTCTTTACTTGAATGAACTTGTTGTAAGTCCCTATGTGTCAGAGCATCTGCTAAATTACTTAAGTGTGTCTATATCTGTATTTCTTTGTCTGTCAGGATGTGTGCGTGTGATAGTTATATTGCCCCGTGACAAACTCTGTGTTGTGAAATAGCATGTATCAAATTATCATGGTCCTCCTGCTGCCAGCTCATGGCTGTGGTATGGAGGAGGATCATCCAGAGCTGGACTGCTCTGGTCTGGTCTTGTCTTATCTGGGTGGGACGCCACTGGGTTGGAGAGATACATCTAATGACAGAGGTCGAATGAACGCTCCTCTTGTCCTTTTTCTCTTTTCCTGACTGAGAGACATGCTCACTTCAGTGCATTTTAAACCACCTGTTGTCTATACTGGGCAGTCACCTAGGGTAAACGGATTAAGTATAAGATTCTGGGTCATTCCTTAATTTGGCAATAGGCTCAAGCAGGTTAATGGCAACAGGGTTGTTAAAAACTAATCTGATTAGGCTACTGCAATAGTCCAGTTCCTTTTCAATCAAAAGTGTTTTTGTTTGTCTTTTGGAGCCAGTCGGGAGGCTCTGTAGGGACATTCCTTGTCTGGGTGTCTTTAATGTGTGTTTTTCATGTGTACATCTCTGTCTCAGTACATCTCCCCTTGGCTGCTTATGAAATAGGCAGCCCTGCAATAGTTTTGCCATCACATTTCTTTCTGCTGGCTCAGTTGAAGGAACGGTAGTCAGTATTGTAACGGGATCTCTTAATAGTTTATTTACAACCTTTACAATTGTGCTGCTGTGACCAACTTTAACCCTCCCCAAATACAACACACATACGCCCACTTCCTGGCGGGAAGGAGCGATGGGCCAGTAACCGAAAGATTGCAGGATCGAATCCCCGAGTTGACAAGGTAAAAATAGGTTGTTCTGTCCCTGAGCAAGGCAGATAACCAACCCACTGTTCACCAGGCGCCGATGACGTGGATGTCGATTTAAGGCAGCCCCCCGCACCTCTCTGATTCAGAGGGGTTGGGTTAAATGCAGAAGACACATTTCAGTTGAATGCATTCAGTTGTACAACTGACTAGGTATTAAATCAAAATCAAATTCCTACATAGTCTCCCTCTGGCTAATCACGTAACTGCCAATCGTACCTACCTGTCATGCCACTCTGACATTGCTCCTCCTAATATTTATATATTTCTTAATTCCATTATTTGACTTTTAGATTTGTGTGTACTGTTGTGAATTGTTAGATACTACTGCACTGTTGTAGTTAGGAACACAAGCATTTCGCTACACCCGCAAAAACATCTGCTAAATAAATTCAGTAAAAAAAGAAACTTCCCTTTTTCAGGACACTGTCTTTCAAAGATAATTCGTAAAAATCCAAATAACTTCACATATCTTCATTGTAAAGGGTTTAAACAATGTTTCCCATGCTTGTTCAATTAACCATAAACAATTAAGAACATGCACCTGTGGAACGGTCATTAAGACACTAACAGCTTACAGACGGTAGGCAATTAAGGTCAGTCATGAAAACTTAGGAAACAAAAGAGGCCTTTCTTCTGACTGAAAAACACTAAAAGAACGATGCCTGGGTCCCTGCTCATCTGCGTGAACGTGCCTTAGGTATGCTGCAAGGAGGCATGAGGACTGCAGATGTGGCCAGGGCAATAAATTGCAACGTCCGTACTGTGAGACGCATGAGACAGCGCTACAGGGAGACGGGACGGACAGCTGATTGTCCTCGCAGTGTCAGACCACGTGTAGCAACACCTGCACATGATCGGTACATCCGAACATCACACCTGTGGGACAGGTACAGGATGACAACAAGAACTGCCCGAGTTACACCAGGAACGCACAATCCCTCCATCAGTGTTAGGCTGAGAGAGGCTGGACTGAGGGCTTGTAGGCCTGTTGTAAGGCAGGTCCTCACCAGACATCACTGGCAACAATATCGCCTATGGGCACAAACCAAATCAAATCAAATGTATTTATATAGCCCTTCGTACATCAGTTGATATCTCAAAGTGCTGTACAGAAACCCAGCCTAAAACCCCAAACAGCAAGCAATGCAGGTGCAGAAGCACGGTGGCTAGGAAAAACTCCCTAGAAAGGCCAAAACCTAGGAAGAAACCTAGAGAGGAACCAGGCTATGTGGGGTGGCCAGTCCTCTTCTGGCTGTGCCGGGTGGAGATTATAACAGAACATGGCCAAGATGTTCAAATGTTCATAAATACCAGCATGGTCGAATAATAATAAGGCAGAACAGTTGAAACTGGAGCAGCAGCACGGTCAGGTGGACTGGGGACAGCAAGGAGTCATCATGTCAGGTAGTCCTGGGGCATGGTCCTAGGGCTCAGGTCAGTTGAAACTGGAGCAGCAGCACGGCCAGGTGGACTGGGGACAGCAAGGAGTCATCATGTCAGGTAGTCCTGGGGCATGTTCCTAGGGCTCAGGTCCTCCGAGAGAGAGAAAGAAAGAGAGAAGGAGAGAATTAGAGAACGCACACTTAGATTCACACAGGACACCGAATAGGACAGGAGAAGTACTCCAGATATAACAAACTGACCCTAGCCCCCCGACACATAAACTACTGCAGCATAAATACTGGAGGCTGAGACAGGAGGGGTCAGGAGACACTGTGGCCCCATCCGAGGACACCCCCGGACAGGGCCAAACAGGAAGGATATAACCCCACCCACTTTGCCAAAGCACAGCCCCCACACCACTAGAGGGATATCTTCAACCACCAACTTACCATCCTGAGACAAGGCTGAGTATAGCCCACAAAGACCTCCGCCACGGCACAACCCAAGGGGGTAGGGGGGGGGGGCAACCCAGACAGGATGACCACATCAGGGAATCAACCCACTCAGGTGACCCACACCCTCCAGGGACGGCATGAGAGAGCCCCAGTAAGCCAGTGACTCAGCCCCTGTAATAGGGTTAGAGGAAGAGAATCCCAGTGGAAAGAGGGGAACCGGCCAGGCAGAGACAGCAAGGGCGGTTCGTTGCTCCAGAGCCTTTCTGTTCACCTTCCCACTCATGGGCCAGACTACACTCAATCATATGACCCACTGAAGAGATGAGTCTTCAGTAAAGACTTAAAGGTTGAGACCGAGTTTGCGTCTCTGACATGGGTAGGCAGACCGTTCCATGAAAATGGAGCTCTATAGGAGAAAGCCCTGCCTCCAGCTGTTTGCTTAGAAATTCTAGGGACAATTAGGAGGCCTGCGTCTTGTGACCGTAGCGTACGTGTAGGTATGTACGGCAGGACCAAATCAGAGAGATAGGTAGGAGCAAGCCCATGTAGTGCTTTGTAGGTTAGCAGTAAAACCTTGAAATCAGCCCTTGCTTTGACAGGAAGCCAGTGTAGAGAGGCTAGCACTGGAGTAATATGATCAATTTTTTTGGTTCTAGTCAGGATTCTAGCAGCCGTATTTAGCACTAACTGAAGTTTATTTAGTGCTTTATCCGGGTAGCCGGACAGTAGAGCATTACTGTAGTCTAACCTAGAAGTGACAAAAACATGGATTAATTTTTCTGCATCATTTTTGGACAGAAAGTTTCTGATTTTTGCAATGTTACGTAGATGGAAAAAAGCTGTCCTTGAAATGGTCTTGATATGTTCTTCAAAAGAGAGATCAGGGTCCAGAGTAACGGCAAGTTACTTCACAGTTTTATTTGAGACGACTGTACAACCATTAAGATTAATTGTCAGATTCAACAGAAGATCTCTTTGTTTCTTGGGACCTAGAACAAGCATCTCTGTTTCCACTTCCTTATGTCTGAAACACATGCTTCTAGCAAGGGCAATTTTGGGGCTTCACCATGTTTCATTGAAATGTACAGCTGTGTGTCATCCGCATAGCAGTGAAAGTTAACATTATGTTTTCGAAAAACATCCCCAAGAAGTAAAATATATAGTGAAAACAATAGTGGTACTAAAACGGAACCTTGAGGAACACCGAAATTTACAGTTGATTTGTCAGAGGACAAACCATTCACAGAGACAAACTGATATCTTTCCGACAGATAAGATCTAAACCAGGCCAGAACTTGTCCGTGTAGACCAATTTTGGTTTCCAATCTCTCCAAAAGAATGTGGTGATCGATGGTATCAAAAGCAGCACTAAGGTCTAGGAGCACGAGGACAGATGCAGAGCCTCGGTCCGATGCCATTAAAATGTAATTTACCACCTTCACAAGTGCCGTCTCAGTGCTATGATGGGGTCTAAAACCAGACTGAAGCATTTCGTATACATTGTTTGTCTTCAGGAAGGCAGTGAGTTGCTGCGCAACAGCCTTTTCTAACATTTTTGAGAGGAATGGAAGATTCGATATAGGCCGATAGTTTTTTATATTTTCTGGGTCAAGGTTTGGCTTTTTCAAGAGAGGTTTTATTACTGCCACTTTTAGTGAGTTTGGTACACATCCGGTGGATAGAGAGCCGTTTATTATGTTCAACATAGGAGGGCCAAGCACAGGAAGCAGCTCTTTCAGTAGTTTAGTTGGAATAGGGTCCAGTATGCAGCTTGAAGGTTTAGAGGCCATGATTATTTTCATCATTGTGTCAAGAGATATAGTACTAAAACACTTGAGCGTTTCTCTTGATCCTAGGTCCTGGCAGAGTTGTGCAGACTCAGGACAACTGAGCTTTGAAGGAATACGCAGATTTAAAGAGGAGTCCGTAATTTGCTTTCTAATAATCATAATCTTTTCCTCAAAGAAGTTCATGAATTTATCACTGCTAAAGTGAAAGTCATCCTCTCTTGGGGAATGCTGCTTTTTAGTTAGCTTTGCGACAGTATCAAAAAGGAATTTCGGATTGTTCTTATTTTCCTCAATTAAGTTAGAAAAATAGGATGATCGAGCAGCAGTAAGGGCTCTTCGGTACTGCACAGTACTGTCTTTCCAAGCTAGTCGGAAGACTTCCAGTTTGGTGTGGCGCCATTTCCGTTCCAATTTTCTGGAAGCTTGCTTCAGAGCTCGGGTATTTTCTGTGTACCAGGGAGCTAGTTTCTTATGAGAATTTTTTTTAATTCTTAGGGGTGCAACTGCATCTAGGGTATTGCGCAAGGTTAAATTGAGTTCCTCAGTTAGGTGGTTAACTGATTTTTGTCCTCTGGCGTCCTTGGGTAGACAGAGGGAATCTGGAAGGACATCAAGGAATCTTTGTGTTGTCTGTGAATTTATAGCACGACTTTTGATGTTCCTTGGTTGGGGTCTGAGCAGATTATTTGTTGCAATTGCAAACGTAATAAAATGGTGGTCCGATAGTCCAAGATTATGAGGAAAAACATTAAGCTCCACAACATTTATTCCATGGGACAAAACTAGGTCCAGAGTATGACTGTGACAGTGAGTGGGTCCAGAGACATGTTGGACAAAACCCACTGAGTCGATGATGGCTCCGAAAGCCTTTTGGAGTGGGTCTGTGGACTTTTCCATGTGAATATTAAAGTCACCAAAGATTAGAATATTATCTGCTATGACTACAAGGTCCGATAGGAATTCAGGGAACTCAGTGAGGAACGCTGTATATGGCCCAGGAGGCCTGAGTAGGCTGCATAGATTTCATGACTAGAAGCTCAAAAGACGAAAACGTCTTTTTTTTTTTTGTAAATTGAAATTTGCTATCGTAAATGTTAGCAACACCTCCGCCTTTGCGGGATGCACGGGGGATATGGTCACTAGTGTAGCCAGGAGGTGAGGCCTCATTTAACACAGTAAATTCATCAGGCTTAAGCCATGTTTTAGTCAGGCCAATCACATCAAGATTATGATCAGTGATTAGTTCATTGACTATAATTGCCTTTGAAGTAAGGGAACTAACATTAAGTAGCCCTATTTTGAGATGTGAGGTATCATGATCTCTTTCAATAATGACAGGAAGGGAGGTGGTCTTTATCCTAGTGAGATTGCTAAGGCGAACACCGCCATGTTTAGTTTTGCCCAACCTAGGTCGAGGCACAGACACGGTCTCAATGGTGATAGCTGAGCTGACTCAGCTATGACTGTGCTAGTGGCAGACTCCACTATGCTGGCAGGCTGGCTAACAGCCTGCTGCCTGGCCTGCACCCTATTTCATTGTGGAGCTAGAGGAGTTAGAGCCCTGTCTATGTTGGTAGATAAAATGAGAGCAGGCTTGGTCCTGTTTGTGGGTGAGTCCCAGAAAGAGGGCCAATTATCTACAAATTCTATCTTTTCGGAGGGGCAGAAAACAGTTTTCAACCAGTGATTGAGTTGTGAGACTGCTATAGAGCTCATCACTCCCCCTAACTGGGAGGGGGCCAGAGACAATTACTCGATGCCGACACATCTTCCTAGCTGATTTACACGCAGAAGCTATGTTGCGCTTGGTGATCTCTGACTGTTTCATCCTAACATCGTTGGTGCCGACGTGGATAACAATATCTCTATACTCTCTACACTCGCCAGTTTTAGCTTTAGCCAGCACCATCTTCAGATTAGCCTTAACGTCGGTAGCCCTGCCCCCCGGTAAACAGTGTATGATCGCTGGATGATTCGTTTTAAGTCTAATACTGCGGGTAATGGAGTCGCCAATGACTAGAGTTTTCAATTTGTCAGAGCTAATGGTGGGAAGCTTCGGCGTCTCAGACCCCGTAACGGGAGGAGTAGAGACCAGAGAAGACTCGGCCTCTGACTCCGACCCGCTGCTTAATGGGGAAAACCGGTTGAAAGTTTCTGTCGGCTGAATGAGCGACACCGGTTGAACGTTCCTACAGCATTTCCTTCCAGAAACCGTGAGAAAGTTGTCCGGCTGCGGGGACTGTGCCAGGGGATTTATACTACTATCTGTACTTACTGGTGGCACAGACGCTGTTTCATCCTTTCCTACACTGAAATTACCCTTGCCTAACGATTGCGTCTGAAGCTGGGCTTGTAGCACAGCTATCCTCGCCGTAAGGCGAGTACAGCGACTGCAATTAGAAGGCATCATGTTAATGTTACTACTTAGCTTCGGCTGTTGGAGGTCCTGACGAATCGTGTCCAGATAAAGCGTCCGGAGTGAAAAAGTTGAGGAAAAAATATATATATATATACAGTGCCTTGCGAAAGTATTCGGCCCCCTTGAACTTTGCGACCTTTTGCCACATTTCAGGCTTCAAACATAAATATATAAAACTGCATTTTTTTGTGAAGAATCAACAACAAGTGGGACACAATCATGAAGTGGAACGACATTTATTGGATATTTCAAACTTTTTTAACAAATCAAAAACTGAAAAATTGGGCGTGCAAAATTATTCAGCCACCTTAAGTTAATACTTTGTAGCGCCAGCTTTTGCTGCGATTACAGCTGTAAGTCGCTTGGGGTATGTCTCTATCAGTTTTGCACATCGAGAGACTGAAATGTTTTCCCATTCCTCCTTGCAAAACAGCTCGAGCTCAGTGAGGTTGGATGGAGAGCATTTGTGAACAGCAGTTTTCAGTTCTTTCCACAGATTCTCGATTGGATTCAGGTCTGGACTTTGACTTGGCCATTCTAACAGGGCGCGCAACCAATATATTTGTGTCATAAGAGTTTCAGTGGACTAGCTGATGTTGCAGAACTTTGGGAAGATCCTTACCATGTTGGAACGTCATGCAGGCTTTAGGCTTAGAGTTGGGGGACAATAAAGGTGGAAGGTCATGGTCCTACATGAAGAGGGACATGGGGGTTCTCACGGCCCAGTGTTTGTCCTGTTTAATCATGGGCCCCTGTCTGAAACAACACTCTGGGAATTGTTTGTTCAGAGAATGTCTGGCTCTTTGGGTCAGCTGGTACTGTTGGAATGTCCATCCCTGGTGTGTTCCCTCAGGCATACGCTTCACATTTGCCTTGTTTTTATTTTTTATTTTTTTAAACAGGTAGCCCCTGAGTTGTGGAATCAGTGAAATCCCCATTACTGTTGATGGTAGGGGATTAAAGTAGAGGTCGACCGATACCGATTATTGGAGGACAAAAAAAGCCGATACCGATTAATCAGACGATTTTTATATTTATATTTGTAATAATGAGAATTACAACAATACAGAGTGAACACTTTATTTAACTTAACATAATACGTAAAAATCCATTTATTATCAAATAAATAATGAAACATGTTCAATTTGGTTTAAATAATGCAAAAACACAGTGTTGGAGAAGAAAGTAAAAGTGCAATATGTGCCATGTAAAAAAGCTAACGTTTAAGTTCCTTGCTCAGAACATGAGAACACATGAAAACTGGTGGTTCCTTTTAACATGAGTCTTCAATATTCCCAGTTAAGACGTTTTAGGTTGTAGTTATTATAGGAATTAAAGGACTATTTTTCTCTATACCATTTGTATTTCATACACCTTTGACTATTGGATGTTCTTATTGGCACTATAGTATTGCCAGCCTAATCTCGGAAATTGATAGGCTTGAAGTCATGTGCTTCAAGCATTGCGAAGAGCTGCTGGCAAATGCAGGAAAGTGCTGTCTGAATGAATGCTTACAAGCCTGCTGCTGCCTACCACCGCTCAGTCAGACTGCTCTATCAAATATCAAATCATAGACTTAATTATAATATAATAACACACAGAAATACGAGCCTTTGGTCATTAATATCGTAAAATCCGGAAACGATCATTTTGAAAACAAAACGTTTATTCTTTCAGTGAAATAAGGAATCGTTCCGTATTTTATTGAACGGGCGGCATCCCTAAGTCTAAATATTGCTGTTACATTGCACAACCTTCAATGTTATGTCATAATTATTTAAGATTCTGGCAAATTAATAACGGTCTTTGTTAGGAAGAAATGGTCTTCACGCAGTTCGCAATGAGCCAGGCGGCCCAAACTGCTGCATATACCCTGACTCTGCTTGCACTGAACGCAAGAGAAGTGACACAATTTCCCTAGTTAATATTGCCTGCTAACATTAATTTCTTTTAACTAAATATGTAGGTTTAAAAATATATACTTATGTATTGATCTTAAGAAAGGCATTGATGTTTATGTTTAGGTACATATTGGTGTAACGATTGTGCTTTTTTTCGCGAATGCTCTTGTTAAATCATCACCCGTTTGGCGAAGTAGGCTGTGATTCGATGATAAATTAACAGGCACCACATTGATTATATGCAACGCAGGACAAGCTAGTTAAACTAGTAATATCATCAACCATGTGTAGTTAACTAGTGATTATGTTAAGATTGATTGTTTTTTATATACGTTTAATGCTAGCTAGCAACTTACTTTGGCTCCTTGCTGCACTCATGTGTCTCCTCGTGGAATGCAATGTAATCGGCCATAATCGGCATCCAAAAATGCAGATTACGATTGTTATGAAAACTTGAAATCGGCCCTAACTAATCGGCCATGCTGATCGGTCAACCTCTAGATTAAAGTTTAAACCACGGATGCTCACAGCCTTTTGAACAAGCTCTAAATGATATTAGTGATATTTTGTCCGGGTACATTTGTCTAGCCCTGCACTATTTCAATGGTTTCAAGTTGATCATGGTGCATTTGTTATCTAGTGTTGTATCATTCCAGAACCCTGCTCTGAAACAATTCATAGGGATACTGATTCTGTCCACTTTGTGTTCAATGAGTCAGTCAACTTTGGGCTTACCTTTCCAACTCCCTTTCTCTCCTTCTTCCAGGTGACACAGTCAACCTGTTACCAGAAAATTCTTTCAAGAATTCAAACTACGACTTTGGGAACATTGGACTGGCCCTGTACAGTGGTCTGTTTGCGTATGGGGGCTGGTAAGTACAGAGAACTAGAACTTGACTGACATCCAGAACTATTGAACACTAGGCCAGCATTTTGTCCTCCATTCTAATCCCATTGTAAACCCCCTCTTAGGAGGACTGACTAATTAAGAACTCTACTAAGTGAATTGAAAAGTCTGTTCAGACTAATCCTCCCCATGCCTGGTGTTCACTCCCTCTTTCTCCGTCCCTCTCCCGCTTTCTCCTCACTAGCTAGGCCTCCATCCAATTGGCAACATTTGCATGCAAATATTCTCAAATCTGCATAAATGAAATGTGCAAATTTCCCACAAGTGGTGTGTTTCCACCAAACTTGAATCTAATGTTCAATGTGTTTCCATTTGTAATTTCAACTCTACCGATAGTTTTAAATAGAAAATGCACTTACTCTGGTCTTGGCACACAGCTCCAGTCTACATGATGAATTTATTTAACTAGGCAAGTCAGTTAAGAACAAATTATTATTTACAATGATGGCCTAGGAACAGCAGGTTAACTGCCTTGTTCAGGTGCAGAACGACAGATTTTTACCTTGTCAGCTCAGGGATTCGATCTAGCAACCTTTTGTGTACTGGCCTAATGCTCTAACCACTAGGCTACCTGCTGCCTGATGATGGATTTGAGCGAGAATGTTTTTATTTATAAAAATGGCAGTCAAGCATTGATCATCATGTCACCAGAATAAGACCCTTGATATGTTATTAGAAAGGAGCATCAAGCTCATATCTTGCACTTTCACCACCCTGTAAAGGTTGTTTAATCCGCATCCTATTTTAAATTGCATGGTTTCCCAAGCCGTAGTGGGAGGAACACACACCAGTGTGGTTTCAAGTTGACTTCGATATGGTGGTGTTTACATCAATATTTGCGCATAAAGGCATTTCCACCGCCATTCCTCGCATAATTAATTTTACAGACACAAAAGATCCCACTATGTCAAATGAACAAATTATCTGCCGGCATTTACCAAATTGAACCAAAACTTCCTGTTTCCATCACAGCTGTCATATTTTCTTTAAATATGATGACTTTACTTGCATAAAAACTGTGGATGGAAACTTGGTTACAGTCTCACTCTTTCCTCTCCCGTCTGGTCTTTTTACCACTGTGTGTTATGTTTTGTTCATCTATGGTATATGAAAGCTATGATTACAATAGATTTACCCAAAGTGTTCTGTTCTGATTGTCTCTCTGTGTATCTAAACCATGTCTTCTTTATCTTGCAGGAATTACTTGAACTTTGTTACAGAAGAAATGATTGAACCTTACAAGTGAGTGTCCAAACTAGTCCATGGGTACGGTCCAAACACTTAAAAGACACACCCTCGTCCACTTACCCTCGCCTTATGCCCTTGGGGGAATCCCCGTTGCCATCTTGGCAGGACAGCCAAGCAAGAGATGTTTGCAACGTAAGACCCAGGCCTCGTTTTTAGTCGGCTTTGCGAGTGTACAATTATCTTCACTCCGGGGCCTGAAACTCCCCATAATTCAAACCACGACGATTGTACTTCTGCTAAGAAAAGTCTGTGAAAACTTAAAAACAACAATGGAGAAGTCAACATGCAAGTGTAAGTAAAAACGAATGCAAATAAGTTAGACATTTTGCTACTCTGTAAAAAGTACATATGTTTTTGGAAATTGTAGAAATAAAAAATGTTCCTTCTTCAGAAGTTCCAGCTAGGCAGGCTAATGTTAGTTAGCTAATTCATTTTCTAGCTATCATACAGTAGGCGTATATTAATAATTATATATTTAATATAAGTAGACATGCACTCATAATTGACTGTAGTGCATATAAAGCACCCACAAGCTACCAGAGGCTGAAAACACAATCAGTGCAGGATGATTGTGTGGTTTACTTAAAAATAATTCCTTCCTCCCTCGCCCCTTGCCCTGCAAGTGTAAACTCGTCAGACGTCATGATACGTCATCAGAAGTGTCAACTGAATTTGAGGGCTGAGGGGATAGGGTGTGTCTTTTAAGAGTTTGGACCGCAGCCCATGTTCCTTGTAACATACCATAGGTCAAGAATGACAACCTATGCATTTTGAAAATAATTACTGGTACATGCATGTTTTATGTTAACACGATTCCTGTGTCTGTTACGGTGCGTGAATGAGGACCCAAAAGCGAATTAACGTAAACAGAGCTTCTTTAATAACAAAACAAAACGTAGGCTCAGATGGACCGGCAGGTTCCGACAGGACAGGACAAGGTTGCAGCAAACATGACGATAGTCTGGTTCAGGCATGAACAACACAAACAAGAATCCGACAAAGACAGGAGCAGAAACAGAGAGAGATATAGAGGACTAATCAGAGGGAAAAAGGGAACATGTGGGAAAAGGGGTGACGAGGTAGTTAGGAGGAGACAAGGCACAGCTGGGGGAAAGAGGGGGAGAAAAGGTAACCTAACAACGACCAGCAGAGGGAGACAGGGTGAAGGGAAAGGACAGAAACAAGACACAACATGACAGTACATGACAGTACCCCCCCACTCACCGAGCGCCTCCTGGCGCACTCGAGGAGGAAACCTGGCGGCAACGGAGGAAATCATCGATCAGCGCACGGTCCAGCACGTCCCGAGAGGGAAGAAGTCGAACTGCGACAGGATTAATGATCCGAGAAATACGGAACGGACCAATGAACCGCGGGGTCAACTTGCGAGAAGTGGTCTTAAGGGGAAGGTTCTGAGTGGAGAGCCAAACTCTCTGACCGCGACAATATCTAGGACTCTTAGTTCTACGCTTATTAGCAGCCCTCACAGTCTGCGCCCTATAACGGCAAAGTGCAGACCTGACCCTCTTCCAGGTGCGCTCGCAACGTTGGACAAAAGCCTGAGCGGAGGGGACGCTGGACTCGGCGAACTGAGATGAGAACAGCGGAGGCTGGTACCCGAGGCTACTCTGAAAAGGAGATAGCCCGGTCGCAGACGAAGGAAGCGAGTTGTGGGCGTATTCTGCCCAGGGGAGCTGTTCTGACCAAGACGCAGGGTTGCGAAAAGAAAGACTGCGTAAGATGCGACCAATAGTCTGATTGGCCCGTTCTGCTTGACCGTTAGACTGGGGGTGAAAGCCGGAAGAGAGACTGACGGAAGCCCCAATCAAACGGCAAAACTCCCTCCAAAATTGAGACGTGAATTGCGGACCTCTGTCCGAAACGACGTCTGACGGAAGGCCATGAATTCTGAAAACATTCTCGATGATGATTTGTGCCGTCTCTTTAGCTGAAGGAAGCTTAGCAAGGGGAATAAAATGAGCCGCCTTAGAGAACCTGTCGACAACCGTAAGAATAACAGTCTTCCCCGCTGACGAAGGCAGTCCGGTGACAAAATCTAAGGCGATGTGAGACCACGGTCGAGAGGGAATGGGAAGCGGCCTGAGACGGCCGGCAGGAGGAGAGTTACCGGACTTAGTCTGCGCGCAGACCGAACAAGCAGCCACGAAGCGACGCGTGTCATGCTCCCGGGTGGGCCACCAAAAGCGCTGGCGAATGGAAGCAAGCGTACCCCGAACGCCAGGGTGGCCGGCTAACTTGGCAGAGTGAGCCCACTGAAGAACGGCCAGACGAGTAGGAACGGGAACGAAAAGAAGGTTCCTGGGACAAGCGCGCGGCGACGGAGTTTGAGTGAGTGCTTGCTTTACCTGCCTCTCAATTCCCCAGACAGTCAACCCGACAACACGCCCCTCAGGGAGAATCCCCTCGGGGTCAGTGTAGGCTACTGAAGAACTGAAGAGACGAGATAAAGCATCAGGCTTGGTGTTCTTAGAGCCCGGACGATAAGAAATCACGAACTCGAAACGAGCGAAAAACAGCGCCCAGCGCGCCTGACGCGCATTAAGTCGTTTGGCAGAACGGATGTACTCAAGGTTCCTATGGTCAGTCCAAACGACAAAAGGAACGGTCGCCCCCTCCAACCACTGTCGCCATTCGCCTAGGGCTAAGCGGATGGCGAGCAGTTCGCGGTTTCCCACATCATAGTTACGTTCCGACGGCGACAGGCGATGAGAAAAATACGCGCAAGGGTGGACCTTGTCGTCAGAGAAGGAGCGCTGAGAAAGAATGGCTCCCACGCACACCTCTGACGCGTCAACCTCGACAATGAACTGTCTAGAGACGTCAGGTGTAACAAGGATAGGTGCGGATGTAAAACGATTCTTGAGGAGATCAAAAGCTCCCTGGGCGGAAACGGACCACTTAAAGCACGTCTTGACAGAAGTAAGGGCTGTGAGAGGGGCTGCCACCTGACCGAAATTACGGATGAAACGACGATAGAAGTTCGCGAAGCCGAGAAAGCGCTGCAACTCGACGCGTGACTTAGGGACGGGCCAATCAATGACAGCTTGGACCTTAGCGGGATCCATCTTAATGCCTTCAGCGGAAATAACAGAACCGAGAAATGTGACGGAGGAGGCATGAAAAGAGCACTTCTCAGCCTTCACAAAAAGACAATTCTCTAAAAGGCGCTGGAGGACACGTCGAACGTGCTGAACATGAATCTGGAGTGACGGTGAAAAAATCAGGATATCGTCAAGGTAAACGAAAACAAAGATGTTCAGCATGTCTCTCAGGACATCATTGACTAATGCCTGAAAGACAGCTGGAGCGTTAGCGAGGCCGAAAGGAAGAACCCGGTATTCAAAGTGCCCTAACGGAGTGTTAAACGCCGTCTTCCACTCGTCCCCCTCCCTGATGCGCACGAGATGGTAAGCGTTACGAAGGTCCAACTTAGTGAAAAACCTGGCTCCCTGCAGGATCTCGAAGGCTGAAGACATAAGAGGAAGCGGATAACGATTCTTCACTGTTATGTCATTCAGCCCTCGATAATCTATGCAGGGGCGCAGGGACCCGTCCTTCTTCTTAACAAAAAAAAACCCCGCTCCGGCGGGAGAGGAGGAGGGGACTATGGTACCGGCGGCAAGAGCTACAGACAAATAATCTTCGAGAGCCTTACGTTCGGGAGCCGACAGAGAGTATAGTCTACCCCGGGGGGGAGTGGTTCCCGGAAGGAGATCAATACTACAATCATACGACCGGTGTGGAGGAAGAGAGGTGGCCCTGGACCGACTGAACACCGTGCGCAGATCGTGATATTCCTCCGGCACTCCTGTCAAATCACCAGGCTCCTCCTGTGAAGAAGAGACAGAGGAAACAGGAGGGATAGCAGACATTAAACATTTCACATGACAAGAGACGTTCCAGGAGAGGATAGAATTACTAGACCAATTAATGGAAGGATTATGACAAACTAGCCAGGGATGGCCCAAAACAACAGGTGTAAAAGGTGAACGAAAAATTAAAAAAGAAATGGTTTCGCTATGATTACCAGAAACAGTGAGGGTTAAAGGCAGCGTCTCACGCTGAATCCTGGGGAGAGGACTACCATCCAGGGCGAACAAGGCCGTGGACTCCCTTAACTGTCTGAGAGGAATGTCATGTTCCCGAGCCCAGGTCTCGTCCATAAAACAGCCCTCCGCCCCAGAGTCTATTAAGGCACTGCAGGAAGCTGACGAACCGGTCCAGCGTAGATGGACCGACAAGGTAGTGCAGGATCTTGAAGGAGAGACAGGAGTAGTAGCGCTCACCAGTAGCCCTCCGCTTACTGATGAGCTCTGGCTTTTACTGGACATGAAGTGACAAAATGACCAGCAGAACCGCAATAGAGACAGAGGCGGTTGGTGATTCTCCGTTCCCTCTCCTTAGTCGAGATGCGGATACCTCCCAGCTGCATAGGCTCAGCACCCGAGCCGGCAGAGGAAGATGGTAGTGATGCGGAGAGGGGGGCAACGGAGAACGCAAGCTCCTTTCCACGAGCTCGGTGACGAAGATCAACCCGTCGCTCAATGCGAATAGCGAGTTCAATCAAGGAATCCACGCTGGAAGGAACCTCCCGGGAGAGAATCTCATCCTTTACCTCTGCGCGGAGACCCTCCAGAAAACGAGCGAGCAAAGCCGGCTCGTTCCAGCCACTGGAGGCAGCAAGAGTGCGAAACTCAATAGAGTAGTCTGTTATGGATCGATTACCCTGACATAGGGAAGACAGGGCCCTGGAAGCCTCCTCCCCAAAAACAGATCGATCAAAAACCCGTATCATCTCCTCCTTAAAGTCCTGATACTGGTTAGTACACTCAGCCCTTGCCTCCCAGATTGCCGTGCCCCACTCACGAGCCCGTCCAGTAAGGAGAGATATGACGTAGGCGACACGAGCAGTGCTCCTGGAGTAAGTGTTGGGCTGGAGAGAAAACACAATATCACACTGGGTGAGGAACGAGCGGCATTCAGTGGGCTCCCCAGAGTAACACGGCGGGTTATTGATTCTGGGCTCCGGAGATTCGAAAGCCCTGGAAGTGGCCGGTGGATCGAGGCGGAGATGGTGAACCTGTTCTGTGAGGTTGGAGACTTGGGTGGCCAGGGTCTCAACGGCATGTCGAGCAGCAGACAATTCCTGCTTGTGTCTGCCTAGCATCGCTCCCTGGATCTCGACGGCTGAGTGGAGAGGATCTGAAGTCGCTGGGTCCATTCTTGGTCGGATTCTTCTGTTACGGTGCGTGAATGAGGACCCAAAAGCGAATTAACGTAAACAGAGCTTCTTTAATAACAAAACAAAACGTAGGCTCAGATGGACCGGCAGGTTCCGACAGGACAGGACAAGGTTGCAGCAAACATGACGATAGTCTGGTTCAGGCATGAACAACACAAACAAGAATCCGACAAAGACAGGAGCAGAAACAGAGAGAGATATAGAGGACTAATCAGAGGGAAAAAGGGAACAGGTGGGAAAAGGGGTGACGAGGTAGTTAGGAGGAGACAAGGCACAGCTGGGGGAAAGAGGGGGAGAAAAGGTAACCTAACAACGACCAGCAGAGGGAGACAGGGTGAAGGGAAAGGACAGAAACAAGACACAACATGACAGTACATGACAGTGTCAGTCCGTTTCAAAGTTATAATTACCTCAGATTTTCTTCCGACGTAGGTAAACAAAGGAAGTATTATGTCAGAGGTGGCGTGTTAAACTCTATAACTCACTGCTCCCCCCCCCCCCACACCCATAGGAACCTGCCTCGTGCTATCATCATCTCCTTGCCCATCGTCACTGTGGTGTACGTACTGACTAACCTGGCCTACTTCACCACTCTGAGTCCAGAAGAGATGCTGAGCTCTGAGGCTGTGGCGGTGGTAAGTTCTCCCCCATACTGAACCAGCCTGTACTAGTCTCTCGTGACAGATTTATGGTGTTGAGATTAGCCTGTACATACAGTACAGAACTGTCTCTCCACTGGTACACACTCAATATCAGGTTACGTACATCACTGTATGTCTTAGTACACACAGCCCAGTGACAGGTAGACAGAATTTGTTTGCTGATATTGTTTGTTTTTCTGTCCTTCAGGACTTTGGAAACTACCACCTGGGCCCCATGGCTTGGATCATCCCTGTGTTTGTGGGACTGTCCTGTTTCGGCTCTGTTAATGGCTCTCTCTTTACATCATCCAGGTATCTCACAAACACACACACACTTACACCAGTGGAGTCTGGTGGGAGGAGCTATAGGAGGATGGGCTCAGTGTAATGTCTGGAATGGAATTAATGGAATGGTATAAAACATATAAAGCCATGTTTGACTCTATTCCAGACATTACGATGAGCCCGTCCTCCTATAGCTCTTCCCACCATAGTCCTCTGACTTACACTTATTAATTCACACACAAAATCCAAAGCTATATACAAGTATGCTCTTTTGGTTTGTGTGTATGTATAAATACTATAACCCCTGTTCTCTTTGTCAGGTTGTTCTTTGTGGGCTCAAGAGAAGGCCACCTCCCCAGTCTGCTGTCCATGATCCACCCCGACCTGCTGACCCCTCTGCCGTCACTCATCTTCACAGTACGTAACCTCTCTCTGACCAGGTGCTTCTCAAAACTGCCCCACCATCGAGGGCTCTCATCATTCAATATGCAAAGTAAAATATAATATTGGAACTTGTAGTCAAACATTGAGCCTGAGGATTGAGGCTCAGTATTATGCTTATTATTAGCAATTTTTCATGCCTGTCTACAATAGTCACTGCTGTGTGCTACGTTCACATCTCTCTCTCATACTTCCCTCACAGTGCCTCATGACGCTGCTGTACGCCTTCTCCAACGACATCTTCTCTGTCATCAACTTCTTCAGTTTCTTCAACTGGCTCTGTATTGCCATGGCGATAATCGGCATGATGTGGCTGCGCTACAAGAAACCTGAGCTGGAACGACCAATTAAGGTGAGAATATGTGTAATGTCTTGAACCTGTTTTCAACTGATCAGGCACCAGAGAGAGAGCTCTTTGTTTGCGGCTGATGCACGTTCATTTTTAATTTAGTCATGTAGAAACTGTCACACTGGAATTTTCCACTCCTAATGCCAGGTTCAGCAGTTTACTTGTCTAACATCGGCTCACTTGCGCTGAGGTGGGAGGGGTGGCAATATTTGAAATATGTCCTTAAAAACACGTGCAAAAGTGACAATTTCATGCAGCACTAATTGGAAGTTTTAAGACCCACAAAATGCAGGTCTTAACGGTAACTCAGTTGATAATGGCATGGATGGTGAGAGCGGAACAGAGGCCTATCCAGACATGACACACAGTGCCCATGGAAGAGAGATGTGCATTTTGTGCCAGTGAATCTTGTATTTAGACACATAAAAAAACTGTTGGTTTCCTGTCATTTTGTTTAATATGATTAAAAAACAAGAATGCCTACCCTCCCCTTAATCAAGGCTGGTTTAGCAGCATCGCATAGGTGTGTCTTTTAATACTGGCCATTAACCAGGTAGCCTATGAATAAAGGGCTTTTAAATGGTCTACTGAGAGTGCTTTGAAATATATATTTATTATAATTTTTTCCTCGTGTTTTTATTATTCATAATTCACATACCTGCGTACTTCATTTTTCTTGTTTGAGTAGGCTATCCAACCTCATTTTCAAAGCGCGCCACTCGTTCGATTACCAAAGACACGCCCGCTCCTTCAAATTATTCAATCTTCCTATAATGCCATATCAATTGCAATTTGATTTTTTTTTTATCTGCCTTGAACATAGGCAACGGTACAATTGACAGGAGCCTAGTATTTTGTATAGATGTGCGAATGATATGCGCAAAGACATTTACACCTTTGTGTGCACAGTGCCATGGAACGAGATAAGCGATTTGTGATATCATGCATCTGACCCGATCCTATTTCAAAATATTGTTGTTGGTTTACATTTTTAAAATTTTATTTAAACTAATTTATTAGAAAGATTCACCGTCCATGGGTTTTTGGTGAGTATGTACTTGGCTCGAATACAATGCAATTTCGTCTGCTATTTCTGGAGAAGTGCAAATATGGTAACTTTGTGCTGAATCTTTATCCAGCTTCTTTGAAATTGCCTTACCTTATCTCTAAGTTGCCCCTGTATCCCACGGCGAGCAATTATGGTGCCTCTAACTGTTTTTAGACATAGCTTATTTAAAACCGTTTTTTCATTTGAATAGAATTATTCATATCTTATCAATAGACTAGTGAATTTAATCTGATTATTGACTACGTTTTGCCTGTCCATGTCTGCCATTTAAGTAGGTCTAGTCCCTATATACACACAATGCCTTCGGGGGTACGCCAAATAAAAAAAAAATCACATTTATATTTTCCAACGGGGCTATACATTTGGGTGAGTTTTTTTTCTCGCCTTAATAGCCTCGTTTCACTATCCAAAATAAAATGAAACCATCTAGTGTTCAGCGAAATAACAACCCAATGTCAAATACAGGTAACCTAGTCAAATAATTAACATCCAATCACATTAACCGTTACTCTCTCGCGGGAATTCCAGTAACGGTCCGAATGTAGCAAAACGTAGCTGCTGCCCATTCCGTTTGCTCGAAAGTAGATTAATGGTTCAAAAAAGTAAGGCCTCGTCCATAGCGACACATACCAGCTCTACTGCACCTGTCGACGACACAATTGTTCTGCTTCCACAAGCACATCCAATGCAAGCATCAGTAATTCTACATTTGTTGATAACCCAGCTACCATTGACACTGACAGTTGTGAATCTGATGCAGCCGAAGAGCTACTGCCCCCTTACCCGGGAAACCACCGAACAACAGACAGGGACGTTGTACCATCGAAGAGGTGCAAATATGATGAACTACATTGATTTGGGGTTCACTTATATTGGGAGTAGTGCCTTTCCTCAGCCACAGTGTATTATATGTGCAAAAATACTATCTGACAACTCGATGAATCCTTCACTCTTGTGCAGACATTTTGAAATATGCCAATTTGAAAAATAAGCCAGAATTAAGACGACTTTCGAGTAGTAAGACGTATAAAAGCAACAGATACCATTAATAAAAAGGGTCTAGAAGCTTCTTATATGGTGAGCTAACAAGTGGCTAGGACAGGCAAGCCCCATGCTATTGTGTAGGACTTTATTCTTCCTGCTGCCGCGGATATGGCTGGGACAATGCTCGGGGGAAAGGCACAAAAAATGTACAGACAATGACTTCATCAAACAACACTGTTTCACAATGCATCAGTGACATGGCAGATGTTTTGAAACAATTACTGCTTCGCATACAAGCCAGTGAGTTCTCTGCATTACAGCTGGATGAGTCAACAGACGTGAAGGTCCTGGCTCAGCTCCTGGTATATGTCCGTACATTTATGGGGGTCAATTAAGGAAGACATCCTCTTCTGCAAACCACTGGAAACCCAGACAACAGGAAAGGATATTTTTAAAGTACTGGACAGCTTTGTGACATCAAATGGACTTTGAGATGTGTTGGTATCTGTACTGATGGCGCAAAAGCCATGACAGGGAGACATAGTGGAGTGGTAATGTGCGTGCAAGCAGTTGCTCCCAACGCCACTTGGGTACACTGCAGCATCCACCGAGAGGCTCTTGCTGCCCGGGGAATGCCTGACAGCTTGAAAGACATTTTGGACACTACAGTGAAAATGGCTAAATGTGTTAAAGCATGCAATGATATAGGCAGTGACCATGTAACACTTTTACAACATACCGAAGTGTGGTGGTTATCAAGGGGCAAATTATTTACAAGTTTTTTTTTAAATTGAGACACGAGCTTCAAGTTTTCTTTACTGACCATCATTTTCACTTGTCTGCCTGATTGCATGATGACAGGTTTCTCACACAACTGACCTGTCTGGGTGATGTTTTTTCTCACCTGAATGATCTGAGTCTAGGATGACAGGGACTCTCCGCAATTATATTCAATGTGCGGGACAAAATTGAGGCTGTGATTAAGAAGTCTGCATTAACAAGGACAACACAGGTCTTGTGGGGAAATGAACTCAAGCTTACGGACAATGTCAAATGTGATACAGCGAAGCACCTGTGTGAGTTGGGTGGGCAATTACGCAGGTACTTCCCAAAACGGATGACACAAACAAATTAATTTGTTATCCCTTTCATGCCCTGCCTCCAGTCCCCTTACCGATATCTGAACAAGAGAGCCTCTGCCAGATTTCTGGATTGGGCTGCGCTCCGAGTATCCTGCCTTGGCAAATCGTGCTGTTAAGACACTGATGCCCTTTGCAACCACGTAGCTATGTGAGAGTGGATTATCGGCCTTCAATAGCATGACAACTAAATACAGGCACAGACTGTGTGTGGAAAAAGACTGAGACTCTCACCAATACAACCCAACATTGCAGAGTTATGTGCATCCTTTCAAGCACACCCTTCTCGTTAACTTGTGGTGAGTTATTCACAATGTTTGATGAACAAATAAGGTTTTATATGTAAGGTGGTTAAATAAAGAGCAAAACTATTGATTATTATTACATTATTTGTTCCCTGGTCCTATAAGAGCTCTTTGTCACTTCCCACGAGGCGGGTTGTGACACAAACTCACACTCATTCCGATTGGCCAGTGAGTGGCCAAGCGTCGACACACCCACAACTTGTTTATTCATCAAAACCTACAGCGCTACTGCCAACAGTAAGATTTACCATTGCAAGGGAAGGGGGATGCCTAGTCAGTTGCACATCTGAATTCATTCAACCAAAATGTGTCTTCCGCATTTAACCCAACCCCTCCGAATCAGAGCAGTGCGGGGGGCTGCCTTAATCGATATCCATGTCATCGTCGCCCAATAGAGCCCAGAGAGAGAGAGGGGGAGGACGGTAGAAGAAGAAGAAAGAAAAGAAGGAGCTTGAACTGGTTACTTGGCGGCGTAGACCGCAGTGTGACCTGCCATTGGCATGAGCTGCTGGCTATAGAAGGTAGAGCAGCATGTGCACTGAGACAGTCGCCCTAGGACTGTTGGGACACACAGAGACCCTTTGTGTGACTGTGGGTCCTCTGCCTGCCCCCAAAATGGACCTATAATGGCCTGAACCCATCTGTCTGGTTGACATGGCGATGTGTTAATGAGGGGAGTGGCCGAGAGAGGCAGTGAAGTGAAAGAGGCCAGCGCTGCACAGTTCAGATCTCTATCTATCACAGATAAATCTGTCCTGTGTGTTTGTGTTGGGACTGGGTTTGGGATAGATGACCTTACAGTGGCTCTGTGCCACAATAAAGGAGGGGCTGGAGGGGTTCTTCAACATCTCTGCCTTTTGAATATCTCGATCTCGTATACCCGCTTGCTGGTACTCATTTAGTTAGTGTGGATCAACATCAGACTGCATTTGGCAGCCTCTGAAAATGTCAGTTATTGGTCCGATGGTCCAGATTCAGCTGGATGTGAGTCAGTGTTCTGATCAGAGCTTGACGAAAGTGCACAAACACTCCCCTTCCCTCTCCACTCAGCATTTCACATCTAACCCTCCTCAGAGTTTTAACCTTAAGCATTTACCTCAGTAAGACTGATGAGAGAGGCCCATTTGCTATGTATTATCTTCTACTTTTAAAATATTATATTTTAAATATTCTATTTAGTAGATGAAGATGCTTTGTGAATTACTGTCATACAATTTCACAATATTTTCCTATTTTAATTCCCTCAGGATGGGTTTAGTTTGAATCCAGTCATTCTCTGTGTGTTTTGTTAACGGTAGTGTCAGTGTGTTTGTCTGTCCTGGTTTATTTATTCAGTGTCACATTTAAATGTTTCCCCCAGGTGAATATCCTGCTGCCTATCAGCTTTGTCCTGGCTTGTATGTTCCTCATCGTGGTGTCCATCTGGAAAACACCTGTGGAGTGTGCCATTGGCTTTGGCATCATTGCCACTGGAGTGCCAGTCTACTACATTGGCGTTTGGTGGCAAAACAAGCCCAAATGGCTCCTTCAGTTTATCTGTAAGTTTCCGTTATGAATTGCTTCAATGCTCTCTCTGGACCTATCTGCATGATTGTAGTCTGTTTCTGATTATACAGTGATTGTGACTTACGGTGTGTTTCTCTCTCCAGTCTCTTCCACGGCGCTTTGCCAGAAGCTGATTGGGGTGGTACCACAGGAATCCTGAAGAGGAGCTAAAGCGACGAAGCCCCTCGACATACAACCCCAGTGACCACTTATCTACCCCCTCACCCCTGGAGGCACCTGCTCCCAGTCTACACCCTCACTCAGCCCCCATCAATGTTTTTTAGGTCTAATCATTCCTTCTGATCTCCTAGTGTTCTAGTGCAGGAGAGCCATGCTGCTAGACTGCTGTGCCCAGCACGGCCCCCCTCCACCCTGCACATACTGTAACTGTTGGGATACCTTCAGACAGGTTTTCACTGCAAACGTTGTTTCAGTCTTCAAGATTTTGTTGATCTTGAATGTCTTTGTACCGAACCACGGCTCACAAGTGTTGTATTTATGAGGATTATGTAACTTCTGTTTACAGAAAAATTTCCTCTCGTTCAAACTATTCTTTCACTGAAGGTTTGGCATCCCTGTGTTCATATAGTTGCAATCTGTGCTTTCAGTCAATTGTGATGTGTGGCCTGGCTTGGTGCTAATTCCTGGTAGGCCAAAGCTAGAATTGTTGTTCAGATTCACTGACTCACTGTTTCACAGTTGTTCTGCCATTACCCAGTTAGTGAGTCAACTGCTTCCCAGAAGGGCATCGTGTCTGTTTGTTGCCATGGCTTCTATTTCAGCAGCTTACAGGCTGTTGAACGCAGACATTATGTGTTGTAGTCTGGGTGTTTGTTTTTCTGTATGCTTTTGTTTTCAGCTTTTTTTGGGGAAAGGTTTAATGTATCTGTAAAGGATAGCGAAATATCAATTTGATTATACTAGTGCCTCTGATAAAGCCAAGGCTATTCAGTTCCCTGACTACAGACACACTTGAACTCATCTGACCCCTGAGAAGCTGAAAACTGAGGGAAATGGACGTGTAACAGTGGTTGGAGCGTAAGTGTTATAATTCTTATATGATAGCACCCCTCCCCATCTACGGCAGATCAGACTGGCTCACTGCACCCTGTGCACCATGTTGTAAATCCCTGCTTTGGCCGTTATTTTTAAAATCTTTGTAGATATGAATTTCTACTTTCATGAGGTAGATGCAGTGGAGCTTTTTTTTAATGCTGTCAATTAACTTTTTTGTATATCCAAGGACGTCTTAGTTTCCCGAGAGATTACTGGTTCACAAATAGACCATGCATGGGACATAATTATTATAATTATAGTTATTTTTACAACTATTCCGAGTATACAAATTACAGAGACCCTTTTGCTTGTCTGTAGATTTGTCATTAAATCACCAGTAGCCTTCCGACTGTACCATGTCTTACCTCAGTGGACCTACAGTATCACAGGAATATAATATAGCTGGTTGTAAATCTTACAAATATAACATCATGTTTTTTTTAATGCTGATGTAATACAAACTTGTGAACATAATAGTTGTCTGCTTGAGCTCAATCCAGACTACATACATTACGAGCAAGGATTTCATTTGTTCTTAGATCACAATGATCTTGTGGGTATCATCAGATGCACATGGGTATTGTTGCTATTAACTACTGTTATGTCGAAGAGTTTTAAAACAGGACAGGTTGTAACCAAGGCCCCCAATAGGAACACTGTCACAGTGACTACTTTTTACCTGTGACAAGGCTGGCTAATAACCTCCGAATTTTGGGTTAGAATGGGCTATTGTGGGTGTGTGCATGTCTTAGAATAGGGTCACAGCTGTAAAGATGATTTAATTGTTTTAGTGTGTCTGTTTCTGCTTGCATGTGTCTACTGTACGTTGTCACTACTGTCAGCAACTATCAACTTCATAAAATGATTTCTACATTTAAGTGTGATGATGAGATTTGTGCGGTAAAGGTTTAATGAGGTATGGACCATGGTTGTTGGAGATGTGTGGTTTCCCCGTCAAAAGGTGGGTAGGCGGGCAGGGCATAGCAGAGCAAAGGTTAAAACCACAGTCTTTGGATACAGATGCCTCAGAGGGTGGGACAGGGGAGACACAGGACTGGAGGTGGATGGTTGACAAGATTATTAATTCATTGTTATTTTTTTGCTGAAAAAGAAAATTTCAAGCGTACTATATTAACAAAAATCATCCTGCAGAAGCTTGTCCAGACCTGTTTATTTGAATGTGTTCCTCCACATTGTGACACAGTAAAGCTTTGTAAAGCCAATGACATGTGTTGTGCTATAGACCACGTGGTCACTGTGGTAACCATATAGCTCATGAGTCTGACTTACCATTGGTTTCCTGGAGGATGTGTCATTGTATGTAGAACAGCAGAATGTCTTGCTAACACTCCAGCCATCAGAAGATGTTAACTAATTTAAATAGCACTGTAGAAGGTTTTATTTATTTATTGTAGGATCTGTTAGTCCCCACATTTTTTTACAGGGCATTTGTTAAAGTGCTTTATGAATAAATATTTTTTTCCATACGTGTATGTATTGTCAAATTTTTGGTCTCCTTTATCCTGTGTTCTTATCATGTTAATAAAATATGTTTCAATGCAATCCTCTTTGTAACTGATTTTTAAATACACTACAGGACGTGCTTCATATTGACTACTTGTCTGGACAAACCCACTGGGCACAAACATCCATTCAACATCTAGTTTTGTAGAGTTGTCAACTAACGTGACTTCAACTTCAAATCAACAAAAATATAAACCATGTCATTGGATTTAAGTTTAAAGTTGGGTAAAAAACGTTGATTCCTTGTCGTCACATTGCAGTTTTTTGTTAAAGTGACATGGAAACAGCATTGATTAAAATCATATTTAAAATTGTATTTGTCACATGCGCCAAATACAACAGGTGAAACACTTACAGTGGGGCAAAAACGTACTTAGTCAGCCACCAATTGTGCAAGTTCTCCCACTTAAAAATATGAGAGAGGCCTGTAATTTTCATCATAGGTCCACTTCAACTATGACAGACAAAATGAGATTTTTTTTTCTCCAGAAAATCACATTGTAGGATTTTTAATGAATTTATTTGCAAATTATGGTGGAAAATAAGTATTTGGTCACCTACAAACAAGCAAGATTTCTGGCTCTCACAGACCAGTAACTTCTTCTTTAAGAGGCTCCTCTGTCCTCCACTCATTACCTGTATTAATGGCACCTGTTTGAACTTGTTATCAGTATAAAAGACACCTGTCCACAACCTCAAACAGTCACACTCCAAACTCCACTATGGCCAAGACCAAAGAGCTGTCAAAGGACACCAGAAACAAAATTGTAGACCTGCACCAGGCTGGGAAGACTGAATCTGCAATAGCTAAGCAGCTTGGTTTGAAGAAATCAACTGTGGGAGCAATTATTAGGAAATGGAAGACATACAAGACCACTGATAATCTCCCTCGATCTGGGGCTCCACGCAAGATCTCACCCCGTGGGGTCAAAATAATCACAAGAACGGTGAGCAAAAATCCCAGAACTACACGGGGGGACCTAGTGAATGACCTGCAGAGAGCTGGGACCAAAGTAACAAAGCCTACCATCAGTAACACACTACGCCGCCAGGGACTCAAATCCTGCAGTGCCAGACGTGTCCCCCTGCTTAAGCCAGTACATGTCCAGGCCCATCTGACGTTTGCTAGAGAGCATTTGGATGATCCAGAAGAAGATTGGGAGAATGTCATATGGTCAGATGAAACCAAAATATAACTTTTTGGTAAAAACTCAACTCGTCGTGTTTGGAAGACAAAGAATGCTGAGTTGCATCCAAAGAACACCATACCTACTGTGAAGCATGGGGGTGGAAACATCATGCTTTGGGGCTGTTTTTCTGCAAAGGGACCAGGACGACTGATCCATGTAAAGGAAAGAATAAATGGGGCCATGTATCGTGAGATTTTGAGTGAAAACCTCCTTCCATCAGCAAGGGCATTGAAGATAAAACGTGGCTGGGTCTTTCAGCATGACAATGATCCCAAACACACCGCCCGGGCAACGAAGGAGTGGCTTCGTAAGAAGCATTTCAAGGTCCTGGAGTGGCCTAGCCAGTCTCCAGATCTCAACCCCATAGAAAATCTTTGGAGGGAGTTGAAAGTCCGTGTTGCCCAGCAACAGCCCCAAAACATCACTGCTCTAGAGGAGATCTGCACGTCGGAATGGGCCAAAATACCAGCAACAGTGTGTGAAAGCCTTGTGAAGACTTACAGAAAACGTTTGACCTCTGTCATTGCCAACAAAGGGTATATAACAAAGTATGGAGATAAACTTTTGTTATTGACCAAATACTTTTTTTCCACCATAATTTGCAAATAAATTAATTAAAAATCCTACAATGTGATTTTCTGGATTTTTTTTCTCATTTTGTCTGTCATAGTTGAAGTGTACCTATGATGAAAATTACAGGCCTCTCTCACCTTTAAGTGGGAGAACTTGCACAATTGGTGGCTGACTAAATACTTTTTTGCCCCACTGTACATACAAGTCCTCAACCAACAATGCAGTTTTAAGAAAATAGAGTTAAGAAAATATTTACTAAACAAACTAAATAAAAAAATCAAATGAAAAGTAGCACAAAATAACAATGAGGCTATATACAGGGGGTACCAGTACCGAGTCTGTGTGGGGTACAGGTTATTCGAAGTAATTTGTACATGTAGGTAAGGGTAAAGTGACTATGCATAGATAAACAGCGAGTAGCAGCAGTGTAAAAACAAGGGGGATGGGTGTCAATGCAAATAGTCTGGGTAGCCATGTGATTAATTGTTCAGCAGTCTTTTGGCTTGGGGGTCAAAGCTTTAAGGAGCCTTTTGGACCTAGACTTGGTGCCCCAGTACCACTTGCCATGCAGTAGCAGAGAGAACAGTCTATGACTTTGGTGACTGGAGTCGTTTACATTTTTTTGGGCCTTCCTCTTACACCATCTAGTATATAGGTCCTTGATGGCAGGAAGCTTGGCACCTTGATGTACTACCCTGTGTAGCGCCTTACGGGTCGGATGCCGAGCAGTTGCCATACCAGGCGGTGATGCAACTGTTCTGGATGCTCCCGATGGTGCAGCTGTAGAACTTTTTGAGGATCTGGGGACCCGTGCCAAATATTTTCAGTCTCTCTTTACAACTTTCTTGGTGTGTTTGGACCATGATAGTTTGTTGGTGATGTGGACACCAAGGAACTTGAAACTCTCGACCCGCTCCACTACAGCCCCGTTGATGTGAATCTGGGCGTGTTTGTCCCTCGTTTTCCTGTAGTCCACGATCATTTACTTTGTCTTGCTCACGTTGAGGGAGAGGTTGTTGTCCTGGCACCACACGGCGAGGTCTCTGACCCCCTCCCTATAGGCTGTCTCATCATCATCGGTGATCAGGCCTACCACTGTTGTGTCGTCAGCAAAAATGCAGAGTCAGGCGCAGAACACAGTTCTGAGTAATGATTCCAAAATTTACTCCAAAATAGGTACGATTCCAACAAGGAACAAACACAATAATCCATAGCACAAACAACGAGAACCAACATGACAAACAATAACGCACAAAACAGAGAGGGAAATCAGAGGGTTAAATAAGGAACATGATCAATGGAATGGAAATCAGGTGTGTATGATTAAGACAAAACAAAATGAAAATTAAACATGGATCGGTGGTGTCTAGAAAGCCAGTGACGTCGACCGCCAAACGCCGGGATTTCTGTGTTCGGCCTAGTATGGTTATCAATCAGAGGCAGCAGTCAATCGTTAACCCTGATTGAGAATCATACTTAGGTAGCCTGGTTTCACTTTAGAGTTGTGGGTGTTTAATTTCTGTGTTTGTGTTTGAGCCACACGGGACTGTTTCGTTTGTTTCACGTTGTTATTTTGTATTTTGTAGTGTTCAGTTTTTCTTATTAAATTATGGACACTTACCACGCTACAAATTGGTCCGATCTATCTTACTCCTCATCAGAGGAAGACGACGAACATTACACCTAAATTTAATAGAAAGGATATTTTTTCCATTCAGTAGCGATTGTGCTATGTTGAGCATTAAAGTGACCATTTCAAACAGGTTCTATATGCTAGATTTAGAGTTATTTGTCAACTTTAGTTGTGAATGATACAAACCTTAGAATATCTTAGAAATCAAAACATATATGGGCTGCATGATGCAACTATACGATATTGATGATTGGAAAAATTGCAAAACAAAAAAAGCTCTGTTCCTTGCCTCAGGCTGCACACTCTGTTCTTTCATCAACTGATCATATTTTCACCCATCAGACGATTCTCAATTTAATCTTGTCTTTACTAGCAGCATGCCCTACCCTTTGCCAGCAGTATACCACCCTACATCCCACTGCTGGCCTGCTTCTGAAGCTAAGCAGGGTTGGTCCTGGTCAGTCCCTAGATGGGAGACCAGATGCTGTTGAAGTGGTGTTGGAGGGCCAATAGGAGGCACCCTTTCCTCTGGTCTAAAAAAAATATCCCAATGCCCCAGGGCATTGATTGGGGACATTGCCCTGTGTAGGGTGCTGTCTTTCGGATGGGGCATTAAATGGCTGTCCTGACTCTCTGTGGTCACTAAAGATCCCATGGAACTTATTGTAAGAGTAGGGGTGTTAACACTGGTGTCCTGGCAAAATTCCCAATCTTGCCTTCATACCATTATTGCCACCTAATACAATTGGCTCATTCATCTCCTCTCCCCTCCCCTGTAACTATTCCCCAGATCATTGCTGTTAGAGAGAATGTGTTCTCAGTCAATTTACCTTGAAACATTTTTTAAAAAATGGTTTAGATTTAGAATGCCTGATTATCAAATGGGCAGGAAAAGGGGCAAAAATACATAATCTGCATACATTCAAATAGTGAATGGAGTTCGTTTTTCAATGTGCTGGGTAGGCTACTCCGGTTTTCTTTAAAAGTTGAAAATGAAATATAGTAGCTGCTTTCATATGGGATTGCATATAGAAATGTCTGGGCTTATAAGAACACCTAGCCTATTTCACTCCAAGCATCAACCATTGCTTGAGGACTATGCAGCCTTTTGATGCGTGACAGGTGATATTCCGACCAACTCTGTATACCAGGGGCTCTACAATCCTGTTCCTGCAGCTACCCAGTGCTTAATTTGGGAAACCAAATTAAATCTGTTCGGCGACATCGATAGTAAGATGTTTTCACAGCGAAACATATTTCCTTAAACTGTTGACAGCCCCTCTCTCTGCACTCTTGAGAAAGGAATGAAAGAGAGAGGAGATGGAAAAGCACAGTGGTGAGATATTGTGTAGCTTAAGGTAATTTGCCAGCCTATTCATTATGAAAATATAAAAATGCCTTATTACTTGGCTATTAAAAATCCAATGCAAATTCATTCCCAGTAGGTTGGTGACACCTTAAATGGGGAGGACAGGCTGATGGTAATGGCTGTGGTAGAATAGGTGGAATATCAAATACCATTCCATTTGCTCCGTTCCAGCCATTATTATGAGCCATCCTCTCCTCAGCAGCCTCCACTGATATTATAATTGTAAGCTAACTCTGTAAGGCACCTGCTTTCTTTTCCACGAAGCTCAGTCCGGCATAGTGGGGGACCAGAGTTGTTAGCTGTGGTAAAAGCTCTGAAGGTGTGGAGACACTGGCTTGAGTGGGCTAAACACTCTTTCCTCATCTGGATTGACCACCGTAATCTGGAGTATATCCGGGCAGCGAGGAGACTGAATCATCAGGCAAGTTGGGCCATGTTTTTTTAACCAGATTTAGGTTCACCATCTCTTATAGACCAGGTTCCCTTAACACTAAGGCCGACGCGCTGTCCCATCTCTATGACACCGAAGAGCGGTTCATTGACCCTACTCCCATCCTTCCAGCTTCGTGTCTGGTGGCACCGGTGGTATGGGTGGTGGACGTGGACATCGAGCGGTCGTTACGGTTTCAACCTGCTCCCCCACAGTGTCCAGCGGGTCTTCAGTACTTGCCGCTTGGTGTTCGTGACCAATTGATTCGGTGGGCCCATACCCTACCCTCTTCGGGTCATCCAGGTATTAAGAGGACAGTGCGGGGTCTTAGGGGTAAATACTGGTGGCCCACCTTGGCTAAGGACGTGAGGTTTTATGTTTCCTCCTGTTCGGTGTGTGCTCAGAGTAAGGCTCCTAGACACCTGCCTAGAGGGAAGTTATAGCTCCACAACGGCCGTGGTCTCATCTGTCGGTGGATTTTCACACTGACCTTCTCCCGTCTCAGGGGAACACTACGATCTTGGTCGTTGTGGATCGGTTTTCTAAGTCCTGCCGTCTCCTCCCGTTGCCCGGTCTCCCTACGGCCCTACAGACTGCGGAGACCCTGTTTACCTACGTCTTCCGGCACTACGGGGTGCCTGAGGACATCGTTTCTGATCGGGGTCCCCAGTTCACGTCCCGAGTTTGGAGGGCGTATATGGAGCGTCTGGGGGTCTCGGTCAGCCTGACCTCAGGTTTCCACGCCGAGAGTAATGGGCAGGTGGAGAGAGTGAACCAGGATGTGGGTAGGTTTCTGCGGTCATATTGCCAGGACCGGCCAGGAGAATGGGTGAGGTAGATCCCATGGGCGGAGTTGGCTCAGAACTCACTCAGCCTCTCCTCCACAAACATGTCACCTTTCCAGTGAGTGTTGGGCTACCAGCCTGTCCTGGCACCGTGGAATCAGAGCCAGACCGAAGCTCCTGCGGTGGAGGAGTGGGTGCAGCGCTCACAGGAGACCTGGAGAGCCGTCCAGGAATCTCTCAAACAAGCTGGTGGTCAGCAGAAGAGGAGCGCTGACCACCACCGCAGTGAGGCCCCCGTGTTCGCACCGGGGGATCGGGTCTGGCTCTCGACCCGAAACCTGCCCCTCCGCCTGCTCTGCCGGAAGCTGGGGCCGCAGTGTGTGTGGCCATTTAAAGTCCTGAGGAGGATAAAAAACCGTATTAACTACCGTATTAACTACCGTACTACCGTATTAACCCCTCGTTTCATGTGTCTCTCCTCAGGCCAGTGGTAGCTGGTCCCCTGCAGGAAGGTGAGGTTCCGGAGGTCCCTCCGCCCCCTCTGGACATCGAGGGGTCCCCGGCGTACACAGTACATTCCATTCTGTACTCTAGACGACGGGTGAGGGGCCTACAGTACCTCGTGGACTGGGAGGGGTTTACGGTCCGGAGGAGAGGAGCTGGGTACCGGTGGAAGACATCTTGAATCCATCACTGCTGAGGGATTTCCATTGCCTCCAACCGGATTGCCCTGCGCCTCGTCCCCCGGGTTGCCCTCGAGGCCGGTGGCGGCGCTCTGCAGGAGCCGCGCGTCGGAGGTGGAGGGGTGGTACTCTTCCTGTTCGTGCTGCGCTCGGCGGTCGTCGTCACCGGTCTACTAGCTGCCACCGATTCCCTTTTCCTTTTCTGTTGGTTATGTCTTTATTGGTTTCACCTGTTTCTCGTTTGGGGTTTTTGTTCAGGGCTATTTAAGCCGTCTATGCCCGCTTGCTTTTGTGCGGGCTTATTTGCTGTTCTGTTTGTGGATGGTTACGTTTGTTTATTTGTTGGACTGTTTTGGTGTCCTGTTTTGGGTAGGTCAGTATTTGTCGCCTATTGTTGTTGACGTGACCTTGTTCGTTCCGGAATAAATTACGGAAACCCAAAACCCTCTGCTCTCTGCGCCTGACTCCGCAGCCACCACTCCTAGCTACGTGACAGTAAGACTCCAACCCTCTGCTTACTGTCTGCATTTGGGTCTTGCCTTGTGCCTTGATAGTACGAACTGGCCATGACAGACCCAGCAGACTTGGACCAGCTTCGCCACACTGTCTCCCTGCAGGGAAACACCATTGGGAGTTGCTACAGGGCCTTTTGGAAGGGCTCGGTTCCTTGGTTACAGGCTGTTACGGAGCAAATCAGGGAGTTAGCTCAGACTGTCTGCCACCTCTGAAAAACATCAATCACCCTGTAATGTTTTTCCTTATCTGTGGTGAGTTGGTACAGCCTATCCCGACTCCCTGTGAACCCTGCTTACCTCCAGAGCAATATTTAGGGAATCCTGGTGCCTGCCCGGGTTTTCTTTCCCAGTCCTCGCTTATTTTTGAGCTACAGCCATTTTCGTTTACTTCAGACCCATTGAAGATGGCGTAAATAATGTCAGGCTACGGCAGTTTGGGAACAACAATCTGCCATTTGCGGGCATTTGGAGGAATTCATGGCAGAGGTGAGACGTTTTTGAGTATCCGGGAGAAAGGCGGCCAGCAAACTGCTTGACTTACGTCAACTCCTGTAGTGTGGCAGACTACGCAGTGGACTCTCGCATGTTGGCCGCCTAGAGTGCCTGGAATCCGGAGTCTCTTTTCGATACTTTTCTGCACGGATTATCTGAGGAGGTTAAGGATGAGCTAGCTGCTCGCGAACTGCCGGTGGACCTCGACTCCCTTATCGCCTTAACCATTAAAATTGATGGACGCCTAAGGGAACGTAAGAGTGAGAGGTTTGGTCTAGGGCACACTCGTGTATCCGATATGGAGCGTTCACCTCCTATGGAATCTGGAAGTTTCCGAAGGCAGCTCTTCCGAGAGGAGTTGAAGCCACCCGAGCTCTCGTAAATCTACTACGGGTGAGTTGGATACTCCTGAGCCTATGCAGTTGGGAAGATCTAGGCTATCAATTTGGGAGCGCTCATGGAGGATGAATAATAACTGTTGTCTGTACTGTGGAGGGATATGACATTTTATAGCTAACTGCCCTATTAGGAAACCCTTGCCTCTAGTGACTGGATGTCTCTGCTATCCCCACAGAATACCATGACCTCCTGGAAGTGTTCAGTAAGACATGTGCTACTTCCCTTCCCCCGCACCGTCCTTATGATGGTCCCATTGCTCTTCTCCCAGGCACTACACCACCTCGGGGTCGATTGTATTCTCTGTCTGGACCAGAGACCAAAGCTATGGAGGAGTCTCTGGGGCCATCCGTCTGTCTGCATCGCCTGCCGGCACAGGGTTTTTCTTTGTGGAGAAGGACAAGACGGAGTCCGTGCCTTGACTACCGGGGACTTAATGACATTACTGTTAAGAATCGTTACCTCACCCCTACCTCTCCTCTGTGTTTGAACCTCTCCAGGGGGCCACCATATTTTCCAAGTTGGACCTTAAATGCTTACCACCTGGTTCGGATACGTGAGGGGGATGAGTGGAAGACAGCCTTCAACACAGCCAGTGGACATTATGAGTACCAGGTCATGCCATTTGGACTCACCAATGCCCCCACTGTTTTCCAGGCTTTGGTCAATGATGTGCTTCAGGACATGCTAAACCGTTTCGTGTACCTTGTTTTTTTCCCCCCGATCTGCACAAGAACATGTCCTTCAGCGCTTCCTGGAGAAGCAATTATTTGTGAAATCCGAGAAGTAAGTTTCCCCGCTCTGTCACCTTTCTGGGATATGTCATTGCTGAGGGCAATGTTCAGATGGATCCTGGAAAGGTGAAAGCAGTGGTGGATTGGCCTCAACCAACATCCAGGGTGCAGTTGCAACGGATCCTTGGTTTTGCAAACTTCTACCGCCGTTTTAATTCGGGACTACAGCACACTGGCGACCCCCCCTCTCGGCACTCACCTCTCCCAAGGTACCGTTCAAATGGTCTCCAGCTGTCGACAAAGCTTTTGTGGACCTGAAGCATCGGTTCACAACAGCACCCATCCGCATCCAGCTGGACGTCCTGTCAATTTGTGGTGGAAGTGGATGCTTTGGATGTTGGAGTGGGGGCCATCCTGTCCCAGCGATCTGCCCAGGACCAGAAGCTTCATCCCTGTGCCTTCCTGTCCCATCGTCTCAATCCTGCTGAGAGGAACTATGATGTTGGCAACCGAGGACTCCTGGCGGTGAAGATGGATCTGCAAGAGCGGAGGCACTGGGTGGAAAGAGCAGAACAGCCATTCTTGGTCTGGACCGACCATAACCTGAAATCTCCGTACAGCCAAGCGCCTCAACTCCAGGCAGGCCCGGTGGGCCCTCCTGTTCACCAGATTTAACTTCACCATCTCCTTCCGCTCCAGGTTCAAAGAATGTGAAGCCTGGCGCCCTCTCCCGCCTATACAGTTCCTCTGCCTCGACCTCTGAAACCATTCTCCCTACCTCATACCTTGCTGCCACTGTGGATTGGGGTATTGAGAACCTGGCACACCGCAAGGCACACCGCTCCCAGCCTGGACCTGAAGGGGGCCCGGCTAACCGGCTGTTTGTCCCTACTCCAGTCCTGGAATGGGCTCATTCCTCCAGGCTGACCTGTCATCCAGGGTCCCGTAGTACACTAGCCTTCCTTCCACAACATTTCTGGTGGCCCACAATGGTCCCTGACATCTCTGCCTTCCTCACTGCATGCACTGTGTGTGCTCAAAACAAGATTCCACGGCAAGCTCCTTCTGGCCTCCTGCAGCCACTACACTCTCCGTATGATGGCAACACTGTCATTTTAACAGTAGTCAACCGGTTCTCCAAGGCCGCCCATTTCATCCCGCTCCCCAAACTGCCTCTCTCTGTGCCAGTTCATCTTGTATGTTTCCAAGTCAACCAGCATTTTTCCCGTTCTCCTGCTTTTTGCATTCTCCTTTTTCTAGTTCTCCTGGTTTTGACCCTTGCCTGTTTCTGGACTCTGTATCCGCCTGCCTGAACTCTGCCTGCCTTGACCACGAGCCTGTCTGCCACTCTGTACCTCCTGGACCTCATGATCTGGTTTTGACCTTTTTGCCTGTCCACGACCATTCTCTTGTCTACCCCTTTGGAATAAAAACATTTTAAGACTCCAACCCTCTGCTTACTGTGTCTGCATTTGGGTCTTGCCTTGTGCCTTGATAGGAACTGTGCTGCCAAGCTTGCAAGGACAGACCAGATACAATTTAAATTAGCACTGAGGTGTGAAGTAAAAGGTGTCAAGGCTTTTGGGCCCCGTATTACTGTTGACGATATCTGGAAATGTGCATGTACACCCTGGCCCATCTACTGTTGCTAGCCCCAATTCGGACTTGTGCACAGATATCCGCTTCACTGATTTCTGCTCTCGTAAAAGCCTGAGTTTTCTGCACGTTAACATTAGAAGCTTATTACCTAAAATTTATAAATTGAAAATGTAGGTTCGCAGCTCCAATCCAGATGTGTTGGTCATTACTGAGACGTGGTTAAGAAAGAGTGTTTTGAACACTGTTAACCTTTCTGGTTATGACCTTTTTCAGCAATGTTACCCTCACAAATAATCCTGGTGGGCATCAGTCTGGCGTTTTCTGTAATTACCTTAGTGATCACTGTTTTACAGCCTGTGTTTGTAATGGCTGCTCAGAGAAACAACCTTTTCTGATTTGTCATAAGCTTGCTAAAAATATGTAATGAGCACGCCTTCATGAACTGGCCTCTGTAATATTGTAAAGAATCAGCTTGATCACTTCTGTCAAAGACACTTGGACTTTTTAAAGATATTTTCAGTGGTATTGTTAAACACGCCCCCATAAATAAAAATGAGACCTAAAAACGGGTTCAGGCCCTGGTTCAACTGTGATCTTGCAGAGTTACTCCACCTCAAGAATTCCATTTGGCAAAAGGCTCGGCACACGCATACGCAGGCTGACTGGCTCTCGTTCAGGCAAAGTACACCCAGGCTATCCGGAAGGCCGAAGTTAGTTAGTTTAAGGAGAAGTTCTCTCTCTGTGGGTCTAACCTCAAGAAGTTCTGGGAGACGGTTAAAGACCTGGAGAGTAAACCCTCCTCACAGCTGCCCATGTCCCTTAATGTTGATGTGGTTGTTACCGACAAGAAGCACCTGGCTGACCTCTTTAATCACCACTTAAGTCAGGATTCCTATTTGACTCAGCCATGCCTCCTTGCCCGTCCAACATTTCCTCATCTCCCACCCCTTCTAATGTGACTATCCCCAATGCTTCTCCCCCCCCCCCCCCCTGTCCAGCTACAATGCTTCTCCCTCTTCCCTCCTGCCCAGTTACAAATGTTCTCCCTGCAGGCAGTCACTGAGTCCGAGGTGCTAATAGAGCTCCTTAAACTTGTCCCCCAAAAAACATCTGGGTCAGATGGTTTCAACCCTTTAGGCTTGGCGATGATAGGGGCAGCAACCTTATCTCCAACCTTTTTAATGTCTCCTTTCTTGGGAGGTTCCCATTGCTTGGAAGGTAGCCACGGTTCATCCTTTATTTAAAGGGGGAGATCGAGCTGATCCTAACTGTTCTAGGTCTATTTTGCCCTGTTTATCAAAAGTGTTGGAGAACCTTGTCAATAATCAACAGACTGGTTTTCTTGATGTCTATAATATTATCTCGGGTATGCAATCTGGTTTCCGCTCAGGTTATGGATTGGTCACTGCAACCTTAAAGGTCCTAAATGATGTCACCATTGCCCTTGATTCTAAGCAATGGTGTGCTGCTATTTTAAATGACTTGGCCAAAGCTTTTGATACGGTAGACCATTCCATTCTTGTGGGCCGGCTAAGGAGTAGTGGTGTCTGAGGGGTCTTTGGCCTGGCTTGCTAACTACCAAGTCAGAAAATCTGCTGTCTCAGCCACTGCCTGTCATTAACCATTCAAGTACTCAAATAAAAGTGTTTGTTTTGGGCAGTGTACACAGAAAAAAAGCATTTTAAATAACAAATACTCAAATACACATGCATACTGAAATATAAACGCTATCTATCTATATATATATAGATCCCAAAAATGTTCCATACACACAAAAGCTTACTTCTCTCAAATTGTGTGCACAATGCCACAGATGTCTCAAATTTTGAGGGAGCGTGCAATTGGCATGCTGACTACCGGAATGTCCAACAGAGCTGTTGCCAGAGAATTGAATGTTAATTTCTCTACCATAAGCTGCCTCCAATGTCATTTTAGAGAATTTGGTAGCACGTTCAATTGGCCTCACAACCGCAGACCACGTGTAACCATTCCAACACATGATCTCCACATCCAGCTTTTTCACCTGCGGGATCATCTGAGACCAGCCACTCGGACAGCTGATGAAACTATGGGTTTGCACAACCAAATAATTTCTGCACAAACTGTCAGAAACCATCTCCGGGAAGCTCACCTGCGTGAGCATCCTCACCAGGGTCTTGACCTGACAGCAGTTTGTCATTGTAACTGACTTCAGTGGGCAAATGCTCACCTTCAATGGCCACTGGCATGCTGGTGAAGTGTGCTCTTCTTGGATGAATACCAGTTTCAACTGTATCAGGCAGATGGCAGACAGCGTAGTGTGTATGACGTCATGTGGGCGAGTGGTTTGCTAATGTCAACGTGTGAACGAAGTGCCTCATGGTGGGGTTATGGTACGGGCAGGCATAAGCTATGGACAACGAACACTCTTGCATTTTATTGATGGCAATTTGAATGCACAAAGATACCGTGACGAGATCCTGTTGCTCATTGTCGTGCTATTCATCCATCACCATCACCTCATGTTTTAGCATGATAATGTATGGACCCATGTAGCAAGGATCTACACAATTCCTGGAAGCTGGAAATGTACCAGTTCTTCCATGGCCTGCATACTCACCAGACATGTCACCCATTTGAGCATGTTTTGGATGCTATGGATTGACGTGTACGACAGCGTGTTCCATTTCCCGCCAATATTCAGCAACTTCGCACAGCCATTGAAGGGGGGGCAACATTCCACAGGCCACAATCAACAGCCTGATCAACTTTATGCACAGGAGATGTGTTGCACTACATGAAGAAAGTGGTGGTCACACCAGACACTGACTGGCTTTCTGATCCACACCCCTACCTTTTTATTAAGGTATCTGACCAACCGATGCAAATCCACAACTTAGGGCCTAATTAATGTATTTCATTTGACTGATTTCCTTATAAACTGTGTAACATTTTTGAAATTGTTGCATGTTGCGTTTATATTTTTGTTCAGTGTATTTAACCCAGATCTGACACACACACATGATCATGCCTAAGGGCAGATCCAGATATCCCCAGGCCAGGGACCAATGTTTTATTACTCCCACTGTAGCCTCTGTTCTTCTGTTTTCCCTCCCTTTCTCATACCGTAATTTGTTCAAATAAAATTGTTATTGTTCACATACACATATTTAGCATATGTTATTGCGGGTGTAGTGGAATGTTTGTTTCCCTATCCAACAGTGCTGAAGTATCTAACGATACACAAATCTATAAGTAAAAGAATGGAGTTAAGAAATATATAAATATTAGGACAAGCAATGTCCGAGTGGCATTGACTAAAATACAGTAGAATATAATACAGTACATACATATGAGATGAGTAAAGCAGTATGTAAACATTATTCATTAGGGCTAGGCCCCTTTTTTCTCCACTTCCTGTCTGAATGATGTGCCCAAAGTAAACTGCCTGTTGCTCAGGCCCTGAACCCAGGATATGTATATAATTGGTACCATTGGAAAGAGAACACTTTGAAGATGGTAGAAATGTTAAAATAATGTAGGAGAATATAACACTAGATATGGTAGGAGAAAACCCAAAGAAAAACCAACCAGAATATTTTTTTTTTGAGAGACCATCCTCTTAGAAATTCAAGAGAAGGGTCATATTGAAAATTAGCTCCTGGATGCAATTCCCATGGCTTCCACGGGGTGTCAGCAGTCTATGTTCAAGGTTTCAGACTTGTAACTTCAAAAACTAATAAGAAATAACTGTTTAAGTAGAGGGACACAGTCTTGGAAATTTGTGTTTGCGCGCACCATGACGACATTACGCACCTGCTAAAATCGGTTTCCTATTGAACATACTTCTTTCCGTAATAAATATTATAGTTTGATTGCATTTTAGGATATCTGAGGAGTAAATAGAAACCTATTTTTCCTGAGGAGAAGTTATTTTCCTGGCACCACCCCGCCAGGACCCTCATCTCCTCCATGTAGGCTGTCTCGTCATTGTTGGTAATCAGGTATATTACTGTTGTGTCGTCTGCAAACTTGATGATTGAGTTGGAGGCGTGCATGGTCAGGGAGTGAACAGGGAGTACACAAGGGGGCTGAGCACGCACCCTTGTGGAGCCCCTGTGTTGAGGATCAGCGAAGTGGAGGTTTTGTTTCCTACCTTCACCACCTGGAGGCGGCCCGTCAGGAAGTCCAGGACCCAGTTGCACAGGGCGGCGTTCAGACCCAGGGCCCCGAGCTTAATGATGAGTTTGGAGGGTACTATGGTGTTGAATGCTGAGCTATAGTCAATGAACAGCATTCTGACATAGTTATTCCTCTTGTCCAGATGGGATAGGGCAGTGTGCAGTGCGATGGACATTGCATCGTCTGTGGATCTATTGGAGTGGTAAGCAAATTGAAGTGGGTCTAGGGTGTCAGGTAAGGTAGAGGTGATATGATCCTTAACTTGACTCTCAAAGCACTTCATGATGACAGATGTGAGTGCTACAGGGCGATAGTAATTTATTTCAGTTACCTTTGCTTTCTTGGGTACAGGAACAATGGTGGATATCTTGAAGTGGGGACAGCAGACTGGGATAGAGAGAGATTGAATAAGTCCGTAAACACTCCAGCCAGCTGATCTGCGCATGCTCTGAGGAAGCGGCTAGGGATGCCGTCTGGGCCGGCAGCCTTGCGAGGGTTAACAAGTTTAAAATGTCTTTCTCATGTCAACCACGGAGAAGGACAGCCCACAGTCCTTGGTAGCGGGCCGCGTCAGTGGCACTGTGTTATCCTCAAAGCAGGCGAAAAAGGTTTTCAGCTAATCCGGTAGCAAGACATTGGTGTCTTCAACGTGGCTGGTTTTCGTTTGTAATCCGGCATTGTCTATAGACCCTGACACATACGTCTTGTGTCTGAGCCGTTGAATTGCCACTCCACTTTATCTTTGTACTGAAGTTTTGCCTGTTTGATTGCATTACGGAGGGAATAACTGATTCACTAGTTCAGTTTTGCTCGAGTGCTGCCATCTGTCCACGGTTTCTGGTTTGGGTAGGTTTTAATAGTCACCATGGAAACAACATTCCCTATACTCTTCCTGATTAACTCAATCACCGTGTTTGTACATACATCAATTTTATTCTCAGAGGCTACCCGGAATATATCCCCCTGCTGGATCATAACAATCTTGAAGCATGGCTTCCGATTGGTCAGACCAGCGTTGAATAGACCTTAGCACGGGTACTTCCTGTTTGAAAAATGCAGTCGTGATCTGATTTGTCCGAAGGGAGGGAGTCAGAGGGCCTTTGTAGGCATCTCGAAAAGGTGAGTAGCAGTGGTGTAGTGTTTTTCCTAAGCTTTGACCTACAGTCAATGTGTTGATAGAACTTTGGCAGCGTTTTCCTCAAATTTGCTCTCTGTTGTGAGTTTTCTTTATTACTCTGAGTGTTTAAGTCTCTGTAAAGCCATTTTGTCTGTACTCTCCATTGTTGTCGATTCTGAGCTCTTGCTGAGAGTAAAATAAAGTACTCTGCATTACAGAGCTTTCTACTGCAAGCAATATATCTAGAGTATCTATTATTGACTAATTGTTACATTCATTTGACCTGTTCCTATTTGGAAGAATCAAATAAAGATGATAGACCATTGTGTATTTCTCTTACAAGACTCATAGTGGGGTGTGTGTTGTAACAGCCTCTTAGGAATGGGTGGGCCTGGGTGGGCCACTGGGGAACAGCAACATTTTCTCTCAGACTCGTGGCAAAATGTGTAGAATAGCATGAGATTAGCTATAAAACTGCAAATTATTCTCACTGCCCCATGGCAAAATGTGTAGAATTGCTGGAAGCTAAATGTTTTTCCCCAAAAATGTCCACCCACCAACACATTTCTGGCTATGCTATTTTTATGGATTAAAAATATTGTTTAGTGTTCTGGAATCTTTAGAAATTGAGTGGAGTAAAATGTAATGTTCTTGCAATTGATCTGTAACAAATGAAACGTGTATATTGTCATTGTATTTGATGCTTCAGGCTATACAATACTCTGGATGTCTTATATGACTTGGCATTGATGGATGTTGGTGTGAATGATCAGAGGATGGCCACATTGGCCTTTGACATACTTCCTTTAGGAAAGATAATTCTTAATTTATAATTAGCTAACACAACGTGCACTTGGTGAACTGCACTTGTTGGAAATGGCACAGTAGAGTTATGCAGGCATCATGCCGAGCCATGTATTACTAACCTTATACTTGAAGTTGCGTTCATGTGGTGCATGAAACTACTTGGTAATCTAAAACATGGCATTGGGTGTTGCCTCCACATTTCACATGCAGGCCCTAACTGACCAAGGGCTGTCTTTCTGCCTTAACATTGGGTCTCGGAGTCTCCTGAAGACAGCTCACACATTTTCCATCATTGTCACCCATTGAAGTGACGATGAACATGATGCTAAGTCTGTAAGAGAAGAGGTAGGTAAAAATAGGAGGTTCTGCATGTGTATTGCATTCAAGGAATTGTGGCCTAGGAGTGCAGATAATCTTGCTAAGCATTCACGTGACATCAGAGCAATGTGTTTACATTCCTAACAGTTAGAGAAAATTTGGTGAACTGCATTAAATATGTTCCACACAATTATGACATGCCAATGCCAATCACACAGGTCAATTAGAGCAAAGAAGACTGGGCAAAAGGTATTAACATTGAAGTATTGAGTGAATTCACTGAAGTGCAGTGGAGGGTATTTCATGTATGGGCACTGATAATCTCTCTTTAATTGATTGTTATAACACCCTTTCTCAGGGCTGCATAGTGAGTGGGCAGGTGTTCATTTCTAACCACACCAGTTGATTGGACTGTCTTCTCCATAACCTAATAACATAAAGACAGTTGGGAGGGAAGAAACAAATGTTCGATCGAGCTATTTGCCACACTTGTGAGCTTGCTGATGAAACGTTGCCTGCTGCACGTGAGGGGGAATTTAAATAGGGTACAACAACAGCCACCCAATATGGATTTCTCCAGATCAGGGACTGTTTTCTATCTCCCACTGAAACCTTTGTTCTTCTGTTTCCCTCCCTTTCTCCTGCCATGATACTTTGTGCAAAGCTCTTTGTTGTGAGTTTTCTTTATTACTTGGAGTGCTTAAGTCTCTGTAAAGCTCTTTGTTGTGAGTTGTCTTTATTACTTGGAGTGCTTAAGTCTCTGTAAAGCTCTTTGTTGTGAGTTTTCTTTATTACTTGGAGTGCTTAAGTCTCTGTAAAGCTCTTTGTTGTGAGTTTTCTTTATTACTTGGAGTGCTTAAGTCTCTGTAAAGCTCTTTGTTGTGAGTTTGCTTTATTACTTGGAGTGCTTAAGTCTCTGTAAAGCTCTTTGTTGTGAGTTTGCTTTATTACTTGGAGTGCTTAAGTCTCTGTAAAGCTCTTTGTTGTGAGTTTGCTTTATGCCGAATACCACATGTGTAGACCTTACTGTGAAATGCTTACTTATAAGCCCTTAACCAACAATGCAGTTTTGAGGAAAATAAGAGTTAAGAAAAATATTTACAAAATAAACAGAAGTAAAAAACTAAAGGAGCAGCAATAAAATAATAACGAGGCTATATTCAGGGGGAACTGGTATCGAGTCAATGTGCAGGGGTACAGGTTAGTCAAGGTAATTTTTACATTTTGTTTAAAAAATGTATTTAACCCCTTTTTCTCCCCAATTTTGGAGTATCCAAGTAGCTACTATCTTGTCTCATCGCTACAACTCCCATATGGGCTCGGGAGAGACGAAGGTTGAAAGTCATGCGTCCTCCGATACACAACCCAACCAAGCCGCACTGCTTCTTAACACAGCGCACATCCAACCCGGAAGCCAGCCGCACCAATGTGTCAGAGGAAACACCATGCACCTGGCAACCTTGGTTAGCGCACACTGAGCCCGGTCCGCCACAGGAGTCGCTGGTGCACGATGAGACAAGCCAAACCCTCCCTAACCCGGACGACGCTAGGCCAATTGTGCGTCGCCCCACGGACATCCCGGTCACGGCCGGTTACAACAGAGCCTGGGCGCGAACCCAGAGTCTCTGGTGGCACAGCTGGTGCTGCAGTACAGCACCCTTAACCACTGCGCCACCCGGGAGGCCCTAGTCGAGGTAATTGAGGTAATATGTACATGTAGGTAGGGGTAAAGTGACTATAATTAAATAATAATCAGGAAACTAAAAACTAAAAAGATTTGGCATGGGTCCTGAGATCCTCAAAAGGTTCTACAGCTGCAACATCGAGAGCATCCTGACCGGTTGCATCACTGCCTGGTACGGCATTTGCTCGGCCTCCTACCGCAAGGCACTTCAGAGGGTAGTGCGTACGGCCCAGTACATCACTGGGCAAAGCTGCCCAGTACCATCCAGGTACCATCCAGGACCTCTACACCAGGCGGTGTCAGAAGAAGGCCCTAAAAATAGTCAAAGACCCCAGCCACCCCAGGCATAGACTGTTCTCTCTACTACTGCATGGCAAGCGGTACCGGAGTGCCAAGTCTAGGACAAAAAGGCTTCTTAACAGTTTTTACCCCCAAGCCATAAGACTCCTGAACAGTTAACCAAATGGTTACCCGGACTATTTGCATTGTGAGCCCCCCCAACCCCTCTTTTACGCTGCTGCTACTCTCTGTTTATCATATATGCATAGTCACTTTAACTATACATTCATGTACTTACTACCTCAATTGGCCCAACCAACCAGTGCTCCCGCACATTGGCTAACCGGGCTATTTGCATTGTGTCCCACCACCCGCCAACCCCTCTTTTTACGCTACTGCTACCCTCTGTTCATCATACATGCATAGTCACTTTAACCATACCTACATGTACATACTACCTCAATAAGCCTGACTAACCGTTGTCTGTATATATCCTTGCTACTGATATTTTCAAATGTCTTTTTACTGTTGTTTTATTTCTTTACTTCTTTACACATACACACACACACACACACACACACACACACACACACACACACACACACACGCACACACACACCTTTTTTTCCGCAATATTGGTTAGAGTCTGGAGGTAAGCATTTCACTGTAAGGTCGACACCTGTTGGATTCGACGCACGTGACAAGTAAACTTTGATTTGATTTAATAAACAGCGAGTAGCAGCAGTATAAAAAAAGGGAGAGGTCAATGGAAATAGTCTGGGTAGCCATTCGATTAGCTACCCTACTCAGTAGTCTTATGGCTTAGGAGTAGTAGCTGTTAAGAAGCCTTTTGGACCTTGTCTTGGCGCTCCAGTACCGCTTGCCGTGCGGTAGTAGAGAGAACAGTCTATGACTAGGGTGGCTGGAGTCTTTGGCAATTTTTAGGGCCTTCCTCTAACACCGCCTGGTGTAGAGGTCCTGGATGGTACTGGGCCAGACCCACTACCATCTGTAGTGCCTACGGACAGAGGTCGATCAGTTGCCATACCAGGTGACAGCAAGGAACTTGAAACTCTCAACCTGCTCCACTACAGCCTCTTCGGTGAGAATTGGGGAGTGCTTGGCCTTCCATTTCCTGTAGTCCCTGTAGTCTATGATCATCTCCTTTGTCTTGATCACGTTGAGGGAGAGGTTGTTGTCTTGGCACCACACTTCCAGGTCTTTGACCTCCCCTATAGGCCGTCTCATTGTTGTCGGTGATCAGGCCTACCACCGCTGTGTCGACGGCAAACTTAATGATGGTGTTGGAGACTTGGCCACACAGTCATGGGTGAACAGGGAGTATAGGAGGGGATTAAGCACGTGCCCCTGAGGTCTTACGGCTGAAATCCCGTTAACGGGATCGATATGACAACAGTCAGTGAAAGTGCAGGGCGCCAAATTCAAACAACATAAATCTCATAATTAAAATTCCTCAAACATACAAGTATTAAACACCATTTTAAAGATACAATTCTTGTTAATCCCACCACAGTGTCCGATTTCAAAAAGGCTTTATGACGAAAGCATACCATGCGATTATGTTAGGTCAGCACCTAGTCACAGAAAAACACAGCCATTTTTCCAGCCAAAGAGAGGAGTCAAAAAAGTTGAAAAACAAACAAACTGCATTTTATCCCCCAGAGCACTTCTCCCGGTGTGTTGAAGAGATGGCTTCTGCCTTTGTACTGAACTTTCATCCGAGCAGGGTGGATGAGGTAGCCGGTGATGTTCTTCTCCTTCAGTGCTTTGGCGGCAGGTCTGAACTGCTTGCGACGTCTGGCAAGATCCACGCTCATATCCGGGAAAAGGCTGACCCTCTTTCCATCGATGGTGATGTCCCCTTTGGCTCTTGCGAGTTGCAGTATCTTCTCTCTGTCTTAGAAACGGAGGAACCTGATCAGGACAGCCCGTGGGGGTTCATCTGGCCGGGGTTTCGGCGCTGATGTTCTGTGGGCGCGTTCGATTTCCAGCGGCTTGGTGAAGTTGATTATGCCTAGGACCTCCGGGATCCATTGAGTGAAGAAACGGACTGGGTCACGGCCCTCGCTGTCCTCTTTCAATCCCACCACACGGATATTACTACGTCTACTCTGGTTCTCCATCTGATCTACCGTTTTTGAGGTAAGCATTGTCCTTTTGCAGTTGTATCAAGACCTGGTCATGTCGAGCGATGGTATCTTCAACTGTGCTAATGCGCAACTCTGCCTCAGTCGTTCTCAAAAGGAGATCATTCATGGAGGATTTCAGGCCGTCAATGGAAGAATGGAGTTCAGCCGACTTCTTATCCATTTTCATAGAAAGACCTTTGTTACCGTCCTGAATTTCCCGGAGGAGAGTAGCCAGCATGTCGGCAGGCTCGCAAGAGGCTGCTGGGAGCAACAGTCTGGAACTGTCGTCTGAGTTATGAGGGCTAATGCTAATCTTGCTAGCTGTAGCGTTATCGTGAACTTGGGAATCAACAACGTTTTGGTCGTCCTTCTTGCCTCTCGGTCGGAGGTCCATGGCTCTTTGGGAAGGTAAGTACTTGACAATTTATCAGCCGATGTTAGAATATTGTTTCAACGTTGTTATTTAGGTAAAAATAGAATAACTTTGAAGAGCTCGGTTTGTCAACGTCTGCTCAGCTCCGTGGCATCACGTGCCCCCCTTCAAACGCCATTTTGATAATCAGTTCATAAACCATGTGTTAATCGGTACATCGCAAATCTCTTCCCTACTATTCTGCACAGCTGTCTGGCACAGCAGTCTGGCACAGCTGTCTGGCACAGCTGTCAATTTTTTGGTCATTAAATGAAACTGGTATACTCTTTATTTGTCACAAGTTCCTTACTTTCTCCCCCTTCCACTTGTCATGCTACAATTAGTTTGTTGTAATCTTCAGTAGAGCAGACATTTCCGTATATTGTGATAGCTGCATGTGTGACATATCTTCACCAGTCCTATTTATGATATAATTTACAAAGTTAATACCTTTAAAAAATATATCTTGAGTTTAACTATAATATTTATTGTAATATATGTTTTGTATTTTCTGGTGGATTAAACTGAAATTGCAACCAACTTTCCATGGCTTGTTATAAAAATAGCGATATATATTTTATTTTAAAAGAACAGAAAGAGAGAGGTTGTAATCTGAATAAAGGGAAAAATAGAGGTAACTTAATGTTGTTACCCATGCCGGTATTTAAAAAAAATTGAATAAAGATAATAAACCATTATGTAGTTCTCTTAAAAGACAAGAGATGTGTTGTAAATGGAGCGTTGTGCATTAAAAAAGTTGTTTAGTGCTCTGGAATCTTTGGAAATTCAGTAGAGGGGATTCTATGGTCTTGCAATTAACCTGTAACAGATTCAACATGGGTGGTGTATACTGCCCTACAAAGCAAAATAGCAGTAACTGCACATTTGGTAAAAAAAAATGTGTTATTGACATTTTTGATCATTTAAATACATGCTTTATCATGTCACTGCCTTCCTGAAGACAAACAATGTATACGAAATGCTTCAGTCTGGTTTTAGACCACATCATAGCACTGAGACTCCACTTGTGAAGGTGATAAGTGACCTTTTGATGGCGTCAGACCGAGGCTCTGCATCTGTACTTGTGCTCCTAGACATTACATGGGCTTGCTCCTACCTATCTTTCCGATTTGGTCCTGGTACCTACCTACACGTACGCTATGGTCACAAGGCGTAGGCCTCCTAATTGTCCCTAGAATTCTAAGCAAGGAGGCAGGACTTATCAATAGTTATCTTATCACAAACATATCAAGACTGTTTCAAGGACATATTTTTTCCATCTACGTAACATTGCAAAGAATCTGATTATTTCTGTCCAAAAACGATGCAGAAAAATGAATCCATGCTTTTGTCACTTCTAGGTTAGACTACTGCAATGCTCTGCTTTCCGGCTACCCGGATAAAACACTAAATAAACTTCAGTTAGTGATAAACACGACTACTAGAATCTTGACTAGAACCCCAAAATGGTATAATATTACTCCAGCGTTAGCATCTCTACACTGGCTTCCTGTTAAGGCAAGGGCTGATTTCAAGCTAACCTACAAAGCATTACATGGGCTTACTCCTACCTACCTTTCCAATTTGGTCCTGCCGTACATACCTACATGTACGCTACGGTCACAAGTTGCAGGCCTCCTTACTGTCCCTAGAATTTCTAAGCAAACAGCTGAAGGCAGGGCTTTCTCCTATAGAGCCACATTTTTATGGAATCGTCTGCCTACCCATGTGAGAGACGCAGACTCGGTCTCAACCTTTAGGTCTTTATTGAAGACTCATCTCTTCAGTAGGTCCTGTGATTGAGTGTAGTCTGGCCCTGTGAAGGTGAACGAAAGGCACTGGAGCCTGGCCGATTCCCCTCTCTCCTGCCTCTAACCCTATTACGGGTGCTGAGTCACTGGCTTACTGGTGCTCTTCCATGCCGTCCCTAAGAGGGGTGCGTCACTTGAGTGGGTTGAGTCACTGACGTGATCTTCCTGTCCGGGTTGGCGCCCCCGCTTGGGTTGTGGCATGGCGGAGATCTTTGTGGGCTATGCTCGGCCTTGACGCAGGATGGTAATTTGGTGGTTGAAGACATCCCTCTAGTGGTGTGGGGGCTGTGCTTTGGCAAAGTGGGTGGGGTTCTATCCTGCCTGCTTGGCCCTGTCCGTGGGTATCATCGGACGGGGCCACAGTGTCTCCCGACCCCTCCTGTCTCAGCCTCCAGTATTTATGCTGCAGTAGTTTGTGTCGTGGGGTTAGGGTCAGTCTGTTATATCTGGAGTATTCTTATCCGGTGTCCTGTGTGAATTTAAGTATGCTCTCTCTCTCTCTCTCTCTGTCTCTCTCTCTTTCCCATACTGTGAGCTTGCTGGTGAAACGTTGCCTGCTGCACGCGAGGGGGAAATGAGATAGGGTTTAACAATAGCCACCCAATATTGACTCTGCAGGGAGGGGATTTTCACAGGTGTGAGGGGCAGAAAGAGTTGCTCTGATTTTCACTTCCCTGTGTCAACACAAACAGAGGGTGCTCTGGGGATCAAACATTGTCTGTTTAACTAGGATTTGTTACAGTCTGTTGTTGAGCTCTGTTGTTGGGTTGGTTTGAAGGGGAGACAGAGGAGGAGGACAGTCTCTGTTCCAGTCCCAGTGCACCAGGAGTCTTCCTGAGATCTGGGGTTGAACTGGAACTGACTGAGACTGAGAGGCGTTTCATATTTTGTTATTTCTCTCCTCCTCTCCTGTATGTAAACTCCAGCACAACATTTCCTCTGAGGAACACCCAGTGGGCAGAATTGGCAGGTGCCACAGTTTGGTATCTCCACCATGGATAGGCCTTCCCTTCATATCCTCCTCATATATATATATCCTCATATCATCCGTCACACCAAGATCGCAAAGCAGTTCAGACGTCTTTTGTCCTCGTCTTGTCGTGTCCTGTATATATATATTTACAACTTTTTTCACATACATTTTATTTTTATTTTCCATCAACTCATCTTCAAAACACTCTCCTGCAACCCGCCTCACCAATTTATATTTATAAAAAAGTATTATTTACCTCAGATCTGTAATCCTCCAAGAAGCTAGCCAGAAACTCCAAGAAGCTAGCCAGAAACTAGCCAGAAGCTAGCCAGGAGCTAATCAGAAGCTAGTTAGCTTCTTTACTGGCAAATCGTTAGTATTCAGCTAACCACGGTTTGTGGTCATCAGCTATCCTTTAGCTCGAAAATCTATCGCCAGTTTTGTACGGCGCAGCGCGGCTCGGAACGGAACATACCGGACCAATTTTTCTCTCCATGTTCCTGGATTTAAACTGCTCTCTGGACATTCATACCCGGATCTCACAGCTAGCTAGCTGCTATCCGTGTGACAATCGTCTTTCGTCGATTCCGGAGCAAACATCAATTATTCCGGTGCTAGCCAGCTCCGTCAATCACTCCTGAGTTCCATCATTCACTCCTGGGCTGCAGTCACCTATCCGGACCCGTTTTACTGCCTACGCGGAGCCCCACCGGGCCTTCACAACTGGACTGCCGACGTTATCTACCTGAAGGAGATCCGGCTGGCTCCTCCGTCGCGACGTTACCTGAACGCCCATCTGCGGCCCGCTAACCGTTAGCTGTCTTACCGGCTGCTATCTGAATAGACAATCGGACAATTTATTTATTTTTATTATTATTATGTTTTCTTCTCGGGCCTCTATAACTATCTATTGTTATCTATTGCATATCTATTGTTCTTATTTTTGTTGTTGTTGTGTGATTTGGATTAATCCCCTCTACCACACGGAACCCCACTAATCTACTGACTGAACGCAAGAGGTGGCTAACAACAGACCTCCATCCTATGCTAGCTTGCTACCGATGGCCTGGCTAGCTGTCTAAATCGCCGTGACCCTCAACCAACCTCTCCACTCACTGGACCCTTTTGATCACTCGACTAAGCATGCCTCTACTTAATGTCAATATGTCTTGTCCATTGCTGTTCTGGTTAGTGTTTATTGGCTTATTTCACTGTAGAGCCTCTAGTCCTGCTCACTATACCTTATCCAACCTATTAGTTCCACCACCCACACATGCAATGACATCTCCTGGTTTCAATGATGTTTCTAGAGACAATATCTCTCTCTTCATCACTCAATACCTAGGTTTACCTCCACTGTATTCACATCCTACCATACCTTTGTCTGTACATTATACCTTGATGCTATTTTATTGCCCCCAGAAACCTCCTTTTACTCTCTGTTCCAGACGTTCTAGACGACCAATTCTTATTGCTTTTAGCCGCACCCTTATTCTACTCCTCCTATGTTCCTCTGGCGATGTAGAGGTGAATCCAGGCCCTGCAGTGCCTAGCTCCACTCCTATTCCCCAGGCGCTCTCTTTTGACGACTTCTGTAACCGTAATAGCCTTGGTTTCATGCATGTTAACATTAGAAGCCTCCTCCCTAAGTTTGTTCTATTCACTGCTTTAGCATACTCTGCCAACCCAGATGTTCTAGCTGTGTCTGAATCCTGGCTTAGGAAGATCACCAAAAATTCAGACATTTTAATTCCAAACTACAACATTTTCAGACAAGCTAGAACTGCCAAAGGGGGCGGTGTTGCAATCTACTGCAAAGATAGCCTGCAGAGTTCTGTCCTACTATCCAGGTCTGTACCCAAACAATTTGAACTTCTACTTTTAAAAATCCACCTCTCTAAAAACAAGTCTCTCACCGTTGCCGCCTGCTATAGACCACCCTCTGCCCCCAGCTGTGCTCTGGACACCATATGTGAACTGATTGCCCCCCATCTATCTTCAGAGCTCGTGCTGCTAGGCGACCTAAACTGGAACATGCTTAACACCCCAGCCATCCTACAATCTAAACTTGATGCCCTCAATCTCACACAAATTATCAATGAACCTACCAGGTACCTCCCCAAAGCCTTAAACACGGGCACCCTCATAGATATCATCCTAACCAACTTCCCCTCTAAATACACCTCTGCTGTCTTCAACCAAGATCTCAGCGATCACTGCCTCATTGCCTGCATCCGTAATGGGTCAGCGGTCAAACAACCTCCTCTCATCTCTGTAAAACGCTCCCTGAAACACTTCAGCGAGTAGGCCTTTCTAATCGACCTGGCCGGGGTATCCTGGAAGGATATTGACCTCATCCCGTCAGTAGAGGATGCCTGGATATTTTTAAAAAATGCCTTCCTAACCATCTTAAATAAACATGCCCCATTCAAGAAATTTAGAACCAGGAACAGATATAGCCCTTGGTTCTCCCCAGACCTGACTGCCCTTAACCAACACAAAAACATCCTATGGCGTTCTGCATTAGCATCGAACAGCCCCCGTGATATGCAGCTGTTCAGGGAAGCTAGAAACCATTATACACAGGCAGTTAGAAAAGCCAAGGCTAGCTTTTTCAAGCAGAAATTTGCTTCTTGCAACACTAACTCAAAAAAGTTCTGGGACACTGTAAAGTCCATGGAGAATAAGAACACCTCCTCCCAGCTGCCCACTGCACTGAAGATAGGAAACACTGTCACCACTGATAAATCCACCATAATTGAGAATTTCAATAAGCATTTTTCTACGGCTGGCCATGCTTTCCACCTGGCTACTCCTACCCCTGTCAACAGCACTGCACCCCCAACAGCAACTCGCCCAAGCCTTCCCCATTTCTCCTTCTCCCGAATCCATTCAGCTGATGTTCTGAAAGAGCTGCAAAATCTGGACCCCTACAAATCAGCCGGGCTAGACAATCTGGACCCTTTCTTTCTAAAATTATCTGCCGAAATTGTTGCCACCCCTATTACTAGCCTGTTCAACCTCTCTTTCGTGTCGTCTGAGATTCCCAAAGATTGGAAAGCAGCTGCGGTCATCCCCCTCTTCAAAGGGGGGAACACTCTTGACCCAAACTGCTACAGACCTATATCTATCCTACCATGCCTTTCTAAGGTCTTCGAAAGCCAAGTCAACAAACAGATTACCGACCATTTTGAATCTCACCATACCTTCTCTGCTATGCAATCTGGTTTCAGAGCTGGTCATGGGTGCACCTCAGCCACGCTCAAGGTCCTAAACGATATCTTAACCGCCATCGATAAGAAACATTACTGTGCAGCCGTATTCATTGATCTGGCCAAGGCTTTCGACTCTGTCAATCACCACATCCTCATCGGCAGACTCAACAGCCTTGATTGCCTCGCCTGGTTCACCAACTACTTCTCTGATAGAGTTCAGTATGTCAAATCGGAGGGTCTGTTGTCCGGACCTCTGGCAGTCTCTATGGGGGTGCCACAGGGTTCAATTCTTGGACCGACTCTCTTCTCTGTATACATCAATGAGGTCGCTCTTGCTGCTGGTGAGTCTCTGATCCACCTCTACGCAGACGACACCATTCTGTATACTTCCGGCCCTTCTTTGGACACTGTGTTAACAACCCTCCAGGCAAGCTTCAATGCCATACAACTCTCCTTCCGTGGCCTCCAATTGCTCTTAAATACAAGTAAAACTAAATGCATGCTCTTCAACCGATCGCTACCTGCACCTACCCGCCTGTCCAACATCACTACTCTGGACGGCTCTGACTTAGAATACGTGGACAACTACAAATACTTAGGTGTCTGGTTAGACTGTAAACTCTCCTTCCAGACCCATATCAAACATCTCCAATCCAAAGTTAAATCTAGAATTGGCTTCCTATTTCGCAACAAAGCATCCTTCACTCATGCTGCCAAACATACCCTTGTAAAACTGACCATCCTACCAATCCTCGACTTTGGCGATGTCATTTACAAAATAGCCTCCAATACCCTACTCAACAAATTGGATGCAGTCTATCTCAGTGCAATCCGTTTTGTCACCAAAGCCCCATACACTACCCACCATTGCGACCTGTACGCTCTCGTTGGCTGGCCCTCGCTTCATACTCGTCGCCAAACCCACTGGCTCCATGTCATCTACAAGACCCTGCTAGGTAAAGTCCCCCCTTATCTCAGCTCGCTGGTCACCATAGCATCTCCCACCTGTAGCACACTCTCCAGTAGGTATATCTCTCTAGTCACCCCCAAAACCAATTCTTTCTTTGGCCGCCTCTCTTTCCAGTTCTCTGCTGCCAATGACTGGAACGAACTACAAAAATCTCTGAAACTGGAAACACTTATCTCCCTCACTAGCTTTAAGCACCAACTGTCAGAGCAGCTCACAGATTACTGCACCTGTACATAGCCCACCTATAATTTAGCCCAAACAACTACCTCTTACCCAACTGTATTTAATTTATTTATTTATTTTGCTCCTTTGCACCCCATTATTTTTATTTCTACTTTGCACATTCTTCCATTGCAAAACTACCATTCCAGTGTTTTACTTGCTATATTGTATTTACCTTGCCACCATGGCCTTTTTTGCCTTTACCTCCCTTCTCACCTCATTTGCTCACATTGTATATAGACTTGTTTATACTGTATTATTGACTTTATGTTTGTTTTACTCCATGTGTAACTCTGTGTCGTTGTATCTGTCGAACTGCTTTGCTTTATCTTGGCCAGGTCGCAATTGTAAATGAGAACTTGTTCTCAACTTGCCTACCTGGTTAAATAAAGGTAAAATAAAAAATAAAAATAAAATATCCAACCACCTACTCTCATCATTTAACCTGCCTTGCTCATCACACAAGGACAAGGCAATCTTTCTGGACGCAATTAATGAACACCATTAGACTTGAACAGGGTGGCTGTCATCATAAGATGAGTGTGTGTGTGTGTGTGTGTGTGTATAGAAGGGAGAGAAAGTGATATTGTTTAGATGAATAATTGAAGCAAATTGAAGTGTTTTCTTTCCAGGCGTAATACAAGGCATTTTCGCTGGGATATGAGGTAACAACAGGGCCTATGTTAAAAGTGTTTAAAAGGGTGAAAGTATTTGTTAGGTGTTTAGTCTGTTAAAATATTAAATGATTAAAAGACAAAAAGCAATTGTGAATATGTTAAATTGTGTTTGGGAAATAAAGATAGACTTGATTTTTAAAAGGTATTGGCAATATTTAATTAAATATAGAAATGTGTAGGTGTCTTAACTTAACCTGTCCAGTGGCTCAACTTACCACGTAAGTTATGCCAAGTTATGCCAAGAGACCACTTTTTTTCAAAACTGTAATGTTTGCATGAATTATTATTATTTTCAAGATTACACACCAATATATGTAGATATCTTTGTTAAGATAATACTATATTTCCCCTTGTAGGAGTGATGCTGAATGTAAAAATTGGTTTAAACATTTTTATTTCAATAAACTGGACTCATTGCTTACTGTCCTTCCAATGGTCTGCAGAAATACCTTTTCCAGATTGATATCCCTTTAATTAGGCCTAACAATATTATTTCCCATATTCCCAGAACTCTAAAACTTGCTTATTGGTACTTTACCTTTATTTAACCAGGTAGGCCAGTTGAGAACAAGTTCTCATTTACAACTGCGACCTGGCCAAGATAAAACAAAGCAGTGCGACAAAAACAACAACACAGAGTTACACATGGAATAAACAAAAGTACAGTCAATAACACAATAGAAAAATCTATGTACAGTGTGTGCAAATGTAGTAAGATTAGGGAGGTAAGGCAATAAATTGGCCATATAGGTGAAATAATTATAATTTAGCATTAACACTGGAGTAATAGATGTGCAGATGATGATGTGCAAGTAGAGATACTTGGGTGCAAAAGAGAAAATAAAATAAGTAAATAACAATATGAGGGTAAGGTGTGCTATTTACTGATGGGCTGTGTACAGGTACAGTGATCGGTGAGCTGCTCCGACAGCTGATGCTTAAAGTTAGAGAGGGAGATATAAGTCTCCAGCTTCAGTGATGTTTTAGTCTATGATTGCCATGTGAGTGTACAAAGAATCTGTACAAATAAATGAATGACACAACTGTACCTAAAATGATCAAAGTTTATGTATTACAATCTTAAATATTGCCAGGTTTCACAGCTGTTTCACAAGGTGTTCATCACTGTAAGTTGTAAGGTATCCTTTAATGGTATTTATTTGATCTACATTATTCATTGTTGTATCCTAGGACCTACAATAGATATATACATTTTCAACCACAAGGGTATACTAATGAGCTATGCGAGATATAATTGATATTTTTTATCATAATTATATTATTTCAGAGTAGATAAGGGAAGGGCAGGTTAAAATAAAAACATGACCACCAGATAAACCAGTGTATGAATCAAATGTATTGTAAAATGCATATGAATGGAGTGGAAATGATCTGACTTCATGATCTGTAAGGTAAGTAACTTTAATGTGTCAAGCAGATTACACATTTTCTTTGTTCCGAAACGTTGCAATGTTTAAGACATGGATTTCATGTTGTAATGTTAACAAGGTACCCAAAAGTAGTTTGAGTTACTGTTTTAATTTTATTAGTTAAACAAAACTTGTAAATACAGCAAAATCAGCCTTGTTTGCATAGCGATGATGATACGAACATCCTTTAGGCTGTAGTGTGTGTGGACCATGATAATTCCTTAGTGATGTGGGCACAGAGGAACTTTAAGCTCTCAACCTGCTCAACTACAGCCCTGTCGATGTGGATGGTGGCATGCCCTCTGTTTCCTGTCTTGCTGATGTTGAGGGAGTGGTTGCTTTCCTGGCATCACACTGACAGGTCTCTGACCTCCTTCCTGTCTCATCATCGTCGGTGATCAGGCCTACCACCGTTGTGTCGTCTGCAAACTTGATGATGGTGTTAGAGTCATGTGCGGCCATAAAGTCGTGGGGGAACAGGGAGTATAAAATGGGACTAAGCTTGCCAGTGGAGGCTGCTGAGGGGAGGACGGCTCATAATAATGTCTGGAACGGAGTGAATGGAATGGTATCAAACACATAGAAACCATGTGTTTGATACCATTCCACTTATTCCACTCCAGCCATTACCATGAGCCTGTCCTCAACAATTAAGGTGCAGCCAACCGCCTGTAAAGCAGGCACCCCTGAGAGGCCCCCATGTTGAGGGACAGTGTGACGGATGTGTTGTTGCCTACAGTTACCACCTGGGGGCGGCCTGTCAGTAGCTCCAGGATCCAGTTTTTTGTCTTTTTTAAATTTGTACCTTTATTTAACTAGGCAAGTCAGTTAAGAACAAATTCTTATTTACAATGACAGCCTACCCCGGCCAAACTCAGATGACGCTGGGCCCTATGGGATTCCCAATCTAGGCTGGATGTGATACAGCCTGGATTCGAACCAGGGACTGTAGTGATGCCTCTTTTTATATATATATATTTTTATTTCACCTTTATTTAACCAGGTAGGCTAGTTGAGAACAAGTTCTCATTTGCAACTGCGACCTGGCCAAGATAAAGCATAGCAGTGTGAACAGACAACATAGAGTTACACATGGAGTAAACAATTAACAAGTCAATAACACAGTAGAAAAAAAAGAGTCTATATACATTGTGTGCAAAAGGCATGAGGAGGTAGGCGAATAATTACAATTTTACAGATTAACACTGGAGTGATAAATGATCAGATGGTCATGTACAGGTAGAGATATTGGTGTGCAAAAGAGCAGAAAAGTAAATAAATAAAAACAGTATGGGGATGAGGTAGGTAAAATTGGGTGGGCTATTTACCGATAGACTATGTACTCTTAAAATCAAATCAAATTTTATTGGTCACATACACATGGTTAGCAGATGTTATTGCGAGTGTAGCAAAATGCTTGTACTTCTAGTTCCGACAGTGCAGCAATATCTAACATGTAATCTTACAATTCCACAACAACTACCTAATACACACAAATCTAAGTAAAGGAGTGGATGCAGTGCCTTAGACCACTGCGCCATTCAGGAGCCCAGTTGCAGAGGGAGGTGTTTTATCCCAGGTTCCTTTTTAATGATGAGCTTGGAGGGCACTATCACAGATAGAACAATGACACAGATATTTCACCGGATGTTTAATGTGAAACGTTTGGTTGGCGTTTCATCTCACTACCAAATATGGTGATGAGAGGAAGCCCAGTGGCCAGCAATGGGAGAAGATGGATTTTGGCCAACATTCTGCTCATTTTCTCATAGAGGAAACATTTGATATCCATACAGTTTTCTGTTTCCAAAACTAGAATCTGTAACAAAGAGTAAACTGCGTTTTGTACGTGTTGCATACAGAAATGTTATTTTTTATTTAACCTTGTTTTAAAAAACACATTTAATGCAAATGTCACTTAAAGCTGCAATATGCAACTTTTTGGGCCACCCCGACCAAATTCACATAGAAATGTGAGTTATAGATCTGTCATTCTCATTGAAAGCAGCCTAAGAAGTGGTAGATATGTTCTATGTGCCCTATTCCACAGATAGAACAATGATCTGTGGGTTAGTTATAAAAAGCGTTGCTATTTCTAAGTTTCGTTTTTGTGTCTTTTACTTTAAGTTTTGTACAACAACGTCAAACAGCTTGTTTTGTCAATTAAACTGACATTAGGTGAACTATTTGAATTTTTGTTTCGCCATAGTTTTTGATGCTATTCCATCTTGAACTCTCATGTTGTTTAGAGGTGTAACAAGACATTACCTTCTTGGCCTATCCTTGCTTAATCCAGTTGACTCACCAATAGGAAAAATGTGTTTCTTCTTGCTCCCTCAGAACAACAGATCTATACGTGCTTTATTTCAAAGGGATATTGCATCCATTCCTTATGTCACAACTTACTGGAATACATTTGTCAATAATATCAGTTGGAAAAAAAGTCTGGTTATTACCACACAAATACCTGGTAGTTTTAACAAGATCAAAGAGGTCTCTATCAGAATGATCAAATGTCATATTCAGGATTGTAAATTCACAAATAAAAAAATCACTATTCCATGTTTTCTATAAGGAATTTGAGCAGTACATTAAGACCATTCTACATTATTGTAATAAGAAAGCTGATAAAACAATCAATATGTGTGCTTCCTTTAAAGTCTTTGTATAATCTGTAATTTGTTGTAACCCCTAGTATATGTTATCACTATCACTGTCTGTTTGTATACTTCTTGTATGTATACTGTTTTTTCTGCAATAAAAACATATACAGTTGAAGTCGGAAGTTTACATACACCTTAGCCAAATACATTTAAACTCAGTTTTAGACAACTCCTGACATTTAATCCTAGTAAACAGTCCCTGTTTTAGGTCTGTTAGGATCACCACTTTATTGTAAGAATGTGTAATGTCAGAATAATAGTAGAGAGAATGATTTATTTCAGCTTTTATTTCTTTCATCACATTCCCAGTGGGTCAGAAGTTTAAATACACTCAAACAGTATTTGGTAGAATTGCCTTTAAATTGTTTAACTTGGGAAATTTCAGGTAGCCTTCCACAGGCTTCCCACAATAAGTTGGGTGAATTTTGGCCCATTCCTCCTGACAGAGCTGGTGTAACTGAGTCAGGTTTGTAGGCCTTGCTCGCACATGCTTTTTCAGTTCTGCCCACAAATTGTCTATAGGATTGAGGTCAGGTCTTGGTTGAACAATGAGTTTTAATAACTCCAACCTAAGTGTATGTAAACTTCCGACTTCATCACACTACCGGTCAAACGTTTATGGAGACCTACTCATTCAAGGGTTTTTCTTTATTTTTACTATTTTCTACATTGTAGAATAATAGTGAAGACATTAAAACCATGAAATAACACATGGAATCATGTAGAAACCAACAAATCAAAATATATTTTATATTTGAGATTCTTTAAATAGCCACCCTTTGCCTTGAAGACAGCTTAGCACACTCTTGGGATTCTCTCAGCCAGCTTCACCTGGAATACTTTTCGACAGTCTTTCGAACAGTCTTGATGGAGTTCCCACATATGCAGAGCACTTGTTGGCTGCTTTTCCTTCACTCTGCGGTCTGACTCATCCCAAACCATCACAATTTGGTTGAGGTCGGGGGATTATGGAGGCCAGGTCATCTGATGCAGCACTCCATCACCCTCCTTCTTGGTAAATTAACCCTTACACAGCCTGGAGGTGTGTTGAGTCATTGTCCTGTTGAAAAACAAATGATTAGCCCAGTAAGCCCAAGCCAGATGGGATGGTGTATCGCTGCAGAATGCTGTGGTAGCCATGCTGGTTAAGTGTGCCTTGACAGTGTCACCAGCAAAGCACCCCCACACCATAACCCTTCTCCTACCTGCTTTACGGTGGGAAATACACATGCAGAGATAATCCGTTCACCATCACCACGTCTAACAAAAACACAGCGATTGGAACCAAAGATCTCAAATTTGGAGTCCAGACCAAAGGACAAATTTCCACCAGTCTAATGCCCATTGCTTGTGTTTCTTGGCCCAAGCATGTCTCTTCTTCTTATTGGTGTCCTTTTGTAGTGGTTTCTTTTCAGCAATTCAACCATGAACGCCTGATTCACACAGTCTCCTCTGAACAGTTGATGTTGAGATGTGTCTGTTACTTGAAATCTGTGAATCATTTATTTGGGCTGCAATTTCTGAGGCTGATACCTCTAATGAACTTATCCTCTGCAGCAGAGGTAACTCTGGGTCTTCCATTCCTATGGCGCTCCTTATGAGAGTCAGTTTCATCATAGCGCTTGATGGGTTTTGCAACTGCACTTGAGGAAACTTTCAAAGTTCTTGAAATGTTCTGAATTGACTGACCTTCATGTCTTAAACTATTATGGACTGTTGTTTCTCTTTGCTTATTTGAGCTGTTCTTGCCAAAATATGGACTTGGTCTTTAACCAAACAGAACCTATCTTCTGTATACCACAATACTTTTTGGTTACTTTTTGGTTACTACATGATTCCATGTGTGTTATTTCATAGTTTTGATGTCTTCACTACTTTTTTTACAATGTAGAAAATAGTCTAAATAAACTAAAAACCCTTGAATGAGTAGGTGTTCTAAAACTTTTTCTAAAACTAGTGCATATTTAAATATGAACAAATCTGAATAATTGTTCGTGCTCATGCACTTTTCTGATTTGGAACATTTCTAAAAATCCGTGACCCGGAAGGGATCTGACAAGACGCCAGTTGGCTTCACGCGGATGACAGTATCAGCAAGTTAGCAAAAATATGCTACCTAAGATAAATGTAGCTGCGACTTGTAGTTTTTATTCTAACGTTACCTGAATTAGTCGACGGTCAAGATGACTACAATTTACAATATGTTCCAGTCAGAAACAACATCGATTATGGCCTTCGTCGTCGAGATGGCAATGACAGAAATATACAAAATTTTGCCAAACTCTGACGCTAACAACGACGTTAATCCGGGGAGAGAGGTGAGTATTCTAAAATATTTCTGGCATTGAGCAGTATGATGACGGGCGCCAAGTGACTACAACCAGCTACGTTAGCTAACGAACAAAAGTTATCTGAATAAATGTGTTTAGCTACCTAGATCGTTAACTACCGTCTGTAACCTAAATTAACCTGAACGTAGCCCCGATTCTGATTTTCAGGTTCAAGGAAGCTAGGTTGAAGATACCGTATCCCTGAAAACCGGATGTTTTTGGTTTTCAACCATCGCGCTGAGGTTGCCGACTACCTAATTTGACTACCTGGCGAACGTACATTTTTTATTTTGTTTTATTTAACCTTCATTTAATTAGGCAAGTCAATTAAGAACAAATGCGTATTTGCAATGACAGACTACACCGGTCAAACCCGGACTACGCTGGGCCAATTGTGCGCCGCCCTATTGGACTCCCAACCACGGCCGGTTGTGAAACAGCCTGGTACAACGTTACTTAACTAGTACTACTAGCTAGCCCTCAGCTAGGTTGCTAGCCATCGTTACTGGTTTCACATCCTCTGCTTAAACTGGCTGTATACAGTAACTAACTAGTTCACTTGTTTCTATTGCTCTACACAGCTCTGCACCATTATGAATTTGTTGATGGGGGAGGGTATTCGTAAAGTCTGCCAACTATTCCTTGTGGCCTCCTCACGTTTTCAAAATGAAAACGAGAAACTGAAGACCAAGGTGGAGCAGATGGATGAATATATGAAGGAAATTACTGAGAAGGCTGAACATTATAGAACGTCTCTAGCTAAAGTGGAGGCTGAACCGAAAGTACAGACGCCAACCCATGTTCTGCACAACGGAATGATCTTTGCAATAAAACCAGTTGGTGAGTGTTGTAGACCTCCAGTCATTAGGTTCCTGCCTATAATAAGGTAGCTAAGTAGGTCTGTTGTAGGTGTACTGATTGTTTTGTTCCCCATCTTTGATAGTTTTGTTTGTATTAACTTCCTACACATAATTTTGTTGAAAGGAAAAAGTGAGAGAGAGTTTAACATGTTTCAATGTAACTTTTCTTGTTGTTCTTTAGATCTCCCATTGTTGCCTGGAATGACAGCGGCTTCAGCATTTCCAGGGAATGTCAGTCAAGCAAACACAGTCACTAACGCAACATCCGTCTGTGCAGGTAATATCCTCAGTGGCGTTATATTTGAATAATCGTTGCCAAACCAGGTGTGCGTTCAGTTCAATGTTTGCTGTGATGGTTTGTACTGAACTAAATGTTTCCCTCAAACAGTCCACACCATTGGCTTACTAAACATAGTTTTTTCAGAATAGCACCGTTACCTTTGAATCTCATGTTATAAAGTTGTGTTCTGCTGAACGTGGTCCAGGGTCATATTCAGTAAGAACCAAACAAAAGAAAATGGGGAGTAACTACCTGAACGCCAATAAGAAACGCCTGTTTGTTTTCTGTTGCATAACATTTTTCTGTGGTGTGCGCTAATGAATATGACCCAGTTGTTCAAAAACAATACACAGACTGTTAAAAGCATGTTTATTTTAAGGCAAAATATTGATATAGCCATATATTGGTTGATTTTTGTCTAACTAAATACATTTAGTATAACCTAATCATTTTGTTAAATTCTCTTAACTTAGGCTATAGTTTTACTATGTGTATGCTCACATTCCTTTTATGTTTAGGTCCTGCCAAAGTTTGCAGTAAACCTACAGAGACGACTTCATTGGAGTATGACTCCTCTCTGGGAGACACACATGGACTGAATACAGAGCCCTCACCAAGAGATACTGAATCCAACATTGAGCATATGAGAGCTGCTCTTCCAGAGGGCACTGACAACGGTAGAGACAGCCATGAAAGACATAAAAACAGTAATATTACTAATGGGACAGGATCCACAGAAAACAAACGCTTCAAGTGTGATGTTTGTGAGAAGACATTCAGCAAGAAAGAGTTGCTCAGAGTTCACAAGCTAATCCACACAAAACCTTTCAAGTGTGACATTTGTGAGAAGACCTTCAGCAGGAAAGGGTTACTGGAAGGTCATAAGCTAATTCACACAAGACCCTTCACCTGTGATGTTTGTGACAAGACCTTCAGCCTGAACCGCATGCTGTTACGTCACAAACTAATTCACACAGGAGAGAGGCCATTTGCTTGTGGTCAATGTGGCAAAACATTCAGAATGTCCAAGCAGCTCGAACGTCACATGTTGCATCACAAAGAAAACAATTTCAGTTGCAAAGTCTGTGGAAATACATTCTCTACCAAGACAGATCTGACACAACATCGGCTAGTTCATGCAGTGGAGAGACCGTTTAAGTGCCTGACTTGTGGAAAGGGTTTCACAAAAAGGACCATACTTATGGGGCACGAGAGAATCCACACCGGTGAAAAACCATACAGCTGTGCTGAATGTGGGAAGAGTTACAGACAGTCTTATGACCTAAGAATTCATATGCGAAGACATACAGGTGCAGACATACGTCCACACTTATGCTCAGAGTGTGGTAAGAGCTTTAGGACAAAATCCGTCCTCGAAAAGCACAAGCGAATTCATACAGGGGAGAAGCCATTTAAATGTGAGACCTGTGGAGCTGCTTTTGGCCATAAAGGAAACCTTGTGAGACACCAAGTGCTTCACACGGGGGAGAGACCATACAAATGTAAAGTGTGTGGGAAAAGCTACCCTCAGTCCACTGACTTAAAAGCTCACATGCACCGTCATGGGGCAACCAAACCTTTTATGTGTGATCTATGTGGAAAGACTTTTATTTACAATTACCAAATGAGACAACATAATCTACAATGGCACATGGCTGAAGGAGATAAGGTTCCTGGGAGAGAGGGAACATCAACAAAGCCATTCAGTTGCAAAATATGTTTGAACGGCTTCAGCTCCATGCTAACTCTGAAAAAGCATAAAGAAATTCACACAGGACAAAAGCAATATTCTTGTTCCATTTGTGGAAAGACCATTGCATATAAAAATGCTTTTGACTATCACATGAGAGTTCACAGTGGAGTGAAGCCCCATGAATGTAAATACTGTGGAAGGAAATTTATTCTGAAACAAGCTCTTCAAGGACATGAGCGGACCCATACAGGTGAAAAACCCTTCAAATGCAGTTATTGTGACAAGACTTTCGCAGTCAACACCAATCTGAAAAGGCATGAGCGAATCCACACAGGAGAGAAGCCATTCAAATGTGATGTTTGCGGGAGAGGTTTCAGCCAAGCCAACAATGTTAAAGCCCACATGCAAGTCCACACTGGAGTTAGGCCTTACTATTGCAAGAGATGTGGAAAAGGCTTTTCTGACATAAGACACTACAAAAACCATAGCTGTGATGGTGTGGCTGTTACACGCACACACTGTGATGGTGATAATTATCGTAAATCTTCTGACGGCACTTTCAGAAGTAGAAAAGGAGACAGGAGTGTTTGCTATAATGCTGCTGTTGTGTAGACTCCGTGATATTATCTCAATATTATCTACAGACTGTAGACTAAAGTGGTGCAACTTCCTGCTTACAGATGTCATGAACAATGGGGATTTATTCAGTAGTGTGAAATGTTCTCGGGTGAGTGTCTGGAAAGCCTTGTATGAGATGAGAGCGTGCTTTAGGAAATTAGATATGTGCTTGCTGTAGTGCTTGGAGATCTTGCTATAAATCAAAGGGTTAATGTTCATGAGCCCAAATTCTCATTTGTTCATATTGTGTAAATCAATAAACACATCATTCATGTGAAGCTATAAACTGAGTGGGTCGAGCCCTGAATGCTGATTGTCTGATAGCTGTCGTATACCACGGGTATGACAACATTTATTTTTACTGCTTTAATTCCATTGGTAACCAGTTTATAATAGCAATAAGGTACCTTGGGAGTTTGTGGTATAAGGCTAATATACCACAGCTAAGGACTGTGTCCAGTCACTCCCATGTGTCGTGCCTAAGAACAGCCCTTAGCGGTGGTATATTGGCCATATACCACACCCCCTCGTGACTTATTGCTTAACTATAGACCCCTAAATCAAATCAAACTTTATTTGTCACATGCGCCGAATACAAGTGTAGACTTTACTGTGAAATGCTTACTTACAAGCCCTTAACGAACAGTGCAGTTCAAGAAGAGTTAAGAAAATATTTACCAAGTAGACTAAAATAAAAAAGTAACACAATAAGAATAATGAGGCTATATACAGGGGGCACTGGTACTGAGTCAGTGTGCGGGGTACAGGTTAGTTGCGGTCATTTGTACATGTAGGTGGGGGATGAAGTGACTGCATAGATAATATACAGTGAGTAGCAGCAGTATACAAAAAGGGGGGGTGGGGGGGATCAATGTAAATTGTCCGGTGACGATTTTATTAATTGTTCAGGAGTCTTATGGCTTGGGGGTAGAAGCTGTTGAGCCTTTTGGTCCTAGATTTAGCGTTCCGGTACCTCTTGCCGTGCAGTATTAGAGAAAAGTCTAACTTAGGTGACTGGAGTCTCAGACAATTTTATAGACTTTCCTCTGACACCGCCTATTGTATAGGTCCTGGATGGCAGGAAGCTTGGTCCCAGTGACATACTGGGCCATTCGCACTATCCTCTGTAGCGCCTTATGGTCAGATGCCGAGCATTTGCCATACCAGGAGGTGATGCAACCGGCCAGGAAGCTCTCGTTGGTGCAGCTGTAGAACCTTTTGAGGATCTGGGGACATGTAGGTATTACAGACTTGGTCAGGGAGAGGTTGAAAATGTCAATGAAGACACTTGACAGTTGGTCTGCGCCTGCTTTGAGTACACGTCCTGGTTATCCGTTTGGCTTTGAATGTTGACCTGTTTTATAGGTTTTTGTTCACATTGGCTACCGAGAGCGTTATCACACAGTCATCCAGAACAGCTGGTGCGCTTGTGCATGCTTCAGTGTTGCTTGCCTTGAAGCAAGCATAAAAGGCATTTAGCTCGTCTGGTAGGCTCACGTCACTGGGCAGCTCGCGTCTGGTTTTCCCTTTGTAATCCGTAATAGTTTTCAAGCCCTGCCACATCCGATGAGCATCAGAGCCGGTGTAGTAGAATTCAAACTTAATCCTGCTTTGCTTGTTTGATGGTTCGTTTGAGGACATAGAAGGATTTCTTATAAGCATCCCGATTAGTCTCCCACTCCTTGAAAGCGGCAGCTTTAGCCTTTAGCTCGATGCGGATGTTGCCTGTAATCCATGGCTTCTGGTTGGGATATGTACGTACAGTCACTGTGGGGACGACGTCGTCGATGCACTTATTGATGAAGCCGATGACTGAGGTGGTGTACTCCTCAATGCCATTGGATGAATCCAGGAACATGTTCCAGTCTGTGCTAGCAAAACAGTCCTGTAGTGTAGCATCTGCATCATCTGACCACATCCGTATTGAGTGAGTCGCTGGTACTTCCTGCTTTAGTGTTGCTTGTAAGCAGGAATCAGGATGATATAATTATGGTCAGATTTGCCAAATGGAGGGCAGGGGAGTGCTTTGTATGCATCTCTGTCTGTGGAGTAAAGGTGGTCTAGGATTTTTTTTTCTCTGGTTGCACATGTGACATGCTGGTACAATTTGGTAAAACTGATTTAAGTTTGCCTGCATTAAAGTCCCCGGGCCACTAGGAGCGCCGCTTCTGGGGGAGCATTTTCTTTTTGGTTTATGACCTTATGGAGTTGGTTGAGAAGTGGTCTTAGTGCCAGCTTCATTCTGTGGAGGTAAATGGACGGCTACGAATAATATTGATGAGAACTCTAGATGGTCTGGTCTACAGCTTATCATAAGGTACTCTACCTCAGGCGAGCAATACCTCGAGACTTCTTTAATATTAGACATCGCGCACCAGCTGTTATTTACAAATAGACACACACCCCCTCCCCTCGTCTTAACAGAGGTAGCGTCTCTGTTCTGCCGGTGCAAGAAAACGCTCTATATTGTCTGTATCGTCGTTCACTACGTCTCGGTGAAACATAAGATGATACAGTTTTTCATGTCCCGTTGGTAGGATTATCTTAATCGTAGGTCATCAATTTTATTTTCCAATGATTGCACATTAGCAAGGAGAACGAACGGATGGCAGTGGGAGTTTACTCGCTCGCCTCCAGATTCTTAGAAGGCTGCCCGATCCTAGGTGAGTTATTCAGGTGACTGCAAAGGTTGAATGAATTCTTGTTTTAAAAACAATTCTTATTTAAATTGACCTTATGTCTTTTTCCTGATTTATACACTGAAGTTTAGTGGTACCACCAGTCTCACATGGGTTTCTGTCTTTTTGTGCTTGATTAAATTAAATTGGGCAGGCAGGTTATTGCCAACTTGGGAATGCTGGCTAAAGTTTTATTTATAAAATAATTATCGTACCTTTCTGCTCAAACCTTGCATCAGTTTTACTTGCATTTCTAAATATTTACAATACCGAATATATTTAATTGTACTAGCACCACCTTATTGGCTTAGATGGTTACAATGTAGAAGAAATTGTAATTTAACATTGTTCAAAGCACCCCCCAGCAACAAATATGGGGAAAAAAAGCCCCATCAACAAAAAGTAGATGCAATGCCACTTACCTGCCTATATGACATCTGTAGGGAAAGTGGACAATGGTGCAGCAATAGGACTTGACCATAAACTAGACTTATTGACTTAGCTGCACAGTTACATTAGTTACCTAGCAGCATGATATACACTGCTCAAAAAAATAAAGGGAACACTAAAATAACACATCTTAGATCTGAATGAATGAAATATTCTTATTAAATACTTTTTTCTTTACATAGTTGAATGTGCTGACTACAAAATCACACAAATTATCAATGGAAATCAAATTTATCAACCTATGGAGGTCTGGATTTGGAGTCACACTCAAAATTAAAGTGGAAAACCACACTACAGGCTGATCCAACTTTAATGTAATGTCCTTAAAACAAGTCAAAATGAGGCTCAGTAGTGTGTGTGGCCTCCACGTGCCTGTATGACCTCCCTACAACGCCTGGTCTCCTGAGGGATCTCCTCCCAGACCTGGACTAAAGCATCCGCCAACTCCTGGACAGTCTGTGGTGCAACGTGGCGTTGGTGGATGGTGCGAGACATGATGTCCCAGATGTGCTCAATTGGATTCAGGTCTGGGGAACGGGCGGGCCAGTCCATAGCATCAATGCCTTCCTCTTGCAGGAATTGCTGACACTCTCCAGCCATATGAGGTCTAGCATTGTCTTGCATTAGGAGGAACCCAGGGCCAACCGCACCAGCATATGGTCTATATGGTCTCACAAGGGGTCTGAGGATCTCATCTCGGTACCTTATGGCAGTCAGGCTACCTCTGGCGAGCACATGGAGGGCTGTGCGGCCCCCCCCAAAGAAATGCCACCCCACACCATGACTGACCCACCGCTAAACCGGTCATGCTGGAGGATGTTGCAGGCAGCAGAACGTTCTCCACGTCATCTCCAGACTCTGTCACGTCTGTCACATGTGCTCAGTGTGAACCTGCTTTCATCTGTGAAGAGCACAGGGCGCCAGTGGCGAATTTGCCAATCTTGGTGTTCTCTGGCAAATGCCAAACGTCCTGCACGGTGTTGGGCTGTAAGCACAACCCCCACCTGTGGACGTCGGGCCCTCATACCACCCTCATGGAATCTGTTTCTGACTGTTTGAGCAGACACATGCACATTTGTGGCCTGCTGGAGGTCATTTTGCAGGGCTCTGGCAGTGCTCCTCCTGCTCCCCCTTGCACAAAGGCGGAGGTAGCGGTCCTGCTGCTGGGTTGTTGCCCTCCTACGGCCTCCTCCACGTCTCCTGATGTACTGGCCTGTCTCCTGGTAGCGCCTCCATGCTCTGGACACTACACTGACAGACCCAGCAAACCTTCTTGCCACAGCTCGCATTGATGTGCCATCCTGGATGAGCTGCACTACCTGAGCCACTTGTGTGGGTTGTAGACTCCGTCTCATGCTACCACTAGAGTGAAAGCACCGCCAGCATTCAAAAGTGACAAAAACATCAGCCAGGAAGCATAGGAACTGAGAAGTGGTCTGTGGTCACCACCTGCAGAACCACTCCTTTATTGGGGGTGTCTTGCTAATTGCCTATAATTTCCACCTGTTGTCTATTCCATTTGCACAACAGCATGTGAAATTTAATTTTTTCAATTAGTGTTGCTTCCTAAGTGGACAGTTTGATTTCACAGAAGTGTGATTGACTTACATTGTGTTGTTTAAGTGTTCCCTTTATTTTTTTGAGCAGTGTATATACTGAACAAAAATATTGACGCAACATTTTCATCGATTTTACTGAGTTACAGTTAATTTAAGGAAATCAGTCAATTTAAATATATTAATTAGGCAATAATCTATGGATTTTACATGACTGGGCAGGGGCGCAGCCATGGGTGGGCCTTGGAGGGCTTGCGCTCACCCACTGGGGAGCCAGGCCCTGCCAGTCATAATTTTTTCCCCACAAAAGGGCTTTATTACAGACAAAAATAATCCTCAGTTTCATCACCTGTCCGGTGGCTGGTCATGGAAGATCCTGCAGGTGAAAAAGGCAGATGTGGAGGTCCTGGGCTGTCGTGGTTACTCGTGGTCTGTGGTTGTGAGGCCTGTTGGACTTGTTGCCAAATTCTCTAAAACGACGTTGGAAGCCAGCTTATGGTAGAGAAATTAACATTAAATTCTCTGGCAACTGCTCTGGTGGATGTTACTGCCGTCAGCATTCCAACTGCACGCTCCCTCAACTTGAGACATCTGTCATTGTGCTGTGAAAAAACAGCACATTTTGCAATGGCTTTTTATTGTCCCCAGCACAAGGTGCACCTGTGCAAAGATCATGCTGTTTAATCAGCTTCTTGATATGCCACACCTGTCAGGTGGATGGATTGTTTTTGCAAAGGAGAAATGCTCACTAACAGGGATGTAAACAAATTTGTGCACAACATTTTTGAGAAATTCTGTGATTATGAAACATTTCTGGGATCTTCTATTTCAGCTCATTAAACACAGGACCAACACTTTAAATGTTGTGTTTATATTTTTTGTTTAGTGTATTTTCTAAATACAAGAGGCAGTGGAAATGCGATTTTGGATGCTTCTGTGCTTTTTGCTGATAATGCCCATCATTAGTGATGGAGTGTCACCACTAGGTGGAGAAGCAGCCCACTGAATAACTTGTATTTAAAAAAATAAAATAAATCACAACTGGTTGTGATACAGCCTTGATTCGAACCAGGGTGTCTGTAGTCACGCCTCTAGCACTGAGATGCAGTGCACCACTCGGGAGCCCAAAAGGCCTAGATGGCAATGGTATATAGCATTTATTTTGTATAAAACATTAGTCTTTTTCTTAGTGTCAACACAATTGAATCAGTATTTTCAGTTTTATCTACCGGTTTGTGCCATATGTCCTGTGAGTGTAATGTCTCCCAGATTTGGGGTCAATTTAATTAGACATTTGAATTCATCCATAAAGTGGAGAATATACTTTAAAATCTTCAAGTTATGGAATTTAATTGGAATTAGGCTGTTTTTTGACTTTTGGAATTGCAATTGTAAAAACATTTTATCTTCTCCCAGGTAATGGAATTAATGCGCATTGTATTAAACATTTACTGTAGGATTTGTTTTCAATCATTTCAACTTGTATCATTGTATTTCCAGTATAGCTAGGCTATTTGAACAGTGATGTGATTAGCCTGAAGGAATTTAATTTGAAATTGATTTGTTGTGATAATATTGAATTAATTTATTAGAAATGGGGTCTTCCAAATGGACAATGACCCCAAGCATACTTCCAAAGTTGTGGCAAAATGGCTTAAGGACAACAAAGTCAAGGAATTGGAGTGGCCATCACAAAGCCCTGACCTCAATCCCACAGAAAATGTGCGGGTAGAACTGAAAAAGCGTGTGCGCGTGAAGGAGGCTACAAACCTGACTCAGTTACACCAGCTCTGTCAGGAGGAATGGGCCAAAATTCACCCATCTTATTGTGGGAAGGTTGTGGAAATTTTACCCAAGTTAAGCAATTTAAAGGCAATGCTCCCAAATACTAATTGAGTGTATGTAAACTTCTGACCCACTGGGAATGTGATGAAAGAAATAAAAGCTGAAATCAATCATTCTCTCTCCTATTATTCTAACATTTCACATTCTTAAAATAAAGTGGTATTCCTAACTGACCTAAGACGGAATTCTTACTAGGATTAAGTGTCAGTAATTGGGAAAAACTTTGTTTAAATGTATTTGGCTATGTAAACTTCCGACTTCAACTGTGTATATGTATGTGTATATTCACTCACTCACTACCGATCAAAGGTTTTAGAACACCTACTCATTCAAGGGTTTTTCTTTATTTTCACTGTTTTCTACATTGTAGAATAATAGTGAAGACATCACAACTATGAAATAACACATGGAATCATGTAGTAACCAAAAAAGTGTTAAACAAATGAAAATATATTTTTCTTAAATAGCCACCCTTTGCCTTTGACAGCTTTGCATTCTCTCAACCAGCTTCACCTGGAATGCTTTTTCCAACAGTCTTGAAGGAGTTCCCACATATGCTGAGCACTTGTTGGCTGCTTTTCCTTCACTCTGCTGTCCAATTCATCCCAAACTAACTCAATTGGGTTGAGGTCGGGTGTTGTGGACTCCAGGTCATCTGATTCAGCACTCCATCTGGTTAAATAGCGCTTACACAGCCTGCAGGTGTGTTGGGTCATTGTCCTGTTGAAAAACAAATCAAATTTATATAGCTCTTCGTACATCAGCTGATATATCAAAGTGCTGTACAGAAACCCAGCCTAAAACCCCAAACAGCAAGCAATGCAGGTGTGGAAGCACGCTGGTTAGGAAAAACTCCCTAGAAATGCTAAAACCTAGGAAGAAACCTAGAGAGGAACCAGGCTATGAGGGATGGCCAGTCCTCTTCTGGCTGTGCCGGGTGGAGATTATAACAGAACATGGCCAAGATGTTCAAATGTTCATAAATGACCAGCATGGTCAAATAATAATAATAATCACAGTAGTTGTCGAGGGTGCAGCAAGTCAGCACCTCAGGTGCTGAACAGTTGAAACTGGAGCAGCAGCACGGCCAGGTGGACTGGGGACAGCAAGGAGTCCTCATGCCAGGTTGGTCCTAGGGCTCAGGTCCTCCGAGAGAGAGAAAGAGAATTAGAGAGAGCATACATACCCCGACACAAACTACTGCAGCATAAATACTGGAGGCTTAGACAGGAGGGGTCAGCAGACACTGTGGCCCCATTCGATGATACCCCCGGACAGGGCCAAACAGGAAGGATATAACCCCACCCACTTTGCCAAAGCACAGCCCCCACACCACTGGAGGGATATCTTCAACCACCAACTTACTATCCTGAGACAAGGCCGAGTATAGCCCACAAAGATCTCTGCCACGGCATAACCCAAGGGAGGGCTCCAACCCAGACAGGAAGATCACATCAGTGACTCAACCCACTCAAGTGAATCACCCCTCCTAGGGACGGCATGAAAGAGCACCAGTAAGCCAGTGACTCAGCCCCTGTAATAGGGTTAGAGGCAGAGAATCCCAGTGGAAAGAGGGGAACCGGCCAGGCAGAGACCGCAAGGGCGGTTCGTTGCTCCAGAGCCTTTCTGTTCACCTTCACACTCCTGGGCCGGACTACACTCAATCATATGATCCACCGAAGAGATGTCTTCAGTAAAGACTTAAAGTTTGAGACCGAGTCTGCGTCTCTCACATGGGTAGGCAGACCATTCCATAAAAATGGAGCTCTATAGGAGAAAGCCCTCCTATCCAAATGATAGTCCCACTAAGCCCAAACTAGATGGGATGGCTTATTGCTGCAGAATGCTGTGGTTGCCATGCTGGTTAAGTGTGAATTCTAAATAAATCACAGTGTCACCAGCAAAGCAACCCGACACCATAACACCACCTTCTCATTGCTTTACGTTGGGAAATACACATGCAGAGATCATCAATTCACCCACACCGCGTCTCACAAAGGCATGACGGTTGGAACCAAGAAACACAAGCAATAGACATTAGACCAGTGGAAATCTGTTATTTTGGTCTGATGAGTCCAAATTTTAGATTTTTGTTTCCAACTACTGTGTCTTTGTGAGATGCAGAGTAGGTGAACGGATGATCTCCGCATGTGTGGTTCCCACCGTGAAGCATGGAGGAGGATGGGTGATGGTGCAGGGGGTGCTTTGCTGGTGACACTGTCTTGTGATTTATTCAAGGCACACTTAAATAGCATGGCTAGCACAGAATTCTGCAGTGATATGCCCATCCCACGTGGTTTGCGCTTAGTGGGACTATCATTTGTTTTTTAACAGGCCAATGACCCAAAACACACCTCAGGGCTGTGTAAGGGTTATTTGACCAAGAAGGAGAGTGGTAGAGTGCTGCATCAGATGACCTGGCCTCCACAATCACTTGACAACCCAATTGAGATGGTTTGGGATGATTTGGACCGCAGAGTGAAGGAAAAGCAGTCAACAAGTGCTCAGCCTATGTGGGAACTCCTTCAAGACTGTTGGAATAACATTCCTCATGAAGCTAGTTGAGAGAATACCAAGAGTGTGCAAAGCTGTCATTAAGGCAAAGAGTGGCTACTTTGAAGAATCTAAAATATATTTTGTTTTGTTTAACACTTATTTGGTTACTACACGATTCCATATGTGTTATTTCTTAGTGTTGATGTCTTCACTATTATTCTACAATGTAGAAAATAGTAAAAATAAAGAAAATCCCTTGAATGATTAGGTGTGTCTAAACTTTTGACTGGTACTGTATATATTTTATGGGGAACAAATTTAACCCCTTGTTTTTGTTAGCACCAAACTACCAGCATACTTCATTTTGTTTGTATGGGTTACCTTCAGAAGAGTCCCTGTATAACACTTGTGGAGAGCAAAATGGAGAACACCATCATCAGTCTCCCCTTTCCACAGAGTGATCATATTCCTCCACAGATGCGGATGGCTGACATTGACGGATGCAGTGGATTTTGATGCAGCCCATCCAAAAAAAAAACGTATCTAGCTTAAATTGACAGATTTTGATGGGGATTTTTTGACTCTGTTGCTTTATACTGAATAAGATTTTACTGAGTTACTGTTCGTATAAGGATATCAGTCAATTGAAATAAATTCCTTAGGCCCTAATTTACAGATTTCACATGACTAGGAATACAAATATGCATCAGTTGGTCACAGCCTTAAAAAAAGGTAGGGGCGTGGAACAGAAAACCAGTCCGTATCTGGTGTGACCACCATTTGCCTCATGCAGAGCGACATCTTCACATAGTTGATCAGGCTATTGATTGTGGCCTGTGGAATGTTGTTCCACTCCTCTTCAATAGCTGTGCAAAGTTTCTGGATATTGGTGGGAACTGGAACACTGTCGTACACGTCGATCCAGAGCATCCCAAACATGCTCAATGGGTGACATGTCTGTGTATGCAGGCCATGGAAGAACTGGGACATTTTCAGCTTCCAGGAATTCCAGGAGTTATGCACAGATCCTTGCGACATACATTATCATGCTGAAACATGATATTATGGCGGCGGATGAATGGCACGACAGTGGGCCTGAGGATGTCGTCACAGTATCTGAAATTAAATTTGCCATCGACAAAATGCAATTGTGTTCATTGTCCGTAGCAAATGCCTGCCCATCCCAAAACCCAACGCCACCTTGGGGCATTTTCTTCACAACGTTGACATCAGCAAACCGCTCACCCACACAACGCCATACAAGCTATCTGCCCGGTACAGTTGAAACTGGTATTCATCTGTAAAGGGCACACTTCTCCAGCGTGCCAGTGGCCATCGAAGGTAAGCATTTTCCCACTGAAGTCGGTTACGACGTCAAACTGCAGTCAGGTCAAGTCCCTGGTGAGGTCAACGAGCACTTAGATGAGCTTCCCTGAGACATTTCTGACAGTTTGTACAGAAATTATTCAGTTGTGAAAACCCACAGTTTCATCAGCTGTCCGGGTGGCTGGTCTCAGACCATCCCGCCAGTGAAAAAGACAGATGTGGAGATTCTGGGCTGGCATGGTAACACGTGGTCTGCGGGTGTGAGGACATACTGCCAAATTCTCTATAACAACATTGGAGGCGGCTTATGGTAGAGAAATTCATATTAAATGATCTGTAAACAGCTCTGGTGGACATTCCTGCAGTTAGCATGCCAATTCCACGCTCCCACAACTTGAATCTTCAGAAATTAGATCATGCTTCTGTTGCCTGTTTTTTAGTGTTTGTTTAATAGACTACTGATTCCGTGTGCTCCAAGCCTCACGCAACCACAACATATATTTCCGATAAAGCAATTACACAAATTAAACGTTGAAAGTTCGTTGCCATGCTGTGTGACGACCCTCCTACTCTGTCTGCCGTATTCTCTCTTTGTTCTTGTTTCCTTATTAGGATGCCGGTGGGCGGAGTTGGGAGGGTCGTCAGCTACATGGGAAACACCTGGGCCTGGTGTGTCCCAGGATAAATACACCACTTCCCCATTAATGGAAGATACTCTCCATGCAGACACCTTTATAGATTTTGTTGTGTATCTTGGTGGTTTTTGGTTGTTTGCTTTGGCACCTTTCAACACCCTGCATTATCACATTCATGCATGCAAAACACTCACTTACACTACTGATTACTGATTACACACACCATTGTATATTGTACTTAGTTTACTTTATTTAATAAATATATGTTTTGTTACTCCTTATCTCCACGTTGTCTCCCTTTTGTTACGGGCTTTGAGCCGGTTCGTGACAGCTGTAATAGTTAAAATAAAAAATGTTGTTAGAACAGATAGGGATTTTTTAATAATAATGTTTTTATTTATTATCGATTTTGCTTTAAATAGGCTACAGTCAAGCAGTTTTGTTTTCAGTTTGAAAATGATATAACAATGGGAGTCTTGAATGATTAAACAATAAGTAAACCGCAACATGTCAGAAATTGCATTTCATGAATGAAAATGTTTTTAACTTAAGACTTAAAAACCTTTTTCGTTAGAACATATCTGGGATTTCTTATTTACACTTCCAAACAAACTAACACCTGTTTGGCCGTGGCTCACATACAATCGCTTTTCCTGTGCAGTGCTATTTTTGTACAGTATAGTGTTCAGGTGCCCCACTTTAAGCTTTTCGAACACAGTAAAAGTCCAGGAAAACTGCCTATGGCGTAGCTTTTGGTTCAAACTCACCTGCTTTGTATTCTAAGGACTGGATCGTGGTTTTATGGATCTGCAATCAATCGGGTTGGCGCCCCCCCTTGGGTTGTGCCGTGGCGGAGATCTTTGTGGGCTATACTCGGCCTTGTCTCAGGATGGTAAGTTGGTGGTTGAAGATATCCCTCTAGTGGTGTGTGGGCTGTGCTTTGGCAAAGTGGGTGGGGTTATATACTTTCTGTTTGGCCCTGTCCGGGGATATCATCGGATGGGGCCACAGTGTCTCCTGACCCCTCCTGTCTCAGCCTCTAGTATTTATGCTGCAGTAGTTTATGTGTCAGGGGGCTAGGGTCAGTTTGTTATATCTGGAGTACTTTTCCTGTATTATCCGGTGTCCTGTGTGAATTTGAGTATGCTCTCTCTAATTCTCTCTTTCTTTCTCTCTCTCGGAGGACCTGAGCCCTAGGAACACCTGGCATGATGACTCCTTGCTGTCCCCAGTCCACCTGGCCGTGCTGCTGCTCCAGTTTCAACTGTTCTGCCTGCGGCTATGGAATCCTGACCTGTTCACCTGACATGCTACCTGTCCCAGACCTGCTGTTTTCAAATCTCTAGAGACAGCAGGAGTGGTAGAGATACTCTTAATGATTGGCTACGATTTTCTCCTGAGGTGCTGACTTGCTGCACCCTCGACAACTACTGTGATTATTATTATTTGACCATGCTGGTCATTTATGAACATTTGAACAACTTGGCTATGTTCTGTTATAATCTCCACCCGGCACAGCCAGAAGAGGACTGGCCCACCCCTCATAGCCTGTTTATTCTCTAGGTTTCTTCCTAGGTTTTGACCCCTCTAGGGAGTTTTTCCTAGCCACCGTGCTTCTACACCTGCATTGCTTGTTGTTTGGGGTTTTAGGCTGTACAGCACTTTGAGATATCAGCTGATGTACGAAGGGCTATATAAATACATTTGATTTGATTTTGATTTTAATCGTTTTTCCTGTCCATGCTAGCTATATGTGCTGCATACAGACATTTTGTTTTTTATTTGACCTTTGAACATGTTTTAAAACCCAAATGTAATGCAGATGTCACTTAAATATGAATCATTGTTCATATTTATCTAATAATTTTTGATATCATGAATGAATACAGGTTATTGACACTTTTCTACTATTATGTCGTGGACTTTTATTTTGAAAATGTCTACCCGGAAGTGATTGGTTTAGCTGACAATACACAAACTGAAAGGAGCCAAGAAGACAGCTGCGAAAATTGATACAAAGGTTTCAGATGTTTAAATGATAAGAGGTACCTAGCTAGGCTTTACATGTCATTGTCACCTCTACCCACTGCTAGCTACTACTTACAGTTTAAACTTTAGAGTCGAGAAATATGTCTTTATGGCTTAACTTTGGCATGTGTGAAATGGCAAATCAATCATAGAATGCCATTGTCTACAGTACACATTACCAACACTGTACACAGTGAACAATTTCCTCTGGCATTTGGCCTGGCGACACTGATACCTGAGTATCAGTCCATGGATGCCAAGAAGACAACAGTTGTGGAGACTGCCTGTTCTCACTCAGGTGACCCATTTAAAGGCCCAGTACAGTCAAAAACGTGATATACTTGTGTTTTATATATATTTCCACACTATGAGGTTGAAAAATTATGACATATGAAAAATTATGATATTATGATTATGATGGCCTTTTAATGTAAGAGCTGTTTGAAAATAAATATCAGCCTGTTTGGTGGGATGGAGTTTTGGTCTGCCTGGTGACATTTGCTTGAAAATAATTAAAAGTAAACAAATACCCTACCACCTAACACTACACACACACAAACAAAAAACATACAATTCTAAAAATAAATGTAATAAAAATAATACCACCCTACTACACTATTTAAATCTATTTAATCCTACTTCATGCCGACAACCTGAAAGGATGGGAAACTTAACACACCCTGTAACTCTTCTGATGTCAAGTCTCGCACACCCAAATACTTCTCTGCAGCTGCCACCACAACCTTTCTGATCCCCATCCTCATGGGCACCCCTACAATTAACACATACCACTACTATCCCTAATGCTGCACATTCCTTTATCTCATGGCCTTCTGCACACGTCTCACACCTAGGATCCTCCCTCCTACACACTGCTGCCACGTGCCCATAAGCTTGACACCTGTAACAACGTAATGTATTCGGCACAAAAGCTCGTACAGGATAACTTATATATCCTAACATCACTTTGTCAGGCAAAGACCCAACATCAAAACTCAAAAGAACAAACAATTACTTTTCTGTTTCACCACTCTCGCCACCTTGTCTGCGTTTGCACCAAACGAAGAGCATCACAAATACCGGGAATCTTCCCCTTCAGTTGGTGAACTTTAACATTTACTGCTACCCCAGTAATCACTCCTTTCAATGGCGCCCGTTTCTTGAGAGCGAAACAATTCACATTTCTTGCACCCATTTGTTTAACGCCGAGTGCCTTCTCCCTCTGACCAGCAGAAACACAAACAATTATCACAAGACTACTTCTGGTTACCCTCACCGATTCCACAGTACCCAACTCTGTTTTCACCCACCCTGAAACCACAAATGGATCAGCCAAATGGCAAGGGTCCACTTTTTCCACAGACTCATCTTCATTCTGACACTCGATGCAATCCTCGCGCTCCGAGAACTTAGCCCTCTTTCACTTCTATTTCTCCTCCTGTCTTCAGCTCACTCTGCTTATACTTTCTACCTTCTTTAACAAACCATCTCCCTTTTTTCCTCCATTTTTAACACTCAAGCTCACCATCTTCCTCCCTCTCTCTCGTAGACCTCCTCTGCCTCTCTTTTTCCCTCTATTCCTCTTCTGTATTCCAAATATATCTCCTTATGTCTCCTTATGATGATCCTGCACTTCTCCTGACACATCTTGTTTTTCCTTCCCACTCAGACCACTCGCAGACAGTCCCAGCAAAATTCATGCCTGAGAAATTGCTCTTTGATAAGCTCTTTTTTTGAACACATTTTTTTTTACCATTTTAATTGAAAACAATCACAGTAAGGTACTTAAAGATGCACTATGCAGAAATCACTCTGTCATTTCCTGGTTGCAAAAATTCAAATAGTTCGCCTAATTTCAGTTTATGTAACAAATTAAGCAAGTATAATGTAAAGAATCATTGTACCATCTAAACCGCAGTGAAATATATTTTCCATAACCAAAAATATTGTACAAAACTGAAAGTAAAAGACGCAAAAACAAAACTTAAGAACAGGAAGTATCAAAATAGCACACACAGAACAGATCTACCACTTCTTAGACTTGATTTCAATGAGAATTTATTGGGATCGTCCAAGAAGTTACATATTGCAGCTTTAATTGTTACCCAGATATGATTTGATATTGAGAAAAAATGACTGCATTGGACCTGTAAGTCCTGGACATTGACCTGGTGTGTATTCATTACGCTGAATCTGTTACAAAACATGAAACGGTAGACAGTTTCCATTGATGTAATCAATACACCCCAGGTCTGTGTTCAATAGGCACATAATGGGGGAAAGTGTTTTGAAACCTGGGTTGCATTTAGTATGAAAAAAAAAACCGGTGTGCAACATTGAATTCAATAGAAACGGTACTGTACTGAACGACCAGTTGAAAAAACGTGATAATGGTGGCCCAGACGGCAATTACCATATGGTGTTTTGCCCGAGTTTTGCGATTTCAGATGGTCATACCCATATTGATTCAGACCATGTGTCAGGGGATATTAATATCCAGTGTCAGTATCCTGTTGGTCTCATCACTGTCTGTCTCATCACTCCTCAGGTTGAATTCCTCTCTGTCAGCATACCCCGACAAGGAAGAACTGATCTTGTTTGGGGGCGAATTCTTCAACCTCAAAAAGGTAAGATTGATATACCTTGAACATCATTATATCCTTAAAAAAATGTTTTGGACAAATCCTTGTTGACTTTGGATGAATAGGTTTTTAGTTGACAGTGGGTTTATTTCCTTCCTTTCAGTCTTACCTTTACAATGACCTGTTCTTCTATAACATAAAGCAGAACACCTGGGTCATCGGGTAACTATGTACCTCCTATAAACCTCAGTGCTTCCACTACAGTCATTAAGCAGAGGCGTGCCGCCGCTGGTAAATCGTTGCCGAATATACAGTGCCTTCAGAAAGTATTCAGACCCCTTGACTTTTTCCACGTTTTGTTACGTTACAGCCTTATTCTAAAATGGATTTAAAAAATATCCCTCATCAATCTACACACAATACCCCATAATGACAAAGCAAAAACAGGTTTGTAGACAGTTTTGAAAATGTATTTTAAAAAATAAATGAAATATTACATTTACATACAGTACCAGTCAAAAGTTTGGACACACCTACTCATTCAAGGGTTTTTCTTTATTTTTATTATTTTCTACATTGTAGAATAATGGCGAAGACAACAAAACTATAAAATAACACATATGGAATCATGTAGTAGCCAAAAAAGTGTTAAACAAATCAAAATATATTTTATATTTGAGATTCTTCAAAGTAGCCACCCTTTGCCTTGATGACAGCTTTGCACACTCTTGGAATACCCTCAACCATCTTCATGAGGTATTCACCTGGAATGCATTTCAATTAACAGGTGTGCCTTGTTAAAAGTTAATTTGTGGAATTTATTTCCTTCTTAATGCGTTGAGCCAATTAGTTGTGTTGTGACAAAGTAGGGTTATTATACAACAGATAGCCCAATTTGGTTAAAGACCAAGTACATATTATGGCAAGAACAGCTCAAATAAGCAAAGAGAAACAACAGTCCATAATACTTTAAGACATGAAGGTCAGTCAATCCGGAAAATTTCAAGAGGCGCATATTTTTTCAAGTACTTTGTGGCAACAAAGCTCTTAGGCACGTCTCTCTCCATGCGCACCGACTCCCACAGATTTGTGTGCATTCATAGTTTTCATGGTTTTAATTGCTTGCCAGTTTTTATGAATTCTCCACTATATAGCAAAAGTTTCACCAGTAGTATATGTAGGCTACCGTTAATCATTGCCGTTTCTAGAATGTTTGGTTAAGGTCCTTTCTGTTCATTAAATGTATTAATACTGCATACCATTCTCATTCTCTTTGTGGACCTTGTTTGGGGAGCTCACGAACGGCGCTATACTTGTGATAATGATGTTGTGGTTTATTTAATTACCAGTTGTATTTACATTTCTTCATTGTCTTTCGTTTGGAGCACATGTCTGGTTTCTCTGTCTTGTCACTGATGTGTGAACGCATGAGTGCGCAGAAATGTAGGCTGCCTGACCTGCACACCAGGATTATGCTAAATATGTCCCCTATCACTTTTAAGCTCTCCTATCACAGTATAACTAGTTTCTTGACAAATCATATGCTTATCGCAAAGAAACGTTATTGGAATGGAACAAGCAGCAGCAATCTCGCATCACATCTTTTGCCACTGCAAAGCGCCTCTGTAGACCCTGCCAGACCCTAGCAGTTAACACAGCTCATTATGGTTTCAATGAAGGGTTCTCAAATGGATCTTGTTTTTATTGACTGAATATATACTCAGGTGCCAGTTTATAAGGTACACCCATCTAGTACCAGGTCGGACCCCCCTTTGCCTCCAGAATAACCTGGATTCTTCATGGCATGGATTCTACAAGGTGTGGCGTTCAAACATTGCTCAATTGGTATCAAGGGACCTAATGTGTGCTATGAAAACATTCCCCACATCATTAAACCACCTTCACCAGCCTGTGCCGTTGACACCAGGCAGGATGGGGCCATGGACTCATGCTGCTTATGCCAAATCCTGACTCTGCCTTCAGAATGATGCTACAGCAACCGGGATTCGTCTGATTAGGCAACATTTTTCCACTCTTCAATTGTCCAATGTTGGTGATCGTGTGCCCACTGGAGCCACTTCTTCTTTTTTTAGCTGGAAGGAGTGGAACCAGGTGTGGTCTTCTGCTGCAGTAACCCATGCTTGACACGGATGGACGAGTTGTGCTACAACTACTGTTGTAGTGCGCCCTTATTGGTCTGTTTGCGACCCGCCTGTTAGCTTGCGCAATTCTTGCCATTTTCGACCTCTCTCATCAACGAGCTGTTTTCGCCCACAGGTCAGGCCAAAATTAATGAATTGCCAAAATCTCGCACTATCCCTTTAAAATTAGAGTGACAAGTTATAATGTATACTTGTAGGAAACCGAGTGAGCATGGTCCCAGCTTGCTCCTCATTTCCCTACTGTGCAGTGGCACGAATTAGTTATATTTCAGATTGTGTCCACATAATTAAATTTTCATGCATTTTGGAGTAGAATGCCTTTCTAAGTCCCCCCCCCCCCCAAAAAAAACAAACAAACAAATGTCCCGGCATACAAACGCTGCTGAAAGAAATCCTAGGGGAAACACTGAACCTCCAACCATCATCTCTACCTCCATCCTCGTTACTCTACAGAGCTTACCATATCCCCCTGTCATGATGTTGGCCTGGGGGTAGGTTTATGACAGTCATAAATACCTCTTCCCCCCTTTTTCCTCTCTCTACCCTACTGATGTTACATTTGCAAAACCCTTGGTTAACATAGAGATTATGGGAACATCAGAAGGTGGGGGGAAATTAACTATATTCTGGTTATCCGACCAACTGAACATATGCGGTGGTACTTAATGAATATGATGTCAGTTCGGTTGTCATCTGAGACATTGTCATCAATGATAAGATGACATAAAGATGACTCTACAGTGGAAAGTTTACACATCAGAGTTATCGGATTCACATGGAATTTTTGTTCAATTTAAATGTTTGAATATGAAATTATTTGTGATGGGATGAAATTTTATTTTAGCTTCTAAAATGTGAGATTTGGGTTTTCAAAAGATAGGGCTCTGCTCAATCAGTGACCAGCCCCTGTGAAGGGACATGGGCTATAAAACTTTTTAAACACGCCCTCCTATATAAGCCCTTGATGACAATATAACCTCCTGTTCTGAGGACGTGAGGACGACGGTCTGATGTCAGAATGGTTCAGATAATAACTACAGAACGAAGCCAACATCAGCGTGAGCTTTGGTTGCGAATGGTATGAACTTTGAACTCTTATTCACTACAGAAGTGATACCTCCTAGCCGTTCAGTTAGCAACAGCCGCTGCAAACGAGGGTTAGGAAGGAACAGACAGAGTATCCCGTCTACCACACAACGACGTTACTACAACGTATTCAATTTACCAGCAGAGACATTCTTCAAAAGAACAAAGGACTCGGTTGGGCAAAACGGCCTTCCATCTACCACCAACCTACCGAAGCGCAGCTCAGAGTAAATATTTATTGCATTTTACTTTTCCAAATGGGTGGTAATTGAGAATACATAGATACTGTATTTACGATAGCACAGCTTCGCCCTTTGTTCCTCAGTCTTCCCGCTCTTTCACTCAAACCCAGCCCCTTTTCTTTTGTGTAACAAGCTGTCATATCTGTTCCGCCCCCTAGGGACGTTTTCCTTTATGACGTCATTTGTACTCAAGTTATGATTTAATTATGTGTATGTGTAATTCCGTGTGATTAGTTAGGTATTTAGTAAATAAATAATTAAACCCAATTTTGTATTGCTGGTTCAACTTGTTAGCCAGGGTTCATGCAGATAAACAAGAATTTACAACTTTCAGATGAGACTTAATTAAGATGACGATTAATATTGACTGCTATTGATGTAAAATATTACTAGGTCTTTAAGAGTTTATTCAGAAGATAACAGCTCTATAAATATTATTTTGTGGTGCCCGACTCTCTAGTTAATTACATTTACATGATTGGCTCAATCAGGTAATCTTAATTACGGATACATTATTTTATAGAATAGCATGTCATATCACTTAACCTGGCATTGTCACACCCTGGTCTTAGTATTTTGTGTTTTCTTTATTATTTTGGTCAGGCCAGGGTGTGACATGGGTTTATTTATGTGGTGTGTTTTGTCTTGGGGTTTTCGTAGGTATTGGGATTGTGGCTTAGTGGGGTTCTCTAGCAAAGTCTATGGCTGTCTGGAGTGGTTCTCAATCAGAGGCAGGTGTTTATCGTTGTCTCTGATTGGGAACCATATTTAGGCAGTCATATTCTTTGAGTGTTTCGGGGTGATTGGTCCTGTCTCTGTGTTTGTTTGCACCAGATAGGCTGTATAGGTTTTCACGTTACGTTTGTTGCTTTTGTATTGTTCGTGTTTTCTTCTTCTTTATTAAATATGTATCAAGAATACCACGCTGCATTTTGGTCCGACTCTCCTTCATCTAAAGAAAACCGTAACAGGCATAGCCAAAGACACGACACCCCCACCCCCCACCTTATGCCAGGAACCTATCTATACCCTCCATAGTTACTTAGACAGCTCAGAACGTTGTTGGGGAGCTCAGAACGTTGTTGAACACCTCTTGTTCTACTTTTCTCTATTGTTGTGGACTGGTGATTCCAGTCCACAACAATGATTCCTCTCACTGCGGGTCTCTGTTGGCAGCCTGCCCATTGTTCTGTTATTCTCCCATTTGGACACCAAGGGGCAGACTATGCTCTGATACAATATGAAGAGATTTGAGAGATAGCCAGGGTAGATGGTATCGATCTGATCACTGTCCCGCCCTCTAACTCTCTTTATTTCTCTCTCTCTCCCTCCTGCAGGCTGTGGTAGTTCCCCAGGCAAGGGGTAGCTGTTGGTGCTGGGGGGGGGGGGGGGGGGGGGGGGGGGGTTTGCTTCCCCTGAAGTGGAGCAGTTCAAAGACCTCTGGGGGCTTCATCTTTCCACAAACACCTGGGAACAGATCAAGTGAGTGGCCAGGTGTCTTTGCGTGCCATGCTGTTACTGTAGTAGTAGACTGGGTTTGTGTTTGAGGTGCTACTACAGTAGGTGAACCTTGTCTGTGTCAGTGTGTGTCTGTAACCAAGGGTTCCAGGTGCTCCCTCTGGTAGGAGTGGCCATCGTATGGTCCAGCTGCTGGTGTTTGGAGGTTTCCACAAAAGTGCCAGGTAAGGAGAGATGATGGGAGGAGCTATTGTTTCAGGTAATGACAGGAGGACTAATTGTAATTGTAGGAAATAAGAGGAGAGAAAATAGTTCTGGAGAGTTTATGGCTGAGGCAAAAATATAATCTCACAATATTTTTTAGAAGCTTTCGGCCTGCCGCTGTTATCGAAATATGGAAAATGTATGATAATCTGACGGTATGAACTCTAGATTACTAGATTACACTTCTGTTAGTCAATTTATTTTCCTGCAGGGGTTTTATCTACTACAACGACGTGCACAGCTTCAGTCTGGACTCCTTCACCTTTAGTCGCCTCTTCCCCTCTGGTACCCCCCTCTCCCCTCACTCTGCCTGCCAGATTACCTCTGCCCCTGATGGCTCCGGGGTCATCATCTACGGCGGTTACTCCAAAGTGGTGTGTGTGTGTGTTTGTGCATGTGTGTGTGTGCGCAAGAGGGTCTTAAGTCTGTGCATGTTCATTTAAGCATTATGATATTGAGAGTTATGCAACGTGTCTTTGAGTGACTTCCGTCTGGACACTCTACTATAAAGGCCTGATTGGTGGAGTGCTGCAGAGATGGTTGTCCTTCGGGAAGGTTCTCCCATCCCCCAGAGGAACTCTGGAGCTCTGTCAGAGTGACCATTTGACCTCCCTGACCAAGGCCCTTCTCCCCTGATTGCTCAATTTGGCCGGGCTGCCAGCTCTAGGAAGAGTCTTGGTGGTTCCAAACTTCTTCCATTTAAGAATGATGGAGGCCACTGTGTTCTTGGGGACCTTCAATGCTGCAGACATTTTTTGGTACCCTTCCCCAGATCTGTGCCTCGACACAATCCTGTCTCAGAGTTCTACGGACAATTCCTTCAACTTCATTGCTTGGTTTTTGCTCTGACATGCACTGTCACTTGTGGGACCTTATATAGACATGTGTGAGCCTTTACAAATCATGTCCAATCACTTGAATTTACCACAGGTGGACTCAGCTCAAGTTGTAGAAACATTTCAAGGATGATCAATGGAAACAGAATGCACCTGAGCCAGTGGCAATTTTAGCATGTTAATCTTGGTGGGGACAACGCAAAAAGTTTTTTTTTTTTAGATGCATGCCAGCAAAGCCACAACACAACATAACACTAAACAATACATTAATTGCATATACATTAAACAATGTATATGCACTAAACAATACATTATAACGACGACAAGCGGTGCCCACAAACTGTTAGCGCCTACATAAAGCTGTCCCAACAGCAGAGCTTTCTATCCAGCACAATGGAGTGAATCCTTACCACCGCTACACCAGGCTATCAGCGGGGTCTTGTCTGGCGGCGATACAATTCATTCAGCCTCATTTACTGCCTTTTTAAAAAACATAGCTGATATGGCTGGCATAACATACCATATCTCCCTGGCATATCACATAATTTATGCAGCAGCATATAAGACATTTTTGGTCTCAACTTGTTGTGTGCAGCAGTCCTTCGTTGGCAAATTTTGTCATCAAAGAAAAACATTTACAATTCTGAATTGGTTGACCTTTCAAAACAAATTTCCCAGTCTTCCCAGTTGCAATGCTAGCGGTTAGCCACTGTCACGATTCCTTCCAAACAACTCATTGTTGAAAATTGCGATTTCCAACTTGTGTTTATGTCCAACAGCCGATGAGTACCGATACATTTTATCTGTAATTAATCTGCATTATTTCTCTTCATATGACAAGGATTAAAAAGGATTTGCCAGTAGATTATCTACTTGATTTATGATGATGACTGCTAGCTAAGATTTTGAAAGTAAGTCCAATCAAAGCTACTGTAGATATAATGTGATTTGACGTAATTTTATCTGTGGCCAATGACCTTGAGCCTTATTGGATGGGCACTTCTAATGTAACTCTATGGCAGCACCTAAAGGGCTCACATTCTTGATGTCTACCCTTGCTAAAGGTGAGTGACGTAGTGTCAACGTGAGTGACAGAACACTGAGACAATCACGGTGCAATGCTTGAGCCAATCATGGTGCAATGCTCCTATTTTCTGCTGACCTGCCCCACCACCACAGAAAGCACTGAGCTAGGCTGAAACACCTGCATTTTGGAGCTGCCGATTTGTATGCAGCTTTATTAACTCAATGATATATATATATATATATATATTCTTACATTGTTTGCAAACTGATATGTGACACGTATTAATGTCAAAATAACATGCAAAACAGGCAAGCCCCACCTGCCCAGAATGATGGGTCGCCACTGACCTGAGCTTAATTTCCAGTCTCATAGCAAAGGGTATGAATAATTATAAGGTAAGGTATTTCTGTTTTTATTTATAATATATTTCTAAAAACCCTGTTTTCGCTTTGTCATTATGTAACGTAACAAAATGTGGAGAAAATCTACCGGTCTGAATACTTTCCAAATGCACTGTATGAGTTAACCGTATACTATTGACTACAGACTAGCTTGGACATATAAAACGCAGGACAGAGAGACAATGTGAAAATGAGACTCAGGAGGGGGAATTCTACAACGGCCTCTACCAGTATGATAAATGTAATCAAAAATCGAATCAAACACTTCATGAGAGCCCATGAGCTCATGTTGCACACCATTTCTATAGGCTATGCAATTGCGTGAGAAAACAGAGTGATACCCTCTATTAAAAAGAGGATCCCATCAGCTTTCTATAGGCTAGGCCTAATAACTTTATTTTTTAACTAATAACTTTCCTAATATTAAGCACATTGCTTCTCTTTGTAGCAGGAGTTACAACCAGACGGGCTAAATGCCTTTTATGCTCGCTTCGAGGCAAGTAACACTGAAGCATGCATGAGCGCACCATCTGTTCCGGACAACTGTTTGATCAAGCTCTCCATAGTCGATGTGAGCAAGACCTATAAACAGGTCAACATTCACAAGGCGGATTACCAGGACATGTACTCAGAGCATGCCCGGACCAACTGGCAAGTGTCTTCAATAACACAGACCTGCCAACATGCACACATTTTGCGTACCAACTACGCAATGCTCTGTCCATGTACGCAAGTATGAGATCCAAGTTAAAAGTATGCAGAAATTATTAGGGGCTGATTTATTTTGCATTCTTTTAACATTTTAATAAAAATAAATTCACTGAGTAAATCTAACATCCTGATTCTCAAATCAAATGTTATTGGTCACATTCACATGGTTAGCAGATGTTAATGCGAGTGTAGCCAAATGATTGCGCTTCTAGTTCCAACAGTACAGTAAAATCGAACAAATAATCTAACAATTCCAACTTCTACCTAATACACACAAATCTAAAGGGGTGAATGAGAATATGTACATATAAATATATGGATGAGCGATGGCCGAGGCATAGGCAAGGTGCAGTAGATGGTATAAAACACAGTATATACAGTGGGGCAAAAAAGTATTTAGTCAGCCACCAATTGTGCAAGTTCTCCCACTTAAAAATATGAGAGGCCTGTAATTTTCATCATAGGTACACTTCAACTATGACAGCCAAAATGAGAGAAAAAAAAAATCCAGAAAATCACATTGTAGGATTTTTAATTAATTTATTTGCAAATTATGGTGGAAAATAAGTATTTGGTCACCTACAAACAAGCAAGATTTCTGTCTCTCACAGACCTGTAACTTCTTCTTTAAGAGTCTCCTCTGTCCTCCACTCATTACTTGTATTAATGGCACCTGTTTGAACTTGTTATCAGTATAAAAGACACCTGTCCACAACCTCAAACAGTCACACTCCAAACTCCACTATGGCCAAGACCAAAGAGCTGTCAAAGGACACCAGAAACAAAATTGTAGACCTGCACCAGGCTGGGAAGACTGAATCTGCAATAGCTAAGCAGCTTGGTTTGAAGAAATCAACTGTGGGAGCAATTATTAGGAAATGGAAGACATACAAGACCACTGATAATCTCCCTCGATCTGGGGCTCCACGCAAGATCTCACCCCGTGGGGTCAAAATGATCACAAGAACGGTGAGCAAAAATCCCAGAACCACACGGGGGCACCTACTGAATGACCTGCAGAGAGCTGGGACAAAAGTAACAAAGCCTACCATCAGTAACACACTACGCCGCCAGGGACTCAAATCCTGCAGTGCCAGACGTGTCCCCCTGCTTAAGCCAGTACATGTCCAGGCCCGTCTGAAGTTTGCTAGAGAGCATTTGGATGATCCAGAAGAAGATTGGGAGAATGTCATATGGTCAGATGAAACCAAAATATAACTTTTTGGTAAAAACTCAACTCGTGTGTTTGGAGGACAAAGAATGCTGAGTTGCATCCAAAGAACACCATACCTACTGTGAAGCATGGGGGTGGAAACATCATGCTTTGGGGCTGTTTTTCTGCAAAGGGACCAGGACGACTGATCCGTGTAAAGGAAAGAATGAATGGGGCCATGTATCGTGAGATTTTGAGTGAAAACCTCCTTCCATCAGCAAGGGCATAGAAGATGAAACGTGGCTGGGTCTTTCAGCATGACAATGATTCCAAACACACCGCCCGGGCAACGAAGGAGTGGCTTCGTAATAAGCATTTCAAGGCCCTGGAGTGGCCTAGCCAGTCTCCAGATCACAACCCCATAGAAAATCTTTGGAGGGAGTTGTAAGTCTGTGTTGCCCGGGCAACAGCCCCAAAACATCACTGCTCTAGAGGAGATCTGCATGGAGGAATGGGCCAAAATACCAGAAACAGTGTGTGAAAACCTTATGAAGACTTACAGACAACGTTTGACCTCTGTCATTGCCAACAAAGGGTATATAACAAAGTATGGAGATAAACTTTTGTTATTGACCAAATACTTATTTTCCACCATAATTTGCAAATAAATTCATTAAAAATCCTACAATGTGATTTATTTTCTTCTTTTTTTTCTCATTTTTTCTGTCATAGTTGAAGTTTACCTATGATGAAAATTACAGGCCTCTCATCTTTTTAAGTGGGAGAACTTGCACAATTGGTGGCTGACTAAATACTTTTTTGCCCCACTGTATAACTATGATGTATAATTGTACATCATAGTTATTATTGTAATTTTATTTGTTGACTTTTTTTAATACAGGGTGGGTCACCATTGAGACCAGGGTCTCATTTGCAAGTAAGCCCTATGAACATACAATAAATAATATCAATACAATAAATACAAAAATATGAATCAAAACAAACAACTCTCACATATCACCTCAATTAAACTCGATATAAACTTTCCAATGGAGACCAGCGAGTCTAATTTTAAAGTGACCTGAAGGCTATTCCATGAGCCAAAGCAACATGCAACAATTTCAAAGATTTGTTTGAGTTACAGTTTATATAAGGAAATTAGTCAATTGAAATAAATTAATTTGGCCCTAATCTATGGATTTCACATGACAGGGAATAGAGATATGCATCTGTTGGTCACAGATACCTTTTTAAAAAAGTTACAGGCGTGGATCATAAAACTAGTCAGTATCTGGTGTGACCACCATTTGCCTTAGGCAGCGCGACAGTTGCTGGGCATTGGCGGGAACTGGAACATGCTGAGTTACACATTGATCCAGAGCATCCCAAACATGCTCAATCTGTGATATGTCTGGTGAGTATGCAGGCCATGGAAGAGCTGGGACATTTTCAACTCCCAGGAATTTTGTACAGATCCTTGCGACATGGTGATGAATGGCAAACTGCTGTCAGGTCAAGACCCTGGTGAGGACGACAAGCATGCAGATGAGCTTCCCTGAGACGGTTTCTGACAGTTTGTGCAGAAACTCTTCAGTTGTGTAATTACACAGTTTCATCAGCTGTCCGGGTGGCTGGTCTCAGACCATCTCGCAGGGGAAGAAGCCGAATGTGGAGGTCCTGGGCTGGCATGGTTACACACGGTCTACACAAGGCCGGTTGGTCGTACTGCCAAATTTTCTAAAACGACATTGGAGGCAGCTTATAATAGAGAAATTAACATTCAATTATCTAGAAACATCTCTGGTGGACATTCCTGCAGTCAGCATGCCAATTGCACACTCACGCAAATCTGTGGAATCTGTGGCATTGTGCTGTGTGACAAAACGGTACATTTTAGAGTGGCCTTTTATTGTCCCCAGCACAAGGTGCACCTGTGTAATGATCGTGCTGTTTAATCAGCTTCTTGATATGCCACACCTGTCAGGTGGATGGATTATCTTGGCAAAGATCAAAGTTTTTTGTGCATATGGAACATTTCTGGGATCTTTCATTTCAGCTCAAGAAACATGGGACCAACACTTTACATGTTGCGTTTATATAGTATTTTTGTTCATTATATCACCATATTAAGTACTGGGAGAAGTGTTTCTTGAACAATCTTCCTTCTATTTTCAAAAGTGAGTTTATCATCAATCCAAATACCCAAGTACTTATAATTGGCTCCCTTCAATGTGCAAATATGCAGGTCCTCAGGGTCAATGTTATGAGAAGGGATGATTGTTTAGCAACAGAACTGACGTGTGCCCAACTATTGGGCAAAACAGACAGGGTTGGCTTAGTTTCCTTAGCATTTAGCACTAGTTTAGGATCAGCAGTAAACCATGCTGAAGGTCATAAATGGCCTGCTGTTCTGACGGGGCAGAGGAGTAAATAACTGTATCATCCACGTAGAGATGAATGTTACAGGTTTTAACAGAAACATGTTATTTATATAAATAGTGATGAAAATAGGGCCCAAATCGACCCCTGTAGCAAAGGGATAGGAGATTGACTTTATTCATTCAATTCAACACATTTTAAAAACTAGTCAACACTTGCTGCTGTTAGGTCGTATATTTCAAAGCATCATAAATAGCCCATGTGCCCCGACTATAGTAGGCCTATGAAACAGACAAAAGAAAATAAATGGGTGCGCCACAAAACAATTAAGTGGATTTCAATTCATTGTTACCACTTACATTACACTGGACATCTAAATTCACTCACAGGAGACAATGAAGAAGCATCATGCTCTCCCTCCTCCCTGAAAAAAAATTCTGTGTAAATAAATTTGACTGCAGCCAACCAGAGCGCACAAAAAATAAAAAGTGGAAAAAAGTATCTGGCTGACAATGAGTCTGTTATTGGCTATTGAGACTACGGGTGGGATTTATGGAATACACTGCTCTACCCTGGGCCCAGTTTTTCAAAAGTTATCTATCTGGATTTAGCCTATTGGATAGGATTAAATAAATTAGAAATAGAATGGGAGTCCCCATTCAAGTCAGAAATTCATCCGTTCTATTCATTCTATTTCTATGCATTTAATCCTATCCGATAGGCAAAATCCAGATAGATAATTTATGAAAAACTGGGTGCTGCTGATTTGGGCCAAAGCTTTGCCTGAATATATGGAGGGGTTGGTTGTTTAGCAACAAAACAGATTTAAGTTTTGGGAACAGAAAACTGAATTGAGATCAAATTTGCAGGATGTCGGCCAAAATCCATCTTGCTCCATCTTCACCCACTGCTGGCCACTGGGCTTCCTCTCATCATCATACCATATTTGGTGGTGAGTGGAAATGCCAACTGGATGCTACAGATTTATACACCCAGCGAAACATCTAGCTCATTGTTCAATCTGTATTATAGCTCTGGGTGTGTTATATGCATCACTAGTGGTTAGAGTGTTGGACTAGTAACTGAAAGGTTGCAAGTTCAAAACCCTGAGCTGACAAGGTACAAATCTGTTGTTCTACCCCTGAACAAGGCAGTTAACCCACTGTTCCTAGGCCATCATTGAAAATAAGAATTTATTCTTAACTGACTTGCCTAGCTAAATAAAGGTTTAAAAAAATTGTACTGAGTTGTTGCACATGCTAGTTTCAAGTGCAAGCTAGTTACACAGTCTGTCCCACAGTCTGCAATTTATACATTTTTTCACTCTGTGACAAACACACTTTTTGCCTTGTCTCAATTTGTCTACGTGGTTGCTGGCTGCGCTTTGCTACCGTCCGAAAAATCGGAAACATTGTCCATTATTTCATTTCGTAAGGACCCCAAAACACTAAAGCAGTGGGAGAACCTATTCACGTAAGTAAATACATGTTTCTTATGTAAAAAAAACAATGTATTATTAGCTAGCTGGCTACAGAAGGCCATTTTGTAGGCTAACTCAACTGATCTGCTAGCTAGCTTTACACACTGTTTAGCTAAGTGAATTAAATGTAATCAGCTACTTAACTTCTTATTACTGTAGCTGGCCATCTTGATGTGATCATTGTAAATTAAAAACAGTCTCTAAATGCATTTGTAAATAACATCCATGAAAGAGGTTGACATTACAGCTCCAGCTGTCAGTAAAGGGAGAGTGTAGGTTACTGGATAGGGCAGGCCATTTTGTGGTCATTATGAAAACATTCTCCAGTTCCAGTACCTAGAGGGAAAAAGTTCGAGGACAGAGAGATAAGAGCAACATAATATTCAACGATGTCTAATTTTAGTATAATGAAGCCTGTTTCTTTGTGATGTTTTCTGTCCTTAGATATGGAATCCTGTGAAAGCCTGATTGCAGATGAAGAGAGAGGTCCCAATGAATGACCCAAGAGAATAAGGGTATATCCTATATGCCATGGGTTATATATGTAAGCCTACCTATTTTAGCAAATGTATAAAGAAATACAGTTAATCATCACACACAATGTACTGTATAAACCTATTACAATTGGAGCAGGCCAACCCTACTGGAGGTCTGCTGTGTATGCAGGGTTCTGTTTCAGCCCAGCAATAACACACCTAACTCAACTTATCAAACCTAATGAGTAGATAATCAAGTGTGCTATTGCTGGGCTGGATTAGAAGTCTGCTCACCCAATAGGTCAGGTATCAGTGAAGCAAGGTTGGCTAGCTAGTCTCCAACGAACCTCGTTGTGGCTGGCTAGTTCTTGTCCCTCATGCTAGCCTTTACAGCCAAATATCACTTCAGAAACTGTTATTTGTTTGTTCCGTCAATAAATCTATCAGATTTACGCAGAAACAGAGTGCTCCTTTGTCTTTTTTTTCTGGATAGTCACCAGTTGAAGTGTCCTGGGCTAAGGAATGATTTTTGGATCATGTCAGAAACATCAAAATGTAAAATATTGATATGGCCAGCATTGTAGACCATTTCTCCCCTCTTACTGCAGCTTTAGCTCATCTAGAGATAACAGAGAAATGATGTGAAAACCAGCGTGCTGCAAACATTCCAAAATGTTTTGTCACCAGTGCTTGTTGCGTTGTCCTTTTTAGTCCTCACACACTGTTGCTCCTACGACATTAATCTAGTGAGCACCTTTGGAGTTCCGCCCAAGCAAGGCATTTGATTGGTTTGAAGTTGTCACTGATCCCTCCGGAACTTTCATTATGCACACCTGGCCCCAATTCCCAGTGATTAGTAATTGTATACGTGTGCCCTTGGTTTACAGTGTCCTGTTGATTGTTGTTACAATGTCCGTTGGTTTTTTGTGTGTACCTGTGCTGTGTGTTTTGGCTTTCGTGCCATTGTGAATTGCGCAGATGATGGTACTGGTCAATACTGGTCTCGTCTCGTGTGTTAATCATTGTGCTCTTGTGTGATTTATTTGAGGTACTCCTCGTTCTTTTGTTTGGGTTTCAACCCTGTGTTTTGTATAGTGTTTGTTTGGTCTTCGTCCCCGCGCCTTTATTTGGGTAAGAAATAAAAAATAAAAAATAAAAATTATTATGCATTCCTGCGCCTGTCTCCCGACCCTTCATACCAACGTGACAGAAGTGTTGTGAGGTTTCACTGATTTGCACAGTTTCCAATCCCTTGTTAGCTGATTTCTGCCAGGGAACTTCCCCAGGCTTCATGTTTTAGGGAAGCCTGGATCGCGACTAGGCTAGGAGGGGGTCTCTGTCGCCTGTCCCGAAGTTAGAGAATTTAGCATTCTCATATTTTTATGCATATCTAAGCATACCGCTTGAGCTGTCTATATCCTCCTGACTGTTTTATTTTGTTTAAATAAGCTAAATATGCATATCTGTTAAAATCTGGGTAAATGATTGAAAGGAATGTGAGTCTTAATCAGTGCATTTAGTAATTCTTGCTTTTCTAAAGTTTATCAATGTCACCAGCAGGCATGCTAGTTAGCTACTCTAACTTCATTGATAGCCTGAAATGGCTTCTTGGTAGCTACTGTAGTTGAGGTTAGGAACCTATCTGGGCTAGCTAAAGCGAACTTCATAAAGTTGCTACTAGTATTACACAGAAACAACAACAAAATGGACAAATCTGAAGGGGCACGTGCCCCGTGCCCCCTATGGGCATGACACCTCTGGTCAGACAAGCGCCAGAGCCAGGGAGGAAATCAGTGCCTCCAAATGAAACGCAACCTAGTTACATGTAACTATCTCAGATTGACCTATTTTATTCAGTGTTCATTTTGTCACTCTTTAAGATTTTGACAAAATTATTGTCTTAGTCACATTTGTGTCCTTTGAGTAATGATTTTGTCAAAATGATGAAAAGTGGGCCATTTTAGTCAACTAAATACCCTTTCATTTTAGTCACATCACATTTGTATTGCCTCATTACACTAAAGTAAACATAAATGACTGGCTTCCATGTGCACAAACATATTTTTCTGCATACCATCCTATTTTCCCAACAGCAGAGATATGACAAACATACACTGTATAAGAATTATCTGGCCATATAAATTCCTAATTCAGCCGACATTAGATATTGTACATTAGATACAAAACAGACTCACAATTGCAGAGAGAGAGAGCGTAGCTCAATCACCAGATGGTGCTGCAAAGTATTGACAAAGTCACTCGGTCGCATCATTGTAATCACAGTTCCACAGACGCCGCAGCCACATTGATGTCCAAAAGTAGAACGAGGGAATGACTTTGAACAGGAGCAATGACTGTTGTGATGTTGTCGATTCATTAAAACTTGAGTCCGAATCGAGCCATAAGTCCACTGTGCTCATGTTCGAGTCCTGGTCCAACTGCTCAAGTCTGATTCACTGGATCCACATTCATTCCAAATAAAGTTATTTACACAGTCATATATAGTGTAGTGGCAAGAGGAATGTAGTCAAATTGTTTGCTAACCATTATCCTTTCCTTCTATGCCAACAAATGTTTGCATATACAGTGCCTTGCGAAAGTATTCGGCCCCCTTGAACTTTGCGACCTTTTGCCACATTTCAGGCTTCAAACATAAAGATATAAAACTGTATTTTTTGTGAAGAATCAACAACAAGTGGGTCACAATCATGAAGTGGAACGACATTTATTGGATATTTCAAACTTTTTTAACAAATCAAAAACTGAAAAATTGGGCGTGCAAAATTATTCAGCCCCTTTACTTTCAGTGCAGCAAACTCTCTCCAGAAGTTCAGTGAGGATCTCTGAATGATCCAATGTTGACCTAAATGACTAATGATGATAAATACAATCCACCTGTGTGTAATCAAGTCTCTGTATAAATGCACCTGCACTGTGATAGTCTCAGAGGTCCGTTAAAAGCGCAGAGAGCATCATGAAGAACAAGGAACACACCAGGCAGGTCCGAGATACTGTTGTGAAGAAGTTTAAAGACGGATTTGGATACAAAAAGATTTCCCAAGCTTGAAACATCCCAAGGAGCACTGTGCAAGCGATAATATTGAAATGGAAGGAGTATCAGACCACTGCAAATCTACCAAGACCTGGCCGTCCCTCTAAACTTTCAGCTCATACAAGGAGAAGACTGATCAGAGATGCAGCCAAGAGGCCCATGATCACTCTGGATGAACTGCAGAGATCTACAGCTGAGGTGGGAGACTCTGTCCATAGGACAACAATCAGTCGTATATTGCACAAATCTGGCCTTTATGGAAGAGTGGCAAGAAGAAAGCCATTTCTTAAAGATATCCATAAAAAGTGTTGTTTAAAGTTTGCCACAAGCCACCTGGGAGACACACCAAACATGTGGAAGAAGGTGCTCTGGTCAGATGAAACCAAAATGGAACTTTTTGGCAACAATACAAAACGTTATGTTTGACGTAAAAGCAACACAGCTCATCACCCTGAACACAACATCCCCACTGTCAAACATGGTGGTGGCAGCATCATGGTTTGAGCCTGCTTTTCTTCAGCAGGGACAGGGAAGATGGTTAAAATTGATGGGAAGATGGATGGAGCCAAATACAGGACCATTCTGGAAGAAAACCTGATGGAGTCTGCAAAAGACCTGAGACTGGGACTGAGATTTGTCTTCCAACAAGACAATGATCCAAAACATAAAGCAAAATCTACAATGGAATGGTTCAAAAATAAACATATCCAGGTGTTAGAATGGCCAAGTCAAAGTCCAGACCTGAATCCAATCGAGAATCTGTGGAAAGAACTGAAAACTGCTGTTCACAAATGCTCTCCATCCAACCAAACTGAGCTCGAGCTGTTTTGCAAGGAGGAATGGGAAAAAATTTCAGTCTCTCGATGTGCAAAACTGATAGAGACATACCCCAAGCAACTTACAGCTGTAATCGCAGCAAAAGGTGGCGCTACAAAGTATTAACTTAAGGGGGCTGAATAATTTTGCACGCCCAATTTTTCAGTTTTTGATTTGTTAAAAAAGTTTGAAATATCCAATAAATGTCGTTCCACTTCATGATTGTGTCCCACTTGTTGTTGATTCTTCACAAAAAAATACAGTTTTATATCTTTATGTTTGAAGCCTGAAATGTGGCAAAAGGTCGCAAAGTTCAAGGGGGCCGAATACTTTCGCAAGGCACTGTAGGCTACTCAGATGCACTGAAATTGTTTCTGTAGTTAGAAACAGATTTTGCAAAATTTTTGTTGAATTGTAATTTGATCTCTGAGAAAGTAAGTTAATTGTTAATCAAGATGATCAATTGATCAATTGTTAATCAATATTTTTCAATATTCTATGAATCCGATCAATTCATATGTCCAATTTGGGTGCAATCAATTAGCTTAGATTCTTGGAGATCAACTTATATTTCAACAAAATTACGTTACAGGAATGCTAATCTTATCTGTTTCTAACTACAGAAACGATTTCGGAACAATATGAGTGTCATGGCTTGCTGAATTGACATGGAACGACGTTCAGCTGGAAAATGTCCTTGAACGTTGCAGATAGAAATTCCATGAATAGAGCCAACGTTATTCCTTATTCAACATGTCAGAGGCATGTTTGTTCTACATAGCATATTTCTATCTGAATGTTCCAAAACGATGCTTGCTGAAAGCGCCCCAGGTTGTTTTTAAAGTTAAGAGCTAGAATCAAGCCGTTTTCTCTGAGGAGAACAGGGAGACTTGGCTACAGAACCTGGCTATGAAATGCAGTGGGGAACATGGGAGGGTTGAGCGAGACTACAAATTCAAAGACAGCCTATTTTTCTATACTCAAGGGAGAAACATAGCTAGACTGTTGTTCTACTATTCAACTCAATGCTGCTATTGTTTTTCATTTTGTATAGCACCTTGAGAGTCTTAACCAGGCAAGGGTAGCAAACTAGAAGGTTGGTGGTGACTGGTTAGCTATGGGGAAGCAAGAGAGTCGCCTGTGCAATGTGTATAATCAGACGCAGCGCTGGAGTGGAGCCTGTCTGCCCACACATAGCTTACTCCCCCACAGCTCACCAGCTGATGTAGACTGTGTGTGGTGCATTCTTCCTACTGCTGAACAGAACTGCGCTACGCATCTGTGCTGCTAATATTAATTGTGCTTGTCACTGAAAAGCTCTCAATCTCTCCAAAAATGCTTGTCCAGTTCACTTAGTAGTCAGATTTAGTCACAGAGATAATTTTGTCTCATCTCTTTTTATTTAATTGAAATTCAAAATATAATATAATATAATATAAATATAATTTTAATAAATATAATTTTCATTTATAGGTTTTTCTTTAGTCAGCTATAGTCTCATCAATCAAAATGTGTTTTACGAGTGGTGCAGCGGTCCAAGGCACTGCATCTCAGTGCTAGAGGCGTCATTACAGACCCTGGTTCGATTCCAGGCTGTATCACAACTGGCCTTGATTGGGAGTCCCACAGGGTGCACACAATTGGTCCAGCGTCATCAGGGTTAGGGTTTGGCTGGGATAGGCAGTCCGTGTAAATAATAATTTGTTCTTAACTGGCTTGCCTAGTTAAATAAAGGTTAAATAAAATCAGCCCTGAAAAGAATGAGAGAGGGATGATGAGAGGAATGATGAATAATAGATGGAGAGATGGCTGAGGTTACTGGGATGCTGCAGATGTTTTCCCAATCTTTTTTCACTCACTCCCTTCCTCATCTGCCTTCAATCCCCTTATTTATTTTAAATCCTGTAAAAAAGACTGATATTATAAATAAAAATACACATTTTTGGGCTCAGTGCCACTGACATGTCAGGGCACATGCAGTCAGTGGTCTCGTGAGTCCTGTGTGTGTGAGAAGTGAGACTCACACCCATAGAGTTTGTCTCCATCAATTAGTTGTATAATATCAGATATTGATCTTGTTGGTGTTTCATCATTTACACTTCTCCTCTTTGATAACACCATATTGGATGTTTTTTTTCTTCCAGATTACAGACTGACTAGATGATATTCACCATCACTCATTATCAGCCCTTTTCAATGTTGTCCCGCTAAGATTGTTCAGGCCCAGTATAAGTGACTCATGAAAACATTATGCTTACACAGTTAAGGCAAATAATCACATTTTGTAGCCAAACACGTGTGTTTTATGGGCGTAGTTGTGATCATACACCCAACTGTCAGCTGGATAGATATTTGACAGACTGTCGCCTCTCTCTCTAACCCCTCTCTACCTCCTCCAATAGATTTAGAGGAATGACCCATAATCCTCTTCTAGTGGTGGGACACGGCTAAACTCCACACAGTGATTTTATTACAGTAATCTCTGGTGAAATTGGCTTAGCTTCCCTTCAGACAGCAAGCAGACAGGGAGGCAATCAGAGACACAACAAGACATACAGAGAGCTGCAATGAGAACAAGACAGTGGTTCCAGAGTCTGGCAACAGAGAGAGGGCTTACTGGGAGTTGACAGCAGTGCAGGTTGATGTTTATTGTCAAGAGTCATGTCCTGGAGGCAGAACTGAGCGATTTCCCCTTAGATATAGGCCAGCTGCAAAGTCAAAATTGGCTATATTGTAAACATTTATGAAAACAAAACAAAAAAATATTTTTGGTCTTAATTTAAGGTTAGGCATTAAGGTTAGCAGTGTGGTTAGGGTTAGGTTTAAAATCAGATTTTATGACTTTGTGGCTGTTCCAGGCTAATAACCACTCTGCAGAGCTGCCTCCAGAACAAGATTCATGACCGAAAACGCTGACCTGCAACAGGGGTACGACACTACTAGCAATACAAACTAGGCTCTGTTGTTATGTGCTTGTGTTATGATTTACCAGTATAATAAGATAACAAGATATCATTTTTATGTAAGCTGCAGCCTGCTGATCTTCATTGTGTGGTCTTGCTGTCTGATGTAGCAACATACAGTATAGGACACACACACACACACACACACACACACACACACTGTAATGTTATTGACAGGTAGCCAGTATAAACCAAGGTGGAATGTACCATTTAAATTCTATTCAAGGGGAATTTTTGTCTGTGCTTCATCAGCTATTCTTCTCTGCATTATTGTAATCCAGCAGGATAGTACAGAAAGAAGGCTAGAGAAGGGAGAGTATAGAGGAATAGTTCACATTGAAATGGCATAGAGGCAAGATTGATTAAATGGAAATTAAAGTGTGTTGAGCTTGATACAGCGGTTTTCCTCTGCCTTGTCCCTTTTTTCTCACTCTCTCTTTTATTGAGAAGATGGGTCCCAGATGGGCCCCAGGAAACTAGCCCCACCCCCATATGTCTGACCACTCCCCTCACGTGACAATGAGGAATACTAAATCATGGTGGCCATGGTGACCCCCCTCCAATGGTGCCGTTTGAAGTAGCAGTTTGGTTTACTCCCTCTGCATCTTTATCATACTTTGGTATCTAACATGTTGTATACCTTAACAGTTTAACAATATGCTGTGTAAACCCGCATACACACGCATTGCGCATGCGCAAACACACACCCTGGAAAACACACACCCTGGAAAACACACACACACGTGGCCCCACACACACACACAATGCATTTTATAGCTAATATCATCAGTACTGTTTCTGTATATGGAAAGAATTGAGTGAATAATACAATATCAAAGTTGTATCTGAGCAAAATAAGAATAAGAAAGAGGGAGAAGACAAGGATTCAATAACCACAAACAATGAGTTTTCTTTCAAACACTTTCATTATTTTCTCCACATAACTCAAAAACAAACAGACCCCCAAAAAGTTAATAAATAAAAGAGGAGAGGAGAGAGAAAAAGAACTGGGCATGCTTGGGCATGCGATGGGCTCTCAAGGTGATGGGTACTTCCAGTCGGAATGGTAGAAAAACCACAGGAACAGGGACATCACCTCTGCACCTCTCAGCATCAAGACCCGCTGGACCAATATTCATAGTTATTCTTTGAATCAGTGAACCATTTCCCATAATATCCCTTAACCATCTTACAGTATCAGTCCAGTTTCCAACAGTACCTCAGTAAGTCAAGACTGGGGGAGCAAACCACAGGAGGTTGGTGGCACCTTAATTGGGGAGGATGGGCTTGTGGTAATGGCTGGAGCGGAATTAGTGGAATGGCATAAAATACATCAAACACATGGTTTCCATGTGTTTGATGCAACTCCATTTACTCCGATACAGCCATCAATATGAGCCGTCCTCCCCTCAGCAGCCTCCACTGGCGCAAACGTTCTTGAAAAATATAACTCCAAGCATTTGGCCCCAGCTTTCATTCCTTCACATCGGCAGCTCTGTTTGACTTTGCTGGATAGAGAAACGGAGAGGTATGGGAGGAAGAGAAGAGAGCACACATACTGTAGATTGTGAATGATTACTGACTGGAGGACCAAGACAATCAGGAGGGAGTACTAGCCCATTACAGACATGCTATAAATGTCTCAGAGTGTTTGAGTTAGTTAGCCAGCTATAAAAAATACACAAAACATTTCTCTCTTAGTTTGTCTGTTTTTTTTTCTCTGTTGTTTAGTTCCGTCTAAGATGTGGGCTTTGTCATGGAGAAGCAGTGGGATGCAGTAGACTGTCTGATTCCTTTACTGTACCGTACTATAGCTCCAGCCCAGGCTATCCTATGGAAGATTCTGCTTCTCAGAACAGTACTGGACAACACCTGGAAAGGTTCTGCTTGCTCACAACTAAGAGGAAATTGGCAAAGCCAGTAAAAGACAACCTTTCCTCATTGGGATGACATTTTAAAATGTTTTTATTTTTTTTATATTTTTTTTTCAAAAAAAATGTATACAAATCTAAAACATACTTGACCATGCATTTTAGAATATATTTTTTTTCTTTATAAACTTTATAAAACAAGGCAGTTGGCGTTTTTTCAGACGTCTTGCAAATAGCTAAAAATGTTGATGATTTTTTTCTGTCTTGGGAAATCGTTGTTTTGAAAGCAGCAGTTTGAAACGTAACAGTCTCTGAACTTGTACTTGGGCACACCCGTCTCTTACTGTACGGCGAGCCAGTGGCTCCAGACCAGGTGTGTGGGGTGAGGTTTGGGAAGAAACCTTTAGTCATTATACTGTAATGAGAAAGAGAGAGAGAGAGAGAGAGAGAGAGAGAGACTCTGTTGGGGCCAAAGGGGCAGTTAGATGACAACTGACAGAATGTCATGCCCTACAGTCCTCATATGAAGTTCAACCTGTACATTAAAGACCAGAGAGATACTGATGAAGTTGGTTGGAATGTTAATATTTTATACAAATCTAGCGTATAATAACTCCACTGGACAGACGTGCATGAGCATTGTACCTGTTGTGTACATGGAATTGTACAGTGTGTGTGTGTTTGAGAGTTCTTTCCTTTAGATCATGATTTCCTTTTGTTGTAGACTACAGAGAGAATCTTTAACATTAGAGACTTTTGTTGTAGACTACAAAGAGAATCTTTTACATTAGAGACTTTTGTTGTAGACTACAGAGAGAATCTTTAACATTAGAGACTTTTGTTGTAGACTACAGAGAGAATCTTTTACATCAGAGACTTTTGTTGTAGACTACAGAGAGAATCTTTTACATTAGAGACTTTTGTTGTAGACTACAGAGAGAATCTTTTACATTAGAGACTTTTGTTGTAGACTACAGAGAGAATCTTTTACATTAGAGACTTTTGTTGTAGACTACAGAGAGAATCTTTTACATTAGAGACTTTTGTTGTAGACTACAGAGAGAATCTTTTACATTAAAGACTTTTGTTGTCGACTATAGAGAGAATCTTTTACATTAAAGACTTTTGTTGTCGACTATAGAGAGAATCTTTTACATTAGAGACTTTTGTTGTCGACTATAGAGAGAATCTTTTACATTAGAGACCTGGATGAAGTCCTTTCAGACAGAACTATTCCTACTCCGGTTGCGGACGGATTAGAGTTGATAAAGAGTAGATCCTCGTGCATGTTTCAATCTTGGTAACCCACGTTGCTAAATTTACAAACGGTTTGCTAACATAGATAGGTATAGTGTTATAGTTGTTAGAGGCAAATTTGTATTGGTCATCCTGGTTTTTCAGATTGTAAACATGTCCTGTTGCTGACCAGATTCTGTAGTTGCAAAAGTTTTTTTGCAGCCCTATTTTTATTTAATCATATTTTCATGAAAGAAGGAAACAAAATGAAGTCTTGGTGAAAATGGTTGGTTGTTAGGATTTGGGGAGCATGGTGGGGTATAAAATGAAAGGAGACTTACATGAAACAAGGAAAAGAGGGTAACAAGATATGGAGTGATGTCATGAGTGGACTACCGGGAAGGGGAAGGATGGGTGGTGAGAGGCTGAACTTATAATCGTGAAGGGGAACAACGTGCCAGAAGGGTGATATGTGCAGGGGTAGAGGATGGGGAGGGTTCGGAGGGCACTGGGTAGGACAGGGGACAGGGGGCCGTTTCCCATCCCTTTGAACCTTGTATTACTGGGTGGACAACACCTGTGTTCAAATACTACTTGAAATCTTTCAAATACTTTCAGCATTTGCTTTAGCCTGCCTCAACTGTCAGGTAGGCATTGTTTTGCACTTTTGGGACTTTTCTATTGTTTCCACTGCAACAGGTAAGCTCAATCAAGCACAGATACAGTATTTAAATATATTATTAAATAGTATTTGAACCCAGGTCAGGTGGACACAGTCAGAACCAGAGTAGATACATTATCTTCTGCCTCATTTGACCCACTACACCATCATACAGGCAGTGCCACCACTCATCTGAGTCTACCTCCAGAAACAAACTCAATCAAAAGAACATCAGCAATATCAACAGAGAGAAAAGGCAATTAAGGAATACAAAATAATATATATTAACATGTCATATGTGATAAATAAAATTAATCATTTTAATTATACGTTTTTAAACGATGATTTAAGAAGAAGAACAGGTAATTTCAGGGAGAGAAATCCAAAATGTTTTGCAGATGTTTTGCAGATAACTGCTTCTCTGAAATCTGGGCATTGGGAACCATCTGTATCCCCATATTGTTTATCCTCTTACTATATTCTTTACAGAAGTGTCAAATGGTCAAGGTCTGGTTACTGATAGTCATGATAGTACTCATAATAATGTATAATCATAAAAGGAATCAATAGGCAATACATGTTTAAATAAAAAAGTGGATAAACAAAATTGCGACTCCAATGTTGAGCAAAATCACCATGACGACCAGAATTGAGCTGGAGCTCTGTGGAGGAGGGAGGGAGAGAATAGAACATGTTCATTCAGACTTTCACTAACGTAAGCACACACACACACACACACACACACAGCTCTGCCTTACCACACAAGCAAATACACAGCTAATGTGTACTTTCATTGATTTTGGTATTTGAGAGATACAATATTTTCAAGTGACTCTCTATGTCATTGAGAGCCAGCATGTCTAAACAGCAGACTGTTAGTGAAATATAACTGATGGGCTTATGTACTGTAACACTGTCATGGAAAATGTGCAGGACTGGATCTATTGTACAAGGTAGAAAGCATCACAAATGACCGATGTAATTATCAAAGCAATTGAGTCCATAGTATGATATCTAAAATATTTAGAATAAAATATATCATAGTGTTAAAATATATCATAGTGGGATCTTTGTCCAAGAGTGTTTTACAATGTGATCACTTTCAGAATCTACGTCTGTGTCTCATGTCTTACACAAGTTCACTGCATTACTTGCCTCACTGCGGTTGCAAACACCCCCCCCCCCCCCCCCCCTCCTCCAGTCACCATCACACGCCCACTTATTGGCTACCGCTGAAGCAAGGCATAACCTGTTCCCTAGCAACAGAGCGTGGGGCAGCCAATGCGGGGCTGCTTTGTGGAAGGAGCTACTTTGCCAATCTGCTGTTACTAAGGTGCTGGGAGTACAGTGGGAGATAGCTAGCTGAGGCTGTGGTGCGGTGGAGGGGACTGTGGGAGGTTAGAAGCCCAACCAAGGTGTCTGTGTTGTGTAGAGCACCTGCCTATCAGGAGACTACACCAGGGCCTGGGATGCTCCCACTTGCTACCTTACACATAAGAGTTAATTCTGTTATTTTGTCTGTATACAGTAAAGTTGTATCTGAGAGCTGTGTGAGTGCAATTGACATGTGCATGGAAGTGATTACCCATGCATGTGTATTTTTCTGCATGTGTGCACACAATAAATAAATTACATGACTAAATGTGACTATGAATGTGTGGTTGAGAGGAGGACTCCTTACCGAGTTTGCTTTGAGCTGGGTCAGTTTCTTGTCATCGTCGTGTTCTAGTGCAATGGGTGAGGATTTCTGTGGGGGGGAGAGGGTGAGATCCCTGCGCAGAGGCCTAGCCTCCAGCTTGTCCTCCTTGCGCAGACTGTCCATCTTTTGCATTGAGTCTGGGGCCGGTCCCTCCTTGCCCTCTTTACCCTCCCGTGCCCCTGAAGGCCGTGCCGCCTCCATGTCTCGGCCCTCCCTGGCCTCCCGGCTCTTACTAGGCCGCTGTCTCTGCAGCGTGTGGGAGTGGGCTTCGCCCTCGTGACCATGGCCCTCCTCTCCCAGCCCATAGGGCTTCTGGGAGTTGGAGTCCATCGGCTGCAGTGGCCTCATCTCCATCTCGTAGTTGCTCAGCTTCTCCTCATCCTGCTCCAGCAGTCGTGTGTCACCGCTGTGCGTCCGCTGGGACCTCCACGATGCTGATGGGCAGTCCGACCACCGGTCCCTGGAGGCCTTGTGATTGGACGAACCATGCTCTCGAGACTTGTGATTGGAGGAGGCATGCTTGTGGCCGTGGCCATTTGTGCGCCCGCTGCCCCTGGCTTCCTCTTGGACAGAGGGGGTGGTAGAGCGACTTCTGCCCCAGCTGCCCCTCCTGCTGCCCCCTTTATAAGAGTGCTTGTCCTTGTCCTCGCTCCAGCTGTTGGCCCTAAGGTACTCCCCCCCTCCGCGCCCCTCCATCAGCACCTGGATCTCCTGCCCACTACTGCCCCCTCCCCCACCGCCACCACCCCCAGCATCGTCCACAGCACTCTGCCGCAGGAAGCGAGCGTTCTTGGTGCAGTGTGGCTTGGTGGTGGCAGGGCTGCAGGGGGGCGAGGAGGGGTGGCTGGCCTCAGGGCTAAGGTCAGGGGTCAAGTTTGGGGGTGTAGTGCCCTTCATGTAGAGTTCAGGACTGTCTGGCCCTGTGCCACTGGAGACCACCTCAATGTCGTTCTCACTGGAGTTCTGATGTTTTGGCCTTTGGACCTCTACTCCTGACCAACAGCACAGAGACACAGAGAGAGAGACACAGACAGAGACACAGAGAGAGAGACACACAGACAGAGACACAGAGAGAGACACACAGACAGAGACACAGAGAGAGACACACAGACAGAGACACAGAGAGAGAGAGACACAGACAGGGACACGAGAGAGAGACAGACAGAAAGAGAGACACAGACAGATAGAGAAACACAGACACAACAGAGAGACAGAGAGTCAGGACAGCATGACACACAATGTTGGAATAGTCCCATTTCAAAGTGAATGATTTAGAGTTATTACATTGGGATAGTCTCTTTTTCAAAGAGAATGATTTAGAGTTGTTACGTTGGGATGGTCCCATTTCAAAGTGAATGATTTAGAGTTATTACATTGTCATAGTACCTTTTCAAAGAGAATGATTTAGAGTTATTACGTTGGAATGGTCCCATTTCAAAGTGAATGATTTAGAGTTATTACATTGTCATAGTACCTTTTCAAAGAGAATGATTTAGAGTTATTACGTTGGGATGGTCCCATTTCAAAGTGAATTATTTAGAGTTATTACGTTGGGATAGTCTCTTTTTCACAGTGAATGATTTAGAGTTATTACGTTGGGATAGTCTCTTTTTCACAGTGAATGATTTAGAGTTATTACGTTGGGATGGTCCCATTTCAAAGTGAATTATTTAGAGTTATTACGTTGGGATAGTCTCTTTATCACAGTGAATGATTTAGAGTTATTACATTGTCATAGTACCTTTTCAAAGAGAATGATTTAGAGTTATTACGTTGGGATGGTCCCTTTTCAAAGTGAATGATTTAGAGTTATTACGTTGGGATGGTCCCATGTCAAAGTGAATGATTTAGAGTTATTACATTGTCATAGTACCTTTTCAAAGAGAATGATTTAGAGTTATTACGTTGGGATGGTCCCATTTCAAAGTGAATTATTTAGAGTTATTACGTTGGGATAGTCTCTTTTTCACAGTGAATGATTTAGAGTTATTACGTTGGGATAGTCTCTTTTTCACAGTGAATGATTTAGAGTTATTACGTTGGGATGGTCCCATTTCAAAGTGAATGATTTAGAGTTATTACGTTGGGATAGTCTCTTTATCACAGTGAATGATTTAGAGTTATTACATTGTCATAGTACCTTTTCAAAGAGAATGATTTAGAGTTATTACGTTGGGATGGTCCCTTTTCAAAGTGAATGATTTAGAGTTATTACGTTGGGATGGTCCCATGTCAAAGTGAATGATTTAGAGTTATTACATTGTCATAGTACCTTTTCAAAGAGAATGATTTAGAGTTATTACGTTGGGATGGTCCCATTTCAAAGAGAATGATTTAGAGTTATTACGTTGGAATGGTCCCATTTCAAAGTGAATTATTTAGAGTTATTACGTTGGGATGGTCCCTTTTCAAAGTGAATGATTTAGAGTTATTAAGTTGGGATGGTCCCTTTTCAAAGTGAATGATTTAGAGTTATTAAGTTGGGATGATCCCATTTCAAAGTGAATTATTTAGAGTTATTACGTTGGGATGGTCCCTTTTCAAAGTGAATGATTTAGAGTTATTACGTTGGGATGGTCCCTTTTCAAAGTGAATGATTTAGAGTTATTAAGTTGGGATGATCCCATTTCAAAGTGAATTATTTAGAGTTATTAAGTTGGGATGATCCCATTTCAAAGTGAATGATTTAGAGTTATTAAGTTGGTGTGATCCAATTTCAAAGTGAATTATTTAGAGTTATTACGTTGGGATAGTCTCTTTTTCACAGTGAATGATTTAGAGTTATTACGTTGGGATGGTCCCATTTCAAAGTGAATTATTTAGAGTTATTACGTTGGGATAGTCTCTTTATCACAGTGAATGATTTAGAGTTATTACGTTGGGATGGTCCCATTTCAAAGTGAATTATTTAGAGTTATTACGTTGGGATAGTCCCATTTCAAAGTAAATTATTTAGAGTTATTAGGTTGGGATAGTCCCATTTCAAAGTGAATGATTTAGAGTTATTACGTTGGGATAGTCCCATTTCAAAGTGAATGATTTAGAGTTATTACGTTGGGATAGTCCCATTTCAAAGTGAATGATTTAGAGTTATTACGTTGGGATAGTCCCATTTCAAAGTGAATGATTTAGAGTTATTACGTTGGGATAGTCCCATTTCAAAGTGAATGATTTAGAGTTCTCTTTGTTTTATATTCATGTTTGGACTTTATATTCAAGTCCAATCTCTGTGATATGGCCATGGCCAATTTACCCCATGAATGACATGAACAGCTGTACTGCTAACGTCAACCAGATGATGTCAGTATTATGTAAAGGAAATCAAAGGGACGTGCATATGGAAGGAACCATTGCCCTTAAAATGACCTAATTTCCTTTCCTGAGATGTGTGTAGTTGATGTGCCCATTATATTATGCAATCATCACAATAGAATAGAATACCTCTTAGACAGACAGACTATTCCTGACCACTCCTGTCCTGTCTTTAGACTAGACTCTGCCTCTTTTCAAGGTTTTTCAGTCAGCAGCACCAGAGAGGGGGGGGGGGGGGGCTGGTTAAGCATTCTACTCAGTTACGCCAGACACTCCTTTCTCTCTCTGCATTGCCTACCTTACCTCGCTGTCTCCCAGACGTCTGCACCCAGCCAGTCACAGCACTCACACAATCTTTACTCTGCTCAACAGGCAGCACAGCACGGCAAGGCACAGCACAACACTATCACTCTCACTCTGAGCCTCAACAGTGCTCAATGTGCTAATTTATCATGTGCAAGTGCACAGATATTGTGTGCAAAGGGTTTTGTTGGCACATAAGAGCTTGGTGAAATGACCCGTTTCAGTTAAGACAAATGCTGTTGTTGTTGCTCTGAGGATAAACTCAGCCTCCTAGGGAATCTGTAACTGTGAGTCTTTATAATGTCATGACATTCAAAACAGCCATCAAGGTATTGTCAGGTACGTGGAACAAACAAACAAGCAAGGGAGAGTATATGTCAGGAAGTGTGTGTGTGTTTAAGAGTGTGTGTCAGTCAGCCTGCCTTGCGTGGGCTTGTTGGAAAGTTCATTGTTGACCTCCCTCCAGCTTTCTGTTGCTGCCTCCATCACTCATGACTTGCACTGCACTGTGGGTAACCGGTCCCATGGGGCACGAGCACATACAGTAGAGCACCCACATGCCTGCCACTGACACCTGATTGACTTGGCCATTCTCTCCTCTCTCTTGCCATTATTTACATGTTCAGGAGACATACTGTATGTTCATTCATATATGATGCAGTATGTATTTTCTCTCAGCATTTCAAGTTGATAAAATAAAGTGACACACTGTGAGTGACAAATAGACTCAGGGCATTAGTGTATTGATATTTGTGGTTATAAAAAGACTGTGTGTGACAAAATTGGTGCTTCTGGTGTATTGATGGTTGCTATGGGGATGGTGGCACACTCACCGTTTTTGCGGTGCTGGAAGGAGGGGGAGAACTCTTTGGCCGTGACCCTGGCGAGGCGACACTCTTCCTGGGCCTTCTGGGCTGCTCCCATGGCTGCCTCTGCCTTCCCTCGTGCATGGGCTGTCCTGGTGGTGAGTAAATAATCATTAATTAAAGAATGCAACTGCAGGGAGCAAGTTGCATGACTGACTTTGTGAGTGTACTGTACGTGCATTGGAATGTATAATATAATAGACAGCCAATTCCCATTTCTCCTGTGAGGTCAGACCCTCTAAGTCAGGGCTGCCCAATTCCCATTTCTCCTGTGAGGTCAGACCCTCTAAGTCAGGGCTGCCCAATTCCCATTTCTACTGTGAGGTCAGACCCTCTAAGTCAGGGCTGCCCAATTCCCATTTCTCCTGTGAGGTCAGACCCTCTAAGTCAGGGCTGCCCAATTCCCATTTCTACTGTGAGGTCAGACCCTCTAAGTCAGGGCTGCCCAATTCCAATGCTGGAGCATTTTCAAATCATTTCCTATAAATAGCCTACTATTTTAACATATTTTCAAATACTTATTTCAAATACTATTTTAAAATGCCTGGGTTAAATGCATGGGAGTGTATTTGAGTCTGTGTATTTCAGTATTTTCAAATACTTTCCAAGTGTATTTTCGAATAAATTCCAATATTCAACTACTTGTCTTTGAAAGTAACTGAAAAAACCTAAATAGTATTTGAACCCAGAGCACGATATTACGAATCAAGTTTTAGGAGTTACCGAGGTAACTTTGGTCAAATCTGAGTTCAACTCGGGATAACCGGTACCACGAAAGTGTCTCACCTTTTAGCCAGGTACATTTCTATGGCAATGAATCCTTCAGAACTAACCTGCTCTGGTGCAGGTGTCTGAGTATCTGAGCCTCGAGTTGAGGACCAAAGAAATCAGATTCTCTCCCTCTCGCAAAGATTGCGTCATCATCTACTTCATTCGAGGAAGATGACTGATTAAATATTTTTTTATTACAAGTTTTTTTTGTGTTAAAAAATAGTAATGTTGAAATACCTATCACATTACACATTTAGTAATGACAGAATGCACTTGAAACTTCACACAGTAAAACCTTTGTATGACAATACAATTATTTTGCTGACAGGAGTGGGAAAAAGGTACTTGTGCATTGATAAGCACACCAAAGATGACCTTAACGATAAGTAATAAAATAAATACCTCACTTCTAAAAGCCCATTTCACACTATAGCCTGCTGAATTGAAAATATGAATTATAATCCATTTAATAATTCACATTTCCTGTGGCTGCAGGATTATTTCCCTTCTGTATCAAACTGGCTCAAATTAAGATCCTACATCTGTAGCTTCCATCGTAGTATACCCTTCTGGTATGTGACAGATAGCCCCATACTGACATCTGTTTCTATGTCACACTACTGTGGTCTCATAAAAATAATAGAGGCCTGATGATAATGTGCAACCCCTTCAAATGGATAATTACGTTTTAGCTCGCATGACATAAACCCACGTCCAGAGGAGAAGATACGGTGCTTTCCCAATCGTTTTGCCTTTACCATTCTTTCTAGTCTCTCTCTCTGAACCCTCTATTTTGTCTCTTTCCTTTTCTATTTCCCTCTCTCCTCCTTGTTTGTGCAGGAACTGTCTTGGTGCAGTATTGCATGTCGATGGTTATTGATTTTTTTTTGCCTGTGTTTCTTTTTGCTTCTGTCTCTCTTCACCCTGGCACTAGAGCTCACAGCACTGTGTGTGTGTGTGTGTGTGTGTGTGTGTGTGTGTGTGTGTGTGTGTGTGTCCGTCCATCCGTCCGTAGTAGTGTGTGAGTAATAGTCTGTAAAAGTTTCTGTTTGTTCATTTTAGATAGCCGTGTGTGGACAGTGTTGGCTGGCCTGGTGTGTTTGGTAGGGGCACATTAGTGGGTGTTAGAGAGGGGTGTGGTGAGGGGGTAAGCTGAGGTGAGCTGAGAGGGGGATAGAGCTCCTCATCCTGCTCTACCGGGGACCAGCCCTCTCCTGGACCGTTGTCCTAGCAACTGCAGGAGCAAGGGAGTGAGAAACATAGTGAGAGCGAGGGAGGGGATAGGAATCTTCCATTCAGTGTTACTGTGCCCCAGAGCACTGCATGAGTTATTTTACAGCTTCATCATTTAGAAAGAATGCAGTGATCACCCCACCACTCACTGACACACACACACACACACACACACACACCCACAGACACACACACACACCTACACACACACGCACACTAGCACATGTGCTGGCATGTAAGGCAGATATGGATTTGATTCTCTGTCTATTTATATCACACCAAGCCACAGCAGTAAGAACACCACTTCTGATTTCACAGAGACACTAATCATTCTATGACATCAGACACACACAGGACTTTTTGCCTGCACCCCTCATCTCTCCTAATACACCTTCTTACTCTCATGCGTGCGCACGTGCACACATGAACAGAAGTTATTTCACCGCTCTCTGACTCTCACAATGCACAATGTCTCGACCTCTTGAACCCTCTTTCTCATGCAAACACAGATATGTTTTCTCACACAACCTGCACTCACCTTGTAACACACAAGTAAAGACAAACGCCCTCCTCCCCACCTCCACTCTAGCAGACATTTAGAGAATTAACTTCCTCTCACACCTTTATCTATCTAACACATTCATTCACACTGAATATATTTGTCTTGAGAAGCTGCTAGCTAATCTTATGTTAACGGGAAAGGGGCCATGCTTATACAATCTTAAGTAACCAGGAATGGTCTGACTAAGGCATGACCTGAGCCGTCTGGGGAATAGGGTGCCATTTGGGACACAAAGAGAGTCTCACTAATCCTCAGGATGACACACATAAGGAGCCTCTTTTTAATAAGTTGCATCAAAATGGAGTTGAACAGAGCCGGAGACAATTCATGCTTGTTTCCGATATCAATGTCTCATCAGCAGCACATGACGCAGGGACTCTGATAAACGCATTTACCCTATTAACATCTCATGAACATCTCTTTCTGTCCTACTGTGGTCTCTTTCTGTCCTACTGTGGTTTATTTCTGTCCTACTGTGGTCTCTTTCTGTCCTACTGTGGTCTCTTTCAGTCCTACTGTGGTCTCCTTCTGTCCTACTGTGGTCTCTTTCTGTCCTACTGTGGTCTCTTTCAGTCCTACTGTGGTCTCCTTCTGTCCTACTGTGGTCTTCTTTCTGTCCTACTGTGGTCTCTTTCAGTCCTACTGTGGTCTCCTTCTGTCCTACTGGTCTGACCAATCGGATTCCACGCTTCAAGATTGCTTCGATCATGTGGACTGGGATTTGTTCCGCATTGTGGCGAACAACAACATTGATGAATACGCTGATTTGGTGAGCGGATTTATTAGCAAATGCTTCGGCGATGTCGTATCCACAGCGTCTATTAAAACATTCCCAAAACATAAACCGTGGATTGATGGCAGCATTCGTGCAAAACTGAAAGCACGAACCCCTGCTTTTAATCAGGGCAAGGTGACCGGAAACATGACCGAATACAAACAGTGTAGCTATTCCCTCCGCAAGCAATCAAACAAGCTAAGCCTCAGTATAGAGACAAAGTAGAGCCGCAATTCAACTGCTCAGACACGAGAGGTATGTGGCGGGGTCTACAGTCAATCACGGACTATAAAAGGAAAACTAGCCCTGTCGCGGACCATGATGTCTTGCTCCCAGACAGACTAAACAACTTCTTTGCTCGCTTTGAGGACAATACAGTGCCACTGACATGGCCCGCTACCAAAACCTGTGGGCTCTCCTTCACTGCAGCCAATGTGAGCAAAATATTTAAACGTGTCAACCCTCGCAAGGCTGCAGGCCCAGACAGCATCCCCAGCCGCGTCCTCAGAGCATGCGCAGACCAGCTGGCTGGTGTGTTTACGGACATATTCAATCAATCCTTATCCCAGTCTGCTGTCCCCACATGCTTCAAGAGGGCCACTATTGTTCCTGTTCCCAAGAAAGCTAAGGTAACTGAGCTAAATGACTACCACCCCATAGCACTCAATTCCGTCATCATGAAGTGCTTTGAGAGACTAGTCAAGGACCATATCACCTCCACCCTACCTGACACCCTAGACCCACTCCAATTTGCTTACCGCCCCAATAGGTCCACAGACGACGCAATGACAATCATACTGCACACTGCACACTGCCCTAACCCATCTGGACAAGTGGAATACCTATGTGAGAATGCTGTTCATCGACTACAGCGCAGCATTTAACACCATAGTACCCTCCAAACTCATCATCAAGCTCAAGACCCTAGGTCTCGACCCCGCCCTGTGCAACTGGGTCCTGGACTTCCTGACGGGCCGCCCCCAGGTGGTGAGGGTAGGTAACAACATCTCCACCCCACTGATCTTCAACACTGGGTCCCCACAAGGTTGCGTTCTCAGCCCTCTCCTGTACTCCCTGTTCACCCACGACTGCATGGCCATGCACGCCTCCAACTCAATCATCAAGTTTGCAGACGACACTACAGTGGTAGGCTTGATTACCAACAACGACGAGACGGCCTACAGGGAGGAGGTGAAGGCCCTTGGAGTGTGGTGTCAGGAAAATAACCTCACACTCAAAGTCAACAAAACAAAGGAGATGATTGTGGACTTCAGGAAGCAGCAGAGGGAGCACCCCCCTATCCACATTGACGGGACAGTAGTGGAGAGGGTAGAACGTTTTAAGTTCTTCGGCGTACACATCATGGACCAACTGAAATGGTCCAACCACACAGACAGCGTGGTGAAGAAGGCGCAGCAGCGCAACTACTCCTCCCACGACCGCAAGGCTTTCCAGAGGGTAGTGAGGTCTGCACAACGCATCACCAGGGGCAAACTACCTGCCCTCCAGGACACCTACAGCACCCGATGTCACAGGAAGGCCAAAAAGATCATCAAGGACAACAACCACCCGAGCCACTGCCTGTTCACCCCGCTACCATCCAGAAGGCGAGGTCAGTACAGGTGCATCAAAGCAGGGACCGAGAGACTGAAAAACAGCTTCTATCTCAAGGCCATCAGACTGTTAAACAGCCACCACTAACATTGAGAGGCTGCTGCCAACATACTGACTCAACTCCAGCCACTTTAATAAAGGAAACATTGATGTAATAAATGTATCACTAGCCACTTTAAACAATGCCACTTAATATAATGTTTACATACCCTACATTACTCATCTCATATGTATATACTGTACTCTATACCATCTACTGCATCTTGCCTATGCCGTTCTATACCATCACTCATTCATATATTTATATGTACATATTCTTATTCATCCCTTTATACTTGTCTGTATAAGATAGTTGTTGTGAAATTGTTAGGTTAGATTACTCATTGGATATTACTGCATTATCAGAACTAGAAGCACAAGCATTTTTGCTACACTCGCATTAACATCTGCTAACCATGTGTATGTGACAAATACAATTTGATTTGATTTGATTTACTGTGGTCTCTTTCTGTCCTACTGTGGTCTCCTTCTGTCCTACTGTGGTCTCCTTCTGTCCTACTGTGGTCTCCTTCTGTCCTACTGTGGTCTCTTTCTGTCCTACTGTGGTCTCCTTCTGCCTCTGTTTGTGAGTATGTCTCTATCTCTCTCTCTCTCTGTGTGTGTGAGTGTTTGTTGTTATTTACCTATATTGTTCTGTGACTATGCATTATTTCTTGGTATCTTACCTCGAAGAGTAACCTTTGTGTTGGAGTTGTACAAGGAAAATACCTTTCCTCTCATAATATCTGGGTTAGCCTGTGTACTGTTTGCACCAGAGAAGTGCTCTAGAGGCAATTAACATGTTTAGCATAGAACGGTTGAGGTCAATCTCTTCTCACACGGTGTTCCTCGAAATGTGCATCCCTGTCATCACAGACAGAGGTATGTTACCCACATTCTCCTTGCTGTATTTTATGACAGCTTTAAAGTCAAGCAGTGGCTGCTATTGTTCCTGTATACAAAATGATACCCCCATACCCCTGCTCTCATCCTTTCCTCTCTCTGTGCTACAGCAGTGCCACACTGAATCAGTTGACATGGGTTGAGATAAATGTATTATCCTGCTGCATCGAGGTGTAGATGCCCTCATCTATAATGAGTGTCCCTGTGTAGGTAGTTAGCTGTAGCCAGTTTGTCCTGTGTAGGTAGTTAGCTGTAGCCAGTGTGCCCTGTGTAGGTAGTTAGCTGTAGCTAGTGTCCATGTGTAGGTAGTTAGCTGTAGCCAGTGTGCCCTGTGTAGGTAGTTAGCTGTAGCCAGTGTGCCCTGTGTAGGTAGTTAGCTGTAACCAGTGTCTCTGTGTAGGTAGTTAGCTGTAGCCAGTGTTCCTGTGTAGGTAGTTAGCTGTGGCCAGTGTCCCTGTGTAGGTAGTTAGCTGTAGCCAGTGTCCCTGTGTAGGTAGTTAGCTGTAGCCAGTGTCCCTGTGTAGGTAGTTAGCTGTAGCCAGTGTTCCTGTGTAGGTAGTTAGCTGTGGCAAGTGTCCCTGTGTAGGTAGTTAGCTGTAGCCAGTGTCCCTGTGTAGGTAGTTAGCTGTAGCCAGTGTGTCCTGTGTAGGTAGTTAGCTGTAGCCAGTGTGTCCTGTGTAGGAAGTTAGCTGTAGCCAGTGTGTCCTGTGTAGGTAGTTAGCTGTAGCCAGTGTGCCCTGTGTAGGTAGTTAGCTGTAGCCAGTGTGCCCTGTGTAGGTAGTTTGCTGTAGCCAGTGTGCCCTGTGTAGGTAGTTTGCTGTAGCCAGTGTGCCCTGTGTAGGTAGTTAGCTGTAGCCAGTGTGCCCTGTGTAGGTAGTTTGCTGTAGCCAGTGTGCCCTGTGTAGGTAGTTTGCTGTAGCCAGTGTGCCCTGTGTAGGTAGTTAGCTGTAGCCAGTGTGCCCTATTACTATACTTAAAAAAAGAAAAATATGCAGACGCTCTTATCCAGAGAAACTTACAGGAGCGATTAGGGTTAAGTGCCTTTCTCAAGGGCCCATCGTCAGATTTGTCACCTAGTCGTCTCGTGGATTCAAACTGACCCAGTGCTCTTAACAGCCAGGCTACCTGTCGCCCTGTGTAGGTACTTAGCTGTAGCCAGTGTGCCTGGAAGAGTTTGATGAGCTTAAATAGGATTTGAGTTTTAGAACCAAATATAGCAAATGCATACCCTTGCATATACTGTATGTATGTGTAGAAACACAGACACAGACACACACATGGAAGTGTACAGATGCCCACAAAACGTAACATAGCTATGTAAAACAAGACTTAAGTCCATAGTTTTCAGAGTAATAGCCTTTGGGGTTGCATCCTATGATATAATAATTAATTGATATGCATAGTTAAGACTTTGGAGATCTTGGAAGAGTGTGCTGGGTGTGAAGGTTGTAAGCGTGGGTGTTTGAACATTTGTTTGCATGCACATATATTTATGTGCAAATTGTGTGTGTGTGTGGCGGCCAGCCTCCCGTTCAGCCTCCCTTGTCTCTCTCAGGCTGTCCGCCAATGCAGATATCACTCCCTGCCTCTGCTCTCTCTCTTTCTCTCTGTATCTCTGATATTCTCTCTTTCTTTCTCTATCTCCCGTCATGCCTTTCTCCCACCTCCCTCCAGGAGAAGGCTTCAACGGCCCAACACAGGAGTGCAAAAGAAAGTCAAGAAACAGGCAGATCACACAGGTATTCTGTTATCATAGCTTATGGCCTAATTGGGCTTTCTCTTTATCTCTCTCTGTCAACCACAAAAACACATACACACATGCACTTATGCACGGACACACATTCACATATGCATGCACGCACCCACACACACACGTCACACCCAAACAAATGCATACATGCTTTCAAATAATGATGTAATAGTTCATAGCCATGACACCATGACCGTGTATACCCACATCATTGATTGCCTCTACTGCTCACCCATCAATATAGACCCATCAAGGTTCCGGGCAACGTGTTTAAACAATCCATACCAGCCTCATTCAGACCCCAGTCTGGTTTGGTCAGGAAGAGGAACTCAGTATAGTGGGAGATGCAGAGTTCCACATGCATGTGTGATATTCAAGAGCAACCAGCTATGTAATCCAACCCTAGTTTATAACTAATGTAGCTCAATGTTGCATTCTTTCAGTTCCTCAGTCCAGAAGGGGATACACAAACTAACAGTGGGGAACCGTGAGGGCCTTCTAAACCTTCAGAGAAGACCTAAGAATTTATAAAATAATTGTTGTCGTTTTAAAATATACACTTATACACTTAAAATATACACACGTTGAATTTCTATTTAATCTTTTCAATAATATTTCAATGGTATTCTGATTATATTATCCTTCTCAAGGATATTCTGATTGAAACTCTTCAGGTGGTTTTGGAAAGCAAAGGGTTAACACTGAAACAAAAAAAAGATCCAATCAGGATTTTTCTTTGTTGGTCTCTGGGGAGATAAATCTAGCTAGCTATGTCAGCGATTGGCTAGGCCCTCAGAAGCTAGATAGAAGGCATCTGCCATTCAACTGTATTTGAGTATAATTTAGGAGTAACAGTGGAATCAACCAATCACATTTTGACTTGGGTGGGACGGTTCTTACAAAAACGTATGAAAACTTCCAGCTTCTTGAAGGCGGACAGGCAGTAGTTTTCCCATGGTTTACCTAGCTAGCTTTTGTTGTAAGCTTGTTAAAAGTGTGTAGCAGCTGCAGCATGTGTTATCGAAGAGGATGTTGTTGCTAAATTGTTACTCTGGCTTCGCCCTTTTCAAGATGAACTTTCAACAAGAAGTTATGTTTCAAATGATCATTGTCTGGTGAATGGAACAGTGTTTTTTTTTATTGCAGCTCGCTTGCTGTTGTTAGCTGTCTCTGAAAATAACTTACAGAATGTGTGTGAAACAATGTTGCAATTTCAAATGCTTAGCCTAATGGTTGTGTTTTTGTATTCTTATGATTGGGACCTACTGGCTTATTATGTCTGAGTGAATGAGCTTCTTATCCTTTAACGTCATGCCGTGTGAGACTGCTGTCTTTCTAGTGGCTCTATGTTTTTGGCTAATGGTGTTTCTGTATGCTACTGTACAATGTAGGCCTACAGTGTAAGCTACATGTGATAGCAGAGTTTGCTAAACAAATGACCTCCCGATACAAATCTTCTTGATATCACGTATTCACGCGAATATCCCAAAGGTAGCGTGTTCGAAACTCATCACAGACAACTTTAGCATTTTAGCTAATTAGCATCTTTGCAACTACTTACTACTTTTTAGCTACTTTGCAACTACTTACATGTTTGCTAACCTTAACCCTAACCTTAACCAAAACCTTAACCCCAGCCTAGCTAATGTTAGCCACCTAGCCATCTAGCTAATGTTAGCCCCAACAAATTGGAATTTGTAACATTGCAAATTCCTAACATAACATATGAATTGCAATTCATAACATATCATATGAATTGTAATTCATAACATATGAATTGCAATTCATAACATATCATATGAATTGTAATTCGTAACATATCATATAAATTGTAATTCGTAACATATCATGTGAAATGGATGAGGGACATCCACAAATTAATACATATTATATACCACACCAAACGTAACAGATCATACTCCTGAGTGACGCAGCGGTCTAGGGCACTGCAGCTCAGTGCAAGAGGTGTCACTATAGTCCCTGGTTCGAATCCAGGCTGTATCACATCCGGCTGTGATTGGGAGTCCCATAGGGTGGCGCACAATTGGCCCGGCATCGTCTGGGTTTGGCCGGGGTAGGCCGTCATTGTAAATAAGAATATGTTCTTAACTGACTTGCCTAGTTAAATAAAGGTTAAAAAAAATACGAATTATTATAGATTTAAAAAAAATACTATTTTCAGTGTCCTGGTTTTAATTTTACTATGCTACGTCTACCCCTGATTACAGGTTGTAGGCAAACAACGAGTTGAGAGCTGCTTGCTCTTGAGATGATATTCTGGTGAAACTAAGCTATGTAAACTAAGCATGCCAATATATTTGTGCTTTGCGATGTCGTAGGCCACTTTGTGCATGATATCTCTATTGTACTACATAATTGATATGGTGTATAATATACCTCCACTACACTACTTTGATACACATCAATGGCAATTAAAAGTGAATATACGCAATGCCCACTGAAACAAAAGTTGGTATATGGCATATTCTTTTTTATTTTGTATTTGCTTATAGCCCACACTAACATGAGCGAGTCACAATCACATCCTTTGATGTGTCATCATTGTCACTTTTGGTGATAGTAATCAGTCACAGTTTGCCACTGCAAACTAAACCCTAGTAATTGCTATTTGGAGGTACTATAAGCCCTCTATCCATCAAGCCAGACCCAAAGATGACCCTCTTCCAGCCTCCTATACACAGACTGCTATCATTAAGCAATAAAGCACGAGGGGGTGTGGTATATGGCCAATATACCACGGCTAAGGGCTGTTCTTAAGCACAACGCAACGCGGAGTGCCTGCATACAGCCCTTAGCCGTGGTATATTGGCCATATATCACAAACCCCTGAGGTGCCTTATTGCTATTATAAACTGGTTACCAACATAATTAGAGAAGTAAAAATAAATGTTTTGTCATACCCATGGTATACAATCTGATATACAATCAGCCAATGAGTATTCAGGGCTTGAACCACCCAGTTTATAATAAGGCCCTACTCCTACTCCTAGTAAGGCCTACAAAAAAGGCTACATGGACCTGTTGCTGGGGTTTACCTGGACATGGCGATCTCAGCCTTCTGCTTGGCGATATCTGCAGCCTTCTCTGCCGCGTCCACAGCCCGGTCCACCTTCTCTCTGATCTTACTGGCTCTGAGGGGGATCAGGTTCTTTCTCTTGCCGCTCACCAGGACATTCTGCTTGTACTTGCCCTCCTCCTTGGTCCCGTCAGGGAAGGTAGTGCAGCCGTACCCGTGCCGCTTGTTTCCCACCCACTCCCCCTCATAGTGCAGGCCATCCGAGCGCCGGCTCACGCCAAAGCCTGTGCGCTTGTCGTTCTTCCACTCACCGCAGTAGGTCTCTGTTGCCGTGGCGTCCACATCATCCTCGGCAGCGGCCAGTTCGGCCTCGCCTTCTCCCAGGCTGATGGTGGAGTTGACTGAGCTGACCGTGCTCATGCCCGCCTCGCTGCGGAACGAGCTCTGCTTGGAGCGCTGGCTGGCTAGAGAGCTCCTGGACTCGGATTTCCTCAGTTTGAGTCCACTGAGGATCGAGCGACCTCGGAACAGACCCTTCTTCTTGCCCTTCAGCAGCTCTGCCTCGCTGGGTGCCGTGAGCACGAAGCCCCCCCGCGACACGGCCGGACTGCCAGCAGAGCCCATCCCACCCACGCACGCCATGCCGGCCCGGTCCGGGAGCAGAGCCATCCCGTTACTGTGCTCCGAGCGCAAGGAGTTTATGGAGGTACGCAGCGGAGAGCGGATGACGGCTGCCATGCCGTACGGCACACTCTGCCGCAGGCCGTATCCCTGTCGCATCCCCCCCAGCCACTGGCCCTGGTACGTACCTGCAAAGAGAGAGAAAAAGGTCACAATGCATACCAATATGATATAACAGCATATCAATAAATTATTCATTTTTATATTTCACAATACAACAACAACACTAGAGATAGATATATGTGCCTAAGGGGGCTAATGAACATACTGCAGAGTCTAGCATGTGTAAATGCCTCTTTGTCTGTGTCGGGACTCAGCTGATGACATTACAGCCTACTACAGTAATCCTCGCTGCCTGAACACACACTCTTCCCCTCCAGCATTGTCTGCATCTTACCTGAGACACTAAGTTCAAGTGCTTCAATTAGGGACTAAACCATGCAGTATTACCATAATAACAACAACCAAACATACTACTACTACTACCACTACTAATACCGCCAGTACCAACACTACTATACTAAGGATATCAAGTAAAAATACTGCATCCCAGGCTGTATCCCAGTCATCAATATATGTATGAGGGAAACTGTGGCGAGATAGTAAGTGAAGAGCACTCATAACATCTATCAACATGTCCATCCCGTTATCTATCACTATATCCATCCCGTTACCTGTCAGCACTGTTATTTAGGGGTCATATTGCCAACAAAATAATGTAATGTTCTTTTCCCTGAAATGTCCAGTATGGCAGCTGGTCATCATGTCGTCTGCCAACCTCTCTGATTGATCATGTCTCAGTGTGCTCCTATATAGAGGTAGCAAATGGACATTAGGTACCTGAACAGCGTATCAAAGGGCTGACCCTGACTGGCTAGGGTCAAAGGTGAGGCTCCACTGGGCACTGGATTCCATAATTCAATTCAGTGGTGCTATATTATGTCAAAGGTTTTCAGCCCGATTTTCAGCCCGATGCAATACATGACATTTCTATAGGGATAGGTAGCATTGTTTCCTATTGTGAACTACACTCTAAGTCTATTTTGTCTGTGAATAGGTCCAATACTTGTTCAGTACACTGCCTTAGTAGTTTATATTTTAAAGATGTCGCAGGATTTTTACTCTCTTTTTCTCTATTTCCCATTCCAGTATTGGTCCATCTGTTGGATATCTCTGTAGTGCTGAAATCTAGGACAATTCACTGCATCTCTCTCTGTCTCTCTCTCACATGCATGCACGCACGCACGCACGCACGCACGCACGCACGCACGCACGCACGCACGCACGCACACACACACACACACACACACACACACACACACACACACACACACACACACACACACACACACACACACACACACACACACACACACACAATCCTTGTGGGGACCAAACAATTGATTCCCATTCAAAATCATATTTTTCCTAACCCTAACCTTGACCCCAAACCTAACCCCAAATCTAACCCTATCTCTTAACTCTAACCCCTAATCCTAATTGTAACACTAACCCTAATTGTAACCCTAAACCTAAACACTAAGCCTAAAATAGCGTTTTTCTTTGTGAGGACAGACAAAATGTTTCTGTATTTTACTATCCTTGTGAGGACTGCTGGACTAATTGCCCGATCTATAGGAGCCATCTATGTACAAGTATTCATCTATCTTATCTATATTCTGTCCTTTCCATGCTGCCAATGACTGAGCAAACCCTCTGATGTAACAGCTCTTTTGCTCGGTGATTCATCGCAGCAAGCTTTCTAGAATTTGCTGCTTAAGTGTGGAATCAGCACACATACAGATGTAGGATCTTAATTGGATCACCCTGTCACAGGAGAGCTGTACCGAAAACTTGTAGTGTATTTGAGGTTTTAAAAGGCTTCTAAAGTTTGTATTTTTCACATTGACATTTCGGACTTGATTTTTCCCTTATGAAAAATGTATCAACCCCTACAAAAATGTCCATGAATTATAATCCTCATAATAATTCATATTTCCTCTTGCTGCATGATTATTTTCCTGCTGTAGCAAACTGGATCAAATTTAGATCCTACATCTGTGTAGGCCCATATAAGGATGCACACACGCACGCACACTCACACACATACACTCTCCCCTTTCCTCTCTGCCTTCATTGCTATCTTTGGGCTGGCGTGTCAGTGAAATGCATAAGGTTGGATGGCTCAATGAGGCAACAGCAGAGAGAGTGTGGGATATCCCACCCCCACAGCAACACACTGCTGCTGCTACTTCTACTGCTGCTGCTGCTACTGCTGCTACTTCTACTGCTGATGCTGCTGCTACTCCTACTGCTGCTACTTCTACTGCTGCTACTGCTGCTACTTCTACTGCTGCTACTTCTACTGCTGATACTTCTACTGCTGATACTGCTGCTACTGCTGCTACTCCTACTGCTGCTCCTTCTACTGCTGCTACTGCTGCTACTTCTACTGCTGCTACTGCTGCTACTTCTACTGCTGCTACTTCTACTGCTGCTACTGCTGCTACTTCTACTGCTGCTACTGCTGCTACTCCTACTCCTGCTACTTCTACTGCTGCTACTGCTGCTACTTCTACTGCTGCTACTGCTGCTGCTGCTACTTCTACTGCTGCTACTTCTACTGCTGCTACTGATGCTACTTCTACTGCTGCTACCACAGTAGGATGGAAACCTACTGAAACCTACTACTCTTCAAAACAGGCCTGGCAGTCTGGGTGGGCATTGAATATTTCTGTGCGTTTGAGTGTGTGCGGGGGGAGAGTGAAATAGGTAGACAGAGAAGAGAGAAAGAGGAAGAGGGCAAGACTAAGACCAAGCTCTAACATATCTCTCATGTGGAGGTATTAATCATTGTCATACCTCCCCCCGTTCCACATACGTCTGACCGTCACAGAGACAGCTGGCCGACATCTGGGCACACCCGCCCGATCCTATCAGTCAACAGCTGTGTGCCTTATGATGGATCAAACACAGGCCTCAACTGATAGGATTACACTGATATTCCCATAGACAGAGACAGAGAGAGACAGAGAGAGACAGAGAGAGACAGAGAGAGACAGAGAGAGAGAGAGAGAGAGAGAGAGAGAGAGAGAGAGAGAGAGAGAGAGAGAGAGAGAGAGAGAGAGAGAGAGAGAGAGAGAGAGAGAGAGAGAGAGAGAGAGAAAATGAGAATTAGCTAGGGCCTTCCAGCATTGCTCTGGCACATCTATCTATCTAGGATCACTTCCTGTTTCCCAGCTCTTGATTTGATTTGATTTAATTGATCCCAGCACAGACACTCCAGAAATAGAGAGAGAGGGAGGGAGGATGTATGAGTGCTTCTTCTTCTTTTTTTAATTGTTAGCTTTTGCGACACAGCTGAAATAAGGTCCAGACTGAAATAACTTGGGTTATGTCTGGTTCCATATACACAGAGAAGTGACTTATCCTCTCTTGACAGTTTGATTAGGTCCATTTTGGATCAGACCACAGCATATTAAGTTGTTATTATAGTTTTCAGACACATTAGCTAGAATCAGATCATAATGAAAGACTTGTATGTATCCCCCCCCCCCCCCCCCCCCCTCCCACACACACTCACACACAAAAAACACTAACAATACAAATAAAGACTGGTGTGTCCCCGACCTGCAACAGCAGAACACTTCTCAGTGAAGGAGGTGAAGCTTTAAAAGAGTTGAGAAGGGACGTCTCTCTCCCATGAGAGAGCAGCGAACGTAAACTCTGATTCTTTGGCAATCCATTGACATAGCCATGGGATCATCATCTCACCATTACTTGTATCTCACTACAGCCATTAGTAAAGCATAGCTAGGCTAATGCCTGATGCAAGTTTGCACACATAAACATTAATTATGAGGCAAAATAAATACAATGCCACATCTAGCCACATTAGCAGAGAAAAATGCAGTAGTCTACCTGAATATACGTTTAACAAATATGTGTTAATTTAATTCAAAGTATCAAGTGCTCCTGAAATGTCAGTGACATTTTCCTTCTGGCTTAATTTTGACATTGACATAAACATCCTGTCATTACACATGCCATGAATCATTCCACATCAAGCAAAACATATTACATGCTTACTTGAGTTGTGTCATCCTTGTGTAGCCTTATAGACTTTAGGAATGTTTTAATATGCTGCATCGTGACCCAAAGTGTAGGCCTATTGTCATCGGAGCTCTCCAAGGTGCTGAAATGATAGCATTCTCTCTGTGGGGGTGGATGGATGCACGTTCATCATTGGTTTGCCTGAACAGTTTCCCACGCTTGTATGTGCCCTTACAGCTCTACCAGGAAGTCGGAAATCCTATTTCAATTCAGATGGACGCTAGTTTCATCAGTTAATTTCCTCGTGGAGGCATCTCTCAGTCGTGTTAATAATTAGTGAGGCAAGCATATTATTCAATTTCCCCACAGCTATAAAAACATCTAGGCTTCTGAAAATATATTTGAATTCACAACGTGTCACATGCTGCCGGCGTTCAGATTCGGCCTAGTATGTGATGCATGTAGCCTGACTACAATAATCCTCTGTCGTTTATTTGCCTATTGGTTTTCTATGGACTATGCAACTCAGATGTTAAAACGAATCCGGTGGAGGTTTTCCGCCGAAGGGCTGCGAGATGGGTTTTGCAACAGCAGTACAGGGGACAGCATGGAAATGGTTAAACGTGGAAAGATCAAAGACGCGGAAACATCAGAGAAACTCTGATTAGATCACGCGCCAACCAACCCCCTGTCTGAATTCATGATAGTTATGTGTTCTTCTGTTTCTAGGTTAAACTTGTCTGTTGTATATTCACTCCAACAGAGATGGCGCGTCTTTTTCAAAGTTTAGGCCTACTAAATCTGTAATCAAATGATGAATCTCATTTTGATATTTTAGGCCGCATTGTGAGTTAAATTCATGACAGAGGAAATTGAGAAGGATGGCAGAAAGTGTGTTTGGATTGTCTCTTTCATGAATTATTCATATTTTACAAAGTCAGCACTTGCACTTCAGACTTGTATGTTTGTGTGTGAGAGAGAAAGTGAGAGAGACAGACAGAGAAAGTGAAATATATATATATAAAAATCTGGTGATGGTTATGCTTAGGCAAACAAACTATGAAGGAAAATAGAAATTGGGCATTTTGCCCATCTATCAGGTACATTTTTTAGTATTTAAAAAAATGATTTTATTATTTTAATTAAATGTATAAATATTGAAACAAAATGGCATTACACATCTCACTATTAATATTCCCACTATTATGGGGTTTTGATGTAAGGTCCCTCTTTTCATTATTGCGCCAAATCATGTCCAAAGCATCCTAATGTATCTTAAAACGGCCTGTTTAACTCAATGAAGTTACTTATAGATGATTTGGACATGATTTGGAAAATGCTAATTTAGGTACCATTGACTTGCAACACACACCTTAAATTTGACTGCTTTATTAAAAACTGATTTCAAATGATCTCTAAACAAGTGGATTATTTATCTTTAGGCTCTCCTAATTGTACACTATATGACCAGAAGTATGTGAACACCTGCTTGTTGAACATCTCATTCCAAAATCATGGGCATTAATATGGAGTTGGTCCCCCCTTTGCTGCTATAATGGCCTCCACTATTCTGGGAAGGCTTTCCACTAGATGTTGGAACATTGCTGCTGGGACTTGCTTCCATTCAGCCACAAGAGCATTAGTGAGGTCAGGCACTGATGTTGGGCAATCAGACCTGGCTCGCCGTCTGCGTTCCAATTGATCCCAAAGGTGTTCGAAGGGGTTGAGGTCAGGGCTCTGTGCAGGCCAGTCAAGTTCTTCCACACCGATCTCGACAAACCATTTCTGTATGGACCTTGCTTTATGCATGGGGGCTGAAACAGGAAAGCGCCTTCCCCAAACTGTTGCCACAAAATTGGAAGCACAGAATCATCTAGAATGTAATTGAATACTGTAGTGTTAAGTTTGCCCTTCACTGGAACTATGGTGCATAGGTCTAACCATGAAAAACAGCCACAGACCATTATTCCTCCTCCATCAAACTTTACAGTTGTCATGGCATCCGCTAAACCCAGATTAGTCTGTCGGACTGCCAGGTGGTGAAGCGTGATTTATCACTCCAGAAAACGCGTTTCCACTGCTCAGGAATCCAATGGCGGCAAGCTTTACACCACTGGAAACCCATTTCATGAAGCTCCCGAAAAAAACAGTTATTGTGCTGACGTAGCTTCCAGAGGCAGTGTGGAACTCTGGAGTGAGTGTTGCAACCGAGGATAGGCAATTTTTACATGCTATGCGCCTCAGCACTCGGTAGACCCGTTCTGTGAGATTATGTGGCCTACCACTTCACGGCTGAGCAGTTGTGGCTCCTAGATGTTTCCTCTTCATAATTACAGCACTTACAGTTGATCGGGGCAGAAATTTGACGAACTGACTTGTTGGAAAGGTGCCACTTAATGGTTCTACTGCCTATGTTTGTCTATGGAGAGTGCATGGTTGTGTGCTCGATTTTATACACCTATCAGCAACGGGTGTGGCTGAAATAGCGAATCCACTAATTTGTTGGGGTGTCTACATGCTTTCGCATATATATATATATATATATATATATATATATATATATATATATATATAAAGGTTATAGAGATAACTTAATTCAATTATATATAGAACCATTTCTAAATGACAAAAGGTTCGACCAACTTCCCTCGTTTTGTTGTTGAAGTCACTTAAAACATTTAGATCAGACAGATTACAGTTTTAGTCGAGCAAGAGTAGTGGCAGCCAGGGAAAGAGTTGGGAAAAGTTTTTGTGACATAAAGTGGTTTCTGGCTAGAACAGACACGGACAGACTGCAATCCAGAACAGAATACAGCTAGCAAAACTGTTGCAAAAACGTCAACATTCAAAATGAGCTGCAGTTAAAAGCTAAATCTCTCAGTAAGCTTAAATCGACTACGGATGTTATCCGGGATTTGGTTTTGAGCTTTTTCTGTCACAGAGAGGTGATGGTGTGCCCCTGTCTTAGATTTTTCCATTTAAGGATTATTAACACATAGAAACATCAGACTATTGATTTATCATTTGAACGCTAATTCTCCCAAAATTGCCCTGTACATCACAAAATTGATTTACATCGTGCTCATAATTTTGAATAACTGAGCATGCTATTTATTTGGCCTCATAACATAATCTGGTTCAACAGCAACAAGATATGTTCTTTAATAACTGCGATAACACACCATGCAGGATGATATAACAACATAAAGCAGCTGACGATCTACAAACCGTAGACCCCTCCACATCTCTACATGGTTCAAACCACTTCTTAACAACCATGTTGGTATGTAGGTCAGGGATCACATTATAAAGGCTACTGTACTGTAAGGTTGAACAGGTTGACTCATATCCAGATAGACAACTGTCAGGGCAGTTTCCTGTAGCTTTCAGTTTTGTGAGTGTGTTTTACTCCCAATCACATAGTGTGTGATAATCAGCAATCACTTTGATCATTATCATGTGACTGATGGTGTACAATGGAGCATCAACAACCATCAGAAACACTTGTAAATTAGCTACATGACAATTATTAACACAGACTGTTGAAGTGTTCTCCATAGATACCTTGGATGGGTCCCTTATTCCATGGCCATTGGCAGTATAGAATGTCTGACTCCATCTGAGGGGTAAGACATTGGAAAGACAATGCTACTTTAACCTCTCTGTAGCTTTGACTCCTCCCTCCTCTCTGTCACGGTCTACTGTGATTGTGATTAAGCAGCCAGATTAGTTCTCAAATAAGTAAACCCCATTAGCAAAATCAACCAGCCAATCAGAGCAAGGAACACTGAGTCCCCTGTGACACGCTGACTTGCTGCGTGTCTGTGCGTTTCCACAGCAACTTACTGTACAGAGACAAGAGGCAGTGAGGCACGAGGGAGCAACTGCTCAGAAGCAACTGCTCAGAGCATAGATCCTTTTCCTCCTTTCAGTTGTGGTTTGATAAGGAGGTTATGCAACATGTGTGATCACAGATCAGGGGGTAGAATGCAAGACTATTTCTTATTTATGATGATGGATGCTGTAATCAGCTGATTAACATTGTTGTTTGGCAAAACATGCTGTAGCTTACAGACACGAGGAGTATACTGGTGTCTTTTAAAGACACTGACTGATTTATAGACACAGTGAAGTGTTACATAATGAATACTGACTGTAGATATCAAGTATCTGAGTGTCTCTCATACGACAATAATCGACTATTCCTCATTCTCATACATCTTTATCTACCAGTTTATCTTCTCCAAATCCATTTCTCTCTATTACATCTCATACTCATTTCATTATAACAAAGCCTCACAGGCCTAGTGCTCTCTTCAGAGTGGATACTGTAACTGTTATCATTGTGGATATAGTACTGTATCATATCTGTTCTGCATATTCTGTCCCCATTAGCCTGCTCTCTCTCCTCGTTCAGCCAGTGTTGGGTGGGCTGCTGGTTGGGTGCATGATTGTGTAAGGTGCTAGAGAGTTATATAAGCTTAACAATGGTGTTGCACCAGGAGGTTTCACCAGAATAATTCAAACTATTCTACAGACAGTTATGTCCTTTAACTGTGTGATTGTTTTAGTACCTTTGTTTTGTGATATGAAATGTTTTGATGAATATATCTGGATGGACCTGGAATCCACCTTAGGAGAGAGTATGTGTGTATTTGGGGTATAGTAAGGACTTCCAGGCTCTCATCACTGTCATCTTCAAAGTGTGTAGAGCATTTATGGCCTTAGAACTAGATCTCTCCCAGCCCAGCCTGGTCTCATAGACTAGCTGTAACATAGTAAACGTATATCAAATCAAATTGTATTTGTCACATGCCTCAAATACAACAACCTTACCATGAAATGTTTACTTACGAGCCCTTAACCAACAATGCAGTTCAAGAAATATAGTTAATAAAATATTTACTAAATAAATTAAAGTTAAGAAAAATGTATCAATCAAACAGTAACACAATAAATGTACATAACAATAACAAAGCTATATACAGGGAGTACCAGTACTGAGTAAATGTGCGGGGGTACAGGTTAGTCAAGGTAATTTGTAAAGTGACTATGCATTGATAATAAACAGCAAGTAGCATCAGTGTAAAAACAAATGGGGGGGAGGGGTCAATGTAAATAGTCAGGGAGAATAAATTGTTCAGCAGTCGTATGACTTGATGGTAGAAGCTGTTAAGGAGAAGTTTGGTCCTAGACTTGACACTCCAGTACCACTTGCCATATGGTAGCAGAGTCTATGACTTGGGTGACTGGAGTCTTTGACAATTTTTTGGGCCTTCCTCTGACCGCCTAGTATATAGGTCCTGGATGTCAGGAAGCTTGGCCCCAGTGATGTACTGGGCCGTACTACCCTCTGTAGTGACTTGCAGTCAAATGCCTAGCAGTTGCCATACCAGGCGGTGATGCAACCGGTCAGGATGCTCTCGATGGTGCAGCTGTAGAACTTTTTGAGGATATGGGTACCCATGCCAAATCTTTTCAGTCTCCTGGGGGGGAAAGGTGTTGTTGTGTTCTATTCATGACTGTCTTGGTATGTTTGGACCATGAAAGTTTGTCAGTGATGTGGACACCAAGGAACTTGAAACTCTCGAATTCTCCACTTCAGTCCCGTCGATGTTAATGGGGAACTGTTGGGCCCTCCTTTTCCACTGAGACCAACAAATGAGTATGATATGTTACACTTGGTATGGTTACAAAAAATGAAAGTAGGTTTGTTGGTTGCGGTGGATAGGTGGCGTATAATGCGAAAGTCGAGCAACTCAAAAATTGTGAGTTCTTTGAGACAACTTTAGCATTATAATTTGTAACATATCATAGGAAATGGGTGATGGGCATAAACAAATTAATACATACCATATGAAACATATCATACTAAATGGAACGTCTGGGATTTACGTACAGAAGGATACAAAATGATCTGAGACCAGGTTGCCCAGCCAGGTTTGCCATGAGTTTCTCTGTCTGGTTATGGGAACTTCACCCTGACTGCTTATTTCCTATTCATGGCTGTACAGGTCATCTGGAATATCTCTTTCTCTCTCTCCGACTGCATGCAGAGTCCGGATGGCCTTAATTTGGGCCTCTAAATGTATCTCCCATTGCAGCTCGAGCAGCGGAACTGCTTACTTAAATGACAGATGGACGGAGAAAGAGAGCTTAGTTTCTGAGTAACAGGAGAATAATGAAGCAGGAGACAGTTCAATTTTGTGTGTGTGTGTGTGTGTGTAAGGCATCCATATGTTGATGCCTTACACAGAGGGTACTACTCAGCCATAACATGACTCAGTCTGAGTCTGGGTCTTACCTCCATCAGAGTAGGTCTCCGTACCGTATCCGTCCTGAAGACCGTTGTTCCAGGTTCCCTCGTACTTCCCGCTGGTGCCGGTGCTCTCCCTGAGGCCGTAGCGTCCCTTAAATCCACTTGTCCACTCCCCCTTGTACACCCACTTTCCCTTGTTCTCAACCCCAATCCCATGGCGCTTGCCCTGCGCCCAGGTGCCCTGGTAGGTGTTCCCACTGGGCCAGGTGTACACCCCCACCACCTCAAAACCATGGCTCCAGGACCCTGAGTACTCGCCTTGGCCCTTCGGCCCAGTGCAGATGCCATGGCCGTGGGCTTTGCCTTCCTGCCACCCGCCACAGTATGACCCCCCATCATCAAAGTTGAACCTGCCCCCAGTGGACATGCATGAAATAGGTTTTGGCAAATCCCCCAAATCTCAAAAAAAGAAAAAACACAGTTGGGGTCGGAGTTGGTGATGATGAGGTGTGAGGGGGAGGAAGACACACATACAAATCCCCTGGGTTGACTTAAAGAAGAAAAAGAAAAATAGCCCCCAGAGTGTAAGGTCCCTCCTGTGAGGCCGGAGCAGCGGGAGCCTCTTCAGACCATTATCCTGGAGCTGTGGTTCACTGTCACTCCCAGTCCAATCTCCTACAGCCGCAGCTCACAAATAGGAAAATGCCTATGCCAGCCATGTGACTTCCCTGATGACACAAATGCAGAAACCCTCCTTCTCCAGGTTTTGGGTTCTTTCCCCCTCCCTCCACACAGGGCCCCACCGCCGGCACTCTCCCAGCCGCTCTTTAGCGCTCCCTGGCAGCTGAGCACCACCAGGCTCCACCTAGAAACCCCAGGTAACACAGCTAACAGTCAGCCGCTGGGCAGATCCGACACCATTTCCAGCTTTACAGATCCATCTCTTCTGGCTGGCTCAGCTTGTCGTCTGTACCCAACCCACCCAACATGCTCCTGCCGCACAGTGCAATACAGAAACAGAGAGAGAGAGAAAGAAAAAAAGAGGGATTCAGCTTGCTTCTCTCCTGATGCCTCTGCTAGTGAACAGCAATGCAGTCTCTTCCCATATGCACACACACATACGTACACTCTCACCAACAGCAAGTGCGCACACGGACCATGAAAAAAAAACAAGTGATCTGATTATTTTCCTCCTCTCTTTTCCCTTTCCCTCTCTCTTTTTTCATCCACGTCCTTAAGTGGTTGAGCGATGCTGATGCTTTTATTCTTGTTCCCTTTCTAGTGAGAAATCCAGATTTATGTCTGCTTTTCCTCTTAATGCGCCATGCTCTTAATTTTTATGTATCACTATCTGCCTTTTCGGTTGTTGTCTTATTCCCCACTTCTCTCCTTATGGTTGGGTCTCTCTCTCTCTCTTTCTCTCTCTCTCTCTCTCTGGTGTCTCTCAAATCTGCTCATTAGAGGAGGACTGTTCCAATGCAGCCAACACCCCCTCCCCCTCACATGCATGCTCCTGTTTTTAAAGAGACAGAGGCTGCATAACATCCAAGCCTCTCTCCTCTCTCTTTTGCAGCCCTGAAGAGCAGAGATTGCTTTTCTATTTGCATGCCTTAGCCTTTTCACCTCTCCATCGCTGGTCTGTGCATAAAAATGTATTTAATCATTATATAAGATAATTATGTGGTAATAGATAGAGACTGGTAAATCTGTTTATTAGATATTATTTACCAGAGTTCTGTTGAATCATTATGTTAGGTAATCTTCCATAAACACTCTTAATACTGTAATAATAATAATGTAATGCACATTAGTTTGACATGATATCAGAGGAATAACATTGACATACCTAACTTAAATTATTTACATTTTACATCCAAAGTTAAGACATTATTGAAAGATACAGATGAAGAGGATGCTGAGTTAAACATCTCTATGTTATGACAAGGTGAAGGTGACAAGGTCATAGTGACAAGGGCATAGTGACAAGGTCATGTTCTCCTTTTCAAAATGGCACTGCAATGGATAGCAGCCGTTTTACGGGCTCCTGACCAATTCTGCTATTTTGTGTGCTTTTTTGCGCTGATCAAATATTTTGTACATAATGTTTCTGCCAATGTTTCCTATGACCAAAATAGCTTTTGGACATCAGAACAGCGATCACTAACCTCGATTTAGATGAAGAAAGGCACAGGGTGAACCCAAAGTGCAAAATATAAAGTACTCAGGAAATAGTAGGAGAGATTCCTCTCAGGAAAACAAGTAACATATGCAACGACCAACAAAGACAAATGGCAGAGGGAGTATATATACACTGTGATAGAGTGGGGATTGGAACCAGGAGTGTGTGATGATGACGAGACAAGTACGGGGATGATGAGTGAAGGGCGTTTACCAGCAGTTGGTTCGGCAGCAGCTAGAAGGCCAGGCGACACCGAACGCCAGAGCTGGACAGGAGGGGGAGCCAAGTGAAGGCTGGTGTGACACATGTCACCCGCGAAAAAAACTCTAAATCACCTTTACTCCACACACAGAAATGCATACAAAGATCGCCTTCCATTTGGCAAATCTGACCATAATGCTATCCTCATGATTCTTGCATACAAGCAAAAACTCAAACAGGATGTACCAGTGGAAGTGGTCCGAAGAAGTGGATGCTAAGCTACAGGACTGTATCGCTAGCACAGACTGGAATATGTTCTGGGATTCATCCTTGAAAAGTTTATCACATCAGTCACTAGCTTCATTAATAAGTGCATCAACGATGTTGTCCCCACAGTGACAGTACGTACATATCCCAACCAGAAACCATGGATTACAGGCAACATCCGCACTGAACTAAAGGCTAGAACTGCCGCTTTTAAGGAGCGGGACACTTATCCGGACGCTTATAAGAAATACTGCTATGTCCTCTGATGAACCATCAAACAGGCAAAGTGTCAATACAAGGCTAAGATCGAATCCTACTACACTGGCTCTGACACTCGTCGAATGTGGCAGGGCTTGAAAAGTAATACAGATTACAAAGGGAAACACACCCACGGGCTGCCCAGTGACGCGAGCCTACCAGATGAGCTAAATGCCTTCCATGCTCGCTTTGAGGTAAGCAACACTGAACCATGCATGAGAGCACCAGCTGTTCCAGATGACTGTGTGCAAGACCTTTGAACAGGTTGACATTCACAAGGCCGCAGGGCCATACGGATTACCCGGAGGCATACTCAGAGCATTTGCTGACCAACTGGCAAGTGTCTTCACTCACATTTTCACCTCTCTCTGACCCAGTGTGTAATACCTACATGTTTCAAGTAGACCCCCATAGTCCCTGTGCCCAAGAATGCCAAGGTAACCTGTCTAAATTACTATCGCCCCATAGGACTCACATCGGTAGCCATAAAATACTTTGAAAAGCTGGTCATGGCTCACATCAACACCCTTTTCACAGATACCCTGATCCCACTCCAATTCACATACCGCCCCAACAGATCCACAGATGACGCAATCGCTATTAGCACTCCACACTGCCTTTTCCCACCTGGACAAGAGGAACACCTATGTGAGAATGGAGAATGCTGTTCATTGACTACAGCTCAGCGTTCAACACCATAGTGCCCTCCAAGCTCATCGCTAAGCTAAGGACCCTTGGACTGAACGCCTCCCTCTGCAACTGGATCCTGGACTTCCTGACGGACCACCTCCATGTGGTGAGGTTAGGCAACAACACATCCGCCACGCTGACCCTCAACACTGGGGCCCCTCAGATGTGCAAGCTTAGTCCCCTCTTGTACTCCCTATTCACAGACTTCTGCGTGGCTGCACATGACTCCAGCACCATCATTAAGTTTGCTGATGACCCGACAGTGGTAGGTCTGATCCGTGATGACGATTAGACACCCTATAGAGAAGGGTGGTACCAGGACAACAACCGCTTCCTCAATGTCAGCAAGACAAAGGAGCTGATCATGGAATTCAAAAAACGGAGTGCCGAGCACGCCCTCATTCACATCAACAGGGCTGTAGTGGAACGGGAGCTTCAAGTTCCTTGTTGTCCACATCACTATGGACCTAACATGGTCCACACACCCCGCACAGTCGTGAAGACGGCACAGCAGCGCCTCTTCCCCCTCAGGAGGCAGAAAATATTTGACATGGGCCCTCGGATCCTCAAAAAGCATCATCGCTTGGTATGGCAAATGCACCACCCTTGACTGCAAAGTGCTACAGAGGCTTGGTGCGGACAGCCCAGTACATCGCTGGGACCGAGCTCCCTGCCATCCAGGACTTCTATATCAGGCGGTATCAGAGGAAGGCCCGAAAAATTGCCAAAGACTTCAGCCACCCAAGCCATAAACTTTTCACTCTGCTACTGTCTGGCAAATGGTACCAGAGCATCGGCTCTCGGACCAACAGGCTCCAAGACCGCTTTTACCCCGAAGCCATAAGACTGCTACATAGCCAGACTCCTAAATAGTAAATTAATGGTACCCAAACTATCTGCACTGACCCTACGCACATTCAGTAGACTATATATACAAACCATATACACACTCACTCAAACATACTACATTGACACTGCCAAACAAAACCCACTCACCCACATTCACATACACTACATATGCACACATACACAACACACACACGCAGACCGACACAACACAAATGCACAAACATACACATTATACACCCACACTTTTCCACTCATTATTTGCTGCTGCTACTCTGTTCTTTATTTTACTCGCCTAGTCACTACCCTGCCTTCATGTACATACAGTATATACCTCAAATACCTTGTACCTCTGCCCATTGATCTGGTACTGGTATTCCCTGTATACTGGATACTGTAGCTCCATTTTTGTGTATTTTATTTTATTCCTCATGTTACTATTTTATTTTTATTTTTATACTCTGCATTGTTGGGAAGGGCTCGTAACGGTAAAGTCTACACCAGTTGTATTTGGCCCATGTGCCAAATAAAATTTTATTTGATTTTGACATATCTACCGCAATTATCTCGTACCTCTGAATATCGAATCGGTAGTGGTACCATGTGTATATAGCCAAGTTATCGTTACTCATTGTGCATTTATTATTATTTATTTTATTATTACGTGCTTTATTTTTCTATTATTTCTTTATTTTCTTTCTCTCTACACTGTTGAGAAGGGCCCGTAAGTAAGCATTTCACTGTTAGTCTACACCTGTTATTTACGAAGCATATGACAAATACAAATTTGATTTGATTCTAGTCTCTCTTCAGGTGCTCTCCCTATCACACGCTCAGCTGGCATGTTGTCGATGTGTTTATCCTGTCAATTACCTGGGATGAGATCAGACTGAGCTGAGCTGGGTATAAATAGAATGAGAGGACTAACACGCTAACCTCACCTCTCTCAGTGTTGTGGGTTGTGCGGTTCCTCTAGTCCAGTGGTTCTCAACCTTTTTTGGTTACTGCACCAATCACATTTTGCGCTGCCTGGAGTACTCCAGAAGTACCCTCTCATTCTTTCTACCAGTAGACCTATGGTTGTATGAGTTTTTTCAAGTACCCCGAGGATAGCCCAAGTATCCTGAGGGATACACGTACCCCTGTTTCCGAACCAATGATCTAGTCTATACTCTGGACCCAGATAGGCAGTGTAGGCGGTATGGGACTCATTACTGGTCCCTCCCTGGAAAAATAGTGTTTTTGTACAGTAGGCCTCTTATCAAATCAATTGTGTGCCCTCTAGCTCACCTATCTCAGGTTCTCGCCTTCATTGGGTGAGTCCCAGCAGATATTATCTCACAATGGCTTCCAGGGCCCATAGGAGCAATTATGTCCCGACACCTTTGTCCTTAGAGCTCCAAAACACACACATACTCAAGTTACAACCCAGCAGCCAAAGTTATTGTCACACCTCCAGTACGCCAAATCAGACACAATGTCCAATAGGTTAACAAATGCCATTAGCAAAATGTGTGTGTGTGGGCCTGCTGTGGGGCTGTGAGGGAATTTGAGCAATTTGTCAAAGGCATGGAGCGCCTGTGGTTCGGCTGAAGCCACACAGCTGATAGCTACTCTCAATGACCGAATGACAGTCACCATCCTCCATGGGGAAAACATTCCATGCTGATTCATACTCATTCTCATCACCATCACCCTCACCGAACATTCTCTCTGAAACATATCCGTGGACCTTTACAAACAGTCAACAGCAAAGAAAGGGTTCCCTATGTTGTTGTCAAGTGAAATAACAGCAAGGATATGTAGACCAGAATTGAACAGAAACCTACTCTCTTGACCTGCCATCAGTTTAAAACGATTATCAAGTGCACATCTTAGTTGTTTATTTTATCTAACCTTTATTTAACTAGGCAAGCCAGTTCAGAACAAATTCTTATTTACAATGGCGGCCTACCAAAAGGCAAAAGGCCTCCTGCGGGGACCAGGGCTGTGATTAAAAATACAAATATAGGACAAAACACACATCACGACGAGAGACCACAACACTACGTAAAGAGAGACCTATGACAACAACACAGCATGGTAGCAACACAACATGACAACAACATGGTAGCAACACAACATGGCAGCAGCACAAAACAGGGTAAAACCATTATTGGACACAGACAACAGCACAAAGGGCAAGAAGGGAGAGACAAATAAAATAAAATACAATCGTATTGGTCACATACACATGGTTAGCAAATGTTAATGAGGTGTAGCTAAATGCTTGTGCTTCTAGTTCCGACAATGGAGTAATATCTAACAAGTAATCTAAAAAATTCACAACAACTACTGTCACGCCCTGTCCGTAGATTGCTTTGTATGTTTCTAATTTCAGTTTGGTCAGGGTGTGATGTGGGTGGGTATTCTATGTTGTATGTCTAGGTGTTGTGTTTCTATGTTTAGGCCTGGTAAGGTTCCCAATCAGAGGCAGCTGGTTATCGTAGTCTCTGATTGAGAACCATACTTAGGCAGCCTGTTTTCCCACTATGGGTGTGGGTAGTTGTTTTCTGTTTTGTGTATTCACCAGACAGAACTGCTTCGGTTTCGTTTCATTCTCTTGTTGTTTTTGTCATTCAGTGTTCTGTTCTATTAAATAATCATGAACACTTACCACGATGCGCTTTGGTCCTCACCTTCTTCCACCTCCAACAGCCGTTACAACTATCTTATACACACAAATGTAAAGGGATTAATAAGAATATATACATATAAATATACGGATGAGCGACGGCCGTGTGGCATAGGCAAGATGCAGTAGATGGTATCGAACACAGTATATACATATGAGATGAGTAATGTAGGAAATGTAAACATTATTAAAGTGACGTTATTTAAAGTGACTAGTGACACCTTTATTAAGTCCATTTATTTAAATAGCCTGAGAGTTGAGTCTGTATGTTGGCAGCAGCCACTCTATGTTAGTGATGGCTGTTTAACAGTCTGATGGCCTTGCAGTTTTTCAGTCTCTCGGTCCCAGCTTTGATGCACCTGTACTGACCTCGCCTTCTGGATGATAGTGGGGTGAACAGGCAGTGGCTCGGGTGGTTGTTGTCCTTGATGATATTTTTGGCAATCCTGTGACATTGCGTGCTGTAGGTGTCCTGGAGGGCAGGTAGTTTGCCTCCGGTGATGCGTTCGACAGACCTCACTACCCTCTGGAGAGCCTTGCGGTTGAGGGCAGTGCAGTTGAGTGAGTGTTTTAGGTGACAAGACAAATTTCTTCAGCCTCCTGAGGTTGAAGAGGCACTGTTGCACCTTCTTCACCACGCTCTTTGTGTGGGTGGACCATTTCAGTTTGTCCATGATGTGTACGCAGAGGAACTTAAAACCTTCTACCTTCTCCACTACTGTCCTGTCGATGTGGATGGGAGGGTGCTCCCTCTGCTGTTTCCTGAAGTCCACGATCATCTCCTTTGTTTTGTTGACGTTGAGTGAGAGGTTATTTTCCTGACACCACACTCCGATGGCTCTCACCTCCTCTCTGTAGGCTTTCTCCTTGTCGTTAGTAATCTGGCCTACCACTCTAGTGGTGTCTGCAAACTTGATGATTGAATTGGAAGCATGCATGGCCACGCAGTCATGGGTGAACAGGGCTCAGGAGAGGCCTGAGAATGCACTCTTGTGGGGCCCCAGTGTTGAGGATCAGCGGGGTGGAGATGTTGTTTCCTACCTTCACCACATAGGGGTGGCCCGTCAGAAAGTCCAGGACCCAGTTGCACAGGGCGGGGACGAGACCCAGGGTCTCGAGCTTAATGACGAGTTTGGAGGGTACTAAGGTGTTAAATGCTGCGCTGTAGTTAATGAACAGCATTCTTACATAGGTATTCCTCTTGTCCAGGTGGGATAGGGCAGTGTGTTGTGTGAGGGCGATTGCATCGTCAGTGGACCTATTGGGGTGATAAGCAAATTGGAGTGGGTCTAGGGTATCAGGCAGGGTGGAGGTGATATGATCCTTGACTAGTCTCTCAAAGCACTTCATGATGACAGAGGTGAGTGCAACAGGGCGATAGTCATTTAGTTCAGTTACCTTAGCTTTCTTGGGAACAGGAACAATGGTGGCTATCTTGAAGCATGTGGGGACAACAGACTGGGATAGGGATTGATTGAATATGTCCGTAAACACACCAGCCAGCTGATCTGCACGTGCTCTGAGGACGCGGCTAGGGATGCCGTTTGGGCTGGCAGCCTTGCGAGGGTTAACAAGTTTAAATGTTTTACTCACGTTGGCCACAGAGAAGGAGAGCCCACAGGCTTTGGTAGTGGGCTGTGTCAGTGGCACTGTATTGTCCTCAAAGTAAGCAAAGAAGTTGTTTAATTTGTCTGGGAGCAAGACGTCGATGTCTTTCTTTTTTTAATAATGTGTTTGAGCCGTTGAATTGCGACTTTACTTTGTCTCTATACTGACGCTTTGCTTGTTTGATTGCCTTGCGGAGGGTATAGCTGCACCATTTGTATTTGGTCATGTTTCCAGTCGCCTTGTCATGATTAAAATCAGTGGTTCGCTCTTTCAGTTTTGTGCGAATGCTGCCATCAATCCATGGTGTCTGGTTAAAAAAGGTTTTAATAGTCATAGTGGGTACGACATCTTCAATGCACTTGCTAATAAACTCGCTCACTGAGACAGCATATACAGTGGGGCAAAAAAGTATTTAGTCAGCCACCAATTGTGCAAGTTCTCCCACTTAAAAAGATGAGAGAGGCCTGTAATTTTCATCATAGGTACATTTCAACTATGACAGACAAAATGAGAAAAAAAAGAAGAAAAAAAATCACATTGTAGGATTTTTAATGAATTTATTGGCAAATTATGGTGGAAAATAAGTATTTTGTCACCTACAAACAAGCAAGATTTCTGGCTCTCACAGACAATTGGTGGCTGACTAAATACTTTTTTGCCCCACTGTACATCAATGTTATTGTCTGAGGCTATCCGGAATGTATCCCAGTCCACGTGTTCGAAGCAATCTTGAAGCCTGGAATCCGATTGGTCAGACCAGAGTTTTATATACTTTTGCACGGCTGTTTCCTGTTTTAGTTTATGTCTATAGGCTGGGAGCAACAAAATGGAGTCGTGTTCAGATTTGCTGAATGCAGGGCGGGGGAGAGCTTTGTAAGCATTGCGGAAGTTAGAGTAGCAATGATCCAGAATGCTACCAGCTCGTGTCGCGCATTCGATATGCTGATAGAATTTAGGAAGTCTTGTTATCAGGTTAGCTTTGTTAAAATCCCCAGCTACAATAAATGCAGCCTCAGGATGTACGGTTTCCAGTTTACATAGAGTCCAGTGAAGTTCTTTCAGGGCCGACGAGGTATCTGCTTGGGGGGTATACACAGCTGTGACTATAATTGAAGAGAATTCTCTTGGAAGATAATGTGGTCGGCATTTGATTGTAAGGAATTCTAGGCCAGGTGAACAAAAGGACTTGAGTTCCTTTATGTTGTTGTGATTACACCATGAGTCGTTAATCATAAGGTTAATCACCCCGGCCCTTCTTCTTACCAGAGAGATGTTTGTTTCTGTCGGCGCGATGCATGCAGAAACCGGGTGGCTGTACCAACTCTGACAACATATCCCGAGTGAGCCATGTTTCCGTGAAACAGGGATTGTTACAATCTCTGATGTCTCTCTGGAAGGCAACTTGTGCCCTAATTTGTGCCCTAATGTAAGAAATAATACATAAAAAAAACGAATAACTGCATAGTTTTCTAAGGATCTGAAGCGAGGTGAACTTCTCTGTCAGTGCCATCTTACAATACATCACGCAAAGCAGCTACAACTGTCAGTAACAGTGTCCATGATTGAGTCTTTGAATGAAGAGATTGAGATAAAACTGTCCAGTTTCAGTGTTTGTTGCAGCTCGTTCCAGTCGCTAGCTGCAGCGGACTGAAAAGACGAGCGACCCAGGGATGTGTGTGCTTTGGGGACCTTTAACAGAATGTGACTGGCAGAACGGGTGTTGTATGTGGCAGATGAGGGCTGCAGTAGGTATCTCAGATAGGTAGGAGTGAGGGCTAAAAGGGTTTTATAAATAAGCATCAACCAGTGGGTCTTGCGACGGGTATGCAGAGATGACCAGTTTACAGAGGAGTATAGAGAGAGAGAGAGAGAGAGCTTCCTACTGCCTGAGCTATGTTGTTGATGTAAATTGAGAAGAGTGAAGGGCCTAGAATCGAGCCTTGGCGTACACCCTTGGTGACATGCATTTGCTGACAAAGCAGATGTTCTGATTTTATACATTGCACTCTTTGAGAGAGGTAGTTAGCAAACCAGGCCAAAGACCCCTCAGCTTTGGGGACCTTTAACAGAATGTGACTGGCAGAACGGGTGTTGTATGTGGCAGATGAGGGCTGCAGTAGATATCTCAGATAGGTAGGAGTGAGGGCTAAAAGGGTTTTATAAATAAGTATCAACCAGTGGGTCTTGCGATGGGTATACAGAGATGACCAGTTTACAGAGGAGTATAGAGTGAGAGAGAGAGAGAGAGAGCTTCCTACTGCCTGAGCTATGTTGTTGATGTAAATTGAGAAGAGTGTAGGGCCTAGAATCGAGCCTTGGGGTACACCCTTGGTGACATGCATTGGCTGACAAAGCAGATGTTCAGATGTTCTGAGGTAGTTAGCAAACCAGGCCAAAGACCCCTCAGAGACACCAATACTCCTTAGCCGGTCCACAAGAATAGAATGGTCTACTATATAAAAAGCTTTGGCCAAGTCAATAAAAATAGCAGTACAACATTGCTTAGAATCAAGGGCAATGGTGACATCATTGAGGACCTTTAAGGTTTCAGTGACACATCCATAACCTGAGTGGAAACCAGATTGCATACCAGAGAGGATACTATAGACATCAAGAAAGCCAGTCAGTTGATTATTGACAAGTGTTTCCAACACTTTTGATAAACAGGGCAAAATAGAAATAGGGCTATAACGGTTAGGGATTAGCTTGATCTCCCCCTTTAAATAAAGGACGAAACGTGGCTGCCTTCCAAGCAATGGGAACCTCCCCAGAGAGGAGAGACAGGTTTAAAAGGTCAGAGATGGGCGATTATAGGGGCAGCAACCTTAAAGAACAAAGGGTCTAAAACATCTGAACCAGATGTTTTTTTGGGGTCAAGTTTAAGGAGCTCTTTTAGCACCTCGGACTCAGTGACCGCCTGCAGGGAGAAACTTTATAGTGTGGCAGGTGAAAAAGAGGGAGGATCATCAGGGCTAGTCGCATTAGAAGGGGTGGGAGATGAGGAAATGTTGGACGGGCAAGGAGGCAAACAAATAAATCTAGATCTGTGAATGTTTCTGACCTAAGTGAATGTGTGTTGGGATTTGGATACTAACAGGGATGGCAGCAGAACAGAATCAGCATGATCGATCAGGGGAAATTGTCTATGCTGCTCTATCTGCTGAACCGAGTGCACTGACATGTGACCTCTGGTAATGTTAACACAGTCACAATTTACACTTCCCACATGTCATCACAGTTATATCATCAGTTAGGCAAACCTCATACTTTTGTAGGCCTTCTTTTGTACTTCATCCATAGTTTTATTCAATGTGTTATTCAGTCTGATCCAGAGGGGTTGGGTTAAATCCGGAAGACACATTTCGGTTGAATGCATTCAGTTGAGCATCTGACTCAGTATCTCCTTTCCCTTCCCAGTTCATTAACTTTAATATGCAGTGCTTTCATATGATAACATTTGGAATTTGGCATATAATGGAGTTGGAATATCTTTGTGCACTGTGCTCAACATTTTGAAAATGCTATATTTGAGAATAGATTTTTATTAGCGTGTGTGTGCTGACCCATCAGGTTTTTGGTACTGTAGTGCAAAAAAAGCTTTAACTAATGGTGACATCTACTGTTTTTTTATGGAAAGTGCAAGGCCATATTTTAGCGGGGAAAAGGCCCCACAACAAGCTCAGAAAACTTGAAAATCTCATTAGGTGAAATTCAAGATTACCATATGCAAATAGCCCTTAATGTTTATGATTACCAGTTGTATGAGGTCAAGGAAGGAAATGCCATTAGATAATACTCAAACATCAAACAAGTGCATATTTATCCATATATGAATGCAGAGATTCGAAATATGTGTGCATAATATATTTCTAAAGACGTATAAGGGTAAGCCTACTTTTTTAGGCCATAGTCCGAACAAGCTACTGTACAGCTCAACTGTATATAAAGGCCATGTTCATGGACCAAACGAAAAACAGAGTGACGCAATGAAAATGGCAATTCCAGAAATTCACAAACTTCACTCTTCTGCTGCTCCTCTTACACTAATATCATTTTGAAAAGACATTTGAAGACAAATTATGACATATGTGTCTGTCTTAAAAACAATCAACTTCTTCAACTCATACACTTTAGAGATTGACTTGCGCTTTACAAAGTACATTCTCGTTTACCAAATCGGAGACGTAAATATTATGAGCGCATGTGAAAAAGATGTGTAGGCTAGTGCAGATACTTTTCTGACCAATCACACCAGCAGCTGGGGTTACTGACAAGCTGTAGTACACCCAATCGACGTGTATGTTTTTAGCTGATGGGTTTAGCTGGCAGTTTGGAATAATGTCACGTTCAAAACAACTGGGAAATCGAATAAAAAACGAGCTTCGACTGGGAAAATATTTTGAACGGTCATCCAACTCGGAATTGCAAGCCGGAAACTCTGGCATCTTGTTAGATCTCAGACTTTACTACCTGAAGATGACTTACATCATGATTTGATCTCGTTTCCCCTAAATTCACACTTGTCTTTAAAGCACCAAAGTTACCCAACATCTGTTTTTCGCGATTTCAGGGATATGACAGGATGTAATGGGGGGGGGGGGGGGGGGGGTATTACTTGAATTGCATTTCAAAACAGCTATGGGGTCTTTATAAAAAGGATAGGTCTAAACCACTGGGAACTCAGAACTCGAAAATCTCCGACTTCAGTGCGTTCAAGAGAACTGGGAAATCTCCAACTGGGAAAAAAGTTTTGAACGGTCATCCAACTCGGAATTCGCTGTCGGAAACTCTGGCATATTTCTAGAGCTCCGGCTTTCCGACCTGAAGATATCTGACGTCATGATTTGACCTCGTTTTTTCCGAGTTCCCAGTTGTTTTGAAAGCGCCAATTGTTGTTATTCGTCTGGAACGAATATAAACGCGTCCCTGTTTAAGTTTACGACCAATAGGATTTAACTGAATCGTTTGCGTTTAAACTTTAACCCCTATGTTACTGGCTATAGTTTATAGGCTACATGCAGTTTATGGTCTTCTTTATTGGCAGACACTCAGAATTTCAACGAATACCGTGCGGATTCCCATCGAAAATGATTTTCTTACACTGGAAGTAAATGATCTATGTGTGTAATACTCATATGGTGTTTTGTTATTTAAATCTACTTCATGTAGTACTTGTTCCATAATCGACTGACGTGGGGACCTCGGAGGGTTGGTCGAGAAAGCCTGGATGACTGGATACTACGCTGAGCCTCGCAGTACAGTAACCCTACTCATGCTTTTGTTTATAGACTTTCAAGTGATTATCGCTTTGGTTACATATTTCAACAATGTCGCAACTGGCCTGTAAACAAAGAAAGACGACGTGCTGTAATTTATTTTCCCGAAAACTCATGGTCGTGGATAGTCTACATTGAATACGATTATTGTCAACCAAATAACCAGCGTCATTGATCCAGGTGGACGTTTACTAACTGTTCAGGCAGGTTTCTGCACGCTCTCTGTTTAAAGGTTAGGCTACTTGTACCGTAAATGGAGGTTTGTCTTGACTAATTTTTGTATTACCATTTTATTATTGTTAGGCCTAATCGCAATCAACAAAATAATCCATGTTTAAACGTATGAGTCGATTTTAAAATGGTTGAAAATCGATGCTCCGTTCAAAGGGAAGGGGTCTACCGCTGGTTTTCGATATTGAACTCGGCCCAGAGAGCTGAGTTCATTTGTGGTCTTTTGGACCTCTGTGTTCCCATCGAACTACGCTTCCTCGGGTCGTGCTTGGAAGATTTAGCCCGCAAGGACTATCACTCCCTCAGGGATGCCGAGATCAAAGCCAACAACCCCGCTGACCTCTCGAACCTTACCAACATCACGGACGAGGTCGTGAGGAGCAAGCTGCTTATCTCCCTTGCACTTCTCAGCTCCGACAATCGAGAGGCTGCGGGTGTTCTCTTCCGAACGCTCACGCACATCGACAGCATCATAAACAACTACGGCCTGCAGCTCAACGATGGACAAACGGATGAGCAGTTCCTTCTCCTCTTCACCATGGCATCCAATCACCCGGCATTCAGCTTTCATCAGAAGCAGGTGCTAAGACAGGAGCTGACCCAGATCCAGGAGATCCTGCAGGTCACCTGTGGAGAGCAGCAGCCCGGGACTGGTGGCTGCGACGGGACTGGAGCGCTGGACACCCTGTCTCCCGCCACTAACATCCCAACCTACATCACTGCGCCCACCCTCGACTCCTGTCAGGTCGGGTGTCCATGTTCTCATAAGGTAGGTAATATATTGTCCTCCCTGTTGTCACTTGATGGCCAGATATATGAATGGTATTGTGCCACTTACAAGTTTGAGCAACCATCCAAAACACAAAGTTCTAGGATAGCCTACACTTGTAGAAAATAGGTACTATCTAGATCTTAAAAGGGTTCCCATATGAGAACCCTTTGAAGAACCCTTGTTGGTTCCAGGTAGAACCCCTTTGGTACCAAGTAGAACCGTTTTGGGTTCCATGTAGACCCCAACATGGATCCCAAAATGGTTCTACCTGGAACCGAAAATATTTTTTACTTGGAACCAAAAGGCATTCCCCCATGGGGACAGCCGAAGAACCCTTTTGGAACCCTTTTTTCTAAGAGTGTACCTAACAAGCCAAAAAGTTAGTGAGTGTCAGTGCTAGGAGGCTAACCAGAATCATTCAACAGCTCCCTACACTGTTCTGGTTCTGGGAGTGATGCATCTTGTGGTACAGGCAGCTATCGTACCCTCTTTTGGATGAAATGATCAAACGAGGGGACATTTTTTTGTACATACACTGTTGGCCTACATTATTTATAACTGATTGAGAATAGATTGTTGTTACACTGTAATTACGCTAATACGCCTACACCTTTTACTTGTGTGGGTTTTTCCAAAAGTAGGAAGAGAATGATAACATTCTAGCCCTACCCCCATTTCTAGGTCATGTTGAGACATACTAGGGCAATTCTACGATAACAGAAATGATGCCGAGACTCAGATAGTTGACTTTAAAATGTGTGTCAAACAAAAACCACTGATTGCAAAGTTAAACAAACCATTTAACTTAATGCACAAGGACGACTTAATAATTTCTACAGTAAATTTGACAAAAACACATTTACTATTTTTTTTGTCATTTAGCAGACACTCTTTTCCAGAGCAACTTACAGGAGCAATTTCTTCACCTAGTCAGCTCGGTGAATCGAACCAGCTACCTTTCAGTTACTGGCCCAACACTCTTAACCACAAGGCTACCTGCAGAACAGTGCCGATGCAAAGTTTGGTAACACAATGACTGCACAAACAGCACAAAACGACATTCTGTTATCAAAATGTGCATCTGCGCTGTTCTTCAAGTGTGTTTTTGTTAAGTCTTCATGGACACTTTTTGAAGTGGTCCTGGTACATAATAGTTGTATGGTTTGTTTAACTTTGCAATTATTGGTTTTGGTTTGACATACATTTCGACGTGAACTATCTGAGTCTGAGCGTCATTCTGTTATCATGGAATTTCCCACTACTAACAAATGTGGCCTAAAAGGAACTAATTGAACTAAACAAACATGCTTTTTTTCTGGTCCCCCCAGGGGCATATCTGTCTGTTGTCCTCAACCATTGGTGTCCTGAACATTCACTCATACACTCTGTCTGTAGATTCAGCATGACTTTTTACCTCTTTGGACAACCAGATGTTAACACAGCAATGTGGGATTATGAAACCTTGTTAACAAAATATACAGCTTTCTTTGCTTTTAGGATTGTGACATTTATTGCAAAAAGGTATAAATGATATTATGCCATTTTAAGGGTATTTTGTCATGCATCAGGAATATTATTGTTGATAAAATAAACACCTCAAGAAACATCTGGAAATGTCATTACCCTTCTATTTACAATATTACAGTGTGTGTTTTGTGTGTGTGTATATGTATGTGTGTTTGTTTGAGAGAGAAAGAATGAAGAACACATAAAAGGCTAAATGTAATGCTTCAAAAGAAAAGTTAACCTTACTACTTCAATTAGATTTGAATACATTGGCACACAGACACAGGTTAACTTTTTTCTATTCTTAAACAAAGGCAGGATCATTACAAGTGCCTGTTTGTCAATGTGTTGAATCAGAGACACCCAGCAAACACATAGGGCTGTTCAAACATGTGTTTGAGGGGAAAGTACCCTGGCAGCTCAAAGGAAGGCGCTTGGTTGTATTTAGTGTTTTGTTGGTCTTGGCCTCCATTAAGTGCAGGTCAGCACATTTCTCAATGCTGAAATCAATCCTGTGTGAGAGAGACTCAACCCTCCAGTGAATCACCAGGAAGCTCTAGTCTCACTGCTGCTCTCTCTGACTGTTTGGAGAAGCATTTACGTTAACCCTAACCCCGATCAGACATGAAACATAGCTAAACCACACACACTTCTTAGTGGTGTTTCATCTGCCATGACCTGTGCTACTGCCATGTCCATTTCAGTTCTAAATCTAGCCCAGGCAGCTAGCATCTCTCCTAGCAGCAGGACCTTCCCTTTCCCCTGAGAAAAAGAGCAGATTTGGCAGGAATGGATGCGGATGTGGCAGTAGCACACTGTAAAGAACGCTTAATTGGTTTCAGAGCTCGTCTGTGTGTTGCTGTTGCTGCTTGGTTGAGCATGTGTGCTGTTTTACCTCTGCTCTTATACACATCAGCCTCACCACTTACAGGGCTTCAAAGAGGAAATATGCAAAATACATAAAAAATATTTGGCTGGAATGAAGATATTTGGACTGCACAACCTTAGCTAAGACATTTTTAAAACGTCTCTCCTTTCCAGGAAACTAGTTAGTTATATGCAGCCCTGTGTTTTGGTTTATCATGTCACATGACGTAGATTTGATCATTTGACAGAAATTAGAATTGAACCAAAAATGAAAGCAATTATCTGAGGATGGTGCTGGACCATCTGAAAGAAAAAGAAAATAAGACAGTATGTTGAAAAACCTTTAATAAAAATCCAGGTCATGTGACATGATTAACCAAAATACAGGACCCTAGTTCAGAGTGCAGTGGCTATTACTCTCCCCTAGCTGTCTTGACAGCCTTTCATGATACCTAATCACAGAGCAAGCAGCACAGACACCTGCTCAGTGTGTCACAACCACACACCGTCTATGGCCATAACGTATAAATCAATATAGACTATATGATACTGCAAAAGAGCTATAATATTGTGAGAATCAGCTGCCGTATTTGTGGCTACCTTACTAATGACAGCTTTTCTTCACTTAAAGATGCACTCTCAAACTTTTGTACAATTTCAGTATCAGTTTTTTTGTACTAAGTCATCCACTTGTGTACTACACAGGGCTCAAAAGTGTGTCCAAAATGTTGCTGTGCGAACAGGACTTTTATTTTGGGAGCAAAAAAAAAAATCCAATAAAAAAGCAATGCCTAAAAATATTTAATTGCAATACTCTTCTCTTCACTGCTCAAATAAGACAGACTGAAACATTGTTTACAAATCATAACCAATCATAATGCTACAAATGTTTAAATGCAGCTAATTCAACCAATCAAACACCAGTCACAACCCTTTTCGCAGAATTCTTCCCCCAGAACTGTGCCACCCTTTTCTGTCAGCTAATTAATGGCATTAGCTAGCAAGATAGCTAGCAAGAACAACGCGTGGAATTGTACCTTTATTTAACTAGGCGAGTCAGTTAAGAACAATTGAAGCTTTCTTTAACAAATGATGAAATGATCAACCACAACCAGAAGAAGATGATGATGAGGACAATGTAGCAGATGCTGCTACTGGACCAACTCCTCAGAAAAATAAAAATATCTACATGTTTCTAGAGGGGTTGCTGCACAATGTTCTGTGAGCACAATGTTATGTGAGTACTGTAAAACGCGTGGAGTAATAGCAGCAGGGAGGACTTAATTGCCACAACCTAAAACACAAGTTTTTGCTAAAATATAACTTTAAGCCAAAAGCACATCAAGTGCCGGGACAAGTACATCGGGGCAGGGGCTGGAGCAACATACCTATGTCTACCAGCCGTATTTGACAGCCAAGCTGGTCAACAGGTTAACTGACCTAGAGATGAAATGTATCACCGTTTACCACATTGCCAAAGAGGAGATGGCCTTCACCAAATTCAGACTGATGTTACTCACCCAGAAAAATAGTCGATTTCAAATCAACCCGACATATGGAACAAGGTTTATTGGCACCATCCTTGGGACGTCCCTAAACTCTAACCCTAAAATAAAGTCGTTTTATAAGGTAGATTCTAGATCAAAGAAATTGATTTGTTCATGTGACTGGAGACTGAACATTTATTTCAGTATCCACGTATCAGTTCATAGTCAGCATGTTACATTACTATTATTAGCTACATAGTTAGAAAAATAAAAAATTATACAATCTGTTAGCCGAATGCAGTATATCATAACAGTTTGTGGTTGGACTTTTAAATACAATAAAGGTTATGTTTTAATCACCTGTATAAATATGTTTGTTGTTTCACTTTTGCACCAAATCAATGTTCTGTTTTGTATATTACATTTGTTTGTCCAAAACTAATCACCTATGTAAATATGTTTGCAGTTGCACTTTTGAATACAATAATTAAAATATGTTTTTATTTGAATGTCTTGCCCACTCTCTAGTGATGCGTTCTACATCATCAAAGTAACAACGGATGACAATTAAGAACGATAGGACAGTCATTTGCAGTAAAAAATAAAGTAAAACATTTTCTGGTGCTCCTACCTACCAATGAATTTATTTAGAGCCCTGGTACTACGTCGTCTATTTCATGTGATATGTTTCGAATTTTGCAATTTGTATGATATGTTACGAATCCAAGTTGTGCAATATGACACAAGGTAAAAATCTGACAAGGTACAAATCTGTCGTTCTGCCCCTGAACAAGGCAGTTAACCCACTGTTCCTAGGCCGTCATTGAAAATAGGAATTTGTTCTTAACTGACTTGCCTAGTTAAATGAAGGTAGAAAATGAGGTAGTCACCTGGAATGCATTTCAATGAACAGGTGTTCCTTGTTAAAAATGTATTTGTGGAATGTCTTTTCTTCTTAATGCGTTTGAGCCAATCAATTGTGTTGTGACAAGGTAGGGGTACAGAATTTTTACTAGGATTAAATGTCAGGAATTGTGGAAAACTGAGTTTAAATGTAGTTGGCTAAGGTGTATGTAAACTTCCGACTTCAACTGTAGATTTTCAAGCAGATTTAAGTCAAAACTGAACCCTGTTTGGTAAAATACCAAGTCCGTATTATGGCAAGAACAGCTGAAATAAGCAAAGAGAAACAACAGTCCATCATTACTTCAAGACATGAAGGTCAGTCAATACAGACATTTTCTGTCGAGTTGTGATGATGTGTGGGTGCTTTGCTGGTCACATTGTCTGTGATTTATATAGAATTCAAGACACACTTAACCAACATGGCTACCACAGCATTCAGCAGCGATACGCCATCCCATCTGGTTTGCGCTTAGTGGGACAATCATTTGTTTTTCAATAGGACAATGACCAAAAACACACCTCCAGGCTGTGTAGGGACTATTTGACCATAGAAGAAGAGTGATGGAGTGCTGCATCAGATGACCTGACCTCCACAATCATCCAACCTCAACCCAATTGAGATTGTTAGGGATGAGTTGGACTGCACAGTGAAGGAAAAGCAGCCATCAAGCACTCAGCATATGTGGGAACTCCTTCAAGACTGTCGGAAAGTTATTCCTCATGTATAAAGTTATTCCTTATTCCTCAGCTGGTTGAGAGAATTCCAAGTGTGTGCAAAGCTGTCATCAAGACAAAGGGTGGCTAGTTTGAAGAATCTAAAATCTAAATTATATTTAGATTTGTTTAACACTTTTTTGGTTACTACATGATTCCATATGTGTTATTTCATAGTTTTGATGTCTTCACTATTATTCTACAATGTAGAAAATAGTAAAAGTAAAGAAAAACCCTTGAATGAGTAGGTGTGTCCAAACGTTTTACTGGTACTGTAAGTATTCACACCCCTGAGTCAATACTTTGTAGAAGCACCTTTGGTGGTGATTACAGCTTTGAGTCTTGGGTGTGTCTGTATACGTTTTACACATCTGGATTTGGGGATTTTCTTCAATTATTCCTTGCAGATTTTCTCAAGCTCTGTTAAGTTAGATGGGGAGTGGCGGTGAACAGCAATCTTCAAGTCTTTCCACTGATTTTCAACAGGATTCAAGTATGGGCTTTGGTTGGGTGACTCAAGGACTTTCACATTCTTGTTCTGAAGCCATTCCAGTGTTGCGTTGGCTGTATGCTTGGGGTCATTGTCCTGTTGGAACGCAAATCTTCACCCTCCCAGTTTAAGGTCGTTTGCACTCTGAAGCATGCTCTCATCAAGGATGTACCTGTAAAGTGCATTCGGAAAGTATTCGCTTGATCCACATTTTGTTATGTATATTAAAAACAAATCTGCATCTATCTACAAACAATACCCCATAATTACTAAGCAAAAAAAAGGTTTTTATAAATTTTAGCAAATGTATAAAAAATAAAAAACAGAAATGCCTTATTTACATAAGTATTCAGACCCTTTGCTATGAGACATTAAATTGAGCGCAGGTGCATCCTGTTTCGATTGATCATCCTTGAGAACAAGATTGAATTATTTTGCCTGAATGCCAAGCGTCACGTCTGGAAGAAACCTGGCACCATCCTTACATTGAAGCATGGTGATGGCAGCATCATACTGTGGAGATGTTTTTCAGCGGCAGGGACTGGGAGACAAGTCAGGATCGAGGGAAGATGAACGGAGCAAAGTACAGAGAGATCCTTGATGAAAACCTGCTCCAGAGCACTCAGGACCTCAGACTAGGGAAAAGGTTTACCTTCCAACAGGACATCGACACTAAGCACACAGTCAAGACAATGCAGGAGTGGCTTTGGGACGAGTCTCTGAATTTCCTTGAGTGGCCCAGCCAGCGCCCAGACTTGAACCCGATCGAACATCTTTGGAGAGACCTGAAAATTACTGTGCAGGGACTCTCCCCATCCAACCTGACAGAGCTTGAGAGGATCTGCAGAGAATAATGGGAGAAACTCCCTAAATACAGGTGTGCCAAGCATGTAGCGTCATATCCAAGACGACTCGAGGCTGTAATCGCTGCCAAAGGTGCTTCAAGAAAGTACAGAGTAAAGGGTCTAAATCTTTATGTAAATGGAATTTTTAATACATTTGCAAACATTTCTGAAAACCTGTTTTTGCTTTGTCATTATGGGGTATTGTGTGTACATTGATGAGGGGAAAAAATGATTTAATACATTTTTGAAGAAGGGTGTAACGTAACAAAATGTGGAAAAAGTCAAGGGGTCTGAATACTTTCTGAATGCACTGTATTTTGTTATTTGTTAAGCACATTTTTACTCCTGAACTTATTTAGGCTTGCCATAGCAAAGGGGTTGAATACTTACTGACTCAAGACACTCTTTTAATATTTTTATTTATTTCTAAAATGTTCTACAAACAAAATTCCACTTTGATATTATGGGGTATTGTGTGTAGATCAGTGACACACAATCTCAATTTAATACCTTTTAACTTCAGACTGTGACACAACAAAGGGATGTGGAAAAAGTAAAGGGGTGTGAATACTTTCTGAAGGTACTGTATTCCTCATAACAATTCTATCTCTGAGATCTACAGACTGTTCCTTGGAATTACAGATAATTGCATTTCTGGGGTGCAGAGATAAAGTAGTCGTTTAATAATTATGTTAAACACTATTATTGCACACCGAGTGAGTCCCTGCAACTTATTATGTGACTTGTTCGGCACATTTTTACTTGCCATAACAAATGTTGAATACTTATTGACTCAAGACATTTCAGCCTTTCTTTTTTAAATTAATTTGAAAACATAAAAAACAAACATAATTCCACTTTGACAGTACGAGGTATTGTGTGTGACAAAAAAAAATCTAAATTGAATACATTTTTAATTCAGGCTGTAACACAACAAATGTGGAAAAAGTCAAAGGGTGTGAATACTTTCAGAAGGCACTGTATGTGATGACAATGATTTTCTATGTTTTGTTTTGAAAAAATAATAGTGTCCTAAGAAAATTACCCCATAGGATGTCATCAGAGGTCATTTTCAAATAAAGTCAGTGATTTCCATACGTCTGTGAGTGTGATCCTGTCTCTTACCTCTGTAAGGCATAATACATGAGGGAGATGATTATATGACAGTGAGTGAGTAGGGCAGTCTGAATGACAGTCAAGGTGCTGAAGGTTTAGTAATCCCTAACCCTCTGACCATGATATTAATCTACTTGACATGACCTTTGGCCTATGTTTCACAGACACTGCACCGAGACGTCGGGGCAGGGCGAGGGAACGAGGGAATTGTCCCAGAATCCATGCCTCACATGCCATCTCTCTCATGCAAGGAGCTGCCAGTCAAGGTGCACGTTGGGAAACCCAGCAAAGGTAAGAAACATGGCTTTTCTCTGTCACGCTTATCCACAGAACTCTCTCACACTAATTTACTCTACATACGAATGAGACAAGGACAGGACATTACAGAGACAGTAAGGTTCAAGGTTCACTCCAACAACGTCACACATGGGAATCTGTAGTACTATGGGATTCTTGAGATCACAGGTGTTGTTGCTCATAAAGTACATGTCTTTGGAGGAAGCAGTTCAGTTACAGATGTAGGATCTTAATTTGATCACTCATTTGTTGCTTAGAATTTTCCTGCACTGCTGGAAATGCAAACTTGTAGTGTATTCAAGGTTTAAAAAGTATTCTAAAGTTTGTAGTTTCCACTTTAAAATGCCAGACTTGCTTTGCCTTAATGAAAAATGTATCAACACCTGCAAAAAATATCCATTAACTATAATCCACATAATAATATCAATTTCCTTTGGCTGCAGGATTATTTTCCTTTTGAAGCAAACTGGCTGAAATTAAGATTTTACATCGGTAGTTGTCAGACAGATCATGCTTTGTAGTTGTGTCAGCCACTCACACATGCACCCAGAACAAGAAACCACATGCTGAAATACCGATATCGACCAATCAGGCTCCCTGAGGAATGTGGAGGCATGATTGCCCTATGGCCCTCCCCCAATCAGAAGGAGAGAGAGAAGGTTGCTCATTAATCTAGTTCTCAACCTGAGGGAGTGCTGGCCGTGTGCCATGAAGGGCATCAGTGTTATGTTTTACACACTGCTACGCTGCTCCAGTCTGGAGGGAGCAGCTGCTGCAGGAATCTCCCATCATCCTCTGTTTCACACTTCTGTACATACTACTGAACAGTTCCACTGCTATGTGGAATGATGTTTAAAACTTTTACTCTACTCGAGTGTCACTTAGGTAATGAGGTATTTGTTTTGAGGGGGTGTAGCAGATTGTTCTTCTTCTCCTTAGTACAATATTTGTAAATATTTGCTGCCATAGGCCTGAATAGACAACTTGTACGCATGTACAGCCAGAAACAAACAAACTCACAAAAGGCCATGCTTGTTTGGATTCGAATGATACTGTTGCTTGGGATTGTTTTCAGGCCACATACACTACAGCTATAAATATTGTATGTTTCTTAGTTGTCTGCAAGTTTTTTTTTCTCTATTTTTTCTTGTTGACTAGACCAAAACCCAGATGTTCACTCCAAGTGTGGTCACGTGTTACGTAATTCACAAGCCACATTTTCTCCTCCAGTTTTGGAAAGCTTTACCTGGAGGTAGGAGTGGCTTGGTGGACAATGATGACCTCAGCAATGTCATTTTTCTCTGAAATCCTGACAATAGTAGGAAGTAGATGTTACTACAGTAGAAGAGATCTAAATCTGTTTTAGATTCTCCTTCTTTGATACACTGTGTCTTATCTTGAGGTCCTTCTTTCTATACTATAGGCACCACTTGACTGGTCAATGAATTGTACAGTAACATTTGTAGTGACGTGTTGTTTTAATGTCATATAAGAAAACAATTTTGAACATCCTTTTACTGTCTGTCTATAAGTTCTTCCAAACTCTCTCGCTCTCTAAGACAAATGGTCATCAAAGTGACCCTTCACACCTAGGTATGATACATTGTTACGTCATAGGACTGCAAAAGGACTCTGCTGTCTCCCATCTCACTCTTTTATCCTGCTGGACTCAAGTTGGACCTCTCTCGAGGAGGGAGATGAACCTCCATCTTCAGTAGGCTGACCACAGGGCCTGGACCTTAGCCTCTAATGACAAGAACTGGTGAATTTAGCTTAGTGAAAGTACATTTTAGGGAATAGTACCTTTAATCCAGTACAGACATTGGTGCGGAAGAGCCCATGCACTAAACAGTCTCAGAAGGAGACAGTCTTTAAAGAGCTAGTGTAGCCTGAACAGTACATTTAAGCTAACCTTCTTCAAGGAAAGAGGGAGAAAATGATTTAGAGCACAGCCTCTGCAACTCAAAGGAAGAGCCAGCAGACAGAGCCAACAGGGACACAACCCAGAGGAGCAGCCCACGAGGGACCTTCCAAACTCAGAGGAAAGGAGCGAGAAACCACCACCAAGGAACCCCTCAACTCAGGACTAAGGACACACTGCCATCTTTCCCTTGTTCACTTCCATGCGGCCTAACCAGAGCCAAGGACAACAGACTTTGTTCACAGACTGAGTATCACATCTTTAATATTCAGATATCTTGAGGTCTCTTTCTTGTCTTTCGTTCTATTTCCTACCTTTTCATGATCCCTCTCATTATGTTTGTAAATATTTTGATTAGCGTTATTGGCTGTTGATTGTACAGTCGTGGCCAAAGGTTTTGAGAATGACACAAATATTAATTTCCACAGAGTTTGCTGCTGCAGTGTCTAGATATTTTTGTCAGATGTTACTATGGAATACTGAAGTATAATTACAAGCATTTCATAAGTATCAAAGGCTTTTATTGACAATTACATGAAGTTCAAATCAAAGTTTATTTGTCACGTGCACCGAATACAACAGGTGTAGTAGACCTTACAGTGAAATGCTTACTTACAGGCTCCAACCAATGGTGCAAAAAAAGGTGTGTGTGTGTAGGTAAGTAAAGAAATAAAGCAACAGTAAAAAGACATTTGAAAAAAGCTTAGCAAGGCTATATACCTGTTAGTCAGGCTTATTGAGGTAGTATGTACATGTAGGTATCGTTAAAGTGACTATGTACAGTGCCTTGCGAAAGTATTCGGCCCCCTTGAACTTTGCGACCTTTTGCCACATTTCAGGCTTCAAACATAAAGATATAAAACTGTATTTTTTTGTGAAGAATCAACAACAAGTGGGACACAATCATGAAGTGGAATGACATTTATTGGATATTTCAAACTTTTTTAACAAATCAAAAACTGAAAAATTGGGCGTGCAAAATTATTCAGCCCCTTTACTTTCAGTGCAGCAAATTCTCTCCAGAAGTTCAGTGAGGATCTCTGAATGATCCAATGTTGACCTAAATGACTAATGATGATAAATACAATCCACCTGTGTGTAATCAAGTCTCCGTATAAATGCACCTGCAATGTGATAGTCTCAGAGGTCCGTTAAAAGCGCAGAGAGCATCATGAAGAACAAGGAACACACCAGGCAGGTCCGAGATACTGTTGTGAAGAAGTTTAAAGCCGGATTTGGATACAAAAATATTTCTCAAGCTTTAAACATCCCAAGGAGCACTGTGCAAGCGATAATATTGAAATGGAAGGAGTATCAGACCACTGCAAATCTACCAAGACCTGGCCGTCCCTCTAAACTTTCAGCTCATACAAGGAGAAGACTGATCAGAGATGCAGCCAAGAGGCCCATGATCACTCTGGATGAACTGCAGAGATCTACAGCTGAGGTGGGAGACTCTGTCCATAGGACAACAATCAGTCGTATATTGCACAAATCTGGCCTTTATGGAAGAGTGGCAAGAAGAAAGCCATTTCTTAAAGATATCCATAAAAAGTGTCGTTTAAAGTTTGCCACCTGGGAGACACACCAAACATGTGGAAGAAGGTGCTCTGGTCAGATGAAACCAAAATGTAACTTTTTGGCAACAATGCAAAACGTTATGTTTGGCGTAAAAGCAACACAGCTCATCACCCTGAACACACCATCTCCACTGTCAAACATAGTGGTGGCAGCATCATGGTTTGGGCCTGCTTTTCTTCAGCAGGGACAGGGAAGATGGTTAAAATTGATGGGAAGATGGATGGAGCCAAATACAGGACCATTCTGGAAGAAAACCTGATGGAGTCTGCAAAAGACCTGAGACTGGGACGGAGATTTGTCTTCCAACAAGACAATGATCCAAAACATAAAGCAAAATCTACAATGGAATGGTTCAAAAATAAACATATCCAGGTGTTAGAATGGCCAAGTCAAAGTCCAGACCTGAATCCAATCGAGAATCTGTGGAAAGAACTGAAAACTGCTGTTCACAAATGCTCTCCATCCAACCTCACTGAGCTTGAGCTGTTTTGCAAGGAGGAATGGGAAAAAATTTCAGTCTCTCGATGTGCAAAACTGATAGAGACATACCCCAAGTGACTTACAGCTGTAATCGCAGCAAAAGGTGGCGCTACAAAGTATTAACTTAAGGGGGCTGAATAATTTTGCACGCCCAATTTTTCAGTTTTTGATTTGTTAAAAAAGTTTGAAATATCCAATAAATGTCGTTCCACTTCATGATTGTGTCCCACTTGTTGTTGATTCTTCACAAAAAAATACAGTTTTATATCTTTATGTTTGAAGCCTGAAATGTGGCAAAAGGTCGCAAAGTTCAAGGGGGCCGAATACTTTCGCTAGGCACTGTATATATGATGAACAGAGAGTAGCAGAAGTGTAAAAAGAGGGGTTGGCGGGTGGTGGGACTGTAACAATCTTCTTCATCTGAGGAACAGGAAAGATCGGACCAAAACGCAAGTGTCCATGTTAATTTAATATCACTGAACACGAAATACAAAATAACCAAGGGGAACAACGAAAATCGAAACAATCCTGAAAGGTGACAGAACACAAAACAGGAAACAACTACCCACAAACACCAGGTGGGAACAGGCTACCTAAGTATGGTTCTCAATCAGAGACAACGATTGACAGCTGCCTCTGATTGGGACCCATACCAGGCCCAACACATAGAACTATAACACACAGAACAAACATAAAATGCCCACCGCAACTCACGCCCTGACCAAACTAAAATAGAGACAAGAAAAAGGAACTACGGTCAGGACGTGACAGGGAGACAATGTAGATAGCCCGGTAAGCCAATGTGCAGGAGCACTGGTTGGTCGGGCCATTTAGGTAGTATGTACATGAATGTATAGTTAATGTGACTATGCATATAAGATAAACAGAGAGTAGCAGCAGCGTAGCAGTGGTTAAGGGCGCTGTACTGCAGTGCCAGCTGTGCCATCAGAGACCCTGGGTTCGCGCCCAGGCTCTGTTGTAACCGGCTGCGACCGGGAGGTCCATGGGGCGACGCACAATTGACCTAGTGTCGTCCGGGTTAGGGAGGGTTTGGCCGGTAGGGATATCCTTGTCTCATCACGCACCAGCGACTCCTGTGGCGGTCTGGGCGCAGTGCACGCTAACCAAGGTTGCCAGGTGCATGGTGTTTCCTCTGACACATTGGTGCGGCTGGCTTCCGGGTTGGATGCAGCTTGGTTGGGTTGTGTATCGGAGGATGCATGACTTTCAACCTTTGTCTCTTTCCGTACGGAAATTGTAGCTACTAACAATTGGATATCACAAAATTGGGGAGAAAACCGGGTAAAAAAAGAGAGACTGGGGACGTGCTCGGTGCTCCTTTTCCTGTAGTCCACAATCATTTCCTTAGTCTTGGTTACGTTAGTCTTGGTTACATAGATGTTGTTATTCTGGCACCACCCGGCCAGGTCTCTGACCTCCTCCCTATAGGCTGTCTCGTTGTTGTCGGTGATCAGGCAGCAAACTTAATGATGGTGTTGGAGTCGTGCCTGGCCATGCAGCTGTGGGTGAGCAGGGATTACAGGAGAGGACTGAGCACTCACCCCTGGGGAGCTCCAGTGTTGAGGATCAGCGTGGCAGATGTGTTGCTACCTACCCTCACCACCTGGGGGCGGCCTGTCAGGAAGTCCAGGATCCAGTTGCAGAGGGAGGTGTTTAGTCCCAGGATCCTTAGCTTGGTGATGAGCTTTGAGGGTACTATGGTGTTGAACGCTGAGCTGTAGTCAATGAACAGCATTCTCACATAGGTGTTCCTTTTGTCCAGGTGGGAAAGGGCAGTGTGGAGTGCAATAGAGATTGCATCATCTGTGGATCTGTTTGGGCGATATGCAAATTGGAGTGGGTCTAGGGTTTCTGGGATAATGGTGTTGATGTGAGCCATTACCAGCTTTTCAAAACACTTCATGGCTACGAACGTGAGTGCTATGGGTGTGTAGTCATTTAGGCAGGTTGCCTTTGTGTTCTTGGGCACAGGGACTATGGTGGTCTGCTTGAAGCATGTTGGTATTACAGACTCAATCAGGGACATGTTGAAAATGTCAGTGAAGACACCTGCCAGTCGTTCAGCACATGCCCAGAGTACACGTCCTGGTAATCCGTCTGACCCCGCAGCCTTGTGTATGATGACCTGTTTAAAGGTATTACTCACACAGTCGTCCGGAACAGCTGATGCTCTCATGCATGCCTCAGTGTTGCTTGCCTCGAATCGAGCATAGAAGTGATTTAGCTCGTCTGGTAGGCTTGTGTCACTGGGCAGCCCGTGGCTGTGCTTCCCTTTGTAGTCTGCAATAGTTTGCAAGCCCTGCCACATCCGACGAGCGTCAGAGCTGGTGTAGTATTATTCAATCTTAGCCCTGTGTTGACGCTTTGCCTGTTTGATGGTTCGTCGTAGGGCATAGCGGGATTTCTTGTAAGCTTCCGGGTTGGAGTCCCGCACCTTGAAAGCGGCAGTTCTACCCTTTAGCTCAGTGCGAACGTTGCCTGTAATCCATGGCTTCTGGTTGGGGTATGTACATACAGTCACTGTGGGTACGACGTCCTCAATGCACTTATTGATAAAGCCAGTGACTGATGTGGTGTACTCCTCAATGTCATCGGAAGAGTCCCGGAACATGTTCCAGTCTGTGATAGCAAAGCAGTCCTGTGGTTTAGCATCTGCTTCATCTGACCATTTTTCATAGACCGAGTCACTGGTGCTTCCTGCTTTCATTTTTGCTTGTAAGCAGGAATCAGGAGGATAGAGTTGTGGTCGGATTTACCAAATGGAGGGCGAGGGAGAGCTTTGTACGCGTCTCTGTGTGTGGAGTACAGGTGATCTAGATGTTATTCCCCTCTGGTTGCACATTTAACATGTTGATAGAGATTTGGTAGAACTGATTTAAGTTTCCCTGCATTAAAGTCTCTGGCCACTAGGAGCGCCGCCTCTGGGTGAGTGGTTTCCTGTTTTCTTATTTCCTAATACAGCTGACTGAGTGCGGTCTTAGTTGATGCAAAGAGTCAATATTTGCAGTGTTGACCCTTCTTTTTCAAGACCTCTGCAATCTGACCTGGCATGCTGTCAATTAACTTCTGGACCACATACTGACTGATGGCAGCCCATTCTTGCATAATCAATGCTTGGAGTTTGTCAGAATTTGTGGGTTTTTGTTTGTCCACCCGCCTCTTGAGGATTGACCACAAGTTCTCAATGGGATTAAGGTCTGGGGAGTTTCCTGGCCATGGACCCAAAATATCGATGTTTTGTTCCCCAAGCCACTTAGTTATCACTTTTTTGCCTTATGGCAAGGTGCTCCATCATGCTGGAAAAGGCATTGTTCCTCATCAAACTGTTCCTGGATGGTTGGGAGAAGTTGCTCTCGGAGGATGTGTTGGTACCCTTCTTTATTCATGGCTGTGTTCTTAGGCAAAATTGTGAGTGACCCCACTCCCTTGGCTGAGAAGCAACCCCACACATGAATGGTCTCAGGAGAATGGTCTCAGGATGCTTTAACCATATCTACATGTACATACTACCTCAATCAGCCTGACTAACTGGTGTCTGTATGTAGCCTCACTACTGTATATGCCTGTCTTTTTACTGTTGTTTTATATCTTTACCTACCTATTGTTCACCTAATACCTTTTTTTGCACTATTGGTTAGAGCCTGTAAGTAAGCATCTCACTGTAAGCTCTCACTGTAACAACACCTGTTGTATTCAGAGCACGTGACAAATAAACTTTGATTTGATTTGATCCTCCAAAAGTCTTCGCCTCACTGTGCGTGCAGATGCACTCACACCTGCCTGCTGCCATTCCTGAGTAAGCTCTGTACTGGTGGTGCCCCGATCCTGCAACTGAATCAACTTTAGGAGACGGTCTTGGCGCTTCCTGGACTTTCTTGGGTGCCTTGAAGCCTTCTTCACAACAACTGAACCGCTCTCCTTGAAGTCCTTGATGATCCGATAAATTGTTGATTTAGGTGTCATTTTTCATTTTATTTAACCTTTATTTAACCAGGAAGGGCTCATTGAGATTAAAATCTATTTTTCAAGAGCGCCCTGGCCAAGATAGGCAGCACCAAGTCATTACAAAGAAATTACAGACAGACAACATGAAAAACTAAGTAATTTAGTAAAAACCATTGAATTCACAAAAGTATAAAACAGCAAATTAAAAACATTGACAGGTCAGGGAATCAGCCTCAAAATCCTTCATCAGTGATTTAAAAACACCAATCGGGACAAGTTCTTCCAGTTTAAAAGTATTTTGTAAGGTGTTCCAAGACGGTGGCGCAGAGTACATAAAAGCCCTTTTACCAAATTCAGTTCGGACATTTGGAACAGTTAGCAGGATAAAGTCCAGCGAACGAAGAGAGTACCCACCACATTTCTGAACAATAAAAATGCACAAATAAAAAGATAGTAAACCCAATATGGCTTTGTAAATAAAGTATACCAGTGACTGAGCCTACGAGTGACTAGAGAAGGCCAGCCAACCCTGGTATACAAGGTGCAGTGGTGCGTAAGGGTTTTGCAGTTTAAAATAAATCTCAAAGTGCCATGGTAAAGAGTGTCAATTGATCTCAAACACTGAGCGGAAGCATTCATATATAAAATATCCCCATAGTCTAGTAAAGGCATAAATGTAGCTGATACTAGCCTCCTTCTGGCTTCAAAAGAAAAACAGGCCTTATTCCTAAAATAAAATCCCAATTTCAGCTTCAATTTTTTTGTAAGTTGTTGAATATGCAATTTAAAAGAGAGGCCATCATCAATTAAAATTCCAAGATATTTATATGAGGTTACAACCTCAATCTCCTTGCCGTGACAGGTAGTAATAGGCGAAAGGTTCAGAGGTCTATTTCTTGCATTAGAGAACACCATTAGTTTAGTTTTGTCAGTATTGAGAATAAGCTTCAATTGACACAAGGTATGTTGAACAGTATAAAAAGCAGTTTGCATGTTCTGGAAAGCTTTTGTAAGAGACAAGGCACAACAGTAAATAACAGTATCATCAGCATAAAAATGAAGTTGTGCATTTTGGACATTTTTGTCTAAATCATTTATATAAATAGTCAATAAGAGAGGACCAAGTACAGAGCCTTGGGGCACACCATTCAACACAGACAATTTAACAGACATAAGCCCATCAAATTGAGTGCACTGAGTTTTATCAGACAGATAGTTAGCAAACCATGCAACTGCATGCTCCGAAAGAACTACATTCGACATTCTCTGCCTTAGTATAGCATGATCAACTGTATCAAAAGCCTTAGAGCGATCAATAAAAAGTGAGACACAGTGCTGTTGTTTGTCAATGGCTTCAGTGATATCATTTAAAACCTTCATGGCTGCTGTAATTGTGCTATGCTTCTTCCTGAAGCCCGATTGGTTTATTGATAAAATAGAGTTAGTAAATAAAAACTCTTTTAGCTGTTCACTTACAAGGGTTTCAAGTATTTTCACCATGGGTGACAGCTTTGAGATTGGCCTATAATTATTTAAAAGAGTTGGATCTCCCCCTTTTGAAAGTGGTAGGACAAATGCTGATTTCCAGATCTTTGGAATTTCATTACATTCCAGGGTTAGATTGAACAGAGATGTAAGTGGTGCAGCTATGAAATCAGCTGCCAGATTTAAAAAGCAGGGATCCAAAAGATCAGGACCTGCATATCTAAGGATTTCAGGGCTTTATGTACCACCTGCACTGAGAATGTCAAAAAGCTAAAAGTTTGACCAGCTCTCAGTGGTTCATACACACAGGGTTGTACAGAGACAGTGCTCATTGAAACAATTCAGCATTTCAGTTTTGTCTTATATAGCAACAGAGTCCTTCAAAACACATGACGGTAATTCATTAACATTACTGTTACCAGACATAGACTTAATAGCCTTCCAAAACTTCAGGTTGTCAGTGGTAACAGACATAAAATATTCAGACTTGGCCTTCCTGAGAAGAAAATAACACTTGTTTCGTAACTGCCTAAAATTAAGCCAATCAGCATCAGAACATGATTTCCTTGCTTTAGCCCAGGCTAGATTACAGTCATGAATAATACAAGACAGCCTAGAAGAAAACCATGGATTATCCCGCCCTTTAACCTTGAACCTGCGGAATGGGGCATGTTTGTTTACTATTTGGGAAAAACCATAATGAAAGAATTTCCAGGCAGTTTCCACATCAGGGATAAACTCAATCTTGCTCCAGTCAAAATAAAACAATTCATGAAAGAAAGCCTGCTCATTAAAACACTTCAAATTTATCTTATGAATAAAACGTGAGTTTGTCTTTGGAACCTTAGTATTTCTAACAGCAACAACAGCACAATGGTCACTTAAATCATTACAAAAAACACCAACCGCAGAATATTTATGTGGAATATTTGTCAATATCAAATCAATCAGGGTAGATTTATCTGGGCATTTAAGATTTGGGCGAGTGGGTAAGTTGATCAACTGGGAAAATTCATAGAATTACAAAACATTTTTAAATCATCAGACACCAGCTTTAACCAACACCAGTTGAGATCACCAATCAAGATCATTTCACTGTAAAGAAGTTTAGACATAAGGTGCGTCAAAGAAGAAAATGCATCACCGAGAGCAGAGGGGGGGGTCTATAACAGCCAATCGCAGTTATAGAGAGGCCCTTTGAAACCTCAACATTCAAAGCAAGAAATTCCAACTGTTTACAAATAGTTTCAGACTTTGCCACACTTACATGAATTTTAGATTTTTCATATATAGCCACACCCCACCTTTCTTAACCCGATCAGTGCGATAAACATTGTAACCACTTGTACAAATATCCTTATCAAAAACAGACTTGCTGAGCCTGGTTCCAGAAAACACATCAGCATCAGTTGATTTAGCCCAAATCCTAACCACATCAATTTTTGACAACAGGCTGCGTACATTTAAATGAAAAATACCAAAACCAGATCTTGATTTAAAATCAGAGGGGGTTTGGAGACATTGCATATCAGGGCAGCAATATCCTTGCCTGTGAAGCCCTTTTCGTGCAAAGCAATGATGACGGCACGTGTTTCCTTGCAGGTAACCATGGTTGACAGAGGAAGAACAATTATTCCAAGCACCACCCTCCTGAAGCTTCCAGTCTGTTATTTGAACTCAATCAGCATGACAGAGTGATCTCCAGCCTTGTCCTCATTAACACTCACACCTGTGGTAACGAGAGAATCACTGACATGATGTCAGCTGGTCCTTTTGTGGCAGGGCTGAAATGCAGTGGAAATGTTTTTGGGGGATTCAGTTCATTTGCATAGCAAAGAGGGACTTTGCAATTAATTGCAATTCATCTGATCACTCATCATAACATTCTGGAGTATATGCAAATTGCCATCATACAAACTGAGGTAGGAGACTGTGAAAATGAATATTTGTGTCATTCTCAAAACTTTTGGGCACGACTGTATAAAGAACTTGTATTTGTCTAGTTATTTTGGGAAAGAACTCCAATTGATTCTCAAAGAATTCATACCTTCATATTCATCAATGTATTAATTTATTACTATTATTGAAATTTTAGTCTTATAGTGTTATTGTAAATAACTCACAAGTCAGGCCTACTTAGATTACCAATTTTGTCCAAGAAAGGACACCCCATTAATAATTTAGATACTACCTTACATGTAATATTTTGAACTCAGGTTACACAAACTGTATAATGGTATAATGAGTCAGTGTGTAGGAATGTCTTCTATCTGAGGGGAGTTTAAGTATGGGTTGCTAGTTAAGGGTGTTAGAGGATTAAGGAGTTGATTGTTAGAGGAACAGATTAAGATGAGGGCTGATATTGCTTTGAAAGGAGCAGGTCTCTCCGTTACTCAGTAGGATTGGCCTCTCCCCTCTCTGGTAACCCAATGCTGGGCTAGCTACACTTCCTCATGGCTAGGGCTGCATGCCTGTCATCACACAGCACAAAGCAGGACGAACATACCTCCACACACTCACACACACAGCAGCGAGGGTGCACTTGTTATTCAAACATGTAGATAGTGAATTACTTACTTTGTAATGCCATCTTGGTTTTGGTGTCATTTTCACACTACTCACACCACATGAAATGTGCTGATAATGTAAAAAATACAAACATTGTCACTGTTGATTAGTCACTTTGTGTGTCTCTGTGTGCCAGTGTATTGCACAGGGTATAGGTATAGTATGTAACCAGATCTGTTAGAATGGTAGTATGTCCTGGATTAATGAGTCTGGCACCAGGCATATGGAGACTCTTGCACCTACTATCTACTGAGAACAGGCGGGGTGCTGAGGGAGAGGCTGGGTGGCATGGCAGAGGGTACAGGTCACCTGATTGGCAGGGTAGGGGGTTGATGGAGGGGCACGGTGCTGAGGGAGTGGGGCCACCTGATGGGGCAGGGTGGCAGAGCAGGGGACTGAGGGAGAGGGACAACCTGACGGGCAGGGTGGCAGAGCAGGGGACTGAGGGAGAGGGACAACCTGACAGGGGGCAGGGTGGCAGAGCAGGGGACTGAGGGAGATGGATGACCTGGTGCAGGGTGGCTTGGTATGCAACAGGGTGCTGAGGGAGATGGACTGCCTGGGTGGGTGAGAAGGACCGGGACATGACTAGGTTACATGTGAGTACATGGCTTGGGTTACTACTGTGTAGTACAGGATATGGTTGAGAGGATATGTACTCTGTCCCTTAGGTTGAGGATGTGTGTGTTGGAGGAGGTTGGAGATCTGTGGGCTCAGCTTTGGCTGAGTGGTGGGTGGAGGGAGGAGTTAGTGTGTGGTAGATAAACTGAGTTTGCACATTAAGAGGTATGATTTTTGGGTTAAGATGGTGTATTTTGAAAGACTAGCGCTGTGAGAAAGGGCAGAAAGGTGCATAGATTTTTAAATCTTACAAGCTGTCCCCAGATCTGTTCCTGGACTGATGGCCGTCCTTATTTTCCTCAGTGCTCGTAATATGTTTAATTTCACTTTAGTGGGTTTTTAGACTACAGACTTAGGAAATCCCTAGAAACATTTTATCACAGTTCAATTCAAATAGGAAATCTGGCCCATTATCAGTACTGGAAGAAGTTTTTGGATGAAGTTGGTCCTACGCATCAGTTTGGACCAGAGAGGATCTCTTGGCTGAAGTGGTTGTTGTTGGTTTAGGAGTTAACTCACATACTTGTCCTCAGGGGGTTATTAGGTTATTTTAGCTATGAGATGTGAATAGCAGTCAATGTCTTTTTCTTTCTCATCACTTCGCCTTCACTCTGTTTTCGGAGAGTGATGCTTTAACACAGATAATAATACACACTGCCCTCCTGTCTACACCAGACAGTCATGGGAAAAATGACTAGCATGTTTTAGAAACCTCAAATAAGTCCATGTAACTAAGCGATTTAAACAGTGAAAGAAGAGCAATTCTTGCCAGTAGGTCACCTGTAGTGCAATGCTCTGAATCTGGAAAGGTACTAAGATAGCAGCACTCAGTTTGTCTGTGAGAATATAGACCTAACAGATAACAGGTGAATGTGCATGGTCAATGCTCCACAGGCAGGCTTTGGCTATGTATGTTCAGACTATACCAACTCATCTCAATTAAGTCAACTAACCATTTGTTTTCAGGGAGTAGATTAATTTTCAGTTGCCTTACAGTAACATGGGTGATATGCTAAACTAAACTAAGGATGGGATTGTGTCTGTGTAAACTCTGCTGTGAGTGAGAGTGATATTATGTCAGTGCTATTGTCTCTGGCTACTGTCGGGTTCTGTATGGTCTGAATATGGGCAGGGTAAGGAGCCCACACAGGAGAGAGGGTTCAGCACAGACAGCATGACATACAGTACTGTAGTTCCTCCTCTGTCCACACTCCAGAAGCACGCACGTCAAGTTCACTTTCCCCACTTACTCACTCACTCACTTTTCTACACACTGTCCCTACTCTCTCTTTCACTTACTCACCTTTCTTTTCTACACACTGTCCCTACTCTCTCTCTCACTTACTCACCTTTCTACACACTGTCCCTACTCTCTCTTTCACTTACTCACCTTTCTTTTCTACACACTGTCCCTACTCTCTCTTTCACTTACTCACCTTTCTTTTCTACACACTGTCCCTACTCTCTTTTTCACTCACTCACTTTTCTACACACTGTCCCTACTCTCTTTCACTCACTCACTTTTCTGCACACTGTCCCTACTCTCTTTCACTCACTCACTTTTCTTTTCTACACACTGTCCCTCCACTCTCTTTCACTCACTCACTTTTCTACACACTGTCCCTACTCTCTCTTTCACTCACTCACTTTTCTACACACTGTTCCTACTCTCTTTCACTCACTCACTTTTCTACACACTGTCCCTACTCTCTCTTTCACTCACTCACTTTTCTACACATTGTCCCTACTCTCTTTCACTCACTCACTTTTCTACACACTGTCCCTACTCTCTCTTTCACTCACTCACTTTTATTTTCTGCACACTGTCCCTACTCTCTCTTTCACTCACTCACTTTTATTTTCTGCACACTGTCCCTACTCTCTCTTTCACTCACTCACTTTTATTTTCTGCACACTGTCCCTCCTCTCTCTTTCACTCACTCACTTTTATTTTCTGCACACTGTCCCTACTCTCTCTTTCACTCACTCACTTTTATTTTCTGCACACTGTCCCTACTCTCTCTTTCACTCACTCACTTTTATTTTCTGCACACTGTTCATACCCTCTTTCACTTACACACTCACGTGTACATGTGTACACACGTACACACACACACACACAATGGGTTTGACCCTGCTGCTTCTGTATTGATCTTGATGGAAGTTCTCGAGAGTAATGAAGGTTTGAGTGGGTGGTTAGGTAGGAGCAGGCAGACAAGCAGTCTTACAATGAGGAGGCCTATAGACTTTCTGCTCTGCTCCTCAAAACATTCCAGATAAGTTCACACTTGCCCGCCAGGGGAGAGGCCCTTTCCTGGCCTGACTGAGACCCAACCCTCTGGGGAAGTAGTGACGGGGGAGGTTTTTCACAATATTTAGTCATTTCTGATCCCCTCAGATAGGAGGCTTTCAGCACAGAGCTTCATTCAGCTAGCTAGCACCTCTCCCAATGCTAATACACAACAGAGGAAGTGCTGAGTCTGCAGGGTATATTTAACACACAGACCTGTGTGTGTGTGTGTAATCTACTGTGTGTGTGTTTATGAGTGTTGTGTATGTGATTTCAGAGGGTGTGTGTGTTCTCTGAATCTCTCTCCAAAATGTCACTGGCAGGATCCCTGAAATGTGCCATTAATCTAACCATAAATCTAGATGATCCTCCTGTCACTGTTTCTCTCCATTGCTCTCTCTTTCTATCTAGTTTATCTATCTGTATGCTCCCTCTAGTCTTTTTTTGTTCTTTCTCTCTGTCTTCCTCTAAACTCTTTCCAATTTTCCTGTGGTTCTATGAGATTGCCAGTTTCAAGTGTTTAATGTGTTTAAATGAACACCAGGTGATATCGTTCCCTGTGATTTTCCCTCTCTGAACTCAGACATTTGATTTAATTACATATATTTGGAGCCAAAACAACATGTGTCTGTGGCTGAATCAGCCTTGAAGGCACAACCTACAGCAGAGCTAATAGTACCACTAATCACTCAATTTCGTCTAGCATGTGCTACCATACTCTAGCATGGTATAATGTAGGAATCTAAAGCACATGATGCTCTTAGTTTGTTAGACAGTGTTATCAGATAATGAGAATGATCATTTGTTTGTATTTCAGAGAACATAGAGAGGATAGAGCTGAGGGGAGTAACCAACAAGGGGGGGAAACCAAGTGAATATATGCTAGAGGTGAGTACACACACATTCATGCATGCACACACACACACACGCACGCACGCATGCACTCACACACACACACACACACACACACACACACATAGTTATGTATGTACTGTATGTTCGTTGTCATGTCCTGTTGCCATCTACTCTCTCTCTCCTCATCCCGCAGGTCAAATGGTCAGACTCCTCTGTGTCCACTGTAAGCAGGACTCACCAGGAGGTGCTGGACTTTCTCTCCCAGGTAAGAGAGTGGCCGAAGCAGAGGGAGGGGACTGAAAGCACGTGTCTATTATTTACTTTAGGTGAGGCAGATGAACCTGTAGACATATTACTTCAACAGTATTTAACATTAGATCGTCTTTAAGCTTTATAGGAATGTGGTTCTGAATCTAGACCGCAACAACGCCTCCGTTGGCATTTCTGTCTTTTCGGTACATGTTATAACCATGTATTGCTACCACTGTATCATCAAAGGTATTATCTAAGTGAGTTTCAGAGATAGTCAGAATATGAATGTCATCAGTTACAAGCAAGTTATTGACCTCATGGACCTTGTTTCTCAGGCTGCATATGTTAATATGGGCTATTTTTAGCACTTTTCTGGGTTGCTTGATTGTTTTTAATGCTTTACTGGGAAGCTTATCAGAAGTACACTTGGACATGTTATTTATATTGGAGCTGATAGTGCAGGGTGAGCTGCACAAAATGGTCTTCCTACTAGGGCACTCCGCCTCAGTGCTAACAGTGAAACTCTGGTTTATAGGCTCATGATTACTGCATACAATAGCTGTATGATAAACAGAAGTATTCGGTGCAATTAGGGGCACATAAATGAAGGTACTTACATTGTGTTTGCCAATGCCCCTAAGATCATGTACATTTGATGCAGCATTATGACGACTCATCGTCACAATGGTAGGGATTAACTGAGCTGGTCTTGGATCATTGATGTGAAGGTCACTAACTATCTTGTGTTTCTCCCAGGTCTCCCAGCTTTTCTCTGATGAAGGTTTAGAGAAGTTCCTGCCTCAGTCCCCTGGCCTTGATCAGACCTCTGAGCTGGACCCCAGGTAAGGTCCATCAGCATTGTGTCACTGACCAAGGTAGCCCACGTAAATATGTTCACTTGATAACAGTGGTACATAGTTAATACTGTATGTGTTGTGATATATAATATGTTCACTTGATAACAGTGGTACATAGTTAATACTGTATGTGTTGTGATATATAATATGTTCACTTGATAACAGTGGTACATAGTTAATACTGTATGTGTTGTGATATATAATATGTTCACTTGATAACAGTGGTACATAGTTAATACTGTATGTGTTGTGATATATAATATGTTCACTTGATAACAGTGGTACATAGTTAATACTGTATGTGTTGTGATATACAATATGTTCACTTGATAACAGTGGTACATAGTTAATACTGTATGTGTTGTGATATATAATATGTTCATACTGTATATGTATGATAAGGAGTAACAGCCAAGGAGTTACTGTAAATGAGAAAACATGCCATGCTGTTGTAATGTTGTTGTTGACCTAGTTCTTGGTGTTACTGGCTCTGAGTCAAAGACAACAGATAAGGAGGGAATGAATCATGCCAAGCATTGAATTTAATGTTATCTCATATGTTCACATTTTAACCCTCTCCCTGTGCAGGTGCCTAACAGCGCTTCCAGTTCACATTCTCAAACACTACCGGTCCAGACTCTTCTTCAGCACTACTGCCCCCACCGTCCCCTCCTTTCTCCCAACTGCAAGTAAGACTCCTGTCCTAACCCTAACCCTAACCCTAACCCTAACCCACCACCACCGTCCCCTCCTTTCTCCCAACTGCAAGTAAGACTCCTGTCCTAACCCTAACCCTAACCCTAACCCTAACCCTAACCCACCGCCACCGTCCCCTCCTTTCTCCCAACTGCAAGTAAGACTCCTGTCCTAACCCTAACCCTAACCCTAACCCTAACCCTAACCCACCGCCACCGTCCCCTCCTTTCTCCCAACTGCAAGTAAGACTCCTGTCCTAACCCTAACCCTAACCCTAACCCTAACCCACCGCCACCGTCCCCTCCTTTCTCCCAACTGCAAGTAAGACTCCTGTCCTAACCCTAACCCTAACCCTAACCCTAACCCTAACCCTAACCCACCGCCACCGTCCCCTCCTTTCTCCCAACTGCAAGTAAGACTCCTGTCCTAACCCTAATCAGAGTTCATGGGACGTATGTGTCCCCCTCTCTGATTGGGGTAAAGTAGGGACACTTCATCTTTGGGGTTTGAGGGGTGTTGGGATTTCTATTTTAGTGTTGTGTGTGAATTTGGGCTGGCATGTTTGTGTTGGTAGGCATGGCGACTGCTACTCCCTGTATATACATGTAGCTTCATTCTTGAATATTTGTATTCCTTGTGTTATTTTATTTTTAGTTGGAAAAGGGCTCGTAAGTAAGCATTTCCCAGTAAAGTCTACACCTGTGGTATTCGGCAAATGTGACAAATAAAATTTGATATGATTCGATTTGGTGACCTCATCCTAGAGTGTATTTATAGTTCCGTCCCCCAGGCGGGCAGGGACGTGGGAGACTTGGGTGTGTGTCTGGAGCAGCCAGCTATTCCCCCCTTGGCAGATATTAAGAGACCCTTGGGATGCAGTGAAATAAAAATGGCTCTTACTCTGCTGTAATGTGGTACCACCGGCCCCGTGGCTGCACAGACACTGCTGCAATGTCACACTGCTCTCAAATTAACCTGGACAAACTGGCGACACTCAACTGATATTTAGCTTGTTGCAACTTGCAAAGAGGTCAAGAAGTCAAGAGACAAGAGATTATTACATACATTTTGAAAACAGTATCTAGCTATTTATAGTATGCTAATTTAGAAGTTGTTCAATATGTGAATGACTGTGGATCTATGTTTCTTTCTTGTGCTACAGATCTTGGGTGCCTGCTTCAATACAGAGGAGCCAACAGGTGGTCTCTCCTCTCTAATACGCAACGTACTCTTTCACTATGTCTCAAATAGACTGTTGCTGCCTATCCAAATCTGCAAATGATGATGTATAATGATCTAAATATTGGAATTACTATCTTTCCATCCTTTGCAATATTTGTCTCTTCACTGTCCATTTTCTGTCATGAACTTTTCCTTATTTTCCCTCCAAGTTTCCACTCGCCTTTCATCCCTCCTTTCTCCCTAATTTGTCTCAGGGCTGTGTGTGGTGTGGCCAGTATCCAGCCAGTTATGAGCATTCACAACTCCATTCCGCCTTGCTCTCCAAACCAGCTGCTCCCCCAGGGCACAGTGCCCACCCTTCCCCCCGGCACGGTGGGGGTATCAGGGGGGGACAACGCGCCCTCTCCCGGGCACCTCCAGAACCCTGGCCCTCCACAGATGAGTAGCCCTGAACAGAATGGCATCCTGGACTGGCTGAGGAAACTCCGCCTGCACAAGTACTACCCAGTCTTCAAACAGCTGACCATGGAGGAGGTGGGTGGGATCTGGGGAAGGGGGAGTTTAGGTTACAGCGGATGAGTGGCATTTAAGACACCTATGGAGCTGTAGACATTAGGGCATAAGGAAAAGTGTGTTTGTTTTGGCTTCTCAAAGAGGCAATTAATTTTGCAGCAATCACAATACAGATTAAATCACATATTAACAAACAACCACATCAAAACAGCAAAGTATATTTAGAAGCAAGTAGGTGGGACAAGTGCAATATCAATGATACCATTTCATAGTAAGGCTACATGTCAAAGGCTACGTCTAATATTAGAAAGCCCCAACAGTAAGACATTAGAGTAGATCAAACAACAGCTGCTGTTTTTCCCTATCAGACTCATTCTCCCTCTCTTCAACCTGCTCTCCTTTCCCACAGTTCCTTGGACTCACAGAGGAGGATCTGAACAGGTATGACCTCACCCAGGGAGCCAAGAAAAAGCTGAAGACGCAGCTAGAACTGCAGAAGTGAGTCTGAACCTTGAACTCTGAACCCCCACATCAAGCTCTCTGTCCCCCAGCTCAATAAAAACAGTGACAATCCCAACATACTTCTGTTTAGAAATGGGTAGTTCAGAGGGTAATGACATAGATAGATACACAAAAAGGTGCTCTCTAGAACCTAAAAGGGTTATTTGGCTGTCCCAATAGGAGAACTCTTTGAAGGACCCTTTTTGGTTCTAGGTAGATCTCTTTACACAGAGGGTTCTACATGGAACCCAAAATAGTTCTACCTGGAACCAAAAATTGTTAAACCTGGAACCTTATTTTCTAAGAGTGTAGATAGATAGATAGATAGATAGATAGATAGATAGATAGATAGATAGATAGATAGATCAAATCAGGTCATTGTTATACAACGGTGCAAAATACATAGAATTAGGCCAACATTACCTACTATGTCTATTTACAACTAATGTTTAATATTTTAATTTTTTTAAATAGTCATACTTTATAATTTGTGTAGCATGTGTAAAATGTTAATCTGTTGATGGTATATTTTATTAAACATTAACAAAGGAGATTGATCAATTATGTTTTTGTGTGAGGGAATATAGAGGAATAATGGCCATTTGGTTATCAATGGTTAACTAGCATGCCAGTGGGGCAGATTGGTTAGCCCAGATAAGTTTACCTAAAGGGGAGATAGAAAGAATCACTCCCCTGGAGAAAACAGTCACCTTTTGTAGCATAGGAGTGGTACTGAGAGAAAACATTATCACTAAGCCTGTTTCCACTGCTAATATCAACACGTTTCCACTAGCCAGGTTTAGCCAGGTACAACCATGTGCGTTGATTACAGGAAGCGGAAAGTTCCTCAGGTGCTTTTCCATAGGTGTGTCTGACAGAGAGCTGGGAGAATGGGAGCTTATTCAGGATCACTATTTCTACTGTCAAGTCAGATTTTCCTTCACCTGGTGATGCAGCTAAATGAACACTATTTTCCCTCTGTAGGCCTATATGGTTGTCCAAAAAACACTCATGTGTCATGTCACACGGACTGCTAACAAAAGTGCTTTTCTATATCAATTCTCTATTGCACCAGGGACAGCAGAAATGAATCTCAGATAACTATTTATCACACATATATCTCCATCTCTCTCCCTGATCATACCACGTATATAACCAAATATGAAATATGTCCCAAGGTTGATATGGTATACAGTGCAGGTTTCGGGAAGGTTTCAGACCCCTTGACTTTTTCCACATTTTGTTACATTGCAGCATTATTCTAAAATAGATTAAATAGTTTTTTTCCTTCATCAATCTACACACAATACCCCGTAATGACATAGCAAAAACAGGTTGCTGGAATTTTTTGCAAATGTATTACAAATAAAAAAGCAGATATCACATTTCCATAAGTATTGAGACCCACAGCTATTTTCAGGTCTCTCCACAGATGTTCGATTGGGTTCAAGTCTGGACTCTGGCTGGGCCACTCAATAACATTCAGAGACCCGAAACCACTGGAAGGTGACCCTTCGCCCCAGTCTGAGGTCCTGAGTGTTCTGGAGCAGGTTTTCATCAAGGATCTCTCTGTACTTTCCTCAGTTCATCTTTCCCTTGATGCTGACTAGTCTCATAGTCCCTGCCGCTGAACAACATCCCCACAGTATGATGCTGCCACAACCATGCTTCACCATAAGGATGGTGCCAGGTTTCCGCCAGACGTGACACCTGGCATTCAGGCCAAAGAGTTAAATCTTGGTTCTATCAGACCATAGAACCTTTTGGCAAACTCCAAGCGGGCTGTCATGTGCCTTTTACTGAGGAGTGGCTTCCGTCTGGCCACTCTACCATAATGGCCTGATTGGTGGAGTGCTGCGGAGATGGTTGTCCTTCTGGAAAGTTCTCCCATCTCTACAGAGGAACTCTGGAGCTCTGTCAGAGTGACCATCAGGTTCTTGGTCACCTCCCTGACCAAGGCCCTTCTCCCCTGATTTCTCAGTTTGGCCGGGTGGCCAGCTCTGGGAAAAGTCTTTGTGGTTCCAAACTTGTTTCATTTAAGAATGATGTGTTCTTGGGGACCTTTAATGCCACAGAACTTTTTCGATACCTTTCCCCAGATCTGTGCCTCGACACAATCCTGTCTAAGTACAATTCCTTCCACCTCATGGCTTTGTTTTTGCTTTGACATACACTATTAACTGTGGGACCCTATATAGACAGGTGTGTGCCTTTCCAAGTCATGTCTAGTCAATTGAATTTATGACAGGTGGATTCCAATCAAGTTGTAGAAAAATCTCAAGGATGATCAATGGAAACAGGATGCACCTGAGCTCAATTTCAAGTCTCATATCAAAGGGTCTGAATAGTTATGTAAATAAGGTATTTCTGTTGTTTTTTTTATATCAATGTGCAGAAATTTCTACAAAACTGTTTTCACTTTGTCGTTATGGGGTATTGTGTGTAGATTTATGAAGAACATGTATTATTTAATCCATTTTAGAATAAGGCTGTAAGTACCAAAATGTGGAAAAAGGGAAGGGGTCTGAATTCTTTCCGAATGCACTGTATGTACTTTATAGTTCAATTAGTGTGACGTGAAGACTGGGGTAGACACATATTACTGCATGTCAGACCCTGGTGTGCTTGTGCAATGTTGACTAGACTAGAGAATCCTCTAGGGTTTCAGGAGTGCTAGTGAAAGACCATCTCAAAGATCTCTCCAGCTTATTTCTTCACCTTATATAGTAGCTGTCTGGCGCCTGCTTGTGTACCTATCAAATTATTTTGATTGGCTGTGATGATATTCCCCTCAGTTATGCTGTTTTGTGTCTGTGTGATGACTGACTGTGTGTGTTTGTGTTGTCAGTAGGGAGAAGAGGTATATGATGTCCCAGTTCCCTGTGTCCTGTAGTGGCATCGCCAGGGTTACTCCATCCAGCCACATTGGTCCAGTGGCACAAGTCCACTCCAGCAACAACACAGGTAACTCTTCTAACATGCTGACTACACCAGCATCGTGCGCATGTTGATTTTGTCTGTCCCCACCAGACGCGATCATGACACGAAGGTTAGGTTAAAATGCCAAAATCAGTTTGATCGGGTTCAAGTCCGGGCTCTGGCTGGACCACTCAAGGACATTCACAGTCCCTGCCACTGAAAAACATCCCCACAGCATGATGCTGCCACCACCATGCTTCACAGTAGGGATGGTGCCATTTTTCCTCAAGACATGACGCTTGGCATTCAGGCCAAATAGTTAAATTTTGGTTTCATCAGACCAAATCATATTTTTTCTCATGGTCTGAGAGTCCTTTAGGTGCCTTTTGGCAAACTCCAAGCGGGCTGTCAGGTGCCTTTTACTGAGGAGTGGCTTCTGTCCGGCCACTCTACCATAAAGGCCTGATTGGTGGAGTGCTGCGGAGATGGTTGTCCTTCTCGAAAGTTCTCCCATCTCCACAGAGGAACTCTGGAGCTCAGTCAGAGCGACCATCGGGTTCTTGGTCACCTCCCTGACCAAGGCTCTTCTCCCCCGATTACTCAGTTTGGGCAGGCAGTCAGCTCTGGGAAGAAAATTTATGGTTTCAAACTTGTTCCATTTAAGAATGATGGAGGCCACTGTGTTTTTGGGGACCTTCAATGCTGCAGAAATGTTTTGTTACCCTTCCCCAGATCGGAGCTCTACGGACAATTTATTCTACCTAAATTGTAAAAATGCCTACAAACCTGTTTTCTCTTCATCATTATGGAGTATTGTGTGTAGATTGATGAGGGAAAAAATTTTATTTTATCAATTTTAGAATATGGCTGTAACATAACAAAATGTGTAAAAAGTCAAGGGGTCTGAATACTTTCCGTATGTGATCGTATAGAAATATAAGCATGGTTTGAAATTATTATGCTTTAGTCAAATATTATATCTGCTCGTGGTCAATTTGCAGTCTACAATTTATTTGTAATTATGTTCCTGTCCCCTGACCATCCGCTCATGAAGAAATCAGCCCACATGTGAATCTGGTTGATGATCCCTGCTCTACACTTCAGCTTCATTTAGCCTACATGTGTTTCTGTGTTCAGAGCTACGTGTGGAGGTAGAGACGGGCATGCACCCTCTCCCCCGGGACAGCAGCTCCTCCTCGGGTTATTCCAGCTCTTCCTCCAGCCCCATTACCCCTCTGTCTCTGTCTCGGGAAGGGGCCTTCGACAGGGCCAAGGAGCCACACAGACGTGAGTCCCCATCCCTTTTTCAGCAGTCATTAATTATATACCCTGCTTTTAAATTAGCATAACATTTTATCTATGATAACAGTTTGTTCTGTCTCCCATCCAGGTATGGGGTCAGGACTAGACCTCGGAGAGAAGGACAGGACATGTGTTCCCCTGAACCCCACCGTTACAACAGGTCCTAGTCGGCCCACTGCTCAGGTTCTTCCCGTGCAGAATGATCCTACTCCCTGCCCCTCCCACATTGGCCTTCCTCCACCCTCCTTGCCCCTACTGTCACCAAGACGCATGCTGGGCTCCCCCCGTAAGTCCCGGCCCCCTCCCCTTTGCCCTAATGAGCGGGCCAAACCCCTGGGTTCAGGCGTAGCTGTTGGGGTGCGGCTTGAGAGCCTGTTCCCTGGCCTGAGTGTGGACAGTGTGGGGTTCCCTCCCCTCCACCAGGATTCTGCTGGGCCCCGGGGGCCCTCTGGGGTCACCATGCTGCGCTCCCTTCCAGGCATGATGGTGGAGACCAGCACCGCCCTCACCACCACCTCTAACACCCTGCACCACGTCTCACACCCCCCTCTACACCTACAGGTGTCCCCCTCCTTACCCCGTGCTGGACACTACCCTTACCCGTCTTCCTCCGCCTCCTCTTCCTCATTATCTCCCTCCTTTAAGTCAGCCTTCCCATCTGTGAGTGGCATTTCCATGGGAACCGCGAGCAGCGTTCCCATAGCAGCGGTGCCAGGCAACACCTATTGTGTCAACAGTAGCGCTGCTGTCCTGCCAAGCTCCAGTCCCACTTCCACAGAGAAGAGTGGCTACACCATCGCCTCTGGCTCCACCCCAAGCCCATCTGTGTGCGTGTGCAGCTCCTGTGGTTGCAGTGGGAACTGTGGTTCCTACGGGGCCCTCCCGGCCAGCTACGCAGGGTACTTCCAGCACCCCTTCTCAGGGACGTCAGTGTTCACCCTGGGTCCCCTGCTTCACCTCAGTCCCCTGCTGGCTGGGAGCAGTACTGCCTTCCCCTACCCCCTGGTGGCACCGCCCCTCTACAACAGCAGCATGTCTCACAGCCATGACACACAGGGGCAGCAGGGGCTGGTCCTGCCCCCCATGCAGGGATTTCTGGGTGCCGGGGCCAACATGTACCAGCCTCATGGAGTGGTGGGGAACGGAGGGCACAAGAAGCCAGAGAGCCTGTCCTGCTACAACTGTGGGGTCATCGGCCATCGGGCACAGGAATGCAAGCAGCCACCCATGGACGCTGCTCAGCAAGGTATAAAGTAGAAACCGTACAGCTACTGCAAGAAATATTGTAATTCTATGATTAAAAAATATGTACAGTACCAGTCAAAAGCTTGGACACACCTACTCATTCAAGCCTTTTTCTTAACTTTTACTATTTTCTACATTGTAGAATAATAGTGAAGACATCAAAACTATGAAATAACACATATGGAATCGTGTAGTAACCAAGAAAGTGTTTAAATATTGTTTTTTTAAAGATATATTTGAGATTCTTCAAAGTAGCAACCCTTTGCCTTGATGGCAGCTTTGCACACTCTTGGCCTTCTCTCAACCAGCTTCATGTGGAATGCTTTTCCGACAGTCTTGATGGAGTTCCACATATGCCGGGCACTTGTTGGCTGCTTTTCCTTCGCTCTGCGGTACAACTCATCCCAAACCATCTCAATTGGGTTTAGGTTGGTTGATTGTGGAGGCCAGGTCATCTGATGCAGCACTCCATCACTCTCTTTCTTGGTCAAATAGCCCTTACACAGCCTTGAGGTGTGTTTTGGGTCACCAGATGGGATGGCGTATTGCTGCAGAATGCTGTGGTAGCCATGCTGGTTAAGTGTGCCTTGAATTCTAAATGAATCACTGACAGTGTCACCAGCAAAGCACCCCCACAACATCACACCTCCTCCATTCTTCACGGTGGGAACCACATGCAGAGATCATCCGTTCACCTACTCTGCGTCTAACAAAGACACGGTGGTTAGAACCAAAAATCTCAAATTTGGACTCATTGGACAAAAGAACATATTTCCACCGGTCTAATGTCCATTGCTTGTGTTTCTTGGCCCAAGCAAGTCTCTTCTTATTGCTGTCATTTAGTAGTGGTTTCTTTGTAGCAATTCGACCATGAATAACTTGATTCACACAGTCTCCTCTGAACAGTTGATGTTGAGATGTGTCTGTTTCTTGAACCCTGTGTAACATTTATTTGGACTGCAATCTGAGGCTGGTAACTCTAATGAACGTATCCTCTGCAGCAGAGGTAATTCTCGGTCTTCCTTTCCTGTGGCTGTCCTCATGAGAGCCAGTTTCACCATAGCGCTTGATGGTTTTTGCGACTGCACTTGAAGAAACTTTCAAAGTTCTTGAAATTTCCGGATTGACTGACCTTCATTTCTTAAAGTAATGATGGACTGTCGCTTCTCTTTGCTTATTTGAGCTGTTCATGCCATAATATGGACTTGGTCTTTTACCAAACAGGACTGTCTTCTGTATACCACCCCTATCTTGTCACAACACAACTGATTGGGTCAAACGCATTAAGAAGGAAAGAAATTCCACAAATTAACTTTTAACAAGGCACACCTGTTAATTGAAATGAATTCCAGTTGACTATCTCATAAAGCTGGTTGAGAGAATGCCAGAGCTGTCATCAAGGTGTGTTCGAACGTTTTACTGGTACTGTATATTTTTTATATCCACAGAAACCTCTTAGGGAACTTGACATATTGACCGTAATTGGTATTTTGTTTTTCAGGCACATTTCGGCTGAAGTATGCTCCTAAATCAGACAGCCAGGACTCAGGGGACTAAGAAAAACTCCTGTGATCTCACACCTGGGCACATCAGCACCTTATGTTCCTCAGATTGGAGGAGCTCCTTTCATAACGTGACTCTTTGAACACCAGTCACAGTTTTGATGGTAGGCTGGTGAATGGTGGCCACTCAACTCAACTTAGATTCTTGCTTGAGACCATGAAGAAAGTGAAATTATAGAGTCAATTTGGAGGGTGCTATTTTTTATTTTTTTAAATATATTTTTTTACCTTTATTTAACTAGGCAAGTCAGTTAAGAACCAATTCTTGTTTTCTATGACGGCCTAGGAATAGTGGGTTAACTGCCTTGTTCAGGGGCAGAACAACAGATTTGTATTAGTTCCAGTCCATCTATAACAGATGATTTTGGTCAAAGGAAAAAATAAAAATATGACAAAACTCCTCACGCTACTCAGGTCACACCTCAGTGTCACTCAGTTCTGTAGCCAGACCCAACCCTTTCAAAACAAGTCATGTACTGTTCTAAGACAAGATGGCCTTTTAAATTGCTCTGGAGAAGAAAGTTGGATGTATATCTGAGAGGATGATGAAGTGTGAATGTAAAGACATAAGATGACTGCCAAATAATGCACATTGACTGACTGTCTGCCAAATCCTCCTCCTCTGGAACAAAGCATGTCTCTGAGGAAACAAGGAAGTACTTCTGTCATTTCCCTTTGTGTTGCCAGACATCACAGGGGAAGAGGAAGTGAAACAAACAAGTGCTTTATGCAACAAATCATTCACTGTGGGTACTTAGCCCTGTACAGTGCAGGTATTAATGATGAAAAGAAACAGATGGTGCCAGCATTACTAAGATGTGCCATTGATTTTGTTTTGTGCCGAACTGCCTGGAAATGATTCCAAACTTGTTTAATAATTTAGAAGTTTAGAAGTTGGAGCAGTCTAATTGTTATAATCACCACCCAAAATGGGTGGTGGTGAAATGTAAGAGGATCCTTTTTGAGAAAGATTAGATATTGAATGTGTCAGTGAATGTCTCCTTAAGTTGCCACCATGGTGTGGCATGTGAAGCACTTTTATGAGACTGGCTGGTCCCAGGCCATTGGATGTGAGTGTGACATGAGGACAGTGGTCTTCAAGGATGGACAAGTTATTATAGGTTTGTTGTGTTGCACTGGAGTGTCTTCAGTCATAAGGGACATTTCTTTGATAATGATCATATGTACCAATAAACACTTGCACCTATTGCTTCCAATATATAGTCAAGACTTTGACTAAATCAGGATCCACTTGGAGTTCCATTCTGGTGGATGTGGTATTTGTAGGTAAGGATCAGGAAGTGGTCACTGAAGATCAAGGAATTGTAGGACAATCCAGGATTGTATCTTGACTATCTGTACAGTATTGCATGTCAGGGACTGTTGTCAAAAATGTTTTGACCACATCCATGCTGTTTATGGTCTAGGTCTCATGGGAGTAAGAGAGTTTACAGTAGGCACATTATGGCTGCAGAGCAAACATGATTCTCTGGTGGATCATTTGTTTTTACACTGTTCTGTAACATTGTGTTTAGTTAATACACCCAGGTTCATGCTGCAAACATTTTGTGTAAACCAATTAGATTTATAATCATGTCTTTATATCATTAAAATGAAATAGTGAAATTATTGACCATAGGAAATCACGTTTGTGCACAAAGCTGTGCATCCTAGATGCCTTAGCAACCCTGCATGGTACAATCATTTACTAAAGAAAATGTATGGCCATAATAAAATGATACTGTATTTTTGCTTCTGGAACGGTTTCAGCTTACTTGGTTCCAATGAGATTCTTGTCAAACATATAATGACATCTAATTAGCTGGTATTATTTGACTGTAACGTAGCAGTTTTCTTAGTCAATAGCTATGCATGTTTGATTTAAAAGGTGTTTTAAAACATTTGGTATTATTGTGAAGCAGATTTGAACTTGAAGGTCAGATCCTGTTTTATTTTTGTATATACTTGTTTTATATACTGCATGAAAAACATATTTTGTTTTCTGATTTCATAATTTCATTGGCAACACCGTGTCTAATACCAGCATAGGCGTTCTAGATGGGGAACACACCACAGAAACGTTTACATTTTTTTTTTATTCATAAAATATGAACATAAATACAAGAAAAGGTTGTAATACTGCTGTAAATATGAAGAATGAGTGGCAAACACAGGAGAATGCAGAGGAACATTGGGTTGATAACTGTACCATTCCTCTGTTATTAAACCCTCAATCAAACTGATCATAGAATCATTCTTATTCATTATGCACAAGTATAGCATATGGACATTTGTACAGCGAAGCAAAATCACATTGAATGAAAACAAAATAAAGATGGAACTGCCAAAAATGCTGACATAAAAAGGCATCTAACATTTTAAACAGTTGAGGACAGCAAAAGGGAAGAGGACACAAGTCATCACACATTATAAAGGCGTAAATAACCCTCTATTAAACAAATTGAATATTCTAAAAGTGTGATGCCACCCAGAGATGAGCTCTGTCCGGAGCCCTAGGGCAGGTCTAGGTGGGGGAGAGATGGACAGACCCAGCCCATGATGCCCGCCCAGTCCTAACTGGCCACCAACCCCACATCAGTGACCCTTTCAACACACGTGCAATTCCATCATCATGTCCTATCATAGTGATCAAGGTCAGTTTATTATTCCTTTCATTTGTCCAATATCTGTACACACACAGAGGCAAATCTCTTATTACAATCATCAAAGCAGATTTTCGGTAGCATAGCATTTTAAAAAAAACTTCTTTTTTTTTAAACAAGAGTCCCTCACATCTCTTCTATGTGGAGACATTTACGACAAAGGCAGGGAAATAAAAACATATTTGAAAAAGGACCTTCGTTTTCATTAAGGAGAGAATTGTACTTATCGCTGAACCCATAACCATTATAAAGACAGGGGGAGGTGAATGCTAAACTGAACACACATTAACATGTAAGCCTTAAAAACTATAGTTTGCCTAGAATTGGCCAAAGTAAAGACTAAAAAGGAAATAGAAACAGTAATTTTGTCACAGCGGTTAAGACTATTGGCCTAAGTCACCCATCACAGGAGACTTTACCACATGATGACACATGTTGTGGCAGTAATGTCCCATGTCAGTCAAACTGGATTCAACTAAACTGTTACAAAATTCCTCAGCAGCTGTTGTGATTGAAGCTTCATCCAAAAGACTGAGCTCATTCAAGTTTAGCAAACCCAACCAGTGGAAAAGAAAAGATGGGGTTTGCTGTATCTGAACTCAACCGTGATGGACTCAAGCAGGGATTTAACATGTAACGTTTGAAACTTGTGCGAGCGAACTCAAGCTGAACTGGCAATCATCTCTGCTATACTAATCCATCCTATACAACAAAACCCAAACAAACTATTTAATCCCTTTCCCTAAACACATGGCTGAATGTATGGGTAAGGGGCAGAGTATGAGAAGGTGCAGGATAGGGCTTTTAATAACTATAAGGGGCCCTTTAGCGCATGGGAGAAGAGGTTGGCTGGTTCCTATGGTCTTGGCTAAGGTTGTAAAGCAAGCATGGGTTGGAGGGAAGACAGGGGGATAGGTCTGTATTTAGGAACGAAGGATCAGGTGGGTGGGGGGGTGGTAGATAGTATCAATGTCCCGAGTGCTGGCGTGGTGGTGGGAGGCTGTTACTGGGGGGCCATGGTTCCGAAGGTCTCCTGCGAGGCGTACACCATGTAGAGGAAGCCATCGTCATCCTTCTCGCGCTCGTATACCTCAGCGATGGCTGCCGACACGGACACCATGCTGTGGCCGTTCACCAGCAGGAAAAAGGCCTGGTTGGAGTTCAGCTGGAGGCGCCTCCTGGTGGGACAAAGATACATGGACAAAGAGTTCAGCACATCAGATCCACACATTGGTAGAAGTACATTTGCTGTAGTGAGTGCCTGATAAATGTATGTATGTAAGTAAATACAGAGAAGGTCGAAGATAACGTAACATCATGAAAGAGCACCTGATGATTTTGATCAGTTCACTCATGTTGACATGGTCAGGAACCAGGAACTTGGTTTTATCCAGGATGGGCAGCTGCTTCTCTCCCTTGTATCTCTCAATGATGACCTTAAAGGAAGCAGAGGAAACATCTTGTTATAGAGCTCACTGTCCCCACAGCACACCATGCAAGAAGGAGTCACATTACCAAGACCATAGAAATAGAATGGGCTCCAGAACCTCTAACCCTGGCGATTTGACTGGTAAACTCAGGTGTACACCCGCGATGGATGCCTGGTATTGTAATGTATTTTTTGTAATGTCAGTTGAGTCAACAAATCACAGAACATATTGATGGATACACTTCCTGCTTTCATTTCCAGCTTTGCTCATCGCAATGGTTGCCATCATTGACTTGAATGGGGACGCCCGTTCCATTTATTATATTCCTATGACCAAGACACAGCTAGTGTCAATCAGAGGGGGAGGGGCATTACTCAGGATTTTGGGGCCCCTGGACAGACAATGGTAAGGATCAGGAAGTGGTCATGTACTGTAACTGAGGCCCTTTCAGTCAGTCAGTCAGTCAGAGTGTGTGTGTGTGTGTGGAGGAGAGCAGATGGAAGGTTAGAGAGATATTCAATCTGATATGTGGTCTGTTTGGGTCCTGACACATGGCTAACACGGAGACGGTTCCATACCCTTCTACCTATTCTTCATGAGAATATCTGTTAGGAAGGATAACTTCTGTTGAGGAAAGCATTGGATGGGTCTGTATTTAGGAATACTCTCTATCCCAATTTATAAACTGGGTGGTCCGAGCTCTGAATCCTGATTGGCTGACAGCCGTGGTATATCAGACCATATACCACGACAAAACATGTATTTTTACTGCTCTAATTAAGTTGGTAACCAGTTTATAATAGCAATAAGGCACCTCTGGGGTTTGTGGTAATAGCTGTATCTGGGCACTCCGCGTTGCGTCGTACATAAGAACAGCCCTTAGCCGTGGTATATTGGCCATACACCACATCCCCTCATGCCTTATCGCTTAAGTATATTATATCTTTGCATGGTTGTGGTGGTAATAGATCTGATACTAACCGGAATCTTGTTGGGGTGCTGCTCTCGGATCAGTCGTACATCATCTACTCTCTGCTCTGTGGACACAAGGAAGAAAGAACAGGTGAGATGACAAAATAACTATCAGACTATATCTGTTCTATATCCCATCTGCCTTTCACACAGGTAACTCAAAGGAAAATATATATTGCCCATTTATCTCAAACCCCCTATGGTTATAGACAATACAATTAGCGCAGCAAACCAGGTAATGAATCAACTCCGACCATAAATGAAACAGCAAGTGAACATAATATTTTCTAAACTAGTCCCATCCTGCTGAACTTTGCAACTCGGTGGCCATTTGCAACAAGGCCAAAACAACGGTTTCCATGGCACCAGATAAGGCATTGGGCCCCTTTGTTTACACACAAACCCTGGGTCAGTTTTGACTGATGGACAGAAGACACACCACCACAAGTGCCTGGAAGGATGGACCTCTTGATCCCAATTGCTCCACAAAATGTTCATATTTAGGCAATTCTATCCAGAAATACACGAGAGATTTTTACAGGAATAATAATTCACTTTGCTCTTAAGTAAATACAATAGACTTAAAGAGACAGTTCAGACAAATTGTTTTCTCAAATGAGTCTTTTATAGTTGAATATTGTATATAAATTCATTCATATGATTATATAAAGGCTGAGGGCTTAAAAACAGCCTTTACTATATCTAGACCTACACTGAGTGTACAAACAATAGGAACACCTTCATAATATTGAGTTGGACCCCCTATTGCCCTCAGAACAGCCTCAATTCTTCAGGGCATGGACTCTACAAGGTGTTGAAAATGCTCCACAGGGATGCTTGTCCATTGTTGACTCCAATGCTTCCCACAGTTGTGTCAAGTTAGCTGGATGTCCTTTGGGTGGTGGACCATTCTTGATACACACTGTTGAGAGTGAAAAACCCAGCAGCGTTGCAGTTCTTGACACACTCAAAACGGTTCGCCTGGCACCTACTACCATACCCTGTTCAAAGGCACTGAAATATTTTGTCTTGCCCATTCACCCTCTGAATGGCACACATACACAATCCATGTCTCAAGGCTTAAAACTCTTTCTTTAACCCATCTCCTCCCTTTCATCTACACTGATTGAAGTGGATTTTACCAGTTAAATGTAATTAAATGTCATCTACGTAATCCCCAAAAGTTATTATTTATCATGAGAGGGCCATAATGCTGCATACTCAAAGAAAGGTTAAAATCTCACCTTTCTGGCAAAAATTGTTATAAATTGCTGAGATGTAGTCACTTTTGAGGACACAAGCTCAACTACTTTTTTTTTTTTTTTACATTAGGAAATTACATATTTTATGATGTATTCCATATTCAACAAAACTGTATGAATAAGGAAGGTGAAATCTTATAGTTAGTCGTTTCATAATTTGATTATGCTATATTTAGAAAGTATATAAGTCATTTCCACTGTTAAATACATATTTATATGTTTAGTGTTAGAGAAAATGTACATATTTTCTAAAGGTCTCTCTTGATCAAAACGTCTGCCAGCATCGCTGGGAACGTCTCAGTTCTAGCTTGGCTTCCTGAACTCGTTAGGAACTCGCCTCATATTAATCTTCTGTGTCTAGGACAAACAATGCTATAAATCGATCATTGAATGTGCTACTGGGCTGGGCGGTATACCGTATTTTACTATATACCGGAATTTATGCACGGACCGGTTTGGGTTTTTACTTTACCTTCTATAACGATATTTTAAATGTTTGGTTTGTTAAATGTGATATGCCGTATGTAATATCCATTTTTATAGTTTACTCAGCTACTTGAGTCATCCCTCTCTCCATGCCGCTTTCCACAGACCTAGTCCCACCCCGTCACTCAAGGGGTGCATTTGTTGTTGCTTGACCAAGAGATACTTTCGTTCAGTCTGCATGGTCAATGCAGCACATGCAACGATGTTGATGACAACGATGTTGTTTACACTTTGATCTTAATGTAAATCCACACGCGTTCTAGAATTACAATATGAGTTTGTGTTTCTTACATCTGCAAACAGCTAGTTTATTTTCTTAGCAAGTTAAGCTAAACCGTGTTAGACACTAATGCTAATCGCTAGGCAGCTGGCTAGCTAACAAAAGTACGGAGTCACGGAGCAAACGTAGCTAGCTAATGCAGCCTGAGACCAGTACTGGTGGAGGCTTAAATCCGCATGTTGTTTGTGCAACCGTATCTTCTAAATCAAAGAGGAATAGGAGAAGCATGAATATGTTGGCTATATGAATAAAGATGTAATGTAACCAAAGATTATAGGGTCCCCAAGGAAACACTGAACATCAATTTGGTTCCTACCCTGTCACAATAACTCGTCCATGGCATTTTCATTCGTCGTCATGTCAAACATTGTATTCAAAGAACCTACTATTATTTATATTCAAACTATAGAATTACAATAAACATTCTATTTACATGATTCCAAAAGTTCACCCAGGTGTTTTGATCTAAATCGCAATTCCAACATTTGGTTAAAAATAAGGCCTAGTATTTTTGCCATATCGTGGCAGTTTGGAAATTATCTCAAATGAGTGCAGGAAATTCAGAAATAGGTTGAAGTTGAATTGAGCAGTATAAAACAATCAGAATGGAAAAATAATTTAGAATATATATGTATTGCCACCCTAGGGTCACGCACTACTCAAAGCAAGTGTAGAATTTTTATTAATCAAAAACATAAAATATCGTCAAATAGTCATTCCGTAAAAAAAAAATGAAAAATACCATATGATACATTTTGGCCATATCGCCCAGCTACCATGGTGAAACCACTCCCTATAGCTGCGCTACAATGTAACGATTGCAGGCATGTGAATTGTCAGTGGTTGTGAGGTAAGAGTTGATGGACGGTCGTAAGAGCAAATGAGATATTAAAAATCAAATCAAATTTTATTTGTCACATATACATGGTTAGCAGATGTTAATGCGAGTGTAGCGAAATGCTTGTGCTTCTAGTTCCGACAATGCAGTAATAACCAACAAGTAATCTAGCTAACAATTCCAAAACTACTACCTTATACACACACAAGTGTAAGGGGATAAAGAATATGTACATGAAGATATATGAATGAGTGATGGTACAGAGCGGCATAGGCAAGATACAGTAGATGGTACTGAGTACAGTATATACATATGAGATGAGTATGTAAACAAAGTGGCATAGTTAAAGCGGCTAGTGATACATGTATTACATAAAGATGCAGTAGATGATATAGAGTACAGTATATACGTATACATATGAGATGAATAATGTAGGGTATGTAAACATTATATTAGGTAGCATTGTTTAAAGTGGCTAGTGATATATTTTACATAATTTCCCATCAATTCCCATTATTAAAGTGGCTGGAGTTGAGTCAGTGTGTTGGCAGCAGCCACTCAATGTTAGTGGTGGCTGTTTAACAGTCTGATGGCCTTGAGATAGAAGCTGTTTTTCAGTCTCCCGGTCCCAGCTTTGATGCACCTGTACTGACCTCGCCTTCTGGATGATAGCGGGGTGAACAGGCAGTGGCTCGGGTGGTTGTTGTCCTTGATTATCTTTATGGCCTTCCTGTGACATCGGGTGGTGTAGGTGTCCTAGAGGGCAGGTAGTTTGCCCCCGGTGATGCGTTGTGCAGACCTCACTACCCTCTGGAGAGCCTTACGGTTGTGGGCGGAGCAGTTGCCGTATCAGGCGGTGATACAGCCCGACAGGATGCTCTCGATTGTGTATCTGTAGAAGTTTGTGAGTGCTTTTGGTGACAAGCCGAATTTCTTCAGCCTCCTGAGGTTGAAGAGGCGCTGCTGCGCCTTCTTCACGATGCTGTCTGTGTGGGTGGACCAATTCAGTTTGTCTGTGATGTGTACGCCGAGGAACTTAAAACTTACTACCCTCTCCACTACTGTTCCATCGATGTGGATAGGGGGGTGTTCCCTCTGCTGTTTCCTGAAGTCCACAATCATCTCCTTAGTTTTGTTGACGTTGAGTGAGGTTATTTTCCTGACACCACACTCCGAGGGCCCTCACCTCCTCCCTGTAGGCCGTCTCGTCGTTGTTGGTAATCAAGCCTACCACTGTTGTGTCGTCCGCAACTTGATGATTGAGTTGGAGGCGTGCGTGGCCACACAGTCGTGGGTGAACAGGGAGTACAGGAGAGGGCTCAGAACACACCCTTGTGGGGCCCCAGTGTTGAGGATCAGCGGGGTGGAGATGTTGTTGCCTACCCTCACCACCTGGGGGCGGCCCGTCAGGAAGTCCAGTACCCAGTTGCACAGGGCGGGGTCGAGACCCAGGGTCTCGAGCTTGATGATGAGTTTGGAGGGCACTATGGTGTTAAATGCTGAGCTGTAGTCAATGAACAGCATTCTCACATAGGTATTCCTCTTGTCCAGATGGGTTAGGGCAGTGTGCAGTGTGGTTGAGATTGCATCGTCTGTGGACCTATTTGGGCGGTAAGCAAATTGGAGTGGGGTGTCAGGTAGGGTGGAGGTGATATGGTCCTTGACTAGTCTCTCAAAGCACTTCATGATGACGGAAGTGGTAGTCGTTTAGCTCAGTTACCTTAGCTTTCTTGGGAACAGGAACAATAGTGGCCCTCTTGAAGCATGTGGGAACAACAGACTGGGATAGGGATTGATTGAATATGTCCGTAAACACACCAGCCAGCTGGTCTGCGCATGCTCTGAGGGCACGGCTGGGGATGCCGTCTGGGCCTGCGAGGGTTGACATGTTTAAATGTTTTCCTCACGTCGGCTGCAGTGAAGGAGAGTCTGCATGTTTTAGTTGCGGGCCGTGTCAGTGGCACTGTATTGTCCTCAAAGCGGGCAAAAAAGTTATTTAGTCTGCCTAGGAGCAAGACATCCTGGTCCGTGACGGGGCTGGTTTTCTTTTTGTAATCCGTGATTGACTGTAGACCCTGCCACATACCTCGTGTCTGAGCCATTGAATTGAGATTCTACTTTGTCTCTATACTGACGCTTAGCTTGTTTGATTGCCTTGCGGAGGGAATAGTTACACTGTTTGTATTTGGTCATGTTTCCGGTCACCTTGCCCTGATTAAAAGCAGTGGTTCGGGCTTTCAGTTTCACGCGAATGCTGCCATCAATCCACGGTTTCTGGTTTGGGAATGTTTTAATCGTTGCTATGGGAACGACATCTTCAACTCACGTTCTAATGAACTCGCTCACCGAATCAGCGTATTCGTCAATGTTGTTGTCTGCCGCAATACGAAACATATCCCAGTCCACGTGATGGAAGCAGTCTTGGAGTGTGGAATCAGATTGGTCGGACCAGCGTTGAACAGACCTCAGCGCGGGAGCTTCTTGTTTTAGTTTCTGTCTGTAGGCAGGGATCAACAAAATGGAGTCGTGGTCAGCTTTTCCGAAAGGAGAGCGGGGCAGGGCCTTATATGCGTCGCGGAAGTTAGAATAGCAATGATCCAAGGTTTTTCCAGCCCTGGTTGCGCAATCGATATGCTGATAAAATTTAGGGAGTCTTGTTTTCAGATTAGCCTTGTTAAAATCCCCAGCTACAATGAATGCAGCCTCCGGATAAATGGATTCCAGTTAGTAAAGAGTCAAATAAAGTTCGTTCAGAGCCATCGATGTGTCTGCTTGGGGGGGGAATATATACAGCTGTGATTATAATCAAAGAGAATTCCCTTGGTAGATAATGCGGTCGACATTTGATTGTGAGGAATTCTAAATCAGGTGAACAGAAGGACTTGAGTTCCTGTATGTTGTTATGATCACACCACGTCATGTTAACCATGAAGCATACGCCCCCGCCCCTCTTCTTACCAGAAAGATGTTTGTTTCTCTCTGCGCGATGCGTGGAGAAACCAGCTGGCTGCACCGACTCCGATAGCGTCTCTCCAGTGAGCCATGTTTCCGTGAAGCAAAGAACGTTACAGTCTCTGATGTCCCTCTGGAATGCTACCCTTGCTCGGATTTCATCAACCTTGTTGTCAAGAGACTGGACATTGGCGAGAAGAATACTAGGGAGTTGTGCACGATGTGCCCGTCTCCGGAGTCTGACCAGAAGACCGCTCCGTTTCCCCCTTTTACAAAGTTGTTTTTTTGGGTCGCCGGCTGGGATCCATTCAGTTGTCCTAGGTGAAAGGCAGAACACAGGATCCGCTTCGCGAAAGTCATATTCTTAGTTGTACTGATGGTGAGATGACGCTGCTCTTATGTTCAGTAGTTCTTCTCGACTGTATGTAATGAAACCTAAGATGACCTGGGGTACCAATGTAAGAAATAACACGTAAAAAAACAAAAAACTGCATAGTTTCCTATGAACGCGAAGCGAGGCGGCCATCTCTGTCGGCGCCGGAAGTCTCAATGAAGGACATCCCAGATTCAAGTGGTTTCAGATTTCACATTCCACTTCACACAGGCACAGAAGAAATGCTACGGTGTCTGTGGGAACCATGGCTTTCGCTCAATGCGAGCCATTGTGATCTACGGTGTACACAGATCGATTTATAAGCGAAAATGTCGGTCGGTACCAGTACCAGAACCATGCACATCTAAGAGGTTTTAAAAAGTGACATCTCTTAGGGATCAAAGATTGGGGATCAAACCTACGTATTTTTTTCCCCCCGCATTGTTTGAAACTCATTTTGTACATAATGTTGCTGCTTCCGTCTATTATTACCAAAAAGAGCTTCTGGATATCAGAACAGTGATCACCCACCTCGAAATGTACAAAGATTTTTCTTTAATGAGTCAGACGCGAAGGATATACTGCTTTGTCGAGACAAGGCCCAAATCCCTGTCATCCGCGTGTAGAAAAGACGGAGAAAAAGTGGGAGAAGGGCAGGGTGCCTTGTAAAAATTTGCCGGCGAGTAGGTAAACCACCACCACCCTCCGTATTATTGGCCAACGTGCAACCACTTTAAAAAAACTGGCCAATCTACGATTAAGACTATCCTACCAACGGGATTTAAAAAACTGTAATATCTTATGTTTCACAAAGACATGGTTAAATGACGACAAAGATAATATAGAGCTGGCTGGCTTCTTCATTCATCGGCAGGACAGATCAGCGACAGTGGGGGGAACAAGTACTTGACACACTGCCGATTTTGCAGGTTTTCCTACTTACAAAGCATGTAGAGGTCTGTAATTTTTTATCATAGGTACACTTCAACTGTGAGACAGAATGTAAAACAAAAATCCAGAAAATCACATTGTATGATTTTTAAGTAATTAATTTAGCATTTTATTGCATGACATAAGTATTTGATACATCAGAAAAGCAGAACTTAATTTTTGGTACAGAAAGCTTTGTTTGCAATTACAGAGATCATACGTTTCCTGTAGTTCTTGACCAGGTTTGCACACACTGCAGCAGGGATTTTGGCCCACTCCTCCATACAGACCTTCTCCAGATCCTTCAGGTTTCAGGGCTGTCGCTGGGCAATACGGACTTTCAGCTCCCTCCAAAGATGTTCTATTGGGTTCAGGTCTGGAGACTGGCTAGGCCACTCCAGGACCTTGAGATGCTTCTTACGGAGCCACTCCTTAGTTGTCCTGGCTTCCTGGCTGTGTGTTTCGGGTCGTTGTCATGCTGGAAGACCCAGCCACGACCCATCTTCAATGCTCTTATTGAGGGAAGGAGGTTGTTGGCCAAGATCTCGCAATACATGGCCCCATCCATCCTCCCCTCAATACGGTGCAGTCGTCCTGTCCCCTTTGCAGAAAAGCATCCCCAAAGAATGATGTTTCCACCTCCATGCTTCACGGTTGGGATGGTGTTCTTGGGGTTGTATTCATCCTTCTTCTTCCTCCAAACACAGCGAGTGGAGTTTAGACCAAAAAGCTCTATTTTTGTCTCATCAGACCACATGACATTCTCCCATTCCTCCTCTGGATCATCCAGATGGTCATTGGCAAACTTCAGACGGGCCTGGACATGCGCTGGCTTGAGCAGGATGACCTTGCGTGCGCTGCAGGATTTTAATCCATGACGGCATAGTGTGTTACTAATGGTTTTCTTTGAGACTGTGGTCACAGCTCTCTTCTGTTCATTGACCAGGTCCTGCCGTGTAGTTCTGGGCTGATCCCTCGCCTTCCTCGTGATCATTGATGCCCCATGAGGTGAGATCTTGCATGGAGCCCCAGACCGAGGGTGATTGACCATCATCTTGAACTCCTTCCATTTTCGAATAATTGCGCCAACAGTTGTTGCCTTCTCACCAAGCTGCTATTGTCCTGTAGCCGATCCCAGGCTTGTACAGGTCTACAATTTTATCCCTGATGTCCTTACACAGCTCTCTGGTCTTGGCCATTGTGGAGAGGTTGGAGTCTGTTTGATTGAGTGTGTGGACAGGTGTCTTTTATACAGGTAACGAGTTCAAACAGGTGCAGTTAATACAGGTAATGAGTGGAGAACAGGAGGGATTCTTAACCTGTTGCGACGACCAAACCCGGATCCGGGATTCTATTTATAGACCTAAGCTCATTACCATAACGCAACGTTAACTATTCATGAAAATCGCAAATGAAATGAAATAAATATGCTAGCTCTCAAGCTTAGCCTTTTGTTAACAACCCTGTCATCTCAGATTTTCAAAATATGCTTTTCAACCATAGGAAAACAATCATTTGTGTAACAGTAGCTAGCTAGCGTAGCATTTAGCGTTAGCATTAGCGTTAGCATTTAGCAGGCAACTATCACAAAAACAAGTAAAGCCTTCAAATAAAATAACTTACCTTTGAAGAACTTCTGATGTTTTCAATGAGGAGACTCTCAGTTAGATAGCAGAAGCTCCGTTTTTCCAAAAAGATTCTTTGTGTATTAGAAATAGCTCCGTTTTGTACATCACATTTGGCTACCAAAAAAAAAAAAAAAAAAAAAAAGAAAATTCAGCCCTCAAAACGTGAACTTTTTTCCAAATTAACTCCATAATATCGACTGAAACATGGCAAACGTGGTTTAGAATCAATCCTCAAGGTGTTTTTCCACATATCTCTTCAATGATATATCCTTCGTGGAAGCCTGGTTTCTCCTTGCTCTCAAATGGAAAAATAATTGCACCTGGCTTTACGCTCCAATTTCGACGCAGGGACACCAGGCGGACACTTGGAAAATGTAGTCTCTTATGGTCAATCTTCCAATGATATGCCTACAAATACGTCACAATGCTGCTAACACTTTGGGGGAACGACAGAAAGTGTAGGCTCATTCCTTGCGCAATCACAGCCATATAAGGAGACAATGGAAAACAGAGCTTCAGAAATTCTGCTCATTTCCTGGTTGCTGCATCATCTTGGTTTCGCCTGTAGAATGAGTTCTGGAGCACTTACAGACAATATCTTTGCAGATTCTGAAACTTCAGAGTGTTTTCTTTCAAATATGCATAGTCGAGCATCTTTTCGTGACAAAATATCGCGCTTAAAACGGGAACGTTTTTTATCCAAAAATGAAATAGCGCCCCTAGAGATCAAAGAGGTTAAAGAAAAACTAACAGGTCTGTGAGAGCCGGAATTCTTACTGGTTGGTAGGTGATCAAATACTTATGTCATGCAATAAAATGAAAATGAATTACTTAAAAATCATACAATGTGATTTTCTGGATTTTTGTTTTAGATTCCGTCTCTCACAGTTGAAGTGTACCTATGATAAATTACATATCTCTACATGCTATGTAGGTAGGAAAACCTGCAAAATCGGCAGTGTATCAAATACTTGTTCTCCCCACTGTATGTCTACTAAGACGAGGGGCGGGAGTGTGTGTCTATTTGTCAATAACTGCTGGTGTGCAATGTCTAATATTAAAGAAGTCTCGAGGTATTGCTCGCCTGAGGTAGAATATCACATGATATGCTGTAGACCACACTATCTATATTACTCATAACAGTCTATTTACCACCACAAACTGATGCTGGTCAATATTCAAAGCTGCGGGGCCAGACGGATACCACGACATGTATTCAAAGCATGCGCGAACCTAGCAAGTATCTTCACTGACATTTTCAAACTCTCCGTGATTGAGTCTGTAATACCTACATGTTTCAAACAAAGTTAACCTGCCTAAATTATTACCGCCCCATAGCACTCACGTCAGTAGCCATGAAGTGCTTTGAAAGGCTGGTCATGGCTCACATCAACACCATCATGCCGGAAACCCTAGACCCACCACAATTCGCATACCGCCCCAACAGATCCACAGATGACATAATCTCAAATCGAACTCCACACTGCTCTTTCCCACCTGGATAAAAGAAACACCTATGTGAGAATGCTGTTCCCTGACTACAGCTCAGCATTCAACACCAGTGCCCACAAAGCTCATCACTAAGCTAAGGACCCTCGGACTAAACACCTCACTCTGCAACTGGATCCTGGACTTCCTGACGGGCTGCCCCCAGGTGGTAAGGGAGGCAACAACACATCTGCCACGCTGATTCTCAACACTGGGGCCACTCAGGAGTGTATGCTTAGTCCCCTCCTGTACTCCCAAGACTGCTTGGCCAAGCACGACTCCAACACCATAATTAAGTTTGCTGACGACACAACGGTGGTAGGCCTGATCACCGACAACGATAAGACAGACTATAGGGAGGTGGTCAGAGAACTGGCAGTGTAGTGCCAAGACAACAACCTCTCCCTCAATGTGAACATGACAAAGGAGCTGATCGTGGACTATGGGAAAAGGAGGGCCAAACAGGCCCCCATTAATATTGATGGGCTGAAGTGGAGCGGGTTGAGAGTTAAGTTCCTTGGTGTCCACATCGCCAAAGAACTATCCTGGTCCAAACTCACCAAGACAGTTGTGAAGAGGGCACGACAACACCTTTCCCCCTCAGGAGAGTGAAAAGATTTTACATGGGTCCCCAGATCCTCAGAAAGTTCTACAGCTACACAATCGAGAGCATCCTGACCAGTTGCATCACCGCCTGGTATGGCAACTGCTCGGTGTCTGACCGTAAGGCGCTACAGAGGGTAGTGCGTATGGCCCAGTACATCACTGGGGCCAAGCTTCCTGATATCCAGGACACAGGAAGGCCCCAAAACAATTGTCAGACTCCAGTCACCCAAGTCATAGACTGTTCTCTCTGCTACCGCACGGCAAGCGTCACCGGGGAGCCATGTCTTGGAACAAAAGGCTGCTTAATAGTTTCTATCCACAAGCCACTAGACTGCTGAATAATTAATCAAATGGCCACTCGGACTATTTACATTGACACCCCCCTCCCTTTGTTTTTACACTGCTGCTACTCACCATTTATTTTCTATGCATAGTCACTTTACAAATGACCTCGACTAACCTGCACATTTGACTCGGTACCGGTCTCGCTATTGTTATGTAATTTTCTTGTGTTACATTTTTTTTATTTTTTTTACTTGAGTTTATTTATAAAATACTTTCTTAAATCCATTTCTTGAACTGCATTGTTAGATAAGGGCTTGTAAGTAATAATTTCATGGTAAGGTCTACCTACACCTGCTGTATTCGGCGCATGTGACAAATACAATTAGATTAAAATACTGTCAAAAGTACTGGCAGACTGATTTGTAATAGACTGCCATAGCCGCAATTAATAAAGTAAACATTGGCCGTTGATTACATCACCTTTTTCACCACATGGGGTACCGCCCATGTTCTCAGATAACACATGAACTAGAGTGATGCTGTGAAGTCAGCACGTTCCTAGTGTGGAGGACAACCTCCCTAAAATGTGGGTTTGAGCGATGTAAGTAAAGAAAACTGACCCAGAAGTGTTTTTCTGTTGTAGAGCTGTGCATAGTTGTTTAAGGTTCCAGTTACAAAAACACGAAATTATGGCTGATAGTACAGCTAAAACAGATATTGTGCACTTCTCGCCCAGCCTGTTCTCAGATCAGACATAACATAGTTACTGTGAATCCAGGACACACACAAATTAGTATGATATATTTGGTATGGTTAGGCTGCGATTTAGGTAATATTCTGAATGGAGTTATTTTTAACTGTAGGATGTGAAAGCGCATGCAGCCTCAATTAGCCTAGCTAGATAACGCTAGCTAGCTTAACTAGCTTCTCCCGGTTTGATGCAGTCAAGACAGGTACTACTTAATCATTTTTGATAAATAACCTAGCTATGGCAGCTATTAGTCTACTATAGCTGTGAGTAGGCCCCACTTGCTAGAGCGGCACCTCTCTGCCTTGTCTCGCGCATTATCAGCTCTGCTTAATATAGTAGCTTTAAAAAGGTAATTTTCTGTTGCTTTCCTCACTCAGATTGGACCGGGTCTGGATCCAATCAGGTCCATACGGAATGAGTCTAGTTGTCCTCGGGTCCGTTTGGAACGGGTTTAAATAAATGAATCAGTAATAAGTTACGAATTCTAGCTAGGTGGCTAACGTTGGCTAGGTGGAGTTAATTAAAATAAAACTTTTTTTTTTAACAGTTTGTTAACTGCCTTGTTCAGGGGCAGAACAACAGATTTTTACCTTGTCAGCTCGGGGATTCGATCTAGCAACCTTTTGGTTACTTGCCCAACACTAACCACTAGGCTACCTGCCGCCCCACTAGGCTACCTGCTGACGTTGGCTAGCTGGCTAACGTCGGCTGGGTTAGCGTTAAGGAGTTAAGTTAAAGGGTTAGGGTTAGCTAAAAGGGTTAACTAAAAGGGTTAACTAGGCAAGCCAGTTAAGAACAAATTCTTATTTACAATGACAGCCTTCCCAGGCCAAACCCAGACTACGCTGAGCTAATTATGAACCGCCCTATTCCAATCACGGCTAGATGTGATGCAACATGGATTCAAACCGAAAGAGGCAGTGACACCTCTTGCACTGAGAGACAGTGTCTTAGACCACTGCGCCACTTGGGAGCCCAGTGGTTAGAGCATTGGGCCAGTAACCGAAACGTTGCTAGATCGAATCCCAGAGCTGACAAGGTACTGTCATTCTGCCCACAAGTCAAAATACAAAACATAACATATCATACTGAATGCACCCCCCTCGGCAGGTACAAAAGTAACATTGCAGTAGTTCAGTTCTAGGTCTATTTAATTTCAACTAATTTGCTCTAGAAATTAAATTACAGGTAGAGGACACAAACTGTCGGAGTAAAAAACTAAAAGTGTTACTTTCGTCCAGGTTCTCCCTACTGTGGCAACAACAAAAAAAAAGATTTCAAAATGGGGTCGCGGGCCAAAAAAGTTTGGGAATCCCTGAGTTAGGATAATTAGGTTAAGAAAGGGGTTAGGGTTCGCTGAAAAGCTCTCCTAACCTGCTACGAAAACTAACGTCCGGTCGTAGCTGTACTCCATCTAGTCACATCACAACCCTAAACAAGGAACCTCATCTCAGACGCAACACTGTATTGAACATAAAGGCCTATTGACAGAAAGCGAAATTAACACGACAATCCATATTTGGTTTGTTATCTAGGTCTACATGATATAATGTTACAGTTAGCCTACAGACATTTGTTTTTGGCCCCTTCCCCCAAGGCCCTCTTTTCACCTTCGCAATCCGTCCCATCCCATCCCCCAATTTTGCAGCGCACTTCCCTGCATTTCGAGAAGAGCAATAGGCCTATGTAGCCTACTTATTTATTTTTTAAAACATCTCTTTCCAAAACAAATTGAGCTCAACAGAATCCGATTATCGTTTCGCTGTCATTGACATACATTTTACAGAGACAGACATTGTAGGCTAAAGCCTACCAACTAAACACAACACCAATATTTGCTCAGTCTATTCGGATTGCATAACATGACCCACTGAGGATATAACCTTTTTTTATTAGCCTAGATACAGCCACCACACTTATTTATCACGAATTTGTCGCTTTGAAAAGCCAAGTGTAGGCCTATATTATATCGAATTAATTATCTTCCAAATTTGTACCTATACTGTTTGTTGCCTTTGGCGTCTGGTCGAAGTTGAACTGATGAACTATTCAGACACTAGGGGCAATTGGGAAACCATCTGTTTTCCACATAAAAGATGACATTACGAAATAAGGATCCATCAAATGTGAACAGTTACTAATTGAAATAACGACATAATCTATAAAATCAGATTCCAATGTTAAAATGTGTGGTGTTAGTACATACCAAATGTCCTCCTTTGTTTGAATGTCTTCTCTGAAGGCATATTTCACGCAGGTCAAACTGTTTCGTAAATGAGGCAAAAGATGCCTGTAAGAATGGTACATATATTTTCAACCGTAGATGATTTAAACTGTTGGGCGATCCAAGACCAATTTTTTGTAAGAATAACAAATTATTTTACTCCTTTGATGTCGTTCGACTCCTTCCTTGCTATCTGCTGCGGAGTCTACAGCAAAACAAACCAGTCAGCTGATACTTGACGTCATTGAAAGAGAGAGAGAGATTACCCTGGTTCAAGTCTGGAGTGAATAATCTGAAAACCTGGCTAACGAACAATTCGACTCAAATTTGGCCTACAGATACAATTAGATAAGGCTTACTAAACTAATGCGTTATTAGTTGTTAGGAACATGTAGGAGCCCTTATAATGTCTTATTGAAATATGTAAAATGTCTGAAATATGTTAAACATGTCCATGCACATTTTTCAAAAGACAGAAAATAGTTGTTATTTAGACAGGGCTGCTATGAAAGTAGTAAATAAGTAAATCAACTTCAGCAGTGAGTGAGTCACTACAATATTTTTTTGCTCACAGATAGACAAATCCATTGTCCAAAATAAACAAACCTGTTGTCTCAATCTCACACAACATAATTATTATTTGTTGTTTCAATAGAGTGAAAGCTTAAATGTGTTACACAGGGTTTAAAAAATAATTGTAGCATTGTAATTTAAAAAAGTGTCCATAATATATCTGCAGTAATTGTGGAATGTTTCACAGTATTACTTACCAGCCAATGTTCTGATTGCCCTGTGATATTCACCTATTGATTTCTCCCACGGGAGCACAGCATCTGTTGTCAAAATGGGAAGGCTGTTTTTACTTTGTGGCTGTTTTATCTAGTGGAAATCGGGTTAAGTGGCCAAAACAAAGCCCTGACTAGGTAAGGGAATCATTGTACCATCTAAATCACTGTGAAATATATTTTCAATAACAAAAAATATAGTTTTTACAGCTGTTTGAAGCTGGTGGAAAGTAAAAGGGAGACATGAGTTCCTATGATGGGGCTTAGCTGGTGGAGGGTTGTTGGTAACATTTGCTGTAACAAAGCAAGTAAGAGAACATGGATAAAGTAGACATAAATACATCCCAAGATGTATTCCCATAGGTTGAGAGAGAGGAAGGGGATAATTGCAAAAAGTTTGCCCATAGCTTAATCAGCAAGCATAGGGAATGTGCATTATTGTGCCGTGCTCATAGGCTATAAAATAATAGGTGAATGACATTCTGCACCTTGCTAATAGAAAAGAGGAGGAAAGACATGACACTATGTTGATGATGATAATGTTTGCAAACACATTTACGTATACATTATTGCTATGCCCATAGAATAGGAAGAAATGTGAATTATAAACTGGGTGGTTTGAGCCCTGAATGCTGATTGGCTGACAGCCGTGGTATATCAGACAATATACCACGGGTATGACAAAACATATATTTTTACTGCTCTAATTACGTTGGTAACCAGTTTATAATAGCAATAAGGCACCGTGGGGGTTTGTTACATATGGCCAATATACCATGAGACAACGCGTTGCGTTGAGCCGTTGTATATTGGACATATACCATATGACATTAAAGCAAGCTAGTCATTTAGATAAGCCAAACTAAGTTTGAGACAGAGACTACGGGTCCCACAGAGAGACAACCCTACTAGCCCGTACACACCTGAGGGAACTGGATAGTTGTAAACAATATTTTCAAACTTCCCAGGGGCCCTAGGAAGTCCCTAGGAGGTAGGGATTATTTCTGGACATAATCAAACTAATTTCCCCTCATGGATTTGTGTAGGATAAGCACTTCTGCCATTTTCTTACTGTCGTCTATTACTTTTAAATCCAGGAGGGGGAGTGAATGAGCCGTGACACATCGGGTTGAATGGTTGAAGACCAAACCACAGCATGAATGGCATTAGTGACATGAAGTTATTTGCTGTCAGAAAAGACAGGGATCTCTCTTTCCAGCCCTCATCTTCAAACCTTTAATTCAATTTGACCATATTTGTCTTGCACCACGTTCCACCGTCTTCACTCATTTTGAAGCGATCAGCTGTGGTTACAATGTGCCAAAAAAGAACATGCTGCACCCTGAAATTCAAGAGACTTGTGGTGCATTTCCACTGAGGATTTACTCCATTGTTTTACCAAAAAGCCTCAGACCTTTGTGTTTCCACCTTCACACCCTGCTCCTGGGACTCATCGGGCCATGGCCTCAGTGAACATGCCCTGACTTGTGGCCAAGGCAAGGCCGCTGGGACTATTCTGGCTGGATTTACATATCAGCGGCTAACTGTGAACATGGGTTAACGGTAATTTCCATAATCTTGTTTGGACCCCTAGAGGAGTAGCTGCAGCTAATGGGGATGCTTAATAAATAGAAATACAAACACTGTGAAAAGTCACAAAGCAACTGTTTTGATTATGCAGAGGTTGTTGATTATGCTCTTTACAAGTCTTCACTATCAGCCCTAGCTATGGAAACACAATTAACCTAGTATAACACAAGAGTGTAGCCTATACACTAGAGTAACACTTTTGGTTCAGTCTCTTAGCAACGCTCAGCATCAATAAAGTTAGTCAGGAAGCAGTGTAGCTCATATCCACAGGCTCAGCTCGCCTCCACGCTCTTGTCCTCTTCTTTAGCCGTAGCAGGTTAACAAACATTGTGTAGCAGATGGAACCTAAAAAGCCTTTCTCTTCTTTCGTCCATCTTCTGTCCATCAGCTTTTGCACAAACATGGTCAGAAGGGGCAGCTCCCGTTTTTGAACAGCAGGTGGCGCTCTCTGATAACCTCTGCCAATCATCCTGCAGATTTAGACATTTTGTGTAGTTTGTGACAGATTCAGACATTTTAAAAGACTACAGTGTCTAAGATATTCACCGGAAAAAAAACAATTATACATTTTACCTTTAATTCACCCGATGAGGTTGATTGGCTATGCTACTGTTGAGAAAGATACTGTCACTCCCCTTCAATATTCACCATTAAGGGTTTCCCAAACTCGGTCCTGGGGCCTCCCAGGGGTGCACGTTTTGGTTTTTGCCCTAGCACTGCACAGCTGATTCAAATAATCAACTCATCATCAAGCTTTGATTATTTGAATCAGCTATGTAGTGCTAGGGCAAAAACCAAAACGTGCACCCCTGGGAGGCCCCAGGACCAAGTTTGGGAAACAATTATGGGGAATATTGCAGGGAAGGGGTGAGACAGAGGTAATGACTAGGCCTACCTACTGTTGATTACTAGGAGCAGAATCTTTTCATTTGACCTTTTTTACTCTGTAAAGTTGATTGAGAAAACATTTATAATTATGACCTGGGGAGTATTGAAGGGGAGTGACAGTATTTTTCTCAAAAGTAGCCTAGGTTGTACTAGGCCTAGTACCTACTTTTGATCACTGCAGACCGCAGCCTGATCTGAGATTAAAATCAAAATAAGTATCAATAAATCATTTATATAAAATAGTAAATTCTTAAAATAATAACATGACACCTACTAATCATGTTACTTCTCAAGATTGAAATAATGTGATTTGAATTTTTGTATAGACTAATAGACATTAATGTTCAAGAAAGGAAAAGGTTCTTCGCGCGTTGGTGCTGTGCCTGCTATCACACAATGATACTATGTTAGTATATATTTTCAAACAGCAAACCCTGTTTCAAAACAAAATAGGCCTACCTTTAATTAAATCCATCATTATAAGCCTTTCTCTGTTCTTGCTCACCAGACTCTTTCTATATGCAGCAGCCTGAAGCTTGTTGCTGGATATGAATGAGGATCAGCTTGCCTGCCACTATCTCCCTCTAGGTCACAGTAAGAACATAAATTATGCTAATCTAAGGGCTCTATTCAATCTGTATCACTGAAGCGTTGCAGATCGCATGATAGAAATGTAAAGATAATTTTAGATCGGGCCGACATATGCAGTGTTTACCATGAATGCAGTTTCCGCTAACGTGGGAACATTGCCTTTAAATTTCAATCACGCTGTAACCATGAACTTCTGTGATACGGATTGAATAGATCCCTAAATGGCCATCCATTCATATCTAATAAACACACTGCTCGTTGAGGTAATGAGTTTTTAAACAATCTTTAGGGATCTAGTGTTCGAATGATAAAGGGGATGCCAAGTGTCTTCAACAATGACCCTCGAGGCCTCTAAAATCATCCAGCCCATTCTGTGCTGCTGGGAAGCTTCAGGCCAAGGCTAGTCATTCAGTATGGGTTGCTGTGGCAGTATCCATGGAAACATCCTACACTTCACTGAGAGTTGAAGGTAACACCCACTCTCATTGTCCAATCTCTGTAATGCATATTTATACCCTCAGACAAGCTATTATGAAATGTTTGTATTAGTATACCAATCTATATATTCATTCATCCATCTACCCTTTTACTACATGGAGCAATTACTATGGCAATAGTTCACAAATGCACTCTCCATCCTTTCAACAAATGTTAATACATTCATAACCTTGCTTGATTGAATTGATTACCACAGTTAAAGCAGAATGAGATGTACAATATTGTGGAATTCATTTATATGATCAGAATCTGTGCATGGCATATCGAAGGTGCTTTATTTCAGCATACATTATTTACAGATTGCAAGAGAATAGTGTTGAGGTCTTAATAGTGATGTTGATTTATATTGTGCTGAAATTTAGGTCAAATCAATACACACGATACAAAGTAAAAGCATACAAATCATACCGTAGAGTAATACTTTAATTGCAAACATGCACATGGTATAAAGTATAACTATGTACTGTACACTTGTATACCTCATATGTCTTTCCAGGGTAGTTGGTGCTCAGTTAAATAAGGAAATGTGTTAGTATACTTTTATGTACACTTTCATGAGTGATAGAGATGAGTGTAGAATTGTTCACACTGGCTGGACTTACCGGTTTTGACAGTGTTAAGATCTCACTGACTGGATTGGAAAATGCAGTGACATCTTCAGAGGTAGATGAACACATTATGACATGAAACACAATAGCTCTTGTTAGCATTTATTTTTTAATATTTTGTTCACATTTTGTTTTGCTGCAACACAAACAAAACTGAAATTACAGACAATAAACAATGATTCAAAGGTTTGTTGCTGCCTGCAAACAACAAACTATGAGTGCACTCTATATTCTGAACTGAAGGTTCGTAGGACTGCTTTCTGATGAATAGGAAACTGGAAATGTTGTGGGTGGACTAAAATGCCATTTCGTGGAGTGACTAAACTAAAAGCTGTTGAAATAATGGTGTGAGAGACCTGGTCACTGAGGTAGACTGTGACTTGTTGTCAGTGAGCTAAATTTACAACAACAAAATCACTAGTCTTCCACAGCGTCCAGGACCAAAGTGCACATCCTCCTGCAAGCATAGAAAAGGATAATGACAAGTTATACATGTATCATTATTCACCTGAGCATGAGTTTTTTTCATTGACAATCATAAAGCCAGGCTACTCAACTACATATTTCTCATCAATATTGCATTTATATTTTACAATGAATCAAATAATTGAGATCCCATGCATGACCATATACATGCTAAAGCTAACCAGAATTATTGAATTTTATATTTATTTTTATTTTATTTATTTATTTCACCTTTATTTAACCAGGTAGGCTAGTTGAGAACAAGTTCTCATTTACAACTGCGACCTGGCCAAGATAAAGATATATAAAAAAAATATTGATGTTATAAAGAGATGTTGTTATAAATGTTGTTATAAACATGTTGACAAATGTATAAAACAAAGAAACAAAGAAAAACAGTGAATGCAAATAGCTGTTGTGTACATACGAATCCCCCTCTGAAGCCGTTAATAATGTGGTAATACCTGAAGCCTACCTGCCCTTTCCACAGAGATCACATATCACACACAAATCCACCCCCTTTCCTTTCTAAAGGCTATCACCTGTCCCCATATCATCACCCATATCCCCAGCCTCTGAGTTCACTAAAATGAAAGACAAAGTTGAGCTAAAGGACAAGCTCTGTTTTAATTAAAGTAGAACGTTTATAAAAGTAACATTGTATCTATTGGTTTCCTAAAGCTCAGACAATAAAGGGAGGTATATTTAGACTCAGATGAGGGGGAGAAAAGAGAACCTAATTGTGAATAAAGGACAACATTAGAGAGGTCTGTATTTATGAGGTATTTGTCATTCAAGCCAAAGATGAATATGATACATTCTGGGTGGTGATATCTTATGAATCACAAAGCTCCTGTTAAAATGTAAGGAAATAGCAGCTTATGTCTTACCATTCACACTCTTGAATCATTTTTATATTAGTGTGTTCTGCGTTAGCATAATCTTATGAATGTGTTAATATATTTTGGTGGTGTGTGTGTACCCACAGCACAAGGCGTTCAGACAATGTCTCACTTCTCCTTGTGGCTGATGGAAAAGAAAAAGGAAAGAAATGCCTAATTTCCCACAATTGTACTTGTAGGATACTTAACACTGTTGATTCTAGCATTCTTGTTTTAAAGCCAGTTATTCAGTCACATCTAAGTGGTGTAATGTCTAACAATGTGACAGAAGGTGTCATAAAAGAGGAGCACAGGCCTGGCCTTCCATCAGGCAGCTAATGAATTGATGAGTACATGGAAAGGAGTGATTATGGAGATAGCAGAACAGAGACCTCAGCAAGCTGTTGATCACTGTCTGTCTGTCCCTGGCTGGCTCCTCTACTTATCCTCATATGTACATGGTGGACTAGACTGGAATAGCAGCAACACAGGGTCTGATTATGATTCATTACGAGCACAGAAGGAGAGTGGTACTGTGTCCTGGGTACGGGTAGGTACGTTCCCATAGGGCAGGTACAATTACGTATAATGGATGAAGACCGTCACTAAAATAAAATAACTGTCATAACCAGTTTGTCTGTCTGTGTGTGTGGAACACACAGCTGACTGAAGACGGGACATCCGGACATTCACATGGTTGAGTCCGTTTCCGGGGTAACATGGAGTCTTTACAACGTGATGAAACTTTATTGCTCCTTGCTAAAACAAGCAAGAGGTGCGTTCAGTTCGATTAAACGGTTGCTACACTGCGTAACAGCTTGAACTGAACTACACACTCGTCAACGTTCTTGAAAATACTTTGAGGTACGTTTGCTCCGTTTGGTGGGTGTGGCGGGTTGTGGCTTGAAACAATGAGTGGCGTATTGAAAGGGCAGTGGTGCATTTTGAACTCCCAATCCAACCCCTCTCCGTGTTTCAACTGTTCGTTCAGAATAGCACTGTTTCCATTTAATTGAACATTGCGTTATGTTTTTCCGTATTGAACGCAGGCAAAGTGTTGTAGCAAACGAGTCTTTGGTTGCCTAGGCAACCCCCTCCCCTACCCCCTCCCTACAGCAGTAGAAGCATGTGCAGTCAGGGGCGAAGGAGAGGAGAAAAGGTGCGTCTTTTATTTAGATATTTATGTTTGCTATTCAAACGATTATAATAGTGAACGTGGTCATTTGACCAATAATTGTCGTCCAAAATTCCATGACCGCCACAGCCCTTTGCACGCACGCACGCACACACTAACCCCCCCCCCCCCCCCCCCCCCCCACACACACACACACACACATACACACAGACACATGATCACACATGGACACATGGGCACACACACACTCCGAGACCATTTAGTGAGCTCAACGAAGGCTGTTGAAATTTGAAGAGGATGAAATAACCCAGTGGATCTCGGAGTGCTTTGCTTTTCTTTTCTTACTGGAGAGGCGTCATGGACCTTAATGCATCTCATTCACACTGGAAGGCTTTGGGACTTTCAGTTCTGTTCTAGGTGCATGGGGTCCAGAACCCTATCAAATCTTAACAAAACCAAACAGGTTCAATCTCATGCTAGTTTTTTATGGAGAACCTCTGTCTGTCCATATTCATTCTGCACATGCCTACAACTTCTCACTACTTACCACTCTCTTCTCAGTCTCCAATTACTTTTATGGACACCACTGAGTCTTTAAAACTGAAGATGGTAAAGCCAATGCCTTGTTTCCTTCTTAAAACTAAAAAACATTTAAATATTTTTGAAATTGATAAATACTATTTTTAAGAACAATATAGAAGACTTTTATAACAAACTATTTTTTATTTCTCACTTACAATAACCCTTTAAAAACCACCTGCCTGCTGTAACAATGACAAGATTGACAGGCTCTTTGAGGTGGTGGAACCTTCACAGTTAAAGTTACATTGCCCATAAATTTTATATAAGGCACTGCTTGGCTTAACACGCACAAAAAGAAGGCAACAATTGGGCAGCATTGAACTGGGTATGGCATTGAAGAGAGAGTGACAGGCCAATGCTAGGCTCAGAAGGAGAGCTTTATTAGTGGCTTTAGCTGCTCACTGCTACTGAGTTACAGAACAGAACAGAGAGGTTATGCATTACTTTAAGACACTGAACGAGGGAAATTAGCTCGCATTAACTATGGTTTTCCCCATTAAAAACTATCTTGGATATAATGGGCATCGCTGTTTCGCATGAACAACGTTACTACCGACTCTTTCTCTAAGTGGCAGAACCTGTCTCTGCATGCACTTATACATTTACTCAAGGTTCCCGGGAAAAAGGGGAGGTGAAAATGCAGTTCTTTTATATCTCAACTCAGGAGTCCTGGCTGAGAATAATAGGCTCTGTATTGAATAGTAATGTATTATTAAAGCAAGTTAAATTATGCTCTCCAGTTGAGGATGGACGCCTTTCATTCTTTACAATTAGAATGATGAGACACAGCGTGCAGAAAGGAGCTCTATGGCCAGCCAACTGGAGTGGAGCAGAATTACATTCTGCTCCTGTGCCTGTTGAATTAGGACTAACGTTCAATTATGGTGTCCCTGCCAGTCTGCTAAATATAATTCCGTGAAAAAAAACTTTTACAGACTATACATCCCAATATAGGACTAATGCCCAAATGTATAAGATATTATAATACCGTACATGTATTATCGAATAATTCAATCATTGGCTTGACAATTTTAATTTGATAAAGATCTGATTGGGATTCTACAGCTACAGTTAAATGTAGATTTTGCTTACTACGTTGAGCAAATAAATCTTTCAGTCTCTATAACTGTGAGCACAGACATGTAGTAGCAGACCATGCTGGGCAGCAGTACACAGGTAATTTGTTTAATTGGCTTCTCAAATGGCTAATCTGTTATCATGTTCATCTGTCTGAGCAGAGGGAAAAGCTTTGGATGTAAAGGGCTTTTCTCTGGAGGTCAAGTGGCAAACAAATAGATAGAGCCTGAGGACAAGACTCAAAACCAAACAAAGATGTGCCTTTGGCCTTAAAACCCCTACTGGTTTGATAAGCCTGCTACAGGTGTAATACAACTGAGGATAAACATGGAAACATTTGGTGCAAATCCTGAGTTAAGAAAAAAATAAAAAAGAAGGGGGAAAAAAAGGAATACAATAACCAGGTTTCCATCCACATTTTTCATGCGAGTAAAGTCATACCGTATATAACAAAAAAATCACTACAGCTGTGATGGAAACAGGAAGTTTCAGTACAATTGTATAACTGCAGACAGAAGATTTGTTCTTTCGACATGGTGGGATCTTTTTGTGTTGAGAAAATGTATTGATAATCGATAATTAACCATCATGTCGAATAAAGTTGGTGTCACGCGATGTCATGGTGTGTTGTTCTCCCAGTATGACTTGGGAAACCATGCAGTTTATTAGGCTACAGATTAAATAAGTTATGATGAACTTCACATGGTAGTGAAAGTGCACAGTATGAATCTCATCATGTATTGTAGACTAATTTACCCGCCTACTCGCATCTGCAAACTTTTGGCTAGAGTGCACAGGCCAAGACCCAGATTAGTCACATTTGCTATTTAAACGCAACTGTTTGTGGCAAAACTATCCGTAGAGTTGAAAACACGATGGAAACAGATTGAACATAATATTTTTATTTGGTACATGAAAACTTAAGAGAAAAAATAAATGTTGTGTGCACTATGTCATCACATACTGATTTTATCCGCAACAATTCAGTTTGGTGAAAACATGCGGATTTTAGGATATTCTAATGAAAATCTGTCGCCAATTGGATGGAAACCTTGCTAGTGTTATGTAATATAGATTGTAAGACTAACATGCAGGTCGAATGTTATACACTGATCCTTACAGTACATTTCAGTAAGCACCATGGTTAAAAAGGGGTTAGGGAACTGTAAAAAAACACAAAAAACAAATATTCCTGTTCTACACCGTGTGAACAAATCATGATCCATGTAACTCAATAAATCCCCTGAGAGCCCATCCATAAACCTTAAGGTGGCTCACACGTCCATGCCCTCAATGTCTAATTCAATTATTTTCTCATCAAATGACCCTGTCCTTTCAGAGAGGATGGCCCATGCACCTTAAATGGCTGTTTATTCACCCCTTAAATGTATTAGTTGAGTCGGACATCTCTCCCAAGGCACTGACTGAACAGAGTTAAGTGTGCTACTTAGAGGCACAGGGGTGACTTCCTCCTAGTCTTTCCAGCCCTGCCTCATTGATTCTGTGTTAGCAGGGCTAACTAGGATGGTCACTGGGGGATGTAAGCAGGGCCGGATGGGGTTACTGCACGGAATGGACATCTGGGCCATCCGTAATGGGTTAAGACTATCATATCAACTGCCATGCACTGTACTGCAGACAGAGGCTTAGGATGGACATTGTCCATGGCCTGCAATTGACATTAATTAGCTCCAGTGAAACACTTGAATTGTGTGCATCATCATACAAATGGAATCAACCAGGGCAAAATGTAATATTAAAGAAAGAAATACTGTCACAGTGCAACCGATTTTGACACAGACAATTCCAAATCCTTTTGGTTACATCTTGATTTAAAATAATTATTGATTTTAAATGAATCAATGTATTTCCCTCTTCTCTTGTAAGACAAATTTGCAGTAAGCCCCAACAAGCAACATCTATTTTGACGATAGAAGTTACATGTAATGGTACATGGCATAATTGCTATTGTTGTCAACATGCTATGGAGAGAGTGCGGCAGCCAGGAGAGGCGGACAGACATCTACTGTAATTAGAGCTAGTAAGAGTATATGATTTGTTCTAATTGCCTTGACAAGAGGCTGAGCGTACTCCACTCAATTACCTGAGCATGCTCTTTCCTAGGAGCCCTGTGGGAAATGGGCTTTCATTTTTTCATTGCTGAAATTGGAAGGATGTGGGGGTGGGAAATGTGTTCTGCTCTCCTCTGCGTCTGTCAAAGTGACAAAAAAATCTCTCAAATACAGTAAGCATGTGTCTTTACTGAAGCCTAGTGCACCATATTTCATACTCTGACAGGCCATTTGCGTTTTAGATTCTGTACAGATAGATGCACTCTACCTGCTTTCAGCATGGCTTCCTCATGAGAAATGTAAAAAGGTATGATCCCAATTCAATCAATCACAGATAAAAGATAACTGCACTGTGTGTTTACTCCAAATATGTACTCTGTCTTTTAAGGTCAGAGGTGGTTTCAAGTCAATATCCATTCACAATATTGGTTTTAACCAAGGCAGCAACAAAGTGGCTAAAACAGAAAAATACAGGCACCTAGGCAAAACCTGAGAAGCATCCCACTGGACAAAAACTGCATCAAACAACTTCGTTTCCATGTAATTTCAATTGTTTTTAATGTTATGACTTTGAATGAACATGGAAAAGTGATTGTAGTCATCAACGTAAATCCAATGACATGGTGATTTTTTTTGTTGATTTTACATTAAATTCACATTAGTTGACACCTCAACCAAATTGTAATCATCAAAACTAGACTTTGAACTGATGTCTGTCCCCAGTGGTCCCAAATCAACTCATCCAATGCTCTATGCACTGTAAAATGCCACATATAGATCATAAGTCCTCCTGGCCACTACTCTGAAATCTAATCATTGTTCCCACAATGGGTACAACTGAATACAATATAAAAGCAGTATGTTCAAATGTCAACTGGATATGTTTAATGTCAATCATGGTTTTAATCATGGGCAAACTGGGAATAGCAGGTTACAACAGCTGTGTGTTTCTCCCTTCTAGACTTACTGATATCATCAACACAATTGTAGCCTATTTTTGTGGAAGTTTCACAAAACAATTGCTACTAAAAATGACAAAGGAAGCGTAGGGCTAGAATGGATAAAGTGACAGAACACTGAACACTATTGTGTTCCATCAGAACCAATGGGTCAGCAGCATGTGATCATGGCTGTGATCTCCACTCATGGGTAAAAGGATTGCATTGGGAGAGTTCAGTGACCCCATGCTATGGAGCTTTCCTGTGGATGCATGCTGGAGCGGTGGGAGAGCTCTGTCTGGAGGAGAGGTGTGCCTGGCAGGCTTTGTGACTTAAGGCCCCTCGCTGGGCCCACCTCTGATGTTGAGTCCCTGCCTTCGTTCTGAGATTGCACATCCTCCATCATGCCCCACCTCAGCCCCCATCCCCCAATCTCCCCAATCGCCTCAACCTCCCCCTGACTGTACTACCGATGCCTTTTGGATTGATTTGCAGTTCAAGTCAATACACCAGGACACTGTAAGGCTTTTTATATTCCAGCCAGATTCTCCAACCGGGTTGTGCACCTGTATACCACTCTGAACAAAGGTTCATGGCAACCAGAGAGAGGAAGCATGTGTAGGATAACACCTGTTAGATCTTTAGGAACATTCCTGGAAGGTGGGGTAACCAAAGCAACCAAAGCAAAATGGAGGTTGAATACAGATCCAGTGGATGGGCTCGGTTTAAACGCTTCAAGCAGAGGCACACTAATCATCCACAGAAACTCTGACAAATAGAGGTGTCAGGAAAAACTACATTGCCACATACAGATATGTTGATGAATTTCCTTACAATGCACCAGTGGTAGAAAATGCAATGCTTGGCATGTCACTTCACACACACAACCGAGACCTTGAAAGATAAGTGGGAATTGAATTGTTCAATCGATTCACATTTAGAAAATATTAGAAATGTCTTGACATGTAGACATGTAATGCAATTTAGTGATAGACCCAGAACTGAAATTCTTGTTTGTAATAATATTGTTCTAACAATATATCACATTAACATTTGAGCCTCAAGGGTATAACTTATTTCTGATTAGGGTTGCAAAACTACCTATAATTTACCAAAGTTACAAGAATCTTCAGTAATTTTGGTAACTAACAGAAAATATATGGCAATCTATCGTAACTTTGGTTATTTACGCTTGAATAACTTTACAAAAAAAATATTTATATGAAGTATAATTTTTTTATATATCTGTGTCCATATTGTCCATGAGGTTCTAGTAGATTTACCATATTGTTCAAGAGAAAATAGCCTAACTAATGAAAAAAGCATCTATTTAACAATTAAATTATTTTCAATTAACTCTGCAACTCTTCCAACTATTCACTTTTCTTCACAACTGCCACCAGTTTGACACCAAAACATCGACAACAAATACATATTGACATCTTAAAATAAATGAAAGTGTAAAAAAATATATATATTTAATGCTGAAACACCAATGGTATTCACTAAGTTGATGGTTTATATTTAGGATAACCTTTTACAGCTTTGTCATTCTATTTTTAAATAATATTATTTAATTATTTCAGATATTTTACATGTGATAAGGCCACACAGAGGGGCAGAGATAATTACAGACACTTGTGATAATCTGAAGTACCCAAAAGGGCCACTAGATAAAATCCTTGATAAAATCCTTGAAAGATACCAAAATTCTGGTAATTTACTAGTACACTTAAAACGTTTCCAGTAATATACCGTCCCTTTGCAACCTATTTCTGAGACAAAGCTGTATCCACACGTATGATGCACATATTGTACATACATATCACATGTAAATATTACAATATGTGTCTTTCTGCAAAGACAATGTTTCTCTAACTCACTTCCAGGCTGATTTACATTTGAGTAATTTTAGTAATCTTATCCAGAGTGACATACAGGTGCAATTAATTTCAATTTTACAATTTCATAAATAAATCACTCTGTTGGAGAAAAACAAGCCATGTCAGCCAGCACCCTTAAGATCTGTCTCAGAATTGTCTTCAGAAAGAAACAAAAGCAATGTCAATCCATGACACACATTTACCGGCATAAGCATGGCACTTTAAATGTCACTTTGTGTTAGGTTAAATCATTTCTATACAAAACACCTTAGACAAACACGTTTACAGCCTTTTGACGGAGGAGAGAAAACAAACGTTTTTTAGTTCATTTCCTGTAATTTTACACATTTTGCAATGGGGCGTAGAGAAAATGTTGCAGTTTTAAAGCAAGTTGCTGCAATTATACACATTTCGCCATTGGGAGGAGAGAAGATTTTGCAAGCTCTCTCTCACCCTGGATCATTTTGTGTTGTGCGGAGCGGAGCGTTCATCCTTCAGACGCCAGTAACAAGGCCAGATCAAACAGGGGTCTCAGTCTCCCTGCTGCTCCATGGGGGATCGCTGGAGGGGGCAGGGAGGAATAGCATTGTCACTGCCAATGCGTGCTGATTGTGATTGCACTTCAAATACAGCGACAAATGGCTCCCGCTTTACACAGATTCTGCAATGTTTTGATGTCAATAAAATGTCTTTACGGTGCTATTCATTCTTTCTTTTTCTTTAAAAGCCTCAAAAAGGGGAGGTTTCATGTGGAGGTACTCCTTAAAACGTCACATTGCCCTCTTTCTGAGGTTAGCTGCCAAGAGGGATAAAACACCACTGCATGGTGAGCTCCTGTCTGAAGATGTCAATATTACTGGTTACACAAAGATTATTTAAGAATATTATTTCTTATACCTTTAAAGTACAATGGACATGATGGCCAATCATTCCACAAAGGGAAGCCAACAATGGTCCCACTTTATAAACATTATAAATCCAAATTAGAGGTAAAATGTGTTACACAGAAAGCAGCTAGCTATCTGAGGGTGCCAACAGAAGGGGATTTGGTAAATATGCACTTACCCTGCTGGGTATCTTTATCAAACAGAAGATGGTTGCTATTGTACAATCCAACGGGCTTAATTTGATATGAAATACATCTGTTTGCTGTAAAGACAAAAGCCTACAGTCTCAAACAATCTGTTGAAACAGAAAATGGTAATGCCTGGATGTGGGTATAGGTGAGGAGATTTTATTTTATTTAAGGCATGTGTTGGGTTCACATATCAGTGAATTCAGACAGGTGTTTTCCCCCAGAGATAGCTACTGCTAATGAGTCAACGCTCTTCTCAGGGCATACTACTCCTTTATCCCTGCATGCACTAGTTGGACATTGTCAAGTCATAACCAAGCTGCATCTAATTGCATTAATTGGATCAATGCACAAACGGTCTAGTTTGAACACCTGCTGTAAATAATTGTATTGCCTGGGTACAGACTGAAAATGTAGCACACTATTTGTGGCACCATAATGGGGAGAGTTTCTCCATGTAAATGTGTAATCATGATGTTTCAGACAACCTGCCAGCCAGCCTGTTCAGCATAGACACAGCGCAGAAGTATGTGAGAGTTGTAATAAGGCTACATTGCACAAATCGTAGAGATATAAGATATAAGGAGCGTCTCTAAATATGAAGTATTTTTATAAAACATTCTAAGACTATTAGTTACCATTAGGACGTACACTGTAGCCTAGTTAGTATCATAAACATGTAGGCCTAACAGGTGAATGGTGACATTTGATTATGCTTAGGTAACACTTGTTGTTGAAAATAAAGCTTCCATTCGACTAAAATGCCCCTGATTATTTGGACTAAACAGCGGTGCTGAAAATGATTATAGACTTGAGCGGGAACGTGTCCCGCACAGCCTATTACTCGACATTGGAGCTGGTCACCCCGGTGGTGCTGAAATGATTAGTGAACCTCACGCTGAATAGTAAAGCACGTGATTTTTGTGTTATATTTGTTCCAGAAATGTGAGTAAGCTTTTATATTTGCTTGATTTCCAAGGTTGACCAGTATAAAGTAATTAACTTATTATGGTATTTTAAAAACATCGTATTTCTATATGCTTCCAGAGGTCATCACCAGCATAACTTACTACTTGACTATGGTCATTGCTATTACAAGGCTGCAAAACGAGTTGACAACTACGTGTTGCATGACATTATAGTAAAATAATTATTCAATTCAAAAATTGAGAATTAGTCATTATTTGTGTTCCCATATTAGTCTAAAGTAGGCCTAAAATAGAACGATAAACGTTGTCTTATTTCACCCATCCAATTCGCCAGTCACCCTTAAACAAAAGTATTGTAGGCTACCATAACAGTAAATACGAGGACATTGCGAACTGGCTGATATGGATTTGTCAGGGATAACTGTAATAAAGAGCTCTTCAAATCTAATTATAGCCATTATGTAAACACAACCACAGGGACATTATCTTTCTTTGCGGGGGTCTTTCCTATAATCAATATAACCTTTTCGCAAGCCTTCGGTCTTCTCCTTCTAACTGCCGGAGAGAAACCAGAAAAATGTCCCTTTGAACTTTGCTTAGGGGCTATTACACAGTAACAAAGGGCAGATTTTCTCTGACCTTTGGTTTTTATAGTCGAATAAATCATTTGTAATGGGGAGGTTAAAGGCCATATGTAGGCTATCATAGCCTACTAAAAATCGTACAATAGGTTATTGTTCATATTATGCGAAAATATAAAGCTTAGATTTCACTGATTATACAGGCTATCACAGGAACATTACGAATCTACAGGAACAGTTTATGCTATAGACACCCTGAGAAATAATTCCAAGTTCAAGTCCAACAAGTTGTGCTCGCTGCGTTCTACCTGTTGATATGATCAGCATCCCTCCCGACATGAACTATTGCGGTTTGACCACTCGTCCCACGTACATATCTGAAAGTGTGGTACAAGAGTATGAAAAAATGAATCAAAATGAAAAGTCACATTTGTGAAATAATCAAATGTCCAACTCAATAGAGTCACATACATACGCCCACGATGTGACCCACATATTGGCATGCATTTAATATCCTTTCTTTGCATTTCAGCTCCACCTCTCAAGTCTCATTTTTCCAACTTGCCTTCTCGAGAATCAGGCGTATAATTGTAGCAATGCTTAGTTCTTTGTCAATCAGATGTGGCTTGTTTCAGGCGGTTTTGCAAAACACGATTTATAATCAAGAGAAAACAGACTACCCTCCTCATATACCCGTGTTTCTTTACATCCATACCTCATTCATTATTTTATCATTCTATCATTCAGCAAACATAAAACAACAAGAGTCGATCAGAAATCAGAGATAGCCTACCTTGCAGATGCTGTCTGCGCCGCCTCTGGAACTGGAATCGAAAGTATTGACTGTGCATCTTTCTGCCATGTGCCGTATCACAACCTACAGTTTTTATGATGGGCATATCCATTTAAATCCCGATTCGTCCCCACAGGTGGCCTGTCAATTTCATGAGCGTGACGTCACCTTACGAAGGAGAGACATAAAAACCCATCTTTCACAACAAAAGTCCTATAGAGGATGTATTTTAGAATGAGATAAATGGTAGCCAGTAGCTTTAGTTGTAAAAATGCGGACCTTATCAGCAGGCTAGACCTACACTAGGCTATACATGTCTCTTAGAATAGTTTTTTCTATAACATTGTTCTGTTCATTTGCATGAGATTCTTATTGGAGCGAATGGTCTAATTTTAATGACGCCATGATCACAATGACCCAACGTTTACAACCACAGTGGTGTTATTAATTCATGTCAACTATATGTGCAAGCATATGGGAAAATGTCACATTCAGTTATGAAATTGTTTATACATGTAGCCTTATATAAACACACGGAAAGAACAGAGTAAATCTAGCTCCTATTATTTTAGCAACAGAGGGAAATAGGATAAACCGACCGTTTGTATGCATTATCTATTGTATTTAATTTCCTCCATGCATCTCAATACTCGTGACTATTCTAATTTTCATGTCTCCAGCGACAGTGATTAAATTACCAGAAAATACAACATTGATACATACTGTCTGTACTTTAAAAACAAAAGCTGCAAGAGAAAAATAACTAAACATTTTTGAACAATGCTCATCTAGTTATTTAGCATGCAATTTGCTTCTTTGAATGCATTTTGTTTAGACCACCAAGCATGATCCCCCATTCCATGTCTCTTTTTGAGTCCGAATCCTTCATAAAAAGAGCCTCTCCCAGTCAGCACCACTTCCTTCACTGCAATAATAAGAGGGACTAAATTGCTGTCAATGCTCAACAAATAAATTGGAAAATGATGTTAGATTTTACTTTAAAATGGATTTTACGCACTTAGCAGATGACAGCTGCAAAAAGCACAGTCTGCAATTGTACATTTCCATGATTTTGAAGAAAAAGCTGCACAAGAGTGTATTTTCAGACACAAATGTGCTACCCCATTGTGCTGAGAACTTTAGTGTTCTCCTCCCAGACTAAATATGATTCTTTAAAATGTTTGATTCATTATATTTGTATCTCCATGTGTGTGTCTGTGTGTGCGCAAGTGTGTCTGTGTGCGCTGTATTTATCCATGGAGGTGTGTTTTGCCTATATGTGTGTTCTTCTGCATCTTGACAAATGTTTCTTTAGAGATTAAAGTAAAGATAGTTTTTTACTCTGATGTGTGTTTGAGGCACCACTGAAAGCTCACAATGGCTCTGTACTGTCTGAGTCAGAAGCCTGGGTCATTTTACAGGGCTACCGAACAATGACATCTTCAAGTCTCTGAGCAGTTATATAGGGATAGTGGAGAAATACCTCTTCATCTGTGACTATCTGTAGTGTTTTCCCTTTATTCAATAGACCGTTAGACACTAGTGTTTGTGGTTCTCTTATACTGTAGCTACAATGTCATATCATATGCCTCTTACATAATGTAATATAACAACCAATATTCTAGATATACAGTGAATATACAGAACATTAAGAACACTTTCCATGACAGACAGACCAGGTGAATCCAGGTGAAAGCTATGATCCCTTATTGATCATACTTGTTAAATCCACATTAGTGTAAATGAAGGGGAGGAGACAGGTTTAAGAAGGATTTCTAAGCCTTGAGACAATTGAGACATGAATATGTGTGCCATTTAGAGGACGAATGGACAAGTCAAAAGATTTAAGTGCCTTTGAACAGGGTATGGTAGTCGGTGCCAGGTGCACCGGTTTGCCTCAAGAGCTGGTGCCACTCAATATTAGGAAAGTGTTCCGAATGTTTGGTATACTCAGTGTATATCACTGTGTGGTTGCAGGATGACTGGTATGAACACAATGAAATGAGGATACAACACAATTTAACAACCACAGTATGGTTTTAATATACATTGAAATGTCTTCACAGCATAGATAACCAGTCTCCCATCACATTTGGAGACTTAGAAAGCCCTAGGCGTCAAGTAAGTGTTGTTGGGGTGTTGTCTTTATTCAGAGAGGGTTAGCCTCAGCTAATGGTTTTTATCAGCTGTACAGGGCTACAGCACAACTGATAAGAGTTTGGTTACATGTCGCCAAAGAGCAGCCAAGTTCAAAAGTTGCACTAACACATGCCCATATCAGTGTTATGCAAACATGCACAGAACAATTCCTTGTTTGCCTAAGCAGCCTATAAGTAATTAATTGTGTTCATTGAGATGGAACATATGTTTATCCATACCCCTGACCCACCAAGAATCCCTGAACACCTGGCACAAGGCATCTCTTTTCTAGGTAACTGTGCTCATCAGATAATGACCTCTCCCTGGGTTAATACTTACAAACAAGGGATCCTTTTTCTGACAAAGCAGGGTTTCTACCCAGGGCCTAGTTCTACACTTTTAGACAGGGGGAATTTTAAACCATGACATAAACATCAGAAAAGGGAAAGAGTGCAAACAAACAGGATAGTCACATCAAACCATTGCTGGGGTCAGAGTTAGAGTGTTCTGCAATAGATGGACAAGTTTCTTTTGCACTAATGCGTCTTATACACTCAGCAGAGCAGTAATAATAGAAAAGTGCCCATCACTCTTCTCTCAACCGTATTCAGAATGGCAGAAATTGCCACCCTCTACATCGACAGAGAAGTTGCGGCACAGACATGCGCAACGGTTATGTCCCCCACTGAGGCCCCCTTAGCTTTCTCCTGGAGAGGTAAAAAGGGTAATTCAGCCAGAGTCCAGGCGCTAGTGTTTGACCTCACTGCCTCCTTTTAAGGGGTTTTGAGAAATGGCTAATAATTTCTTTCCCCAACTTCTCATCCATCTCCACTGACCTTGCTAGAAGAAGGTGCCCCTGGAAAAGCATTGTCATTGTTCTGTTGTTATCTTCACTGCACAGTCCTTATGTGCTTCGTAAAAGCGTAAAAATAGGAAGAAGTAATCAGTACTATAAGGAAAAACAGGAAAGTCTTCTAACTGTATATAATAGCACTCTGAAGAGTTTCATGTTTGATATAATAGCATGAATCATACGAGCAAACACATGGCACTACTCATGAACACACATGTAAATGGGCCAACAAGTAAGTGGCATGACTACATCCGTGACTGCTGTGTTCCTTCTCACCATCTTTACTTTGTCATTAATTCAGCATTGAGAGATTTCTGTGTTAAACTGCACTTAAAATCATCCCATACTTGAAGAAAATTTAAAATGTGGAATGTTGAGCAGTAAGGTTCCCCATTATACAAGAAAAGGGACAAATCTTGGTGGGCTAAACACTATTTTCCACCTGGAAATGGAGTTCTGAAAAACATTCAGATATAGAAATATGTCCTGTGATGCAGTTTCATGCAAGAATCAAACACAAAATATAAAATAGAAGCCACAGGTTCTGAAAGTATTTTTGTAAGTAGGTTATTGTAAGAAGGAAATTACATTCAGGAATATTAAAATGTCCTGGAAATGTGATCACATTCAAATTACATTTGGAATTCCATTTCGTTATAAGTATTTTATAACTGTATCCAAAATAATAAAATACTGTACATTATATCATGAAACAATGAATAATACTATCAACTATCCAGACACCAAACTGTTACATTAAGCAAATTATGCAGGCTTTCTATTACATTCTAAATGATTGATGATCTTTTAATAGTGATAAACATCCAATTGTCTTCCTCTGAAAATCAAGTAGTGATCTCTTAGGAAATGAAGAGAAAGATAGCTTGTTTTTGTTGATTGATTTAGATGAGAGTTGCACTATTTGAACTGATTGGCTGTGTTCATGCCAAGTAACTGATGTACCCTAGTTTGTAACATTCTTTTGACTTCAGTTCTTTGAATGTGAAACTCTTAAAAGTTGATGCATTGAAATGGACTTGTGAGGATGACGTTACTTCTCAGAAAACCGTGAATTTACTTCACTCATAAAGACTTGAAAGGTTCAGATAGGTAGAGATAGCCGGATAGCGTTCTAAAATGTATGCGCATTTAGTGTGTCTTGCAAAGTTAAAAGCTTTTCCAAAATGTCAAATACAACCCTTTAGTAAAATAGACATACAAAAATGGTGAAACAATGTATTTCTGCAAAATCTCTGAAATCTCTTGAGTATTCAACCCCTTTGTTATGGCAAGCCCAAATAAGTTCAGGAGTAAAAATTTGCTTATCAAGTCACATAATAAGTTGCATGGACTCATTCTGTGTGCAATAATAGTATTCAACATGATTTTAGAATGTGTACCTCATCTCTGTACCCCACACATACAGATACAGTTGAAGTCAGAAGTTTAAATACAATGAGGTTGGAGTCATTAAAACTTGTTTTTCAACCACTCCACAAATTTCTTGTTAACAAACTAATTTTGGCAAGTCGGTTAGGACATCTACTTTGTGGATGACACAAGTAATTTTTCCAACAATTGTTTACAGACTGGATGTATTTCAATGCCTACCTTCAAACTCAAACTTTGCTTGACATCATGGGAATATCAAAATAAAAAAATGGTGGACCTCCTGTCACGGCTTTCGTCAGAAGAAGAGGAGTCATTGGACCAAAATGCAGCGGGGTACGTGTTCATCTTTATTAGCTTAACTGACTGAACACTGAATACAAAATAACAAAAGAATAGCCAAAACAGTTCTGCAAGGTGCAACCAACACTAAACAGAAAATAACCACCCACAACTAACAGTGGGAAAACAGGCTACCTAAGTATGGTTCTCAATCAGAGACAACGAAAGACAGCTGTCCCTGATTGAGAACCATACCTGGCCAAAACATAGAAATACAAAACCTAGACATACAAACATAGAATGCCCACCCACATCACACCCTGACCAAACAAAAATTAGAAACACGGTCAGGGCGTGACCAGGGCGTGACACCTCCACAAGTCTGGTTCATCCTTGGGAGCAATTTCCAAATGCCTGAAGGTACTGTGTTCATCTGTACAAACAGATAACCACCATTGGACCACGCAGCCGTCATACCGCTGAAGAAGGAGACGCGTTCTGTCTTCTACAGATTAACGTACATTGGTGTGAAAAGTGCAAATCAATCCCAGAACAACAGCAAAGGACCTTGTGGAGATGCTGGAGGAAACAGGTACAAAAGTATCTATATCAACAGTAAAACGAGTCCTATATCGACATAACCTGAAAGGCCACTCAGCAAGGAAGAAGCCACTGCTTCAAAAACGCCATAAAAAAGCCAGACTACGGGTTGCAACTACACATGGGGACAAATATCATACTTTTTGGAGAAATGTCCTCTGGTCTGATGAAACAAAAATATAACTGTTTGGCCATAATGACCATTGTTATGTTTGAAGGAAAAAGGGGGAGGCTTGCAAGCCAAAAAACACCATCCCAACCGTGAAGCACGGAGGTTGCAGCATCATGTTGTGGGGTGCTTTGCTGCAGAAGGGACTGGTGCACTTCACAAAATAGATGGCTTCATAAGGGAGGAAAAATATGTGGATATAATGAAGAAACATCAAATCAAATGTATTTATATAGCCTTCTTACATCAGCTGATATCTCAAAGTGCTGTAAAGAAACCCAGCCTAAAACCCAAACAGCAAGCAATGCAGGTGTAGAAGCACGGTGGCTAGGAAAAACTCCCTAGAAAGGCCAAAAACTAGGAAGAAACCTAGAGAGGAACCAGGCTATGAGGGGTGGCCGGGTGGCCGGGTGCCGGGTGGAGATTATAACAGAACATGGCCAAGATGTTCAAATGTTCATAAATGACCAGCATGGTCAAATAATAATAATCACAGTGGTTGTCGAGGGTGCAGCAAGTCAGCACCTCAGGAGTAAATGTCAGTTGGCTTTTCATAGCCGATCTTTAAGAGTATCTCTACCCCTCCTGCTGTCTCTAGAGAGTTCAAAACAGCAGGTCTGGGACAGGTAGCACGTCCGGTGAACAGGTCAGAGTTCCATAGCCACAGGCAGAACAGTTGAAACTGGAGCAGCAGCACGGCCAGGTGGACTGGGGACAGCAAGGAGGCATCATGCCAGGTAGTCCTGAGGCATGGTCCTAGGGCTCAGGTCCTCCGACAGAGAGAAAGAAAGAGAGAAAGAGAGAATTAGAGAGAGCATACTTAAATTCACACAGGACGCCGGATAAGACAGGAGAAGTACTCCAGATATGACAGACTGACCCTAGCCCCCCGACACATAAACTACTGCGGCATAGATACTGGAGGCTGAGACAGGAGGGGTCAGGAGACGCTGTGGCCCCATCCGATGATACTCCCAGACAGGGCCAAACAGGCAGGATATATCCCCACCCACTTTGCCAAAGCACAGCCTCCACACCACTAGAGGGATATCTTCAACCACCAACTTACCATCCTGAGACAAGGCCGAGTATAGCCCACAAAGATCTCCACCACGGCACAACCCAAGGGGGGGCGCCAACCCAGACAGGAAGATCACGTCAGTGACTCAACCCACTCAAGTGACCTTGAACATCTCAAGACCTCAGTAAAACTTGGTGTCAAATGGGTCTTCCAAATGGACAATGACCTCAAGCATACTTCCAAAGTTGTGGCAAAATGGCTTAAGGACAACAAAGTCAAGGTATTGGAGTGGCCATCACAAAGCCCTGACCTCAATCCTGTAGAAAATTTGTGGGCAGAACTGAAAAAGTGTGTTTACTGAAGACTTAAAGGTTGAGACCGAGGTTGAGACTGAGTCTGCATCTCTCACATAGGTAGGCAGACCATTCCATAAAAATTGAGCTCTATAGGAGAAAGCCCTACCTCCAGCTGTTTGCTTAGAAATTCTAGGGACAATTAGGAGGCCTGCGTCTTGTGACCGTAGCGTATGTGTAGGTATGTACGGCTGGACCAAATCGGAAAGATAGGTAGGAGAAAGCCCATGTAATGCTTTGTAGGTTAGCAGTAAAACCTTGAAATCAGCCCTTGCCTTAACAGGAAGTCAGTCTAGGGAGGCTAGCACTGGAGTAATATAATCACATTTTTTGGTTCTAGTCAGGATTCTGGCAGCCGTATTTAGCACTAACTGAAGTTTATTTAGTGCTTTATCCGGGTAGCCGGAAAGTAGAGCATTGCAGTAGTCTAACCTAGAAGTAAGAAAAACATGGACTAATTTTTCTGCATCATTTTTGGACAGAAAGTTTCAGATTTTTGCAATGTTACGTAGTTGGAAAAAAGCTATCCTTGAAACAGTCTTGATATGTTGGTCAAAAGAGAGATCAGGGTCCAGAGTAACGCCGAGGTCCTTCACAGTTTTATTTGAGACGACTGTACAACCGTCAAGATTAATTGTCAGATTCAACAGAAGATCTCTTTGTTTCTTGGGACCTAGCACAAGCATCTCTGTTTTGTCCGAGTTTAAAAGTAGAACGTTTGCAGCCATCCACTTTCATATGTCTGAAACACAGGCTTCTAGAGAGGGCAATTTTGGGGCTTCACCATGTTCCATTGAAATGTACAGCTGTGTGTCATCCGCATAGCAGTGAAAGTTAACATTATGCTTTCGAATGACATCCCCAAGAGGTAAAATATATAGTGAAAACAATAGTGGCCCTAAAACGGAACCTTGAACATCTCAAGACCTCAGTAAAACTTGGTGTCAAATGGGTCTTCCAAATGGACAATGACCTCAAGCATACTTCCAAAGTTGTGGCAAAATGGCTTAAGGACAACAAAGTCAAGGTATTGGAGTGGCCATCACAAAGCCCTGACCTCAATCCTGTAGAAAATTTGTGGGCAGAACTGAAAAAGTGTGTACGAGCAAGGAGGCCTTCAAACCTGACTCAGTTACACCAGCTCTGTCAGGAAGAATGGGCCAACATTCTCCCAACTTATTTTGGGAAGCTTGTGGAAGGCTACCCGAAACGTTTGACCCAATTTAAGCAATTTGAAGGCAATGCTACCTAACACTATGTATGTAAACTATGTGTATGTAAACTTCTGACCCACTGGGAATGTGATGAAAGAAATAAAAGCTGAAATAAATAATTCTCTCTACTATTATTCTGACATTTTGTCACGTTCTGACCATAGTTCCTTTGTTATGTCTTTGATTTAGTTTGGTCAGGGCTTGAGTTGGGGTGGGTAGTCTCTGTTCGTTTTTCTATGTTGAGTTTATGTATTTGGCATGGTATGGTCTCAATCAGAGGCAGGTGTCGTTCGTTGTCTCTGATTGAGAATCATACTTAGGTAGCCTTTTCCCACCTGTGTTTTGTGGGTGATTATTTTCTGTTCAGTGTTTTTCCATTCACCGTACAGGACTGTTCGTTTGTTGTATTTTTGTTCAGTGTTCAGTTATTTTATGGACACTTACCACTCTGCGCATTGGTCCTCTTCTTCTTCCACCTATGACGATCGTTACAGAATCACGCTCCAACCAAGGACCAAGCAGCGTGGTATCGGGCAGCAGCGATCTCTGGACTCTTGGACATGGGAGGAGATTTTGGATGGTAAAGGATCCTGGGCATAGGCTGGGGAATATCACCGCCCCAAGGCAGAGCTGGAGGCAGCGGAAGCTGAGCGGCGGCGATATGAGGAAGCAGCACGGCAGTGCGACAGGCACGAGAGGCAGCCCCCACATTTTTTGGGGGGGGAGGCACACGGGGAGTGTGGCAGAGTCAGGTTGGAGACCTGAGCCCACTCCTCGTGCTTACCGAAAGAAGCGCAGTACTGGTCAGGCACCGTGTTATGTGGTCAAGCGCACGGTGTTGCCAGTACGCGCTCACAGCCCGGTGGGCTATAGGCCAGCCCCCCGCAAGTGTCAAGCGAGAGTGGGCATCCAGCCAGGGCATGTTGTGCCAGCGCAGCGTGTTTGGTCTCTGGTTCGCCGTTTCGGCCCAGGGTAACCTGTGCCGGCTCTGCGTGCTGTGTCTCCGAGGCGCTGGGAGGGGGCATTTCGTTCTATGCCTGCACTCCGCCCGTGCCGGGCGAATGTGGGTATTGAGCCGAAGGCAGAGGTGCAAGTGGTATGCACCAGGGCTCCAGTGCTCACCGACAGCCCGGTTCAACCTGTGCCTGCACTCTGGATGGTCCGGGTTAAAGTGGTCATCGAGCCTGGAGGAGTGGTGCCAAGGCTGCACACCAGGGCTCCAGTGCTCCTCCACAGCCCGGTCCATCCGGTGCCTCCTCCAAGCACCAGGCCTCCTGTAGGTCTCCCCAGCCTGGTGGGTCCTGTGGCAGCCCCACGCACCAGGCTGTCTCTCCGTCTCCTCCCTCCAGGTTTGCCCGTCTGTCAGGAGCTGCCAGAGCCGCCCGTCAGTCAGGAGCTGCCAGAGCCGCCCGTCACTACGGCGCTGCCGGAATCGCCCTTCTCTCCGGCGCTGCCGGAGTCTCCCGTCTGTCCGGTGCTGCCGGAATCTCCCGTCCATTCGGGACCCTCTGCAGGGGTCCCCAGTTCGAGGCCCCCGCCGCGCCAGGTGAGCCACTCAAGTGGGCCGAGACTCCACGTCCCACGCCAGAGCCGCCACCGCGGACAGACGCCCACCCAGACCCTCCCCTATAGGTTCAGGTTTTTCAGCCGGAGTCCGCACCTTTGGGGGGGGGGGGGGTTCCTTTGTTCTTAGTTATTTTGTTCTGTCTTTGTTTTAGTTTGGTCAGGGTGTGATTTGGGGTGGGTAGTCTATGTTCGTTTTTCTATGTTGCGTTTATGTGTTTGGCCTGGTATGGTTCTCAATCAGAGGCAGGTGTCGTTCGTTGTCTCTGATTGAGAATCATACTTAGATAGCCTTTTCCCACCTGGGTTTTGTGGGTGTTTATTTTCTGTTCAGTGTTTTTCCATTCACCGTACAGGACTGTTCGTTTGTCGTATTTTTGTTCAGTGTTCAGTTTTTTTTATTTTTAAAAATGGACGCTTACCAAGCTGCGCATTGGTCCTCCTCTTCTTCCACCTACGACGATCGTTCCACATTTCACATTCTTAAAATAAAATGGTTATCCTAACTGACCTAAGACAGGGAATTTTTACTAGGATTAAATGTCAGGAATTGTGAAAAACAGAGTAAATGTATTTTATTTGGCTGAAGTGTATGTAAACTTCTGACTTAGACCACTGTCCCTCAGTCGAGCAGTGAATTTCAAACACAGATTCAACCACAAAGAAGGGCACTTATTGGTAGATGGGTGGTCATTGTATATTCCTTTGAGCATGATGAAGTTATTAATTACACTTTGGATGTTGTATTAATACACCAAATCACCACAAAGATACATGTGTCTTTCCTAACTCAGTTGCAGGAGGGGAAGAAAACTGCTCAGGGATTTCACCTTGAGGCCAATGGGGACTTTAAAACAGTTACAGAGTTGAATGACTGTGAAAGGGGAGAACTGAGGATTGATCAACAACATCGTAGTTACTCCACAATACTAACCTAAATGTCAGAGTGAAAAGACAGGAAGCCTGTAGGGAATTAAAATAGTCCAAAACATCATGTTTGATAAGATACTAATAATAAGATACTAATGTAAAACTGCAAAAAAATGTGCTAAAGAAATTAACATCATGTCCTGAAAGTGTTATGTTTAGGACAAATCAAACATAACACATCACTGAGTACCACTATTCATATTTTCAAGCATAGTGGTGGCTGCATCATGTTATGGGTATGCTTGTCATTGGTGAGGACTAGGGAGTTTTTCAGGATAAAAATAAATAGAATAGAGCTAAGCACAGGCAAAATCCTAGAGGAAAACCTGGTTCAGTCTGTTTTCCAACAGACACTGGGAGATAAATTTGCATTTCAGACAATAACTTAAAACACAAGGCCAAATATACACTGGAGTTTCTTACCAAGATGGCATTGAATGGTCCTGAGTGGTCTAGTTACAGTTTTGATTGAAAATATATGGCAAGACCTGAAAACTGCTTCCTAGCAATGATCAACAACCAACTTGACAGAACTTGAAGATTTGTTTTAAGAATGTGCAAATATTGTACAATCCAGGTGCAGTTGTGTAAGTACTTGACTTTATCTGTATTTTACTGTACTATTTATATTTTTGATTACTTTTACACCTCATTCCTTAAGAAAATAATGTACTTTTACTCCATACATTTTCTGTGACACCCAAAAGTAGTGGTTACATTTTGAATGCTTTTAGCAGGACAGAAAAATCGTCCAATTCAAGCACTTATCCCTGGTCATCCTGACTGCCTCTGATCTGGCGGACTCACTAAACACACATGTACATTTTGTCTGATTGCTGGAGTGTGCCCCTGGCTATCCATTAAAAAAAAAAGTTTTTAAATGGTGCCGTCTGGTTTGCTTAATATAAGGAATTTTAAATGATTTATTCTGTTTCTTTTGACATCTTAGCAATTACATGTACTTTTGATAATAAAGTATATTTAAAACCAAATACTTTTAGACTTTTACTCAAGTGGTATTTTACTGGGTGACTTTAACTTTAACTTTTACCTTTACTATTAATGTATCTTTACTTTTACTCAAGTATTACAATTGGGGGGGGGGGGGGGGGGGGGGGGGTTCCACCACTGTCCAGGTATGCAAAGCTCTTAAAGACTTTCCCAGAAAGACTCACAGATGTAATCGCTGCCAAAGGTGATTCTAACATACATTGACTCAGGGGTCTAAATACTTATGTAAATTAGATATTTATGTATTTCAATTTCAATAAATGTACAATTCTAAAAACATTTTTTTCACTTTATCATTATGGGGTATTGTGTGTAGATGAAACAAAAAATCTATTTAATCCATTTTGAATTCAGTCTGTAAAAAAAAAGTGGAATAAGTCAAGGGGTATGAATACTTTCTGAAGGCACTGTGTGTTTATTTTCCATTAGCTGTTAAACATACGTCTTTGAAATGGTCCCTTGAGGTCTCTCGTCCTTATCCCAGTCCGCTCATAATTACAGCCTCCGTGTCTGTGGAGCATATGGAGGAAGTCAATTGATCTAGGCTCTATCCCTCTATTCCTCCAGAAAGAATAGCCCAAAAGTGTTTGAATACCCCTTCTGCCATAGCCTTTTCTCAATCCAAATCATACTTTGCAAACAGCTGCTAAAAGCTGAGGTGAAAAGAGTATGAGACATACAGTACAAGAAATTAATGAGCTGATATACAAAACCCAAAAGAAAAAGTGTGGAGAGGATAATCTTCCTGAATAAGTTATTTATGTGCTACACACATCCCCTCTGAGTAACAGAGCACCAGGTATTATTATTGGGTATTTTAAAAAATACCACAGAAGGCTTGCATTGCATTACATGGTAAAATCTACAGTACATTGAAAAGTAGACCATTTTATGTTCTTGCCAATGTTTTTAGCACTACCTTTCCTTGTTCACAGCATGCTATTACTGGAAATTATGACTTGTAATCTGCGAGACAGGTACGTCAGGGATAATTGCACATAGAGCCATTATCATGCTCTCAAGGCCAAGCATGAAGGCTTTCTTCTGTTGGTCTTCCTTCTGCTTTTTCTGTGCAATTTTTGAGTCTTAAGAACAAGATCCATTTTGGGATTGTATAGAACATTTAATCATTAAGACCCATATCTCTCCATCCCCTACTTTGTGATGGTTTCAGTTGATTAGACCTATTAGCAGGGCCAGTAGTGTACTATGACCAAGAAAAACTCTGATCAGGTCACATGGCCAGGAAAACTTCTGAACCATATTTGTCAGCTATATGCGCGTGGAGGTTCTCATTTAATCACTTCATGTTTCTCTCTTAGGGTTTCATCCTGACCACATATTTAAAGTAATTATATTCAAATTAATTTCAAGTAGAAAAAACACTATTAGGGCCCCAGGAAATCACAGGGTCTTTGCCCCAGGCAATTGCAGTGTCATTGCAGTGTAGGCTTACTACCAGTCTGTATTTGGTCAAATGTGGTGTCAACGTGATGCAATACTCTTTTCAACCTGAGTTTACGGTGGCGCTGTGGGGAATGGTTCCACGGAAGAGGATGCGTCTTTGCTGACGGCTCTATTAGCTAGCTAACTAATACCAACAACATTGAACAGTGTTGAGAAATCACGACTCACTTATGTCGTATGTGCAGAACAAATGTTCCAAGCTTGTCATACATTCGTTTTTTTATTGCCTGCCCTCAAGACGCTAGCCTCAAGCCTGTAAGTTAAACGTTATTCCGCATTTGTTTATTTTTGTGACTGCACAGTCAGCACTAGTCAGTCAGGACTAGTACCAAAGATATTTATAAGCTTTCTGTCTGGGCTAGTACTAGTAGCAAGCTAACGTTAGCATACCGGCTTGACAATGTATTTCTGTTGGTGGTGTATTTTGCTGCATCTGTTACTGTCTGGCCCAAAACGAAATAATATTCAGCTTCGTTTCGGGAAGCTCGTGACTTCAGATGGAACGCTAGCTAGCTGCTATTTTTCAGGGCTAGCTTGGTAGTTAGCATGTTAGTATGAATGGAAAATGGGAGCCACACTTTTTTTCCTGTGGTTAATCTGTAAAATAAAGTAATGACCTACTAACCCGTCGCCAAGTTAATGGTTCTGACTAGGTGGAATACAGCTACGAACGTATCAGGCTATGATAATTTACTTAGCAGGTTAGGTAAATTAACAGCAGACTGAGGCTAAGAAAAGAGTTAGGGTTAGCTAAATTGCTCTCTTAACCTGCTACGAAAAGTTACTTCCGCTCTTAGCTGTACTCAATCGACTCACTACACAGGCTAATTGCGCATAGCCCATAGAGAACAATAGTAATGGATTTTTTTTGTAGGCACTAACTCCGCCATGTTTTTGGGGGATAAACGTCGGTAATAAGGCATGTTGTAAACACAGGTTTAGGAGATATTATCAATAAATCCATTCCAATAAGATCTGTTGGACAAAAGTTTGGATGTTGCCACACACATACCTACATGTTAACAAAATTAAGGAAGTTTCTTTTAAAAGTATTCATAAATATTATCCTGCTAACCACTATATGAACAAGTTTAAGGCAAACATCAACTCAAATTGTTCCTTTTGTAATGACCACCCAGAAACAGTGTTGCATCTTTTTTGGCATTGCATTCATGTAAGGAAACTGGCAAGACATCAGTAGATTTATAATTGAACACATTTATGAAGATCTTACACTATTGTGAAGAGATGTACTGCTTGGATTCTTTACCTACGATAGAAATAAGCTGAAACATTTTTATGTAATTACTTTTATTATTCTTTTGGCCAAATTTCATATTCACAAATGTAAATTTACAAACAAAACACATTTTCTTACCTTACAAAAATAAACTGCATTTTAAGACAATTAAATACTCTACTAACAAAAGCTGTTAGAATTATAATTCTATGTATGTCCCTTAAGGTCCTTGTGTAATGCGATATTGTACCCCCTAGACCAATTGTCCATTGTATATATTATTTATATATATACTTGTGTTCCCACATGTACTTCCTGTATTGATATGTTGTTAATTTTTTTTAAAGTCTTAGGAGATCTTAGACCTTTTGTTCTTTGAGATAATCTTCAGTTTGTCACTTTTTGTGAATGTTGAAGAATTTATATATATATATATATATATATATATATATATATATATATATATATATATATATATATATTTGAACCTTTATTTAACTAGGCAAGTCAGTTAAGAACAAAATCTTATTTACATTGATGGCCTAACCCGGCCAGACTCGGGCGACGCTCAGCCAATTGTACGCCGCTCTATGGGACTCCCAATCATGGCCAGTTGTGATGCACCTCTCGAGAGGTGTTTGTTGATGTGTGGCTTGATTGAACCATATTATGCAGGAAATGTGCAGTAATTGGTTGAAATTTCAAGCCCTCTTTTCTTAATTTTTTTCCTGGATGGACTGGCTATTGAACATTCTGCACTGTTTTGAATGTGTTGTCCAGTACCTACCCCATCATGTAATGTAGCAAATGTTGAAATGAACTGAACACAGCCCTGGAGTGTATTCATTAGTCGGACACTGTTGCAAAACGTTTCACACCATTGCAAAACTTTTTGCGGCAGAAACGGTTTACTCCACGTAGAGTATTGGACAAATTCATGTAGGTCCCTCCCCTTTTTAGTTCCATTTGCTTCTATTTGTGTACTTTTCACATTGCTTGGTCTCAGTGAATACACCCCTGATCTAGGCTAAACTCATTTTAGTTGGAAATTACCTGTATGATATATGAATCTTCTGATAAGCTTGTTGCATTTTCAACTTAATTGTAAACTGATATAATCGTTGTTTGTATTACCTCTTTTACCAGTTGCTATACAGAGAGATTTGTGATGTAGCAACCAGTAAGTGGGAGCTGGCAACAATCGAACCATGGAAGATGATTCCCCAACCCTGAAACCCAGGCGCATCCAGAACCAGAATGTAGTCCATCGACTGGAGCGGCGGCGGATCTTCTCTGGACGGGCTGGAGCCCACTGGTACCGCGTGCGCTGCTTCCACCAGAACCTTTTCCCCAACTTCACTGTGGTCAACGTAGAGAAGCCTCCCTGCTTCCTCCGCAAGTTCTCCCCAGATGGACGCTGCTTCATAGCCTTCTCCTCTGACCAGACCTCCCTGGAGATCTATGAGTACCAGGGCTGCCAGGCGGCTGAGGATCTGCTGCTGGGGCAGGATGGGGAGACCCTGGCCAATGGCAATGACCAACGCTCCCTCAACATCCGCGGCCGCCTCTTTGAACGCTTTTTTTCATTACTGCACGTCACTAATGTGGCCTCCAATGGAGAGCACCTGAACCGAGAGTGCAGCCTATTCACTGATGACTGTCGCTATGTAATCGTGGGCTCAGCGGTCTATGTGCCCGAGGAGCCCTCTCCACACTTCTTTGAGGTGTACCGCAACAATGAGTCTGTGACTCCCAACCCCCGCTCTCCGCTGGAGGACTACTCATTGCACATCATTGACCTGCACACTGGCAGGCTCTGTGACACCAGGTCCTTCAAGTGTGACAAGATCATCCTTTCGCATAACCAGGGACTCTACCTCTACCGTAACATACTGGCTGTTCTTTCTGTTCAGCAGCAGACAATCCATGTCTTTCAGGTATATATCTCATCCTGCATCACCCTCTGAACCCTATGCCTACCTGGAAGTAAGATTATCGAATGTAATTAACGTTTTTACAAACATTTTGCATTCATCCGGTAGGTGACATCAGAGGGGACGTTCCTGGACGTGCGAACCATTGGTCGGTTCTGCTACGAAGACGACCTCCTCACTCTGTCTGCGGTGTATACTGAGGCCCGGGCCGAGGGCCAGCCAGGCTTCTCCCGCCTCTACAAGGAGAAGACCATCAACTCCCTGAAGCACAGACTACTGGTCTACCTGTGGAGACGGGCTGAGCAGGACGGCAGCGCCACCGCCAAGCGACGCTTCTTCCAGTTCTTTGACCAGCTGAGACAGCTGAGGATGTGGAAGATGCAGCTACTAGATGAGCACCACCTCTTCATCAAATATACCAGTGAGGACGTGGTCACCCTGCGAGTCACTGACCCCTCTCAGGTACACTTACCCCCTCTTCCCTAATTAAGTTTCTGTAATAAGGCCTGGTTGGTGTGGAAATCATACAAGTGTGCACTTCTGAAAGTGCTATCTGTAAATCCAATCTGCAGTTGATTAGATCCTGTTATTTGATTTTGTTTTTCTGTACTCTACATAAAGGGACTGGGGAATTAATACTGTAGATTCAGGCTCATTTCAGCTTATTGCTCAGAAAACTTCTGTTATGAAAAATTGAAATTGATTTTGTCTCAAACATTAACTATAGGCCTATTTCATATGATTGTTTGCTGCTGTGGCATTAGTGCATATCGTCTTTATTTCTAACTTCATATCTGTCTGCTCTTCTCTCAGCCCTCGTTCTTTGTAGTGTACAACATGGTGAGCACAGAGGTGATGGCAGTCTTTGAGAACACCTCTGACAAACTGCTGGAGCTGTTTGAGAACTTCTGTGACCTGTTCCGGAACGCCACGCTCCACAGTGAAGCTGTTCAGTTCCCCTGCTCTGCCTCCAGCAACAACTTTGCACGGCAGGTCCAGAGAAGGTATTGGTGACTGGGGGGAAGGCCCACCGCAGGGCTACCATGAAAATAAATCCATACAGTGTGGCCCAGTCCAAAGGCCAATAAATTGAACCAATTTACAGAAATTAGACTCTTAAAACAGTGTTTAGTAGAGTTCTGAGAATTTCACAGTATTCCTTAGAATTTTCCAGTTAAGTGATTCAGAAATCTTTCTGCTTATGCTCCTTCCTCGTCAGGTTCAAAGACACCATAGTGAATGCAAAGTATGGCGGTCACACTGAGGCTGTGAGGAGGCTGCTGGGACAGCTGCCCATTAGTGCTCAGTCCTACAGCAGCAGCCCCTACCTCGATCTTTCTCTCTTCAGCTACGACGACAAGTGGGTGTCTGTGATGGAACGGCCCAAAACATGTGGAGACCACCCCATCAGGTAACATTGACTAGATAATGCTGATTTCTAATGTTTTTCTGTAGGGCACAACAAACATTTTTGCTTTAAGTAAAAATTACATGTAATTAATAATCAATCATTCATACCATAAAACTTCAATTAATAAAGGGGTGCTATTTGCTTCAACTGTGGAGCTGCCCCGAAGTCTGTTAGAGACATCAATCATTCAGAGTGAGATAGAGATTCTGTTAGATTCCACCGGAGCATGAATGCATCATTCAAATTTTCTTGACCAGGTGTTTATTATAGAGACCTCCATTTATTAGCTAAAATGTGTAAATGATGCCTGGCCATTATAAAAGGCAGGGACTTGTTGGAGACTGTTTAATCAACATTTTATGGTAACTGTAAGCTCTCTTGTTTTTGAAACGATTACATTTATTGTTAGGAAATGAAACTACAATAACTAATAACGTTATAGGACAACCATTTGGATGTTACTGTGTGTTCCTAGATACCCTCTTTCATTTCAAACTTGCATTTGAAAAGACTGACTGTTTTTCTTGTTAACTGCAGGTTTTACGCTCGGGACTCTGGCTTGCTGAAGTTCAAGATCCAGGCAGGCCTCCTGGGCCGGCCCATTAACCATGCCGTCCGGCGGCTGGTGGCCTTCACATTCCACCCCTTTGAGCCGTTCGCCATCTCAGTACAGAGGACCAACGCTGAGTATGTGGTGAATTTCCACATGCGTCATGTCTGTGTATGAGAGGAAAGCAGTGGACTAGACCTGGAGAACTTGGCATTGTACTGTGTAGAGCAAAAAGCAGTCACTCTGCCTTTTTTCTCCCCCTAGTGTGAGGAACAAAATAAGACTGGACTGTGGGCAGAACCACTTGAAGTTGAAATTGGGAGCTTGGGGATGGGGGATGGATTCCTTGCAGGGACCAAAGATGTTTTTGGCTGGCTCTCAAAATGTACTTTTTTGGTCACATTTTATTCTATGTATTTTTATTTAACCTTTTTACATTTGTTTTATATTTCAATAAAATGATTTAAATATTGATTGTGATTCTTTATTATGAATATTTTACTAGAATAATGACTATCTGTAATATGCTTTGCTTAGTGGACTTAGTTATTAAAACCTGATTGGTCTAAAGCGTCTTTAACATGAGCAAAAAGGGGACAATGTAATTTATTTTCCTCTTTTCCAATTTAACAAATTATCTACTATATGTTGCTAACCTAGCTCATACTGTGTTAGAAATGAAATACATTATGTGGGTAAGTTATAAAGGAAATTACCATTAATGTTATTTGAAAATACCGATTCCTTGTTGACCCGATCACCGAAAACACTAAAGAATATCTGAGCACTGCTGTCTGTGGGATTATCTTAATTATCAATACTTTGTTTTGACAAGTCAAGTATGAAGAATTTCACAAGGACGTTACTACTGTAATGTACTCATAGCTGTAGCCATATTTTGGAATACATGATTGTTTAATGTTATTTACAGTTGAGCAGATGTTGTTATTATCAAGAACAAATTCAAATTGTAGGTACAGTTTTTGTGCTGCTTTATTTCAGGTTGCTGTCAGCACCATTTGGAGTGTACATCCATGCTAGTAATTACTCCAACTTATGAATTTGACCTAATATATCTTGCTTGCATTACTGATAAAAAAAATAATAATAATCTGAGGTGGATGCATTCTTGGGATTATCCACTGCATGAGCCTCTGCCTGCAGGAAATGTGGAGTGAAAAGTCTCAGCTGAGGAGTGGAACGAGAAGTGTGGTCCAACTGGAGCTTTCTGTGGGTGTGTGAGTGGGAAGATGTATGTGTACATCACCTTTCTCATTTAACTCAGACATAATGATACTGCAGCAAAACGGGACCAAAAAGACAAAGGAATGGAGAAAAAAATGCTATGGCGATCATGTTTTCACAGTGCAATCAGCTCAGTTTTGAAAAAATAGGAAGTCAAATTTGCAGGGCATTTCCCTCATTTTATGATGATTTTATCTAGCTCATTTATCTACATTCAGGTTCATAATTATTAGCACCCTTGATAAAGATGAGCAAAAAATACTATAAAAGAATTACAAATACTGAACTATATGGTATGCTCTAAACAATTAGGAAATTATATTTTATACTATTACAATTGCCCAGAGAACGATAGGTGTAACAAGTAATACAAAAAAATCTCTAAAAGATAGGTGTGTTAATCATTTTGACCCCTGTTTTCAAGCACCCTCCCGTTGAGACTTTTTCTAACATGTTTTATAAGATTGGAGAACACGTTGGGAGGGATCTTAGACCATTCCTCCACACAGAACCTTGATATCTTTCGCCTGCTCTCATAGACTACCCTTTTCAATTCAAACCCCAGCTTTTCAATGGGGTTCAATTCCAGAGACTGAGATGAGCATTGCAAAATGTTGAGCTTGTGGCCAATTAAGCATTTCTTAGTGGATTTTATATTTATTACTTGTTAAACTAAATCTATTTCTCAATTTTCTTAGTAGAAAATATCTAATTGTCAAAACATTTTTAGCATGCAATATATATACTGAACAAAAATATAAACTCAACATGTAAAGTGTTGGTCCCATATTTCATAAGCTGAAATAAATGATCCCAGAAATGTTCCATACACAGAAAAAGCTTATTTCTCTCAAATGCTTTGCACATATTTGTTTAGATGCCTGTTAGTGAGAATTTCTCCTTAGCCAAGATAATCCATCCACCTGACATGAACTGTAACTCAGTAAAATCGTTGAAATTGTTGCATGTTGCATTTATATTTTTGTTCAGTTTAGCTCAGTATTTGTATTATTTCGTTTTTTTTATCAAAGGTGCCAATAATTATGGACCAACTGTAAATCAGAAGGTTACTCTTCTACAACAGATTTATAAGTGAAGGGAAATAGATGACGTTCATGTCAACCAACATTCATAAGATGTTTAACGTACTATCCTCTTTTAAGCGCCTCTCAAGGTTAAATGCCTCTGTGTTCTGTGCCCATCTGTAGACTCAATGGAATAAAGCAAAGTGTGGTAACAGGCTTTATCACAAAAGACAAAGGCGTGTCATACCAGCTAAACAATCTATTACTGCAAAGATTTGAAAATCCATTTCAGCTTGATTCAGGGCTGAAATACTTAGGCATATGTGTCCCATCTGAATAACAGATAACAGTTAGGTGAGTTCTACAGTAGGCTTTGAACACTTGGGAAACTAAAGTTGGGAAATGTATAGCATGGTGCTGATATGCATTTTTTCTTCGTATCTGTGTCCATTCCTCAGTAAGAAATCAATCCTGAAACGTATCTTACTGTATTAACCAAATGTTAGAATAAATGTATGAGTAATAACTGCTACCCAGCTAGTTGCCTGTCACCCTGCTCTGCAGTAATCTCCAATCAGATAGTGGGAGTAAGTCCAGGGCAGCTGGACAAAGGGCCAAGCGTAGTGATATCCTGCCGGCCCCCATCAGAGGCCCAGCTCTCTGGGGTTAACTTGTGAACAGACAGCAGGTGCTGTGGGATTAAGTGTTCACCCTGCCTCTGGTTACAGGCTAATTGAACACATTCAAACACCTGCTTGACAGCTATGGGAGGATTCTGCTGCTGTGATGGGAATGGGGAATAGGAGGAGGTGGTGGTGGTGATGAGAGGTTAGGTAGGGGTTCCAGCAGTTAGTTGATTAATTTGTAATATTTTCTGATGTAGGATGAATTAAATCTCTTGTAGATCTCATTATGTCTCAGAGAAATGTGAAATCTAGCATGTGAGTGAGTGACAGAGCATACGGTAGCTTGTCTTTACACTTCTTTGCATTATTGAAAGTATACCCACCCTTTTTGACTTGTAGTTCACTTCACTGATGCTGATGTACTGTATCTTTCAATGAAAATTTGGTTCATGATCCTCATAAATGAAGTTTGTTCACCTTATTGGAAATGGATTTACTCATTTGCACGAAAGGATCACAGTAATGTATGAACAATAGGAGGAGATGATCTCAGTGACAAACACATGTATTATGTTCTACTTCTAATGTATTGTAGGTATTTTTGGTGTTACTGGCACACATGAAATAAAGGTGGTCTTGTACAAATGCATGAACATTAATGTCCATAAAATATGTTTTCTTGGTCAATGTCAGACGCCTCATGTTAATTTGATGTATGTTTAGTCACAATGTATGATCGGGCAAAGGCCTCATGTGGAATATGTGTCTTCTGTAGCACAGCTAAGGAGCCAGCAGATGAGCGCTCCGCTGTTGGCCTGACCTTGGTTGCTATGGCTACGAGGTGCATAGAGTGTTATAGCCACTGTCTGCCTGGTAACCCAGTCCCTGCTAATTGCTGTTGTCTTGGCAACGCAGCAACCAATGTAATCCTAGGAAAGGGCAACAATCATAAATGTATAAATGTATCTGCTGCTTGCTTGTCATGTCTACGAGACATGCAGGATGATGCCATTCTTAGGTTTATGACTAGAGCATCAGACCATTGATATTAGATCCTCCCAGTTTAGACCCAGTACTACATAAGCTATCTGTGCCTGCCACTGCCACTTGTTCAATAGACTTCAAATATGAACCGGAAAGGGCCTGTTTTAGCAGGGTCATTTTCGTACTGTAATTTAATACAGTGGAAGCATGCTGCCCTGATTTTCTCCAGTGACACATAGCTCAGTTAAGCATCAGTTAAAGAAGAGCTGTAGAGAAAGTGACTTGAGATTGTCTGTTTCCAATCAACAACCTTGGTTCAATTTCTTCATTATTATCTTCTCAAATGTACAACCCTTCAAGAAAGTGTTTTCTAAAATGCAAGGCCATTATTTATTGGGTGGATATGGAATTATACTTGAGGCCTGATTACCAACAACGACGAGACCGACTACAGGGTGGAGGTGAGAGCCCTGGCAGAGTGGTGTCAGGAAAGTAACCTCTTTCTCAACGCCAATAAAACAAAGGAGCTAATCTTGGACTATAGGAGACAGCAGAGAGAACACACCCCCATCCACATCAATATGGCCACAGTGGAGAGCTTCAAGTTCCTCCACATGCACATCACTGAGGACCTGAAATGGTCCCTCCACATCAACACTGTGGTGAACAAGGTGCAACAACGCCTCTTCAACCTCAAGAGGTTCACGGATGGTCAGTCCTAAGACCCTCACAAATGTATACAGATGCACCATAGAGAGCATTCTGTTGGGCTGCATCACCGCCTGGTACGACAACTGCACTGCCGTACATACACTGCCACCCGCAACCGCAGGGCTCTCCAGAGGGTGGTGTGGTCAGGCCAACACATACACCGCCTGCCACTCAGGACATCTAAAGCATCCGGTGTCACAGGAAGGCCAAGACCTCAGCCACCCGAGCCACGGCCTGTTAACCCCACTACCATCTAGCAGGAGGAGACAGTACAGGTGCATCAAAGTTGGGACCGAGAGACTGAAAAACAGCTTCCATCTCAAGGCCATCAGACTGTTAAGCAGTCATTGCTAGCTGGCCTCCACCCAGTACCCTGTCCTGCACCTTAGAGACTGCTGACCAATGCACATATGTGTAACCTTCATTTAACTAGACAAGTCAGTTAAGAACAAATTCTTATTTACAATGACGGCCTACAGCCAGCCAAACCCGGATGACACTGGGCCAATTGTGTGCCGACCTATGGGACTCCCAATCATGGCCGGTTGTGATACAGCCTGGATTCTAACCAGGGTGTCTGTAGTTACGCGTCCAACACTGAGATGCAGTGCCTTAGACCGCTGCTCCACTCGGGAGCCTGAGTCATTGAACACTGGTCAAAATGGTTGCATAATGTCTATTGTTCTGAAATCGATTCTGTAGTTAGAAACAAATAAGATTACCATTGCTGCAACATTATTCTGTTGAATTGTCATTTAAATTAGCAGTTGCTACATACATTGTACCCATTGATTCTTGAATAATATAATTTATAAATGCCTCATGAGCTTAGTTCAACTGTCACACCCCATCAGATCCCCAAATATAAGCTTGTTTTACTCCCATGTTTGTAAACAAAGAAAATGTACGCAAACACCATGTAGCCTCAAACATGGTTAAAACTATGATTTGGATTTCATGGATGGTCAGTCCTTGCATCCATAGTTCTGCTTATGAATTTGAGAGTCGTTACATTTCTCCAGTCCCAAACAAGATTCTCTGGTCTGATGAAACCAAGATTGAACTCTTTGGCCTGAATTCCAAGCGTCACGTCTGGAAGAAATCTGTTACCATCCCTACGGTGAAGAATGGTGGTGGCAGCATCATGCTGTGGCAATGTTTTTCAGCAGCAGGGACTGGGAGACTAGTTAGGATCGAGGGAAAGATGAACGGAGCAAAGTACAGAGAGATCCTTAATGAAAACCTGCTCCAGAGCGCTCAGGACCTCAGAATGGGTTGAAGGTTCACCTTCCAACAGGACAACCACCCATAGCACACAGCCAAGACAACGCAGGAGTGGCTTCGGGACAAGTCTCTGAATGTCCTTGAGTGGCACAGCCAGAGCCTAGACTTGAACCTGATTGAACATTTCTGGAGAGACCTGAAAATAGCTGTGCAGCAACGCTCCTCAACCAACCTGACAGAGCTCGAGAGGATCTGCAGATAAGAATGGGAGGAACTCCACAAATACAGGTGTGCAAGCTTGTAGCATCATAACCAAGAAGACTTGAGGCTGTAATCGCTGCCAAAGGTGCTTCAACAAGCACTGAGTAATGGGTCTGAATACTTATGTAAATGTTATATTTCATTTGATTATTATTTTTGCAAAAATTTCTAAAAACCTGTTTTTGCTTTGTCATTATGGGGTATTGTGTATATCTATGAGGGAAAAAAACAATTGAACCAATTTTAGAATAAGGCTGTTACCTAACAAAATGTGAAAAAAGTGAAGGGGTCTGAATACTTTCCGAAGGCATTGTATATTGTACATACTGTCTATTCACACAACATTTTTATATTCCGGACTCTGACATTGTTCGATTTGGTATTGCTCGTTCTGATACTTCTTAATTTCCTGTTTCTTCTTATTTTTGATTTTATTATTATTGGGATTATTTGGGGATTATACAACGGGTGGGTCTAATCCTGAATGCTGATTGGTTAAAATCACATTCCAGACGGTGTTATTCCACAAATTACCACTGGAAAAATGTATGATGTTAAGATGCCTATTTACTCTGTTCCATCTGACTGCACAATCCACTGTTTTATCAGCCCAGCCAGGCAATTTATAAACTTGATCTCCAATATAGAAAGCATCTAGACATTATCTCATTATCTCTTTTAGACTAACAGATAATTTTCAGCAGAGCAGATTTCAACAGTATATAAACCTTGCCATCTGTCCCTCCGGCATTTGCAACATTGTTTCAATATTCAAATTCGATCTCCAGTTGTCCCATTGTAATGAACGTGTCGGGAGTCAGGACGAGACAGACAGGCAGGCAGCTTTTCTCAGCCAGTCAAAATCATGAATCAAGTGGCACAATTCTTTGGGATGTATACAAAGGTAAAACAAAATGAAGTGCAGCTAGTTTGCAGTCTTTCCAGCTTCAGCTTGAAGTAGCTAGCTCCTCTGAACAACAGTGTCCTGACAAAAGAGCACATTTTCAATGCCATGCGAAATCACGCTTCATTAGCTCATTGTTATGGTTGCATCCAAATAAATGTCACTAGAAAACAGCTTAAACTAATGCAAATACAGCTACTGTTGTTATTCTGGCTGCAATGTTTGACATGACTGTAAATTAGACGTGGTTGGCTAGTTAGCAAGCAAGGGATAAGAACGTTACCAGCCAGTATTGCAATGTAACATAGATACAGAAAATAAAGACTGGGTCTCGTCTCTGGCAACCGAACTGAAGGAACGAACAACCAGCTGGCTTGGGTAGCAACCCTAGATTTGTGTTGGGACTATATCTTGTGGAAGGATGAAACTAATAAATTAATAAAAAGTAACATTTTTAATGAAAATATGGCCATCATTATTTGAATATGTTGGTAACCTGTTGTATAAAAGTGATAATGCCCTTGAAGACAGTGTTTGGAGGATATATTGGCCCTCAACTTCGTCTTGAGCCTAACAACACCCATTATCACTTCATTATTTGCATATTAGTATTGTACTGTTAGACGTTTACTGCACTGCTGGAGCGAGAAACACAAGCATTTCACTACACCTGCTTTAAAGTCTGCTAATCTGTGTACGAGACAAATAAACTTTGATTTGATTTAGATACTGTCTGTCTGAGGTGAGACCTGAGTAGGCGAAGGATGGAATGTGTTGAGACTGCCTGCTGCTCTGTCATTACAAAGACAATACCTCATTACAGCCATAAGGTCTGGCAAGACACAGGTGCAGACACAGAGGCTGGATGGAGTGACTGAGGGAGGAGAAAGTCATGTCATTACTTACCTAAATGAACTGCACTGATACAGTCAATGTACTAGTACAGAATGTCACATAATTGTCTAAATGTTTGGTTTGTTATAACTAGGCTATTTGTAGTTGTATTTATTATGGATCCCCATTAGTTCCTGCCAAGGCAGCAGCTACTCTTCCTGGGGTCCAAACACACCAAGGCACATCACACACACACAAAAAAAACAGTACATCATATAACATTACTACACCACTACATATCTACAACATAAAATGTACACTATCACCATAGAACATGATTAAAATGTATGTGTGTATAGCGTGCGTGTTAGTGTGTATGAGTACGCATGTGTGTGTGCGCCTGTGTGTGTTTGTGTCTCTTCACAGTCTGAGTTGTTCCATAAGTTTTATCAGTTAAAAAAAAGAAGGATTTTACTGCTTGCATCAGTTACTTGACGTGGAATAGAGTTCCATGTAGTCATGGCTCTGTGTAGTACTGTGTGTTTTCCGGAGTCTGTTCTGGACTTGGAGATTGTGAACAGACCCCTGGAAGCATGTCTTGTGGTGTATGTATGGGTGTCTGAGCTGTGTACTAGTACTACTACTACTTTGAGCCGGGAGAGATTCACTTGACCATATGATCGTAGTCCAGCTGCGACAAAACTAGGACCTGTAGGACTTGTTTTGTTGATAGCAATGTCAAGAAAGCGGAGTAGCGCTTTATTACGGACAGACCTCTCCACATCTTAGCTACCGTTGCATCAATATATTTTGATCATGACAGTTTACACTCAAGGGTTACACCAAGCAGTTTAGTCTCCTCAACTTGCTCAATTTCCACGTCATTCATAACAAGATTTAGCTGAGGTTTAGTGAATGGTTTGTCCAAAATACAATGCTTTTAGTTGGTGAAATATTTAGTAATAGTAATAGCTTAGTAATAGCTTATTACTTGCCACCCAATCTAAAACTGACTGCAACTATTTTTATAATTTGCTGTGATAGCTGACGTGTGTAATGTTGAGTCATCAGCATACATAGACACACAGGCTTTATTCAGTCAATGGCTTTATGTCAATCAATGGCAATATAGACTGTCTCAGAGTCTTGTACAGTATAGAGAGTGCAGAAATCTTGATTTCTGGATTTCAGCATATCACAATCAGCCAGGGCTGGCTCCAGGCACAAGTGACATACGCGGCGGTCCCTTATGCCGCTGAGATTTTTAGGAACTCAGTCGGGGTCTCAACTTACTGTTGAGACATAGTAGTGAAACACACAAGGTGCAATTTCGAAAATTGTGTATCAGCAGTTTTCCTTTTCCTTTTTGGCTCCTGAGTGGCGCAGCGGTCTAAAGCACTGCATCTCAGCGCAAGAGGTGTCACTATAGACCCTGGTTCAATTCCAGGCTGTATCACAACTGGCTGTGTTTGGGAAGTGCACAATTGGCCCAGTGTCATCCGGGTTAGGGTTTGGCTGGGGTAGGCCATCATTGTAAATAATAATTTGTTCTTAACTGACTTGCCTGGCTAAATAAATAAATAAAATTGTTATGACACTCATTAAACATTTTTAGATAGCTAAATTAGTCTAGCCAGCTATCTAAACTTGTAGTAATCTGGCTGAATTACCAGCCGGGTATGAAGGGCACATAGCCAGAGGCCCCCATTGATTTTGTTAGTCACTCAGATATCATTCATTTTACCTGGCAAGTCAGTTAAGATCAAGTTATTATTTACATTGACAGGCTAGGAACAGTGGGTTAACAGCCTTGTTCAGGACAACAGATTTTTACCTTGTCAGCTCAGGGATTCGATCTAGCAACCTTTCAGTTACGGGCTTAACGCTCTAACCACTAGGCTACCTGCCATCCCTAGAATAAGTCATGGCAAAATGTGTAAAATCGCAGGAAATTTGCTTTAAAATTGCACATTTTTCTCTCCACCCCATGTCAAAATTAGTAGAATTGAATGAATAAAGTTATAAAATTGCTAAATATTCTCTCTGCCCCATGGAAAAATATGTAGAATTGCAGAAAACTTGCTTTAAAACTTCAAAACTTCTCTATGCCCCATGACAGAATGCAGAAGCTCTGATAACCAGCCAGTTATTTACATGTGTAGACCAGTAACCAGAGAGTTAACTACTCCAATAAGTCACTGTGTCAGTCTGTGCGTGTGTCAGTTAGTCAGAGTAGCTGGGCCTCTCAGCCAAAGGAATAGCATCCATCTGTGAGCTCATTAGGAAGACATGCATGAGGAGTACTATGATGATTAAGACAACCTGACCCATGCCAGACATATGTAAAGGACTTCACGCTGCTTGCATAGCGAGTACCACTTCCTCCTGATTCAGCTCACACTGTGGCTCAAACCCAGAACCTCTGCCTTGCTAGCACACATGACTGCTCTCCTGAAGCAGCCTACCAGTCGGCACCAAGCGAAAAGCTAGCCAGTCGGTGGCACAAGTGGGGACATTTCAGGCTAAGGAGTATGTTTCACACATCCCCATGGACAAGAGACCTTACTCATTTTACATCATCCATACCAGAGGAATAGATTATAACATGGTGGGTTGATATGTTCTTTATAACTGTTGTTGGTTCACCTGCACTGTACATGTGAGGCCAACCCACCGCCCCCCCCACAGGTCTTCAGAGCCCCCCCACAGTGAGGCAGACTTACACGGCTCATTGTGCATCCAGCACTGACTTCAGTTCCGTCTCAGGCACACACCTGATTTGGCATCAGCGGGGGGCTTCTGGTGGAGCAAAACTTAGTAGCACTGCGAGACTTTATATATAACAAGAAGGAAATGCTTAAGCTACCTAAATGACATTGTCTACATGGCAACATGTTCATGTACTAAAACATGTGAGTTGAAACATTCACATGTAGGCAATACTAAAATTTGTGATACGTATACCATACACTGAATATGATCCCCAATGGAAAAGAGAATGATTGAACTGAAACAAATGATTTGTATTGACTAATTCAATTGTCTGTTCTGTCAACAGACACATTTACCTCAGCCTACTCATAAATAAATCAAACCAAATGCTCATATTACTGTTCTTGTCTGGTTGCCCAGATGTATTCATATTCTGGCCTGTTTCTCTAGGTTAGTGAACTGGGGAGATGGGGAGGGATATAACCAGCCATCATCACCATTCCCACATTAAATTGAGGCTATTAGATTGATATTAAAGGGACAATTGGGTGTATAGGACATGGCTGGCTGAGAGAGAGAGAGGGAGAGAGAGAGAGAGAGATAGAGAGAGAGAGAGAGAGAGAGAGAGAGAGAGAGAGAGAGAGAGCGAGAGATAGTGAGAGAGCGAGATAGTGAGAGAGCGAGATAGTGAGAGAGCGAGAGAGAGTGTTAGAGATCGAGAGAGAGGGAGAGAGTGTGAGAGTGAGAGGGGGAGCGTTATGTGTTATGCCCTGCCTGGTTGGGACACCGTGGCCTGTGTGCTATGATGTGAGTCACCACTCAGACATGGGCACTGCTCCACAGACGCCAGTGTCAGCTAATGAGTTACCAGGCGAGGGAGCGGATGCAGGCCTGACATGGCTGTAGAGTTGTTAGAGAGGGCTTGCTGGGCGACCTGGGTTCAGACCTTTTACAGACACACACACGCCCGCTGTTCCCCCTCCACTGGCCCCATCTCTGCTGTACAGAGGAACAATGAGAAAAGGCGCCTTAAGGATCACGGTAGGGGTTTAACAAACTCAAAGATGTAAAGCATTTTCCATACCAGGAAATGAATATCGGCTAAAATGAAAATCGCTTTGTTACAGAAAATATGGCAACAGTCATTGTGATTTCTAGATAGTAAGTGACGTGTTTATGAAATCCAAAGAAACAATTTGCACAACAAATCAATTTACAGTGATCTTTGTCTAAATGATGCATATTTCAGTTACAGAGTAAGAGATGGGCATAGGGATGGAGGGAAAATGGTTGTGATATAAGACGTAGAAATGAGTAAAGCAAAATGTTTTTTTAATACAACCAGTGAGAAGAATTCAGCATCCTCTCGTCAGCCATGAGTCCTCTCTAATGAATGGATCTCAATGGATGCTTCCCAAATGGCATCCTATTCATTTCATAGAACACTACTTTTGAACAGAACCCTATGGCACTGGCCAAAAGTAGTGCACCATAAAGGGAATAGGGTGCCATTTGGGATGCAAAGAATAACACCAGTATGGAGAGAGTCAAGATGAGAGGTCTTCAGTAAAGCTCTTCAAACTGGGAGCAAAACATACAGTTCATAAGGGAGCACACAGCAGAATAATCAGCACAGAGAGATTGATATTGACAGCTCTGGACGGGGGGGTATCACTTTGCTCCACAGGATGTGGTCAAGATATTATGGGTGAACGAACATGTTTCGTTGTCTGTATCAATAAGCATTTAGGCCATGAGGGTGGGTATTACCCAATAAACCCTCTCTACCAGAAGTTCAGAACTAGCCTTGGTGTTCACACAGACATTGAATTGTATAAAGACTGTCAGTGCTGTGGCGATGTTGCCACCTTGTGGAAATATAACAAAAAAACACTGATTGTAAATGGAGAAAGAAAGGAACTGAAAATGTGCAGTAATGTGGTTGAAGTCATGCATACTAAATTCAAAGTTCAATATGAATAAATAATGAATTACATATAACAGCCCCTCAATGAGCCAGAAATATCAAGGTCTAAGGTTTTGTTTTCAACATACATATTCTATGGTTGCAGATCTGTTTGTGCTTTAGCTGACTCCTCTGGAGTGTTTGCTATCATGTCAAATATGTATCGCAGCATGGCAGCATGGCAGCATGGCAATGAATGACAAACACATCTACAGCCAGATGAGAGATTTTCTAAACCTAGCCTAAAGCACAACTGTTGAAGGAATTCAGTGACAGAATATATTGACAATTTTATACATTTTTCTATATGCTCAAGACATCCCTCTTGGCACTCTAATATTTTAACTGTTGAGCATCAAGTTTTCTATCATGCATGTATTCTTTTCACATACTGTAGGTTCTTACAAGGAATTATCAATATACATTTTTTTCATTACAGAATCCAGCCAATCATACATAAAAAGCATTCACACCAGTTTGAAGGCAGCTTCCAAACAAGCAGACATGGTAAAATCCTACTACAGCCAGAGCAGATGCTTTATCCTGTGGTCTGGTATCTCAACTCTGTATTCCTTGATACCAACAGAGTGAAGTTGTAAATTATGTTTTTGGTGCCAATGACATTAGTCCATTTCCTGTTTCTCTGCAAGAATGTCGCCTTATTTAAAAAAATGTTTTTATTTTTATTTAACCTTTATTTATAAAGATAGGTTTCATTAAAGTTATTTCTGCAGATTCCAGACCCAACAAGTCAATCAAGACAGCAGTGAACATAACTGTGAACATGACAGTGAAAAGGTGAGCATGCTAGAGCACAGCCTAGTTGTTCACATTCCTCCTACATGATGTATGAATATATTTGATACAGGGCAACAACTGTGTCCCTCAACTTGTCTTTAGTGATTGTCATTATTAGATGACACCTTGTAATTGTTCACATAATCACACGTTCCATACTCCATCCAAACATGACACACACAGTTGCTGCTCATGGATAGCCACCTGAAATCCTTCATAATCCTGAAACCCAGACAGCAGCGCCATACATAAACAAACAACAAGTAAGCATATGGTAAGTGTGTCCCATGACGTTTTCCACTAATCCTAATATCGTCCTGGCACACAGTCTTGTCTAACATGGTTTACAGTACAGACACTGTTCACCATGTGTGTATTGTGTTTACTGTATGATAATCTGTCCAACAAATTAATTCCAATGTGCTCACATGCTATCGTCATAAAAACATGCAATTTTCTCTTTCTGAAACTAGGCTGTGTGATACCAGCTCCCACAGATAATATTAATCTGAAAACCTGATATATAATATACAGTTGTGAATGCTACACTATATTTGTGAAAATGTATTATTTGTCTAAAAACATGCATTTGTTTTGGTGTCTGAGGGAGCTGGAATGGGATATATACATCCCAGTGGAGGCTGGTGGGAGGATCTATAGGAAGATAGGCTCATTGTAATGGCTGGAATGGAATCACTGGAAAGGTATCAAACACATCAAACATATGGAAACCACATGTTTATCTCCATTCCATGTATATTAGGCATTAACTCTGAATTCTTAAGGTTAGGCATTAACTCCCAATGGTTAAGGTTAGGCATGAACTCCCAATGGTTAAGGTAAGGGTTAAGGTTTGTTATATGCTTACAACAAAAAATATAAAAAACAACTTTCTATCACTGGATTCAAACATGCAACCTTTGGAACCAGAAGCAGATGCTTCCATCCATCTCCATCTACTATGCCATTGCATTAGCAAAACCAAATCCTGCTTGAAGGTAACGGCGCTCACTGTTGTCACTGTTGCCCCTTGTGACCGGTTTCCACGTCATCTCTCAATGTCCTCAGACATGGATGGACCTCGAAAATCATTACTTGTGACCTGCCTGAAATTGTCTTCATCAAGCTTTTCTAAGTTGAGAACATTGTGTAGAAATGATTTTGGAGTCTGTATAGTATTTGTAAAGCCTAGTCCGAGTACACAGATCGAGGAAAATGCATGAGTCAGATAATTTATAACACATCACTAGTTTTCCGGTTTTCCAGTGCCATTTCACAATTCTCCATGCAGTCTGCAGTCTGCAATGCAGAGAAGCGATAATGATAAGCTGTGCCACTGGATGGCAGAAGGTAGACGCTGATCTGAAGACAAACTGTATGTACCTGCCCTCTATATTTGCCAGCACGAAGACCAGAGGCTGAGAATAAGCAACATTAAGAATCAAGTAAGCAACTATAGTCAAAAGAAATGCATGTGGATACGATTAGAATAACTGTTATGTTTAACACCCCCCTCCTAGAATCTATGTACAGTGCTCCATGCTGATACCAGCATTTGTCTTAGGCTAATATATTCTAAGCTTTGTTTGTGTTAGTTGTATAGTATGTGTGGGAGGTATTTACATTCTTAAATAAGCCTCTTAGATTATATTTGGCATGGATGAACAATTGTTCCAGGCTTTTGAGTATGGACTGCCACAATAACAAACAGCATTTTCTCTCTAATAGTAACATGATTACTATACGCTACTAGGAAAAACAGGCTAAATGTACACCCTGGAAAAAGTTATACAACCTGTTACATAATTAATGGTCCACTCACTCCATCCACTTGCTTCTGGTGAGATTGGGCCATGGGTGAATCCTAAGGTCTTTTAAGATTAGAGTCAGACAGACAGGTGAGAGTGTCAGGGTCTGCCTGAAGAAGATGATCATCCTTGACTGCCGCCCACTGTTTGTGTTTGTTCAGTCTAGCGCTGCACTGTATGACAATATTGAGCACCTTTTCTCCTCCTTATCCGCCTCCCTGTTGGATGCTCTTTGTGAGCTGACAATTCCATTGCCTTTGACAGACTGCTGTTGACTACTATTCCTGTCAGAGGTCTCGGCCCACTCCGTCTCATTGCCATGGTTATTTTTAGCTTCTTTTCTTGGTTTGGCAGTCAGCTCTCTTTAAGAGTGATGGACCACCACACACTCTCCCAGCTGCGGAGGTTAGGACGGAGGACTGCACAGTCAGGCATGGGCCTGGAGATGAACGGATCAGCTGAATTGACTGAGAAGTGTCAAGGTAATTGTCTTCTCCCTCTGATGTTCTATTTAAACAGTCAATGTCATGGTCCTCCCATGGCAAACGCTCTATCTTGACATTGGAAGAGAGGAGGCTTGGCAGTTAGAGGTTTGACAACACCAAATTACTTATAAAATACGATTGGATAATCTGAAAACAATGTAGTCATGTACAAAGTGGTGCTTATGACGTTTGTCATAATTACATTTTATGGTACGCCATTGTGGCACCTATTGACATTAGCCGTTAAACTGTGTCAATACACTATTATAAGACAAGTACGGCAGCATGATGATCTCAACTCATATATTATACCATAATTCTACCACCAAGATGAATTTATGATGTTCATGACATATCTATTACAATAATTGCCCCATTAGGAAATGACAATTCTCAGATTTACCCTGCTTTCCCCCTGTACAAGCTCTGGTTGTATAACTCCTTTCTCTTTGTGAGGATGGCAGACAAGCTTTTACCAGGGAAAACCTCCACACTCCCTTCTTCTCTGGCTTTTAGTGTCCTCTCCCATCAGCAGCAGCCCTTACTCTCATCCACCTGTCAGATCACACCCCTCCTCCTCTCTTCACGGAGGAACACCAATGCTCTTTGTTAGCTTCACCTCCCACACAATTTTTCTCCGCCTCATTGACCTTGAGCGTGCGCTGCCCAAAATAGCTGCGTCACAGGTTGACCATTGTATCTCCCTCTCTTGACTGAGGTGTTATTACATGCAGGTTAATCTCTGTTAAGTAAAATATTTCATCATTTGGTCAGCTGCGTGATTAATTTATGCAAAAACTAAGTCTCCACCTTCACAAAACAAAACTCTCAGCCAATGCCCCCTTCCGATCCATGTGGGCACACGCAAAAAGCATTTGAAGCGACTCAGTTTAAGTACCGTCTTGGCCCAATCCTGATACGTCCAAATAACCAGTGACGAAAAGCCCTAAACCAGAAGTAATGCTGCTCGGATCTCACGCATCCCATTCCGTCCTGACAGATTATCTCGGTCTACACACAGAATCTGCCCATGGGAGATTACATGCTGGTCTTCTCTAATGCAGAAGGGTTGGTGGAATCTTCCACTTTAGTGTTGCATTTTGGTCAAAGCAATCTGCAATCCCATTGGAAACATTTGTCTGTATAATATACAGTAAGTGTTGCTTTGTTGCGTTTTTTTTTTTTTTTTTTTTTTACCTCAGAGGGAATATAATGGTGAATGTTACTGTAAAAAATAATAACCAAACATTTACTGAAGCACACTTTTTTGGTTTACTGAACCATCAGGATAACTCGGCAACAATCATGAACCAACCCTTTTTTTCTTTGTTGCTACTCCCACTGCCAACGTGATACTGTAACAGACAATTGCAATGTGTTTATTTGATAGCCTGGGACCTATATATGATAGGGGTCAACAGTAGATTTGATAAAGAAGAATATAGCACACTGTAACCGCTGTTAAGTGTTTCCTGGGATTTCCTGCTATAAAAGAAAGTGGAATATGAGAGCACGTCAGAATGAGAGTAGGCTATATCAGATATATGATATCAGAACAAATACATTTAATAATAATAATATATTTTTAAGCACTTTTAAAGACACCCAAAGTGACTTTATATACACAACAAAATCAGCAGGATAAACAGCAATAAAATCACATTAAAATAAGTATACAAAAGTACACTAAACATGATGACAGACTAACCATGGAGAACGCTAAACATGATGACAGACTAACCATGGAGAACACTAAACATGATGACAGACTAACCATGGAGAACATGATGACAGACTAACCATGGAGAACACTAAACATGATGGCAGACTAACCATGGAGAACGCTAAACATAAGGACAGACTAACCATGGAGAACACTAAACATGATGACAGACTAACCATGGAGAACACTAAACATAAGGACAGACTAATCATGGAGAACACTAAAGATGATGACAGACTAACCATGGAGAACACTAAACATAATGACAGACTAACCATGGAGAAGACTAAACATGATGACAGACTAACCATGGAGAACATGATGACGGACTAGCCATGCAGAACACTAAACATGATGACAGACTAACCATGGAGAACACTAAACATGATGACAGACTAGCCATGGAGAACACTAAACATGATGACAGACTAGCCATGGAGAACACTAAACATGATGACAGACTAGCCATGGAGAACACTAAACATGATGACAGACTAACCATGGAGAACACTAAACATGATGACAGACTAGCCATGGAGAACACTAAACATGATGACAGACTAGCCATGGAGAACACTAAACATGATGACAGACTAACCATGGAGAACACTAAACATGATGACAGACTAACCATGGAGAACACTAAACATGATGACAGACTACCATGGAGAACACTAAACAATATGACAGACTAGCCATGGAGAACACTAAACATGATGACAGACTAACCATGGAGAATGCCAAACATGATGACAGACTAACCATGGAGAACGCTAAACATGATGACAGACTAACCATGGAGAACACTAAACATGATGACAGACTAGCCATGGAGAACACTAAACATGATGACAGACTATCCATGGAGAACATGATGACAGACTAACCATGGAGAACACTAAACATGATGACAGACTAAACATGATGACAGACTAACCATGGAGAACATGATGACAGACTAACCATGGAGAACACTAAACATGATGACAGACTAACCATGGAGAACGCTAAACATAAGGACAGACTAACCATGGAGAACACTAAACATGATGACAGACTAACCATGGAGAACACTAAACATGATGACAGACTAACCATGGAGAAGACTAAACATGATGACAGACTAACCATGGAGAACACTAAACATGATGACAGACTAGCCATGGAGAACACTAAACAAGATGACAGACTAACCATGGAGAACACTAAACATGATGACAGACTAGCCATGGAGAACACTAAACATGATGACAGACTAACCATGGAGAACACTAAACATGATGACAGACTAGCCATGAAGAACACTAAACATGATGACAGACTAACCATGGAGAACACTAAACATGATGACAGACTAACCATGGAGAACACTAAACATGATGACAGACTAACCATGGAGAACACTAAACATGATGACAGACTACCCATGGAGAACACTAAACAATATGACAGACTAACCATGGAGAACGCTAAACATAAGGACAGACTAGCCACGGAGAACATGATGACAGACTAAAAATGGAGAACACTAAACATGATGACAGACTATCCATGGAGAACACTAAATATGATGACAGACTAACCATGAAGAACACTAAACATAAGGACAGACTAATCACGGAGAACACTAAACATGATGACAGACGAACCAGGGAAGTGAACTAAACAGAGGATAAAAGTTAAGACAACAGAGAATCTGGGTAACCCTGTGTGAAGAGGTGTGCCTTTAGTTTGGACTTGAATATGTTTATGGATTGTGCGATTCTGACATGGAAAGGGAGTTCCAAAGCTGGGAGGGCTTCACTGCTAAAAGCCCGGTCTACCATGGAGTGTAGCCTGGTGCGAGGGATGGTGAGGAGGCCAGTGTCAGAGGAGTGCAGTGAACAGGTGGGAGTTTAGGGGGGCAGAAGGTTTGTAAGTTGTGTGGGCTCCAGTCCATTGAGTGCTTTGTAGTTGAGCATGGGCAACTTGAAGATGATCCTGTAATGAACTGGGAGCCAGTGAAGTTTGATGAGAGTTGGGGGTGATGTGGTCCCAAGGTCTGGTGTGTGTGAGGACTTGTGCAGCTGAACTTTGAATATTTTGAAGCCTGTCCAGTGTTTTGGCGGGAGGTAAGGTAAAGAATGCCGTTGCAGTAGTCGTGATAAAACAAAGGTGTGAATTAGGGTTTCAGCAGGTTTAAGTCATGAGATGTTTTTGAAGTGGAAGAAGGCTGACTTGGTGATGTTCTGGATGTTGCGTTCAAATGAGAGAGTGTGGTCTAATGTAACACCAAGTTTCCTGACTGTGGAGTTGGAGTGGATGGTGCAGCTGTCAATTGTCATGTTGAGATGACCCAGTTTTTTTATGAGAGAGTTGGGGCCCATGAGCATGATCTCTGTTTTGTCATCATTTAGGTTTAAAAAGTTATTGCTCATCCAAGTTTCCACTTCACAGAGACAGTCGACAAAGGGGGGTGGCAGGGGGAGTTGGGTTTTGTGTGTCATCTGCATAACAGTTAAATCGGAGTCCATATTGATGGAGGATCTGATCAAGGGGTAGTATGTCTTGAGGGGTAGCATGTCTAGCATGTTAATACTAATCAGTAATGAACCTAACACTGAGCCTTGTGGAAAACCTTGGGATACATCAGAGTGATAGTTGTGGTTTTTGATTACAGGAAAATGAAAATGCTGCTGCAGAGGTTCGACAATATTTCTGACGCTTGGTGGTATTAGTTTTGAGATGCAGTTTATCCTTATGATTGGTGTGGAATTAGATATCCCCAGCATTGATGTCTCTGTTTCTGTGAGAGGTCTCAGCAATTGTGAATATATCATATATCATATCTGTGTAAATAGCTGTTATAAATGGAGGCTGTGTTTGTGCTATGACATTTTTGCTATCACTTTCTGTTGAGGATCAGTCCATTTGGAATGCCATTAATTACACATCTCCATTGTCTGACATAAGACTGTCCTTTGAAATGTTCACTTATATTATATCAGTATACTGTAATATCAGATTTTTGGTTATTTAGCTGAATATTCAGGTTTGATTAGAAAGTCTGGTTTGCAGTCAACCAACCGAGGCTTACACACTTCTAAACACCCTGAAATAAAACTAATGAAGAGACACTTGCAACATGTTTTATTAATATGATCAGTACATAGGTCATTGTTCCTGTGATCGGTTTTCAGGTGCACCAGAGACTAGTGAAATATGTTATACAGTGCCTTCGGAAAGTATTCAGACCCCTTGACCTTTTCCACATGTCCATTAAACAATACCCATACGCATTGTTTATTATTCCTGAACTATAACAATTGATGTCTTTGATTGTAAGAATGTGTGATTAGAGCCCTGACACAGTCTGTTACAGTATGTCATCACAATAGTAGGAGCAGTTCAAATCTATAATTTACTTAATGTAGCTATAATTCAAAGCTGTTGAACGTATCTTTCCCTCAAGTGCCTGTAAATCGTTTTAAATCTGAGACTGTCCATAACCTTGTCTGTGAGAAGTGGTTTTAAGCAAATGGGATTACTGTGCAAGTTTAGATTTTATTTTGCTTTTATATGGGTATGATATTTTATATGATATTTATACATGAGGTTTTTCATGGATCATAAACTTATTAATTTAAGGGTGTCTCCTGAATGTGAAAGTAGCCAACAGGATATGTAGATCACAACAGTTTGAGAGCACAGGCTTATGTCATACTAATCACATAAGGATAGGTATAGTATGATAAACATACACTGTAATTCAAACTAACTGCTAATAACCATAGCAACTAGGCCACTACTAATACCCATAGCAACTACTAATAACCATAGCAACTAGTCAACTAGGTCACTCTTGTGACTGACAAACCTACAGTATACTGCCATTGTCAGGATAGATCTCAGGGCAGAATGTCCCCTGTTGTACAGCCACTGTGTTGACAGATGTCTTGCTGTCTGGGTGACATCTTCAAACTCTGCAGCAGAGGTGTCAGTGTGCTCTCACACAGTGGCACACTCCCTGGGACATGTCACATGAGCAGGACAGGGGTTAGAGGGAAGAAGGCAGCTGGGCAAGGCCAACCCTTACAACAACAAAAAAACATGTGAACACAACATTTTTATGTGATTATTATATTTTTTCATATGTGATTTTTCTCTCCACACGTTTATTTGTCACCACATCCAGCTACATCTGCTTTCCAATGAATGTGCCAAAACTTGTAACTGAAATAAAGGCAGCAAAAGCAAGGCCTGGGGAATTTGCAAGAAAGAGGGTTGTGTTTTATTTAAATGCATTATACATCTTTTTACCGTAAACATTCAATTAATTTACTCTAGCAATTAAAAATGATTTCCTTGCGATATTTTGTTTTTTGGGTTGATGTTTAACTTCAAACAACATTATTTTTGTTTGCCATACTAAGCATTTTATTCTCGACTTTGGTAGCTTTGCTTGATATTAATGGCACAGAACTAACTCACTCATTAGAGGATTTTGCCATATAATAATGCTATTACTCTATTAAAAGGTGTTTAATAAGAGTGCGTCAATCTAAGTAAAATGTAAAAAAATCCCAAACAAAATAGGTCAGTTTAAGAAAGAGATATCAGGATATCAGAAGGTGGCTGAGCTATAGAGATGTTTGCAGATGATGAGACATCCCAAAAAGTGGTCTTCTCACAAAATCATCTGTAGTGTCCGAATAATATGACCACTCAATGGAAAGATGAGACTCTCACAAGTGTTTTGCTCTTAGACCCCCACAAGTACCATGGGACTTGTCTGAAGGTAACCATACAAATTAATGGAAGTATGGAAGTTTTGTGCCAACAAAAATAATGGCTTAAAAACAGTGTCTTCAGAAAGTATTCACACCCCTTGACTTTTTCTGCATTTTGTTGTGTTTTTCAATTTTTTCCAAATGAACTAAAATAGAAAACCTGAAATGTCTTGAGTCAATAAGTATTCAAACTCTTTGTTATGGCAAGCCCAAACAGGTTCAGGAGTAAAACATTTGTTTAACAAGTCTCATAATAAGTTGCATGGACTCTGTGTACAATAATACTGTTTAACATGATTTTTTAAGGACTGCCTCTCTGTACCACACACATACAATTATCTGTATGAACTAGTCGAGCAGTGAATTTCAAACACAGATTTCAACCACAAAGACCAGGGAGATTTTCCAATGCCTCGCAAAGAAGGGCACCTATTCTTAGATGGGTAAACAAATATAAATACTGAATATCCCTTTGAGTATTGTGAAGTTATTAATTACACTTTGGATGGTTTATCAATACACCCAGTCACTACAAAGATACACAGGCATCCTTCCTAACTCAGTTGCCAGAGGGAGGTAACTTCTCAAGGATTTCACCATGAGGCCAGGCACTTTCTAAACTTGATCTCCACTATAAAAAGTATCTAGATATTCTCTCACATTTCTTTTAGACTAATATTTAGTTTCAACAGCGGAGACTTGTATAAACGTTGCTGTCTGTCTCTACGTCATTTGCAACATTGCTTCAATATTCAGATTTGATCTCCAGTTGTCCCACAGTAATAAACGTGTTAGGAATCGGGACGAAACAGACAGGCGCCTGCGTTTTCAGGCGTTTTTGAGCGTTTCTGAACCAGTCAAAGTCATGAATTAGCTGACATCATTTTTATAGATACATACAAAGAAATGTCAATTGAAAAAAGGTCAAACGAAATTAAGTGCAGCTAGTTTGCAGTCTTTCCAGCTTCAGTTTGAAGTGATTGTGTTAGCAGTGCTGTTTGCTAGCTCCTCTGAACGACAGTGTCCTGACAGGTGAGCGCATTTTCTATGCCAGGCAAAATCGTGCCTCATTAGCTCATTGTTATGGATGTATCCAAATAAATGTCACTAGAAAACAGCTTAAACAAATGCAAATACGGCTACTTTTCTGTTATTCTGGTTGCACTTTTTGACATGACTGTAAGTTAGCTGTAGTTGGCAAGCTAGCAAGCAAGGGATAAGAACGTTTCCAGACAGTATGGCAATGGAACATTTAGAACTAACGACTGGTTTGGGTCCATAGATACAGAACAAAAAGACTGACTGACTGGGTCGCGTCTCTAGCAATCGAACTGTTAGAACGAACGACCAGCCGGCTTTGGTAGCAACTCTAGATTTGTAGATTTGTGTCGGGACTATATCTTCTGGAAGGATGAAAAAGTATGAATAAATTAATCCAAAAAACGTTTTTAACGAAAATATGTCAATCGTTATTTGAATATGTTGTTAACCCGTTGTATAAACGTGATAATGCCCGAGAAGCAGGTGTTTTGAGGATATATTGGCACGGGTGTTTTTATGCTCGAGATGAAGTCGAGGGCCAGCAAACCGTGCCACTCAAAGTAAACCTCCCACTTTGGGCTGGATGTGTCAATGTGTACAGTACCAGTCAAAGGTTTGGACACACCTACTCATTCAAGTTTTTTTTAAATTTATTTTATTATTTTATTATTTATTATTTATTTTTGATTTTTTTACTATTTTCTATATTGTAGAATATTAGTGAAAATATCAAAACTATGAAATAACACATACGGAATCATGTAGTAGCCAAAAAAAGTGTTAATCAAATCAAAAAATATTTTTTTTGCCACCCTTTGCCTTGATGACAGCCTTGAACACTCTTGGCATTCTCTCAACCAGATTCACCTGGAATGATTTCCCAACAGTCTTGAAGGAGTTCCCACATATGCTGAGCACTTGTTGGCTGTTTTTCCTTCACTCTGTGGTCCAACTCATTCCAAACCATCTCAACTGGGTTGAGATTGGGTGATTGTGGAGGCCAGGTCATCTGATGTAGCACTACACTCTCCTTCTTGGTCAAATAGCCCTTACACAGCCTGGAGGTATGTTGGGTCATTGTCCTGTTGGAAAACAAATGATAGTCCCACTAAGAGCAAACCAGATGGGATGGCGTATTGATGCAGAATGCTGTGGTAGCCATGCTGGTTAAGTGTGCCTCGAATTCTAAATAAATCACAGACAGTGTCAACAGCAAAGCACCCCACACCATCACACCTCGTCCTCCAAGCTTCACGGTAGGAACCACACATGCAGAGATCATCCGTTCACCCACTCTGTGTCTCACAAAGACACGGCGGTTAGAAACAAAAATTACACATTTTGACTCATCAGACCAAAGGACAGATTTCCACCGGTCTAATGTCCATTGCTTGTGTTTCTTGGCCCAAGTATGTCTCTTCTTCTTATTGATAACCTTTAGTAGTGGTTTCTTCGCAGCATTCAACCATGAAGGCCTGATTCACACAGTCTCCTTTGAACAGTTGATGTTGAGATGTGTCTGTTACTTGAACTCTGTGAAGCATTTATTTGGACTGCAATTTCTGAGGCTGGTAACTCTAATGAACTTATCCTCTGCTGCAGAGGTAACTCTGGGACTTCCTTTCCTTTGCCGGTCCTCATGAGAGTCAGTTTCATCATAGCGCTTGATGTTTTTTGCGACTGCACTTGAAGAAACTTTCAAGGTTCTTGAAATGTTCCGTATTGACTGACCTTCATGTCTTAAAGTAATGATGGACTGTCATTACTCTTTGCATAATTGAGCTGTTCTTGCCGTATTATGGATTTGGTCTTTTACCAAATAGGGCTATTTTCTGAAAATGCCAACAGTGTGCAAAGCTGTCATCACGTGAAAGGGTGGCTACTTTGAAGAATCTCAAATATATAATATATTTTGTTTAACACTTTTTTGGTTACTACATGATTACATATGTGTTATTTCAATGTGTTGATGTCTAAATAATTATTCTACAATGTAGAAAATAGTAAAAATAAAGAAAACCCTTGAATGAGTAGATGTGTCCAAACTTTTGTTTGATACTTTAGTTCATACATGCATAATCTATTAGCAGAATTGCCGTCAACTCAATTAGCCACGACATTTGAAAGAAACCATTTTCTGGAAGCTGTTTGCTGCCATTTTCCCAATGTGGGCCAGCCCCCTAGCAATTAGAGTTTCAGCCAATGAGCTTCAGCCCCTTTCCATTTGAATGACAGCTAGAAAGATGCACACACAGCAGAGCGAAAGAGAGAGAGAGAGCAATGACATGGTGCACATATCTGCACATATGTGATGTAGTACAACATTTTTGGGGACCGCTTTTGGTGAGCACTACTTTCAGAACTAATGGCTGAAAATTATAAAAGGAATGCCAGATAATCTCTTTAAGAGTCTTCATGCAATATGTTGTTTTGCATGTACAGTTGATATGTTGTATACATGGCATATTTTATTCTAAATGACTATATAAGACATGTCATGACTTATATGTAACTCTAGTTTTGAATCCAGAACATTCTGACCACATTTTATTTTTAATCTTCTGTATGGATTTAATATATTCTCAATATTCTTACAATGGCATGGTCTCTTTCTCCTTGAAATTGTAAACCTGTATCAAGCTAGCTGGTGAATTTGAGCCATATTAGCATTGACATGAAATCAGTCAAAACACCTCAAAACAAGACATGGTATCAAGAACAAGATTAAATGAGCTGAAACGAGCCACTTTCGATTCCCCACATAGTACTGTCCTGTCATTCTTGCTAGCAATCTGGCCATGCAGAATCATAACAACACTGATTTCTGCCCCATGGAAGCGCACACATCGTTTTCATGACGTTGTTAGCTAATCCATCTATAGGAATCCATATTTTCTTTGCATTATTATGAACCCTAATGCACCAGCCTGAAGCTATGGAGTGCTTCTTAAGTGCAGGCAGAATATATTCTCTAGGACCAAAAGCATCTCGCTTTTCTCATCTTCTACATATCACGCCATGTCTCCATTAGAGGAAGGCAAGAAGACATTATCATTTTCGCACAACCATCACCTCTGTTATGTAGCTAGCTACCATAACCAGCAACAGTGATGCTCAAGGTTTGAGCTATTTCAAGTGAATGTATTATTTCTCCCCCTTGATAGAGATACCATGCTTTTGTTTTGCTGAGCAGACAGACCCCAAAGAGAAATCCCATTTCAAATTAAATTTGAATGATCCCCCCCCCCCCAAGCTCATAAACAGTCCTGACAGCTTAATTTATAATTCAGTGCAGGATCAAGAGCTCCAGTGCCATCAGAGAGTAACTGGGGAGGAGAGGGGGAGTAAATGGCACTATTCACTTGAACCCCCCTTTCCTTAAGTTACAATGACCGCATAACAATAGATATCCAGTTTTGAAGACCTGGCTTGGGGCATAAGGGACAAAAAAACCTGCGTATCAGCAACTTTCCCTGAGACCACTGTCATGTTTTTGTTTGTCTGTAAGCATGATCAAGACACCTCAGATATTTGTTTCTCATACCTTTGAAGAAATACAACTCTTGAGAACTCTATTCTTGAGTACTGCTGTCTCTACCGAGATGGCTGAATTATCCCTTTAGAGATGTTGTTTATTGAATGTAGGACATTTAAAACAATCCTTGTTTGCTTGTGAAAGGGTATATTCTTTATACATTCCCCCCATAGTGTCCACACTGTAATGGTTTTGACTTTGTAGTAGGATGTCCCTTGGGGGTATCCGTGCCTATATAGGACATGCGAGGGTTAGGTTAATAAACAGGCTGGAGCTAGAACCTCGTTGACATGCGTCCTTATTTTAGATCATACTACATGGTGTCAGAAGTGGTTTTAAAATTCACATAAACGTGAAGGACGTACCAAGTAAATCATACATTCAGGCTGTTTCAAAGCAGGGAGGGTACAGTGTTGGAGATAAAACAGCGCATATCATTATTTTGCTAGCTAACGAGCAGGGACTAAGTTGCTGCTAAGCAACATGTTGCAAGAGGAAGAAGCTGGCGGGATTTCAGGGTTTGCGACTCCAAGTTCAACGGGCTCTGGCGCAAACACGGACAGGCCAGTGGCTAGGTGCTGACGGATTTCACATTAGTCCCCCAGAAAATGTTGTTTGTATGGACATTCAAAACTGGCCGAACTGGATCAGGCGCTTTGAAAGGTACAGGGTAGCATCAGGCTTAAACGTGAAAAATTAGGCATTTCAAGTTAATACACTGATCTACTCTATGGGTGATGAAGCCGAGGATATATTAAATGCTTCAACGTTGACCGAGGAAGAGAAATTTAACTACAGTGCCGTTAAAGACTGTTTTGAAATGCATTTTGTAAGGAGACACAACAATATTTTTGAGAGAGCTAGGTTTAATATGCGCAAACAGGAGCAGGGTGAAACCACCGACAGTTTTACCACAGCTGTTCACAAACTAGCAGAACATTGTCAGTTTGGCGCGCTCAGGGAAGAGCTGATCCGAGATCGGATTGTAGTCGGAATAAGAAATATATCACTTTCTGAAAAGTTACAGTTGGATTCCCAGCTTACCTTGTCCAAAGCTGTAAACCAGGTTAGGCAGAGTGAGACAGTGAAAAGACAGCAGACGAAACTGCGTGACAGCAGCTCATTGCAGAACGAAGAGAGTGAGGAAATACATGCATTTTCATACAGAGCTAAAAAAAAACGGAGGGGAACACAGAACAGAGACAGACGTGGAGAAAACAATCACAGACAGCACCAGTAGCTAGTTCAAGTGTTAGTCGCAAATGTGGGAAATCCCCTTTCCACAGATGGAAAGATTGCCCAGCAAAGGATGCGGAATGCAGGAAATGTCACAGGAGAGGACACTTTTCAGCTGTCTGTTGATTAAAGCAAATGCATGAGGTTTCAGATGAGGTACAGCAGGACAGCATCTTTCTGGGAGAAGTAAAGGAAAACAACGCTGGCTGGCATTCAGACATTAAACTCAATGGGGAGGTTGTGTCATTTAAACTAGACACCGGGGCAGCAGTGACAGCTATCCCAACTAGGCTGTATAGCTATAGCAGAGATGGCCCTTTGCTCGCTAGAAACAAAAAACTGTACGGGCCCAGTAATAAGATTTTACCAGTGGTAGGGCACTTGGTGATTAAACTGGAGAGTAAAGACAAAAGTGCCATCCGTTGCTGGGGCTGCCAGCAATTGAAGCATTGCAACTCATTGAGAGAGTGAGCGAACTGGAGGACCCAGGTGAGGTTTTCAAAAAGAAATTCCCCAAAGTGTTTTCTGGTCTAGGAAGGATAGAAGGTGACTACAAAATCCGCCTGAAAGAGGATGCTGTCCCCTATGCCCTTACCACCCCCCGCCGGGTGCCTATCCCTTTATTGGCCAGAGTAAAGGAAGAGTTGGGGAGGATGGAAGAAATTGGGGTGGTGTTTAAAATAGAGAGTCCCACAGACTGGTGTGCAGGGATGGTGGTGGTCCCAAAAGCCAATGTGGAAATAAGGATCTGTGTGGACATGACTAAATTGAATGAGGCACTCTGCAGAGAGAGACACATCTTACCATCAGTGGAGCAGTCACTGGCTCAGTTGGATGGCTCACAAGTCTTCACAAAGCTGGATGCCCGCTCAGGATTCTGGCAGATACCGCTGTCATCAGAGAGTAGGGCACTCACAAAGTTTATAACACCGCTTGGCCGTTACTGTTTTAATGTTTTGCCATTTGGAATCGCCTTCCGGTCTGGAGCATTTCCAAAGACGCATGTCCCAGCTGTTGGATGGGCTGAGTGGCGTCATAGTCCACGCAGACGATGTGCTCGTGTGCGGAAGGGAGAGAGCAGAACATGATGTAAGGCTCACAGCAGTTCTGACTCCAGGAGACTGGCCTGACACTCAATGAAAAATGCACTTTTGCACAATCAGAGGTCTGTCTTGTTCTTGGGACACAAAATCAGTGCAGCTGGAATAGAGCTGGACCCAGAGAAGATCAGCGCCATCACAGATATGCCCAGACCCCAGAATGTGGCTGAAGTCAGGACCTTCTTAGCCATGGCCACATATGTGGGTAAGTTCCTCCCACAGCTCTCAGATACAACCAAACCTCTGAGAGACTTACTAGCCAAAGAGAATGACTGGTCATGGGGTCACATGCAACAGGTAGCCTTTGTCAAAATCAAAGGAGATCTGGCCTCACAGAGAGTGCTGGCCTAGTACCGTGCCCACGCTAAGACAAAAGTATCAGCAGATGCATCATCCTTTGGGCTAGGGGCGGTCCTCACACAGATGCAGGACAACATGGAGTGGCGTCCAATAGCATACATCTCCCGAAGCTTATCCGACAGAGCAAAGATATGCTCAAGTGGAGAAAGAGGCGTTGGCTATCACATGGGCATGTGAAAGGCTCAGCCAATACCTTATTGGCCTGCAGTTTACAGCAGAGACTGACCACAAACCACTGTTGGCTCTGTTAGGGACAAAAGCACTGGACGACTTGCCTCCCAGAGTTCTGCGCTTCCGTCTCAGATTACTGAGGTTCACCTACAAGATGGTATATGTGCCAGGGAAGGCACTGATCACAGCAGATGCACTCTCCAGGGCCCCAATTAAATGTCCATTATCAGAGGAGGAGCAATGTCTAGAGGGTGAGGTACAGGTGTCCATTAATGCAATAAGGGACAGTCTACCTGCATCTCAGACCAAACTGCAGCAGATTGCAGAGGAGCAACAACGAGACCACATCTGCCAACAGATAGTGCAGCAGTGTAAAAAGGGATGGCCCAGGCAGGAGGAACTGCCTCAACTGCTGAAGCCCTATTTGGTGCACCACAGTGACTTCCACTGTAATGGAGACCTTCTCATGAAAGGACAAAGGATCCCAGAGACTCTACAACCAGAAATGCTAGACAGAGTGCATGATGGACACATGGGGATAACCAAATGCAGACTGAGGGCTCAACAGTCAGTGTGGTGGCTTGGTCTGAGTACTCAGATTGCCAAGCTAGTGGCCCAGTGTGAGGTCTGTACAAAATGTCAATCTTGTCAACCAGGGCGAATGATGGCAACAGAGCTGCCAAAACGGCCATGGCAAAAGGTAGGGGCGGATATGTTCTATTGGAAAAATGACACTTATCTGCTAGTGGTCGATTACTACTCAAGATACATTGAAATAGCAAAGACACCCATGGTGTTATCAATGGATTCAAGTCAATTTTTTCCAGGCAAGGGGTCGCTGAGGTCCTGGTTACAGATAACGCTCCTAACGTTATCTAACTCCTAACGCAGTTCTCTGCGAGCTCCTTTTCTGCTTTTGCCGCAGAATATGACTTCATGCATGTGACCAGTAGCCCCTACCATGCACACAGTAATGGCGAGGCAGAGAGAGCTGTGAAAACAGTCAAGGGACTGCTGAAAAAGAACAAGGATCCATACAGGGCTCTGTTAGCTTACAGAGTTACACCACTGCATCATGGGCCGTCGCCTGCCGAGCTCCTGATGGGCAGAAGGCTGCTTTCCCCATTGCCTGTCTTGCCGGCTCAGCTTAAACCCCGATGGCCTAACAGGAAGGCCTTCGCTGAGAGGGACAAACGGCTGAAACAAACGCAAACTGGAGACTTTAATCGGCGACACCGTGCTAACGAGAGGCCAGAGCTTACCGAAGGTCAAAGTGTGTGGAGTACAAACTCAAAGACACCAGCAATAGTGCTGAGGAAAGTGGATGCCCCATGCTCCTATGTGGCGGACACAGGCTCAGAAGAGGTACGAAGGAACAAAACACACCTCAGAGCTCTTCTAGATCTACCAGCCACACAGACTGAGGCCACAGAACATGCACAAAAAGAGGGTAAAGGAGAGAGAATGCTCACAGAGCCACAAGCGTGCCCAAAAAGGGATGTGAAGCCACCAGAGTGGCTGAAAGACTATGTTACGTGAAGAGAAAACATACTGTTGGGGACCATACCCAGCAAAAAGAGACTGTACCTAAGTTAATGTTCATACTGTGTGATTTAATGCTTTCATACTGTTTCAGGATGGGAGTAGCATGTTAGAGAATAATACTGGTTTCCAAATTGCATTTCAGTTATGCTCCAGTGGTTATGCATTTTGAGTTCTTGTTCATGGGAGAGGGGAAGATGTAGTAGGATGTCCCTTGGGGGTATCCGTACCTATGTAGGACATGGGAGGGTTAGGTTAATAATAAACAGGCTGGAGCTAGAACCTCATTGTCGCACGTCCTTATTTTAGATCATACTACAGACTTAACTCAGGTTTAGCTTTAGTTAGGGGGTGCCAGGTAGGCTGTGCTTACCAGAAAAATGTTTGATTTCTCCTTTTTATTTGAGTCAGTCAGACACAAAGTAATAACTTAGGTTGCTCTGGAAGCGTCCCGTACCTTTGGCATAAAAATTGTCGCCAGGTAAATGATTCAAGTGAACCTATTTGACAGCAGGCACACACTATGTTCGTTCAACAGGCGGTGCTTAAAACAAGTCCCATTCACAAACCCTAAACGCACTTTCCAGACAACAATATAAATGATTAGGATCCACAATATATTATTCCCCAACAACTCTTATCCAAACAAATACAGAGTAGACAATAAAATCAAATGAAATACCGTATGTTAAAAATGAATCAGTCAAGTTGAGTCCGTGAGTCAATCCGATCCGACAGTAGAACTCTAGCGGAATCAACAGAGATTTGCCTGTCATTGTAAACCTTTAAGGATTGTTGGTGGCGTTTTAGCAACAGTGCACAAAACATACAGGTATGATCAAGCATCAGAGCTGAGGGTTTGAAAGAACTTCCTCTCTCTCTTCTTCTTTTTCTATGATATAATGGCGGTCCGCAAACATACTTACTGTGCTGGAGTGTGTGGTCAATCAAGGTTTACAGCATTAGCTCTACATTTCTAAATCCTACCTAACTCAGTACTTCTGAGAAAATAAAAAAGACCCCTACTAGCTTCTAAAAGACCCTCCCCCATCCCCCAAATCCCTTCCAAAGCCCCCCCAACCCCGTCCAACCCTCCCCAAGCACCCCCAACCCCGTCCAACCTCAATGACCGTGCACTTAATTCTTTCCCTCTCTTCAACATACTTACAACAATATAACAACAATATACAACAAACAACAATATAACAACACATGCTTCACCGTTTCAATGACAATACACTACAGACGCAAGCAATTCACATGCTTGCCAACCAGATGTAATGACAAGTTCAATGTTCTTGATTTGATTTATTAGGATCTCCATTAACATGTAGTGTGTGTGTGCAGCTATCAGTTACACATACATGTCAAAACATCCACACAACAAGTAGGTCACATGGGGGAGAGGCGTTGTGCCGTGAGGTGTTGCTTTATTTGTATTTTGAAACCAGGTTTACTGTTCACTTGAAATATATAAGATGGAAGGGAGTTCCATGCACTCATGGCTCTGTATAATCCTGTATGTTTCCTTGAATTTGTTCTGGACCTGGGGACTGTGGAAAGACCCCTGATGGCATGTATGGTGGGGTAAGTGTGTGTGTCAGTGCTGTGTGTAAGTTACAAATACAGATACAGATACAGATACAAACAATTTGGAATTTCCAACACATTCATGTTTCTTATTAAAACAAGAAGTGTCAGGATTTCCTCAAATCTTAGCCAAGAGAGACTGGCATTTATAGTATTGTGGCGTACAGCAGGTCAGCCACAGTCTCGTCGAGGCCTGGTGACCGACGGAGTATACATCACGAGGCAATGGCTCCATCAGCTGGTCGTGCCAGGTCTCGACGGGCTCTCCACCCAGGACTAATTGGGGCTTATTGGGGAGTAATCAAGGGCTGATTGCTCACCAGCTGTACAAGCCCCATAAAGCTGCCAGAAGGGCAGCACACAGTAGAGGACTGGGGGAAGTAAGGTGACTTCCGTGTAGTTGGAGACAGTGCCCGACAGTGCCCAAGACGTTTGAGTTTGTGTGCCCGACAGGATACAGCAAGACCCGGAGCCCAGAAGACGATATACTGGAAAGGAACTCATGGGGGAGACCTATGCTTTTATTTAGATTTATTATTTAATAAACACCCTTGAAACCGGGCTAATCATACTCTGTCCATGTCTGATCTGTGTAAACGTATTGACCCAACCCCCTGGTCTGCCACAGTATTAATATTAGCCCACTGATTACAATGAAGTGCAAGACGTGACACTCTGTTCTGGACCAGCTGCAGCTTAACTAGGTCTTTCTTTGCAGCACTTGACCATATGACTGAACAATTATCAAGATAAGATCAAACTAGAGCCTGCAGGACTTGCATTGTGGAGTGTTAAAAAAGCAGAGCATATCATTATTACGCACAGACCTCTCCCAATCTTTACAACCATTGACTCTATATGCTTTGACCATGACAGTTTACAATCTAAAGTAACACCAAGTAATTTTGTCTCCTCAACTTGTTCAACATGTAAGGATCTATGCTGGTGGACAAGAAGCAGGTACAGGGAGTGAACATTTAATGACCACGGACAGGAACAGAATACGGACAGCGTCTGGACAGGGGAAATGGAAATGAATCAATAATGCTGACACGGGGATGAAACAGAGGACAGACAGATATAGGGAAGGCAATCAAAAGGTGAAGGAGTCCAGGTGAGGCTAATGAGAGCTGATGGGCGAAATGATGGTGACAGGTGTGCGTAATGAAAGGTAGACTGGTGCCCTCGAGCGCCAGAGAGGGAGAGCAGGAGTGACACAACAGCCACACCATTCATTACCATTTTCAGCTGAGGTCTAGAACTTAGGAAATGATTTGTACAAAATACAATGCTCTTAGTTTTAGAGATGTTTGGGACCAGTTTATTACTGGCCACCCATTCCAAAACAGACTGCAACTAACTCTTTGTTAAGTGTTTCTGGGATTTCATTAGCTGTGGTTGCTGCTGTGTATATCAGCATACATGGACACACATGCTTTATTTAATGCCAGTGGTAACAATAGAAAAGAGAATAGGGCCTAGAGAGCTGCCATGCGGTACACCACACTTTACGTGTTTCACATTAGAGAAGCTTCCATTAAAGAAAACCCCTGAGATCTTTTAGATAGATAGCTCTGAATCCACAACATGGCAGAGGTTGAAAAGCCATAACACTTAAGTTTTCTCAACAACAGGTTATGGTCAATAATTTCAAAGCACAATTGAGCAAACACCACCTCTTCATTCCTAATCTGACCTTTGAATCTTGGTCCACCTACCTTTTTTTCCAGGGAATATAAATATACATTTGTCCCATCTCTTCTGCCACACATCTATCAAAATAGCTCTGATCTTACGTTTGACCTCACCTCTATCCAGTGGAACATGGATATAAATGATACCTTGTTTTAAAGCCCTTTTTGCTATCTGGTCTACAATTTAATTCCCTTCCACACCCGAATGGGCTGGGACCCAGAATAATCTCAATACTACACCCAGTCTCTAGATTCTCCATAATAATATGAATGCCTCCAATAGTAGGTCACTGCTATTAGATTTGCCAGATGATAAACTATATATCTGAGCATACTATAATTCTGACAAGATGAGAGTCCTCCACCCACTATCGCTAACAGTTCAAATTAATATACTGACAGTTCATCTGTTAGTTTTCTAAATATCTGCACATCCAATTCAGGAATGTAAATGCCTGCTCCTGTATGCCCACTATCTGGATCCTTGGATCTGTGAAAAGCAGTAAAAAAACATTAAAACTTCTACCAATGTAATTGTCAACCAGTTTCCCTATATAAAGGACTTCTGACCAATCTTTTGTTTTCACTACCAAGGTTAGATAAACAACAGGATCTGGTATTAACCACAGAGGAACATCCCCTATCACCACAGAAGGGCCTTCCTCCAAATCCCTCAACGATTGTCTGTCAGCACCCCATTCATTACCAGAGACTGAGTGCATAAGATTCACCACCTTCTCACACTTTCAACATTTATGACCTGATCTTTCCACGTACATCTCTCATTGAACCATAGATCCAAATATTTGAACTAGAAACCCTCCCCAACTGCTTTCCATACAGAAACAACTGTATTATCAGCAACGTTCTTCTTCGAGAAGAACATACATTAAGACTTTGCCACTGACAATTGAACCTTTTTCACGTGTGAGTTCCAAATAACGGTTGTCCAAGCATGAGTTTTTTTATGAGCTTGATGTCAGAATGCTTTCACTGTTCTAAAATGTGATGGTTACGCAACAGGACAGTTAACCCACACTGCCCTCAAACCAAGGTATGCTGCCTGATAATTATCTATAGGCTATGTTTTAACTTGTCAATTATGAATCAGTTTCTAACAAATGTAATTTTCTAACAACAGTTTGAATTGAGATGTGTTCTGCCTTCTCATGAATTCACAAATAAGTAGCCCATTTCACTGACAATTTACGTTTGAGGCATTACTGAGCAGGACAAACTTCTCTCTTCAACGAGAGCCCGAGCACAAACTTTTTCCTCCCTGACACACTTTCTGGCTGGCGCCAGTATTGCCTTCACTGCTAATAATAACTTTGGGCATGTGTGCTTTCCCATCAAAGTAAGTGCTATCATTATGGTTTTTGTAAATCGTGTTGTTGTTTCTACTGTAGCACACAGTATGTATGTATGTATGTTCTATTCACATATATTCAAGTACTGGTGACAAATCATGCATTCCGATTCTTGGACACAAATACTTTTTTGAAGTTTGTACTGATTATGATGAGCTAATGCTAAGCTAATTGCCAGCTATTTGTGGCGCCATGTTTGTTGACATCATAAAATGCATTCTGGTTGTCACGTAAATGTGTGTCAGACCAAAGATGTTAAAACAAACATGGTGAAGGGATGGTTCACTCGTCTTTCGTGTAAACTTCCGGAATGGAATGATTGAAGCGAATGGTGGTAGAAGACATGCATACTGCAAACTGACCCAACTCATCTTGTAACCTCTTATCTTTGGTTGACGCAAAAAACAAACAACTCCCCTTCGTCTGATTACTTCCGATTTTTAAAAAGTGTTTTACTCAATTATTTTGATCACTGGTGAGGTCACCCGTGATGTGTTGAATTGTAAATAGTAAATGCAATTAGCTAATTCATATTATGGTTTCTGTCAGCCGAGAGTTAGCTAAATATGACCGCTTGTCACTCTTTACTCAGTTAGCGCTATGACTAATGCAGCCTACATGTTCTGGTTTGAATGAGAATTATGTTATGATGTTGCTACTTCTGTGAATGTCTGAAATTTGCTTCCAAAAATAAACTGCTCACATTGAGGACATAACTTTGTAAAAACTGAGTTTGTGCCAAAATGTGGCCAGCTGAAAACTGGATGTTTTGTCAATTGTAACTGGGCATTCTAAATAGGTATTCTAATCACACCCGTGTGTTCATGCGTGTCAAAGGGATAAAACCCAAGTCAATTAACCATCTTTCAACACCCGCTATAGCTTGTTGAATAGATTTGGTCCCATGAGAGGCATTCCTTCCCCTCTTCCAAATAGCGCCATCATCGGCATATAGGAAGCCCCCAATGACCCTACCCACATTCAAAAACACATCGTTAATCATTATATTGAACAAAATGAGGAATACCGTTGTCCATAGGCATCAGATAAAATGTATCCTATTTTAACTCAATAAGAGCGATTAGATAAGAAGGCCAAAACCCAGTTATATAACCTCCCACCATACTAAGTCTTGCCATCTTAATCAGGAGGCATTCTGTCAGACCACCCTTGCTGTTTCTGCCTGGCCGGTTCCCCTCTTTATACTGGGATTCTCTGCCTCTAACCCTATTACAGGGGCTGAGTCACTGGCTTACTAGGGCTCTTTCATACCGTCCCTAGGAGGGGTGCATCACTTGAGTGGGTTGAGTCACTGATGTGATCTTCCTGTCTGGGTTGGCGCCCCCCCTTGGGTTGTGCTGTGGTGGAGATCTTTGTGGGCTATACTCGGCCTTATCTCAGGATGGTAAATTAGTGGTTGAAGATATCCCTCTAGTGGTGTGGGGGCTGTGCTTTGGCAAAAATGGGTGGGGTTATATCCTGCCTGTTTGGCCCTGTCCGGGGGTGTCCTCGGATGGGGCCACAGTGTCTCCTGACCCCTCCTGTCTCAGCCTCCAGTATTTATGCTGCAGTAGTTTATGTGTCAGGGGGCTAGGGTCAGTTTGTTATATCTGGAGTACTTCTCCTGTTCTATCCGGTGTCCTGTGTGAATTTAAGTATGCTCTCTCTAATTCTCTCTTTCTCTCTTACTTTCTCTCTGTCGGAGGACCTGAGCCCTAGGACCATGCCTCAGGACTACCTGGCATGATGCCTCCTTGCTGTCCCCAGTCCACCTGGCCGTGCTGCTGCTCCAGTTTCAACTGTTCTGCCTGTGATTATTATTATTTGACCATGTTGGTCATTTATGAACATTTGAACATCTTGGCCATGTTCTGTTATAATCTCCACCCGGCACAGCCAGAAGAGGACTGGCCACCCCACATAGCCTGGTTCCTCTCTAGGTTTCTTCCTAGGTTTTGGCCTTTCTAGGGAGCTTTTCCTAGCCACCGTGCTTCTACACCTGCATAGCTTGCTGTTTGGGGTTTAAGGCTGGGTTTCTGTACTGCACTTTGAGATATCAGCTGATGTACGAAGGGCTATATAAATTCATTTGATTTGATTTGATTCTCTCCACATAGAATCGTATGCCTTTTCAATGTCAAAAAAGACAGTAGCCATTACTTCTTCCACTATGACCACGGTTGTTCAACTTCCTTACTCACCTTTACATGCAAGCTAGATCTAACTTTATGGAAGCCACCTTGAAATTTACTCAATACACCTCTATGTTCCAGGAAATAGGACAGTCTGTTGACTATCATCTTTTCCATCAGTTTACACAAGTTAGAGGTCAGTGATATTTGGGGAGTTTCTCCCATTCTTCACTGCAGATCCTCTCAAGCTCTGTCAGGTTGCTTGGAGAGTGTTGCTAAACAGCTATTTTCAGGTCTCTCCAGAGATGTTAGATCGGGTACAAGTCCAGGCTCTGGCTGGGCCACTCAAGGACATTCAGAGATTTGTCCCGAAGCCACTCCTGTGTTTTCTTGGCTGTGTGCTTAGGGTCGTTGTTATGATGGAAGGTGAACCTTCACCCCCAGTCTAAAGTCCTGAGTGCTCTGGGGCAAGTTTTCATCAAAGACCTCTATGTCCCTTGTTAATCTTTGCCTCAATCCTGTCTCCCAGTCCCTGCCACTGAAAAACATCCCCACAGCATGATGCTGCCACCACCATGCTTCACCGTAGGGATGGTGCCAGGTTTCCTCCAGATGTGAAGCTTGGCATTCAGGCCAAAGAGTACAATCCTGGTTTCATCAGACCAGATAATCTTGTTTCTCATGGTCTGAGTGTCTTCAGGTGCCTTTTTGGCAAACTCCAAATGGGCTGTCATGTGCCTTTTACTGAGGATTGCTTCTGTCTGGCGCCTCTACCATAAAGGCCTAATTGTTGGAGTGCTGCAGAGATGGTTGTCATTCTGGAAGGTTCTCCCATCTCCACAGAGGAACTCTAGAGCTCTGTCAGAGTGACCATCGGGTTCATGGTCACCTCCCTGACCAAGGCCCTTCTCCCCCAATTGCTCAGTTTGGCTGGGCGGCCAGCTCTAGGAAGAGTCTTGGTGGTTCCAAACTTCTTCCATTTAAGAATGATAGAGGCCACTGTGTTCTTGGGGACCTTAAATGCTGCAGAAATGTTTTGGTACACTTCCCCAGATCGTGCCTTTACACAATCATGTCTCGGAGCTCTAAGGACAATTGCTTCGACCTCATGGCTTGGTTTTTGCTTGACATGTGCTGTCAACTGTGGGTCCTTATATAGACCGGTGTGTGCCTTTCCTAATCATATATAATCAATTGAATTTATCACAGGTGGACTCCAATCAAGTTGCAGAAACATCTCAAGGATGCTCAAATGGAAACAGGATACACCTGAGCTCAATTTAAAGTCTTATAGTAAAGGGTCTGAATACTTATGTAAATACGTTTTTTTCAGTTTTTCATTTTTCATAAAATTGCACCCCCAAAAAACTGTTTTCACTTTGTCATTATGGAGTATTGTGTGTATATTGATGATTTAAAAAAATATATACATTTTAGAATAAGGCCATAACGTAACAATATGTGGAAAAACTCAAGGGGTCTGAAGGCACTTTAGATGTAATAAAGTTAGAAGCCAGTGTGAGGTTCAGGCAGGATATAACCCCTCTAACAACATCAACTATTGTACCACATCCATCGTTAAGACTTACTAATGCTCTTGTTTCCATCATATCTTCAACAATAGTACCATTAGTATCTGTATGTGTGCTTCCCCATAAACTATTATATGGTGAGGCGACTTTAATGCCGATCTCTCTAGAACCCGATTCTCCTGATACTTCATCAAATATCACTACAGATAGTTGACCACAAGGCTTGTAAAAATTACGAACTGCGCTGTAGATTTACACCATCACACACAACCATCACCCTGTCCAGTTGATCTATCACACCTGATTGAACAATAACCAGTAATAATAAAATCACGATATGGTCTAAGACACGTTTCTTGAACACATATCACATCAGGTCTGATCTCTAAATCAATTTCACATTTCTTAAACTCCTGAAAGTTACTCCTAAAAACTCAGTTGCTGTTGTCATGACCACAACCCTACAGATTATCTCTCAACCCCAACAGAGGAGTAGTGGTCTAGGGGTCTGAAGATGTGGGGGTTTTATGACCCCTGGTAAATCTCAGGCCACAGACAAATTCCTTTGTCCTGTTACTATGGAGAACCAGCCTCAGAACATTAAACATGAAATAAAGGGACTTTGGAACAATGGTTTCCGTCAGTCACAATGGTGGTCATGACGATAGATGGAATATAAAAATGTATGTCATTTTTGTTTTGTTATTAAAGGTTAATAGATGACGTTATAACGAAAACATTGTAATGTGAAGAGTTTTCCTAGTATATGTTTGATGTTTATACATTGTACGTCGGTATGGAAAATATCCAAATCAAAGAGAATGTTTTGGGGAAGATGAAATGTTAAGTTAGGTGTCTAAATTGGATTTGAATAAATTCTAGACCTTGCCTCATTAATTTGGTACGCCCAGAGAATTGCCCTAAAGGCGGTTACACCCACTTCTGACCCAAGGGTATAAAACCTGTGAGTATAGAATTTACAGGAAGATTACGTGACCCAAACTGCAGCAAGGTCTAAAAAGTCAACGAACCCAGAACGCAACGCAAGTTTGAAGACAAAGAAATCCTTTTCTACCCAAGCTACGGATGAGTAGCTGTGTCTAAGCGGGTGAATTCAAGTCGAACCACCTAGCCTCCATCTTCCATCGAATCGTGGTATCTAAAGGGTTTCATTCCTACGCTGTGAGCTCTTAGCTACAGAGCTGTCTGTCCTCAGAAGACCCCTTCCAGAGCAAAGGGTGAGGGAACAGACTCCTAAGCCAAAAGGACACTGACATCGGGAGGACGACCAGAGAGGTGCGCCGGAGTAGTACGTCATCGAGCAGCCTGAAGGCCTACGCAGAAAATCCTCGGAGATCATCCCCACGTAATTACATCATTATATTCTGACCCATAAGAGCGGTAGTTTGGGGCAAGGCTAGGGTTAGATTAGCATAGCTGACAAATTCACCCAAATGTAGATTTCTCGTGTACTTTCTTTTTTCTCTCTCTCTTTTGAAATACACATTGTGGGTAACACGCGCCATAGTGTGTTGGCCCGTTATACTAAGTTCTATTCAATAGCCTAAAATGTGTTTTGTCTATGTGTATCTTTTATCATCATTTTAGCTTTTTAGTAAATAAATATTAAACTAAGATTGGTGTGGTACGAACTCATTGGTGAGACCCGGGTCCGTGCAGATTCACGGGTTATACGACGTTCAGAATGAGATTGGTAGAGGTAAATGGTTAATTAGCGGCTGTTGTAAAATCGATATTCTGATATTCTTTGAGTTAATTTGGGAAATTGAAACTCAATAACAACTAGTTTTCCCATGGTGCCCCAGGTTAATGAGTTAATAATTGCTTGATTCAGTTAATCACGCAATTAGAAACTTTAATCTTTCGATGAACAACAGTCGTCACATTAACTAATACAACGTCACGACACTGCTTCTACAATGATCTTCAACTTGGCCATCATTTCCACACACAGAGTCACGTTTATATCATTTCCAATTGAAAGCTGTGATGTCAATCTGATTAACTATCAAGGTGTCCTTTGACATAACACATTAGTGAGAGCAACATTTCTGAACAGGTCTCATAACGGTGTCTGGACCAACATAAGCAACATTTCCTGCAGTAGTTCCACTAACTCCAGGACTGACCCTATTATCTGGACTGTTTTATCTCTATCTCTTCATTCAAAGACTCAATCAAGGACACGCACTGACAGTTGTGGCTGCTTCGCGTGATGTATCGTTTTCTCTACCTTCTTGCCCTTTGTGCTGTTGTCTGTGCACAATAGTGTTTGTACCATGTCTTGTGCTGATACAATGTTGTGCTATTGCCATGTTGTGTTGCAACCACGCTGATTTTCATGTGTTGCTGCCATGCTGTGTTGTCTTAGGTCTCTCTTTATGTAGTGTTGTGGTGTGTGTTTTGTCTTATATTTATTTTTAATCCCAGCCCCCGTCCCCACAGGAGGCCTTTTGCCTTTTGGTAGGACGTCATTGTAAATAAGAATTTGTTCTTAACTGACTTGCCTACTTAAATAAAGGTTAAATAAAATAAAAATAAATAATCAAAAAATCTCCATCGTTCTGCCTAATAGTTCCACCAATCTGCCTTGCAGCCTTTGATAAGATATATTATGAGGGATTTTTATATCTTTGGGCCTCTCTAGCCTCTTTCTGCACCTGGCCACCCACCCCCCCTCCCATTACAACAATTAGCCATGACATTGTTCCCACACTCACCATAATCATGTACCCCTCCACACTTGGCACATCTTTTCTTTCTTTTACACTGACTCTACCATTACCAATTACCAAACGGGCTAATGTGACTACATCTCTCTCTTTCTTAACGGCATTGCTTAATCAAATATGGTGTAGATGAGACCCCATCGTCGCATCAAACACCATTGCAACTTTCCTCTCCGACACGTTATTTACTACATTCACCCTCTTCACTCCCCCTCAACACTAGAAGCGCCACTGCTTATAGCAGGGCCATTATTTTTCCTTTTACCTTTCACCACATACCATCCAGGTCCTTGACTTTCATCATCCCTACCCATTCCATCAGAACTATCATCCATGTCGAGCACAGTCCAGCACAGCTGTTGCTAAACCGCCTACCACAATATAGAACGATTGATTCTGTTTCACTTCTTCACAAACACTCAAACACCAGCCAACTTCCTCACTCGTGCGACTGTCACCACCTTTACGCAGCTGATGCTGGCTATTTAATTGGGAATGAAAAGGGACGGGAGTCACAACACTAAAAGACAGCTTCAAGGCTAAAGTGCTGAACAGGATTGTTTATTAAAAGCAGGACTCTATTTTCGCACTCACTTATTCTGTCTTTCTCTCTGGAAAGTGTGTAGTTGATATGGGGACATTGGAGTAGATTTTATGAGTGACAAGCAGCAGTACGTAGTAGAACAGGATTGTGTGTGCAGATATTGAGTCTTTGTTCCATGTTGTCTTACCTACACAGACAGCACAATTGGGAGATATTTGAATAAGCCCCCAGGATTTCTTAGTTTAGGTTGTGTTGAAGGACAGCATTAATACAGGGAGCTCGGAGGAGGAGGCTGAGCACACCACATATAGTGATGTCAGCAGCTGGGACTGCCTGGAAGTCTGCACACAAAGCAAAAGGAGGGACGTGAGAGGACTGTGTTTGCATGTGTTTATGTGTGCACGTGTGTGTGTGCTCACACATGCACCTGTGCTGCATACATGCCTATGTCTGCAACCTAGTGATATGGGATGGAAATTACAACCACATCAAACCAGGCCTACATCATTAATAACTGAGATGTGCTAATGTAAAGAATACTACCAAGAGGGATCTGCTTTACTAAAACGTAATTCTTTCTACTTTACAAACATGTACTGTAAAATGATGAAAAAAAAGATAAATGAAAGTTACAGTACATCCATTCATCATAATACCATCTAAGGTAATGTCATGTGGAGCAAGGAGTAGAATCATCCTCACATATTGCTAGACAGACATCATACTGTTGATGGAGAGGGTGGAGCTAAAGAGAGAGACTGCCCCAGGTGGGGAAGAGTGAGATAGAAGAGACATGAAGACATTAGATCACAGGAAGGATGATAAAAGGATAAACGTTAGAGAAATAAAATTATGATTGAGAAAAAGCAACCATGACAACCATCTGTCACAGACTCCTACCTTTTTAGTCTTCAGAACTTAACTTAGAAATATACATATTATGAAACAACATCAGACATGATCAGCAGAATCTTTCTTGGCTGAGGCAGTACTAACTGCTGTCATAAGGGGAATTCCCCCTTTTCCTTCTTCAGACGTTGATGGGTTATCAGACATGTCAGAGACATAATGCTCCTGGGGATGGTGTTATTGTTTGACTCTTTGTATGAATATTTAAATATTGGTGATCTAATCACATTCATTATACAGATAAGAAGACATTTTCCCTCCATGGAAAACAACATGAAAATGCTCCCTGGCAACATGTCAAAGGCTGCGTCTACACTTGACACTTACAGTGGCTTGCGAAAGTATTCACCCGCTTGGCATTTTTCCTATTTTGTTGCCTTACATCCTGGAATAAAAATAGATTTTTGAGGGGTTTGTTTAATTTGATTTACATAACATGCCTACCACTTTGAAGATGCATAATATTTCTTGTGAAACAAACTGTGTCAATACTTTGTTAGAGCCACCTTTTGAAGCGATTGCTGATGTAAGTGTCTTGGGGTATGTCTCAATAAGCTTGGTACATCTAGCCACTGGGATTTTTGTCCATTATTCAAGGCAAAACTGCTCCAGATCCTTCAAGTTGGATGAGTTCCGCTGGTGTACAGCAATCTTTAAGTCATACCACAGATTCTCAATTGGATTGAGGTCTGGGCTTTGACTAGGCCATTCCAAGACATTTAAATATTTCCCCTTAAACCACTCAAGTGTTGCTTCAGCAGTATGCTTAGGGTCATTGTCCTGCTGGAAGGTGAACCTCTGTCCCAGTCTCAAATCTCTGGAATAGCAATGGCTTTTTTCTGACTACTCTTCCGTAAAGCCCAGCTCTGTGGAGTGTATGGCTTAAAGTGGTGCTCTGGACAGATTCTCCAATCGTTTTATTTATTTTTATTTGACCTTTATTTAACCAGGTAGGCTAGTTGAGAACAAGTTCTCATTTGCAACTGCGACCTGGCCAAGATAAAGCATAGCAATTCGACACATACAACAACACAGAGTTACACATGGAATAAACAAAACAGTCAATAATACAGCGGAAGAAAAGAAAACAAAGTCTATATACAGTGAGTGCAAATAAGGGAGTTAAGGCAATAAATAGGCCATGGTGGCGAAGTAATTACAATATACAATTGAAACACTGGAATGGTAGATGTGCAGAAGATGAACATGCAAGTAGAGATTCCGGGGTGCAAAGGAGAAAGATAAATAAATAAATACTGTATGGGGATGAGGTATGTAGATAGATGGGCTGTTTACAGATGGGATATGTACAGGATCATCTCAGTTGTGGAGCTTTTTAGCTCCTTCAGGGTTATCTTTGGACTCTTTGTTGCCTCTCTAGTTAATGCCCTCCTTGCCTGGTCCGTGAGTTTTGGTGGGCGGCCCTCTCCTGGTAGGTTTGTTGTGGTTCCATTTGTTAAGAAACCTGTTTGGAGAGCTCCTTGGTCTTGACAGTGCCGCTTGCTTGGTGTTGCCCCTTGCTTAGTGGTGTTTCCGACTCTGGGGACTTTCAGAACAGGTGTAAATACTGAGATCATGTGACACTTAGATTGCATACAGGTGGACTTTATTTAACTAATTATGTGACTTTTGAAGGTAATTGGTTGCACCAGATCTTATTTAGGGGCTTCATAGCAAAGGGGGTGAATACATTTGCACAGACCACTTTTCGTTGTTAATTTTTTTGTCACGACTCCCACTGAAGTTGTCTCCCCCGCCTGGTGCTCGGCGGTCGTCGTCACCGGCCTACTAGCCGCCACCGATCCCTTTTTCTTTTCGGTTAGTTTTGTCTCATTTGTTACACCTGTTCCTATTTTGTGTGTGCTTGACTTGCTTCCCTATTTAGCGTGTGGAACCCGTCCCTTTGTTGTGCGGGATTATTTTGATGTTCACGTTGTGTCGTTGGTGTTGTTTGTGCTCTGGACCATGTTACCTGTTGTTTTGGGTTGGTCAGTGTTTGCGCCCTGCGTGTTTGGGCATTTACTTTTGGTGCATTTACTTTTTTTACTTTTAAAGTGAATCTTTCCCCTGGACCTCTCTGCTCTCTGCGCCTGATTCCTCTCTACACACCTAGCCAACCGTGACATTTTTTGAATTTTTTGAATTTCACTTCACCAATTTTGACTATTTTGTGTATATCCATTACATGAAATGCTAATAAAAATCTATTTAAATTACAGGTTGTAATGCAACAAAATAGGAAAAAAGGGGATGAATACTTTTGCAAGGCACTGTACATGCGAGTTCTGCTATCAGAATACGAAGATCAACCACAATGCATGTTTTGTGGGTCTAGACCCGTCTTTTCAGTGCTGAGTGTGTTTAGATCTGGCTGACCACTTCAGGAAGTGATCAGGGACGCATTGTGTGCGGATTTCTCCTCAGTCTGGATGCAATCAGGTACCGAAAGCGCATACAGTAGGCAATGTCATCAGCACACCGCCCACAAGTCTCCAGAAAACATGTGTTTTGAGAGCGAGAGGCACCTTTTTTCATTAATGTTGGAGGAAATAAGTTCCTAGCTTTGTGTTTGCTAGCTTATTTAGAAAGCTAGCTCCTTTGAGACTCCATAGAATGAAAACAGATATGTCTCCTAACTGTAAAAGATGTACCTCTGAAAGTGGAACCTATATGCATGTATTTTGGAGCTGTAGAGAGACTGCCAGATTCCATATATATATATATACATACTGCTGCACAGAAAATACTAGAGGTACAGTTTGATATGACCCCGTGTATCTATCTTCTTAATGCCCAGCAGGACTTTGTTCTTGATCCCGACAGAGAACATTTGCTTATGACTATGACATACTTTGCTAAGAAATGTATTCTTCTATTGTGGGCCTCTAATACCCCTCCTACATTTAAAATGTGGATTGACCAAATTGTTGACTTTCTTCCTCTTGAAAAGCTCACTTATGACCTCCACAAGAGACAGCCCATGTTTGATAGACTCTGGTCTCCACTATTCAACTATATTTCAAACTGGACAGAGTGAACGGGGTGACTAGGGAAATGCGCAGATACATGTTGTGTAAGGTGCTGTAAAACCTAAAAACAAATTATTGGCCCGTCGTCTCAGCGAATGCTAGAAATAGCTGATAAGAACCTTGATAGTGCTGCTGCAAGTGTTATATGTTTTTTTTTAGTATGTGTGCGTATGTATGTATGGATGTATATGTGTGTATGTATGTGTGTGTGTGTATGTATGTATGTATGTGTGTATGTCTGTATGTGTGTGTGTATGTATGTATGTATGTATGTATGTATGTATGTATGTATGTGTGTATGCATGTACAGTGCCTAATTTTGCACGCCCAATTTTTCAGTTTTTGATTTGTTAAAAAAGTTTGAAATATCCAATAAATGTCGTTCCACTTCATGATTGTTTCCCACTTGTTGTTGATTCTTCACAAACAAATACAGTTTTATATCTTTATGTTTGAAGCCTGAAATGTGGCAAAAGGTCGCAAAGTTCAAGGGGGCCGAATACTTTCGCAAGGCACTGTATATATATGTATGTATATATGCACCAAGGAAAATAAATAGATTAAGACAAATACGTTTTTATTTGACTTTATCTTTCATTTTAATTTTATTTAAATTTTTTATTCTTTCAAATGTATTATTATATTTTTTAAGCCTGTCACATCTGTGAATGTGGAATGTGTTTTGTTGGTTGATTGAAAAACAAGAAAACTTAATAAAACTTTAAATTGAAAAAAAAAGAACAATAATATTTGGTTTGGCTAGAGTTATGCTAACTTGTTTGCAATCCCTTTAGTTTTGCTAGTTTCATGACGTTGGCCTGGGGGTAGATTTATGACAGTCATAAATACCTCTCCTCCCTTTTTCCTCTCTCTACCCTACTGATGTGACATTTGAAAATCCTTTGGTTAACATAGAGATTCTGGGAACATCAGAAGGTGATGGGAAATGAACTATATTCTGGTAATCCGACCAATTGAACATGTGCGGTGGTACTTAACCTCTCTGAACCACCCATCCCGGATCCGGGATAATTGTCATCAGCAACAGTGAATAACATAGCGCCACAGTCAAATAATATTACTAGAAAATATCCATATTCATGAAATCACAAGTGCAATATCGTAAAACACAGATTAGCCTTTTGTTAATCCACCTGTCGTCTCAGATTTTGAAATTATGCTTTACAGCGAAAGCAATCCAAGCGTTTGTGTAAGTTTATCGATAGCCTAGCATAGCATTATGTACACTTAGCATCAGGAAGCTTGGTCACGAAAATCAGAAAAGTAATCAAATTAACCGTTTACCTTTGATGATCTTCAGATGTTTTCACTCACGAGACTCCCAGTTACACAACAAATGTTCCTTTTGTTCCATAAAGAACATTTTTATACCCAAAATACCTCCGTTTGTTTGTCGCGTTATGTTCAGAAATCCACAGGATAATCATTCCTCAGGTTGATTTTTAAATATATATTCGATAATATATCAACCGAGTGTGTAGGTTTTTCAATAACACCGGGTGGAACAATCGCCGCTTTACTCTGTAGCGCAAAACTCACTCTGAGAGCCCCCACCTATCCACTTACGCAATGTGATCTTTCATGCTCATTTAAAAAAATAAAAGCCTGAAACTATGTCTAAAGACTGTTGACAGTTTAGGGAAGCCATAGAAAAGGGAATCTGGTTGATATCCCTTTAAATGGAGGATAGGCATGCATAGGAACAGAAGCGTTTCAAAATAAGAGGCACTTCCTGATTGGATTTTCCTCACGGTTTCGCCTATAATATCAGTCCTGTTATACTCACAGACAATATTTTGACAGCTTTGGAAACTTTAGTGTTTTCTATCCTAATCTGTCAATTATATGCATATTCTGGCATCTGGTCCTGAGAAATAGGCCATTTACTTTGGGGATGTTATTTTTCCAAACATAAAAATAGTGCCCCCTAGCAGGGTTAAGAGAAACCCTTATGTGTGTTTCCTGTCCTTCATGAGATCACCAAATGAAACACACACAACATAACTGTCCCTTAAGTGTCCACGGATCATTCCCACATTCTCAAAAGTAGAAAGAATGTTTAATTCTCCCATTTTGGGGATTTAGGAGTTTGGCGAAGTGAAGTCCTTTGTTCTCTCTCTGTGCTCTCTCTCTCATTCTGCATGACCAGGGGAGAGAGTCTCTGCCAGGAATTTATGACCTGAGATAACAAAAACTGGGATTAGGAGAGAGAGTGAGAGAGGGTGGGGGGGATCCACGCGCTACACCCAGAAAGGGCCATGTCATAACAACAGGAACATAGGAACTATGTGTCGGGGGCTAGGGTCAGTTTGTTATATCTGGAGTACTTCTCCTGTCTTATCCGGTGTCCTGTGTGAATTTAAGTATGCTCTCTCTAATTCTCTCTTTCTTTCTCTCTCTCTGAGGACCTGAGCCCTAGGACCATGCCTCAGGACTTCCTGGCATGATGACTCCTTGCTGTCCCCAGTCCACCTGGCCGTGCTGCTCCAGTTTCAACTGTTCTGCCTGTGATTATTATTATTTGACCATGCTGGTCATTTATGAACCTGTGAACATTTTGGCCATGTTCTGTTATAATCTCCACCCGGCACAGCCAGAAGAGGACTGGCCACCCCTCATAGCCTGGTTCCTCTCTAGGTTTCTTCCTAGGTTTTGGCCTTTCGAGTTTTTACTAGCCACCGTGCTTCTACACCTGTATTGCTTGATGTTTGGGGTTTTAGGCTGGGTTTCTGTACCTCACTTTGAGATATCAGCTGATGTATGAAGGGCTATATAAATTCATTTGATTTGATTTGAACATGGGGGGAATCAATGACAAAAAGCTGTATAGTCTCACTTTGATTTCCTGAATTAACAGGAACAGTGCTGTGGGTAACTATTCCATTGGAGTGGCTGTCCAGTGCCCTAGCGTCCATGGGCACAGAGAGGAGTTGAGTGGGGATACCTAATTCAGAAACTAGGGTAGCGTCCATAAAACTCCCATCCGCCTAAGTGTCAATGAGCACCCGGAGAGACTTGGACTGTTCTCCCCACAGCAGTATCACACAAAAAACAGTGTGGGTGATGGGAATTAGAGCATTCACAGCCTGCCTCACCAGAGTACTTGTACCTAGTAAATAAATCGGTCTCTTAACAGGGCAGGTGGCTATATAATGTCCCACAGCCCACAGTATAGACAACAGTTGGAGCTCAGCCTACGGTATCGTTCCCTAGGCAATAATCCAACTCTTCCCAGTTGCATAGGCTCAGAAGTAGCTGACTCACTTATCGCCGACGATTCTCGAGGGTACTAGGGTGGCTTTGGGGACCTCCGGATTCCTTCTGAGGTGAGCAAGCTGCAACGGATGAACGACTGTTCCCGTGAACTGACCTCCTCTCATTCCTACATTCTCGTAGATGCCCATCAATCCTAATCGTAAGAGCGACGAGGAAATCGAGGTCCAATGGTAGCTCGTCTTTTATTTCCTCAGACAGTTCGTGAAGGTATCGAACAGAGCCTCTGGATTACAGGCACTCTTTGCGGCCAATGTGCGAAACTCTACTGGGTAGTCTGCCACACTATGGGAGTTCTGATGTACCTTCAGTAGTTTTCAGGCCACCTCTCTCCCGGGCACCGGAGAATCAAATACCTTCCGCCATGAAATCTTCCAGGTTATGGCAAGCAGCGGATTGTTGCTCCCAAATGGCTGTCGCCCAGGAGAGTGCCCTTCCGGACATTAGCGTAATTAGATACGCAGAGCGGTCAGGCAGGCGGGCTCAGAGTCAGGACAGGCAAGGGTCAGAACCAGAAAGACGAGAAAAAGAGAGACTGGACAAAAACAGGAGCTAAGAGAAAAACGCTGGTTGACTTGGCAAAGAAGACAAACTGGCACAGACAGACAGAAAACACAGGTATAAATACACAGGGGATAATGGGGAAGATGGGCGACACCTGGAGGGGGGTGGAGACAAGCACAAGGACAGGTGAAACAGATCAGGGTGTGACAATCGTAGTAAATGCTATACGTCCACTTCAGACATCCGATTAACCATGCCGAGCCTTTTACTTCTGCTACTAGTATGATATGTCAAGACAACCTTATATCCCTGCCAGGATGATAGCTCAACTACCTGCATCTGCTTGATTGCAGAGTGGTTTAAGGTAGGATGATTAGGAGCTGTTCATGGTTCTGAAGAGACTGAGTGTGGGACTGCAGTAGTGATTTGTCAGGACTTTCTGTCCACAGCGCGGAACAGGTTTAGTGTGTTTGAGCTGCCCAGCCCTCACGGACAACAGCTGTGGAGCTGCGGAGGTACAGTATGTCACAACAAGCCACAACGAGACTATCGTAACTATGGACTCTGAATTGGGCTAGTCACAGAAAAGGTGAAACTTGTCATCAGAGTTTCAGTCAGAGCCTTTCGGAAGAGTGAATGGGTTCAGAGTGCCCAGTGACCCTGTATGTCCAGAGACTGACACAGAGTCAATTACTATAATGCACTGCCTGCAGAGAGAAGAGGGACACCCTCTCTCTCTATCAGTAGTGGGTCATAGTGTGCCTACCTGACCCTGCGCTGATCAAGTGCATGGTGTTATGACATACACAGAGAGCTACAGTAGTGGGGATGACAATACCTTTATGGTGCTTTCAGCACCTTCCGCTCTCCCTCTCTCACACCTCCTCTTTCATGCAGTAAAGCCGAATGCTAATCACAATCCTCTCCAACACTCAGCAAAATGTATCCTTTTCTGCATTTTGTCCAGCTGTTCAGTATAGGTTTAAACTAAAAGCAGATTGCCCTTCATGGATTTGAACTCATTTATTTTTTCATTGGATAGTGAAAAGACCAATAGAAATGGCCTGTAACAGAAATAGTCAGCTCAAAGCATACATTGAATAATGGGATGGGATTGTGAAAAAAGTGTACAAATGACTCCCAGAGCCCTTACAGTAAGTGGCTTTCCTTTGTGAACATTAGCTACTTTATAAACAACCTCAGTTTGTTACAGCTCTATTAGCAAGTGGCAGCAGTGTAATTTAGATGGAGTGAAATGTCTTAGTACTGTAATGCTGCGTGGCAACAGTGGACCATGCTCTTTCCCTGCAATGGGGCATGCCGAGTACATATTTCATTCCTTTCCACCTTCACAAAGAAAGATAATAAAAGCAATATGTAAAGCCATTTTTTATTCCAGCTGTGGGTTGCAATTCTTACCTATAGGCAATTGCAGAAAGCCTCTCGTTTTAAGCCATTGAATGATTAAAACTAACATAATAACGTGAACCAACAGCCAGCAGAGCATAAATGAGATGCAATGTATGTGCTCATGATATCACTGAACTGGTAATTCATTGAAACACAATTTTATTTCAGGGTATGGGAGTCATGTGAGGCCTATGAGTCGTTACACTTAAAAAGTAAATATAATGTTTCCAGCCATAAGCACATATGCTGTGCTGTGTTGACTGATGTGGTGTGAGCTTCTCCATTTCATGGCACATTGCTTCTTAGTCCTACTTCATGACAGCTCTCTCTGCATCCTTCTCATTTTTTGTTATCTGTGCAAAGCATAAAGTAATACTGACTTTCCCTGTAAAATATACTACGTGACGAAAAAGGTAATTACTCCTATTGGCTGTCAGTGTGAAAGATACTCCGGTCTCAGTCTCTTTAGATGGCTAGATAAATACAATGTTTAACAGAAATGCCACAATCACTCATGTGGCCACTGCGCAGTACAAATTTTAATAACTATAATTAATGCCGGTTATTTCTGAAATTGACTGTTGCAGTAAATGAACCACCTGTTTTTTACAAGACAGACTAAACATAAACAGAACACTCTCTGGAGAGCCTTTGCCAGGTTCTCACTGTAAATAAGATTGTTTTCTGAACTAACAGGCCTGGTTAAATAAAGGTTAAAAAAATAAATATATACCTTTACATTCGTATGCGGCATTACATTTAAAATACATTTTCTCCAAACGTGATTAACTCCTTTACTTACAAAATGTGATAACTTGATTGTGTGATGATTGCAAAAACGATGGGGGGTCTGATTGCAAAAACGATGGGGGTGTTACTTCATTTGAGAAGTGATTGGCCACCCTTGAATGCACAACCGTTGCACTAATGAGTGCCCACTCCGCTGGAGCTCAGCACTCCTCTATTCAAGCACTCATACATCTATGGGTTCTTCTTTAGAATGAGACCAACAAAATAATAAACAGGCTTATGCTATTTTGATCCTCTTGTAAACTTATAGCTGGACTAATGCATTATCAGAGAAGGACTTGTTTGCATGGCTTAAATTCCCACTAAAACAAAGATTCATTGTCTATATTCTCAGCATCTACATATCTAAAGCTAAATTGAATGTTGTTGATGACCAGTTTATACTCCCTGCGCTATGCCCAAAATGGACCCCACCCCACTCCAAAACACTGCTCTGGTCCAGTAGCTCAGTTACAGCGGTTTTTGGTTTCTTGCACAGTCTCCTCTTATGCATTTTAAAACCAAATATTGATTTTGTCATTTCTCTCATTAGTGTCATGTGGACCACAATGAGCACACAGGTTAACGGTCACAGTGCTGGTAAAGGATACCTTCTACACACTGCCTTGAAATACTCATGATGATAGTATTAATTCTGACAGGCCTGTTCAAAATGGAAGAGCAGTCATTTTTATTGGCCAAGATGTCCAGATGCCCAGCCAGAGATAAGTCCAATTTAATGGTGCTGTTTAGTAGTAGTTGTGCTGGTAGGACACGGCCAGTCATTCCACTATAATGGGACATTATAGCCATAGTGCCATTCACCTACACTAGCAAGAGACCTGAAGAGCACAACACCTTTCTTTTTTATTTGACTAATCTTGTTGCATTGGGAAAATAATGATTTTGTCCTCGTCCACAGGAACTAAATCCCCTACACATGGATTCTAATTTTCTACTTTTCAAATACAATACGCACTTATTTAAGAAGGCAACATTTCAGATAGGCAACATGACAATACGATATAGATGCAGGATCTTCATTTGATCACCCTGTTGCAGGAGAACTCCTGTAATGCATGACATTTAAAACTTGTAGTGTATTTGAGGTTTCTAAAGGCTTCTGAAGTTTGTAATTTCCATTTTGAAATTTCAGATTTGATTTTACCATGTGAAAATGTACTCTATCAACCATTACAGAAATGTCTATTAATTATAATCTACATAATAATTCACATTTCCTGTTGCTGCAGGATTATTTTTATGCTGTAGCACACTGACTCAAATGATGATCCTACTGTACATTTGTATATGTATGTCCTTAAACCGGGAAAGTTTTTGCTCAATATGAGATAATGTGACTATGATGTTGTAAACAACAGACAACTTTCTGGGACAGAAATTTGGGCAGAACGCTTAAAGTGTTCTTAATCTCACTGCAGTGTCCAATTTACAGTAGATATTACAGCAAAAAAATACCATGCTATTGTTCGGGGATAGTGCACAACAACTGTCAGTTATGTGCGTACTGATAGCGAAGTCAGGTGCAGGAGAGCAGAGATTTGTGAACAGGCGCACACTTTATTTAGGCAAAAGTGCAAAACACGCAAAACAGTCACAAGAATTATGTTTAACAATAAACATCTTCATGAAAAATAACACGGAAAAAACAAGCCAGTCTGGCGCATCAGCAATACACATGTAACACAAACAATCTTACACAAAGACATGATGGGGAACAGAGGAATAAATACATGTAGATTGATTGGGGAATAAAAACCAGGTGTGCAGGGAACAAGACAAAACAAATGGAGCGGCGATGGCTAGAAAACCGGTGACGTCAACTGCCAAACGCTGCTCGAACAAGGAGAGTAGCCGACTTCTGCGGAAGTCGTGACAACAACAAAACACTTTTATCATGGCAACTGGTTTGATACATTCACCTCTGAAGGTAAATCATGTACTTACATTCAGTAATCTTGCTCTGATTTGTCATCCTGAGGGTCCCAGAGATAAAATGTAGCATATTTTTGTTTGATACAATCCATTTTTATATTCAAATGTAGGAACTGGGGTCTACAGTTTTACCCCACTGCTGTCTCTGGCTCCACACCCACCCCGCCCGGCCATCTAGATGTTTGAAGATTAGTGTATTTTCTGTAGGGAAGCTAATGATCAATCATGTATGACATTCCTGGGAGTGTTCAAACCAAGAACATTATTACCATAGCAGTTTTGTATGTTCTCTATAGTTATGTACTTGAAAATGTATAAATTGACCAATTTGGCACATTTGGGCAGAATCCTGGCAGACTTGATGAAAAATATTCTGTAGTGATGTAATTCTTTACTGGATTACACCTAGAATTCTGTCTCAATATCTGGCCTTTCTCTTGCATTTCAAAGATGATTAAAAAAAATATGAAAATGCATGTTTTTTTTGTTTGTATTATCTTTTACCAGATCTAATATGTCATATTATCCTACATTAATTTCACATTTCCACAAACTTCAAAGTGTTTCCTTTCAAATGGTATCAAGAATATGCATTTCCTTGCTTCATGTCCTGAGCTACAGGCGGTTAGATTTGGGTATGTCATTTTAGGTGGAAATTTAAAAAAAGGTTAGATCCTTAAAAAAATTAAATGCTAGGCATATTAGATTCCTGGTTGCTCATGTAGTAGTACTGTAGCAATAATACTTGTGTGTTCTGTATCAATCACTTTAAGGACTGTGTAAATAGTTTAGACTAATGTGAAATGGACCAAAAGTTTTGATGTCTCAATATTTCATGGTTCTCAACTGTGTCACTAACTGAGGGAGCCTGGCTCTTCACTGATTTGGAATTCCAGTGATCTCTTGGAATGCTGCTTGAGCACCAGAAGAGGAACTTGCCAATCAGGGGCTCCGTGGGCTGGAAGTGTGCATGATCCCAGCTTCCCTTTAATAAAGGAAATGTTAATTATAAATCAGAGCATGATTAATACAGACATGCTGGCATCATTAGAATCCTGGCTGGACCTAAAAGGAATCGCTCAAACACCTCATCGGAAAATCTCTCACGCCATCTCTCTCAGGCCTCCCTTACACAAGGAACACTCAGTCTCCCTCCAGTAAAATATGTTATTTTCTAATAGATCCTTCCAATCTGTACTGCTACATATCACTCATTCTCTAATTCCTTACCCTCATTCTGAGAGAAGACCACCCTGACACTAACCGTATGTGCTGGTCCCTCTGTTAGGGCTGATCAGTGTCAGTGACGAAGTACACCCCACCACGTGTCAGACAACAGCAACCAAGGTCAAAGCTAGGACATACGCAGGCAGAGAGGTGGGCCAGATGGCCATACAGTGTAGACACTCCATATGGTGATATTCAATATTCGACTGAGACACACGATGATTCTATTCTGTGAATTCTCATACTGTCTCTGTCTCGCCACTGATTTCATTGCAAGGTAAGATTTTAACATACAATGACAAATAGGTTTGAGTCTGTTTCAGCCTTCCTAGCTTTAACTAACTAAATTGTTGTCTCTTCCATGATGATCTGTTGGAAATAAAATGAAAACAGAATGAAACGATGGAATTCAATCTCAGGTTATTCATTTCAAGAGGCTCATCGTCCAAACCAATTCTAAAGAAAAGAGGTATGTAGCTCTGTAATGTGTTTGTCAGAGTGTGTGGCAGACAGTGTATAATCATTTCTATCACTCAGTCAGTCGTGACTTGACTGCAGATTCTTTTCCTATCTTGTCACAGATGTATAATTCACATAACACATTTACAAAATAATAACAGCAATAACAGACACACAAAATAACAATCTCACTCCAAGAAAATGAAGTGCCACAATAGAGCAGCTAAGGACAGAGTTAGACTTAATTTTGTATTCCTCCTTCCTTCCGGCCAGAGCAGAACAGAAAGAAGATGTGTGAGTGAGCTGAGGCCTCTGATATTGCCGACACAGACAGACCCGGTCAGGTTAATCATGGTCAGAGGATGGGGCAGATGAATCAAACCCAGAAACAAAGGCTGCTGGGAGGAGAAAACAAATGTAGAGGAAGAGAAGAAAAGGCCCAAAACAAAGCTTTAAGGCCCAACACGATTGATGGAAGAGAGGAGAGAAAATTGCTACAGTAAGATAAAGAGGGGCTGCAGTAGCTGGGACGGTGATGGTCTGGTGTTAGCAGCGCGGCGCCGTGGGGAGGGGATACAGGGCAGTAATTAAAGCTGTGCGCCGATAGCTGCCCTGCTGGGGCCAGGGTTAAACTGCGGCCATTATGGAGGTAAGACAAGGGCTGCAGCGGGAGGCAGCATCTTAGCAGGGTGACTGTCTGCTGCTGTGATGGATGGAGCACAGGGCCTGCGTTATTAAACCCATTACAGGGATATCTTCTCACCTCTCCATATAAATCTCACCATAAATAATTTATCTTCCACCTACTCTCTTCTCATGGTGTATTTCTTCTGCACTTATATGGACGTATATTACTAAAGACGCACTAAATTTGATCCCCTTGAGATGAGTACTGCAGTTCAATGTCTTCAGTATTTAAAGGGGTTGTTCTGTGATGAAAGCCATTTTTATGTGGTTGAAAGCAAATTATTTAAGTGGAATTTATTCTAGAGCAATAAGAAAACCTTTTTTTTCACATACCAAAAAAGTATATGATCCTGAGTTAGTGAATTCCACCTTGAGATCTTCAGATCAGGAGGATATAGGACTACTGTAATAGTAAGCGAATACAGTGGGGACAACAAGTGACATTGGCCTAGAGCACATTTTGAAATTCAAAACATTTACAAAGCTTTGTAATACCAACGCATATCACAACAGATGTGGATCGAGTATATACTGTATATGACTACCACCATTTACTGGGCATGGGGACGTTACTACATTACAGGGCTTAACAACAGTCCTCTGCCTTGATAAGCTTACAAACTGAGCATATCATCACAATACCAATTACTTTTCCTTTGCAAAACCTTTTCCTCCTAAACTAGAATTGTAATTAACCCCACAATCTAGAATATGTAAGCTTAAAGTTAAAAGATATAACAGCAACATAACCTACAGTAGATGATTCACAGCCAAACTGTAAACAGCAAGTTAATCACTTGATACTAAGTAAAAAGATGTGCCACCTAAAAGCACAAACAACAGCAGAAAAGAAAAACAGGTCCCCTGTTTTAGTGTGAATTTACGAGTCCCTCCAACTTTAAGTGAATTTAAGCCCATGGAAGACGTGACACAAGGCTTTGTTACTAGGCAACCTGTAGGGTAAAGTCACAGCTTTCTTGTGGAGTGGTGTTGTGTCCACTGTAAACAGGGTCATGGCTAGAAGGGATACAGCTTTTGTCAAAAGTAGATGTTTTATGCATTTTAGCTCACCGTAACCCTAACCCTTTTTCTAAACGTAACCTAATTATCCTAACCTGCTACGTTCTGGTGAAAGATATGATCCCTTATTGATGTTACTTGTTAAATCCAGTTCAATCAGTGTAGATGAAGGGAAGGAGACAGAAGGATTTGGAAGCCTTCAGGCAATCGAGACATGGATTGTGAATGTGCCATTCAGAGGGTGAATGGGCAAGACAGCATATTTAAGTGCCTTTGAAGAGGGCATGGTAGTGGGTGCCAGAAACACCGGTTTGAGTGTGTCAAAAACTGCAACGCTTCTCGATTTTCACCCTTAACAGTTTCCCGTGTGTATCAAGAACGGTCCACCACCCAAAAGACATCCAGGCAACTTGACACAACTGTGGGAAGCATTGGAGTCAACATGGGCAGCATCCCTGTGGAACCCTTTCGACACCTTGTAGAGTCCATTCCCATACAAATTGAGGGTGCTCTGAGGGCAAAAGAGGAAGGTGTTCCTAATGTTTGCACACTCAGTGTAGGGAATAGGGTGCCATTTGGGACACAGTGTGTATCCCTCCTCACAGAAAGCAGATGGGGCACATCTCCATCACGGTGTTATACATAAACATCCCACTATGACACATAACAGAAAGGGAAGGATGGAGGTCTGAGGAGAAGATTTAGAGACTGAGAGCCCCTGACCACCCTCCACCCTGGTAGCATTACATCGGCTGAATCCCAAATGGCATCCTATTCCCTATATAGTGCATACTATATAGGGAATAGGGTGCCATTTGGGAAGCACATACTGTGTGGTTAATGAGGGCTCCACACAGGGAGCAGGGCCACTAATCAATCTCTGTTCCGTAGTGTGACGCTCCTGCTTTCATATCAATCTTCCTGAGAATAGGTGAATATGATTCATTGGCTGTGTGAGGGTGTGCTAAAGGCCGCAAGGCCGGCCTGTTAACCTCTTGCTGGCAGGACACCATTATGAAACAGCCATGCTGAAGAGGAGGAGGAGGAGGAGGAGGAAAGATAAAGAGGAAACTAATTTGCACTTGACTACTCATCTCCACGTTTGAAGAGTTACACACAAACAATTAAACAAATTCATCATGCTTCTGATTAAAATATTCTGTCAATTATATTTGATTTCTATTTCAAATCCAAATAAACAAATAGAGATGTATCTATGAGCCTGTTTCCTACATTTTTGTCCTGGTATTGGTATATACCCTGTATATTTTATTTTGAATAGGAACTGAGAAAAACGTATCCCAGTAACTATTTATTTCCAGCTGTTTTGAATGGCCTTAATTTAACAAACTGTTCAAAGCTAAAACACTGCCTCACCTATCCACTGTTGATTCTGTTCAGAATAGTAAATACAGCGGGTGACATGTGTGCTGCTGCTGTCATGTTGCTGTCATGCTGCTGCTCATGTTGCATCTCATACTGCTGCTCATGCTGCTGCTCGTGCTGCTGCTCATGATGCTGCTCAAGATGCTGCTCATGTTTGTTCTCATACTGCTGCTCATGTTTTTGCTCATGTTGCTGCTCATCTTGCTGTAATGCTCATGTTCATGTTGCTGCTCATGTTGCTGTTCATGTTGCTTCTCATGCTGTAGCTCATGCTGCTGCTTATGTTGCTGCTCATGAAGCTGCAAATGTTGCTGCTCATACTGCTGCCAATGCTGCTGCTCACGTTGCCGTAATGCTGCTGCTCATGTTGCTGTTTATACTGCTGTGATGTTGCTGCTCATGAAGCTGCTCATGTTGCTGCTCATACTGCTGCTGCTCATGCTGCTGCTCATGTTGCTGCTCATACTGCTGCTCATGTTGCTGCTCATGGTGCTGCTCATGCTGCTGATGATGCTGCTCATGTTTATTCTCAAACTGCAGCTCATGTTGCTGCTCATGTTTTTGCTCATGTTGCTGTTCATGTTGCTGCTCATGCTTCTGCTCATGTTGCTGCTCATGTTGCTGCTCATGACGCTGCTCATGCTGCTGCTCATGGTGCTGCTCATACTGCTGCTCATGCTGCTGCTCATGCTGCTGCCCATGCTGCTGCTCATGCTCCTGTCATGTTGCTGCTCATGCTGCTGCTCATGCTGCTGCTCATGTTTGTTCTCACACTGCTGCTCATGCTGCTGCTCGTGCTGCTGTTCATGTTGCTGCTCATCTTGCTGTCATGCTCATGTTCATGTTGCTGCTCATGTTGCTGTTCATGTTGCTTCTCATGCTGTAGCTCATGCTGCTGCTCATGTTGCTGTTCATGTCGCTACTCATGAAGATGCAAATGTTGCTGCTCATGCTGCTGCTAATGTTGCTGCTCATGTTGCTGCTCATGTTGCTGCTCATGCTGCTGCTCATGCTGCTGCTATGGTGCTGCTCATACTGCTGCTCATGCTGCTGCTCATGCTGCCCATGCTGCTGCTCATGCTCCTGTCATGTTGCTGCTCATGCTGCTGCTCATGCTGCTGCTCAAGTTTGTTCTCACACTGCTGCTCATGTTTTTGCTCATGTTGCTGCTCATGCTGCTGCTTGTGCTGCTGCTCATGCTGTAGCTCATGCTGCTGCTCATGTTGCTGCTCATGCTGCTGCTCATGTTGCTGCTCATGTTGCTATTCATGTCGCTGCTCATGAAGATGCAAATGTTGCTGCTCATACTGCTGCCAATGCTGCTGCTCATGTTGCTGTAATGTTGCTGCTCATACTGCTGCTCATGCTGCTGCCCATGCTGCTGCTCATGCTCCTGTCATGTTGCTGCTCATGCTGCTGCTCATGCTGCTGCTCATGTTTGTTCTCACACTGCTGCTCATGCTGCTGCTCGTGCTGCTGTTCATGTTGCTGCTCATCTTGCTGTCATGCTCATGTTCATGTTGCTGCTCATGTTGCTGTTCATGTTGCTTCTCATACTGTAGCTCATGCTGCTGCTCATGTTGCTGTTCATGTCGCTGCTTATGAAGATGCAAATGTTGCTGCTCATGCTGCTGCTAATGTTGCTGCTCATGTTGCTGCTCATGATGCTGCTCATGATGCTGCTCATGCTGCTGCTCATGTTGCTGCTCATGTTGCTGCTATGGTGCTGCTCATACTGCTGCTCATGCTGCTGCTCATGCTGCTGCCCATGCTGCTGCTTATGCTCCTGTCATGCTGCTGCTCATGCTGCTGCTCATGCTGCTGCTCAAGTTTGTTCTCACACTGCTGCTCATGTTTTTGCTCATGTTGCTGCTCATGCTGCTGCTCGTGCTGCTGCTCATGCTGTAGCTCATGCTGCTGCTCATGTTGCTGCTCATGCTGCTGCTCATGTTGCTGCTCATGTTGCTATTCATGTCGCTGCTCATGAAGATGCAAATGTTGCTGCTCATACTGCTGCCAATGCTGCTGCTCATGTTGCTGTAATGCTGCTGCTCATGATGCTGCTCGTGTTGCTGCTAATATATCTGCTCATGTTGCTGCTCATGTTGCTGCTCATGATGCTGCTAATGTTGCTGCTCATACTGCTGCTCATGCTGCTGATCACGTTGCTGCTCATGCTGCTGCTCATGCTGCTGCTCATGTTTGTTCTCATACTGCTGCTCATGTTTGTTCTCATACTGCTGCTCATGTTGCTGCTCATGTTGCTGTCATGCTACTGTTCATGTTACTGCTCATGTTGCTGCTCACGTTGCTGTTCATGCTGCTGCTCATGTTGCTGCTCATGTTGCTGCTCATGCTGCTGCTCAACTGCTGTTTATGTTGCTGCTCATGCTGCTTCATGTTGCTACTCTTGCTGCTGCTCATGCTGCTGCTCATGTTGCTGCTCATTCTGCTTCTCATGTAGCTGTTCAATTCCATTGTGTGTGGACCATGAACTCAATGCATTGACTAGCACAAACCACCCCAGTGGTCCATAAGGGATCCCTTAGATTGGTCGGAAGGGAGGTGGGGGCATTACAAACCACCCTATCCATCCACCATAAATACCCCCTAATTGTTTCTGTGGCACGAAAATATGGATGTCTTGAGAGAACCCACACAACACATTACCAGCCAGACAACAACAGTCTTCAGTGCATTCCAAGGCAACCTCGTAAGACTCTCCTGTTCACCTCAGAGTCGGACGAGGGCCATAAAACAACCACATAATGCATCGCAAAATGCTAACTTGATGAACATTTGAAACCACTGGCACCCAGAAAATGTACCTCATGGCTTTGAAATTGCTCATGAAGTCATCATGAAAACAATAGGTCCCTGCTCTAATGGCTTGATTAGGCCAAATGTGCTGACGTTTCAGTTGTGGTGGTAAAAAGCATTAGCGGTTTGGTATAACTTTGCTGGAAGACAAATTGATATGACAAGATGGGTAGTAGTTCCATCAAGAACATATTTTACTGATAGGCCAGAGGTATAAAATAACGGATTTCCTTAATGCCCTCCTGGGTAAAGTTATGTCTCCCTCTGCATTTTTCTCAAATTGGGTAAAAAGTCCATTACAACACCTCTGACTACTTTCTTGGTGTATCATCATCACCTAGAAATGTGTGTTCCAGACAGACCGTGTTTGTAACACAGAATTTGGACCAGCAAATTTGATTACCAGTGTGTATTGTCCCACTAGGGGGCTTGAAAATCTAAATGGAGGTCCTTAAGCTGTTTTGGAGGAAGCACTAAGACGTTTACTCAAAGTCAATTTGACTAAATAAATCCATAACAAATAGTTTCTGAAAACTGCAGGATGAGAGGAAATAAGGAGCGAAATAAGCCATTCAAGCAAAAACATATGGAAGACAGATTGTTCACAGACATATTTGCTGCAGGAGACGATGCCATTGATTTTGGCTGGAGTTGGAACTACAGTATTTTATTGATTTACGGAGGCTGCTTGTTTGTGCCTTTCTGCTTGGCCCTCTGGGAGAAAGCTCTGAGCAACATTAGGGAGGGAGAGAGATCGAGGGATGACGAGAGAGAGAGGGATGGAAAGCGAGAAAGGTACAGTATATAGAAATATAAACTACTCAGGACAAAGTCCAGGCAGGCCTGCAGGCAACGGTGACCAGCGGGGATCCCTCAGCACACTGCCTATAAGAAAGCCATTGTAATGGTTCAGAATGCTACAGACTTTACCTGGCTGAGGGCTGCACACTGAACTGGTGGGGAGGTGTTGTGTTCACAGCTATGCAATTTCTCTCTCCGTCAGGCCCACATCAGAGCTCCACTGCTCTTTGACCCCTTATTTAGAGGCCCTCCAACTGCCTGTTTGACTGCACTTGACCCCTATCAGAGAAAGGCACCCTGTCGGCGGGTGTGAGGGGGTGTGATGGGATATTACCTACATCCTGTGGTTGGCAACTTACCTCTGCTCTCCTTTAGTTAACAGGGGCACTTCTAGGAAGATAAGGCTGCTGAGAGAGAGAGAGAGAAAGAGAGAGAGAGAGAATAGAGATAGAGAGAGAGAGAGAGCAAGAGAGATTGGTTGTTGGACATGAACGACTGTAAAAACACCAGCAAATCAGTTCCAACTTGTTTAATTTGTGAAATCTGTTCCAAAGTATTCCCATACATAATAGAGAGGTATATGCAATCGTATACACATTTAGGCAAGGTTTGAAATAATCATGTTTTAGTCAAATATTATATCTGTTTGGGCTTCTTGCGGTCAAGTTGCAGACTACAAATTATTTGTATTTATTTTCTGTCCCTCTGACCATCCGGTCAGGAATAAAAATCGGCCCGCGGCAGAATCTAGCTGTAAATGCATATTTATATTCGATCCTAGTCAAGTTGGTTGGAGTAGGTGAGGCAGGAGGGCAGAGCACTATTACAGGTTTAATACATCAAATAATGTAAAGAACACTGCTGGTTGATTTCCCTTGACCATACACAATCATCCAGAAATAGAGAACATCGTTCTGGTGTTCTATATTTCTGGAAATGTTTTTCTATGGCTAGAAGGTTATTAGCAGTCAATATTTACACAGTTGTTGTTTTAGTTTTTGAATTGATGTATTAGAACTCTTTCTCTTTAGTAAAATATGATTCCATTGCCAGTCAACAATAGGACACCACACACAGGAGGAAAAGCCTCATTGTACTCCAGTTTTTGTGACTGTTATAATATCTCCACTAGTAGAGTAGATTTTATCCTACCCATGGGTCCAATCACAGTGCCATTTATCGAGCGTGAACGCTATCGGATCATAACAAGCTCAGTGTAAACTCCTTAATGGAAGCCGTCTGTTTAGTGACCTATCTGAGCAGGCAGAGAGAAACTCATAATGCCTATCACAGGCCACGTTAATGGCTCTTAGCTGGAGATATTAAATAAGTACACAGAGTGGCCCAACAATGGAAGCAGTCCCTTCCACACCCTCTGCTCTCATATTGCATATGACTAATGAACAAGGCTTTTACTCTGAAAGAGGAGGTCTAATAGCTGTGTTGTCTTCCTGCCTGGGGAGACTCAGTCAACCTACAAGAAGATGGTGCCCAGAACATTTACTAATGGATACATCCTTATGGTTTAATTGTTTAGATTACAGTCTGTGTTGTGCCGTGATGCACACTTAAAAATACAGCACCTGTACAAAATCTAAATTCAGCCATTTTTCTATGCATTTAAAAAAAAATGTAATCTGTTTCCTAAACTAGCTGAAAAGACACCATTTGCCTTATAGTCTGGATCTGTCCATTGAACAGCAAATGAATGGAGGTTGTAGGGGAGGTGATTGGCAAGGTGTCACCTACAGCCTCCTTTGAGAAGTTGCAAAGCAGCACTGCGATGGTAAGTTATTAGATCTTTACTCCTCTCATTGTGCCTGCCTGCCTGCTGACTCCTCCTGATTTATTCTCAGTGTGAAGACAAGCTCCCTTTCACCTCCCAGCCATATTAATCACCCATGACAAATCACACAAACATAGCCAGTCAGATCTGCAACTTCCAGCAAAGGCACTTCAAAAGTGGCTCTCAGTTCAGCATTATAATGGTGATGCAAATCAAAACAGCATTAAATTCTGACACAAACAAGAAGCATATTCTACTAATGGGGTTTTCCACTTAGATGTAAAGGTTTTGGTTGCTTGGTTGCTCAATTTGCCATGTATCAAGTCTCCTCTGAGGTCTCTCAGGTTTGCACTAACGGCAAGAAAAAAGTCTCTGTAAGGGCACTCTGATGTGAGCCTTAGGGTAATGAGGAACTTGCTGACGAATCTTATGGGAAATTGACACTTAGAGTTGATAGGGAAACTGCAGTTGATTTGTATACCATGAATAGTGAATTTAAAGGGGACCATCACTTTATCCCAGATGTTTGATTGAATAACATCACCTTATTCTGAAAAATACCTCATCTCAGCAGACTTGAAATTGAAATAAATATTTTAAAACCCATAATGAAACCCATTTTGACTTAATAAGGTGGTGATGTGGTTTTTCAACAGTACAGGTAGATTATAAATCCATCTTCGTACTCCTTGATGTAGTCTTATTTACAACATGGCTAGCCATTACTTTTGGGATATTAAAAGGCTATTTTCTAAGAGTGCCCCCTAACAAAATAAAGCATCTCCTAAGAGCATTCACTTTTATGTGTATGGTAAAATAACAGGTGTCTTGGCAGCAAAGGAAGAGTGAAAAGGGATTTTTTTTTTAAGAATCAGACTCTCTAAGGTTTCACAACGTGACATGGCTGACATAGTGACCTAAGCAAGAAAAATTATTTCATTTGTTCTGAGACACATCCATTTCACACTGTACATGGATTTTTTTTTATTTTTATTGTGTTATTGACTGTACGCTTGTTTATTCCATGTGTAACTCTGTGTTGTTGTTTGTGTCACACTGCTTTGCTTTATCTTGGCCAGGTCACAGTTGTAAATGAGAACTTGTTCTCAACTAGCCTACCTGGTTAAATAAAGGTGAAATAAAAAATAAAAAATAACTTCATCATGGTGCCGACTTGAAGTTCAAAGACTGCGGTGTCCCATCAAGGCTCTTCAATGCCACTGTTAGCATAATACTTCCCCAAGGATGTTCTCAGGGGAAAACACTCAAAAGACCTCTCTCTCTCTCTTCTTCAGCTATACAAATGATCTCCAATAAAAATAACCATCCCAACCAAGTGCTAAAAGCCTACGCAGACCACAAAACTGTCCAAACAACCATATTTCTGCTGTTCTTAGATACAGTAGTATCTGTAATTAGCTGTAATTAAACCACTGTGCTATAGTAATGAGCTCCTTTGAGTCCCGTGCCTTCAGAAAGAAAGTTAAATAAAACAGAGGATTGTAAGTCTTAATTAATTTATTAATAACTTCGGCATAACTTCAAAGAGGAAAGTGGACAGCTACTGTATGATTTCACAAGCTATGTTGCTTTGTTCTAGAAGTGATTATTTCACAGTGTTCTGATATACCCCATGATGACTCAACAGAGGATAATAGTTGAAGAGTAAGCTATTTATTGACGGTCTCCCCTGTCATTTCATCAGTCACCTCCCTCCCTCTCTGTCTTGACCTGTCACTCAGTCATGCGTGGAAGACTCAGTCCACCATCCTGCTGTCTCCCGGAGCACCTGGTCTGGCCCATCAGACACACACTGAGGCCAAGTCAGGTATAGGCACGAGGCATGCTGACACATCTTTAACCCTGGAGTCCCACTTAATCATGCTGGCCAGCCTCACATACACCAGGGTTCCTACGGGGGAACTGCCAGTTAATGAACTCTGGGAAGTCCAGCACTCTGGATTATTGGTGAACATGCCCACTGCAGTAATTGACAGGGCTGCAATTGAAAGCAAAATGTAGCAAGAGGGAAATCTGTCGTCTACAGCTCTGGTCAATATTGTTTTAGCACGTTGGGAGGCTGGTATCAGAAGTCTGCAGCCTCACATTATTATGTGCTGCTAGTTTCTCTCTTTTTGTTCGTCTCCAACGGCCTGTAGGGGATTTGTTTTTGACTTTCAGTGGAAACATTAGAAACACTTGGGTGGACTGACTGTAAGCTCCAAGAACACCCGGTTGTCTAAGGACATAGCAACTCTGTTTTGGGGTCCACTGAGGACTGATATTGACACATCTTTGGACATAAAACCAAAGAGCTGTACTACAGTAGATATGAGACTCTATGTTGCTTAAAGACCCATGCCAGCCTCCTCTTCTCCCCACAACACTCTAAACCCCATATGAGATGGTGGATCATGCACAGGTTTGGATGATAATGAAGATCCTGTTGTGAAAATATATCATAATTATAAATTGGCCTTTTGGGGCCTCCTGAGGTGTCTAGGTGATGAATCTGGACTGTGTTGCTTGGTGACACCTGTGTGACGGTGTTGGTATGTGTACCTCTGTGTGTGTGTGTGTGTGTGTGTGTGTGCGTGCGTGCGTGCGTGCGTGCGTCCGTGCGTGCGTGGTGAGGGAATAATGTCGGCCAACTCAGCACCCCCAGTAGCCCAGGTCCATCTTTCATGGCTCCCTGTCCTGAGTGGACTAGTTCTGGATGGCAGTAAATACCTCCAGGAGGGTGACCTCAATTTCACCTGGCTGCACACTTCCCCTGCAATTATTCTACTTGGGTCCCATGTTACTGAGCCGAGCGTGGGCAGTGCCAGCCAGCGTTGGGGCATAATGACCTCAAAGAAGCTGTCTCTACAGTACCAAGCTGAAGACAGACAGGGGAGGGCAAGCAGGCAGAATACATTAGTGCAGGGTAAGATAGTTATTAGATCAACTTGTGCACTAACAAGGCTCTTGTCTCTCTTCCCTGCCATTAAAGGAAGGGAGGATGTTTGGGGAGGATGGAGGAGGATGTGGTCTCTGTTGTGGGATGGGATTTCTTGGTTCTGGCAGAGCCATTAAAAACATAATTGCTGAGGTTTTTTGCTTCATGGCTTTTCACTGAAGATGAAATGGAGCGACGTGGACAGTACAGACAGAACCTTCTTAGTCAATTAATGGACATATTTTTCCTTTTTGGCTCCACTCTGATTTCAGATAGAAGAAATAATTGAATAGGGTGTGTACAAATACATTTGGATTTGGTCAAAGCCCTGATATTGAGAATGTTAACAAGATAAGAGGCTGACCGACATCAGAGCAGGACTCTAGTTTATCACTATATCACCATCTGTTTGGGTCGCTGGGAGCTGCAGGCAAGTCATACAAAATGTCAAAGGATCTCTTAGTTCCCGCTGTGTTACTTTCCTGACAAATGTGCTATGTTGAGGTGGGAAACTTTGTTGGAATAATGTATTTGAATGAACCTGTGCTTAACTTCTAAACTCCACGTGTGGTGGGTGTGAAGAGATAAAGCAACGGGTGGACTTTTGGTCTTTGATTTACTGCACTGCAGAAACCTACATCTCAAAAACAGCCAAAGTGGTACAATAATTGCACTGTAACTGAGATAAAAGCTAGAGACAGTGTTTTCATTACATTGATTCACATTAGAGTGAAATATTTAAGCATATCTTATCAGTCCAAAGTGTTTTACATTGACACCATAGAAAGAGACATACTGTATACGATATAAGGATTCCTCTTTGTCCATTGTTCTTCTGCATCATTCTATTGCCAGTGACAGTACGCTGAACCCCACTCTTCAGATGGCAACTTCTCAAGACAGAACCAGTCTCTGTAGAGTCTTTTCCATTCCAATTGGACGATGTTATGTGCTGTAAATTAAACATGTCCTCAACTTTTTCTCAAGACAATCCCTTCTTAGATTTTTATTTCATTATTTATTTTGTGAAAGAGTTTATTTTTATTTTTTATTCACTGATGCTTGGAGACGAAAGATTAAAAACACATTAATAACACATTCTTTTTCATTCTGTTTATAGATTTCTCCTCAGGGAATGAAGAGTCCGAATGTCTGTCTTTTCAGACAGAATGATAATATTTTGGGTTTGAATTAAATCAAGGTTTAGCTTAAAAAATATTTGAGTTTCAACAACTTTAAGAATGAAGATGCAATTAAATATTTACTACAATTCACACACTTATATTTATATGGTTTACTATACAGTTGAAGTCGGAAGTTTGCATACACCTTAGACAAATACATTTAAACTCAGTTTTGAACGATTCCTGACATTTAATCCTAGTAAAAATTCCCTGTTTTAGGTCAGTTAGGATCCCCACTTTATGTTAAGAATGTGAAATGTCACAAGATAGTAGAGAGAATGATTTATTTCAGCTTTTATTTTATTTTTTTATTTTTTCATCACATTCCTAGTGTGTCAGAAGTTTACATATACTCAATTAGTATTTGGTAGCATTGCCTTTAAATTGTTTAACTTGTGTCAAACGTTTTGGGTAGCCTTCCACAAGCTTTACACAATAAGTTGGGTGAATTTTGGCCCATTCCTCCTGACAGAGCTGGTGCAACTGAGTCAGGTTTGTAGGCCTCCTTGCTCACACACACTTTTTCAGTTCTGCCCAAACATTTTCTATAGGCTTGAGGTCAGGGCTATGTGATAGCCACTCCAATACCTTGACTTTGTTGTACTTAAGCCATTTTTCCACAACTTTAGAAGTATGCTTGGGGTCATTGTCCATTTGGAAGACCCATTTGCGACCAAGCATTAACTTCCTGACTGATGTCTTGAGATGTTGCTTCAATATAACCACATAATTTTCCATCCTCCTGATGCCATCTATTTTGTGAAGTGCACCAGACTCTGCTGCAGCAAAGCACCCCCACAACATGATGCCGTCACCCCCGTGCTTCACGGTTGGGATGGTGTTCTTCGGCTTGCAAGCATCCCACTTTTTCCTCCAAACATAACGATGGTCATTAGGACCAAACAGTTCTATTTTTGTTTCATCAGACCAGAGGACATTTCTCCAAAAAGTACGATATTTGTCCCCATGTGCAGTTGCAAACCGTAGTCTGGCTTTTTTTATGGCGGTTTTGGCGGTTTTGGAGCAGTGGCTTCTTCATCCAGCCAACTGTGGGAAGCATTGCGGTCTAATTGAATAGAAAAGGTATGTACAGCAGTAGTTATATAGGATGAGTAGTGACTACAATACAGTATATATTGACATATACTGTGGGTATGTGGGTAAAATAGTAAAATAGTATGTAAACATTATTACAGTAACCTGTGTTTAATGACTATGTGCCAGCAGCATACCACCTTGCATCCCACTGCTGGCTTGCCTCTGAAGCTAAGCAGGGTTGGTCCTGGATGGGAGATCAGATGCTGTTGGAAGTGGGAGTTGAAGTGGCTGTAGGAGGCACTCTTTCCTCTGGGCAAAAAAATTAAAGATCCCAGTACCCCAGGGCAGTGATTAGGGACATTGCCCTGTGTAGGTTGCTGTCTTTCGGATGGGACATTAAATGGGTGTCCTGGCTCTCTATGGTCACTAAAGATCCCATGGAACTTATTGTAAGATTAGGGGTGTTAACCCCGGTGTCCTGGCTACATTCCTAATCTGGCCCTCATACAATCATGGCCTCCTAATCATCCCCAGCTTCCATTTGGCTCATTTGTCCTCTCCACTGTAACTACTCCCAGGTTGTTGCTGTAAATGAGAATGTGTTATCAGTCAACTTACCTGGTAAAACAAGGGTTAAATAAATACATGTACATAGGGCAGCAGTCTCTAAATTGCAGGGTAGAGTACTGGTTAGTATCTGGCTAGTGTCATGACTCTCCTGTAAGATCTGAAGGATCAAGTTACAGTGGGTCCGCTCTACAGCACCCTTTCTCTCCCGCAGAGGTGGAGTAGGCCGCTTTATGGCGGTCGTAAAATACTCTGCTTCTGGGCTCTGTAGTATAGAGATTAGAATGTGACTGTGGAACACAGAGAGACACTTGGCCAAACCTTGACATCAAAAGGTTGAATAATTGAACAGTATTTCTGTATTCCAAACAGTTGGAGTGGTCTGTGGACACTTAAGGAACGATCATGTCGAGTTTGTTTCATTCGGTGACCTCATGAAGGACAGGAGACACACATTACTGTTTCTTTGTTTGTATACACTTCTCAATTATGGGGTTTGCATCTGAATGTTGTATCAAATAAATGGTTAAGCATAAGAATACTTTTGGAAAGATATCAATGTGATCTAAATTAAAATTGTTTTTCATAGTTACATATGATCAGTCAGTGGCCACGCCCTCGTGAGGACAGACATTATACCCAAACATCATAGAACGTCCCTTTCCACAGAGCTAATAATAGGTATCTTGACAAAATGTACATTTAGTCAAAAATCAGGGATGGGAGTTCCCACGTTGAAATGGCTAAGAAATCTACAAACAAAAGACCAATTATTCAGCTGTTTAAGTACTTTAGTCTGGTAAACGCAACCGGTCGAATGACCGAATGGTACTCCGACGTATCCATTATAACAAGCTACAAACTACGAAAGACTTTGATCTCTGGTGGATAAACCAGAGACTTTCTGTCGACTGACTATCCAGCAGACGGACCGGCGATTGAAGAGGGACAACAAAGGCATACACTCGTAAATATGTGAATTGCTATTTATTTTCTAATTAGCGACTGTACATGTTCAAAGTTTTGGCATTTCCATGAGTGTAGTTATGACGTGGGTCCACTCTAAGTTTCCCACCGCTCTTGAGCTGTCCCCACCCATTTACTTTGTCTACCAAGCCATCATATTGGTTTCGTCCACTAGGGAATTTTCTTTGTGTCATGTTAGTAACCAAGGTGTGTATACCCTGATGAAGACAGCTTGACTGTCGAAACATTGGACATAACTCATTTTGCATCTGAGCTCCTAGAGTGTGCGGCTCTCCTTTATTTTTTTAAGTAATCAATGTATGACCTACTGTGTGTTTATGTAATTCTGTGATTGAATAGTTAGTTAGTAAATAAATAATTAAGCAAGTTTGTATATCGCTGATTTATGATTTATGTTAGGACTCGTGCAGCTATCCAAGGGTTTGCGACATTCAGCAATGAGACCAATGAGGTAATAATACCTTAATAAGTGACTGTAATTGATAAGATATGAAGAGTTAATTTGGAGACTCTAAACATTTTCTCGTGGTTCCCCAACTTCCTAGTTAATTCAAGTTTACATGATTAGTTTAATCACATAAGGAACAATTACACATAGAGAATTGATTTGATAATATAACAGTCTTCACATTTAATTATAGTCACACTACGACACTAGTAACAGTGACTAAGATTCAGGGCAGGGTACTGGGTGGAGGCTTGCTAGTGGTGACTGTTTAACAGTCTGAAGATAGAAGCGGTCTCTCTGTCCCAGCTTTGATGCACCTGTACTGTCTCTGCCTTCTAAATGGAAGATGGGTGAACAGGCTGTGGCTCAGGTGGATCAGGTCCTTGATGATCTTCTTGGCCTTCCTTTGACATCAGTTGCTGTAGATGTCCTGAAGGGCAAACAGTGTGCCCCTGGAGATGTGTGGGCTGAACGCACCACCATCTGGAGAGCCCTGCGGTTGCGGATGGTACAGTTGCCGTACCAGGTGGTGATACAGCCCAACAGGCTGCTTGAAAATGGTGCATCTGTAGAAGTTTGTGACGGTCTTAGGGGCAAAGACACATTTTTTTCAGCTTCCTGAGGTGTGTGAAGGGACCATTTCAGGTCGTCAATGACCTGAAACATAACGATCCATACAGGTGCCCTGAAATATATTTATGAATTGGCTGACAGGAAGGACATTATGTTATTAGCCTAATAAATTAAGTGTTTAGAAATTTAAGACATTAAGATCCTCCCGGCCATATCCTCTTCCTCACACAAACAGTCCTTTCAACATTAACACATCTTAACCTCGCACAACATTAAATTGTTTGTGAATGTTTTGGTTCACCTACTGGAGAGCTCTTCTTTGTCTACACCGATTCAACATCGTTCATACCCTCTTAAGCCTTAGCCCCACCCATCTCTTTTAATGATTCACATGTGAGGCCATGTGCTAAGCAGAGTGAGTAGTTTAGTAAACAGCTAAATATTTCAAGACTAGAAGTGGTAAAAGCAATAGCCTACAATAAGGAATAACTCCAGGTAAAAATACATTTTATCTAGTCCTTTGCCTATATCCTAATCTGACTTTGGTGCAGGTCATGTTGATCTTCACATTACCGTCTCTGGTAAACACACACTATATCAAATAAAATCAATGTTTATTTGTCACGTGCACAGGATACAGAATGTGTAAAAGATACAGTGAAACGGCTACTTGTATAGTAACAATATAAAAAATAGAAAAATATTTATTTTAGAATTTTTAGATTATGCTTACCCAACACACTTGCCTAAATTGATGGATCATATGAAGGAAATGTTTATAACCCCCCCGCCCCCCAGCCACATCTAGCTAAGTGGATGGGTCACTATTGTCTAGACATGTACACATGTTTAAGAAATACAATAGATGACCACAATCACAGACACACCTGGCTAACTTGATGGGTCATGATTATTTTGTTTAGACATGTGTGCTGTAGTTAGCAACATAAAGCAACTAATTTTGTCTTACAGCCTCTCTCCACCAGGTGTAGCACTTCTCTCACCGTTTAAAAACAAGAAAGGGACAAGGACAGGGTAAGGGGGGATATCAGGACTTTCAAAAGCCGCTTGTTTACTTATGAAGATCACTTTAGCACCGCTCTAAAAACCTGATTCAAATTTGACACAAACCTTCAAATAGGTATGTAATGACACATTATATAAACTCTTTATAGTGTTTTATTTAAATTTAAAGGCGATAAGGTGATAAATTGTACAGATCGAGTGAAAAAAGCAGTTTCCCCACACAACATCTCTCCTTCTCACTATCACGCAATAGGTTTCGCTTCCCCACTCGCCATTTTTTTAAATACCCAAAGGAGCTCATTGCCTTCTTGAATCATGCAGAGATGGGCATCATGAAGGTCTCGTCATTGATTTTGTTGGAAAGGAAATTGTGCTTTACGTTGGTATTGATATTAAAGTTGATCTGGAAGTATTACGTTTTTTGGGTGCTAAAATAAGGTCAATTGTATGGACCAGCCCGATGTACAAAAGTGAGTGAGTTTATATTAGCTAAACAATGAACCGGCATAATCCCAACTCATACTACTAACAATAAAAACATTATCATAGCTGTTGTATGAATCTGCAGGTAGTTAAAGCTAACCAACTAGGTCTCTGATTCAAATAATATTACTGCACAGTTCATACACGCTATGTTAGCTAGCGATCCAGCAAGCTACTGTTCGCTAGCTAGTTACCAGTACTGTATGCTTTAATTACTTTCTGACAAATTTAAAAATGTGTAATATCTGAAAATGTAGATAGAGTCTTACCCTTATACATGGATGAACGCATCACGGCAGACAGGAACCGTTTTACTCGTGTCAAGTCATTCTGGTTCACACTGACCTTGGCGTGTGCAGAACAGAGTCCAACACTTTTTCCAACTGATCAGTGGTAGCGCCTGCTAAATTCAGGGCATCAATGTTGTTGAGAAAAGTAGCAAAGCTTTTGTAGTTCGATGGATAACGTTATATCTTTCAAAAACGGCAAGGTAGAAAGGGCTATAAACACATACTGAGCAGCTTATCAATCGAAACTCATCTCCCGGCATGTCCAGCCCATCCATTATCTTAGCCAATCATGGCTAGACCGAAGGTTCCTGTCTTTTTCTGTGTCTAAAACTACTAGGCGCGTAATTTTATTTGTATTTACGACTGGAATACAAGTTTGTTTTAAGGCACATGAAAGTTCACATGTTCCAGAAGGCATTTCTGCCGCCAAAAATAAAAATAAATGTTTACGTTCGAATGACACTCCTGTGAAGTTGTGATGTGTGACATACGCCTAGTTTCCTGAAACAAGTCACATACAGTGCATTGCGAAAGTATTCGGCCCCCTTGAACTTTGCGACCTTTTGCCACATTTCAGGCTTCAAACATAAAGATATAAAACTGTATTTTTTTGTGAAGAATCAACAACAAGTGGGACACAATCATGAAGTGGAACGACATTTATTGAATATTTCAAACTTTTTTAACAAATATTCAGCCCCCCTAAGTTAATACTTTGTAGCGCCACCTTTTGCTGTGATTACAGCTGTAAGTCGCTTGGGGTATGTCTCTATCAGTTTTGCACATCGAGAGACTGACATTTTTCCCATTCCTCCTTGCAAAACAGCTCGAGCTCAATGAGGTTGGATGGAGAGCATTTGTGAACAGCAGTTTTCAGTTCTTTCCACAGATTCTCGATTGGATTCAGGTCTGGACTTTGACTTGGCCATTCTAACACCTGGATATGTTTATTTTTGAACCATTCCATTGTAGATTTTGCTTTATGTTTTGGATCATTGTCTTGTTGGAAGACAAATCTCCGTCCCAGTCTCAGGTCTTTTGCAGACTCCATCAGGTTTTCTTCCAGAATGGTCCTGTATTTGGCTCCATCCATCTTCCCATCAATTTTAACCATCTTCCCTGTCCCTGCTGAAGAAAAGCAGGCCCAAACCATGATGCTGCCACCACCATGTTTGACAGTGGGGATGATATGTTCAGGGTGATGAGCTGTGTTGCCTTTACGCCAAACATAACGTTTTGCATTGTTGCCAAAAAGTTCAATTTTGGTTTCATCTGACCAGAGCACCTTCTTCCACATGTTTGGTGTGTCTCCCAGGTGGCTTGTGGCAAACTTTAAACAACACTTTTTATGGATATCTTTAAGAAATGGCTTTCTTCTTGCCACTCTTCCATAAAGGCCAGATTTGTGCAATATACGACTGATTGTTGTCCTATGGACAGAGTCTCCCACCTCAGCTGTAGATCTCTGCAGTTCATCCAGAGTGATCATGGGCCTCTTGGCTGCATCTCTGATCAGTCTTCTCCTTGTAAGAGCTGAAAGTTTAGAGGGACAGCCAGGTCTTGGTAGATTTGCAGTGGTCTGATACTCCTTCCATTTTAATATTATCGCTTGCACAGTGCTCCTTGGGATGTTTAAAGCTTGGGAAATCTTTTTGTATCCAAATCCGGCTTTAAACTTCTTCACAACAGTATCTCGGACCTGCCTGGTGTGTTCCTTGTTCTTCATGATGCTCTCTGCGCTTTTAACGGACCTCTGAGACTATCACAGTGCAGGTGCATTTATACGGAGACTTGATTACACACAGGTGGATTGTATTTATCAACATTAGTCATTTAGGTCAACATCAAATCAAATCAAATCAAATGTTATTTGTCACATACACATGGTTAGCAGATGTTAATGCGAGTGTAGCGAAATGCTTGTGCTTCTAGTTCCGACAATGCAGTAATGACCAATAAGTAATCTAACTAACAATTCCAAAACTACTGTCTTGTACACAGTGTGAGGGGATAAAGAATATGTACATAAGGATATATGAATGAGTGATGGTACAGAGCAGCATAGGCAGATACAGTAGATTGTATCGAGTACAGTATATACATATGAGATGAGTATGTAAACAAAGTGGCATAGTTAAAGTGGCTAGTGATACATGTATTACATAAGGATACAGTCGATGATATAGAGTACAGTATATACGTATGCCTATGAGATGAATAATGTAGGGTGAGTAACATTATATAAGGTAGCATTGGTTAAAGTGGCTAGTGATATATTTACATCATTTCCCATCAATTCCCATTATTAAAGTGGCTGGAGTTGAGTCAGTGTCAGTGTGTTGGCAGCAGCCACTCAATGTTAGTGGTGGCTGTTTAACAGTCTGATAGCCTTGAGATAGAAGCTGTTTTTCAGTCTCTCGGTCCCAGCTTTGATGCACCTGTACTGACCTCGCCTTCTGGATGATAGCGGGGTGAACAGGCAGTGGCTCGGGTGGTTGATGTCCTTGATGATCTTTATGGCCTTCCTGTGACATCGGGTGGTGTATGTGTCCTGGAGGGCAGGTAGTTTGCCCCCGGTGATGCGTTGTGCAGACCTCACTACCCTCTGGAGAGCCTTACGGTTGAGGGCGGAGCAGTTGCCGTACCAGGCGGTGATACAGCCCGCCAGGATGCTCTCGATTGTGCATCTGTAGAAGTTTGTGAGTGCTTTTGGTGACAAGCCGAATTTCTTCAGCCTCCTGAGGTTGAAGAGGCGCTGCTGCGCGTTCTTCACAATGCTGTCTGTGTGAGTGGACCAATTCAGTTTGTCTGTGATGTGTATGCCGAGGAACTTAAAACTTGCTACCCTCTCCACTACTGTTCCATCGATGTGGATAGGGGGGTGTTCCCTCTGCTGTTTCCTGAAGTCCACAATCATCTCCTTAGTTTTGTTGACGTTGAGTGTGAGGTTATTTTCCTGACACCACACTCCGAGGGCCCTCACCTCCTCCCTGTAGGCCGTCTCGTCGTTGTTGGTAATCAAGCCTACCACTGTTGTGTCGTCCGCAAACTTGATGATTGAGTTGGAGGCGTGCGTGGCCACGCAGTCGTGGGTGAACAGGGAGTACAGGAGAGGGCTCAGAACACACCCTTGTGGGGCCCCAGTGTTGAGGATCAGCGGGGAGGAGATGTTGTTGCCTACCCTCACCACCTGGGGGCGGCCCGTCAGGAAGTCCAGTACCCAGTTGCACAGAGCTTGATGACGAGCTTGGAGGGTACTATGGTGTTGAATGCCGAACTGTAGTCAATGAACAGCATTCTCACATAGGTATTCCTCTTGTCCAGATGGGTTAGGGCAGTGTGCAGTGTGGTTGAGATTGCATCGTCTGTGGACCTATTTGGGCGGTAAGCAAATTGGAGTGGGTCTAGGGTGTCAGGTAGGGTGGAGGTGATATGGTCCTTGACTAGTCTCTCAAAGCACTTCATGATGACGGAAGTGAGTGCTACGGGGCGGTAGTCGTTTAGCTCAGTTACCTTAGCTTTCTTGGGAACAGGAACAATGGTGGCCCTCTTGAAGCATGTGGGAACAGCAGACTGGTATAGGGATTGATTGAATATGTCCGTAAACACACCGGCCAGCTGGTCTGCGCATGCTCTGAGGGCGCGGCTGGGGATGCCGTCTGGGCCTGCAGCCTTGCGAGGGTTAACACGTTTAAATGTCTTACTCACCTCGGCTGCAGTGAAGGAGAGACCGCAAGTTTTCGTTGCAGGCCGTGTCAGTGGCACTGTATTGTCCTCAAAGCGGGCAAAAAAGTTATTTAGTCTGCCTGGGAGCAGGACATCCTGGTCCGTGACTGGGCTGGATTTCTTCCTGTAGTCCGTGATTGACTGTAGACCCTGCCACATGCCTCTTGTGTCTGAGCCGTTGAATTGAGATTCTACTTTGTCTCTGTACTGACGCTTAGCTTGTTTGATAGCCTTGCGGAGGGAATAGCTGCACTGTTTGTATTCGGTCATGTTACCAGACACCTTGCCCTGATTAAAAGCAGTGGTTCGCGCTTTCAGTTTCACACGAATGCTGCCATCAATCCACGGTTTCTGGTTAGGGAATGTTTTAATCGTTGCTATGGGAACGACATCTTCAACGCACGTTCTAATGAACTCGCACACCGAATCAGCGTATTCGTCAATGTTGTTGTCTGACGCAATACGAAACATGTCCCAGTCCACGTGATGGAAGCAGTCTTGGAGTGTGGAGTCAGCTTGGTCGGACCAGCGTTGGACAGACCTCAGCGTGGGAGCCTCTTGTTTTAGTTTCTGTCTGTAGGCAGGGATCAACAAAATGGAGTCATGGTCAGCTTTTCCGAAAGGGGGGCGGGGCAGGGCCTTATATGCGTCGCGGAAGTTAGAGTAACAATGATCCAAGGTCTTTACACCCCTGGTTGCGCAATCGATATGCTGATAAAATTTGGGGAGTCTTGTTTTCAGATTAGCCTTGTTAAAATCCCCAGCTACAATGAATGCAGCCTCCGGATAAATGGTTTCCAGTTTGCAAAGAGTCAAGTAAAGTTCATTCAGAGCCAACGATGTGTCTGCTTGGGGGGGGATATATACGGCTGTGATTATAATCGAAGAGAATTCTCTTGGTAGATAATGCGGTCTACATTTGATTGTGAGGAATTCTAAATCAGGTGAACAGAAGGATTTGAGTTCCTGTATGTTTCTTTCATCACACCATGTCTCGTTAGTCATAAGGCATACGCCCCCGCCCCTCTTTTTACCAGAAAGATGTTTTTTCCTGTCTGCGCGATGCGTGGAGAAACCTGTTGGCTGCACCGCTTCGGATAGCGTCTCTCCAGTAAGCCACGTTTCCGTGAAGCAAAGAACGTTACAGTCTCTGATGTCCCTCTGGAATGCTACCCTTGCTCGGATTTCATCAACCTTGTTGTCAAGAGACTGGACATTGGCAAGAAGAATGCTAGGGAATGGTGCACGATGTGCCCGTCTCCGTCAACATTGGATCATTCAGAGATCCTCACTGAACTTCTGGAGAGAGTTTGCTGCACTGAAAGTAAAGGGGCCCAATTTTTCAGTTTTTGATTTGTTAAAAAAGTTTGAAATATCCAATAAATGTCGTTCCACTTCATGATTGTGTCCCACTTGTTGTTGATTCTTCACAAAAAAATACAGTTTTATATCTTTATGTTTGAAGCCTGAAATGTGGCAAAAGGTCGCAAAGTTCAAGGGGGCCGAATACTTTCGCAATGCACTGTATATAGAGCATGATTCATTAGCTCTCTACAGCTCTTCTGACTCACCTCAGAGTTACAGATATGCAACCTTGCCTAGACTCCTACAGTCTTCTCACTTTAACTGTTGATTGGCTCCATCATACTGTATGCATCCGCTAAGAACTCTACTTGGACAATTATACTCCTGCACTTAATCTGAAGATCTGCAGACATTGGACTAATTTCACCCCATTATGAGGATTTCTCAGTGTTCGAGAAATACAGTTATGGCTGGTGTCTCATACACTGCGAGAAACAAGTGGAAATTATGAGAGCCAACACATTGTGGGCATTGTGGACACCATTCTGTATACTTCTGGCCCTGCTTTGGACACGGTGTTAGAGAGAATAAAGTAGACGGCACGGGTCAAAATTTTGATTGATGACCCTGTGTCCATGATGACGTATACATGTCCAAATATGGGCCTCCGGCCAGGACATCCTGTTCCTGTGGTCACGTGTTAGAGGGTGTGTTATTTTATATCTATATTGCATCCTTTGAAGTTGTCATGCTGATTGATGTCTAGGGACCTGGTTGAACTAGGGGGGTTCTGTGTTTGAACTTTTGAAAGAGTATGGACCTACACCCCCAGTTTTATTGCCCTTATGGTTGTTATCTAATGAAGCAGGAATGTCCGGCGTATTGGCTGTGGCAGACGCTTTATAAATAAAAGTCCAGAACAAGGCATGCGACCCCAGAACAGTAAACAAGATTTTTAAACATGGATTTTGTGATCAGTGGCAAAGCTGTGTTGACTGTAACAACGGAAGCAGGACCGCGGCTAAAACATAGAGAAAGGGCCAAGTATAATGCCGCAATATACGATGCGCCAAAAAAGTGGTTTCTAAGTGTGTATAGAACCCAGATACCGCCCGCAACTGCGCTGAAAGATCAAGTGCTGATGTCTAATGGACAGCAATGGGGGTATCTGTTTGATTACTTGGCCTGTAGAGTGAACCTCTATACGGTAGCCGAAGGAGAAGAATATACCGACCAGACATTAGGAGTGGACTATAGGGTTGAAGACTGGACGGTTTTTCGCCAGGTTTTGTGTCCCGAACTGAGACTTATCACCAAGGGGTATAGCTTGTTCCCAGGCTACGAGACCCGTTGGGAAGGTACCCCTGACTCCTCAGGAAGAGTATTTCACAGGGTGAAAATACAAAGAAAGAATGGACTTCCATGGGGCTGCGTGGAGTTCTATATCATCAACGAGGAAATCCGCAACCAAAACATTCGTGATGGAGGCCTGACTGGGGATTTTAGGTTGCGCATGCTTATTCCTTTTAAAAGTTGGGATTTAATGGAATTGAAAATGTTGGAGTTGTTGGACGCTAGAGCAGTACAGAGCCAACAGCGACAGAGCATTGTTCGGCTAAAGAAGTGCATAATATATACGAATCCCGAGGATTATGATTCAAAGGAGACCCAAGAAGGTACATCGTCAGAAGGGTCAACCCCCCGAAGAAAACTAAGTACGCGGCTGCGTTAACCACGCCCTGATACCCAGAGGGCTGGTTCAACAATAAAAGGAGGGTCCTTAAAACCTACAGTTCTTCACTTACGCATTAATCATGGATATTCCTACCACATACCAGGACTCCGAAATGTCATGGGGGCCCGACCCTAAGGATTGTATGCCTTGCAGCCCAACATTCTACTCCCCCCTGGCAAGACCCACGACACCCCCTACATGTACACAGCCTGAGGACGTGTTTGATGGGGTGGTCAGTACTATTTTTGTGGACACCATCAAGGCCTCTGTAACCACGCTTTTAGACGTGGTGATTGGAGAGTATATATGAGAAAAATGCATCGGTTGTGAGATCAATCACCCCAGCCAGCGCAGGCATCCATGCCTATACGAACCCCCAAGATACTACTTCTTCAACCATTTTGAGGCGCTGGTGAAAAGACTTTGGTCCTGCAGGTTTATACCATCGCTGGTCAGAGCCCTGGAGTCTGTGGGTCTTGTGCCGTCTATTCCCAGAGTTTACGGGGTAACCGAGGCTTTCCTACATGAATTGAAGGAGGCGATCTACATCCACGAGAAACTCAAAAAAATCCGACACCCTGGTGGACGATAGCAAATACAGGGAAGCTGTGGTGGCTGATGTGATGACTTTCTGGCTCAATAAACCCCAAGAGACCGAGTGACATTTGTGTTATTTAGATGTAAAGCAATGGGTAACTATGTGTATACGATGTTAGAGAGAATAAATACCTTTTTTCTTTTGAGAGAACTTACAAATGTTATGCATCAAATTATTGAAAATCAAGTGAACAATGTAACATTCTACACAACCCACAATTCCGGGACTAATGTAGAGCGTGTGCTGAAAATGGAACAAATCATGAATCATGTACGACATGCGGGCGAGAGTCTACAATGGACACAATTGGTATCCCGTCTTGGGGGTGATTCTGAAGAACTAGAAACAACTTTGTCTAAGATTTTACTTTATTTGTTTGAAACACCATTTAATTTTAACATGTATCATATCTGTTGTTTATATACTTATATAGCGGATGAGTGTGTTTTAAAAATTCAGCGACACAAGCCTGTTAATCTAAACCAAATATACAGGGTGTTGCATGATGATGATCATTGAGAAAAGGGGGACATGTATCCTGCAACGAATTCTGAATTGTCTGTATACATAATACATAATGTTTTCTTGAAAATAAAAATCAAAAAAATTAAAATGAAATGTTGTTGTTATTTGAAAGTGGCTCATTAACGTTATTGCACCTCAGAGAGGCAAGAAGGATGGCGGAGCAGATGTTGAAAAACATTTATTATAATCCCTCTAATCCTGGGTCTTAGGGGGGCAAGGAACGTTTACAGAGAGCTATAGCCGAAGAAACAGGTAGCCGGTTAAACGATGCTAAAGTGAATAAGTGGTTATCAGAGCAGGATGCGCACACTCTACATAAACCCGTAAGAAAACAATTTTAAAGAAATATAGTTTTTTCTACCCAACCATTGTCCCAATTTCAGGCGGATCTATGTGACATGCAGGCCCTTGCAGATAAAAATGATGGAAATCGCTACATGCTAACGGTTATAGATATTTTCTCTAAAATAGCTTTTGTCAGGATCTTAAAAAATAAGAGCGGGGCAGAGGTGACCCGGGCCTTTGACTCTATCTTGAAGGAGGGAGGAGCCCCCAAGAAAGTGCAGACTGATGGCGGAAAATAATTTTTTAATAATACTTTTCAGAAACTCACGAAGAAGCACAATATACTACATTTTGCTACAGGCTCGGATTTGAAAGCTTCAGTTTTTGAATGCTTTAACCTTTCTGATCTCCCCATCCCGGATCCGGGTTCGTGAATACAGACTCAAGCTCATTACCATAACGCAACGTTAACTATTCATGAAAATCGCAAATAAAATGAAATAAATATGCTAGCTCTCAAGCTTAGCCTTTTGTTAACAACACTGTCATCTCAGATTTTCAAAATATGCTTCTCAACCATTGCAAAACAAGCATTTGTGTAACAGTATTGATGGCTAACGTAGCATTTAGCATTAGCATTCAGCTGGCAACATTTACACAAAAAAACAGAAAAGCATTCAAAAAAATCATTTACCTTTGAAGAACTTCAGATGTTTTCAATGAGGAGACTCTCAGATAGCAAATGTTCAGTTTTTCCTGAAAGATTATTTGTTTAGGACAAATCGCTCCGTTTTCTGCTTCACGTTTAGCTATGAAAAAAACCCTGTATCCAGGATTGTGTAAATCTATCAGCAAGCTCATTAGCATAACACAACGTTAACTATTTATGAAAATCGCAAATGAAATGAAATAAATATGCCATCTCTCAAGCTTAGCCTTTTGTAAACAACACTGTCATCTCAGATTTTCAAAATATGCTTCTCAACCATAGGAAAACAATAATTTGTGTAAAAGTAGCTAGCTAGAGTTAGCATTTCGCGTTAACATTTAGCGTTAGCATTAGCATCCAGCACGCAACATTAACAAAAACATAAAAGCCTTCAAATAAAATAATTTACCTTTGAAGAACTTCTGATGTTTTCAATGAGGATACTCTCAGTTAGATAGCAGATGCTCAGTTTTTCCAAAAAGATTCCTTGTGTATTAGAAATAGCTCCGTTTTATACATCACATTTGGCTACCAAAAAAAATCCATAAATTCAGTCCTCAAAACGCAAACTTTTTTCCAAATTAACTCCATAATATCGACTGAAAACATGGCAAACGTTGTTTAGAATCAATCATCAAGGTGTTTTTCACATATCTCTTCATTGATACATCGTTCTTGGACACATGCTTTCTCCCCTGAATCAAATGGTAAAGTAGAAGCAGCTGGCAATTGCGCACCGAATTCGACGCAGGACACCAGGCGGACACTTGGAAAATGTAGTCTCTTATGGTCAATCTTCCAATGATATGCCTACAAATACGTCACAATGCTGCTAAGACCTTGGGCGAACGACAGAAAGTGTAGGCTCATTCGTTGCGCAATCACAGCCATATAAGGAGAGAATGGAAAACAGAGCTTCAGAAATTCTGCTAATTCCTGGGTGATGCATCATCTTGGTTTCGCCTGTAGAATGAGTTCTGGGGCACTTACAGACAAAATCCTTGCAGATTCTGAAACTTCAGAGTGTTTTCTTTCCAAAACTGTCAAGAATATGCATAGTCGAGCATCTTTTCGTGACAAAATATCGCGCTTAAAACGGGAACGTTTTTTATCCAAAAATGAAATAGCGCCCCTAGAGCTCTAAGAACTCTGAAGGAGCGGATGTGGCGCTATTTTACAGCTCACAACACGCATAGATATATCGATATAGTTCAAGATTTAGTAATGGGGTACAACAATAGTTACCATAAGAGTATACGGATGAAACCCTCCGAGGTCTCTTCTGAAAACTCTTTTCAAGTCTTTAAAAATCTGTATGGTTTGTTCCCCCTTTGCCGTAAGAAAAAAATAAATGTTAAAGTCATTGTGGGGGACTTGGTGCGTATATCCAAGTTGAGGGGTGTTTTCGTCAAAAAATATGGGGTGTTTTCGTCAAAAAATATGAGCAAGGCTACAGCGATGAGTTGTTCACGGTTACCGAATGTCTGCCGCGCATACCCCAGGTCTACAAATTAAAAGATTATGACGGGGAACTTATAGAGGGATCTTTTTATGAGAAGGAATTACAGAAGGTACAGTTGGGTAAAGACAAAGTCTTTCACATGGAGGAGATTCTAGATCAAAAGAGAGAAAAGGGTCAAAAATGGGTGCTGGTCCGCTGGAAAAACTGTCCCCAAAAGTTCAACAGTTGGGTATTAGAGCAGGATGTGGTGGAGGCATCGGGGGTTAATTTAAACCCACATGCATGATAAAATACATCATCATTTGCGTGTACACAGGAGTGCATCATGGAACACAGCGGCTTCTACCTGACTCTCCCCAGTAATGCGTCCGCACATGTATATCGTAATAATCAGAGTTCGAATTATACAACCAATTTTCCAAAGCCTATAGAGTTATCAGAGGCCTGGGAAGTAGGTCTCAGCGAGATTACATACCCCCATAGCTGGTATAATATCAAAGATAAGGACGGTGTTTTTTATTGCAAAAAGTTAATCGGAACCTGCAAAACTTATTAAGGTTAAAAAAGGGTTCTATAGAACCGTCGACAGGATCGTCTCCGTTGAATGAACGCCTATCACTGAACAATATGGAAATATTCCTGATGTACAACCCTATGACATACTGAACAGTTATAACGGCACGAGTTCCCCCCCTTTCGGGTGTAGCCGGTATGGCAGGATGGACACACATATGGTGCCCCTATAAACGCCGTGATGTTGGTAACGGCGTAATGTTCGTTTTGCACATAAAAGTACAGAATCTGAGGATGCGGTTGGGGGTTGTTTTGGAACTTCAAGAGAGCTGCATTAGCTCTACTGTGGTACAAAACCACAATCTTGATATTCAGAAAGTTTTCAAATTTGACTATGGCAGAGAAAGCCACAGCATCCTGTATACCGAGACCCACGGCCGTTTGGAGCTCTCTAGCCTTTTGCAATGCCGTCAGATCAGTACATCCAGGGTTAAGTAAATGCGCTAGGCCTATTGCAAAGCATAGCTTATTACCTGGATTGTGAACGTTTATGAGGTAGGCCCTTTTATTGCTTATGATTTCTGACTGCATTAGGCTATCAAGCTTCCTTCTCTGACCACCACCACCCTGGGGTTGACGTATTATTTGCACTACAAGCTTGAGGGTCCGATCTGCTATGACGGCTAAATTTGACTGAACGAGGCGTTCTAGCAGTGCGATAAATTGTTCAAGATCTGCATCGCCATTGGGTAAAATAAGAGATACTGTGTTATGCAGGCTATCTGCACAAATTTCCAACTGTAAGACATCATGTGGTTCGCCATAATCTCTTGCCCTGTCTAACAGATCGTTCAGAGTGTCCAATATCATTACGTAAAACACAGCATAGTCAAGATTCTGATTCACCCATAGGAAATTGAAAACCTGTCGAATCTCTGTATTGTTGAATTTATTTCGGTACACAACCCGGACACGTCTATCAATACCATCTCCCTCCTGATTTATTAGACAATTTTCCAATTCCCCAAAAACATCATGCTGTGTTTCAGACTCTGCGGACATGGGCGTTAACGGTTGGGATGTCGAAGATGTCTGTCTCTCGTTCATCTGATTTATTAGACAATTTTCCAATTCCGCAAAAAACATTGTGTTGCTTTTCAGACTGTACGGACATGGGCGTTAACGGTTGGGATGTCGCTGTTGGTGTAGCGGGTGCCGAAAATGTCCGGATCTCGTTCATCCGATTAATTAGTGTTATGAGGGCTTCGGGAATCTGTGATAACAGGTTTTCATCGGGCGTCCCTGACTCGTTCATACGATTAATCCTTTCTAGGAGTTTGGCTGGAATCTGTGATAATATGCTTTCATCTATCGGTATTTTGTCTGTTACCCCCGCCTCATTCATACGTTTAATAATTTCTAGGAGTTCTGGCGGTATCTGTGCTAAGAGGCTTTCAACTGTCTCAACTTGTTCCTGTGGTTCTGCCATTTGGATAATTAAGGATGTGCGTTTTGGGGTATTTCTGGAATGATCCGTGTTACATATATGATTTTAGCGCTTGTATTTGCATTTTTTAATCGGTTTGCTGTTTAACATGCGTGGAATTGTTCTATGCCAGAATAACATATCGTCTTGGTACTGTCTCTCAAGTAAAACCCCCAGTCGTTTGTATAGCAAAACGTTCCTTGATTTCAAAGCCCTGGAAAAGACTGTGAAAAACCTTGCTTGTTCTATTTCAGATCCTGATGTTGACGCCATAGAATTGTCGGGGTCAAGAAGGTTGGCCGCATCACAGAATAACTGGTCGTCAACCTCTGAAATGTCATTAAAAACAGGGATATCCTCCGCTTTGGTTGTTTCATTGGGAATGTTCGGTGAGCCGGAAGCTCGAGATGTATGTGGCCTTCTGTGCCGTTTTTCGCCGGGGAGGAGTCTGAAAGAAAATAATACGTACAAAATAGGTTATTAAATATAAAAATATGTTAGATACATAAAATGTCAAATACATTTCAGGTATAATACTATATATTAACAATACATAGTTAAAATACCTTTGCTTTTTTGAAACCGGGGGGAAACCGGGTGGGCGTGACTTTTTTCATCAAGCGTTCCCGATTCTGCCTGTATCGTTGGAGTCTGAAATAAAACATTATTTGACCTTGTTTTAACAGTCTATCAAAAGAGGTATAACTAATAAAAGACGTATAACTAATAACAAATGTATAATGGTATCGTATCGTATCCATAGAGCGCCGAATTGTGAAGCCTCAAGTTCCCTGCACAGTAATTTTCTTGAGGTGTTGATTCAGAGCAATGCACTTGGGCCAGTTGGTTGTTGGGACATGGAATGTGTAGCGAGTGGGTTGCGGTTCCCGGGGGAGTTGTCGGGACGTTTAAATTCTCTGTTTGCGGTGTGCTGGAAAAAACGTTTGTGCAGAACGGGAGAATTGCATCCAAGTCACCCGTTGTGTCAGTTGTCCATAACGATGCCTTTATCCTTCTTGGCTGTATGTCGGCTGTAAATACAAAAAAATGCTTTTAAAATAGTACACACTATTTGTTTTTTAATTTCTAAATATTCTTGGGTAGGTGATTATTTGGACTTACGTCGAAAATATGCTGATGGCGATTGGCTGCCGGGGTTTTGAGACTGAGAATCATCGTCTAACTCATTGTGTTCCAGATACGTTAAACCTCTTAAAAGCTGCGTAAATGATGGGGTCCCTAACAAACATTAATATTCTCTAACAGTTATAAGAAATATATACACTTTAACATATGTGCATTTGGCCTGAAATACACAAATAACCCGTGTTTAATATTACAATAATATCACGATAATATTCAAACAAAACTTAAAATATATTTTTCACCTACTCACCTCCAGAAATATCCATTAGGAGGGCTTCCTAATGTTATGTCCTGGGACTGCTGCCTGGTGTCTTACGAAGTCGTTCAGAGTGCCCACTTTTCATTTTTTAATATATAAATATTCTTGGGTATGTAATTATTTGGACTTACGCCGAAAATTGATCGCTTCCCAAACACTTATGTCCAGTAGCCTTCAGAAATATCCATTAGGAGGGATTCACATCTTTTTTAATCTGTCCTGGCAGCTAAATATTCGGGGCTGTGGGTTTGCGCTAAAGCTGTGCTAACATAGTGTTAATTAAAGTATATGCTCCACTAGACTCGTTCCGCGTTCTGTCCCCAACTAGCGAAAGTAAGGAATGAGTTTACCGGGCAGTGGTGGCATTTTTTCGGGAGATATCATGTATGCAACACCCTGTATATTTGGTTTAGAGAACAAAGGCGGTGAATTCTGTCTACAACCGGGGTGGGGGGCACCAGGCGCTGATTAGAGATATCAATGTTTAACCCCGGGGGGTCGGCAGATATCTGGACATGCCGTATGCTTCCTGATATTGAGTTGCACTCCCTTTTGGCCTCAGAACAGTCTCAATTCGTCAGGGCATAGACTACAAGGTGTCGAAAGCGTTCTACAGGGATGGTGCCCATGTTGACTCCAATGCTTCCCACAGCTGTCAAGTTGGCACAATGTCCTTTGGGTTGTGGACCATTCTTGATACACACAGGAAACTGTTTGATACACACTAAAAACGGTGTGCAAGGCACATAGTACCATATCCCGTTCAAAGGCACTTAAATATTTTGTCTAACCCACACACCTTCTAAATGGCACACATGCACATTCCATGTCTAAATTGTCTCAAGGCTTAAAAATCCTTCTTTAACCTCTCCTCCCCTTCATCTACACTGATTGAAGTGGATTTAACAGGTGATATCAATAAGGAATCATAGCTTTCACCTGGATTGACCTAATCGGTCTATGTCATGGAAAGAGCAGGTGTTCCTAATGTTTTGTACACTCAATGTATATTATGCTTTAATGTCATCATGGATCTTCAGTTGTTGAAGTCTAAAAACTCTTACAGGACCAGCTTATCATTGTTGAACCTTGTTTAGTAGACCTACAGAATCTGTCCTAAAATGATTTGTGGTGTAGTAGCTGATGCCTTTTTGAATGAATTATTTATGAATTTATGAATTTATTATTTAACTCTAATTCTCTCTAACTCTATACTGCTTCAATGGTTATGTATATTTGGTTGAGTTGTAACAGGAAGCAAAACGTTCTAACAACTTGTTTGAACTCATGGTATTTTTTAGCGGCTCAATTCTGTGCCAGCTGTGTGCTGGAATCTGTTCCTGGACAAACAAATTTGTTTAATTGAGTATGAGAGGAGTCACCCAAGCATTGAAGTGCCTACATCATCGAGAGGCCAATTTGGAGAAATAACGATTCTAAGTGTTTACAGCTCACAAAGTGGACCTGTAGCGTGACATTTTGGATTGGCTTGTTGTTTGGAGAACATGAAAACAGGTGGGATCCTTATCAGGCAATCTCTTGAACTGCAGTTTCCCACTCTTTGTGAGACCCTGCAGTAAGACAGTGAGACAAAATCCGCCTCTAAATGGCTCAAAGACTACCTCCATAGACTTCATCATTTCCTGTCAGGGAGACAGCCCACTGTTTCTACCACTCCAGCCATCTGCTCTGATCTCTCCACAGTTTGTTGTTTGCTCTTCTGACACACTGTTTGAATGAGACGGGTGCAATTGCCAGAGGCTACATTTGCTAAGCTGAGCAAATGTTCAAACTTGAAATGTTGTGAGAGAGAGTTAGATTTTTTTTTCTCGTAACAAAATTCCTAATTTATGCAGAAATATTAACTTCCAAATAGACATCCACAATTTACTGAAACAGATGAGCATGTCTTGTGTTCAGTTAGTGAATTCTAAGTTCCATCGCTTCACGAGTAATGTAACATGTCTTTATAATGTTTCTTTATACGTACATGTCTGTATAATGATTTCTGGAAGAAATAGAGACCCGCACACTGTCGAAAAAAGGAATAAATCCAAAACTGAGGCTTGAATGCAAAACTGTGACATAAATGCAAAATAAAGATGCCTATTGAAACATCATGGTGCCAAAATAATATTTCATAGTTCAGGAAAGTGGATAAATAGAAGGTGAAAATTAAACACAAACAGGCCATCGTCAGGCCATCATCAGTGTAAATTGTCGGCACACACACCTTTCAATGATAATTGCGTATGTCACATGAAAAAAGGCAAGAAAATACATCAGAAAATCTATAAATCAGTACCTAGTACAATAGAATAGATTATCTAGAGTAGACTGTCGCATCTTTGGCTATGCCGGATTAAGTGATATGACAAGCCATTCCATAAAATAATTTCTCCGTAATTAATATTACCTGATTGGGCTAATCATGTAAATGTAATTAAGTAGAGAGTCGGGGCACCATGAAAGAATATTTATAGAGCTGTTATCTTCCGAATAAACTCTTAAAGACCTTGTAATATTTTACATTAACCTCTTGGATTTAGGGGGCGCTATTTTAATTTTTGGATGAAAAACGTTCCCGTTTTAAACAAGATATTTTGTCACGAAAAGATGCTCGACTATGCATACAATTGACAGCTTTGGAAAGAAGAAACTCTGAAAGATATTGTCTGTGAGTGCCACAGAACTGATGTTACAGGCGAAACCCAGATAAAAATCCAACCAGGAAGTGCCGCATTTTTTGAAACCGCCTCATGCCAATGACTCCTTATATGGCTGTGAATGAGCTAGGAATGAGCTTACGTTTTCCACGTATTCCCCAAGGTGTCTACAGCATTGTGACGTCTTTGTAGGCATTTCCATTGAAGAATGGCTGTAAGGGACCATATAGCATGTGGTCACATGGTGTCTCCCGCAAGAAAACCTTGCGTAAAATGCTGAGGTAGCCATTTTTCCAATCGCTTCTTATGAGAAACCAATTGCCTCGACGGATATATTATCGAATATATACTGTATGTTAAAAACACCTTGAGGATGGATCCTAAACAACGTTTGCCATGTTTCTGTCGATATTATGGAGCAAATTTTGAAAAAAGTTTGGCTTTACAGTTGTAGCATTTTCCGGTCGATTTCTCAGCCATGCATGATGAAGAAACGGGAGCTATTTCGCCTACAAAAATAATATTTTTGGAAAAAAGGAACATTTGCTATCTAACTGGGAGTCTCCTGAGTGAAAGCATCTGAAGTTCTTCAAAGGTAAATTATTTAATTTGGTTGCTTTTCTTATTTTCGTGAAAATGTTGCCTGCTGCCAGCAGAGCCTAGCATAGCATTATGCCATGATAAACTTACACAAATGCTTGTCTAGCGTTGGCTGTAACGCATATTTTGAAAATCTGAGATGACAGTGTTGTTAACAAAAGGCTAAGCTTGTGTTTGAATATATTTATTTCATTTCATTTGCGATTTTCATGAATAGGAAAAGTTTCTAGGGGTATTTATGTCCGTTGCGTCATGCTAATGCATTTGAGGCTATGATTACGCTCCCGGATAGGGGTTTGCTCGTCGCAAGAGGTTAATAGCAGTCAATATTAATCGTCATCTTAATTCAGTCTCATCTGAAAGTTGTAAATTCTTGGTTATCTACGCGAATCCTGGCTAACAAGTTGAATCAGCAATATAAAATTGGGTTTAATTATTTATTTACTAAATACCTAACTAATCACACAGAATGACACATACACGTTATTAAATCAGAACTTGATTACAAATTACATCATAAAGGAAAACGTCCCTAGCGGGCGGAACAGATATGACAGCTTGTTACACAAAAGAAAAAGGCTGGGTTTGAGTGAAAGAGCGGGAAGACTGAGGAACAAAGGGTGAAGCTGTGCTATCGTAAATACAATATCTTATGCATTCTAAATTACCGCCCATTTTGAAAAGGAAAATGCAATAAATATTTACTCTGAGCTGCGCTTCGGTAGGTTGTTGGTAGATGGAAGGTCGTGTTGCCCAACCGAGTCCTTTGTCCTTTGAAGAATGTCTCTGCTGGTAAATTGAATACGTTGTAGTAACGTCGTTGTGTGGTAGACGGGGTACTCTGTCTGTTCCTTCCTAACCTGCGTTTGCAGCCTGCTGTTGCTAACTCAACGGCTAGGAGGTATCACTTCTGTAGTGAAAAAGAGTTCAAAGTTCATACCATTCGCAACCAAAGCTCACGCTGATGTCGGCTTCGTTCTGTAGTTATTTTCTGAACCATTCTGACATCGGACCGTCGTCCTCACATCCTCGGAACAGCAGGTTATATTGTCGTCAAGGCTTTATATAGGAAGGGAGAGGAGGGTGTGTTTGAAAGGTTTTATAGCCCATGTCTCTTCACTCTTCACCTTATGAAAATCCAAATCTCACATCTTAGAAGCTAAAATCCTATTTCATCCCATCACGAATAATTTCATATTCAAACATTTTAAATTGAACAACAATTCCATGTGAATCCGATAACTCTGATGTGTAGACTTTCCACTGTAGAGTTTATGTCATCTTATCATTGATGAGAATGTCTCAGATGACAACCGAACTGACATCATATTCATTAAGTACATCCGCATATGTTCAATTGGTCGGATTATCAGAATATAGTTAATTTCCCACCTTCTGATGTTCTCAGAATCTCTGTTAACCAAGGGTTTTGCAAATGTAACATCAGTAGGGTAGAGAGAGGAAAAAGGGGGGAGAGGTATTCATGACTGTCATAAACCTCCCCCCAGGCCAACGTCATGACAAGACTATACACAAAATTTACAAAATATACAAAAGCAGAGAGAGAAACATCATCATTATACATTGCCATGTCAGTTAAACTAATTGTTCACATCTAACTGACATTCACTCTCAGCATAAGATTCCCTAATGTTAAAAACAACACACTGGAGAATAGGAGAGGAGTAGTGTTGGCCTTACGGATTTGTTTTTGATAAACTAACGTGTATGAACATTAGGGGGATTTTGTGGTGCTGTTTTTCATATCACTACATACATCTAGAGAATACTAATGTATTTGCTTAGGCCGTCATTGTAAATAATAATTTGCCTAGTTAAATACAAGTTAAATAAAAAAAATATAAAAATGTATCTACAACCAGACACATTTGATAATTTTTACTTGATCATGATTCTATGTTCTGTGTAGAGTCTCAGATGTGAGGTAGATGAAAGAAAGAAAGAAAGAATAACAGGGAGACTGTTTTTGCAGATAATAAGCTTTTTCAAACAGCTGGTCCTATGTCATCTCGACTTCCTTTAAGATGGAGCCAATTGAACCTTGTGAGTGTTCAGCCTGAGTGACCCCTTGGAGCCCTTGGGCATGTAACTACTTGTGGAACACCTTATTAGCCAGGAGCATGGCCCCTTCAGAACCCTGGTTCTAGATCACACTTCATTAATGACGGAAGAGCTAGGAAATCCAATAATATTACTGTAGATATCAAAGTGATTTGGATTGATTATGAAAGCAATCAGCCATGCTTGACTGTGATCATCTTGTCTCCCAGCTAAGGATGAAACATGTTCATTGGAGTATGGAGACCTGGACAGTATGGAAACTGAACTGTCTTTCTTTCTCTGATAAAGCACGGGTTGGACTGATGACACGATACCAATATGAGGGTCTTTAATACAGAAGTATGGACCTGATAATACATAATTGAATCTTACTGTTAGGACTTTTATTTTGGTGGGGAATGATTGCAGAATGTGATAATAATTGGAGAACAGTTTTATATCTGGAATATGAAAATCCAATGTGTTCAAAACGTCTATGAACGTATCTGTCTGTAAGCTGTACCAGAGGTCAATTAGTCTTCCTGCTCCACTCCTGGCCTACCCTCTGGAAACACATCTATTCATTAATCCGCACTCAGTTAATTTCTTGCTGGATTCAAATTAGAGAACAAGAGCTGAAAGTGAAAGTGACATCTAGTATTAGAGACATTAAACAACGGTCTCACTTACACTGGGTTTGTTCTGATGTCAGATGACAGCCAAAGCTAATGCTTCTTTACACTAGACTGTCTCAGACTGCAAGTCATCACAGGTGTTATATAGCGTTATACTGTTATACAGTCCGCCTATATGAGGAGTAGTATACTGAACAAAAAATATGAACACAACATGTAATATCTCTGTCCCATGTTTCATGAGCTGAAATAAAAGATCCCAGACATTTTCCATACGCACAAAAAGCTTATTTACCTCAAATATTGTGCACAAATTTGTTTGCATTCCTGTTAGTGAACATTTCTCCTTTGCCAAGATAATCCATCCACCTGACAGGTGGGCATATCAAGGCGCTGATTAAACAGCATGATCTTCACATGAGTGCACGTTGTGCTGGGGACAATAAAAGGCCACTCTAAAATGTGCAGTTAGGTCACACAGCACAATGCCACAAATGCTTTTCATGTTTTGAGGGAGCATGTAATTGGCATGCTGATTGCAGGAATGTCCACCAGAGCTGTAGCCATAGAAATGAATGTTAATTTCTCTACCATATGCCAACTCCAACATAATTCTAGAGAGTTTGGCAGTACATCTAACCAGCCTCACAACCGCAGACCATGCCAGCCCTGTAACGCTTCTTGTTGGTGGAAGGAGAGGACCAAAATGCTGCGTGGTAAGTGTTCGTCAGGTTTTTAATTGAACAAACTGAACACTACACAAAATAATAACAAAGAGAAAACGAAACAGTTCTGCCAGGTGAACAGACACTGAACAGAAATTAAACACCTACAACCAAAATGGGGAAAACAGGTTACCTAAGTATGTGTCACGGCCGTCCTCCTCTTCATCTGAAGAGGAGAGACGAGATGGATCTGAGGACCAATACGCGGCGTGGTAAGTGTCCATGGCAAATCTTTAATCAAGAAAGACTGAACACTATACAAACGAGTAACAAAAACAATAAACCAAATTCGACCGTGAAGCTACAAAATGAGACCTGTGCTGAAACAAGCCATCAACATAGACAATCACCCACAAACAAACAGTGCAACCCAGGCTACCTAAGTATGATTCTCAATCAGAGACAACTAATGACACCTGCCTCTGATTGAGAACCATACTAGGCCGAAAACATAGAAATGCCCCAAAACATAGAAAAACAAACATAGACTGCCCACCCAACTCACGCCCTGACCATACTAAATAAATACAAAACAACGGAAATAAAGGTCAGAATGTGACAGTATGATTCTCAATGAGAGACAACGATCGACAGCTGCCTCTGATTGAGAACCATACCAGGCCAAACACAGAAATACAACATAGAAAAAAGAACATAGACTACCTACCCCAACTCACGCCCTAACCAAACTAACACAAAGACATAATAAAGGAACTAAGGTCAGAACGTGACAAGCCCAGGACCTCCACATCCTGCTTTTTCACCTGTCTGAGACCAGCCACCCAGACAGCTAATGAAACAGAGGAGTATTTCTGTCTGTAATAAAGACCTTTTGTGGAGAAAAACGAATTCTGAATTGCAGTGCCCCTTCTCAGTTATGTGAAATCCATAGATTTGGACCTAATTTATTTATTTCAATTGGCTGATTTCCTTATATGAACGGTAATTCAGTTAAACTTGTCGCGTTTATATTTTTGTTCAGTACATAACAATCAGCACAAATGAAATAAACATAAATAAACAACAAGTTTGGTGCCATTAAATTACACATTAAATTGTTTTTCAGTGTTTGCTGAAACCTTGCTCAGATTAAATAAAGCCACTATGAAAGTCATATCAGATGGTTTCTGATTCTCCTCAGGGCTAGGAGGTAATATTGGCTCATTCTCCTACCAATCGGGAAGAAGAGCATATATTGTATACATCAGCGCATGGAACCCTGAATTTACAACTTGGTAATTTGGCAGTAAATAACAAACTATTTCCTACATACAGTGTCATGTTAAACTAGATACAGTACATACTGTCTGTTTATTTCAGGTTTTACCATCTAGCACCTCTGATGTGAGTTGTCCTCTTCATTATGCTGACCTAAGCACTGCTCCTGGACCAGGACTGCAGCTTCTGCCCAGCCAATAGCCCGATTTCTACCTTATGCTGTGACTTGCAGCTTAGCAAATTAATCAAAAATCCATTCTGTCATGTTTTCCTCCTCTATTTACTGTTAGCTGGAATCTCATCCTTCAACATGTACAACTCTATTTAACAAGATTCAATGTATAATAGAGTTCTGAATATAAACAATTTGTGGTTATAAGCCAATTTCACTCCAATCACAAATTAGACATTAAATGTCTCTTTTTGTAGCCACTTAATTGAACAAATATGTTATGTTGATCTACTGAGGCTTTGTGGTGATATCAGGTTATCTGACAGTGTTGTCACATTTTCTATATTAATGTTGTATTGTTTTTTTTACTGCTACAGTAGGTATTACCGCACTGTTGGAGCTAGAAACACAAGCATTTCGCTGCACCTGCAATAACACCTGTGAATCTGTGTATGCAACCAATAAACTTTGATTTGATTGCAGCCCCTTCGTCAGTCAAAATCATGCCAACATGAACAATGTCTCTCCTCTTCATTCCCTGGCTAAACCCAAGGCCACTCCGATAGAACCTGTGTTTCAAAGGCCTCCATTCAAAGCATAATCACCTCATACAGCCTTGAGAGTGACTCAGAGTGTTTTATATGTTCAATTTCTATGCTCTATCCTGCCTGTAGTGGTGGTGGGATCGGGATCACCACCTGATGGATAAGGTGGGGTATGTCACGCATATTTTATTATTCAGGTCCCACTAATGATACTAGCTGACACTCATAGTCTTTGCACTCAGTCTTTGCACCAGGCAGAGAGAAGAGCCATGAGAGAAGAACAAGATGAACATATTGTGGAGAAACCTCCTGGTGGCAGTTGCTGCTAACACCATTATCTATATGATGACAATGCCCATCTGAGACATGATTTATAAGGACTAGATGTAAGTACACAACAGAGAACACAAACTATTGTTAATTAAGAGGCAAAAGTACAGCGACATATCAGTGTGTGGGACAATGAGGCAGTGACACAAGAAAGTGATGCAGAGTATCTATTCTGTTAGTGATTGGCTAATAGGCTGCATGTACTGTATGTCTCACCTTGTGAAAACTGCCCAACTGTATTCCATGTTCATAACAGCTACTGTGATAAGTGTCAAAAAGGTATTTCCTCATCAAGAGTTGGAGTCTGTTTCTGGTTATGGACCTCTCTCAACCATAAGGTTTTGATACATTTTTAACATTTATTTTTATTTAACCTTTATTTAACTAGGCATGTCAATTAAGAACAATTTATTATTTACAATGATGGCCTACCAAGAGGAAAAAGGCCTCCTGCTAGGACAGGGGATGGGATTAAGCGTGCTACCTGCTACCCAGACATCTCAACCCCAAGATGAATGCTGTATATTCACGGATACAAAAAACCTTGCCTGAGGTCTGAGGCTCGTAGAAAGGCTCACTCACCTTTTGCTATCACATTCACATGTTTTCAAGTGCATCTGTCAAGAGGGCGAGAGAAAGGCTATTTGCACCCTGCCACCATTCTTGCCAGTGCTGTGGGTGGAAAGAATGCCTATAGTTGCTCTCACATCCCTCTTTCTTCTAGCCTAATAATGTATTTTTATTTGAAGACTAGGAGACTGTCTCACGATCTGGCCTAATGATACACACATAGACAGCTCACGGGGCAAAACTGGTTGAATCAACATTGTTTCAACATCATGTTTTTGTTTGTTGAACTGACGTGAAAAGAATGTGGAAAACTGATTGGATTCTAAAAAAGTCATCTACGTAAGGGAATTTTGTCTTTTTTTTCACCCATCTTTTAATTTAAATCCAATGACATGGTGATTTATTTTTGGATTTCACGCTTAATTTACATTAGTTGACAGCTCAACCTAATCTAAATGAAAACTAGATGTTGAACTGAAGTCTGTACCCGGTGGGAGTTATTTTGGTGGTCTTTAGTCCAGACCCCTTAACAAAAGCTGTCCAGTAAGAATATATAGTGGCTTACGAAAGTATTTACCCCCCATGGCATTTTTCCTGTTTTGTTGTCTTACAACCTGGAATAAAAATAGATTTTTTGGGGCGTTTGTATCATTTGATTTACACAACATGCCTACCACTTTGAAGATGCAAAATATTTTTTATTGTGTAACAAACAAGAAATTAGACCAAAAAAAACAGAGAACTTGAGCGTGCATAACTATTCACCCCCTCCCCCCCAAGTAAATACTTTGTAGAGTCACATTTTGCAGCAATTACAGCTGCAAGTCTCGTGGGGTATGTCTCTATAAGCTTGGCACATATAGCTACTGGGATTTTTGTCCATTCTTCAAGGCAAAACTGCTCCAGCTCCTTCAAGTCGGATGGGTTCTGCTGGTGTATGGCAATCTTTATGTCATAGCACAGATTCTCAATTGGATTGAGGTCTGGGCTTTGGCTAGGCCATTCCTAGACATATAAATGTTTCCTCTTAAACCACTCAAGTGTTGCTTTAACAGTATGCTTAGGGTCATTGTCCTGCTCGAAGGTGAACCTCCGTCCCAGTCTCAAATCTCTGGAAGACTGAAACAGGTTTCCCATTAAGAATTTCCATGTATTTAGCGCCATCCATCATTCCTTTTATTCTGACCAGTTTCCCAGTCCCTGCTGATGAAAAACATCCCACAGCATGATGCTGCCACCACCACGCTTCACTGTGGAGATGGTGTTCTCGGGGTGATGAGAGGTGTTTGGTTGCCGCCAGACGTAGTGTTTTCCTTGATTGCCAAAAAGCAAACTTTTAGTCTCATCTGACCAGAGTATCTTCTTTCATATGTTTGGGGAGTCTCCCATAAATGGCTTTTGGCGAACACCAATTAAGCAATGGCTTTTTTCTGACCACTCTTCCATAATGCCCAGCTGAGTGTTGAGTGTACGTCTTATATAGGTCCTATGGACAGATACTCCAATCTCAGCTGTGGAGCTTTGCAGCTCCTTAAGGGTTATCTTTGGTCTCTTTGTTGCCTCTGATTAATGCCCTCCGTGAGTTTTGGTGGGCGGCACTCTCTTGGTAGGTTTGTTGTTATAACTCAACCCTGATCTGTACTTCTCCACAACTTTGTACCTGACCTGTTTGGAGAGCTCCTTGGTCTTCATGGTGCCACTTGCTTGGTGGTGCCCCTTGATTAGTGGTGTTGCAGACTCTGGGGCCTTTCAGAACAGGTATAGTATATGTATATATATACACTGAGATCATGTGACACTTAGATTGCACACAGGTGGACTATATTTAACGAATTATGAGACTTCTGAAGGTAATTGGTTGCACCAGATCTTATTTAGGGGCTTCATAGCAAAGGGGGTGAATACATATGCACGCACCACTTTTCCGTTTTTATTTTTTTTCACTTCACCAATTTGGACTATTTTGTGTATGTCCATTACATGAAATCCAAATAAAAATATATTTCAATTACAGGTCGTAATGCAACAAAATAGGAAAAACACAAAGGGGATGAATACTTTTGCAAGGCACTGTACATTAAAAGGCACATTTTTCAGCTCTCAAGCGCAACTTCTGGTAATGACCCTGTCATCAGTGTGCCGTTCTAATAGATAAAGTTCTTCCTCTGCCTGCACACTGATAATTAACACCCCTCTCTGTTCCATTCTCCAGTGGGACAGGGAGCGCCACAGTATATCTCTATCTGCTGGTTGCCGCTGGTATCCCTTACTTTTCTCATCGCTTTCTGTGACGTGTAAAAAAGAAAGGGAGTGTCACGTTCTGACCTTAGTTTATTTTTATGTCTTTGTGTTAGGTTGGTCAGGGCGTGAGTTGGGGTGGGTAGTCTATGTTGCCGCCCGTCTGTCCTGAGCTGCCCGAGCCGCCCGTCTGTCCTGAGCTGCCAGAGCCGCCCGTCTGTCCTGAGCTGCCAGAGCCGCCCATCAGGACAGACGGTCAGGAGCCGCCAGAGCCGCCCGTCAGTCAGGAGCCGCCGGATTCGCCCTTCGCTCCGGCGCTGTCGGAATCGCCCTTCGCTCAGGTGCTGCCGGAATCTCCCGTCCATTCCGGGCCTGCTGCAGGGGTCCCCAGTCAGTGGTCGGCGGCGAGGGTCGCCGCGCCAAGGGCGGCACTTATGTGGGCCAAGACTATGGTGGAGTGGGGTCCACGTCCCGCGCCAGAGCCTCCACAGTGGACAGACGCCCACCCAGACCCTCCCCTATAGGTTCAGGTTTTGCGGCCGGAGTCTGCACCTTTGGGGGGTACTGTCACGTTCTGACCTTAGTTTCTTTTTATGTATTTGTGTTTGGTTGGTCAGGGAGTGAGTTGGGGTGGGTAGTCTGTTCTTTTCTAGTAGTCTATGTTCTTTTTTCTATGTTATATTTCTATGTCTTGGCCTGGTATGGTTCTCAATCAGGGACAGCTGTCTATCGTTGTCTGATTGAGAACCATACTTAGGTACCCTTTTCCCCAACCTGTTTTGTGGGAAGTTAACTTTGTCTTTGTTCAGGGCACATAGCCCAAAGCTTCATGGTTTGGTTTTTGTTCTTCATTTTATCGGCGTCATTTTTGAATAAAGAGAAACTGTATGCTTACCATGCTGCACCTTGGTCCAGTCCTTCAGCCAGCCGTGACAGGGAGAGATAGAAAGCAAGAGAGAGAGAGAGAAAGTGGGATAAGAGAGAGGGAGGAATAGCAGCAGGAGGAAGGAAGGTGATGTATAAAAATACTAACTGCATTTAACTCAATCAAGATGCCCTGAGATATAGGGATCTGTATTTTTTCTGCTTTCTTTCAGTATGGAGAACAATCTCCAGAAGGAACTTGTCTCTTTTATATATTTTTTCTGTGGCTTCTACAGAGTTTAGGTGCTAACATTGTGTCTCTCATAGATTGTTCAGCAGCATCACAAACCCTCCACCTCACCTAATTGATCTACTGACTGAGTGCTTATTTTTCCTCCGCAATCACACTGATGGGATTAATGGATCGCTAGCTGTAGCATGCACGTGGACCAGCAGAAAGATGGTAAAAAGTTTAGATGTACAGACAGAAGACAAAGGGAGTAATTTAAACACCCATTTTACCCCTGAACAAAAGCCATTCAACCAAACTGCTGATTCCAATTAAATGGCCATTACAGCAAGACACAATCTGTCCCAGCTTTAATTTGTCTATGAAGGACTTTTTTTACTTTTCCATCTAACGTGACTTGTCTTTTCTGCCCTCCAAAAAAGATACACAAGTGATGCCCATAACTTCGCAGAATTAGTAAAGCAAAGTGATTTTCACTACAAACACATTGATTGAGTTACAGGCAAACTGCTTTAAATCCTGCGGGACTTTATCCAAAGAGGCTATGAGGGTTCAGCCAATGCACAATTTTAACTGGTCAAACAAAGACTAATCGCCACTCTACCAATATAGCCCAGGGAAGCAGTCATGAGAGCTGGGGTGGTTTTGGTGTGTAGGGGGTTTTGGGGATATAAACAGATTATCTGGAAGCAGATGATACTAGAATGCCCCCCTAGCAGGGTTCAGTGTAGACTATGATACAGTGAACTCATTTGCGGCATGGTAGAGGCTTGGCTAATAGTGTTCTATGGGGTTGCCAAGGTTATTTCACAGACACACTGGAAAAACTGTTTGTCCTCCATGCTCTAACTACATAGAGAAAGCAGGAGAATACTTAGTAGAGTATGTTTTTATACCCAGAACCCGGAAAAACCTGATCTCTGTGTATTCTTGCATCTTTGAGAGCAGAGATAACATAAGCAGAGATTAATGTTGGCTGAAAATATATATTTTTATTGCCTCACTATTTACATTTAGTGTAAAAAAACAGTATTGCATAGTAAGCACATGGGGGTAATGTTATTGCAGAGAATCAAAAAATATGTGTGAGTAGAAAATGCGGTACAGACTACATAAAAGTCTGTTCCAATGTATTGTGGCAGTTGAACAATTATTCAAGGATTTTATGACATAAAAATCCAATATAATGCTTCCATTGTTTGAGATCTCAACATAACTTAATCATAAAGGGTGTGATGGTCAGAGCATGAGGGGGAGAGAGAAAGGGAGGTGAAGGAGATGATCAACAAGTAAAAAAGGTAATGTATATTTTTTGGTCGTGTTAATTTGAAACAATTTTTGTCTTGTTCAAAATCTACTGAGTCTATTTCTACTTAATTACATTTTAAATTGACTCACTTGATTAATTGATCCTTTTGCTTTGATTGAAGTTCTAATGAATCAATTTCTAATCAAATATGATGGGAGAGCGGTCCTGTTGTCACATGGAATGACGCTGGAGAGACGAAGCAGGTACGGGTAGTCAAACATTTAATGTAGAACGGACATGGAACGAGACAGGAACAGCGTCAGCAAACAAAATACAATCAATGCAGCAGTGGGGAACAGAGCTGGGAACTGACAAATATAGGGGAGGAAATAAACAGATGATGAGTGAGTCCAGGTGAGTCCAATATCGCTAATGCGCGTGACGAGGGAAGGCAGGTGTGCGTAATAGATGATAGGAGTGAGTGATGCAGGGCAGCCTGGTGCCCTCAAGCTTCTGTGCCAAGGATTCGGACATGCAGCACTGTGAAGAAGGGAGATCCCACCATGTGAGAAATGTGCAGGAGTGCACAGTCAGAGGGAGTGTACAGTTGGGATAGCACTGTGTGTCAACTATGGGGGTGCCCAAGCAGCCTGGGAACTGAAGTGCCCAGTGAGAGATAAACATGTTGAGATTGCCAGAGTTTAAATGGGGCATAAAGTTTCCTATGTTGAGGCAGTGAAGAGAGAAGAGGATAGCCCAAGCTGGTGAAGTTGGTTGAGAAAATGCCAAGAGTGTGCAAAGTTGCCATCAAGGCAAAGGGTGGCTACTTTGAAGAATTTCAAATATAAAATGTACTTTGATTTGTTTAACACTTTTTTCATGTTACTACATGATTTCATATGTGTTATTTTATAGTTTTGATGTCTTCACTATAATTCTACAATGTAGAAAATAGTACAAATAAAGAAAACCCCTTGAATGAGTAGGTGTGTTCAAACATTTGACTGGTGCTGTAGGTGTCTTTTAGTGGGGATTGAAAACTTGTCCCCCTAGATGTTGCGAGTTTTGGGTCTTGGTATTGGTTCATGTGTTTTCTAAAAGCTAACTACTTTCTGCTCTGCTTTTGTAGCTAATACTTCCTTGCTTGGGATAGTGGTAAGTTCAAAAAGGCTAACCAGCCGACCATGAACCTCAAACCATGCCGACCTCTGACCATGCCATAGGGTATATGGTTTTAAGATAGATACTCATAAGTGCTGTCCTATGTACCTGGAGTAGAAACACACTCAGGATGCCTTGGCTCTGTTCAGTTCATGTGACCAGTGTCACCCACTGAGTTCATACTCTCTGGTACGCTGATTTCTTCAAAAGATGTGGGTTATTGGAGAAGGCTCTCTCTGAAAGAAAAACGGTGTTACAATGGCCTCAGGGCTGCCGGAGACAGGGGGAGAGGGGCTGTTTAGTGGGTTGGCTGGATTCTTTGCTTCGGGAACCAGATTTTGGAAAGGATGTTGTGTCTGACTGGTTCTGGGTTTTTTTCTGAGAAGGAAATGGATGATCTATCTCCGGTAGTTTCATGTCTCTGCCATGGATATCACACTGGGCTGCAGAGCAGTGGCTCAGCAATATGGCTCTTTTCTCCTTCGCAATGGAGGTATCCCAGGTTGGGGAAATGTTTACCACCTGCGATGACTGCTGTAAAGCGTCGCTTGACTCTCTTTCCAGTTTTTGACCTGGAATAACTCACATTCAGCCAAGTTGCATGAATGCGGAACTGTTTTAGAGGGGACATGTCAAACTTGTATGCCGTTATGGTAAGCTAGTTAGCCACCTGGTCTCAGAGGCTAACAGAGAGGCTAATCTTAGTCATTCGCTCCAGAATAACAGCACGGCTGGTTCCGGTGGACCAGTATCATCTCTGGTTGACTTTGTCACAAATAGCCTACCGAAGCGGGGGAATGTGTTTTGGGTGAGCCAATTTTACCAAAAGGAATGTTTGGTTCAGGAATGGAGTCCATGCAGTCGCATTCAGAGGAGAAGGGAAAGCAGGAATTAGCATTGCTTTCTTTCTGCATTCAAGTAATGCTGTGAAGAAATGCATTTTCTCAGCAGGAAGCAATATGACCTTCCTGCTGGGAAAATGCACGTGAACGCCCGTCCAACTCTGGTTTATGACTAGGAGACTCGAGTATAATATCTGGACCCTGATATTTTTTATATGCAGGGCTATATTGTCATGCACCATTGATAATGACATACAGGGCCATGTTTGTTGACTGTCAATGGTGACATTGTGCATTTGCATTTTGGTGATTTGTTGGATACTCTTTTCCAGAGCGAATTGCAGTAGTGAGTGTTGTGCTTCTACCATAGGGCCTATAGTGTCCAAGGGTGTTGAAAGTATGGTATCACCCCATATGAGCATAAATCAGTCTCTTCCCCGCAGTCGGAAACAAGGTTGTTGGGTGTGGTGGGTGTGAGAGGACATAAGAAAATAACCACATTATCCCAGTCCTCAAATTGGTGTTCCACCCCTGCAGATGACAATGTATGGGAGGTTGGTTGTGTGCTCCGCCCAGTGGCGGGTATGTGACGTGTCACCGTGGGTGTGTCCTAGTGGCTGTTTTGAGAGCAAAGATTTCCTCTATTTTTTGGAAACAGACTATTTGGGTGGTTCCGGTGCTGGAAGTACGGAGCGGTTGGTACAGCCAGTATTTCCTAGAGCAATGGAATGCTGCGTCCCATCCTGGACTTGCGTGGTTTTGACAAGCACCTCAAGTTGTGCAAGTTCTGCTTGGAGTAACCCTGGATTGTAAACTGCCAAGGTCAAAACATGTTGATACAACAGTAGCTAAGATAGGGAGAAGTCTGTCCATAATAAAGCATTGCTCTGCTTTTTTAATAACTATATCAATAAGGCAGGTCCTACAGGCTCTAGTTTTGTCGCACCTGGACTACAGTTCAGTCGTGTGGTCAGGTGACACAAAGAGGGACCTCGGAAACATACAATTGGCTCAGAAGAGGGCAGCAATGCTGTCACTTAAATGTACACGGACAGCTAACATTAATATTATGCATGTAAATCTCTCATGGCTCAAAGTGGAGGAGTGGAATAGAGTTCAATGGCACCAAGGTGTCTGTTTAAATTACTAGCACACAGCTTGGACATCAATGCATACCCCACAAAACATGTCACCAAAGGTCTCTTCACAATCCCCAAGTCAAGAACAGACTATGGGAGGTGTACATTACTACATAGAGCCATGGCTACAGGTAACTGATGCAAACAGTCAATTCAGATTTTTTTTAAACAAATAAAAAATAAATCTTATGGAACAGCGGGGACTGTGAAGAGATACACACACCTGCACAGACACACATACAAATGATAAGACACGCACTCACACACGTACACATGGACTTTGCATTGTAGATACTGTATGTGATAGTAGAGTAGTGGCCTGAGAGAACACACTTGATGTGTTGTGCAAAGTCTTATGAAATGTAATGTCATGCAATATTTTAAATTGTATATAACTGTGTTAATGTTGCTGGACCCCTGGAAGAGTAGCTGCTGCCTTGGATCCTTAAATACAAAAGTTCAAAATTATCTTCAGCGGCTAATACAGTCGGTGCGTCCCAGTGATTGGTTTACGTAGCTAGGCTTCTAGACACATCTCACCATCGGCATCCGTTGCTCAAGGTATACCCATTGGGCGGCAGGTAGCCTAGTGGTTAGAGCATTGGACTAGTAACCGAAAGGTTGCAAGATCAAATCCCTGAGCTGACAAGGTAAAACAAATATGTCTTTCTGCCCCTGAACAAGGCAGTTAACCCACTGTTCCTAGGCCATCATTGAAAATAAGAATTTGTTCAGTAACTGACTTCTCTAGTTAAATAAAGGTAAAATAAAAAATTGGGCACCACTGTGTGTGGGCTTTTTGAATGACATGACTGTCATCTCTGTATCCAACATATACAGATAATTGATTACAATTCTGTCTGCTTGGGGGTTGGGGGGGATATACACAACTGTGATTATGATCGAAGAGAGCTCTCTTGGTAGATAATGCGGTCTGCATTTGATTGTGAGGAATTCTTAGTCAGGTGAACAAAAGGACTTGAGTTCCTGTATGTTGTTATGATAACACCACGTCTCATTAATCATAATGCTTGTTTCTGTCGATGCGTGAAGAAACCAGGTGGCTGTACCGACTCAGATAGCGTTTCTCGAGTGAGCCATGTTTCCGTGAAGCAAAGAACGTTACAGTCTCTGATGTCTCTCGGGAATGCTACCCTCGGATTTCATCTACCTTGTTGTCAAGAGACTGGACATTGGCGAGTAGTATGCTTGGGAGCGGTGCGCAATGTGCCCGTCTACAGAGCCTGACCAGAAGAACGCTCCATCTGCCCCTTCTACGGCGCCATTGTTTTGGGTTGCCGGCTAGGATCCGGTCCATTGTCCTGGGTGGTAAGGCAAAACAGAGGTTCCGCTTCGGGAAAGTCGTACTCCTGGTCGTAATGTTGGTGAGTTGACGCTGCTCTTATATCCAATAGTTCCTCCCGACTGTATGTAATAAAACCTAAGATTTTCTGGGGTAACATTGGAAGAAATATCACATAAAAAAATAAAAAATACTGCATAGTTTCCTAGGAACGCGAAGCGAGGCGGCCATCTCTGTCGGCGCCGGGAGTAGATACTACAAAGATACAGGTGTTCTTCCTAACTCAGTTGCCGGAGAGAAAGGAAACCTGTCAGGGATTTCAACATGAGGCCGTTGGTGACTTTAAAACAGTTAGTGAGTTTATTTAAAAGTCTATTGATGCACGTAACCCATACGAATGAATGTAAGTATGAAGGTAGGTTTGTGCAAAAATTAGGGATGGAATATCTGTTCCCAAAATATATATATTTCCATAATATCCATAATCCATAATATCCATATCCATAATACTAACCAAAATAACAGAGTGAAAAGAAGGAAGCCTGTACAGAATACAAAATATTCCAAAACATGAATCCTGTTTGCAATAAGGCACTAAAATAAAATGGCCAAAAATGTGGCAAAGAAATGAACAGTAGGTCCTGAATACAAAGTATAATGTTTGGGGAAAATCCAACAAAACACATTAATGAGTAACACTCTTCATATTTTCAAGCATGGTGGAGGCTGCATCATGTTATGAGTATGCTTGTCATCGGCAAGGACTAAGGAGTATTTTAGGATTAAAATAAACTGAATAGAACACAGGTAAAATCATAGAGGAAAACATGGTTCAGTCTGCTTTCCAACAGACACTGGGAGATAAATTCACCTTTCAGCAGGACAATAACCTAAAACACAAGGCCAAATACACTGGAGTTGCTTACCAAGACGACTTTGAATGTTCCTGAGTTGCCTAGTTACAGTTTTGACTTAATCGAATTGAAAATATATGGCAAGACTTGAAAATGACTGTCTAGCAATGATCAACAGCCAACTTGATAGAGCTTGAACATTTGTTTTATATTGTAGAATCCAGGTATGCAAAGCTCTTAGAAACTTACCCAGAAAAACTGACAGCTGTAATCTATGTCAAAAGTGATTCTAACGTATTGATTCAGGGTTGTGAATGAGATCTCTGTATTTCATTTTCAATACATTTGCAAAAAGTTTTATATACATGTTTTCACTTTGTCAAAATTGGGTATTGTCTGTAGATGGGTGAGAAAATCTTTCTGAAGGCACTGTATGCCCAAGTGATAAAACCTTGTAAAGGCATGCGAGGACCCCCAACTCGGGTTGAGCATTTATCCTAGTTACCACAGTTCCCCTGATGGATCACTAAGCTAAGGACCTTGGGACTAAACACCTCCCTCTGCAACTGGATCCTGGACTTCCTGACGGGCCGCCCCCAGGTGGTAAGGGTAGGCAACAACACATCTGCCACGCTGATCCTCAACACTGGGGCCCCTCAGGGGTGTGTACTTAGTCCCCTCCTGTACTCAGGAGTGCGTGGCCACGACTGCGTGGCCAAACACGACTCTAACTCCATCATTACGTGGTAGGCCTAATCAACGATAACAATGAGACAGCCTATAGGGAGGAGGTCAGAGAACTGGCAGTGTGGTGCCAGGACAACAACCTCTCCCTCAATGTGAGCAAGATAAAGGAGGTGATTGTGGACTACAGGAAAAGGAGTGCCGAACAGGTCCCCATTAACATCGATGAGGCTGTAGTCGAGCGGGTCGAGAGTTTCAAGTTTCTTGGTATCCACATCACCAACAAAATATCATGGTCCAAACACACCAAGACAGTTGTGAAGACGACAAAACCTATTCCCCATCAGGATCCTCAAAAAGGACAATATTGTCTGTAGATTGCCTTCAGAAAGATTTTCTCACCACTGTATGTCCAAGTGATAAAACCTCGTAAATGTGAGGAACCCCAACTCGGGTTGAGCATTTAACCCCAGATCCTCAAAAAGTTCAACAGCTGCACCATCGAGAGCATCCTGACCGGTTGCATCCCCGCCTGGTATGGCAACTGCTTGGCATCTGACAGTAAGGTGCCTCAGAGGGTAGCGCATACGCCCAGTACATCACTGGGGCCAAGCTTCCTGCCATCCATAACCTATATAATAGGTGGTGTCAGAGGAAAGCCCATAAAATTGTCAGAGACTCCAGTCACCCAAGTCATAGACTGTTTTCTCTGCTAACGCAAGCGGAACAATTAATCAAATGGCCACCGGACTACTTTGTACACTGCTGCTACTCGCTGTTTATTATCTATTCATAGAAACTTCACCCCTACCTATGTACAAATTACCTCAACACACTGACTTGGTACCGGTACCCCCTGTATATAGCCTCCTTATTGTTATTTTATTGTGTTACTTTTTACTCTTCTTGGACTGCACTGTTGGTTAAGGACTTGTAAGTAAGCATTTCACGTAAGGTCTTCACTTGTTGTATTCGGCGCATGTGACAAATACAGTTTGATTTGATTGAGCCTTGGGCTGCCTTGGTGTCAGGCAGCGTGCAGATTGCGCATTTATCTGGGTTAACACAGTTTCCCTGTGTGTTTCAGCCTTGGGCTGCTGTGGTTTGTCTATGGGGTGGCGTGCAAACATGCATTATCAAGTCACAGCAGTTGCAGTTCCTTGTGTGAGGTTCTTGTGTGAGTCCTGGAATTCAGGACTCCTTGGGTCTCTGTAAGAGACTTTTTGGAACCGGTAGTGTCTATGGACTTGGGCCACTGTGGTCGATGTTACTCAGCGTTTTCTCCGGGTTACCACAGTTTCTCTGTGGGTTTGAGCTGTGGGCTGCCTTGATGGACGACAGCAGACAGAAGACACATTTATTAGGGTTACCATAGTTCCCTGTGGGTTTGAGCCGTGGGCTGTCTTGGTTCATCGACTCTGGTTGATGCTATGCAGCGAGTGTGCACAGTTTCCAGGTAATCTTTTTTTACTACAGGTTTTTTGTGGGTTTAAGCCTTGGGCTGCCATGGTTCATAGACTCTGTTCGATGCTATGTGCACTTTACCAAGTCACGACAGGTGTTGTTTTGGGACCTGCGGTTTGGGACCTGTGTTCTGACATTTCAGGCTCACAAGGTAAGTATTGTTCTTGGAACTGTGGAGTCTATGGACTTGGGCTGCAGTGGCAGGGTGTCAGTCTGCGTAGCCAAGCAGCAGGTTCTGGTTCCCTATATGGGGCTCTGACAGTTCAGGCCTAATGCGACTCGAACACTTCAGGCTTCTCGCGTAAGTATTAGGGACAAAAGTGGCTTCTGTAACCACTTTTTGGAGCCGGTGAAATCTGTGTGTGTTTGGGCTGTCGTGGTCCTCCTTGTTTGGTACCCTCTTAGCTGGCTTGGGGCGGGATTGTATGTCTGCATAGTATGGTATACCGAGTGACCAACTGAAAAGGATCTTACAGTTTACAATATCTTACAAATAATATAACTACTCTTCCCTGAAGAAAGGAACAAGGTATTCATAACTGTACGGTTTCAAATGAGTTTCAATTACAGTCTGAGTGATCGATTTGTGCTTTAAAAATGGAGGTGGATGACCTATAGTCTTTTAAAGATACACACTGGGCTTCACTCTTAAGGCTCTGTACTGCCATGTGGATTTCAGGCTAACCATGCAGATAAAGTAGGTTTAGATGAGGTCAAATATATTGGCACCCTTGCATGATTCACTATTTATTCTAAAATACATTGAATTTAAAAATAAAGATAAACGTTGGTGTTTATGCGTGTATTTGTTTGATTTACAATTTGCTTAACTGTAGTGGAGATTTTACACTTCAAGTCAAAAATGGCATGGGACTAAATTATTCAAAATTCAAATTAATTTGGTTGGAAGCAAAGATTCTCGTTAATTGTGTAATTGATTTCACCTGTCGTAAGTTGCAGGTGCCTACAGGGTAAAAGTAGCCATTTAACCAGTTTTGAGAAGAAAACAATTAAACAGAACATTCTGCTCTATTGCACTCTGTTATTTGGAGTAAGGTTTCCTTGGATAGGAAATGCATTTGAAAACTATATATTTAGGTTTTTGAACTCAAAGCACAGATATGACACATGGACATGCATTTCTTTAGACATTAATCATGCAAATACATTTTATTTATTTATTGTGACACAGGGAGATTCAAACCAGGATGGAGCTATGCCATGTTTTTTATGCATACCAAGCTATTCATTTCAGTCTATTCAAACAGACCCCATTTAACCGCTCATTAAGATCAGGTGTGGAAAATAAGTGGGTGCTGCCAACAGATCTGAACACATTTAAGAAGGTAAAGGATAGAGAGAGTTTTGTTGATGCTGAGAACGGAATGTACATGTTTTTAAATAACATTCTTAGAAAGTTCTCTTAACATGACACAGTATGAAACATTTTATTTCATTACATGTGTAAAACAAGTTTGTTACACACTGGCTTCCAAAGTGGTTTTAAAGTAATTACTGTATATAAAGTGTTACCTGATATATAAACATGAGAGACACCATAATGAGGTTGATAATTATTGTCAAATGCAAGATAGCGTAGCAGTGCAGACGTGTTTGTTATTGTCCCGTGTAAATGTTTTTTTTTTCGTCTATTTTTGTATATATTTCAATCTCTTTTTCTAAATTAAATATACCTTCCGGCAACCCGCCTAACCCAATGTGATACGGATCTGCTAATATTAGACCTTATAGCTAGAACATCCATCAGAAGCTAGCCATCAGATGCTAACCAGTTAATTAGTTACTAGCTATTTGGTCATTGTTAGCCACTGCTAGCGGCCTTTACCTTTAGCTCAGACACCAGACGTTTTTTAGCCTGGATAATACCCACCAGTCTGCACAGCGCGATATCAACCCTGAGCATACAGGACTGCTCTTCTCCACTACATTACCAGATTCCTGCCATAAGCTCTGGACCATTACTCCATATCATCGGAGCTAGCTAGCTGCTACTGAGTGGCCCAGTCCCGAAGCTAGCCTTGAGCCATGCCCATCTCCCGGCCTGCTCAGTGGACCCTATGATCACTCGCCTACACAGCTGATGCCTCCCGGACTCTTCACGACTAGAAGCCACTACATCACCAGATTCCTGCTATAAGCTCTGGACCTTTGCATCTGATCATCTTGGCTAGCTAGCTGCTACCGAGTGGCTATAGTGGCTAACGCCCTTGTCCCGAAGCTAGCATCAGTTAGCCTCGAGCCAGGAGCATATCCTGGCTAGCAAATTAAATTACTCCAGCTACAACACCTCTTTTGCCAATTGGCCTGGACCCCTTATCGACACGGAGCCCTGCCGATCCATCACGACTGGTCTGCTGATGTAATTCCGTCCGCTGTGCCCTCAACCGGCCTTTGCCGGACGTCAGTGAAGACACTTCTGCTATCCCCAGCCTGCTATCTTCATGTACGCCGTGTCTCTCGCTTGCTAGCGTAGTAACGATTACCTAACAGCTTCCCTGTTTCATCCATTACTGTTCACTGGACCCTATGATCACCTGGCTTCATAGCTGATGCCTGCTAGACTGTTCATTACTCCGGTACTCCATTTTGTTTATTTTGTTTATCTGACGGCCCCAGCCTCGAACTCAGACCCTGTATGTAGTTAACTGACCCTCTCTGCCCATTCATCGCCATTTTACCTGTTGTTGTTGTCTTAGCTGATTACCCATTGTTGTTTTAGCTAGCTCTCCCAATAAACACCTGTGATTGCTTTATGCCTCGCTTTATGTCTCTCTCTAATGTCAATATGTCTTGTATACTGTTGTTTAGGGTAGTTATCATTGTTTTATTTTACTGCTGAGCCCCTAGCCCCACTCAACATGCCTCAGATACCTCTTTTGTCCCACCTTTCACACATGCGGTGACCTTACCCAGCATAAATAGTGCCTCCAGAGATGCAACCTCTCTAATCGTCACTCAATGCCTGGGTTTACCTCCACTGTACCCGCACCCTACCATATCCCTGTCCGTACATTGTACCATGAATCTATTCTACCACGCCCAGAAATCTGCTCCTTTTATTCTCTGTCCCCAACGCACTAGACGACCAGTTTTGATAGCCTTTAACTGTACCCTTATCCTACTCCTCCTCTGTTCCTCGGGTGATGTGGAGGTTAACACAGGCCCTGTGTGTGTCCGGGCGCTCTCGTTTGTTGACTTCTGTAACCATGAAAGCCTTGGTTTTGTGCATGTTAAAATCAGAAGCCTCCTCCCGAAGTTTGTTTTACTCACTGCGTTAGCACACTCTGCCAACCCAGATGTCCTTGCCGTGTCTGAAACCTGGCATAGGAAGGCCACCGAAAATTATGAGATTTCCATCCCCAACTACAACATTTTCCATCAAGATAGAACTGCGGGGGAGTGAGGGGGAGGAGTTGCATCTACTGCAGAGATAGCCTGCAAAGTTCTGTCATACTTTCCAGGTCTGTGCCCAAACAGTTCGAGCTTCAAATTAAAAACATTTATCTCACCAGAGAAAAGTCTCTGTTGCCGCCTGTCATAGACCCCCCTCAGCACCCAGCTGTGCCCTGGACACTATATGTGAATTGATTGCCCCCGTCTATCTTCAGAGTTCGTTCTGCTAGGTGACCTAAACTGGGATATGCTTAACATCCTGGCCGTCCTACAATCTAAGCTAGATGCCTCACACAAATTATCAAGGAACCCACCAGGTACAACCCCAAATCTGTAAACACGGCCACCCTCATAGATATCATCCTGACCAACCTGCCCTCTAAATACACCTCTGCTGTCTTCAACCAGGATCTCAGCGATCACTGCCTTATTGCCTACATCCGTTATGGGTCTGCGGTCAAACGACCACCCCTCGTCACTGTCAAACGCTCCCTAAAACACTCCCTAAAACACTTCTGCGAACAAGCCTTTCTAATCGACCTGGCCCGGGTATCTTGGAAGGATATTGACCTCATCGCGTCAGTAGAGGATGCCTGGTTGTTCTTTAAAAGTAATTTCATCACCATCTTAAATAAGCATGCCCCTTTCATAAAATGTAGAACTAAGAACATATATAGCCCTAGATATGCAACTTTTCAGGGAAGTCAGGAACCAATATATACAGTCAGTTAGGAAAGCAAATGCTAGCTTTGTGACATAGAAATTTGCATCCTGCAGCTCGAACTCCAAAAAGTTCAGGGACACTGTAAAGTTCATGGAGAATAAGAGCACCTCCTGCAGCTGCACACTGCACTGAGGCTAAGAAACAATGTCACCACTGAAAAATCCACAATAATCGAGAATTTCAATAAGCTTTTCTCTACGGCTGGCCATGCTTTCCTTCTGGCTACCCCTTCTCGGCCAAAAGTGCCGCACCACAGCAGCAACTTTCCCAAGCCTCCCCACCTTCTTCTTCATCCAAATCCAGATAGCAGATGTTCTGAAAGAGCTGCATAACCTGGACCCGTACAAATCAGCTGGGCTAGACAATCTGGACCCTCTCTTTCTAAAATTATCCGCCGCCATTGTTGCAACCCCTATTACTAGTCTGTTCAACTTCTCTTTCGTATCGTCCAAGATTCCTAAAGATTGGAAAGCTGCCGCGGTCATCCCCCTCTTCAAAGGGGGTGACACTAGTCCCAAACTGTCTAGAGTGTCACTCCTTTTATACTTATATCCATCCTGCCCTACCTTTCCAAAGTCTTCGAATGCCAAGTTAACAAAAAGATCACTGACTTTTTCGAATCCCACCGTACCTTCTCCGCTGTGCAATCCGGTTTCCCAGCTGGTCACGGGTGCACCTCAGCCACGCTCACGGAACTAAATGATATCATAACCGCCATCGATAAAAGACAGTACTGTGCAGCTGTCTTCATTGACCTGGCCAAGGTTTTCGACTCGGTCAATAACCGTATTCTTATCGGCAGACTCAACAGCCATGGTTTCTCAAATGACTGCCTCGTCTAGTTCACCAACTACTTCTCAGATAGAGTTCAGTGTGTCAAATCGGAGGGCCTGTTGTACGGACCTCTGGCGGTCTCTATGGGTGTACCACAGGGTTCAATTCTCTTGCCGAGCCTTTTCTCTGTATATTTCAATGATGTCACTCTTGCTGCTGGTGATTCCTTGATCCACCTCTACGCAGACAACACCATTCTGTATACATCTGGCCCTTCTTTGGACACTGTGTTAACAAACCTCCAAACGGGATTCAATGCCATACAACAGTCCTTCCACTCCTTCCGTCTTCAACTGATCGCTGCCCGCACCCTCCTGTCCGACTAGCATCACTACTCTGGACAGTTCTTACTTAAAATATGTGGACAATTACAAATACCTAGATGTCTGGCTAGACTGTAAACTCTTCTTCCAGACTCATATTAAGAATCTCCAATCCAAAATGTAATCTAGAAATGGCTTCCTATTTCGCAACATAGCCTAATTCACTCACGCTGCCAAACATACCCTCATAAAACTGACTATCCTACCAATCCTCGACTTCGGCAATGTAATTTACAAAATAGCCTCCTACACTCTACTCAGCAAACTGGATGCAGTCTATCACAGTGCCATCTGTTTTGTCACCAAAGCCCCATATACCACCCACCACTGTGACCTGTATGCTCTCGTCGGCTGGCCCTCTCTACATATTCATCGCCGGCCCCTCTGGCTACAGGTCATCTATAAGTCTTTGCTAGGGAAAGCTCCGCCTTATCTCAGCTCATGGGTCACCATAACACGTAGCATGCGCTCCAGCAGGTATATCTCACTGGTCTTCCCCAAAGCCAACACTTATTTGGTCGCCTTTCCTTCCAGTTCTCTACTGCTGCCAGTGACTGAAACGATTTGCAAAAATCGCTGAAGTTGGAGACTTATATCTCCCTCACTAACTTTAATCATCAGCTGTCAGAGCAGTTCACCAATCGCTGCAGCTGTACACAGCCAATCTGTAAATAGCCCATTCAACTATCTACCTCATCCCCATATTGTTTATATTTACTGTTTTTGCTCTTTTGCACACCAGTATTTCTACTTGCACATCATCATCTGCACATCTATAACTCCAGTATTAATTTGCTAAATTGTAATTACTTCGCTACTATGGCCTTTTATTGCCTTACCTCATTACTCCATTTGCACACACTGTATATAGATTTTTCAATTGTTATTGGCTGTACGTTTGTTTATCCCATGTGTAACTCTGTGTTGTTGTTTTTGTCGCACTGCTTTGCTTTATCTTGGCCAGGTCACAGTTGTAAACGAGAACTTGTTCTCAACTGGCCAACTGGTTAAATAAAGATTTAATAAAAAATAACCTGGATGTTTGCACTTGTACCTTGCATCCAACCTCCAAGGGCACAGATGAGTGGTGAGGTGGAAGGCATGGTGGGAAATGCTTGATGAGGGACTGTTGTTTGTCTCCTATAAAACACACAGTGCACTACACACCAATGGAATATCCAAGCACCTGGCTGACTTCCACTCACTGTGGCAGGGTACACAATGGTGATGTAACTCTCACACATCTGACTCCATGACTTATTGATGAGAGGGATCTTTTTTTGCAGGACATTGTCTTTCTCGTGCCAACTCTTGTGCATACTCCTACTTTATCGTCGCTCTCTCCAACCAGTGCAAGCACTGATGGAGCATCTTATGAAATTATAGTTGTCCCAATTTTTTGTTGTTGATAATTCATTAAATGGGGCCCAATTTAAAGAACTTTCCTTTAATGCTTTAACATCTATTAAGTCCCCAATCCCACACATATTTTTTTTTTACGTTCGTTATCATATCATGTGAAATAATTAATGGGAAATCTGTCAGGGTGGACTAGCCCATTATTATCAACCCATCTGCGGGTGATTAATGACACTTGTTTCTACTACTATGAGAAAATTGTGGATTATATTAATATTGATATGTTCAGTACAAGTCAAGAGTTTGGACAAACCTAATCATTCAAGGGATTTTCTTTAATTGTGTAATATTCTACATTGTAGAATAATAGTGAAGACATCAAAACTATGAAATAACACATATGGAGTCATGTAGTAACCAAAAAAAGTGTTAAACAAATCAAAATATATTTTAGATTTTAGATTCTTCAAAGTAGCCACCCTTTGCCTTGATGACAGCTTTGCACACTCTTGGCCTTCTCTCAACCAGCTTCATGTGAAATGCTTTTCCGACAGTCTTGAAGGAGTTCCACATATGCTGGGCACGTATTGGCTGCTTTTCCTTCACTCTGCGGTCCAACTCATCCCAAACCATCTCAATTGGGTTGAGATCGGGTGATTGTGGATGACAGGTCATCTGGTGAAGCACTCCATCACTTTTGTTCTTGTTCAAATAGCTCTTACACAGCCTGGAGTTGTGTTGGGTCATTGTCCTGTTGAAAAACAAATGATTTGTGCCCACTAAGCACTAACCAGATGGAATGGCGTATTGCTGCAGAATGCTGTGGTAGCCATGGTGGTTAAGTGTGCCTTGAATTCTAAATAAATCACAGACAGTGTCACCAGCAAAGCAACACCACACCATTATACCTCCTCCTCCATGTTTCAAGGTGGGAACCTCACATGCGGAGATCATCCATTCACCTACTTTGCGTCTCACAATGTCACAAATAATCTCAAATTTTGAAAGATTTCAACCGGTCTAATGTCCATTGCTCATGTTTCTTGGCCCAATCACGTCTCTTTTTTTTATTGGTGTCCTTTTAGTAGTGGTGTCTTTGCAGCAATTCGACCACGAAGGCCTGATTTATGCAGTCTCCACTGAACAATTGATGTTGAGATATGTCTGTTACTTGAACTCTGTGAAGCATTTATTTGGGCTGCAATTTCTGAGGCTGGAAACGCTAATGAGCTTATCCTCTGCAGCAGAGGTAACTCTGGGTCTTCCTTTCCTGTGGCTGTCCTCATGAGAGCCAGTTTCATTATAGCGCTTGTTGGTTTTTGCGACTGCACTTGAAGAAATTTTCAAAGTTCTTGACATTTTCTGGATTGACTGACTTTCATGTCTTAAAGTAATGATGGACTGTCATTTCTCTTTGCTTATTTGAGCTTTTTTTCCACATTTGAGCTGAAATTCCACAAAATAACTTTTAACAAGGCACACCTGAAATGCATTCCAGGTGACTACCTCCTGAAGCTAGTTGAGAAAATGCAGAGAGTGTGCAAAGCTGTCATCAAGGCAAAGGGTGGCTACTTTGAAGAATCTAAAGTCTAAAATATATTTTGATTTGTTTAACACTTTTTTTGGTTACTACATGACTCCATATGTGTTATTTAATAGTTTTGATGTCTTTATTATTATTATACAATGTAGAAAATAGTACAAATAAAGAAAAACCCTTGAATGAGTATGTGTGTCCAAACTTTTGACAGGTACGCTATGTCTGGAAGTAAATTATTGATATTTATTAATTATTATTATTCTGTATGGATTAATTTACTTTTTGGATAACTTTTTTGTCAATGTGGTTTCATTAGCCTGGGCACAGTGGCCAAGCATAACCTCTATCCCTCTCTATTTCCTTTGCAACTTAAAAATGAAAACATATCAAATTGTATTTGTCACATGCTTCGTAAACAACAGGTGTAGACAAACACTGAAACTATCATGTTTTATGGAAGACCCAGATGCAGAAAGTGTTGAATTAACAAAAGTTTAGTACTAGAACAGGGGGCAGGAAAAACGATAGGTCAGGGGCAGTTAGAGGTCGGTAATCCAGATCAGAGTCCAAAAGGTACAGAACGGCAGGCAGTCTCTGCTTTCACAAAAATGTGGTACTTCAGAGGCGTTGGAGAACCTGTCGGACGTGGAGCATGTGTTCTTGGGCAGAGAGGGAGAAGACTAGGTTCAACATGTAGCGGAGAACATCAATAACCAGAGCCTGGAACACAGCTGGGGCGTTGATGAGGCCAAATGGCATGACCAGATACTCGTAGTGACCATTGGCTGTGTTGAAGGCAGTCTTCCACTCGTCCCCTTCCTGTATCCGCAACAGGTGGTAGGCGTTTCGTAGGTCCAGCTTGGAGAACACAGTGGTCACCTGGAGCAGCTCGAAGGCCGAGGAGATGAGTGGTAGCGGGTAGCGGTTCTTCACTGTGATGTCATTGAGGCCCCAGTAGTCGATGCACGGGCGCAGAGTTTTGACCTTCTTCTCCACAAAGAAAAACCCTGCGCCGGCAGGGGAGGAAGAAGGACGGATTAACCCTGCAGATAGAGAATCCTCAATGTAGGTCTCCATAGACTTGGTCTCCGGACCTGACAGAGAGTACAGTCATGCCCAGGGCTGAAGTGATGCCCGAGAGAAGGTCAATCCCGCAATCATAGGGTTGGAAGCTAAGTGGCCCGGGACATACTGAACACCTCCCAGAGGTCGGAGGTCCTGGTACTCCACGAGAATGGCGCAGGGATGCGAGGAAGGAAAGAGGAATAGTTCTCCATAAGGCCCACCAGAGTACTCGCCGCTTCCTGATAAGCCTGTTTTTTTTAATGGGCAGGTAGCTACGAAGTGTCCCGTAACTCCACAATATAGACAATATAGATAGATATAGCTCTGGGTGTGGAGTTGTCGTAAGTGTTCAGCCGGAGTGGAGTTGGCGTAAGTGCTCAGCCGAAGTCAATCTCGGGTGATGCCGGGTTCACTCGGACATGTAGACTTCTGGGGTCTCCGGGATTCTTCAGAGGCAAGGTGGGAATCAAGGGCGAACAAGGGCGACAGGGCAGAGATTCCCTTTCCCTCCTAAGTTCTCGATGCCGCCAATCGATCTGGATGGTCAAGGCTATGAGGGAGTCAAGGTCCATGGGCAGCTCCCGGGTTGCAAGCTCATATTTGACCACCTGTGATAATCCGTGAAGGAACATGCCGAACAATGCTTCCGGATTTCAGGCACTCTCAGTTGCCAACATGCGAAAATCCATCATGTAGTCTGCCACAATACGAGAGTATTGACGTAGCAGCTTACGAGCAGCTTACGAGCAGCTTACGAGCAGCCTCTCTCCCGAATCAAACACCTTCCGAACTTCCACTACCAACTCCTCTAGACTGAAGCAGATGGCAGACTGTTGCTCCCACACCACCGTAGCCCAGGCGAGTGCCCTCCTGGACATCAGTGTTATGATGTATGCTATCCTCGATTGGTCCGAGGGGAACGATGAATGCTGCAGCTCGAAAATGAGGGAGCACTGGGAGAGAAAATCCCGGCAGGTTCCAGAATCTCCAGCGTAGCATCCGGAGGAGGTAAGCGGGGTTCTCGGGACACTGGGGTAGGCTTGGAGATTACGGGTGTGACTCGCTGCCCAGTGGGGAATGTGCAGTATTGCTCCAGCAAAGTCTCGAATTCCTGATCATGGCGTACTGACAGGTTATGGAGTCCCTCCATTAGACATTGCAGTAACTCCTCGTGTCATCCAATGGTGGCTCCTTGCAGGGAGACAGCATTGTGGAGCTTGTCTGTGTCTGCTGGGTCGGTCATGGCCAGTTTGTACTATCACGTTTTAGGGAAGACCCAGATGTAGACAGTGTCGAAGTAACAAAAGTTTATTACTAGAAAAGGGGGCAGGCAAAACGACAGGTCAGGGGCAGACAGAGGTCGGTAATCCAGATCAGAGTCCAAAAGGTACAGAACGCCATGCAGTCTCAGGGTCAGGGCAGGCAGAGGTCAATAATCAAGTGTGGTGAGGAAAGGTACAGGACGGCAGGCATGCTCAGGGTCAGGGCAGGCAGAATGATCAAAACTGTGAAAACTACAAAACAGGAACTATAGAAAAGACAAGAGGAAGGAGAAAAAAGCTTGTAAGCTTGATGAACAAAACAAACTGGCAATGTTATTCCACTACTCAATTGTCCAGTGTTAGTGACTTGAGACATTTTTTCTTGTTTTTAGCTGATAGGAGTGGAACCCAATGGGGTTGTCTGATGCAATAGCCGATCCGTGACAAGAATGCACGAGTTGTACGTTACGAGATGCCATTCTATACCGTGCCGTTATTTGTCTGTTTCTGGCCAGCCTGTTAGCTTGCACAATTCTTCTCATTCTCCTGTGACCTCTCTCACTGACAAAGTGTGATCTTGTCTTGTGTCTCTACCACTGTCACGCTTCTCACCAATTCTGCACTACACACCCCAACATAGTGTGATGTTGAATCGGTGAAGGTATTACATTTTAAATGACTTCAAAGGGTGTGATTTAAAATATTCCTCTAGAAGTTGTTTGTGCACTATACAGCGAAAAAGGGTGGAGGAGGAGGCTTGAATTGAAGAGCATCTTGTTATGACATGCATTTTTATGAATTAGGCCCATAGAATTATATCTATGGAGGAGTGGCTTCTATGAAGGACATTTGAATGTCTTTGAACTTCCGAGAGTTGTCTTAACGTTGGACCAGAGCTAGCTAGATAGCTAGCTAACAAGCTTGTGTGTGCAGAGCTGCACCAGAATTAAAATAAAAACACATTTTACCTTTTCGTAGTTAATAAATTCTATGTGAAACGCGATAACTATAGTATCCTTGATTAGAATTGAACAAGTTAATCCCTTCTACAATTAAAAATCTCTCTCTCATTTCTGAATCACGCTTGTAACGTTAGTGGGCTACAGTAGCCTATGCTTCTGACTGATCCGAGTTTTGTTTTGGCCTGTTTTGAATGGCTTGAGGACATCTAGCTATGTCTACATGAATGTCTGTCCACAATCCCTTTAGAACATTGATTGATGTATGTGGATAAGGTTTGAGTTGATTAAACAGATGACATCGAAACTGTAATTTCCTGTGCTAGTCTAAAACACACCAGTGAAAACATGTCTAACATGCCAGTGATTTTGTGCCAAAGGTGCTTCTGTTATGCAGTACTATGTATCTGCTGCAACACCCACACTGTAGCGTTGCGCTGCAGTAATCCACCGTCAGTGATGTACTTTTAAGACCTGGCAGCACGACAAGAGAACATGCACAATACAGCGCCAACTTATTAATTTAATATCTTATTCAGTGATTGCAAATTAATTCATGTGACATGCAGGCAATCGTGCTTCCTCTCCTTTCCCAAAGAGCCCCTCCAAGCAGCAGCCTTTCTGTGTTGTTTTCTGATTGTGTCATCACCATGGCAGCACGAGAGGCTCAGGTAAACTTCGACAGAGATTAGACAGTGGGTAAAGCAAGACCACACTCTGCAAGAGGGGAGACTGTTTATTCTCTCAACAATGTGTTTTGGTTTTCAGGGCCGCATCTGTAGTGATGCAGTTTAGACTGATCAAACACTATCCTAAATCATTGTCTAGTCCAACAATGAACCCTTCCCCTTGAGTCAGAAATTCAAATTTTCTGAAATTCCATTGCAGCCATTTTCCACACAAATGAGAAAATGTGGGCAAAGTAATACACTCACAGGCTAGTTCCATAACAGGCTTGGAAGCTACAAAAGACAAGCACAGTACTGTTGAATGAGGTTCAGTACTGTTTTGAACAGAAGCAAAATAATCCATCCTATGATTTGTAATAAGCCACCATTTTTTTTAACAGTATGTGTAGTTGTCAAATTATTTTTTATGTCCATTGATTGACTGTGTGGTTAACATTGTGCCAAGCTACTGTAGTACCTGTAGAGGAGATGGGATGTATACTAGAAAGCCGCTGACACACAGCATGGCGAGCTTCAAACACAGGCATGAGTGATGTGGAGTTACTCGACAGGCAGAATGAGACTCCAAGAAATGAAGTAATTAAGGACAAAAAGGAACAGTGACAAAGACTGGCTATTATTTCTCCTTCCATGAAGAGACGTGATTGTGCTATTGACTGGCATGTAGGTGACAGGGTGTTTTTGTGAATACAGACAGAAAGAGAGACTATAGCTTTTTGTGCAAGCCATCAATAGATGTGACAAGTTAAAAAAGCAGAGAGATTGGCAAGCTCATTCCCTCCATCATTCAGACACACACCCAAGCCTAGACCACCAAGTTGGCAGAAGGCTGATCAAATTTGGTATGAGTTACTGCATGAATTAGGCAGGCAGTAGCTGAGGTCAATTGGGAATGAAGGCAGTAGATGAGGTCAATTGGTAATCAAGGAATCAAGGCAACAAAAGTGTCTTAAAAACCCTACCAAATTCCAATGGCAAAGAGAAAACGAGTTCAGAGGACAATGCTAAATGTCTTGCAGCTATATATACATTATAACTGTGTATGTATACTAATAGCATACTATATACTGCACACCTACTGTTTCTAATGATAGTGAGCCCTTATCTACAATTACTACGGTTATGCATGTCATATCATTACTGTGACATAATGTTTTCATCAGTACATCTGGACTATGAATAGCATGATACGTTACATTACCAGAGGATGTAATCAGTTTGTGAGGTACTTTGTCAAAGATGGTTCTGCATTGAGTCTGCATTTGGGAAATTAACAATTGTAATCTATTGGCATAAGTTGCATCAGTCAGGAGCTCCTTGTTTAACAGGAAAAGGGTTGGAATACTCATTACACCTGACATCACAATGACTCTCCTTGATGATGCCACATTCCCATCAGTGCTTCAGGCTAATAGCTTTAAACTAGCTTCAAAGGGGTTGCTCCTTTCTGGAGCTGAATTTCGATTAATGTTACTGTGAGAACAGAAAAAATAAATGATCTGGAGAAAAACACTTGATTATTGCAGCACTTTGTCAGTCATTGGGGTCCTTAAGGGCAGGTTGTGGCAGTCAATATGCAAAAGTATTGATTTAGGAATAAGGGGGAATCTAGATATCGAAGACAGAAGACTGATATTCAGATGGGCTTCACTCTTTTGGTTTTAAATGACAGTGACTCTTGCAATGTATGTACAGTGCATTCGGAAAGTATTCAAACCCTTTGACCTTTTCCACATTTTGTTACGTTACAGTCTTATTCTAAAATAGATTACAAATAAATAATTGTCTTGGCTGTGTGCTGCAGACATTTTTTGGTACCCTTCCCCAGATCTGTACCTCAACGCAATCCTGTCTTGGAGTTCTACAGACAATTCCTTCCACATCATGGCTTGGTTTTTGCTTTGACATGCACTTTCAACTGTGGGACCATACAGGTGAAGTCGGAAGTTTACATACACCTTAGCCAAATACATTTAAACTCAGTTTTTCACATTTCCTGACATTTAATCCTAGTAAAAAATCACTGTTTCAGGTCAGTTAGGATCACCACTTTTTGTGAAATGTGAAATGTCAGAATAATAGTAGAGAGAATGATTTATTTCAGCTTTTATTTCTTTCATCACATTCCCAGTGGGTCAGAAGCTTACATACACTCAATTAGTATTTGATAGCATTGCCTTTAAAATGTTTAACATTTTGGGTAGCCTTCCACATGCTTCCCACAATAAGTTGGTGTCACGCCCTGACCATTGTAAGCTGGTTTTTCTCTGTGTTGGTTGGGGCATGATGGTGACTTGGGTGGGTCATCTAGGTGAATTTGTATTACTATGTTGGCCTGATATGGTTCCCAATCAGAGAGAGCTGTTTATCGTTGTCTCTGATTGGGGATCATATTTAGGCAGCAATTTCCCCTTTGTCTTTCGTGGGATCTTGTCTGTTTACTTGCCTGTCTGCACTATTCGTATAGCGTCACGTTTAATTCGTTGGTTTTGTTGTTTTTGTTATGTGGTTCATTCATTAAAAGAGAATGTACCCATACCACTCTGCGCCTTGGTCTCACTCATACGACGATCGTGACAGTTGGGTGAATTTTGGCCCATTCCTCCTGACAGAGCTGGTGTCCTCCTGACAGAGCTTGTTTGTAGGCCTTGCTCACACATGGTTTTTATAGTTCTGTCCACAAATTTTCTATAAGATTAAGGTCAGGGCTTTGTGATGTCCACTCCAACACCTTGACTTTGTTGTCCTTACGCCATTTTGACACAACTTTGGAAGTATGCTTGGGGTCATTGTCCATTTGGAAGACCCATTTGCGACCCAGCTTTAACTTCCTGACTGATTTCTTGAGCTGTTGCTTCATTATATCCGCATAATTTTCCTCCTCATGATGATATATTTTGTGACGTGCACCAGTCCCTCCTGCAGCAAAGCACCCCCACAACATGATGCTGCCAACCCCGTGATTCACGGTTGGGATGGTGTTCTTCGGCTTGCAAGCATTCCCCTTTTTCCTCCAAGAATAACGATGGTCATTATGACCAAACAGTTCTATTTTTGTTTCATCAGACCAGAGGATATTTCTCCAGAAAGTACGATCTTTGTCCCCATGTGCAGTTGCAAACCGTAGCCTGGATTTTTTATGGCGGTTTTGGAGCAGTGGCTTCTGCTTTGCTGAGCGGCCTTTCAGGTTATGTCAGTATAAGACTTGTTTTACTGTGGATATAGAACCTTTTGTACCCGTTTCCTTCACTATCTTCACAAGGTCCTTTGCTGTTGTTCTGGGATTGATTTGCTCTTTTCGCAGCAAAATACGTTCATCTCTAGGAGACAGAATGCGTCTCCTTCTTGAGCGGTATGACGGATGTGTGGTCCAGTGGTGTTTATGCTTGTGTACTATTGTTTGTACAGATGAACGTGGTACCTTCAGGCGTTTGGAAATTGCTCCCAAGGATGAACCAGACTTGTGGAGGTCTACAATATTTTTTCTGTGGTCTTGGCTGATTTCTTTAGATTGATGTCTAGCAAAGAGTCACTGAGTTTGAAGGTAGGCCTTGAAATACATCCACAGGTACACGTCTAATTGACTCAAATTATGTCAATTAGCCTATCAGAAGCTTCTAAATCCATGACATAATTTTCTGGAATCTTCCAAGCTGTTTAAAGGCACAGTCAACTTAGTGTATGTAAACTTCTGACCCACTGGATTTGTGATACAGTGAAATTTAAGTGAAATAATTTGTCTCTAAACAGTTGTTGGAAAATGCACAAAGTAGATGTCCTAACTGACCTGCCGAAACTATATTTTGTTAACAAGAAATTTGTGGAGTGGCTGAAAAACTTGTTTTAATATCTCCAACCTAAGTGTATGTAAACTTCCGACTTCAACTTTAGACAGGTGTGTTTCTCTCTAAATCATGTCCAATCAATTGAATTTACCACAGGTGGACTCCAATCAAATTATAGAAACATCTCAAGGATGATCAATGGAACCAGGATCAAATCAAAATCAAATTTATTTATACAGCCCTTCGTACTTCAGCTGATATCTCAAAGTGCTGTACAGAAACCCAGCTTAAAGCCCCAAACAGCAAGCAATGCAGGTGTAGAAGCACGGTGGCTAGGAAAAACTCCCTAGAAAGACCAAAACCTAGGAAGAAACCTAGAGAGGAACCAGGCTATGAGGGGTGGCCAGTCCTCTTCTGTCTGTGCCGGGTGCAGATTATAACAGAACATGGCCAAGATGTTCATAAATGACCAGCATGGTCAAATAATAATAATCACAGTAGTTGTCGAGGGTGCAGCAAGTCAGCACCTCAGGAGTAAATGTCAGTTGGCCGATCATTAAGAGTATCTCTACCGCTCCTGCTGTCTCTAGAGAGTTGAAAACAGCAGGCCTGGGACAGGTAGCATGTCCGGTGAATAGGTCAGGGTTCCATAGCCGCAGGCAGAACAGGTGAAACTGGAGCAGCAGCTCGTCCAGGTGTACTGGGGACAGCAAGGAGTCATCATGCCAGGTAGTCCTGGGGCATGGTCCTAGGGCTCAGTTCCTCCTAGATAGAGAGAGAAAGAGAGAATTAGAGAGAGCATACTTAAATTCACACAGGACACCAGATAAGACAGGAGAAGTTCTCCAGATATAACAAACTGACCCTAGCCCCCCGACACATAGCCTCCAGTATTTATGCTGCAGTAGTTTGAGACAGGAGGGGTCAGGAGACACTGTGGCCCCATCCGATGATACCCCCAGGTGCAGGATGCTCCCGATCTCAATTTCGAGTTTCACAGCAAAGCGTCTGAATACTTATGTAAATAAGGTATTTCTGTTTTTATGTGTAGTAAAGTAGCAACATTTCTAAAAACCTGTTCACTTTGTCATTATTGGGTATTGTGTGTAAATTGATGAGGGAAAACAATTATTTAATACATTTTGGAATAAGGCTGTAACGTAACAAAATGTTGAAAAGGGGGTCTGAATACTTTCCAAATGCATTCTATATGTTTGTAGGCAGTCTCTGATTACTCTGTTGTGTAACACATACAATCGGATGGTGACAGATGGTCCTGATTCCCCACATTGTCAAACAGGCCTCAGCCCTACGGGTCTGGAGAGAGAGAGCTCTGCATATCTCATACGATAAGCATCAAGAGGGCAGGGCAGAGTCTCTGTGGAGAGGAAGCTGTGTGTGTGTATATGCGTTCATGTGTTGGTGTGTTTTGGACTATGTTCTGTCCACTGACTTTCATGATTACTGCTGTCAAGCAGATGATACATGTAAGCGAAGAGGTAACTTTGCCATTACCAGACATGTTTTTCTTTGTTTGTCATATCACACTACACAAGACCATTACACAAGTATGAGTTCACACAGTCAACCTAGGCTGTGAAAATGTGGACATGCAAAATGTATTAGATTCATTATTATTGTTTTTGGATATATGCATGGCATTATGACTAAATCTAGTATGGGAAATAAATAGTATGGATATGTTGGATGAGGCCTCCTGTGCACACCCAGAATGGAGCATTGGCAGCCACTCCGATCCCCTGCAGCAGCTCCACTCCTTTGGCGGGAGCTTCATCAAGGTGGACTGAGTTCTACCAACACTGCTCTCCTGCCCCAGCCCCTGCATGCAGCGACTTGAGGGAGGTCTGTCAAATGCTCAGTCTGCTCACCTCTCACGTGGTTGGCCAGGAATTTGGCAAAGTCTCAGCTCACTCAACAAATAGCTACAGATGACCCTATGCCTTTTAGCTCTTATGGGAATGAGCGGAATTCCCCCTCAGACTTTCAATCTCATAGGAGGCTTAGACTAATGTACATAACGTATCATAACAAAATGAACACAATTGATATTTGGGTACATTCTGGTTCTCTCGGAAACATGGTTAAATGGTTTTGTATCTGATAAAGACATTGAAATAAATTATTATAATGTATTTACAGTGCCTTGCGAAAGTATTCGGCCCCCTTGAACTTTGCGACCTTTTTGCCACATTTCAGGCTTCAAACATAACAGGCTTCAAACATATAAAACTGTATTTTTTTGTGAAGAATCAACAACAAGTGGGACACAATCATGAAGTGGAACGACATTTATTGGATATTTCAAACTTTTTTAACAAATCAAAAACTGAAAAATTGGGCGTGCAAAATTATTCAGCCCCCTTAAGTTAATACTTTGTAGCGCCACCTTTTGCTGCGATTACAGCTGTAAGTCGCTTGGGGTATGTCTCTATCAGTTTTGCACATCGAGAGACTGACATTTTTTCCCATTCCTCCTTGCAAAACAGCTCGAGCTCAGTGAGGTTGGATGGAGAGCATTTGTGAACAGCAGTTTTCAGTTCTTTCCACAGATTCTCGATTGGATTCAGGTCTGGACTTTGACTTGGCCATTCTAACACCTGGATATGTTTATTATTGAACCATTCCATTGTAGATTTTGCTTGATGTTTTGGATCATTGTCTTGTTGGAAGACAAATCTCCGTCCCAGTCTCAGTTCTTTTGCAGACTCCATCAGGTTTTCTTCCAGAATGGTCCTGTATTTGGCTCCATCCATCTTCCCATCAATTTTAACCATCTTCCCTGTCCCTGCTGAAGAAAAGCAGGCCCAAACCATGATGCTGCCACCACCATGTTTGACAGTGGGGATGGTGTGTTCAGCTGTGTTGCTTTTACGCCAAACATAACGTTTTGCATTGTTGCCAAAAAGTTCAATTTTGGTTTCATCTGACCAGAGCACCTTCTTCCACATGTTTGGTGTGTCTCCCAGGTGGCTTGTGGCAAACTTTAAACAACACTTTTTATGGATATCTTTAAGAAATGGCTTTCTTCTTGCCACTCTTCCATAAAGGCCAGATTTGTGCAATATACGACTGATTGTTGTCCTATGGACAGAGTCTCCCACCTCAGCTGTAGATCTCTGCAGTTCATCCAGAGTGATCATGGGCCTCTTGGCTGCATCTCTGATCAGTCTTCTCCTTGTATGAGCTGAAAGTTTAGAGGGACGGCCAGGTCTTGGTAGATTTGCAGTGGTCTGATACTCCTTCCATTTCAATATTATCGCTTGCACAGTGCTCCTTGGGATGTTTAAAGCTTGGGAAATCTTTTTGTATCCAAATCCGGCTTTAAACGTCTTCACAACAGTATCTCGGACCTGCCTGGTGTGTTCCTTGTTCTTCATGATGCTCTCTGCGCTTTTAACGGACCTCTGAGACTATCACAGTGCAGGTGCATTTATACGGAGACTTGATTACACACAGGTGGATTGTATTTATCATCATTAGTCATTTAGGTCAACATTGGATCATTCAGAGATCCTCACTGAACTTCTGGAGAGAGTTTGCTGCACTGAAAGTAAGGGGGCTGAATAATTTTGCACGCCCAATTTTTCAGTTTTTGATTTGTTAAAAAAGTTTGAAATATCCAATAAATGTCGTTCCACTTCATGATTGTGTCCCACTTGTTGTTGATTCTTCACAAAAAAATACAGTTTTATATCTTTATGTTTGAAGCCTGAAATGTGGCAAAAGGTCGCAAAGTTCAAGGGGGCCGAATACTTTCGCAAGGCACTGTAGATGTGACAGATTACAGAAAGGGGGAGGAGTGGCCATATACGTAAAATCAAATTTCATGACATTCCAATCTTTAAATATTTCTGTTCCCAAGAAGTTTTAGCTCCTGGTTGTAGATGTGTCCATAAACCAGAATACATGTATTTGTTGCAGGGATATACCCTTCCTCCTCAAGGGATTTACATGACATCATGTTTCACTCTGATTTAGCCACTCTCTCCTGTTTTCCTGACCATGAGTTGTTTCCAGAACATTTCTCCTCCATATTTATTTCTCTGGCAGATAAACACGCCTCTTTTAAACAATTCAGTGTCAACGATAGTGCTAACCCTTGGTTTTCTTCTGAGCTATCTGAGCTCATTCAGATGAGGAATCAGGCCCGGGCCAAAGCAAGGAAAACGGACTCTGTAGTGGACTGACAATCTTTTAGACAATTGAGAAACAGATAAACTTAATCAAGATAGTTTATCTTGATTAAGAAAGCTAAATCAAGTTATTTTTTAAGGTTTATCACTGAGCCAGTTGGGGATCCTTATACATTTTGGAAAACAGTAAATGCTGACTCTGGCGTCATAACTGAGAAGAATGGAATAAGGGATGCTTTTAATCATAATTTTATCTCAGCTGGCTTTTTATTTGAAAGAAACGGTGGTTTAATTGACCCTGGTCAGTAAATCGACTGCTCTTCCCTCTGCCAGCCACTAGTTGACCCGACAGTTAACCCATCAACTTATAGTGAATCTTTGTTTTCATTTCAACAATGTACTATCTGTGATGTGCTAGATGCCTTGCTTAAGATTGATGTAAAATAAATCAAATCGGGCTGATATGCTTGATCCATTTTTGCTGCAGCTCTCTGCCCCCCTAATTGCTGAATCATTAACCCATACATTTACCCTGACAATTATATCTGGTACAAAGGTGGTGACACTTGTGACCTAAATAATTATCACCCGAATTGCAAACTTTTTTTGCCTAGCTAAAATATTAGAATCCTTGATTAAGTCTCTGCTAAGATCTTTCTAATCTTTGAAATGTATTCTAAATGTACATCCGTTGGGTTTTAGACCAGGTCATAGCACTATCTCTGCTGCATCCATAGTTATAAAGGAGGTGGTTACCTGTATGGATAAAAGGCAACATTGTGCTGCTCTCTTCATTGACCAGGCTGCATGTACTGATGGTGCTAAATCAAGTTTCCTGGATATTACAAAAGGTGTCCCGCAGGGGTCGATTCTGCGTCCTGTACTTTTTACTGTTTACATTAACAATATCAACTTGTCTGTAAAAATCTGTTTGCACACTTGTATGCCGATGATATTGTTGAGTTAAGTATGCTATTGCCCACACGGTTGAACAGGCTCTATCTGAACTACAGTCTGCCTTCATTCTATTACAGAAAAACTTTATTGACCTGAAATTAGTATTGAATGCAGGTAAAACTAAGTAGATGTTGTTCTCTAAAGCTTATGAAAAGAACTGATGATTAATTATGCATATGTACTTTGGATGGTGTCCATATTGATCGTGTCCCTGCTTACAAATATCTGGGTATCTGCATAGATAAAAAGCTGCCTTTTAAAAAGCATGTTGATGAGTTAGTTATGAAGCTGAGAATAAAAATGAGCTTCTTCTATAGAAATAGGTCCTGCCTCTCGCTAAATAGTAGAAGGCAGATTATTCAATCAATGTTTCTATTGGTCCTATACTTTGACGACATTATCTAAATCGGGGCATCAGCGTAACCTAGTGGTTAGAGCGTTGGGCTAGTAACCAAAAGGTTGCAAGTTCAAATCCCTGAGCTGACAAGGTACAAATCTGTCGTTCTGCCCCTGAACAGGCAGTTAACCCACTAGGTCGTCATTGAAGATAAGTATTTGTTCTTAACTGACTTGCCTAGTAAAATAAAGGTACAATTAAAAATTAAATATGAATGCAACGGCCACTTCATTAAAGCCTTTAGATGCCGTTTATCATAGCGCACTACGCTTTGATGGTCTCAGGGATGGTTAACTCTGGAAATTCCTTTGGTCTCTACAGAGTAAATCAGCTTTTAGTTTTCTTGCACCTTGTTTGTGGAACAATCTTCACAATATTCTTACATTTATGCTTCTAGGGCAATTCAGATGGCTGATTGAGGACCTTATTACTGATGAATGTATTGTTTTTTTTTATTACCATGTTTTTCTTTCTACCTGCATTTTGTATTTATATTGTTGTGTGTATTTTCTGCAATTTATGTCATTCAGGGCTCACCTGTAAAAGAGACCTTGGTCTCAGTATGACTCGCTGATAAAATAAGGTTAAATAGATACATGTTTGACATGTACCTGTTCAGATTTTCCCATTGTAGCAGCCAGATCTTTGCCAATGTAAGGACGTATAGACCAACTATCTGTTTTAGGACTCCAAAAAAAGTAGAGGGAAAGACATTATAAACAAAAAATAAAATACAGATGAACTCGTGTATTTTATGACTGGAATTACTACAATTGCCAATTGCCATCTCTGTTGAATTCCCACGTCTAATAAACAGGTATTTTCTGCAGAGAGCTTAGGTCATGCTATTTCTGCCACTCTTTTAACTTATTCTGTCACGGAAATCAAAGTGCTAAGTAAGGCTCATACATGCCATGTCAGCACAAGGAACATGCATTGAAATATATCTCACCTTAACAAAATAAATACATATTTTCTCACTTAACAGATAATCATAAATCAAGAAAATTGCTATCGCCAGCACGTATTTCAATTGCACATTTCATTGATTGTCATCCCCTGGCTAATCCAGCTTTAAACCAGTTTCAAAGCACTAAATTAACAAAATAAACATAAGTTTCACCAAACACCAGACAGAGACCATGCAGTTTAAATTGGCAACAAGTTATGTGGACAATTCCATTGCCTACAAAATCCCAATTTTACTTCTGAATGTTCGGTGTAGTTGTTAGACAACAACTTGGACCTACAGTAGACTATTTTTCCCGATTCATCTCAACAAATAGTTGTTTTTTTTAAATGCCAGGAGAGGGTCAACCATATTGCTTTCATCAATGTCTGGTCTCAGATCAGTGCAGATTTGACATTTTAGCAGACACTCTTAGGCATAACTCCTGAGTGGCACAGCAGTCTAAGGCACTGCATCTCAGTGCTAGAGGTGTCACTGCAGACCCTGGTTCCATTCCAGGCTGTATCACAACCGGCTGTTTTTGGAAGCCCCATAGGGCGGCGCACAATTTGCCAAACTTCGTTACGGTTTGGCCGGGGTAGGCCGTCATTGTAAATAAGAATTTGTTCTTAATTAACTGACTTGCCCAGTTAAATAATGCTAGGAGCAATTCAGGATACATGCCTTGCTCAAGGGTACATCAACATATTTTTCACCTAATTAGCTTGGGGATTCGAACCAGGGACCTTTCGATGGCATAACATTTTAGTAATTTAGCAGATGATCTCATCCAGAGCGACTTACAATTAGTGCATTCATCTTAAGATAGCTAGGTGGGACAACGACATATCACAGTCATAGTAAATACATTTTTCCTCAATATAGTAGCTATCAGCAAAGTCAGAGCTAGTAAGGGGGGGGGGGGGGTGGGGGGGGGTCAAGTGCGAGTGTTAACACTCAACCTCTAAAGGAGACAATGGTTTCCTTCTAATAGACTACACTCTGTTTCAGTCATGGGATTTCAGTGGGCTCTACCACATGGACCGATAATGCCTTCTTCAGTAGCCTCCCAGGCTACAATATGGATGGAAGCATGAGTGAATTTTCCCGCCATTTTCTCTACATACTACATAGCCTACACGTTAATATTGTTATAGGCACTCAGACATCCAGTTAAAATGTGGACTTTACCCCCCCAACTGAAACCAATTTGTTGAGTGTTTTGCAGCGTTCTTGATGTCTAGTTGATTTAGACCTAGTCCCTACATGTCACATTGGTTTTTCAAACACGTCATATTGGTTTTGCAAATGCCATTGACGAATGGTCAGACCAGTGGGTCGGACAGGTAGGCTAGCCTACTCCATCTCCATGCAGACCATGATTTGGCAACATTCATGTCTTAGCTACATCCCTTCTCATTACAGTTATGCTGTTGTCAATATTTTCCCTGTACTTTAATAATTTAATAATTTTTGTTATCATTCCAGTATTCATGAAAATAGTTTCTTAACGGTAGGCTAACTCTTGCTGGTTCTACAGGTCAAAGGATTCAGATGCGTGCACCCAGGGGAGTTTGGGTAGTGGTTTGGGAATTATTTTAGGCCTATCCACCATCACGACAGAGGAGTTTCTTTTTGAGAAAAGGTTGTAATTCTCGTAATAGTGTTTAATGTCAGGTTTTCCTCTCCTGGTAGCCTGGCTACCTGTTTCAGTTTATCAGGCTCAGGCACAGATTCATGTGTTTAGTCATTTTATGGAAAGATGGTAATGTAAGAAAGAGAAAGGTGGGGATATTTACCTGAACCCACGTGTTGATAGTATATTCCACTAGGGCACACTTCTTGGCACAGAGGGTATTTCAATCAGTTTTAGGCCTTCTCGTTGGAAGGATGGGAACAGACAGGTGTATAGTAGACTCCCATTTGAAAAACTGATGCATTATAATATATCTACAAATACTGAGTATACAAAACAAAATAACAAAAGAACACGCTTTCCATGACATAGACTGACCAGGCGAATCTAGGTGAAAATTATGATCCCTTATTGATGTCACTTGTTAAATCCACTTCAATCTGTGTAGATGGAGAGGAGATTACAGAAGGTTTTTTATGCCTTGAGATAATTGAGACATGGATTGTGTGGGAGGGGGCAACTCAATATTATGAAGGTGTTCCTAATGTTTGGTATACTCAGTGTACAGTGCATTTCCACATTTTGTTACGTTACAACCTCATTCTAAAATTGATTAAATAGCTTTTTTCCCTTATCAATCTAAACACAATACCCCATAATGACAAAGCCAAAACAGGGTTTTATACATTTTTGTAAATGTAACAAAAAAAACAGGATATATCACATTTAAATAAGTATTCATACCCTTTAGTCAGTACTTTGTTGAAGCACCTTTGGCAGTGATTACAGCCTTGAGTCTTCTTGAGTATGTCACTACAAGCTTGACACTCCTGTATTTGGAGAGTTTATCTTGTTCATCTCCGCAGATCAATTCAAGCTCTGTCAGATATTTTCAGGTCTCTCCAGGGATGTTCGATTGGGTTCAAGTTCTGGCTCTGGCTGGACCACTCAAGAATATTCAGAGACTTGTCCCAAAGCCACTCCTGCATTGTCTTGGCTGTGTGCTTAGGGTTGTTGTCCTGTTGGAAGGATAACATTCGCCCCAGTCGGAGTTCCTGAGAGAACTGGAGCAGGTTTTCATCAAGGATCTCTGTGTACTTTGCTCTGTTCATCTTTGCCTCAGTCCTGACTAGTCTCCCAGTCCCTGCCGCTGAAAAACATCCCCACAGCATGATGCTGCCGCTAGGTTTCCTCCAGACGTGATGCTTGGCATTCAGGCCAAAGAGTTCAATCTTGGTTTTATCAGACCAGATAATCTTGTTTCTCATGGTCTGAGAGTCTTTAGGTGTCTTTTGTCAAACTCCAAGAGGTCAGTCATGTGCCTTTTACTGAGGAGTGGCTTCCGTCTGGCCACTCTACATCATGACCTGATTGGTGAAGCACTGCAGAAATGGCTGTCCTTCTTGCAGGTTCTCCCATCTCAACAGAGGAACTCTAGAGCTCTGACAGAGTGACCATCGGGTTCTTGGTCATCTCAATGACCAAACCCCTTCTCCCCCGATTGCTCAGTTGGTCCGGGCGGCCAGCTCTAGGAAGAGTCTTGTTGGTTCCAAACCTTTTCCATTTAAGAATGATAGAGGCCACTGTGTTCTTGGGGACCCTCAATGCTGCAGAATGTTTTTGGTACCCTTCCTCAGATATGTGCCTCGACACAATCCCGTCGTGGAGCTCTATGGACAATTCCTTCGACTTCGCGGCTTGGTTTTTGCTCTGACATGCACTGTCAACTGTGGGTATGTGCCTTTCCAAATCATGTCCAATCAATTGAATTTAACACAGGCATACTCCAATCAAGGTGTAGAAACATCTCAAGGATGATCAATTGAAACAGGATGCATCTGAGCTCAATTTTGTGTCTCATTTCAAAGGGTCTGAATACTTATGTAAATAAGGTATTTCATTTTTTTGTATACATTTGCTCAAATTAGCAAAAAAAATAAATGTTTTTGCTTTGTCATTATGTGGTATTGGGTGTTTTATTTGTTTTAATCCATTTTAGAATAAGAATGTAACATAACATAATGTGGAAAAAGTTAAGGGGTCTGGGAATTCAAAATATATTTACATATACAGTGGCTTTAGAAAATATTCACACCCCTCGACTTTTTCTACATTTTGTTGTGTTACAAAGTGGGGTTAAAATTGATTTAATTGTAATTTTTGTCAACAATCTACACAAAAGAGTGTGCAAAGCTTTCATCAAGGCAAAGGATGGCTACGTTGAAGAATCTAAAATATAAAATGTTGATTTGTTTAACACTTTTTTGGTTACTATATATGATTCCATTTGTGTTATTTCATAGTTTTGATGTCGTCACTATCATTCTACAATGTAGAAAATAGTCAAAATAAAGAAAAACCTTTGAGTGAGTAGGTGTGTCCACACTTTTGACTGGTACTCTATCTTGATTAGATAAGTATTAAACTCCCTGACTCAATATATGTTAGAATCACCTTTGGCAGCGATTACAGCTGTGAGTCTTTCTAAGAGCTTTCCACACCTGGATTGTGCAACATTTTACTATTATTCTTTAAAAAATTCTTTAAGTTCTTTCAAATTGGTTGTTGATCATTACTAGACAACCATTTTCGTGTCTTGCCATATATTTTCAAGCAGATTTAAGTCAAAACTACAACTGGGCCTCTCAGGAACATTTACTGTCTTTGTTTTTAGTATTACTTTAGTGCCTTGTTGCAAACAGGATATATGTTTTTGAATATTTGTATTATGTGTAGGCTTAACTACAACAGCCATTAAACTCTGTAACTGTTTAAAAGTCACCATTGGCCTCATGGTGAAATCTCTGAGCGGTTTCCTTTAACTATGGCAAATGAGTTAGGAAGGACACCTGTGTCTTTGTAGTGACTAAGTGTATGGATACACCATCCAAAGGGATATTCAGAGGGATATTCAATGTCTGCTTTTACATTTTTCTCTTCTACCAATAGATAGCCTTCTTTGTGAAGTATTGGAAAACTTCTCTGGTATTTGTGTTTAAATCTGTGTTTGAAATTAATTTCTCAACTGAGTGAACTTACAGATAATTGGTACAGAGATGAGGTAGTCATAAAAAAATAATGTTAAAAACTATATTAAACTACATTAGTTATTATGTGTCTTGTTAAGCAACCAACACGTGGCCTTGTCTGTGTGAGAAGCGTCCCAGCTAGCAATGAGGATTCGGCCCAGAAGCGGCCCACTTCCAGGGTCCCGGAACTGATTGAATCGTGCTGGAATTGGGTGTCGGACTCGGCCTGGAATCAAAATGAATGACTGCCCAGAATCGACCCAAGTACATTGGGCCCGTTGCCATCTACCGAAATTCAGTCGACTTTGCCGACTTTGCCGGCATCTTACCAGAATCCCCCCAGAAGCGGCCCGATGCAAATGTAATAAATGTATTATTATGACGTCGGCCGAGTCTGAATCTCAGCCGAGTGCCCCGACTCTCAGCCTGAATTGGCCCAAATCCACTGTGCTAACTGGGCCTGTATCTCTCACAGAACTAGAATAAGATTCACTTTCCTTATTGAATCATAGCTGCGCAAAGTGTTCTGGAGGAGCTGGCACCTTTGATAAATGTAAATAAATTTGCCATAGTTATAGAATTACTGCTGACTGTTCAGAAATTAAATAATTTAGAATAGCCTACTACACCATGAGAAGGCCTATAATTTAGCCACAGAGGATCAATAGCTTCTTTAAGAAAAAAATGCCTTGCTGTGGATTGTGTGAAGCCCAATAACAAGGCATAGCCTACATCATGCAGACAAAACAGGCCTTTCTCAATGTTTTAAATACAATCGCAGGAAAACACAGCTTGGAAAGCAAATGGCTCCTGCTGAAAAAAGAAGACTACCAGGCTACCAAAATATGATCAACTTCCAAATCCTGTTGTACAAAGTAAAACAAATAGTTTTACAAAGGATTTTTTACAAATTGTTTTACAAAGTTTTACAAAGTAAAACATGAGAGAGAGATAGGTTTTTGGCCCAAACACAGCGACCATCACCAGCGAGTGAGCTGCACATCATTGGGTGAGTCAGTGAAGCTGTAAAGCATTTTTAGGACTGTAATTTAATTCTCATATTGTAGCCTACAATACAGTATGTGTCTCCACACACCTAGGCATAGGCTATTGATGGATTCAAAACAAACTTTGTTTTTATTGATCTCAGATTCTCAGTGTGTCAGTGTCAAAGTAGCCTGTCATTGCATTCATTTGTGTGGTATTAAAAAGAATCTACCAAAGTCTCCAATCATGTAAAATGACGCAGAATTGCATGAAATACGTTTAGAAAATGCAACGTTTTTCCCGGGGCTTTGGCACAACATCAAAAAATCTCCAATTGTGCAACTTCTATACGTGCCTCTACTCTACTGCTCTATGCCACTATGCAAATAGTTCCGGTACCCCCTGTATATAGCCTCGTTATGGTAATTTTATTGTGTTACTTAAAAAAAAAAGTTTTACTTTCGTTTATTTGGTAAATATTTTCTTAACTATTTTTCTTGAACTGCACTGTTGGTTAAGGGCTTGTAGTAAGCATTTCACGGTAAGGTCTACACCTGTATTCAGCGCATGTGACAAATAAAGTTTGATTTGATTTGAAATGCGATGATATGCATACACTGCTTTGTTATTAAGGTGATTTATTTTCTCATGCATTCTGGTACCTCTGAGATCCCCAGGTCACCCCCCTCTTGCACCTCCCAATTTACAAATTAAGCACTGGTTATAGCCTACCTGCCACTTATGAAGTTTAGTAAGATTAGCTAGCTATGTTTATTTCTAAAAGAGTTCCTGTGCCCCGTCCCACCTTCAACTGACAGTGCAGCCGTCACAATTTTCTTCAGATGAAGAAGAGCAGCTGTCACCACCAAAACTATAATGTCATTTCATTTGATTTTATATTCATAATATTGATTTAAATATATATATTTTCATCTGGCAAGACACAGAGGAAAAATACTGTATGTTTTCATCAACAGCCTGCAAGCAAGAGTTTTCACCGAGCTGTCTAACTCATCTAGTTACACAACGTGCACTGTGACTGACCAAGGTAAGAATTGTTTTGGGATATTAAAGTTCTGAGTTAATGCATGTGTTAGATATAACTTCATTGCCAAAGCTAGACAATGTTAAATTATGCTTGCCAAGCAATGCGGTGCTTGTTATTAGCTAGCTATCTTTATAGTGGGGGCTGGGTTTCACCAAATATTTATATAACTAACCCTAGCTCTTTGTTCTTTTTGTGGTTTCTCTGTCAGAAATATAGCTAGCTAGAACTGTCTAGCTAGCTAGCTACCGAGATTATTTCTAGCTGAAAATAATATTTTCCACTGCAGTGGATCCTTCTGGTTTGTAGACTCAACTGCCTATGGACAGACCCCAGCAAATCTAAGTATCATTTAGCAAGCAAGTTCCCAATTAAATGAAAATGTGTTCATGAAGATTAATCCCTATTTCTTCACATTGTTTGGAATTGTTTCACTGACTCTATCTCTGCATTATCCACAGGATAACTGTCAACATGTGAGTCTTAAATGGACACTGGAGGTTAAGGAATCTGCATGTTAGGTATAATTTCGATGTTCCTGAACATTAACACCTAATTCTTCATCTTGTGTGAATTTTGTATTCATTGACTCTGTCTCTGCATTATCCAGATGGTAACTTTCCACTTACTCTGAAAATGGACAAAGTGAACAAATCTGCATTGTAAGTATTAATGTGATGTTAAAAGACCTCATTTTCAAAAACAGATGATAAATGCACAGAGGTAATTTGTACATATTTTGTTTTCAGATGCATCCTTCCAGTGACTCCTATGCCACAAGTCAACAATGAAAAAGTGATTTGAACAGAACATAAAGATGATTAAAAGCAGTCCTTTAGTTGTCAGCCATGAGTCATTCATTCAAACATTTCAAAATATACTAAATCATGATATTTTGTAATAGTACTGAACTTTGTAGTTGTATGCATTGCATTTGAATGTAGCCTATTCATAAAAATAAATGGCTGACGATTTATACTTAATAAACATCTTTATTTTGCATTCAATCTTCCGTTTTGGATGCATTCCTTTCTCGACATTCAAATAAATGGAGCCATATTTATTAATACAACAATAATGTTTTAAGTGAAATATTAGCTTTTGTCTGAAGCTGAAGGAGACAGGAAATTCTGAAGCGAATTTGACCTATGCACTAACAAGGCTTTTCAGCATAAGCAGCTAGAGTACTGCTTGTGCAGTACAGTAGCTACTACTAGAGTACTGTAACTTTATTGATCTACTGGACTTCAACAACAGATGTACTCATATTGGATGAGTTGATTAGGATACAAACCGTCTCTCAAACACCCTAAATCACACTCTTAGAGTAGGTTTACTTGGTAATGTAAACATGTTTGTGATAATGCTAGCAAGGCAGGTCAGCTAGCTACAGGCTAACTAACATTAGCTGGCTAGCTATCTAGCTAATGTTAGCCTACAATTCAGATTTGCAAGTTAGTTTGTAGCTCATACAAGGGTATTCTGTAGACTAAATAATGGATACAGCTATGGTGGTAGCCAACTCAGTCTGACTAACACAGTGAACTAGGAGCAACAATCCAATCTGGAGCTACAGCCAGTCTACATCTGTGAAGCATAGAATTTGGGTTTCCACTAGTTACCACAGCTACAAGGTAAAAAATAGGCTATATTGTAAAAATTCATGATAATAACAATTAGCTTTTTGGTCTTAATTTAAGGTTAGGGTTATGGTTAGGGTTAGGGTTAGGGTTAAGGTTAACAGTCTGGTTAGGGTTAAGGTTAGGGTCAGGTTTAATATCACAACATTTTTAATAAGATACATTTTAGAAATAGGCAGGGTTGATGACTTTGTGGCCGTGGTAACAAGTGATGACCTAGAATTTGCTTGACCCGAGTTACTGACCTGATGATATAGACGGCTTCATCAACCACGGTAATGTGTGTTATGTGAAAAGTTGTATAAAAAAATACCAGGTTTGAGGGAGTGTATGGATGTGGTTGGTCTTTCTTTATCTCTCACTGATAATTTCTTTCATGCCATGATTTCTCATCATTTCTCCCTCCTCTCTCTACCTCCCCTTTCTATCTTTCTCTCTCTCCCTTTTCTCCCTCTATCCTTCTCTCTCCTAGTGTGTGTATAATGAGCTCCACAACACTCTCATGGCCATCAATGAGCAGGAAAAACTGCGCTGGTGGAAAAAAAACAACACTGAATGGCCTCAGTTCCAGGTGCAAAACCCACACACACTGACACACACACAGTGGGCTAATGGAAGTTAATGAGGCTTAATGGAGTATACCGTAATATGGGATGATGCAGTCTTCAACCCCTTTGTTACTGTCAGAGTTAGTCTAATGTAGTGACCATTGTTACAAGTTAATGTGTCAGACTGTAAAATAGTAGTGTATGGTCCAACAATGTGACCATCATTATAGACTGCTGGAGTGTAATATACTGGACTGGGTCTGCCTTGTTGTTCAATGGAGTCTAATGAAATCTCTCTTCCAGGAGTAGGCACCAGAAAAAAACAAACAGAAGAAAGAAGTAGAGGCACAGCAAGGCACAATAGAGGTGAGCATGTCGCCATCTGTCATTATGACCTCAGGCACGAAAGACGGCATTAACAATAAGTAATATAATAAAGACGGCACTTCTAAAAGCTGGCTAGGTTTATAAAAACCTGAGTAGATATAGCTTTCCTTGTAGTATACCACCCTGGTGACAGACACACTAACCACCATTCCCGTGTATCTATCTCAGTTGTCTTATGCTGGGACCACTGCTATCTGTCCAGTGATCCTGCCGACTAAGGTTGGGTCTGAGGAGCTGCTTGGCGTAGCAGCTAGCCTAGCTGCTAGCTAGCTCCCTATCAAGCTAGCAGGGTTTTCTTGAGGACTTTAACGCAGCCCACGATGCGGTTAGCAATTGTGGCTGAGTCAGCGAATTGTCTCGAGCTTGTGGCTGTCTAGATCCCTTCTGTTTGTTGTTTCCAATCTTCCCTGCGACCTGCCCTGTCTGGAACTGCAAGGAGTAACAGCGTAACCTACGTTGCTACCATGATAAAGACCAAAGCCGGCGGGAGTACCATTGAGGACAGTGGTGTCTCTCTATCACATGTGAAGGATCTTTTAATGAAAACAAAAATAATTCTACCAGCAGTTGTTACAACAAGAAAATAGATTCAAGAGTTGTGTCCAAATACTGGTGGAGTCAACTAATAAAAGAATGGACCTAACCAGAGCGGTCCAGGACCTGAAGAACAGTTTTCAGTACTCCCAGGTCAGCTCGATGAGTTTAAACAGGACAACGGCAAGATGACAGCAATCTGTATGTCATTGAGAGAGGACATCAGTTCTGTCTGTGAATCCATGATAAGAATGACAGAGAAATCAGATTATCTCGCGGGACGGAATTGCAGAATTAATGAGGTTTAAGGACAAGGTAGCTGTTCTGGAAAGAGCCAAGAACTTGAGAGGAATGTACATCTTCCCCAACAAGGACTATTCTGAAACTGTGCGCCAGAACAGAAAATAGCTTATCCCAGGCATGAAAGCTCTGGTATGCAATGAAGCTGTCAGTTAAGGACTTGTGAGGCATCTGTTTCTCAAACTAGACACTCTAATGTACTTGTCCTCCTGCTCAGTTGTGCACAGGGGCCTCCCACTCCTCTTTCTACTCTGGTTATGTCACGTTCTGACCTTTTATTTCCTTGGTTTTGTATTTATTTAGTATGGTCAGGGCGTGATTTGGGTGGGCAGTCTGTTTGATTTTCTATGATTTGGGATTTCTATGTTTCGGCCTAGTATGGTTCTCAATCAGAGGCAGGTGTCATTAGTTGTCTCTGATTGAGAATCATACTTAGGTAGCCTGGGTTGCACTGTTTGTTTGTGGGTGATTGTCTATGTTAGTGGCTTGTGTCAGCACAGGTCTAATTTGTAGCTTCACGGTCGTTATTTGTTTATTGTTTTGTATGCAGTGTTCAGTACTTTATTAAATATTCACTATGAACACATACCACGGCGCGTTTTGGTCCTCTGATCCTTCTCGCCTCTCCTCTTCAGATGAAGAGGAGGACGACCGTGACAGGTTAGAGACAGTTTGCGTTGTTCTGTGAAGGAAGTAGTACACAGCGTTGTACGAGATCTTCAGTTTCTTGCCAATTTCTAGCATGGAATAGCCTCAATTTCTCAGAACAAGAATAGACTGATGAGTATCAGAAGAAAGTCATTTGTTTCTGCCCATTTTGAGCCTGTAATCGAACCCACAAATGCTGATGCTCCAGATCCTCAACTAGTCTAAAGAAAGCCAGTTTTATTGCTTGTTTAATCAGAACAACAGATTAATTGCAAAAGGGGTTTCTAATGATCAATTAGCCTTTTAAAAGGCGTGCCATTGGAACACAGGAGTGATGGTTGCTCATAATGGGCCTCTGTACACCTATGTAGATATTCCATTAAAAATCAGCCGTTTCCAGCTGCAATAGTCATTTACAACATTAACAATGTCTACACTGTATTTCGGATCAATTTGATGTTATTTTAATGGACAAAAAATGTGCTTTTCTTTCAAAAACAAGGTCATTTCTAAGTGACCCCAAACATTTGAACGGTGGTGTATATTTTTTTTTATCTTGCTTTGTTAGCTCTTTTCCACATTATGTCTATCTCTGATAAGGAAAGGGCTGAAAATAGCCCATATTAATATATGTAGTCTTAGAAATAAGGTTAATGAAATCAATAACTTGCTAACATCACATAACACTCATATATTAGCCATTTCTGATACTCACTTAGATAATTAATTTGATGATACAGCAGTAGCAATACAAGAATATAAATTCATAGAAGAAACATGAATGCTTATGGGGGATGTGTTGCTGTATATATTCAGAGCCATATCCCTATAATGCTTAGAGATGATTGTATGTCAAATGTAATTGAAGTGTTGTGGTTGCAGGTTCACCTGGCACATCTGAAGCCTTTCTTTTGAGGTGTTGCTGTTGGCCACTAAGTGCTAACAGTCAGTATCTAATTAATACAGTGCATTCAGAAAGACCCCTTGACTTTTTCCACATTTTGTTAGATTACAGCCTTATTCTAAAATGGATTAAATACTTTGCCCCCCTCATCAATCTACACACAATACCCAATAATGGCAAAGTGAAAACAGGTTTTTAGAATTTTTTGTACATTTTTTACAAAACAAAAAATGAATGACCTTACTTACATAATTATTCAGACCCTTTGCTATGAAACTCACTTGAAATTGAGCTCAGGTGCATCCTGTTTCCATGGATCATCCTTGAGATGTTTCCATCTGTGGTAAATTCAAAGGATTGGATATTATTTGGAAAGACACACCTGTTTATATAAGGTCCCACAGTTGACAGTGCATGTCAGAGCAAAAACGAAGCCATGAGTTCGAATTAATTGTCCGTAGAGCTCCAAGACAGGAATGTTGTCATGTATTGTCATGTTGTGTCTTGTTTCTGTCCTTTCCCTTCACCCTGTCTCCCTCTGCTGGTCGTTATTAGGTTACCTTTTCTCCCCCTCTTTCCCCCAGCTGTTCCTTGTCTCCTCCTAACTACCTCGTCACCCCTTTTCCCACCTGTTCCCTTTTTCCCTCTGATTAGTCCTCTATATCTCTCTCTGTTTTTGTTTCTGTCTTTGTCGGATTCTTGTTTGTGTTATTCATGCCTGAACCAGACTATCGTCATGTTTGCTGCAACCTTGTCCTGTCCTGTCGGAATCTGCCGGTCCATCTGAGCCTACGTATGTTTTGTTATTAAAGAAGCTCTGTTTACGTTAATTCGCTTTTGGGTCCTCATTCACGCACCGTAACAGAAGAATCCGACCAAGAATGGACCCAGCGACTTCGGATCCTCTCCACTCAGCCGTCGAGATCCAGGGAGCGATGCTAGGCAGACACGAGCAGGAATTGTCTGCTGCTCGACATGCCGTTGAGACCCTGGCCACCCAAGTCTCCCACCTCACAGAACAGGTTCACCATCTCCGCCTCGATCCACCGGCCACTTCCAGGGCTTTCGAATCTCCGGAGCCCAGAATCAATAACCCGCCGTGTTACTCTGGGGAGCCCACTGAATGCCGCTCGTTCCTCACCCAGTGTGATATTGTGTTTTCTCTCCAGCCCAACACTTACTCCAGAAGCACTGCTCGTATCGCCTACGTCATATCTCTCCTTACTGGACGGGCTCGTGAGTGGGGCACGGCAATCTGGGAGGCAAGGGCTGAGTGTACTAACCAGTATCAGGACTTTAAGGAGGAGATGATACGGGTTTTTGATCGATCTGTTTTTGGGGAGGAGGCTTCCAGGGCCCTGTCTTCCCTATGTCAAGGTAATCGATCCATAACAGACTACTCTATTGAGTTTCGCACTCTTGCTGCCTCCAGTGGCTGGAACGAGCCGGCTTTGCTCGCTCGTTTTCTGGAGGGTCTCCGCGCAGAGGTAAAGGATGAGATTCTCTCCCGGGAGGTTCCTTCCAGCGTGGATTCCTTGATTGAACTCGCTATTCGCATTGAGCGACGGGTTGATCTTCGTCACCGAGCTCGTGGAAAGGAGCTCGCGTTCTCCGTTGCCCCCCTCTCCGCATCACTACCATCTTCCTCTGCCGGCTCGGGTGCTGAGCCTATGCAGCTGGGAGGTATCCGCATCTCGACTAAAGAGAGGGAACGGAGAATCACCAACCGCCTCTGTCTCTATTGCGGTTCCGCTGGTCATTTTGTCACTTCATGTCCAGTAAAAGCCAGAGCTCATCAGTAAGCGGAGGGCTACTGGTGAGCGCTACTACTCATGTCTCTCCTTCAAGATCCTGCACTACCTTGTCGGTCCATCTACGCTGGACCGGTTCGTCAGCTTCCTGCAGTGCCTTAATAGACTCTGGGGCGGAGGGCTGTTTTATGGACGAGACCTGGGCTCGGGAACATGACATTCCTCTCAGACAGTTAAGGGAGCCCACGGCCTTGTTCGCCTTGGATGGTAGTCCTCTCCCCAGGATTCAGCGTGAGACGCTACCTTTAACCCTCACTGTCTCTGGTAATCATAGCGAAACAATTTCTTTTTTAATTTTTCGTTCACCTTTTACACCTGTTGTTTTGGGCCATCCCTGGCTAGTTTGTCATAATCCTTCTATTAATTGGTCTAGTAATTCTATCCTCTCCTGGAACGTCTCTTGTCATGTGAAATGTTTAATGTCTGCTATCCCTCCTGTTTCCTCTGTCTCTTCTTCACAGGAGGAGCCTGGTGATTTGACAGGGGTGCCGGAGGAATATCACGATCTGCGCACGGTGTTCAGTCGGTCCAGGGCCACCTCTCTTCCTCCACACCGGTCGTATGATTGTAGTATTGATCTCCTTCCGGGAACCACTCCCCCCCGGGGTAGACTATACTCTCTGTCGGCTCCCGAACGTAAGGCTCTCGAAGATTATTTGTCTGTAGCTCTTGCCGCCGGTACCATAGTCCCCTCCTCCTCTCCCGCCGGAGCGGGGTTTTTTTTTGTTAAGAAGAAGGACGGGTCCCTGCGCCCCTGCATAGATTATCGAGGGCTGAATGACATAACAGTGAAGAATCGTTATCCGCTTCCTCTTATGTCTTCAGCCTTCGAGATCCTGCAGGGAGCCAGGTTTTTCACAAAGTTGGACCTTCGTAACGCTTACCATCTCGTGCGCATCAGGGAGGGGGACGAGTGGAAGACGGCGTTTAACACTCCGTTAGGGCACTTTGAATACCGGGTTCTTCCTTTCGGCCTCGCTAACGCTCCAGCTGTCTTTCAGGCATTAGTCAATGATGTCCTGAGAGACATGCTGAACATCTTTGTTTTCGTTTACCTTGACGATATCCTGATTTTTTCACCGTCACTCCAGATTCATGTTCAGCACGTTCGACGTGTCCTCCAGCGCCTTTTAGAGAATTGTCTTTTTGTGAAGGCTGAGAAGTGCACTTTTCATGCCTCCTCCGTCACATTTCTCGGTTCTGTTATTTCCGCTGAAGGCATTAAGATGGATCCCGCTAAGGTCCAGGCTGTCATTGATTGGCCCGTCCCTAAGTCACGCGTCGAGCTGCAGCGCTTTCTCGGCTTCGCGAACTTCTATCGTCGTTTCATCCGTAATTTCGGTCAGGTGGCAGCTCCTCTCACAGCCCTTACTTCTGTCAAGACGTGCTTTAAGTGGTCCGTTTCCGCCCAGGGAGCTTTTGATCTCCTCAAGAATCGTTTTACATCCGCTCCTATCCTTGTTACACCTGACGTCTCTAGACAGTTCGTGGTCGAGGTTGACGCGTCAGAGGTGGGCGTGGGAGCCATTCTTTCTCAGCGCTCCCTCTCTGACGACAAGGTCCACCCTTGCGCGTATTTTTCTCATCGCCTGTCGCCGTCGGAACGTAACTATGATGTGGGAAACCGCGAACTGCTCGCCATCCGCTTAGCCCTAGGCGAATGGCGACAGTGGTTGGAGGGGGCGACCGTTCCTTTTGTCGTTTGGACTGACCATAGGAACCTTGAGTACATCCGTTCTGCCAAACAACTTAATGCGCGTCAGGCGCGCTGGGCGCTGTTTTTCGCTCGTTTCGAGTTCGTGATTTCTTATCGTCCGGGCTCTAAGAACACCAAGCCTGATGCTTTATCTCGTCTCTTCAGTTCTTCAGTAGCCTCCACTGACCCCGAGGGGATTCTCCCTGAGGGGCGTGTTGTCGGGTTGACTGTCTGGGGAATTGAGAGGCAGGTAAAGCAAGCACTCACTCAAACTCCGTCGTCGCGCGCTTGTCCCAGGAACCTTCTTTTCGTTCCCGTTCCTACTCGTCTGGCCGTTCTTCAGTGGGCTCACTCTGCCAAGTTAGCCGGCCACCCTGGCGTTCGGGGTACGCTTGCTTCCATTCGCCAGCGTTTTTGGTGGCCCACCCGGGAGCATGACACGCGTCGCTTCGTGGCTGCTTGTTCGGTCTGCGCGCAGACTAAGTCCGGTAACTCCCCTCCTGCCGGCCGTCTCAGGCCGCTTCCCATTCCCTCTCGACCGTGGTCTCACATCGCCTTAGATTTTGTCACCGGACTGCCTTCGTCAGCGGGGAAGACTGTTATTCTTACGGTTGTCGACAGGTTCTCTAAGGCGGCTCATTTTATTCCCCTTGCTAAGCTTCCTTCTGCTAAAGAGACGGCACAAATCATCATCGAGAATGTTTTCAGAATTCATGGCCTTCTGTCAGACGTCGTTTCGGACAGAGGTCCGCAATTCACGTCTCAATTTTGGAGGGAGTTTTGCCGTTTGATTGGGGCTTCCGTCAGTCTCTCTTCCGGCTTTCACCCCCAGTCTAACGGTCAAGCAGAACGGGCCAATCAGACTATTGGTCGCATCTTACGCAGTCTTTCTTTTCGCAACCCTGCGTCTTGGTCAGAACAGCTCCCCTGGGCAGAATACGCCCACAACTCGCTTCCTTCGTCTGCGACCGGGCTATCTCCTTTTCAGAGTAGCCTCGGGTACCAGCCTCCGCTGTTCTCATCTCAGTTCGCCGAGTCCAGCGTCCCCTCCGCTCAGGCTTTTGTCCAACGTTGCGAGCGCACCTGGAAGAGGGTCAGGTCTGCACTTTGCCGTTATAGGGCGCAGACTGTGAGGGCTGCTAATAAGCGTAGAACTAAGAGTCCTAGATATTGTCGCGGTCAGAGAGTTTGGCTCTCCACTCAGAACCTTCCCCTTAAGACCGCTTCTCGCAAGTTGACCCCGCGGTTCATTGGTCCGTTCCGTATTTCCCAGATCATTAATCCTGTCGCAGTTCGACTTCTTCTTCCGCGATATCTTCGTCGCGTCCACCCGGTCTTCCATGTCTCCTGTGTCAAGCCCGTTCTTCGCGCCCCCGCTCGTCTCCCCCCCCCCCCCCCATCCTTGTCGAGGGCGCACCCATCTACAGGGTCCGTAGGATTTTGGACATGCGTCCTCGGGGCCGTGGTCATCAGTACCTAGTAGATTGGGAGGGGTACGGTCCTGAGGAGAGGAGTTGGGTTCCCTCTCGGGACGTGCTGGACAGTGCGCTGATCGATGATTTCCTCCGTTGCCGCCAGGTTTCCTCCTCGAGTGCGCCAGGAGGCGCTCGGTGAGTGGGGGGGTACTGTCATGTATTGTCATGTTGTGTCTTGTTTCTGTCCTTTCCCTTCACCCTGTCTCCCTCTGCTGGTCGTTATTAGGTTACCTTTTCTCCCCCTCTTTCCCCCAGCTGTTCCTTGTCTCCTCCTAACTACCTCGTCACCCCTTTTCCCACCTGTTCCCTTTTTCCCTCTGATTAGTCCTCTATATCTCTCTCTGTTTTTGTTTCTGTCTTTGTCGGATTCTTGTTTGTGTTATTCATGCCTGAACCAGACTATCGTCATGTTTGCTGCAACCTTGTCCTGTCCTGTCGGAATCTGCCGGTCCATCTGAGCCTACGTATGTTTTGTTATTAAAGAAGCTCTGTTTACGTTAATTCGCTTTTGGGTCCTCATTCACGCACCGTAACAAATGTGTTGAGGCACAGATCTAGGGAAGGGTACCAAAAAATGTCTGCAGCATTGAAGGTTTGCACACATTGGTATACAGATTTTTCTATTGTGTTATTGACTGTACTTTTGTTTCTCATGTGTAACTCTGTGTAGTTGTTTTTGTCACACTGCTTTGCTTTATCTTGGCCAGGTCGCAGTTGTAAGTGAGAACTTGTTCTCAACTGGCCTACCTGGTTAAATAAAGGTGAAATAAAAAAAGGTCCCCAAAAACTCAGTGGCCTCCATCATTCATAAATGGAAGAAGTTTGGAACCACCAAGACCCTTTCTAGAGCTGGCCACCCGGCAAAACTGAGTTCCTCTGTGGAGATGGTAGAAACTTCCAGAAGGACAACAATCTCTGCAGCACTCCACTAATTTTTATTTATTTTATTTTTCACCTTTCTTTAACCAGGTAGGCCAGCTGAGAACAAGTTCTCAATGTCCTTGAGTGGCCCAGCCAGAGCCTGGACCTGAACCCCGATCGAACATCTCTGAACAGACCTGAAAATATCTATGAGGAGACTCTTCCCATACAACCTGACAGAGTTTGAGAGGATCTGCAGTGAAGAATGGGAGAAACGCACCAAATACAGGTGTGCCAAGCTTGTAGCATCATACCCAAGAAGTCTCGAGGCTGTAATCGCTGCCAAAGGTGTTTCAACAAAGTACTGAGTAAAGTGTCTGAATACTATGTAAATATCACAATTCCGTTTTTTTAAAAAAATTTTAAATAAATTTGCTAACATTTCTGAACCTGCTTTTGCTTTTTCATTATGGGGTATTGTGTGTTTAGATTACTGAGGGGAAAATATTTAAACCATTTTAGAATAAGGCTGTAAAGTAACAAAATGTGGAAAAGTCAAAGGGTCTGAAAGCTTTCAAAATGCACTGTATATGCAGTCGTAAATGAGATATTCATGAATGAGAAATATTTTTGTGAATATTTAACTCAAGTTAATCTTCATCATACTGGCTGCCTTTTAGCTGTTTTGTTGCCATTCTTGATTGTCTAGGCGTAGCCCTCTAAAAATGATACATTGTGGCCTGGACGCCCGATGTGCAAATGAACATCCAACCATAGGCCTAATGATAAATCACCATAAATGTGTAGCCTATTGTTATTGTGCTATAGTATAGCCCACGCTCTGTGTGCAATTGCTGTTATGATCTGATTTGAGCTGCATCCTGAGTTGCAGGTGTGTCAGTTTCCATTCTGCCCTGTAGGTGGGACTTAATGCTTTGAGCATGGACCTCGCTTTCTCTCTCGTCACTTTCTTCAACGCGCTATCCCTCGGAGTCTTGGAGCGGTGCTAGTACAACCTGGAACTAAGCGGCTAACGGCAGCATGAATACAGGGTAACATATACTATGCATTCTAGAGAGGAGGACAAGCTTGGAGTACTGCTTTTTGAACCATTCCCACTTTGACGGAGTATTTTTTTCCCCCTTTTTCCTCATCTGTGAAATAGATGGACATTAGCTAATTCGCATCAATTTGACATACCTCCATACATTCACTCGCCCGCGCGCACACACCACATAATTGCATATTCAGACGGTCTCCGATTTGGAGGTTCAAAAACATCAAGGATATTGTCCTAATAAACGTTGAGTCATGGATTCATTTTTTATTCCACCACGAATTTGCTGGTGGAGGGTATTGTTTCTTTTGACCATCTTTCAGGACTACTTGAGCAATATGCTGGACTGCCCGCCAACCTGCAGCTGTTCTCCAACTGAGATCTATTGCAATAAGTCTGACAATGGGAAATTCTTTCCCCTGCTTGCACTGCAAGATACTGGGAACAATGGAAATAACAGTATCGAAGATGTGTTCAAGAACATCACCTCAATGTAAGTCTTTGTGCCCACTGTAGTGGCCATCACATGTTGAATCCATGTGAGTCACAACTTAGCGTAGGCCTACTCTCCCTGTAATTTATTTGTTTTACTTCTGCCGCACCTCCTTACGTGATATATTTAGCAATGCAAAACTGTGATTCTGCTGAGTCTGTAACATTGAATAGGCTACCTATACATCCCTTTCACGTTATGTCGTTACCGTTATCTCCGTGGAATACATTAACCCTGCAAAGCCCTTCAGCCACAAGTAGAATGCGGTATCAATACGAACTGAATTCAATGTCATTTAAAAAATAGACCTGTTGGTGCGTTGGCCCGCAAATAACCCCCAAACAGCAATATTGCTATTCCTTTATCAGAGCCTGTATGCAGGACCTGATTCAGCTTAAAGAAATCAAAGGTTTGGAATAAAACCTACCACAAGAAGCAATATCATTTGATATGCTCGGTCATTCCATTTGATTTCAAACACTTTCTAACCTCACCCCATTTGATTTGAATTAAACTTTTCATACATATCTGCCCATGGTAGAAGTGGTCAGAAAGTGACATCCAGGTCTTCATCAGTGGAAAATATAAACTGTTGATTTTAATATAATTGAAAAGCTCACAATACTATAAATTATAAAACAAAACTTTACAATTTCTTGAAAAAAAAATGTTTTTGAATAACAATGTAATTTTTTGTCATCACAGATTGTTGACTTAAATGGGGAATATCAGTTGTTTTAAATTATACTGTCAATCTACTATAGGAAACCTATTGAAATAATAGAAATATGGATAACAGAACAGACATTCTATGGTGACATTTCATGGTGGGTGGACCGGCAGCTATTTTTGTGGGAGCAATTGGAAGTAAAAATGTAAATGTTAATGGTGTACCAGCTAGATTGCAGTGGTCTGAAGGGATATATCCATTGTATGAATTATATTTCTCTGATTGAAATGACACCTACTGTACTCAGTATTCAAGATTATGCTGTGTCTCAACGATTGTGGGCACAACACAAACACTTCAGATGATGTAAATTAGCATCTAAACTACAACATATGCAGAAAAAAATGGAAGTTTAACCATTTTATGATGATTGGTGTTAAAGGTTAAAAAAATACTTTCAAAAATTAAATTAGAAAATATTTTCACAACCCTGATTATAAGCTTTTAATCTAGCAAACTCGCCCATTAATATTTTCCAGGGATGAAGACATGGATGTCTCATGGTATGGTGAGTATGCAAAATGGGTAAACTTTGAGCACCTTTATCTCCTGAATGTTTTGGCATTCAGGCCCAAAAAGTTACTTTCTGACCACTTCTACCATGGGCATACATGTACAGAAAGTTTTGTTCAACTCAAAAGGGGTGTGGTCAAAAAACAATTGAAATCAAATGGAACGACCATACATACAAAATGTAAGCTAACCACAACTTAGAATAGGCAGTTTTACTCTTTTTAACTGGTTTGCATTCTGTCACGGACTCAAAATAATTTATAGCATTTGCAAATGTCTGAAAAGGTGCTTTGTTTACTGAAATGAATCAACCAAGAGACAGAGATTATATTTTTAGATCCACTCTCCAAGTGTGGCCATGTCAGTTTTTATTATAAGGCTTCTTGATCATGACACAATTGACCATTTTAGTCCGAACACTTTAAACTAGGCTAATCCTAAATAATCATTGTTAGTTAGATTTGGTTGCCACCCTGGCAAGTTTATGCTATCAGCCCGTTAGATTTTGTTCTGATTTGATGGTCCTATTTTTAGACATGTCACTAACTCAGTAGAGAGCCTATTCTGATGAATGTATCTCATATTGAAAACATTAAAAGGATATTTCACCCAGTAAAGTGAAATGTTCTTGGCAGAAGGTTTCCCCTCTTATATTCCCAATGGAAAGTATTTTTGGACTCTAAAAGTAATGTGTTCGTAAAAATAGAGCATTGACACTGATGACATACTTTTTCCTCTAGAAGGCTTTTCATTTAGAAATGCCATTAGTTCTGTTAAAAAACAATCTCCCCCACTGCTCCTAGCTCTCTCAGGTGAAATGTTAAGTCATGTAGGGCTCTTATAGCACAGTAAATTTGTATTGCATCTATTTCTATTCACCTCTAAATGATTTGAAAAGAAAAATGAACAATAGTAGTAGTAGAAACAAGATCATCAATACCCAATACACCGAAAGATTTTGGATCCCAGCTGTTACATCTCAAGCTGAAGAGACTATTTTGGTAGAACAAAACCCCAATTCATTATTGATTCTTTGTTGAGATTTGCCAAGGATGAGGGTGCCATGACAACCTCTCTGCTTTGAACTGAATCCACACAATTTCCATAACCTGAGAAGTGATGATTTGCCTAGTGTGTAGGATGTAGACCCCATGTGTGGGCATAAGGGCCAGAAAAAAACTGTTCCAAACACATGCATAATTCCAACGATATTATCCTAACTATGCCGCCTGGTTATAAATAAGCACACTTTAAAACAAGCACAAAAAACACCAGTCAGTTTGTCTTGACTTTGTAGGTCAACTCATTCTTGTGCTTGCTGCCTCCACTCTCTCCAGAAGGCCACTAGAGGGGCTGCTGGTTGTTCTTTTACAGAGACGAGAACTCTGTCATTCGATAGATTGAAAGAATTACAAAAGTTATTTTATGTGCCAGCTTTATCAGAATGTTGGAATCCATTATTTTATTTTCATAGCATGATTTTTGTTGAGCGCTGTCGCAGAGAACCGCATCTCATGGCTGCTGCTGTTATGTGTGTAGGAATCATTCAGCACCCCCTATTACTGGACAGCTCCAACAAACTCACTTCGCTTGGGAGTGGGCCGTGTAGGCTAGTTGAAGAGAATCGGCAGTCTTGAAATGCAGAAGTTGTTACAGCACATGCACCAATACAATTTCAGAGTAGACTTAAGAAATTGTGAGAAGCATTTTTTTTGTTCTCCCTTTGGCATATTTGTTTTAGGCTACTACTGGATTTCCTTGATAATACCTTGAATCAATTGTACATTTGACAGCTGTCTGCCTCAACTATAGCTACATTTGTCTCGCTGCACACAAGTTCAGACTTCTAAAAGCCAACAATTCTGTCATGTATTGTGTAACATAATGATCATGCATTTTGACGGGTATGTGTATTGTGATTGTCAAATTATGTAGCCTACCTCAAATATAGGCTACTTTTCCACATCATTTGAATCCAAGTGTATACAGTTGAAGTTGGAAGTTTACATACACCTAGGTTGGAGTCATTAAAACTTGTTTTTCAACCACTCCACAAATTTCTTGTTAATAAACTATAGTTTTGGCAAGGCGGTTAGGACATTTACTTTGTGCATGACACAAGTCATTTTTACAACAATTGTTTACAGACAAATTTCACAATTCCAATGGGTCAGAAGTTTACATACACTAAGTTGACTGTGCCTTTAAACAGCTTGGAAAATTCCAGAAAATGATGTCATGGCTTTAGAAGCTTCTGGTAGGCTAATTGACATCATTTGAGTCAATTGGAGGAGTACCTGTGGATGTATTTCAAGGCCTACCTTCAAACTCAGTGCCTCTTTGCTTGACATCGTGGGAAAATCTAAAGAAATCAGCCAAGACCTCAGAAAAAAATGTGGACCTCCACACCTCTGGTTCATCCTTAGGAGCAATTTCCAAATGCTTGAAGGTACCACGTTCATCTGTACAAACAATAGTACGCAAGTATAAACACCCTGGTACCATGCAGCCGTCATACCTCTCAGGAAGGAGACGCGTTCTGTCTCCTGGAGATTAACGTACTTTTGTGCGAAAAGTGCAAATCAATCTCAGAACAACAGCAAATTACCTTGTGAAGATGCTGGAGGAAACAGGTACAAAAGTATCTATATCCACAGTAAAACCCTATATCGACTTGACCTGAAAGGCTGCTCAGCAAGGAAGAAGCCACTGCTCCAAATCCGCCATAAAAGAGCCAGACTACGGTTTGCAACTGCACATGGGGACAAAGATCGTACTTTTTGGACAAATGTCCATCATACTTTTTGGAGAAATGACCATCGTTATGTTTGGAGAAAAAAGGGGGATGCTTGCAAGCCGAAGAATACCATCCCAACCGTGAAGCACAGGGGTGGCGGCATCATGTTGTGGGGGTTCTTTGCTGCAGGAGGAACTGGTGCTCTTCACAAAATAGATGGCATCATGAGGCTGGAAAATTATGTGGATATATTGAAGCAACATCTCAAGAAATCAGTCAGTAAGTTAAAGCTTGGTCGCAAATGGGTCTTCCGAATGGACAATGACCCCAAGCATACTTCCAAAGTTGTGGCAAAATGGCTTAAGGTCAACGGAGTCAAGGTATTGGAGTGGCCATCACAAAGCCCTGACCTCAATCCTATAGAAAATTTGCAGGCAGAACTGAAAAATCATGGGCGAGCAAGGAGGCCTACAAACCTGACTCAATTACACCAGCTCTGTCATGAGGAATGGCCCAAAATTCACCCAATTTATTGTGGGAAGCTTGTGGAAGGCTACCCAAAATGTTTGACCCAAGTTAAACAATTTAAAGGCAATGCTACTAAATACTAATTGAGTGTATGTAAACTTCTGACCCACTGGAAATGTGATGAAATAAATAAAAGCTGAAATAAATCATTCTCTCCTATTATTCTGACATTTCACATTCTTAAAATAAAGTGGGGATCCTAACTGACCTAAGACAGATAATTGTTACAAGGATTAAATGTCGGGAATTGTGAAAAGCTGAGTTTAAATGTATTTGGATAAGGTGAATGTAAACTTCTGACTTCAACTGTTTGTAATCTAATATTGCTAATATATATATATATATATATATATATATATATATATATATATATATATATATATACAGTGCCTTGCGAAAGTATTCGGCCCCCTTGAACTTTGCGACCTTTTGCCACATTTCAGGCTTCAAACATAAAGATATAAAACTGTATTTTTTTGTGAAGAATCAACAACAAGTGGGACACAATCATGAAGTGGAACGACATTTATTGGATATTTCAAACTTTTTTAACAAATCAAAAACTGAAAAATTGGGCGTGCAAAATAATTCAGCCCCTTTACTTTCAGTGCAGCAAACTCTCTCCAGAAGTTCAGTGAGGATCTCTGAATGATCCAATGTTGACCTAAATGACTAATGATGATAAATACAATCCACCTGTGTGTAATCAAGTCTCCGTATAAATGCACCTGCACTGTGATAGTCTCAGAGGTCCGTTAAAAGCGCAGAGAGCATCATGAAGAACAAGGAACACACCAGGCAGGTCCGAGATACTGTTGTGAAGAAGTTTAAAGCCGGATTTGGATACAAAAAGATTTCCCAAGCTTTAAACATCCCAAGGAGCACTGTGCAAGCGATAATATTGAAATGGAAGGAGTATCAGACCACTGCAAATCTACCAAGACCTGGCCGTCCCTCTAAACTTTCAGCTCATACAAGGAGAAGACTGATCAGAGATGCAGCCAAGAGGCCCATGATCACTCTGAATGAACTGCAGAGATCTACAGCTAAGGTGGGAGACTGTCCATAGGACAACAATCAGTCGTATATTGCACAAATCTAGCCTTTATGGAAGAGTGGCAAGAAGAAAGCCATTTCTTAAAGATATCCATAAAAAGTGTCGTTTAAAGTTTGCCACAAGCCACCTGGGACACACCAAACATGTGGAAGAAGGTGCTCTGGTCAGATGAAACCAAAATTGAACTTTTTGGCAACAATGCAAAACGTTATGTTTGGCGTAAAAGCAACACAGCTGAACACACCATCCCCACTGTCAAACATGGTGGTGGCAGCATCATGGTTTGGGCCTGCTTTTCTTCAGCAGGGACAGGGAAGATGGTTAAAATTGATGGGAAGATGGATGGAGCCAAATACAGGACCATTCTGGAAGAAAAGCTGATGGAGTCTGCAAAAGACCTGAGACTGGGACGGAGATTTGTCTTCCAACAAGACAATGATCCAAAACATAAAGCAAAATCTACAATGGAATGGTTCAAAAATAAACATATCCAGGTGTTAGAATGGCCAAGTCAAAGTCCAGACCTGAATCCAATCGAGAATCTGTGGAAAGAACTGAAAACTGCTGTTCACAAATGCTCTCCATCCAACCTCACTGAGCACGAGCTGTTTTGCAAGGAGGAATGGGAAAAAATTTCAGTCTCTCGATGTGCAAAACTGATAGAGACATACCCCAAGCGACTTACAGCTGTAATCGCAGCAAAAGGTGGCGCTACAAAGTATTAACTTAAGGGGGCTGAATAATTTTGCATGCCCAATTTTTCAGTTTTTAATTTGTTAAAAAAGTTTGAAATATCCAATAAATGTCGTTCCACTTCATGATTGTGTCCCACTTGTTGTTGATTCTTCACAAAAAAATACAGTTTTATATCTTTATGTTTGAAGCCGGAAATGTGGCAAAAGGTCGCAAAGTTCAAGGGGGCCGAATACTTTCGCAAGGCACTGTATATATATATATATATATATATATATATATATATCTATCTATATATTACTTCTAATATTGCACTAAATCCCCATGGATGACATGTTATTATGTTTGAGAAATAATGGCCTACATAGATAATTGACAGGCAGTAGGCCTAGGTTTACTTGGTTGGCAGTACATCATTTCCCCCTGAAAATGGCAGGCTAGTATGTAGCATGAGGGGTATCATCCAGTGGCATGGTAATGCCATACTCTGTTTGGAGTGTTCTGTGTGACCAAGGTTTCTTCTTCTTAGGCTTTACTGTTAATGAGGTATGAATGCTCTGGCATCTGGAGCATGTTTGAAAGAGCTAATCCTTATGAACATTTTCATTTCTCTAGAAGCAAAGTGTGTTTGAAATGGATTAGGCTGTGTTGTTTTGCTGCATGGACAATAAGGATGAAATTATTCTCTTTGAGAGGCACATTTGTATTATCTCACACAAGACTAAAGCATTCTTGTTCTTTGACCAGTCTTAAATGTTCACATTCACCATACAACAGGTGGATGCATGATATATCCATATATTAGTATGTATCCATTGAATTCATCAAGTTCTCTATAGAGGAAGTGGCAAAGACACGGTTTTGTACTTTTGCTGTCATAGGAATGCTGTTGGTGTTCAATTTGTGCTTCTCTTTTAAGATAAAGACCTTCCTATCACAGTGCTATCAGTAACACCCTTTTCACGCAGTCTCAGAAATTGTATATTTTATATTTCCTTTCATTTCTCCTGCTTGGGCTGTGTGCCATATATACCAGGATATTTGGAAATGTCCACGGGGTGGTTTTTCAATACCATCAAAACTATTGATTGGAAGTTTTTCAATACATTTGAATATTTGTAGCTTATTAAGATAATACCTGCAGTCAACTTGTGCAATACGTTAGGGAACAAAGCAGATGCCTTCTTCACTTCACCGGTCACATTATTTTACATTATGAAGCTCACAGTAGTTCCCCAGAATAGTTGAGCCAGTCATGTGTTTGTTTATATATAGCACAACGGGAGAAAGCTGGAGCTGGTGAGTCCAGCTGTGAATTTGGTTTAACTTGCTAGTTAGCGAAGTAAGTGGCTGAATTAATAAGGAGACTGGTTATCATATAGTGTTAGCTTTCTGCTGTGTTTGAGAATTCAAACTGCGTTGGATGAGTTCTGTACAGCTGCTACTCCTGCTATCTAGATTTATTTACGTACATTTTCCCCGTAATTTCTTCGGTACTCCGACCGTCTACTCCTCCCCCTATTCTCCGAGCAGAGCAGGAAGTCCCGTTACCCTAGCGACTCCACACAGACACAGCGTGTACACACTGCTCCAAAACTAGTACTGTTGTTCCTTCAGACAAGCATGGTCAAAACTTTATTTATTTGCACAATGTCTCCCTTTCACATTCACTTGTAAACATCCAAACTCAACAAACAAAAAAAATCAGTAGCTACTACCTATAACGTAAACTCACCCCATTCCGTACAAATGTGCGCAACCGCAACATTCAAACGAGGCTACAAAGAAAACTAATGGGACTGTAGCGACTGTGTTGATTTCAAAATTGGGGGTGTGAACTAGGTTTCTATTCAAGCGTTGTTCGACATGGTAATGGCTCTATAGTATTGGAGAAAAGTTGAAAAAATGGACCCTCCGTTACATCTAGACGTGTCATGTCGTAACGTACAGCACGCATAAAGCAACTATTTCTGTCTTACAATCTCCAGGTGTAAGCACTACACTCATCCCTTAAAAACAAGAAATGGACAGTGACGGGGGTAAGGGGGGATACCTAGTCATTTTTTTGTGTCATCATTGCATGCGATCATCATTCTCAAAGCCGCTGTTTACTTCTAAAACCCGATTCAAATTCGACACAAACCTTCAAATAGGTATGTAATGACACATTATATAAACTCTTTATAGTGTTTTATTTACATTTTAGAGGCGATAAGGTGATAAGTTGGACAGATCGAGTGAAAAAAAGCAATTTTCCCACAGGACATCTCTCCTTCTCACTATCACGCATTAGTTTTGCTTCCCCACTCACCATTTTTGAAAAGACCCGACAGGGCTCATTGCCTGCTTGAATTATGCAGAAACGGGCAGCGTTTAGGTCATGTAATTGATTCTGTTGGAAAGGGGAGAAATTGTGCTTTACAATGGTATTGACATTACAGTTGATCTGGAAGTATTTTTTTATAGTTTTTGGGGCACTAAAAAAAGGGCAATTGTACGGACCAAGGCGATGTACGAGTTTACGTGAGTTTACATTACTTGTATATCTTTATGACCTGGATTGCTTGTCTTTGCAATTAGTTTATTTCTGTTTGCGCTCGTTAGCATATTTAGTTAGCAGCCTCTGTTGAAATTCGCTATTCGTTTGTGTTAATTTTGTTATCATTCTGGTAATAGATGTCCAATGGAGTTTCTTTTGCATTTTAAGCAACCCCTTGTGTACTAATAGCATAATTACCGGGATGAGAGGAGGACGGTATGACGATATGATAATCAGGACCCAACCCTACTCCTGCTCAAGGTTTGCCAACATGGTAGTTGTGCACATTTGTGTGTGTGGGAGGAGAAGTGTAGGATTATCTGTCAGTCTGCCTCACCTCATATTTGTCCTCTATATAACTTGCCTATTTTAGTACCCTAAGAAGAGACTATTTGTTTTCATCCATTAGGCTAATTGTCTTTTCTCTGTACTTAGTAAGGCTGTTCTCTGTACAAGGCACTTTTCTGTGCAATTCTTTATCTTCCATAATAGAATGCAGAGGCCATGGTCAGCAGTCAGGCTGCATTTTGTACCTAAAACCACTAGCCCAGTACTTTGAAGTCTTTGAAGGTTATTTGAGCATTAGACATGTTGAAATATGCCATGCCAAATCCATTTGCTGTCCCTCCATGGTCTCTCAGAAATCGTACACTTAAGAGAGTGGGAGTGAGCCAGCACATGTTCACAAAAACGTGGGCAAGCTATGAAAAGGAGGCTACCTCTATGAGTGATGTCACTCCTCCCACACATCCCTGCTCTGCTTCAGAGGAAGATGGAGGGCCTCGTTTAAATCCGACCTAATTAAAAGCACAGTGGAGAATGGAGATGGGGGGGGGGGGGGAAATCAATACAGTTTCATATTGCGATATTATATCGATATATACTTTTTTGTTACTGTAGGGAGCGTTGGCTAGGTCTAGTCAGCTGTACCTACGCCACAACTCAGGTATTTTTAATTATATGGCTTGTTCTCCATCTTTTTAAATAGTGAGCCAGCATGTTTTCAGCACTTTTATTTCCCTAAACAATTAAAACTCCTTTTCTCATGCTCTCGCGTCTCTCTGCAGCAGACATACAGTACAGTGAGCAATATGTTTGAAACATCAAATCGCAGTATCGAATTGCAATACATATAGAATTGTGACAAACATAATACACATTGTATCGGCACCTAAAGTATTGTTATAATATTGTATCGTGAGGGTACTGACAATTCCCAGCCATAGTGGAGTATAGAGTACAGTACATGGAGTTGTGTACAGACAGACAGATGGAAGGACTGTCAGTGTTTTCACATCTTTATTCAACATAATTCAAAAAGATTGAGGCATGCTATACAGTATGTGAGTAAGAGGGGGAGGTGACTGCCCAGTGTGGAGTGCATTGTTTATGATTCCCGTTGCACGTGGAATTGCCATCTGTGTGAGGCCCCTTTAAAGGCAGAGTGTACCAAAGTATCCATGCCTGCCCCTTACCTGGATGAAAGATGGTTTATCTTTGAGTGAACATGGCTGTGCTTTGCCTGGTTGAATGTTTAGTGATCGATCCAGGTGGGTTTGTTCAGCTGAAGTATATTACTGGACCCTGATTTCTCCATATCTCTTTGGACAAATCTTTAAACCCAACCGGGTGTCTCTCTGCTGAGGTCCGCTTTACGAGATCGGAGAGCTGGATCTAGGAACTAAACTGTCATCAAATGGCATATAAACATCTACAGCTTCTGCTTTGCTTCCAGATCTATATTTACTGCTAGGCTATCTATGATCATGTGCTGTTCTCTGAGGATTGGCTTCACAGTGATCCGTGTTGGAGTTAACTCACTGATTGCACGGCCACCTTGTCAGTCATGCAGAAAACCAACCTGGTACTCCATTAAATGTCACTCTATCATTTGAAAAGATGAAGTCAGAAATCACTGCGTACATCAAATGTTTTGAATCTGGAGGCTTTTAGCTTCTCCATGGCATAGCAGCAGCATACTGTGTGAATAGCATAACGTGCACCGAGGTGAGGAAGCCACTTCATGGATGACTGGGAAAGATGCAGTATATAGTCCAATAGGTTTTGTGTTTCAGAATCATATGTAAAAAAAACACAGATGCAATGTTATGATGAATGTGGTATGCTCCCTTTTGTGAACATTGGGTAAACATGAAAACATCACAGTCAAGTACAGTAGGTTGGTTATATACTGTTGCATAGCCTTTAAACGCATCACATTTGATTTGCTAAGACAACTACTTTGTCCAACTAGGACAGTGAGTGGCCAGTCCAATAACATCCCTGATGACCTTGAGGGATTAAAGAGCTTTTTGTTCACCATTACTACTGGGATGGAAATGTCTGCATGCATGACCGACCCTTTATATTACTCATTATAATTTCCAATAACATTAGCTACCATTATGTCCCCTTTTTAAATTGACAACAAAAAGCATACTCCTTTATCCTGTTGTCCACCCCTAGTCAAAAGATATTATGGATTTGACGGCCCCGGGTAGAGAGAGCCTCTCACGTTGGTATGAAGAGATTCAGGAGACCAACGCAGGGTTGCGTAATAGTTTGTTTTATTAAGACCAAATTACGGCATGCCGCGCAAAGGCACGGGGACGAAGTCCAAACAAACAAGTAAAACAAAATCACAGTGTTGAAACCCAAACAAAAGAGTGAGGTGTATCTTGAATAAATAACACACGCGCACAATGAATAACACACGGGACGAGACCTGTAATCATCTGCGCAATCCACAAGGGCACGAAAGCCCAAAACACACAGCACAGGTACACACACGCACCAACGGACATTGTAACAATAATCGACAGCCCAATGAAAACCGAAGGACACACTTATAGAAGTACTATTCAGTGGGAATAGGGGACAGGTGTGCGTAATGAAAGTTCCGGAGGGATCTGTGACAGAGCCTTTATGCTATTGTCCCCTTTGTGGTACCACCCATGTGTGTGACCCCTAATATGCATTATGCCGAGGGCAGCACTGTTTATGAAATAGGTATTAGCACAGATAAATTGCAGATGGTCAGTGATGACCTAATTATTAAAGACCCATAAACTGTATGTGTGTTCGTTTTCCAGTTCGCAATATTCCCTTATGTAATTGTACAGAACACAATGTTCACTGTAGATAATGGATAGGTCATATTGTGTCATGTTACAGAACTAGCTCTTAATGAATTCATACAACTATTAATCTCTCAATGTGCAGAATACATGCATTGAGTCTCTGTTTAATCGTTGTTGCTGTTGTTTATTAACATGTCATTCTCATTCAACTCGTAAACCTCAGTGGTATGTGCATCATATGTCTGCTGCCACCCTCTTCTGTGGAGAACATGAGCAAAGACTGGCCCCTTCATTTATCTATTGTAAAGAATTAATGCACATATGTTCTGTGAAATTGCATCTGATGACTTAAAGCATGTGCCAAACTCATTCCATGGATGGCCGAGAGTCTGAGGGTTCACTCCTCCGTTGTACTTGATTGATGAATTAAGATCACTAATTAGTAGGAACCTCCCCTCACCTGGTTGTTTAGGTCTTAATTGAAAGGAAAAACTAAAATCCTGCAGACACTCAGGCCTCCATGGAATAAGTTTGACACCCCTGACTTAAAGGGGAAATCTCAACCCTAATACAATGCCATACAACGCTCCTTCCGTGGCCTCCAACTGCTCTTAAATGCAAGCAAAACTAAATGCACGCTCTTCAACCGATCGCTGCCCGTACCTGCCCGCCCGTCTAGCATCACAACTCTGGACAGTTCTGACTTAGAATATGTAGACAACTACAAATACCTAGGTGTCTGTTTAGACTGTAAACTCTCCTTCCAGACTCACATGAAGCATCTCCAATCCAAAATTAATTCTAGAATCGGCTTCCTATTTCGCAACAAAGTAGCTCACCCAACTACCTCATCCCCATATTGTTATTTATTTTTTGCTCCTTTGCTCCCATGTCTCTACTTGCACATTCATCTTCTGCTCATCTATCACTCCAGTGTTTAATTACTAAATTGTAATTATATCGCCACTATGACCTATTTATTGCGTTACCTCCCTAATCTTACTTCATTTGCACACACTGAATATAAACTTTCTATTGTGTTATTGACTGTTTATTTCTTGTGTAGCTCTGTTGTTTGTGTCGCATTGCTTTGCTTTATCTTGGCCAGGTCGCAGTTGTAAATGAGAACTTGTTCTCAACTGGCCTACCTGGTTAAATAAAGGTGAAATAATAATCTTTACACCTTGTTAGGTTCTAATTATTAGAGTAAGAACTCTACGGACACTATAAAAGCTTAAACCAAGTTTATTTATCCCAAAGGATCAAACAGCTGTACAGACGACGACATATTCACACAAGCACTGATATTTAACCCTTTCTCCTATGCTGAGTCTCTTCCTACATATCTGAACAGTCAATGCATCTCTGTTGCTAGACAGAACCTTAGTGAGATCTGTTCTTCCTCACTTCATCTGATCTGACTTCTGCCCCAAAGTGCTTACTCCTCCCCAACTCACAGCTGTCATGGTGACTGGTACCAGACTGTGTCTCTTCTCCTCCCAAAGGATCCCTCCCATAGGATCCCTGATGGCTAACATAATGTAAACATTATACATTACCCTCTCTCCCTCAGTGACATGAATACATTCCAGTGGTCTTCTGGTGTGTATGCTTTAGTGAAAAAATGTTGGGATCAGGTACAACTACATTTATGCACCCCCAAAATAAATATTTATCAGCAATTTCCCTCACCTACAACTTCTCACTTGAATTAATGTTTTTATTTTTAAAGGGGTTTGGCGAAGGCTGAAGATTTATCAACGTCAACAGTGAAGAGGCGACTCCTGGATGCTGCCCTTCTAGGCAGAGTTCCTCTGTACAGTGTCTGTGTTATTTTGCCCATCTTAATCTTTTATTTTTATTGGCCAGTCTGAGATATGGCATTTTCTTTGCAACTCTGCCTAGAAGGCCAGCATCCCGGAGTCACCTCTTCACTGTTGAAGTTGAGACTGGTGTTTTGCGGGTACTGTTTAATGAAGCTGCCAGTTGAGGACTTGTGAGGCGTCTGTTTCTCAAACTACACACTCTAATGTACTTGTCCTCTAGCTCAGTTGTGCACCGGGGCCTCCCACGCCTCTTTCTATTCCAGTTAGAGCCAGTTTGCGCTGTTCTGTGAAGAGAGTAGTACACAGCGTTGTATGAGATCTTCAGTTTCTTGGCAATTTCTCACATGGAATAGCCTCAATTTCTCAGAACAAGAATAGACTGATGAGTTTCAGAAGAAAGTTATTTGTTTCTGCCCATTTTGAGCCTGTAATCGAACACACAAATGCTGATGCTCCAGATACTCAACAAGTCTAAAGAAGGCTAGTTTTATTGCTTCTTTAATCAGCACAACAGTTTTCAGCTGTGCTAACATAATTGCAAAAGGGTTTTCTAATGATCAATTAGCCTTTTAAAATGATACACTTGGATTAGCTAACACAACCTGCCATTGGAACACAGGAGTGATGGTTTCTGACAATGGGCTTCTGTACGCCTATGTAGATATTCCGTTAAAAAGAAATCTGCCATTTCCAGCTACAATAGTCATTTACAACATTAACAATGTCTACACTGTATTTCTGATCAATTTGATGTTATTTTAATGAACAAAAAATGTGATTCTCTTTCAAAAACAAGGACATTTATAAGTGACCCCAAACGTTTGAACGGTAGTGTATATTGTGAATTGCCCATAAGTAAAAAAAATCATTGAGATATGATTTATAGGCCATATCACCTAGTCCTAAATGGATTTTCATGTTGTTTGTTAAACTGTAAAGATTGTAAACACTCTGTGGTTGGTTGATGGAATCTGGCCTTACCCAATTCTTATTTCACTATAGATGAGTGGGTAACAATCCTCTTTGCCACCGTGCCATCTACAAACACAGTCTGCTCTTTCTCTTGCTCTCTCCCTCGCTCTCTCTTGCTCTCTCTCCCTCTCTCAGAGGAGCCTTAGCCTGCCTTTTGAACACTGCTTCCAGACTGCTTTGAAATATTGATCAATCCACCCCTTTCTCTCCCCTAAAACACCATATTTTACTGCAACTCACTGATTGTTTTTAGGGACATATAGATATATAGTGTATTTCCACAATTTAATCAAATTTGATTTGCTTTGTGAACAACATGTGTAGACTAATAGTGAAATGCTTACTTACTTACGGGTCCTTTTCCAACAATGCAGAGTTAAAGATAAAAAATATAAAACAGAAATAGTGACGCGAGGAATAAATAATGAATAACAATAACAAGTAAAAAATAACATAGCAATATACAGGGAGTACCAGTACCGAGTCGATGTGCAGTGTTCCGGGGTAATTGAGGTAGCTATGTACATATAGGTAGGAGCAAAGTGACTAAGCAACAGGATAGATGAAAGACTGCGCTGCAGCAGCAGTGGATTAGTAGAAGCAGCATATGTGGTGAGTGTGAAAGTGTGTGTGGCACCAGTATGTACACTATACAGTTGAAGTCAGAAGTTTACATACACCTTAGCCAAATACATTTAAACTCAGTTTTTCACAATTCCTGACATTTAATCCTAGTAAAAATTCCCCGTTGTAGGTCAGTTAGGATCACCACTTTATTTTAAGAATGTGAAATGTCAGAATAATAGTAGAGATAATTATTTATTTCAGCTTGTATTTCTTTCATCACATTCCCAGTGGGTCAGAAGTTTACATACATTAGTATTTTGTAGCATTGCCTTTAAATTGTTTAACGTTGGCCCAAACATTTTCAAACATTTTCTATAGGATTGAGGTCAGGGCTGTGTGATAGCCACTCCAATACCTTGACTTTGTTGTCCTTAAGCCATTTTGCCACAACTTTGGAAGTATGCTTGGGGTCATTGTCCATTTGGAAGACCCATTTGCGAACAAGCTTTAACTTCCTGACCAATGTCTTGAGATGCTGCTTCAATATATCCACATAATTTTCCATCCTCATGGTGCCATCTATTTTGTGAAGTGCACCAGTCCCTCCTGCAGCAAAGCACCCCCACAACATGATGCCGCCACCTCTCACGGTTGGGATGGTGTTCTTCGGCTTCCAAGCCCTCCCTTTTTTCCTCCAAACATAACGATGGTCATTATGGCCAAACAGTTCTATTTTTGTTTCATCAGACCAGAGGACATTTCTCCAGAAAGTACGATCTTGGTCCCCATGTGCAGTTGCAAACTGTAGTCTGTCTTTTTTATGGCTGTTTTTGAGCAATGGCTTCTTCCTTGCTGAGCGGCCTTTCAGGTTATGTTGATATAGAACTAATTTTACTGTTGACATAGATACTTTTGTACCTGTTTCCTCCAGCATCTTCACAAGGTCCTTTGCTGTTGTTCTGGTATTGATTTGCTCTTTTTGCACCAACGTACGTTAATCTCTAGGAGTCAGAACGCGTCTCCTTCCTGAGCAGTATGACGGCTGGGTGGTCACAGTGTTTATATTTGCGTACTATTGTTTGTACAGATGAACGTGGTACCTTCAGGCTTTGGAAATTGCTCCCAAGGATGAACCAGACTTGTGTAGGTCTACAGTGGAAAGCTGAAGAGTGGAGGCTGTCATTTTATTTTTGAAATTATTATTTTTTAATTATTGTTTATTACAAAAAACACAAGGAAGTGGTAACATTAAGTATTAGACCATGAAGGACAAAGAATACAGCCTCAAGACACTATCAAACATGTATCAGTCTTTCTGCAACAGAGCCATCCTTATGTGCGAGGGTGCGTGTGCATGATAGTGATATAAAATATATGTAATAGTTTCCTTTTTCATTATCACAATCTTGTGAAACCCGAACCCTCCAAGATCCCCCCCATAGTTCCTCAATAGCTGTCCCTCAACCTTTCGAGACCCCTCCCACAGTCCCACCCTGGAAGAAAAATAAATAAAAAATACAATTAATTCCATTCTCCACCCCCAAGAACCTCCCAATGCACCAACAACCAAGAGAATGAACTAAAGAGAATAAAGGAAAAGACAGAAGAAAACGGCAAACAATGCAAAAAAAATCAAACAAAATTATAAATTTAAAACAAAGGACATCAAGGACAACTGAAATCATAACAGCAATGCCATATGTTTGTGTGCATGTCTGGCACTATTACATGTATGTGTGTGTTCTTGTATATGTTTATTTGAATGAGAGTGTGTGTGTATATGCATGTGTAACATACACGGCATCAGCCTCAGGCAAACCGGCATTAGTTGTACAAACACTGCCACTTAGTGCCATTCAAATGTACTTTTATTATATCTTTTGACCATCATTCGCTCTCTCACACAGCAACTCCACTCCCACTTGTCTCCAATTCCACATACCAACCATCAGCTTCCCATCTATCTCTGCTGGCCACCCACTTCATGTCTCTACGCAACACAGATCTTTCAACTTTGCTATGATGTTTAACGTACAATTTCAATCTAACAGAATAGAATCTACAGATTGCATGTTGAAGATATACTTTTACTAAGAGTATTAGTAATTGACTGACCCGGTCTCTCCAGATCTCCTAACAGTACTATTTCTAGGGTCAATTTTAGATCAATGCTATGCATTTTCAGCCATTCATGAACCTGAGATCAGAAACAGGCTACCTGAGGGCAATACCAAAATAAATGGTCGATTGATTCTGTATCCTTACAACAAAATCTGCAGAGCTTTGATGATTTTATGCCCCAAATACTCAACATTTTGTTGGTGGCAAGAATTCTATATGATAATTTTAGCTGAAAAGCACGAAGTCTTGAATCTTGCGTTGTTTTATATATCAACTCATACACCCTGTACCATGGAACCGGTACATCAAATCTCTTCCCAACTATTTTGCAATCTGTATGGCACAGTTGTGAACATCCTGGTCCTCAAATGAAACTGGTGTACTTTCCTATGTATGCTATTTTTATTCCTTTGACAGTTTTGATCCTTTATATTGGGCAGACAGACGAGTTCCCTACCTCCTCCCACTGCCACCGCCTCCTCCATTTTTAGGGCAATGCTGTAATCAATTGGTTGTACTCTTGGATTGAGCAGACCTTCCCGTACAATTCTGATAACTCCATGAAGGACATAACTCTACCATTACAATATAATTTAAGAACAAAATAGTATTTTCAAACTTATTTCCTATAAATACAGGTATTTTATCAACCAGCACATTTGAGTTCAGCCATAATATTTTGTTATATCTTTTCAGGGGGATGAAATTGAAATTGTAGCCAGCTCTGCAATACTTGTTTGAAAAAGACAGATACTTTTTTCAAAGTATCATTTTCAAATAATCAAAAATGAGACATGGCAATCTGCATAAAGGCAAAATGCCATTTTTAAACAATGGATGAGCTTTTCTTAGTAATCTACTTGAGAACCATATAGGGTTCAAATAAATATTTTTTTGCTCATATGATTTGAAAAACAAATCTGGAGTAGGCAGCGCCATAAATGAGTAAATTGAGATATGACTAAGGAATTAATTAGGGTAATTTCTTAAGTTTTCTATTGAAAGTCATTGTGGAGAGCTTAGTTATATATTTTGTGATATGAATGCCGAGTATGTCTACTTCACCATCAGCCCATTTTATAGGTAAGCTGCAGGGTAATGTAAAAGTTGTATTTTTTAAGGATCCGATATGCAATACACTTATCATAATTAGGTTTTAGTCCAGAGATCACAGAAAAGTTATCTAGATCTTTAATGAGACATTGCAGAGATCTAGCTTGCGGACTTAACATAAAACTTGAGTCATCGGGACACCTTTGTTTTTAAGCCTTGGATTTCTAATCCTCTGTTGTTATTGGATCTGATTTTAATTGCTAGCATTTCGATGGCCATAACGAATAGATTTGGTGACAGCGGACACCCTTGCTTAACTCCTCTTGACAATTCAAAAGTCTCCTGAGAAGTAGCCGTTATTTACACCTGGAGTTGCTATACATTATTTTACCCATTGTATAAGAGAAATACAGAAATTGAAAAAAATCCAGGCATTTATAAATAAAATCCGGTCTTACTTTATCAAATGCCTTTTCAAAATCCGCTATAAATACCATTCCTGGCTTCTTATATGTTTCATGATGTTCTATTATTTCTAGTAGTTGTCATATATTATGTCCAATGTATCGTCCATGTAAAAAACCTGTCTGATCAGGATGAACAATACCTGGTAAAAACCTTTTAATTCTGAGTGCTATGCATTTTGCTAGTATTTTTGCATAACAACATTGAAGTGTTAGGGGCTTCCAGTTTTTTAGATAGACTGGGTTTTTATATTTGCCATCTGGGTCTTGTTTTAATAATAGAGATATCAGACCTTCTTGCTGAGTACCTGACAGACTACCATTTCTATAGGAGTAGGTAAAACAATCTAACAATGGAGCTTTTAGTATATCAATAAAATATGTGATGTACCTCTACCGGTATGCCATCAAGCCCTGGGATTTTTCCAGGCTGAAAGAATTTCATAGCCTCAAAAGTTATTCTTCTGTAATGTGGCCTTAGCACTGATCTTTCTGTACATTTGTTAATTTTCCATTTTTTATATTATTTGGAAATAATTCCTTACCGTAATCTTTATTCAGTGTGAAAGGATGAGACAGAAAAGAGAAAATCTGCCTAAAATAATTAGCTTCCTCTTTTCAAATATAATTTGGAGAATCATAGATTACTTTTTAAAATTGTAATATTTTTAACCTTTATTTAACTTAGCAAGTCAGTTAAGAACAAATTCTTATTTTCAATGAAGGACTAGGAACAGTGGTTTAACTGCCTTGTTCAGAGGCAGAACAACAGATTTTTATCTTGTCAGCTCGGGGATTCGATCTTGCAACCTTTCGGTTACTAGTCCAATGCTCTATCCAGTAGGCTACCTGGTGCCGCAAAAGGGGGACAAACTCCATATTTATGCCCATGATTTTGGAATGAGTTGTTCGATGGGCACACAGTTTTGGTAAATGTAGTGTATATGTGTGCATGTTATTTGATTGTGGGTGTATGTACTGGGTGTGTACTGTGTATGTGTGTGTGTGTGCTGGGGTGTCCGTGTAGGAACGTGTGAGTGTGTGGGTAGAGACCAGTGTGTGTGCATAGAGTTATTGCAAGAAAGTAAAAAAAAGGGTAAACGCAGTTAGTCAGGTTAGCCATTTGATTGGCTATGTAGCAGCCTTGTTTAGCAGTCTTATGGCTTGGAGGTAGAAGCTGTTCAGGGTCCTGCTGGTTCCAGACTTGGTGCACTGGTACTGCTTGCCTTCTTCAGACACTTTTTGGTATAGAAGTTCTGGATGGTGGGGAGCTTAGGCAGGTTACCTTCACGTTATTGAGCACAGGGACTATGGTGGTCCATTTGAAAGAAGTTAGGATGGGTAGAAAATGTCAGTGAAGCCACTTCCCAGCTGGTCAGTGCATGCTCCGAGTAAGCATTGTGGTTTTCTGTCTGGCCCCGCGGCTTTGCAAATGTTAACCTGTTTATAAGGTCTTGCTTACATCTCTACGGAGAGAGAGATCACACAGTCGTCCAAACAGCCTTTGCTCTCATGCATGGTTCAGTGTTGCTTGCCTCGAAGCTCGTTTGGAAGGGTCGCGTCGCTGGGCCACTGGGTTTCCCTTTTTAATCCCTGATAGTTTGCAAGCCCTGCCACATCTGTTGAGTGTCAGAGACGGATTAGTAGGATTCGATCTTCGACCGGTATTGACACTTTTCCCCTTTGTTGGCTCGTTGGAGGTCGGAGCATGATTTCTTATGTACGTACGGTCACTGTGGGGACGACGTGGTTAATGCACTTATTAATGGAGCCGATGAATGATGTGGTAAACTCATCAGTGTTGTCGGATAAATCCCAGAGCATATTCCAATCTGTGCTAGAGAAACAGTCCTGTGGTTTAGCATCCGCTTCATTGGACCACTTCCATCTTGAGCGTGTCACTGGACATCATGTGAACGCTATGGTATGTTATTCTATCAGGTATGAAGGTAAGACCCAGATGCAGACAATGTCAAATTAACAATGGTTTAATAATCCAACAGGAGCAGGCAATAGACAGGTTAAGGCCGGCAGGGGTCAGTAAAACAGAGGTGGGGGCAACTGTACCAGACGGCAGGCAGGCTCAGGGTAGGCAGAGGTCAATTATCCAGAGGTGGGGCAAAGGCACAGGTCAGCAGGCAAGCTCAGGGGCAAGCAGAGTGTTCAGGCAGGTGGGCTCAGAGTCAGGACAGGCAAGGGTCAACCAGGAGGGAGAGAAAAAGAAAGACTGGGGGAAAAAAACAGGAGCTGAGGCAAAAACGCTGGTTGACTTGACAAACAAGACAAACTGGCAACAGACGAACAGGGAACACAGGTATAAATACACAGGGGATAATGGGGAAGATGGGTGACACCTGGAGTGGGGTGGAGACAATCACAAAGACAGGTGAAACAGATCAGGGTGTGACATATTCATGTCTTGTGTCTGGGGGGGGGGGGGGGGGGGGGGGGGTCTGAATGTACTTACATCTCTCTGGTTTCTAATAGAAAAAAAATTCTGTGAATCTAATTCAATAACAATGACACTCTATTATATTATCTAATTCTAAGTAAAAGTGTTGTGGTGATTGAAACAATATTTTTTTTAAGTATATAAATTACATAAAAATAATTGTTTTTTTTTCATTTCTGTCCGCAGTTGTAGTATCTCCCTTATGCCCCTTCTCTCTCTTGGTTCTTGCTGATATTTTATTCATTGCATGGCTAATGAAGTGCCTGATAGACTGTAGAGCACTGTGGATGATCCTGAGCAGTTAATTTCTTGGTTTAGTTGGCAGCTGGCAGATGAAGGGCATGTGACGATTGGCGTTTACAGCCTTCATTCTGCTAGCCCCAGTTCTATGGTTCTATACATCTTTCAACAAATCCCTGAAAGAACCTCCTCATTGACCTGTAAACCTCAACACTTTCAGAAGTGGAAAAATAGGCCAGTTTCCAGGACACTGCAGTAGTTAGAGAAGTTCCAATGGTGTATGTTTTATCTCTGTAAAAACGATCCTTTTGTATTGACCTCCCAAATGTACTTTTCTTAGAAAAGTATTAAGGCACTTTATGATTGAATCTACCTCTGTAGGGTGCGCAAAGATCAATGGCAACTGCTGTCTAATAGCGTCTGTTTTAACCTGAAGCAGTAAGGCGGCAGTGAGCTTGGTGGGTATCTGTGCAGACAGCCCCCAGGCTCCGTGACACTCATTGATATGCAGCAAGAGCCTCTGAATGGGGTAAACAAGGGAGAAGGCGTCACACAGCCAGTGGAATATCTCAGGAGGCACCTGTTCAGCTCACGCTCTGGTTCAGCTGCACTCTACTTGTTCCTCACTTTGACTTTCTACTTCACATTCTGGGGGGGGGGGGGGGGGGGGGGGCTTCCAAGGGCTTGTCTCTCTCTTAGAAATGGTGGGCTGCTGATATAGATTGAGATAAAATTGTTACTTTGAGACATATAGTAGGTCATATTACTGTAGGCAGAAGTCTAATCGAGAGTCTATGGCATTTTATTTCAATATTTGGGAAAGGAAATATACTGTAGTAGTACAACAAGTCCCCCTGCAGTTTGATAGCCATAAACAACATGATTCAAAGGTATTTATGGGTGCATTGTTTTCCCCCACCATTCGCTGTGCAGAACAGATGTGGCAGGGGCTAGGTCTACATAAGGGTGCAAATTTTTAAAAAATCACAAAAGCTCTGACGAAGGCCGTGAGGCCGATACGTAAGTTTATTAAAGATCAGTGATACTATCAAGAGCAGTGTGCGGTTTCCTTTTTCTTTCAATATTTAGGAAAGGAAATATACTGTAGTAGTATAACAAGTCCCCCTGCAGTTTAATAGCCATGAACACCTTAATAAAAGGTATTTATGGGTGCATTGTTTTCCCCTACTATTGTTGGTTTTGTGAAGAAATTATTGTTCAGTGTTTTTACCCCCATTAATCCTAATGGAGGTGCTAAGCTGTTCTTGTTAATGAAAGGTTTCGAGCGGCCAGATTGGCATCTTGACCCCCAATACTTTTATGGAAACCATTTTGGGCTGGTGGTCAAGAGAATGGCTAAGGTCCAAGGATGGAATGTCTCATTGCCCAGATGATGTTAGGAGAGCTTAAAACATATTTCAGAGTGACAGAATGAGACCAAGAAGTCATTCTGGCAAGTTAGTTTTATATTGATCCTACCCCCAAAATCCCTTGGGCGTATTAAAAGGTAACCAGTGCCTTGACGAATCAGCAGGGCAGCCTACCCAACCTGTGTACAGCTAGAACAACCATGCATTAAGTGGCGTTGGCGAGCAGAGCTTCTCTCTCTCAGGCGAGACTGGGAACAGAAAAGTAAAGGCCACACAGAGGGTGTGGAGTGAGTAGAGAGTGTTCCCAGACAACGTGGCATGGGCTTTAATGAGTCTGGAGAAGCTTCATGTCCTCTACATGAATAAAGAGCTCCTTTACCAGCCCCTTCCCCGCCCCCATGCTCTCCAACCCCCTCATCTAAACAGGAAGGAGAGTGAGGCACACAAACAGAAATCTTTACCAAGCAGGTATATCTTATTTGTTCTCATTAGCACGATCATTGTAATATTCCAGTGATGAGAGCAGGAATACTGTTGTTTAAGTCCACTAACTGTTTTCGTTTTCTCTGCATTGCTTCACTATTTGTCCCTGTCAATTAGTCTCACGAAGCATTTTCTGTTCAGTGCAGTTATTTTTGTCTGAGCCTGAGTGGTGATGGCTCTTACAGCCACAACTCACCCTACATAACAACCTATTTGTTACTGTTAGCCAGACCACAGCAATCCCTGTGTTGTTTGCTAACATCTAAATGTAGATTATTTTGTGTGGATTTGTCTCATTTCATTTTGCTACTTTACCTCACTTTCAAAAGGATCTTAATGTGCTGTGTGTGTGACCACAGCTGGTGTCACAATCAGCAAGCTGTTTTGTACTTGTTTCCCTGTTTTGATAAATTCAAAAGGTCTTTGTTCATTTGCTTTCATTTGTGAGTCAGTTCTCTATGCAATATTCTTAACTCTGTTGTCTGTTTGTGAAGCTGTTTTTTCAAAGAAATTCCCATGGTGTCTTTACTTCTTCCCATTGTAGCATTCACTAAGTGACAATTTAGTATGATTTAAGAGTCATTTACCCTAATTAAGGTTTTACTATTGATATGGGTGCAGCACATCAACAATGAATATTTATCTCAAGTTGGGATATCTTGTTTTAATTCATTCATAATTGCTTTGGCAACTCAGAGCTCTGCACTGTTACTGTTTCTCAAATAATTACAACTGTGTCACCCAATGGGATGTTTGAGACTGGTAATTGGATTCCAATGTAAATTACTTTTTAAATGTTTCAAACCCAAGGAATAAAATGCTATTACATTTAAGAGCAGTGATTATATTTCAGCCTGTGAGTCATTATAATGCAATAACAGTCTCAGCACCAGTAACATTACACAAGGTTCTCATTATTCAATATGACTGTTAATGTGTGCAAATGCAAGGATTTGCTATGAGATCTGTTAGCTTTCCCTCTATTCCCTTTAACAGGTTTCACCAAGTGGTAGAGGCACCATCTGAAATGGCATATGTGATCGGTTTAGAGTGCATTAAAATCAATTTGGGTGAGAGTCTGGATGTATGACCGACCGATACATCAATACATGAAGAAATGTATGTTATGATTTAGCACGCCTTTCTGTTGATTGGGGAGGGAGAGTACCCAAAAGTCCCAGACCCATTTACGGCTTCACCAAATTGCAACAAAGAAAAGTATCCAATGAATTAAAGATCACCAGGAAAGCTGTTCACATTTGGTAGAATAATTTAATTGAAAACACTAAAGTATCAGGACATGCTGAAGTGATGTGGTATATCAGTGTGTGTGCGCGTGCGTGTACGACAGATGTGGGTCAAGAATTGGACTTTACAGTCACACAAAGACACACAAATAGACAAGAAGTGGAAGGTCATAGGAAACGATGCAAATGTAGCAACCCCTACAAAAATGTCCATTAATTATAATCCACATAATAATTCACATTTCCTGTCGCTGCAGTGTTATTTCCCTACTGTAGCAAACTGGCTCAAATGAAGATCCTACCATCTTTCAAGCATGTTGCAATGTGAAATGTGTGGGCAGCAGAAGCTGCAGCGTCATACAGTATGGCTGTGGTACTGTACAGACAGAATTAAAGCCAAGCTCATGCCTGCACCTGCCTGGTGGAAAATGCTATTTTACAGACTCCAGAGGGAAGGTATGCTGATAGCAGGTCCATTGAGAGAGAGGATGGAGGATTCAACACTGCTCCTGCCCTCAATCTCAGGCAGCACAGAACAATTTACACAGCCCCCTCCTCCCTCCACTTCCAGCAGTGCATGCAATGTACCAGCACCCTTTAGAGGAGCTCCCTACTCAGTGCTCTAACACCCCAGCAGATCTATCCAACCCTCTACCTTGTTCAATTCTTCAAAGTCACTCCTGCAGCAACACACATACACACCAGAAGAAGAATGTTCATTGAATTACCACAGTGAATTATTGTAATGTTTGTTTGTGTCATTTAATCCCATAAGGGATTGCCAATTGTCGATTTGACACAAAAATAAAATGTCATTCATTCATACACACTCGCTGCCATGTTTAAAGTTGAAATGGAAGATTAGTATTCTGTTCAATTATGGGATTTCTAATAAACTGGTCCGGTTTCAGGGCATCTACGTACAAATCGTTTTGTAGTGATTATGGTGCTACCCTATACGTCTAGGAAAATGCAATGCTGCAATGGTAAATCTCAAGTCATAGACTGTTCTCTCTGCTACTGCACGGCAAGCGGTACCATCTAAGTCCAAAAGGCTCCTTAAAAGCTTCAACCCGCAAGCCATAAGACTTCTGAACAATGAATCAAATGGCCACCCGGACCATTTGCATTGACCCCCCCTCCCTTTGTTTTGCTGCTGCTACTCACTGTTTATTATCTATGCATAGTCACTTTACCCCTACCTACATGTACAGGTACATATTACTCAATTACTTCGACTAACCTGTACCCCCTGCACATTGACTCGGTACCGGTACCCCCTGTATATAGCCTCGTTATTGTTATTTTATTGTGTTAGTTTATTTAGTAAATATTTTCTTAACTCTTATTTTCTTAAAACTGCATTGTTGGTTAAGGGCTTGTAAGTAAGCATTTCATGGTAAGGTCTACTACAGCTGTTGTATTCGGCACATCTGATAAATACAATTTGAATTGATTCATAATAATGTTTTAATATTCTTTATTTATTCAGGGAAAAACTCACGAGTGCCCTGATCACAGTAGCACAGCAATCAAATACAATATGAAACAAAACAGCAATCAAAACAATGTCAAATAAAAATACAGCACAATACAAAAATGTACAGAAAGCTGTTACATTCCTCAGCTACTATGTCCTCAATCAATACTTTAAATTGCCTGAGTGGCATATCAAGTGTGTGACCCAATTGTAATGTGTTTTGTAAATTGTTCCAGCAGTGAGCTGCATTCAATCTAAAAGTGGATATACATGTACCTAATCCGGTGGAGACCCGAGGAACCTCACGAGTTAACCAACCCTGTGAACGGGTATGGTAACTCAGGTTTTTGTACTTCAACAAGGAAGTTAGGTAAGTGATCTACATAACTTTAATGAGGACCAGCCAACCTTTTCATACAGGATGCAGTGAGTATTAAAACTGTCCCCTGTGATAAAGTAAAGGGCACTATGGTAGACGGCATCCAAAGGTTTAAGAGTAGTGGCTGCTGCAATCTGGTAAATGGTGTCACCATAGTCAAGAACTGGAAGGAAAGTTGACTGTACAATCTGCTTCCTGCTGTTAAGGGAGAGGAAAGATCCATTTCTTAAAAATAAGCCCATTTTAAATCATAGTGAATGAGCTAGTTAAAAAGCTATGTTAAATCCTTGTCAATCCATTTGGCATTTACTCAGATATTTATAGGCGGGAACCCGATCAATGAGAGAACTGTTCAATGAATACATATGTAGCCAATCTGATTTTTGTTGTTGTTGTGAAAACTAGAGAACATCTATTTTGTCTTGCCCACATTAAGTACAAGTTTTAAACCAACCGATCTCTAACTTAATAATATCTCTATTATTTATGTAAATAGAAAAGAGAACAGGTCCCAATACCGATACATCTTTCGTAATATCCAGGAAACTAGACTTAACACCATCATAAATCACACATTGTGTCCTGTCTGACAGATCATTCTCACAACACTTAAAAGAAGCCTGATCCAGGCCTATTTCGATAAACCTTTGAATTAAAATGTGGTGGTAACAGTGTCGAAGGCCTTGGAAAGATCTATAAATAAGGCATCATAATGATTTTTATGATCTAAGCACAAAATGCATTTGAGAGTTCTGCTGTTCTGTGTGGGCGATTGCCTTTTCATAGGGCTTGACTAACCTGAACTTCTGAGGTTCTACTTTGTTGAGCATAGGCACTGAACCCTAGTCCTCTAATGGAGGAGATAGAAACATGTCCCACATCTGCACAGAGAGACTGAAGGGAGGAGAGAGCCCAGATCCTTGCCACCCCTCTCAGGCCACTGCCCCTCCCAGCCCCTCCCAGGCAGCTGCCCTTCCCCTCACAGCTCCTCCCAGGCAGCTGCCACTCTCCTTCTAGCCCCTCCCAGGTGGCTGCCCCTCCCCTCCCAGGTGGGCCTTTGTACAGAGAGTGCAGACCCCTGTTGCATTATTCATCTATTCATGAGGCCAGGGTTATTTCTGGATGATGTATTGACATACATGTCATGCTCGTCTCATACGAGATGGAAGTGGAGAGGTGGAGTAGGGTAGATTATGTTTTTGCCTTGTCCTATTGTGTGTTATCGTCAGCCCCTGTGCTCCGAGTGAGGTGGAGGGGTCAGTACATCAGAACACCAACTTACTTATCCACCGCTAAAAATATAGAGCTGTCATATCTTGAATTTCCATCAGTTTGTATGAAATGCTGCTGGTGTTTTAAATGCACTGCACAAAAAGAACAGTGGCGCTATGGAAACTTCTCAATAGTGTGTGCGCTCTATGAAATATTACCATATTTCCTGTAGTGATGTGGAAAGAAATGTACACAGTTACATATCGAGGTAATATTTTTGACGACATATCTTATAGTTTTGACAATGTCCCAATATTATTTTTGCTCTAGTTTACCGTACCTGCACCAAAACGCCAGTATTTTTCCAAGCGCAGCGTTGTGAGTGTACATATTCCTTTTTATTTAGGATGACGCCGACAAAAACAATACAAAACAACCGTGCAGCTTGAGGGCTATGTGCCACAAACAAAGTTAACTACCCACAAAGCAAAGAGGGAAAGGGCTACCTAATTATGGTTGCCAATCAGAGACAACGATAGACAGCTGTCCCTGATTGAGAACCATACCCGGCCAAAACATAGAAATACAAAATCATAGAAAAACAAAACAGAGAATGCCCGCCCCACATCACACCCTGACCTAACCAAATAGAGAAATAAAACGGCTCTCTAAGGTCAGGGCGTGACATCCATCTTCTTTTTAAATAGGGAGACAATTTGTTTTCAGCACTTATTTCCACGACTGATCAAAACGTGCTTTCTCATTACTCTCGCTTGTCCCTCTGCAGCAGACATATGGTGAGCAATATGTTTGGAACATCGAATCGCAATAAAATAACAGTATCAAATCGAAATACATATAGAATCATGAAAATTGCAATACATATCGTATCGGCAAGTAAGTATCGTGATAATATAGTATCTTGAGGTCCCTGGCAACTCCCAGCCCTAATTTCCTGTTGTGTTCTGAAGTGGCTTTTCCCTCACAATGCTATGCTGATGCCCTGGAGAGGGTGGAGAGGGTCGACTGGCCTTTTCCAGTGCCAGATTGTCCATTATTAGTCTCTAATTGGCTCTTCTTCCACTAATAATGGAAATCCCTCCCAGTTGTTTTATCCTCCAACATTCTTTCATCATAGCTCAGACACGTACGTCTTATTTTCCTCAGACTGCTCCCTTCCTTTCAAACCTCGAGAGAACCTTTTCAAAGTTGTTTAATCCCTTTGAGGGGAGAAATACCCCCTCCTTCAATGTGCCCCTTTAGAGGTAACATTGAGACGGCTGTGAGGCAGATGAACAAAGGTGATGCATGCTTAAAAACATGTTAAAAAACAAAGAGCCTTGGTCAGAGGCTGATGCCTTATGCCCTCTGGAAGAAGAGTTCCTCAATAATGAAGCCCCCATAACACTGCTTATTAAACCCAGGCCGTTCTTGAGCATTCTACATCCCCATTGTTTGTATTGTAGCTGTTACCAACTATAGATGTGTGTGTTTGTGTATGTAATCCGTGTGTGGATGTCTGTGTTACTGTACCTAGTGAGCTTATAGGGCTCAGGTAGCCTTTGAATAGTGATGCATGAGTCCTGATAATGAGAAATCTGCTGATTCTCTATGCTCACCTTCACAGAGGCAGACTACAGTGCCTGCACTGTCAAGAGAAAACGCTGCTGGCATATTCACTGTGTTAGCTAATGGGATGGGGGTCACGTTGGTGTGTAGGGAGGGGGAGGGTGCAGGGAGGGGAGCCGTCAATCATGCCTAAGAGTCTACAGTGCTGACGAGATCCTCTTGTTAGTCCAGAGTGCAATCAATCATTTAAAAGCGTTCTCACTCTGGGACGGCACCTTCAATCACTGGAGTGACTTATGATGCAGCCTCAGCCCAGGGTGATTCTCAGTCGCATACACCAGACCAGCCTGCCAGCCAGCCAGTCAGTCAGCCAGTCAACCAGACATACTGTATTTCAACATGCCCTCTCCTTGTGTGCAGGTATCACATGGTGCCTGAATCGGCAGTAGTGATGTGTGGGAGTTTTCCTGTCTCTCACTGATGTCAATGTGCTTTCATGACACATCCGTTCTCATGGTTTCACCTCCCAAATGGATGTGGTTATGTATCATCTGTTCTGGTAGTGTATAGTCACTTTCTGTATGTCACCTTGCTCTTTTTTAGGTTGTTATCGAAGTCATGGATCACTTGTTAGGGAATGTTAGTGAGGGATGAGTGAGGAATGAGGGGGGGTCGAGGTGTTTTTGGAGTGGAGAGGAGAGCGGGTAACAGCAGCAGATTGCCTGATGTGATGTGATTGGTAAAAGGTGGGCTGAAGTGGACTTGAGTTTGCCTGCCTCAGAACATTCTGAGGGCCAACATGGCGGTTTATCATTTCCATGAATCCACACGCATACTTTAGGCTACATTACATACTCTGTAGAGTAGCTCAGAGGTAGAGGATGCAAGCTAGTAGCTACACATTAATTATATAATGTATATAATGTGTCATAGCTCTTCCCATCTCCCAAGAACCCCACACATTTCAACTGATGATGGGGTACTCATTGCATCAGTGCAGTTTTTCCCACCAGGCACAATTTAGAGGTTGGAAAACAAAGATATTTGCATTAAACTGGCTTTCCTCTGCCAGTTTTTTTTCTGCATTTGGATGATACGAAAATAAGTGGCTAGTTACCAGGGGTAGTGGTCCAGTTGGATCAGACTGTGAATGTGTGGATTGGACGAGATGAGAGCTGCCACCTGGCAGAGTGTGTTCAGATTACTGTGGGCCTGTGGAGGTTTGTTCTGTCTCGTCAGTTTTAACACAGTTGTTCATCAAAATCAATTCAGTAATATTTGTGATTTTTTTTAATGTTACGGTTGAATAGTTTTAGTCTCTGCTGATGTTTTTGTCATAGTTTTGAGAAATTAAGTCTGTTGCATGGATGTATTTAGGCAAGCCAACTACCTTTATGGCACACACACATTAAACATTATAAATAGTATTATAGACTATTGAAACAAACTGTATGGGAAAGATTGCAGGCTTGAGCCATCAGTTAGTAGCGTATGTGGTCCCACATTAAAACACATTACGTAACCATACAGCAGCATCGACTGTATGACTACATCATTCTGTGCCGTGAGGAGAAAGCTGAATGAGTAAATGCTCTGACATTATTACAATTAGTTGAACTGCTTTAGGAGGCCTTGTTCTTCTAATGAGGATTAAACAATGTCATATGCTAAGACTAATGAGGGCTGCTTTTACACATACTTTGATTTCCTAGACCCAAATGATAATTGGGTTTAGTGTTAATATAAAACATTTTCTGGAACATGGATTTTACTGACCAGTGACAGGACTCCTTTTGTATCTGCTGAGATGAAATTATTTTGGACATTACATATTTTATCCCTGCCAGAGGAGACAGTAGCTATGGATGTGTTTGAAGTTGTACTTCAATGAGTGCATTTGTACTGTTGGGTCAGCTGTATGAATATATTCAACCAGCACAACTGTGAGGGCAGACAGAATTAATCAACTCTGGCACATTGATATGCTGTAACCTGGTCATGGAATTCATGAGCGTGACTAGTGCTGTGAAGGTAATGGAATTTTGGATGATGGTTATTTGTCAGCCAAATGACCGCGGTCACTGTTATAACCGTTCAAATAGCAAAAAAAATAAAATAAAATGTTCTCCTCCCCTGACTGCATGTGCTTGTTTAAGGCAAGGAGTATCAGTTTCATCACGTTAAGAGTCCATGTTACAGCAGAAACGGATTCAGCCACATCTACGGTTATAACGGTTATCTTTTTCACCACGGTCTTTATCGATAATGGTCGGTTCTACGGTTCTATGATAATTGTGCCAGCCAAAGCGTGACCCTATTTTCAGAGTCAACTATCTTCAGCCAACCACTTCATTCCAGGATGGCGTAGCAGTCAGTTGTGTGTTGTTTTTATCTTTGTCTTATCCCGTGTAAATAGACCTTTTTTTTTCTCGTCTACATTTTAATCTAACTTTCTATCTATAAACAAAATATGCTTTAATGCAACCCGCCTCACCCAATGTGGCACAGATCTGTTATTTTTATTCCTTACAACTGGAACCTCCGTCAGGAGCTATCCAGCTAACTGGCTACTAGTCTTTGTTAGCCACGACAAGCAGTCTTCACCTTTTAGCTCAGACACTGCCAGCTTTAGCTCTCACAATACATGCCAGCCTGCACAGCGCGATATCAACCCAGATCATACATCACTGATTCATGCCGCTCTGGATCATTACACCGGATCATTGCAGCTAGCTAGCTGCTATCGAGTGGCTACTGTTAGCAAACGCCTCTGTCCCGAAGCAAGCACCAGTTAGCCTTGAGCTAGCCACGAGCTAGGCCCATATACCAACTAATTCTAGGGCTACAATACCTCTTTTGCCAATTGGCCTGGACCCTTTGTTGTTGACGCGGAGCCCCGCCGATCCATCACGACTGGTCTGCCGACATGGTCATCCGATGTGGTCTCAACGGGCTTTTCTGTTGCGACGTCGCCGAAGATCCATCTTCTTTCCCCGGCCCGCTAGCTTTCTAAGCGCCGTGTCTCCCACTCGCCTAACATAGTACTGACCTACTGACCTGACTCACCTATTGCTGTTCTTTGGACCCTATGATCACTCGGCTACACAGCTGATGCCCCCTGGTCTGTTTCAATAACACGGTACCTCATTATGTTTATCTGTCGGCCCCAGCCTCGAACTCAGGTCCTGTATGTACCTAACTGACCCGCTCTGCACATTCATCGCCATTTACCCATTGTTGTCTGAGCTCCCCCGATCAACACATGTAACTGCTTTATGCCTCTCTTTAATCTCAATATGCCTTGTCTACTGCTGTCTCGGCTAGTCCTTATTGTTTTATTTCACTGTAGAGCTCTCAGTCCTGCTCACCTTGCCTTAGATAGCTCTTTTGTCCCACCCCCCCCACCCCACACATCCGGAGACCTCACCTGGCTTAACTGGTCCCACCAGAGACGAAACATCTCTCATCGTCACTCAATGCCTGGGTTTACCTCCATTGTACTCACATCCTACCATACCCTTATCTGTACATTATGCCCTGAATCTATTCTACCACGCCCAGAAATGTGCCCCTTTTATTGTGCCCCTCTGTTCCCAGCGCATTAGACAACCAGTTCTTATAGCCTTTAGCCGTACCCTTATCCTACTCCTCCTCTGTTCCTCTGGTGATATAAAGGTTAACCCAGGCCCTTTAGCCCCCAGCATCACACCTATTCCCCAGGCGCTATTATTTGTTGACTTCTGTAACCGTAAAAGCCTTGGTTTCATGCATGTTAACATCAGAAGCCTCCTCCCTAAGTTTGTTTTATTCACTGCTTTAGCACACTACGCCAACCCTGATGTCCTAGCCGTGGCTGAATCCTGGCTTCTGAAATTGCCATCCCAAACTACAACATTTTCCTCCAAGATAGAACAGCCAAAGGGGGCAGGGGCGCAATCTACTGCAGAGAAAGTCTGCAGAATTCTGTCATGCTATCCAGGTCTGTGCCCAAACAGCTTCTACTTCTAAAAATCCACCTTTCCAGAAATACATCTCTCACTGTTGCTGCTTGCTATAGAGCCCCCAGTTGGCCCCACTTATCTTCAGAGTTGAACCCCAAATCTGCAACACGGGCACCCTCATAGATATCATCCTGACCAACCTGCCCTCTAAATACACCTCTGCTGTCTTCAGTCAGGATGTCAGTGATCACTGCCTCATTGCCTGCGTCCATAATGGGTCCGCGGTCAAACGACCACCCCTTATCACTGTCAAACGCTCGCTAAAACACTTCAGCGAGCAGGCCTTTCTAATTGAACTGGCCCGGGCATCCTGGAAGGATATTGACCTCATCCCTTTAGTAGAGGATGCCTGGTTGTTCTTTAAAAGTGCTTTCCTCACCATCTTAAATAAAAATGCCCCATTCAAAAAATGTACAACTAAGAACAGATATAGCCCTTGCTTCACTCCAGACTTGACTGCCCTTGACCAGCACAAAAACATCCTGTGGTGTATTGCATTAGCATCAAATAGCCCCTACATTTTGCAACTTTTCAGGGAAGTTGGGAACCAATATACACAATCAGCTAGGAAAGTAAAGGCTAGCTTTTTCAAACAGAAATTTGCATCCTGTAGCACAAATTCCAAAAGGTTTTTGGACACTGTAAAGTCCATGGAGAATAAGAGCACCTCCTCCCAGCTGCCCACTGCACTGAGGCTAGGAAACACTGTCACTAACGATAAATCCACGATAATCGAGGATTTCAATGAGCATTTTTCTACGGCTGGCCATGCTTTCCACCTGGCTACCCCTACCCCTGCACACCCCGCAGCAACTTGCCCAAGACACCCCCCTCCCCTGCAAAATATGGACCTCTATAAATCAGCTGGGCTAGACAATCTTGCCCCTCTCTTTCTAAAATTATCCATCGCAAATGTTGCAACCCCTATTACTAGCCTGTTCAACCTCTCTTTCGTATTGTCTGAGATCCCTAAAGATTGGAAAGCTGCCGCGGTCATCCCCCTCTTCAAAGGGGGAGACACTCTAGACCCAAACTGTTATAGACCAATATCCATCCTGCTCTGCTTTTCTAAAGTCTTCAAAAGCCAAGTTAACAAACAGATCACCGACCATTTTGAATCCCATCCCATTCTCTGCTATGCAATCTGGTTTCCGATCTGGTCATGTGTGCACCTCAGCCACACTCAAGGTCCTGAACGATATCATATCCACCATCGATCAAAGACAGTACTGTGCAGCCGTCTTCATCGACCTGGCGAAGGCTTTCGACTCTGTCAATCACCGCATTCCTATCGGCAGACTCAACAGCCTTGGTTTCTCAAATGACTGCCTCGCCTGGTACACCAACTACTTCTCAGATAGAGTTCAGTGTGTCAAATCGGAGGGCCTGTTGTCCGGACCTCTGGCCTGTCTATGCGGGTGCCACAGAGTTCAATTCTCGGGCTGACACTTTTCTCTGTATATATCAATGATGTCGCTCTTGCTGCTGGTGATTCTCTGATCGAACTCTACACAGACGACACCATTCTGTATACTTCTGACCCTTCTTTGGACACTGTGTTAACTAACCTGCAGACGAGCTTCAATGCCATACAACACTCCTTCCATGGCCTCCAACTGCTCTTAAATGCTAGTAAAACTAAATGCACGTTTTTCAACTGATCATTGCCCGCACCCTCCCGCCCGACTAGCATCACTACTTTGGACGGTTCTGACTTAGAATATTTGGACAGCTACAAATACCTGGGTGTCTGGTTAGACTGTAAATTCTCCTTCCAGACTCACATTAAGAATCTCCAGTCCAAAATTAAATCTAGAAATTGGATTCCTATTTCGCAACAAAGCCTCTTTCACTCATGCTGCTAAACATACCAAAACTGACTATCCTACCAATCCTTGACTTCGGCAATGTCATTTACAAAATAGCCTCCAACACTCTACTCAGCAAATTGGATGCAGTCTATAACAGTGCCATCCGTTTTGTCACCAGAGCCCCATATACTACCCACACTGCGACCTGTATGCTCTCAAACCCACTGGCTCCAGGTCATCTATAAGTCTTTGCTAGGTAAAGCTCCGCCTTATCTCAGCTCACGGGGCACCAAGGCAACACCCACCCGTAGCATGCGCTCCAGCAGGTATAATTTCACTGGTCATCCCCAAAGCCAACTCCTACTTTGGCCGCCTTTCTTTCCAGTTCTCTGCTGCCCAATGACTGGAATGATTTGTAAAAATCACTAAAGCTGGAGACTTATATCTCCCTCACCAACTTTAAGCATCAGCTGTCAGAGCAGCTTACTGATCACTGCACCTGTACACATCCCATCTGTAAATAGCCAAACCAATTGCCTCATCCCCATATTGTTATTAATTTTTGCTATTTTGCAGCCCAGTATTTCTACTTGCACATCATCATCTGCACATCTATCACTCCAGTGTTAATGCTACATTTGAATTATTATAATTAATTATTCGCCACTATGGCCTATTTATTTCCTTACCTCCCTAATCTTACTACATTTGCACACACTGTATTTAGATTTTTCTATTGTGTTATTGACTGTACGTTTGTTTATTCCATGTGTAACTCTGTGTTGTTGTTTTTTTTTGCACTGCTTTGCTTTATCTTGGCCAGGTCGCAGTTGTAAATGAGAACTTGTTCTCAACTGGCCTACCTGGTTAAATAAAGGTGAAATAAAATTTCAATAAAATCCTTGTACTGTATGTCGATTACATGGACCTGCAAGTGATTGCCTGTTTTATTGTTTCGGGAGAGTAACTATTCCCAAAGCATTCATGCTAAACGGCATGATATAATAAAAGTGGATTGTAAATTTGTTGATATGGTGTAAATAAAGAGTAAATAAACCTTTGGCTGACTGAATAACAGCCCTGTCTGTGTGCTGTGGAGTTGTGGAGGATTAGGGACAGTTAGGAGCTCTTTCTATGCATTCTGAGGCAATTTCACACCTTGTAAATTTAGAGGACAGAACTTCTAGATAAACAGGAGTAAGTTCTGAATAAAGCTGAAACTTACGATGCATAGCATGCCCATCTCCAAGTTAAGATGAACACTCTTACTAACAATAAAATTAACAAAACTACTATATTAGACGGTACAGTGCCATCTGAAATTATTGACAGCCTTGATAAAGACACTGCATAAAATATTGACACTGCATGAAATAAATAATTAAAATACTGAGCTATATTGTATGAAAATAACTGGAGAAATTATATTATTTTATTCAAATACAATTGCTCAGAGAAAGAGATTTTGTTTATAATAATACTTTTTTTCTCAAACAGGTAGGAGTCAAAATGATTGACACTCCTGTTTTTTCAAACACCTGTCAATGCCTCATCTTGCAAGGATAAGTGTACTCAGACTTTTACTAAAATGTTTAATGAGTTGGAGAACACATTGGGGGGGATCTTAGACCATTCCTCTATACAGAATCCTTCCAGAAGCTCGCTATCCTGTCTGTGACTGCCCTCTTTCATTCAAACCACAGGTTTTCATTGGGTTTCAAGTCCGGAGACTGAGATGACCATTGTAAAATGTTGATTTATTTAGGCCGAATAACATTGTCTTTGTGGATTTGAATGTGTGCTTGGGGTTAAGATCCAGAAGTTTCAGCCTCCTGGCAGAGGCAACAAGGTTTTTGGCTAAAATGTCCTGATACTGGGTAAAGTTCATGATGCCGTTGACCTTTTTTAAAATGTATCGAACCTTTATTTAACATGGTAAGTCAGTTAAGAACAAATTCTTATTTATGAACCCTAACCCTGACAACGCTGGGCCAATTGTGTGCCGCCCTATTGGACTCCCAATCATGGCTGGTTGAGATACAGCCTGGAATTGAATCAGGGTCTGTAGTGACACTTCTAGCACAGAGATACCGCTGTGCCAATAAAATATTGTTTGGAGGATGTAGTTGCCTTTTAACTCATTTGTGCACCTAGCAAGAGACCATTTGGCTAGTGGTGTTTCTGTACTGTACAATGGTCTACATGTCATGGGAGAGTTTGATAAACTCAAATCATCATGATATGAATTTGGCAAACCTACTTTGCAGTCAATATTTAATTGGGATTTTTATTTTTATGAAAGAAATTATGAATGAATTGCTCATCGCAAAGGTTCAACCAAGACCGTTTCAATACCTGGTTTGCATATCTGTTGCCTTAGTTAGCATTTACTGGTAGATATCATAAGTTAAAACAACGCTCTTCCTACCTGAAAGATGATATTCCATCGAAACTAGGATATTTGTGCGGCACACGTGATATTTCACATGCTTTGCGTTTGAGTACGCTATTTTCTGCATGATTTCTCAATTGTACTACATAATTGATGCTGTGTATTGTATACCTCCACTACACTACTTTGATACACTTCAGTGGGGATTAAGAAGTGAGTATACACAATGTCCACTGAAAAATAAGTGGGCATACGCCATATACCTGCTTATAGCCTCCACTAAACCACTGAATATGACAGGTTAAGAGGAGAAATAACACACTTGCAATACTACAACAGTAATTTATGGCTGATTATGACACGTACATAACAGTGTATTCACCCACAAAACCTACAAACCTCTCAATTGTGCATCTGCATCTGTAAAAGTTTGTGAAGGTTCTAGGTGACAAGCCAAATTTCTTCAGCCTCCCGAGGTTGACGAGGCACTGTTGCGTCTTCTTCACCACGCTGTCTGTGTGGGTGGACCATTTCAGTTTGTCCGTGATGTGTATGCCGAGGAACATAAAACTTTCCACTTTCTCCACTACTGTCCCATCGATGTGGATAGGGGGGTGCTCCCTCTGCTGTTTCCTGAAGTCCACGATCATCTCCTTAGTTTTGTTGACGTTGAGTGAGAGGTTATTTTCCTGACACCACACTCTGAGTGCCCTCAACTCCTCCCTGTAGGCCGTCTCGTCATTTTTGGTAATCAAGCCTACCACTGTAGTGTCTTCTGCAAACATGATGATTGAGTTACAGTCATGGGTGAACAGGGAGTACAGGAGAGGGCTGAGAACGCACCCTTGTGGGGCCCCAGTGTTGAGGATCAGCAGAGTTGAAATGTTGTTTCTTACCTTCACCACCTGGAGGCGGCCCGTCAGAAAGTCCAGGACCCAGTTGCACAGGGCGGGGTCGAGAACCAGGGTCTCAAGCTTAATGATGAGTTTGGAGGGTACTATGGTGTTGAATGCTGAGCGATAGTCAATGAACAGCATTCTTACATAGGTATTCCTCTTGTTAAGATGGGATAGTGCAGTGTGATGGCGATTGCGTCGTCTGTGGACCTATTGGGGCGGTAAGCAAATTAGAGTGGGTCTAGGGTCTCAGGTAGGGTGAAGGTAATATGATCCTTGACTAGTCTTTCAAAGCACTTCATGATGAGAAGTGAGTGCTACGGGGCAATAGTCATTTAGTTCAGTTAGCTTTCTTGGGTACAGGAACAATGGTGGCCATCTTGAAGCTTGTGGAGACAGCAGACTGGGATAGGGATTGATTGAATATGTCTGTAAACACACCACTCAGCTGGTCCGCGCATGCTCTGAGGACGCGGCTAGGGATGCCGGCTAACATGTGTAAATGTTTTGCTCACGTCGGCCCCGGAGAAGGAGAGCCCACAGTCTTTGGTAGCGGGCCGTGTCGATGGCACTGTGTTGTCCTCAAAATGTTATGTTTACCATATTAAATTATCATTGAATTTGTGCTCACATTGATGTCAGACATGCACCTACCCCAATGCTCTGTAGCTGATGACTGGTATGAATGTAGGATCATATTTTAGTAGCAGGACAACACACTCTCTTCTTGACGGATGACTATCATAAGGGCATGTACGTGACTTATATGATTATGATGGTCATAATGCTTCTTGACGGTGTCATAAAGTTTATTTTCTTAGTCCAATGGTGCATCCGTAAATTCGCTCTGGCCATCTACTCCGATATCAGAGCGCTCTCGTCTCAGTGTGCCAGAGCGCAGAATAACTGACGAATTTATGAACGCTCAACATGCATTGAATATGGCCTCTCTGTGTTAGTGATCGTTGTTTAACAGTCTGATGGCCTTGAGATAGAAGCTGTTTTGCAGTCTCTCGGTCCCAGGTTTGATGCACCTGTACTGACGGCGCCTTCTGGATGGTAGCGGAGTTAACAGGCAGTGGCTCGGGTGGTTGTTGTCCTTGATGATCTTTTTGGCCTTGCTGTGACATCGGGTAGTGTAGGTGTACAGGAGGGCAGGTAGTTTGCCCCCGGTGATGCAATGTGCAGACCACACCACCCTCTGGAGAGTACTGTTTGATGCAAGTCTTACTGCTAAAAACTATGTGTATGTCTCATCAGCCATGTTGGAAAGGGGGCTTGGCTCAGCTTGGCTTGCGTCTCTCCCACCAAACTGTTTATCATGGCTTCCAGATGAGAGGCCTTTGATGCCGGTTATCATTGCGCCAGTTAAGAGGAGTGGCAGAGAATATTGGCAGTTCAGCCATCAGTATGCAGGCAGTGCAGCTCTTCTGGACCAGTGCCAGGAGAATACAGTATTATGATCCCCAGTTCATTGAAAAATCCAGCAGCTCCATGCAGCATGCTATAAGCCAATCTGACTGACGCTTTGAGAGCTGCAGTTAAAATATTTGCAGAACTGCTGACTAGAAGATGGGGGAATGAGGAATGAGCGATGGTTTAATCCGATTCTAGCAGGGTGTTATACACACCTTCATCCATGCCAGACCTGTTGTCCTGGCCCCTGAACCATGCAGCTAGGTAATTACTGCTGTCTGACAACCACAGACATGCACGCACACACACACACACACACACACACACACACACACGCACACACACACACACACACGCACACACACACACACACACACACCACACTACACCACACTACACACACTCACTTTACATTCTGACAGGATTATTTCAAAGAGATTTGAAAATTAAAGTGGGCTAATATGTTGTTTTATTGCACCAGAATTATGTGGAGTTATCAAACTACACAGTACATTGGGTTTAGTGCTTAAGTGAGTAAGATTCAAGAATTGAAAACACTCGCCCTTATTATAATGTTTTAGTTTTCGGTTCTTCTAAACCAGGAATGGGCAACTTTGATAGGGGTGGGGGCCACAAAAAAACAGAACTCATCATGAGGGGCTGCAGTGACTCGTGGGTCTGCGTACCCACATCCATTTTTAACGGCCCCCCTCTCGATCCGCAAAGATCACATATTTACATTTGAATGTTTTAAATTTCTTGCAATTCTGCACATTTTGCAATGGGGCATAGAGAAAATGTTAACATTTTAAAGCAAGTTTTCTGCGATTATACAACATTTTGCCATGGGGTGGAGAGAAGATTTTGCTATTTGATAACTAATTTCATGCTATTCTATTCATTTTTTTTTGGGTTTTGCAACACATTTCCTGCATTTCTACACATTTTGCCATAGGGTGGAGACAAATGTTTGCAGTTTTTAATATGACAACTGATGATCAATTTATGACATTTTTTACAGGTCTGCGGTTCTAGAAAAGGTGGGCTGCCAGTTGCCCATCCCTGTTCTAAAATGTTCTACTTTACTTAGAAGCTAGCTTTGAGGATAAATAATAATCCCTAAAAAGAGAAAACATGTAATGTTCCCATATTTAGTTGATTTACATTAAATGCCACTGCAAAATAGGTTTCGGAACAGTAACAGTGATTTTGTATAATTAATTAAGATGCAGTTATGAGTGGAGTCACAAATATTTTTCAGTGTGTTTTCTAAGGTATTACACATTTATAATGGGTCTGTGGAGCTTTATTCCCCACTTAATTTTTCCACAATGCATAAACTAATCCAAATAGCTTTTTATATTCAACAGACCACTCAATGTGTACGTGTCTGGTACATTTTAAAATATAAATTACCGTATGCATATTCTAAAAAAAACAGGGCCTCGACGCATTGTAGCATCTCACAGTGTGCACATGCTGTATAGTTAACGAGTCTGCAGATGACAAAATCTATTATTCACTTATACTAGTTATAAAAAAGATATTGCACAGCAGCTGTATGTTTTCAACGTTTTTCATTGGAACCCCTCCATCCCTATTCTTGAACCTGTTGTTTTTCATCCTAATAGACAACAGTTAAAAGTAGTCCGTCACCCACATACAAATTGTATTTCATTGTTAAAGAGACAAAACAACCCAAGAGAGCTCCATTTAAATTAGCACTCAAGTTATTGAAAAAAAAAATCCTGTTGAAGAAAAATATCCCAAGTATAAATACCGTAATGTACACACATTTAAGGGAAGAGAAAATGTTTTGATGTTTGCAAACATCAATCGTTGGCCTTAAGGAATTTGTCTTATGGGTTTACTCTGATGTCATTGGCCTCCCCCTTGCTTGTGGGAACAACAGAAAGGGAAAAGGGGATACCTAGTCAGTTGTACAATTGAATGCCTTCAACTGAAATGTGTCTTCTGCATTTAACCCAACCCCTCTGAAACAGAGAGGTGCGGGGGGCTGCCTTAATCGACATCCACGTCATCAACGCCCGCTGAACAATAGGAGCAAAAAGGACAAAAGAGGAACCCCCCCCCCCCCCCCCCCCCCCCCCCGGACTTGTGCCATGTCATATCATACCTGGACCACCTATTGAGATGTGGCTAAGTTTGTTAAGTAAATCAGGTGATAAATGAGGTGAAAAGGAGACAGGAGTATGTCTTAAAGACATGGCTGTGTGAGACTCATCAGCAATGACTAGGGCCTAATGGGACAGCACACAGAGAGGGTGCTCTCTTTCTCAACCACACAGAGACATCGATAAATCAATGGGACTGGACTGGGGAGGATGTTTGGTTACAGAGCCTGAAATAATGACTGCACAGTGCCTTCTGAGAGTATTCACACCCCTTTACTTTTTCCTCATTTTGTTGTGTTACAGCCTGATTTTAAATGTAGATTTTTTTTGGTCACAGGCCTACACACAATACCCCATAATGTCAAAGTGGAATTATGTTTTTATTATTTTTTAGTTTTTACAAATGTATTTAAAATACAAAGCTGAAATGTCTTGAGTCAATAAGCATTCAACCCCTTTATTATGGCAAGCCTAAATAAGTTCAGGAGTACAAATATGCTTAACAAGTCACACTGTGTGCAATAATAGTGTTTAACATTATTTTTTTGATGACTACCTCATCTCTGTACCCATACATACAATTATCTGTAAGGTCCCTCAGTCGAGCAGTGAATTTCAAACACAGATTCAACCACAAAGACCAGGGAGGTTTTCCAATGTGAAATTATTAATTGCACTTTGGATGGTGTGTCAATACACCCAGTCACTACAAAGATACAGGGGTCCTTCCCAACTCAGTTGCCGGAGAGGAAGGAAATCGGTCAGGGATTTCACCATGAGAACAAAAGGGACTTTAAAATAGTTAGAATTTAATGGCTGTGATAAGAGAAAACTGAGTATGGATCAACGACACTGTAGTTACTCCACAATACTAACCTAATTGACTGTTTTCAACCAGGCACTAAGGGCCCAATTCCAACTTGGGAAACTAAGCCTTCCTTATGCACGTCTTTACTATACATTTTATTTATTTATTTATTTATTTTATTTTACCTTTATTTAACCAGGTAGGCAAGTTGAGAACAAGTTCTCATTTACAATTGCGACCTGGCCAAGATAAAGCAAAGCAGTTCGACAGATACAACAACACAGAGTAACACATGGAGTAAAACAAACATACAGTCAATAATAAAGTATAAACAAGTCTATATACAATGTGAGCAAATGAGGTGAGAAGGGAGGTAAAGGCAAAAAAGGCCTTGGTGGCAAGGTAAATACAATATAGCAAGTAAAACACTGGAATGGTAGTTTTGCAATGGAAGAATGTGCAAAGTAGAAATAAAAATAATGGGGTGCAAAGGAGCAAAATAAATAAATAAATTAAATACAGTTGGGAAAGAGGTAGTTGATAGGGCTAAATTATAGGTGGGCTATGTACAGGTGCAGTAATCTGTGAGCTGCACTGACAGTTGGTGCTTAAAGCTAGTGAGGGAGATAAGTGTTTCCAGTTTCAGAGATTTTTGTAGTTCGTTCCAGTCATTGGCAGCAGAGAACTGGAAAGAGAGGCGGCCAAAGAAAGAATTGGTTTTGGGGGTGACTAGAGAGATATACCTGCTGGAGCGTGTGCTACAGGTGGGAGATGCTATGGTGACCAGCGAGCTGAGATAAGGGGGGACTTTACCTAGCAGGGTCTTGTAGATGACATGGAGCCAGTGGGTTTGGCGACGAGTATGAAGCGAGGGCCAGCCAACGAGAGCGTACAGGTCGCAATGGTGGGTAGTATATGGGGCTTTGGTGACAAAACGGATTGCACTGTGATAGACTGCATCCAATTTGTTGAGTAGGGTATTGGAGGCTATTTTGTAAATTACATCGCCAAAGTCGAGGATTGGTAGGATGGTCAGTTTTACAAGGGTATGTTTGGCAGCATGAGTGAAGGATGCTTTGTTGCGAAATAGGAATCCAATTTCTAGATTTAACTTTGGATTGGAGATGTTTGATATGGGTCTGGAAGGAGAGTTTACAGTCTAACCAGACACCTAAGTATTTGTAGTTGTCCACGTATTCTAAGTCAGAGCCGTCCAGAGTAGTGATGTTGGACAGGCGGGTAGGTGCAGGTAGCGATCGGTTGAAGAGCATGCATTTAGTTTTACTTGTATTTAAGAGCAATTGGAGGCCACGGAAGGAGAGTTGTATGGCATTGAAGCTTGCCTGGAGGGTTGTTAACACAGTGTCCAAAGAAGGGCCGGAAGTATACAGAATGGTGTCGTCTGCGTAGAGGTGGATCAGAGACTCACCAGCAGCAAGAGCGACCTCATTGATGTATACAGAAAAGAGAGTCGGTCCAAGAATTGAACCCTGTGGCACCCCCATAGAGACTGCCAGAGGTCCGGACAACAGACCCTCCGATTTGACACACTGAACTCTATCAGAGAAGTAGTTGGTGAACCAGGCGAGGCAATCATTTGAGAAACCAAGGCTGTTGAGTCTGCCGATGAGGATGTGGTGATTGACAGAGTCGAAAGCCTTGGCCAGATCAATGAATACGGCTGCACAGTAATGTGTCTTATCGATGGCGGTTAAGATATCGTTTAGGACCTTGAGCGTGGCTGAGGTGCACCCATGACCAGCTCTGAAACCAGATTGCATAGCAGAGAAGGTATGGTGAGATTCAAAATGGTCGGTAATCTGTTTGTTGACTTGGCTTTCGAAGACCTTAGAAAGGCATGGTAGGATAGATATAGGTCTGTAGCAGTTTGGGTCAAGAGTGTCCCCCCCTTTGAAGAGGGGGATGACCGCAGCTGCTTTCCAATCTTTGGGAATCTCAGACGACACGAAAGAGAGGTTGAACAGGCTAGTAATAGGGGTGGCAACAATTTCGGCAGATAATTTTAGAAAGAAAGGGTCCAGATTGTCTAGCCCGGCTGATTTGTAGGGGTCCAGATTTTGCAGCTCTCTCAGAACATCAGCTGAATGGATTTGGGAGAAGGAGAAATGGGGAAGGCTTGGGCGAGTTGCTGTTGGGGGTGCAGTGCTGTTGACAGGGGTAGGAGTAGCCAGGTGGAAAGCATGGCCAGCAGTAGAAAAATGCTTATTGAAATTTTCAATTATGGTGGATTTATCAGTGGTGACAGTGTTTCCTATCTTCAGTGCAGTGGGCAGCTGGGAGGAGGTGTTCTTATTCTCCATGGACTTTACAGTGTCCCAGAACTTTTTTGAGTTAGTGTTGCAAGAAGCAAATTTCTGCTTGAAAAAGCTAGCCTTGGCTTTTCTAACTGCCTGTGTATAATGGTTTCTAGCTTCCCTGAACAGCTGCATATCACGGGGGCTGTTCGATGCTAATGCAGAACGCCATAGGATGTTTTTGTGTTGGTTAAGGGCAGTCAGGTCTGGGGAGAACCAAGGGCTATATCTGTTCCTGGTTCTACATTTCTTGAATGGGGCATGTTTATTTAAGATGGTCAGGAAGGCATTTTAAAAAAATATCCAGGCATCCTCTACTGACGGGATGAGGTCAATATCCTTCCAGGATACCCCGGCCAGGTCGATTAGAAAGGCCTGCTCGCTGAAGTGTTTCAGGGAGCGTTTTACAGTGATGAGAGGAGGTCGTTTGACCGCTGACCCATTACGGATGCAGGCAATGAGGCAGTGATCGCTGAGATCTTGGTTGAAGACAGCAGAGGTGTATTTAGAGGGGAAGTTGGTTAGGATGATATCTATGAGGGTGCCCATGTTTAAGGCTTTGGGGAGGTACCTGGTAGGTTCATTGATAATTTGTGTGAGATTGAGGGCATCAAGTTTAGATTGTAGGATGGCTGGGGTGTTAAGCATGTTCCAGTTTAGGTCGCCTAGCAGCACGAGCTCTGAAGATAGATGGGGGGCAATCAGTTCACATATGGTGTCCAGAGCACAGCTGGGGGCAGAGGGTGGTCTATAGCAGGCGGCAACGGTGAGAGACTTGTTTTTAGAGAGGTGGATTTTTAAAAGTAGAAGTTCAAATTGTTTGGGTACAGACCTGGATAGTAGGACAGAACTCTGCAGGCTATCTTTGCAGTAGATTGCAACACCGCCCCCTTTGGCAGTTCTATCTTGTCTGAAAATGTTGTAGTTTGGAATTAAAATGTCTGAATTTTTGGTGGTCTTCCTAAGCCAGGATTCAGACACAGCTAGAACATCCGGGTTGGCAGAGTGTGCTAAATTTCTCAGTGGTTGGTATTCAGACTTACCTTATGATGGTGCGTAATGGACTATGCAGTCATGGTTCCCTTGCATGTGCTGAATACATGTAATTCAACCACTGAAAACCCTCCCACTTGCTGGCCAACAAATTGTCTAATGGAGTTTTAATTAAACAGGGGTTTCAGTACATTTATCTTAAGCCATCCCTTTAAATACGGTGTACCCCCTAAGGTTGATGTCTGTGTGGAAATCTAATTACCATAATTAAAATATCCCCAGAAAAATCTTTAAGTTTAAACTAGAGATATGTTTTTTGCATTGGATAAATTTCAATCCAACGCATCCGCCTATGTCACACCCACTATTATGACCCTTCTATGGAAAGATGAGACTATCCCCTCATTTCAAAAACAGTGATTGATAGGCAGCTTAAACCTCTTGAATTATTGGGTTCCAATACACATTTAGATGTGTGAACAGCCATCCACAACAACCACAAATAGCAAAATGAGAGAGCAGCAGTGTGATTCACATCAACGCGCTATGTAGATCAATAATAAGTGATATCCATATCGCCGTTGACTTCACCACTGCTGTCATCCTTACCTCCAAGCGTTTAATCAAGTTGGATAATCTTTGGATGCCAACCATTGGAAGACATAGCTTGGACTGGAGCCTACAAAAAAGCCTACTCCTGCTCTTTTCCCATGATCCATCAGACACATTTGGTGTGTCATCATAGTGGTCTCTAACTTGTGGTCAGACTCGCTCAGGTGGAACATCTTTTCTGAAGTTAAAAGTAATCCTCTAAGTAATCATTTTTATAAGCTTCTGTAATCTGATTACTATATTTTTTGCTGGTAACGTAACGGATTACAGATACCGTTTTTTTATAATGCCTTACATATACATATAATCATTATTCTCCAACCCTGCTGAGGACAGACGATTTTTACACGCTATGCACTTGGCAGTCCAGTTCTGTGAGTTTGTGTGGCCTACCACTTCGCTGCTGAGCCATTGTTGCTCCTAGATATTTCCACTTCACAATAACAGCACTTACGGTTGACCAGGGCAGCTCTAGCATGGCAGAAATTTGACAAACTGACTTGTTGGAAAGGTGGCATCCTATGATGGTGCCACGTTGAAAGTCACTAAGATCTTCAGTAAGGCCATTCTACTGCCAATGTTTGACAATGGAGATTGCATGGCTGTGTGCTCGTTTTTATACACTTGTCAGCAACAGGTGTGGCTGAAATAGCCGAATCCACTATTTTGAAGGGGTGTCCACATACTTTTGTATATATCTGTTTTGGAGAGCCTTTATGCACGAAATATATACTGAGTGCACAAAACATTAAAGACACCTTCCTAATATTGAGTTCCATCAATAAGTCATCATATAATTCATTCACCTGGTCAGTCTATGACATGGAAAGAGCAGGTGTTCAATGTTTGGTACACTCAGTGTATTGATGAATAAAAAATACAGTGGTTTGATTAATTCTGAAAATTGTCACATTCAGTTCTTTAACCCATGGTAAAGTTAGAAGATTAGTGTACATATAATTAATTATAATATAGAGAATAGTGTACAGTCGTGGCCAAAAGTTTTGAGAATGACACAAATATTAATTTTCACAAAGTCTGCTGCCTCAGTGTCTTTAGATATTTTTCTCAGATGTTACTATGGAATACTGAAGCATAATTACAAGCATTTCATAAGTGTAAAAGGCTTTTATTGACAATTACATGAAGTTGATGCAAAGAGTCAATATTTGCAGTGTTGACCCTTCTTTTTCAAGACCTCTGCAATCCGCCCTGGCATGCTGTCAATTAACTTCTGGGCCACATCCTGACTGATGGCAGCCCATTCTTGCATAATCAATGCTTGGAGTTTGTGGGTTTTTGTTTGTCCACCCGCCTCTTGAGGATTGACCACAAGTTCTCAATGGGATTAAGGTCTGGGGAGTTTCCTGGCCATGGACCCAAAATATCGATGTTTTGTTCCCCGAGCCACTTAGTTATCACGTTTGCCTTATGGCAAGGTGCTCCATCATGCTGGAAAAGGCATTGTTCATCACCAAACTGTTCCTGGATGGTTGGGAGAAGTTGCTCTCGGAGGGTGTGTTGGTACCATTCTTTATTCATGGCTGTGTTCTGAGGCAAAATTGTGAGTGAGCCCACTCCCTTGGCTGAGAAGCAACCCCACACATGAATGGTCTCAGGATGCTTTACTGTTGGCATGACACAGGACTGAATGTAGCGCTCAACTTGTCTTCTCCGGACAAGCTTTCTTCCGGATGCCCCTAACAATCGGAAAGGGGATTCATCAGAGAAAATGACTTTACCCCAGTCCTCATTAGTCCAATCCCTGTACCTTTTGCAGAATATCAGTCTGTCCCTGATGTTTTTCCTGGAGAGAAGTGGCTTCTTTGCTGCCTTTCTTGACACCAGGCCATCCTCCAAAAGTCTTCGCCTGACTGTGCGTGCAGATGCACTCACACCTGCCTGCTGCCATTCCTGAGCAAGCTCTGTACTGGTGGTGCCCCAATCCCGCACTTGAATCAACTTTAGGAGACGGTCCTGGAACTTGCTGGACTTTCTTGGACACACTGAAGCCTTCTTCACAACAATTGAACCGCTCTCCTTGAAGTACTTAATGATCCGATAAATGGTTGATTTAGGTGCAATCTTACTGGCAGCAATATCCTTGCCTGTGAAGCCCTTTTTGTGCAAAGCAATGATGACGTTACGTGTTTCCTTGCAGGTAACCATGGCTGACAGAGGAAGAACAATGATTCCAAGCACCACCCTCCGTTTGAAGCTTCCAGTCTGTTATTCAGCATGACAGTGTGATCTCCAGCCTTGTCCTCGTCAACACTCACACCTGTGTTAATGAGATAATCACTGACATGATGTCAGCAGGTCGTTTTGTGGCAGGGCTGAAATGCAGTGGAAATGTTTTTGGGGGATTCAGTTAATTTGCATGGCAAAGAGGGACTTTGCAATTAATTGCAATTCATCTGATCACCCTTCATAACATTCTGGAGTATATGCAAATTGCCATCATACAAACTGAGGTAGCAGACTTTGTGAAAATTAATATTTGTGTCATTCTCAAACTTTTGGCCATGACTGTACAATAGTAGACTATAACCTCTACTATTGTACATAGCCTGCACTAACCATGGAACTGTGATGACACAGCCAAGTATTGCGCCATGCGTCGGTTTCAAACTGTTACGCCTTGTTCTGTGCTCTGCTCCATAGCGATTTAATTAGCTTACATGTATTATTTTATATATATTATCAACCGTTACTAATGAATCTCAGCAACAACCACATGGCCGTGATGGCGTTTACAGAGGAAGCAAATGAAGGTAAACAAAACAATGTAATTAAATGGCATGATAATGTAGGCTATACCAACTGAAGGGAACTAACAGTAAATTGGCAGTTGAATATGTGTTTGTTATTAGGCCTTCTGACGGTCGATGCTGATAATGGCTAATATTTAACATGATAGACATAGGAAACAGTGAATGTCGGAGTAGCCTATGATTAAACATTTGAGAGTACCCACCCCTGCAAGTTAAAAGGCTACAATTTTAATTTTGCATAATGGCACAGCAGTTCATAAATTGTACTATGAGAAGGTTGATATGTTGATATTCTTCATTTTGCTGCCATATGACTGGTTTCACATTTGTCTCCAACGTTTATAAGGTAAAATAGATCTAAAACAAGTGTCAGTTATATTTACAATTCCCTTATCAATAGTTCTTATCAAGTTGTAAATTACGGTGCATGGAGAATGCTGTTACTTCTATGGGGAATAAAAGAAAGCGGATGCTTTCGTTCATGCGGCCTGTTCATTAGGCAGATTGACCGGTGCGGCATTTTCCGGATAAACTACCCAAGACGCACCTACAACAACAACACATAAAGCCTCACATAATTCTGCCCTGTCCATGACAATTTCTCTCAACCAGTGGCATATGGGCTTTTTAGGTGAACACTGATGACACCCTTCGATAAGCAGTGCCCCCTTTGTCAAAGGCAGGGGCTCAAAATATTTGACTTGTCCAGTCCCAGCGCACCTCTCCAGGGTCCTGTTGGAGAGACGCATTTCTGCAGTGCTCCCCCAACATTCTGTCAAGAAAATAATCGAACATAAATCATGTTGCAGATATAGGATATGGTAGAAAGTGTATGTAGACTTTGCTGTAGGCTACTGGCTGGAGATAAAATGTATGACAATGTAATAGACATTTTTACATCATGCAGGTTTATCCAATCAAATAGCCTAAGCTAAATGGCAGTCAATCAACTTAAACATGCGCTGTCAGAATAGTAATGGACAGGCAAAAGGTGAAAACCAGATCAGAGTCCAGAAGGTACAGAGTGGCAGGCAGGCTCGAGGTCAGGGCAGGCAGACTCTTCAGGCAGGCGGGTACAGAGTCCAGAAAACAGGCATGGGTCAAAACCGGGAGGACTAGCAAAAGGGAGAATAGCAAAAGCAGGCGCATGGGAAAAACACACTGGTTGACTTGAAACAGACAGGACGAACTTGCACAGAGAGACAGGAAACACAGGGATAAATACACTGGGGAAAATAAGCGACACCTGGAGGGTGTGGAGACAATCACAAGGACAGGTGAAACAGATCAGGGTGTGACACTGTTCATCTGCTCATCCACTACATGTTAAAGACGGTGTCCTATTTGATTTAGCTCATTGTTAACAATGGTGTGGTGGTGGTTGATCAGTAGTTCAATAAGCCCCCTCTCCCATGTGTCTTCACACTGATAGGGTTAAATCAGTACCAAGCACACATGGTGGTCATGATATGTAAATTATTGGTTTTGGATTCTCATTTTAATGTGACATGACACAAAATCCATGTTAGCTAAGGATATATTGTTGTATCATTAATTACACAGTACATCCTGTATTTCGCTACTTATACAAGTAGGTAGGCTTAAATGACTTGTGGAATCAAATCAAAACCAATTTTATTGGTCACATACACATATTTAGCAGATGTCTTTGTGGGTGTAGCGAAAGGCTTGTGTAATCTAACAAGTTACAACAATACACACAAATCAATAAGCAAAAGAATGGAATCAATAAATAAATAAATAGGTAGTAGGTATGGTACTATACAACCGTGTAGAAGAAATTGACATTGCAGTGCAGCGATAAAAGCGAGATGCAAATATCCTTTTTGTTATTACTGTACACATTTGTTTCTACTCCATTTCAAGCGATGAGGTAGTTGTGAGGTTGCCCTCCTCGCACATGGTGGTGATAGAACGGAGTAATGACTGTGATGGAGTCAGCTGACAGTCTCAATACAACTGAAGGGGTTTGTTCCAATGTTCACAGAGGTAAACTGCTGAGAAGGTAGGAAATATTTTTTTTCAACCTCCTTCTGGTATGTTTATGTAGGTGGGTCTCATGCTGATTTCTGCTTTTGTCTCTCTCTGCAGCACAACAGCGTTAGTGGGTGAAAGTCTAACCCACTGCCAAGATCAGGAGAGAGAATGTGCATCCAAAATGGCTCCCTATTTAGTGTGCTATATTTGACCAGAGCGCAATGGGTAGTGCGCTAGATGGTGAATAAGGTGCCATTTGAGACGCAGACAAAGGGTAAAAATCCCATCCTCCAGCTGGGTTGTCGCCCCAGTCACACAGATAGCCGCAGGCTTCAGAGAATAGGCACTGTGCTTCTCCATGCTTTAAATGAGTCTGTCACCGTGGGTGGCACCATCAAACTTGTAGACATTCAGTGCTGCCTGAGTGTTATGCTGTATTCCTCACCATCAGACCTGCAGACATTCAGTGCTGCCTGAGTGTTAAGTGCTGCCTGACTGTTAAACTGTGTTCCTCACCATCAAACCTGCAGACAATCAGTGCTGCCTGAGTGCCATACTGTATTCCTCACCATCAGACCTGCAGACATTCAGTGCTGCCTGAGTGCCATACTGTATTCCTCACCATCAGACCTGCAGACATTCAGTGCTGCCTGAGTGCCATACTGTATTCCTCACCATCAGACCTGCAGACATTCAGTGCTGCCTGAGTGCCATACTGTATTCCTCACCATCAGAAGATGGGGTCGCAGTGTATAAGCATACTGTTGTCAGGGGAGAAAGTTTTTGCTGAAATAGGCTTTCCGGTTCAACCATTTGGTTCGGATCACTTCACTCGTTGTGCCAAACTGATTGACAGTGGCATTGAATTCTCTTCCTATATCTACAGTACCTGACAACTTTTTGAGCAACTAATCTAGCATATTTTTCTATAAACTATAATCCATGTTTCAGTGCTAATCCATCAGCGTATTTTAAAGGCATTTGCAAAAGCATAAGAAATAAAGAAAATCATTATATTGTTGTTCCAATGAAGAGACTTAAGGAAACAATTTATTCCAGGAATACTCTATAAGGCATGAGAACCAGAATGTATTCAACTGATGAATTCTCACTTTGTCATTGGCGGGTCTTGGTTCAGTGGATCACTCCTGCTGTGGCTCAGTGGGCTCTCGGCACTAGAGGTAGGCCTACACTAAAATAAATCTGCAATATTTTATATTTATGGGTCAAAGACGGATTTCAGTCTGAATATTTTTAAAGTGAGGACGCTTTACTATACAAAGTTATAAGTAGCAGTCTTCAATCTGCTCACGGGGTGATTTTTGGTATGGAGATATGCAAAGCACCTGTTAACTACAAAAAAAATGAAAAGCTGTTAGCCTACATTATCCTAGCACTCCTGGTGAACACTAGCTCCCACTCGTATACCACAGAGGAGGAAAGAGGGGGTGCTCTGTAGTTGTCAACCCAATCCCCCCCCTCACTGCAGCTCCTACACTGTACTGCTCCGAAATACCAAACCATGTGATGTTGGTTTGACGTTTGATAAACATATACTTTGTTGTATGATCCACCCCACTCTATAGATAGGTGGTACTCTATACTTTCTGTACAGTAGGTGTGTGTTAATGTCCCTCTCTTCCTCTGCAGTTCTCCGACCACTCCCTCTCTGTAGCCCCTTGCAGTCTCATTACAGCCGCTTTAGACAGCTAATTGGTGAATCACTCAATCAGTCAATTAGTAAATCATTCAATTAGGCCCTGGAGGGCAGGCAGTGGGATAAAAAGTATCCAATTTTCATACTTGAGTAAAAGTAAAGATACCTTAATAGAAAATGACTCAAGTAAAAGTGAAAATCACCCAGTAATATACTACATGAGTAAAAGTCTAAAAGTATTTGGTTTTAAATATATTTAAGTTTCAAAAGTAAATCTAATTGGTAAAATATACTTAAGTATCAAAAGTAAAACAAACGCTGTAAATCATTTAAAATGCCTTATATTACACAATCAGCACAATTGTCATGTTTTTTTTATTTACGGATAGCCAGGGGCGCACTTCAACAAACAACATAATTTACAAATTAAAGATATGTGTTTAGTGAGTCTGCCAGATCAGATGCAGTAGGGATGACCATGGTTGTTCTCTAGATAAGTGTGTGAATTGGATCATTTCGCTTCCTGCCAAGCATTCAAAATGGAATGAGTACTTTTGGATGTCAGGGAAATATAAAATGTTCATAATGTATTTTCTTTAGGAATGTAGTGGTGTAAAAGTTGCCAAAAATATAAATAGCAAAGTAAAGTATAGTATAGATACCCCAAAAAAACAACTTAAGTAGTACTTTCAATTATTTTTACTTAGTTACCACTGAGTTACCACTGAGGATAGGCCTCATGCAGAGTTTAAAATAAACTCAGCCAATCAATCAGAATTTCCACAACTCATGTTTACCTTAAGAATTTAATCTCCGTGGGTATTGAATGATTCCGGTTTGTGTGAGGCGGTTTCCCTCTCCTCTCCTCTCAGGGGCAGTTGGGATATGCAAAAAACACATTTCCAATTCACACGCATATTAATACACACTTGTACATGTGTGAAATGGAGAAATATAAGCACCCACCAAATAATAAGAAAAATAGCTTTTGGTTTTGTTTTACATGTCGAGTTCATCTGTCGAGGGGATTTGTTGTTCTACATTGCCTCCCCAAATGACGACCCACTTTACTGCTTTGGAAAGCAGAGTTGCTAGGTTACATAACGCTGTTTTATCAAGATGTGAGCGGGATAGTCTTAGTATTTTGTCTTTAAGATGAATTGCCAGAAAAAATGCCCGTGAATATAACTCTAGAAGATTTTTTTCTCCAAATCTGAGTGATACGTTATGCACCATAGCTGTTGTTCATCACGTTGTCTCATACATTTGCATTTTAAGCAAGTAGGAATGTCAAATGGATTGCCATAGTTTTGCTCTTTGCAATGTTAACTCTCCACTTACTGCCATCTACATGTCCTTTTATATTCTCCTTGAATAAGACTGTATCTGCTTTCCTGTCCATCAGTACATACATAGTATGTGCTGTATGTGTGTGTATACAGTAATGTGTGACTTTATGCTTATACACTGTTGTTTACATAATACATACTGTAGTGTAGGCTACATGTTGTACACATGCACAATTTCAGTGCATAACACCCACAGCAGATTCCAGTCTCAGGTCAGCTATACTGTCCAGTATTCACTGGTCCCATTTTAGCTTCATGTGGCCCCAACCTTGCACATAAACTACCTGCCACCTGGACAAAATCTCACATCTCACCTGCCATCTGATTTATCTCATATTTCTGGACCTGTTCATGCATGCTAAACAATTGGGGTTCTGAGGCATTTCTTAGCAGCTCCTCGGGATGTTGTTTCACATGTACACATCACATGGAAAGAGAAGCAGAGAGATCAAGATGGTCTTCCTGGTCTGAACCAAGGGAACATTGCACTGATTCGAAACAGACCAGAGAGGGAGATGGGTTACATTTTAAATTTGTATGGATGATGTAAATATTTGAAGCCAATTTCAAAACTTGATGCCAAAAGAGGCTGGATGTAATTTCCCGAGCTCAGAGATCAGCAATATATGTTGTACAGCAGCTTGAGTACTGATGGATGTGTGTGCTTGTGTGTTGCTGATGGATGTGTGTGCTGGTGTGTTGAGCGGTTTTGTGAAAAATGTTTTTATGTGTGTGTACACAGAGGGTTCCACATGAAACCCTAAAGAGTTCTACCTGGAACAAAAAAGGGTTCTCCTATGGGGACAGCCGCAGAACCCTTTTGGAATCCCTTTTTTTCTGAGGGTAGAAACAAATAAAAAAGAGTGTATATGAGAAGAAAGGATGAAAGTCAGAGTAATTGAACAGATAGATGGGAATGAGATAATGGACGTGAGAGTTTGAAGTGAGAGAAGTAAAAGTAGGACACTGTGGTGAGTCTTTTAACGTTAACTCATTAAGTTACTCACCAAGTTAATTGCCCACAATACATAAGCAATAAGGCATTGCAATTTCACCAGGCCCAAAGGTAACAACTACCTTTTAAGGAAGTGTCTTGCTCTTACCAGAATGTGGTCGTCACTAGTTACCACAATCACAAAGTCATAAATTCGCCTTTTTCTACAATTTATCTTCTTAAAATGTGGTTTTAAACCTAACCCTAACTGTAAACCTAACCTTAAACACACTGCTAATCTTATGCCTAACCCTAACCTAAATAATAATATTTGTATGATTTATCCAATTTGACTTTGTGGCTTGGGTAACTAGTGGAAACTGAATAATGCTGAGTTTCAGTTTTAGTACAGTTCAAGAGCATCAATAGTCAGCATGGAGCACCCAGAGTGATTTTAGCTCAGTGTTGTGGAGATGCTCTGGGGACCTCCAGCCATTCGCTTTCATTAAACGTCCCGTCATTACGCAGGACGCAATTGCATTGTAGCTCATTTAAGCCAGCATTAAATCATGTGAATGTGCTTGCACTGGGGGACATACACAGGACAATTATTCTACCAGACAGTGTATCCCACATACACTACATGACCAAAAGTATATGAACACTTGCTCGTTGAACATTTCATTCCAAAATCACAGGCATTAATATGGAGTTGGTCCCCCCTATGCTGCTATAACAGCCTCCACTCTTCTGGGAAGGCTTTCCACTAGATGTATGTGCGGGGACTTGCTTCCAACATTGCTGCGGGAACTTGATTCCATTCAGCCACAAGAGCATTAGTGAGGTCGGCCATTGATTTTGGGCAATTAGGCCTGGCTTGCAGTTGGCGTTCCGATTCATCCCAAAGGTGTTCGGTGGTGTTGGGGTTAGGGCTCTGTGTAGGCCAGTCAAGTTCTTCCACACCGATCTCGACAAACCATTTCTGTATGGACTTCGCTTTGTGCACGGGGGCATTGTCATGCTGAAACAGGAAAGGACATTCCCCAAACTGTTGCCACAAGTTGCAAGCACAGAATCGTGTAGAATGTAATTGTATGCTGTAGCATTAAGATTTCCCTTACTGGAACTAGCCTGAACCATGAAGAACAGCCCCAGACCATTATTCCTCCTCCACCAAACTTTACAGTTGGCACTATGCATTCGGGCAGGTAGCGTTCTCCTGGCATCCACCAAACTCAGATTTGTCTGTCAGACTGTGTGAAGCGTGATTCATCACTCGAGAGAACGCGTTTCCACTGCTCCAGAGTCCAATGGCGGCAAGCTTTACACCACTCCAGCTGACGCTTGGCATAGCACATGGTGATCTTAGGTTTGTGTGAAGCTGCACGGCCATGGAAACACAGTTCTTGAGCTGACGTTACTTCCAGAGGCAGTTTGGAACTCGGGAGTGAGTGTTGCAAATGAGGACAGGTGATTTTTACGGGCTCCTCGCTTCAGCCTATTTGGAGGTCCCGTTCTGTGAGCTTGTGTGGCCTACCATTTCGTGGCTGAGCCGTTGTTGCTCCGAGACATTTCCACTTCACATTAACAGCACTTACAGTTGACCGGGAAAGCATTAGCATGGCAGAAATTTGACACACTGACTTGTTGGAAAGGTGGCATCCTATGACGGTGCCACGTTGAAAGTCACTGAGCTCTTCAGTAAGGCCATACTACTGCCAATGTTTGTCTAAGGATATTGCATGGCAGTGTGCTCAATTTCATACACCTGTCTGCAACGGGTGTGGCACCTGCCCGCCCATCCAACATCACTACTCTGGACAGTTCTGACTTAGAATATGTGGACAACTACAAATACCTAGGTGTCTGGTTAGACTGTAAACTCTTCTTCCAGACTCACATCAAACATCTCCAATCCAAGGTTAAATCTAGAATTTTACAACAAAGCATCCTTCACTCATGCTGCCAAACATACCCTTGTAAAACTGACCATCCTACCGATCCTCGACTTCGGCGATGTAATTTACAAAAAAAATAGCCTCCAATACCCTACTCAATAAATTGGATGCAGTCTATCACAGTGCCATCCGTTTTGTCACCAAAGCCCCATATACTACCCACCACTGCGACCTGTACGCTCTCGTTGGCTGGTCCTTGCTTTATACTTGTCGCCAAACCCACTGGCTCCAGGTGATCTACAAGACACTGCTAGGTAAAGTCCCCCGGAATCTCAGTTTGCTGGTCACCATAGCAGCACCCACCTGTTGCACGCGCTCCAGCAGGTATATCTCTCTGGTCACCCCAAAACCAATTCTTCCTTTGGCCGCATCAACTTCCAGTTCTCTGCTGCCAATCACTGGAACGAACTACAAAAATCTCTGGAAACACTTATCTCCCTCACTAGATTTAAGCACCAGCTGTCAGAGCAGCTCACAGATTACTGCACCTGTACATAGCCCATCTATAATTTAGCCCAGGCAACTACCTCTCCCCCTACTGTATTTATTTATTTATTTTGCTCCTTTGCACCCCATTATTTCTATCTCTACCTTGCACATTCTTCCACTGCAAATCTACCATTCCAGTATTTCACTTGATATATTGTATTTACTTCGCCACCATGGCCTTTTTTTGTTGCCTTTACCTTACCTTACTTTACCTTATCTCACCTCATTTGCTCACATTGTATATAGACTTATTTTTCTACTGTATTATTGGCTGAATGTTTGTTTTACTCCATGTGTAACTCTGTGTTGTTGTATGTGTCGAACTGCTTTGCTTTATCTTGGCCAGGTCGCAATTGTAAATGAGAACTTGTTCTCAACTTGCCTACCTGGTTAAATAAAGGTGAAAAAAAAAAAAAAGATATATAATTTTTTAAATAGCCGAATTCACTAGTTTGAAGGGGTGTCCACATACTTTTGTAAATATAGTATCTTTACTAGACTATATTAGTATACTTTATTTACAGTATTGCCTTGAAGCTTCCTCAGATGGGACTGGAAGGATGAACTTTACAACTGAGATGAACTGTACATGCGACAAATACGAGAGATGCAGTACATAAATCCACAGAATAAACATATAGGTTAAAAGTAGATTTTTAAACTGACTGTCTTCTGTTCTTTCCCTGTGTTCCAGACACATTGAGAACTGGACTGGCCTGCAGACGCTGAAAGATGTGGACATGGAGCTGTACACTGGACTTCAGAGACTGTGAGTATAAACCTGGGAAGAGAGCAGGAACATAAACCATTTACATACTGATGGTGATCTGTGGTTGCTGCAGAGCCCAGAGTGAGCCCAGTGTTGATCTAGTTATGATAGCATACCATATGGATGTGAGACCATGGGCTGTTTCTTGGCCTGAAACATGCTATATGCAAGACATATTTAATGGTATGCAATGATCCTTATCTCACCACCCAGGAACATGGCACCAGGTCTGGTTGGCACACATACTCTATCAGCACTATTGACCACTAGCAGTTGCTTATGTTGCAGGCATGTTTATTTGAATGCACTGCAGCCAGCCTAAAACAACAGGGCCTCCCTACGGCCCGTTTACACTGATCAAATAACGCTGGAATAGCAGCCAGGAAATGTAATTAAGTCCCTAAACACCCTGGCCTAAGCTAAACACTACAATAAGTCTCTTTTCTTCCTCCCTGCTTTGCTGATTCCTTCCCGCCATGCCTACTACCCACCCTCCTGGTCATCCTGGTCAGACATCCTGGTCAGACATCCTGGTCAGACATCCTGGTCAGACATCCTGGTCCCTCTGAACCTGTGGGGAACACTTCCCTCTGGGAAGTCTCCCCCAGTTTCCCCCAGTCTCATCCAGGCTCACCCAGTTTCCCCCAGTCTGCCTGAGCTTCCACCAGTGTCCCTCAGCCTCCCTCAAACTCCTTCAGCCTCCCCCAGTCTAAACACTGGTCCTATTAGGGGACACCCAAAGCAGTTGAACAAGGCTGATTAACAGCTCCTCTCATTAACATCAGGCTCACCTGGAGTGGGCTCTGGCTCCTCTGCTCCCTCCCTCCCTCCCTCCCTCGCTCTCCTCCAGCAGCAGCCAGGGCTAGATGATAGGGATGACTCACCAGGTAGTGTGCTGCACAGGCAGACCGGAGCAGGAGCTACTCTGGGCACACGCTGGGTCAGCAATACGGGCCTCAGAGCCTCAGCCAGCCCACCTCACTGATTAATATTTAAGTACAAGCCACAGGGGGACATGTGACACATACGCCTGTGTTGGCCTTGTTAAATCCTTCACTCCCAGGTCCTGATGTGTCTGACATTGACCACACTGTATTACCCACTGGGCTGCCCTTGTTTAAGCCAAATTCAATATGGGGGAATAAATGTCTTAACATGCCTATTTATGCTTACCAAACACCCAGTGTTACAGTTTCACATCACTGTTAGCCATACTGTATGATGCCATCAGGACTGTTCTGATGTAATCATTCTCTCTCAGATGGATTCTACTGAAAAGAGCAGACTGTTCAATGCAAATAAACAGCTTGCAGATGCCTAAAATAAAAAATGCATTCAATATACATAATTGATCTCAGCTAAGGAGAGAGAGAGAAGATGCAGGCTCTTGATGCTATTCTGACTATAATGATGCCCCGTGTGGAGGGAGAAGAGCAGGGGAGACAGGCTGGTAGATAAGATTAGATGGCTTTTAGAATTCTTCAATCTTCTTCAATCTGGCGACCCAAATGTCGCCAATTGCGGGCCTGGCAATGATCTGACTGGTTAGCTTGGCCGGTAGCGGACCTGGCAATGATCGGACTGGTTAGCTTGACCGGTAGCGGACCTGGCAATGATCGGACTGGTTAGCTTGTCCGGTAGTGGATCTGGCAATGATCTGACTGGTTAGCTTGGCCGGTAGCGGGCCTAGCAATGATCTAACTGGTTAGCTTGTCCGGTGTAAAATTCAGTTAAGAGCCCAAAATATTCCCTCACACACTCCCAGTGCACTGCTTTCACAGCCCATGATTAACTGTAAATGATGCATTTATGAAGACCTGTCTTCGACCAATCAGCAGACAGTTGCTGTTTCTGTGAAGCTTGTGCGACCTGAGTGCCTACTTCTTAGTGTGGGTGTAGCCACGCTACACTCAAAAACCCTGGTTTCCATGGACACACTGGCAGGAATATGTCGGTGGTTATAATTGTGGAATAGCATTTTATTTTTCTTCATGCTTACTTTATCCGTAAACGTAGGAGGAAACATCTGTTAGTATCAACAATAGTAACCTTGAGTGAATCGTTTTTCCCCTTTATGCTAAACATCTCACCAATGTAAATTGACACGATCTCATGCCTGTGTATAATTATTTCCATATGTGTAATTTTCAGTAAACTGTTTACATGCCTTACGTGTGAGTGTCACTGTGTGTCTCTTCCAGAACAATCATGAACGGCAACCTGCGAGGTATCCAGGCCAGAGCCTTCTCCCAGAACCCCCACCTGCGCTACATGTGAGTGGTGTTACTGTTACCTCATTCTCTCTCTCTCTAGGCTGACTGGTAAACACAAATGAGAACATACATCACATCTGCCATTCATCCCCTCATCTTTTTTACAATAATTTTTGGCAGACTGCATTGTTCACAGTTCACCGCCGTCTGACTGTGCACACTGACTGACTGATCTTCATTCAACAGTGACATATTCAGATTGACTATGTCACATATTTACCAAAGCAAGCAGAGTTTAGTTTAGCACAAGCTTGGGAGCATCATGACAGAGCAGCCATTTCCACTGTAATCCTGATTGTTTATATGCCGGCATCCTGTTCCACAAGAGACCCACAAACCATTCTAGCTCTCCCTGTGACCCTGTCCCATCCCAGGCATACATTATCCTAACATACATAATTCACCCAGATCAACCTCGTCTTGAAGGAAATAGGCATGTTCCTTCTGCAGTGATATGCCAGTTCAGCTACAGTGCCTGGGTCTTCTTCCTGGTGCTTCACATACGGCTGAACACACACAGTTCCACCATGTTATGTTTGCTGTGTCTGTTCATAATGATTAGATTAGAGAGTTTAATAGGCACATGTACAGGGTTGCAGATGTAATTATATGGTACAGTGAAATTCTTAAGCTTCAAGCTCCAACAATTCAGCACAAAGTGAAATAAAAATACAAAAATATAATACAAATAGATAATAATACAAATGTGAGTATATACATATTGACAACTGTACAATGGTAAATGTACATTGGGGTGGGGGCGCAGGTGGCTTACTAGTGGTGACTATTCAGCGTGATAATGTCCACTGGAGCGGGGCAGGGTAAACCCCCCCCCCCCCCCCCCCCCCCGGAGGTGGGAGAGGGGAAATGTTCATCGGGGGAGAGGCGTGGGGGGATACCATCAACCATCTGTAGTTAACTAGTGATTTTGATTGATTGATTGTTTTTCAATAAGATAAGTTTAATGCTATCTAGCAACTTACCTTGGCTTCTACTGCATTCGCATTGATATTTGATAGAGCAGTCTGACTGAGCGATGGTAGGCAGCAGCAGGCTCGTAATCATTCATTCAAACAGCACTTTCGTGCGTTTTGCCAGCAGCTCTTCACAAGCACAGTGCTGTTTATGACTTCAAGCCTATCAACTCCCGAGATTAGGCTGGTGTAACCGATGTGAAATGGCTAGCTAGTTAGTGGGGTGTGCGCTAATAGCGTTTCAAACGTCACTCGCTCTGATACTTGGAGTGGTTGTTCTCCTTGCTCTGCATGGGTAACGCAGCTTCGAGGGTGCCCTTTGTCGAAGTGTTCCTGGTTCGAGCCCAGGTAGGAGCCCAGGTAGGAGCGAGGAGAGGGGCGGAAGCTATACTGTTACACTGGCAATACTAAAGTGCCTATAAGAACATCCAATAGTCAAAGGTATATGAAATACAAAATGGTATAGAGAGAAATAGTCCTATAAATACTATATTAACTACAACCTAAAACCTCTTACCTTGGAATATTGAAGTCTCACGTTAAAACGAACCACCAACTTTCATATGTTCTCATGTTCTGAGCAAGGAACTTAAACGTTAACTTTTTTACATGGCACATATTGCACTTACTTTCTTCCCCAACACTATGTTTTTGCATTATTTAAACCAAATTGAACATGTTTCATTATTTATTTGAGGCTACATAGATGTTTATTGATGTATTATATTAAGTTAAAAATAAGTGTTCATTCAGTATTGTTGTAATTGTCATTATTACAAATACATTTCAAAAATCGGGCGATTAATTGGTATCGTCTTTTTTTGGCCCTCCAATATCGGCGTCGGTATCGGTATCGGCGTTGAAAACTCATAATCGGTCAACCTCTAGCCTCAACGTCCATTTATGAGGATGCCCAGCCTGGTTCCTCCTCTGAAGTCTACAATCAGCTCCTTTGTTTTTCTGATGTTGAGGGAGAAGCTGTTTACCTGGAACCAAACCGTCAGGGTGCCTACCTCCTCCTTGCAGGCCGTCTCGTCGTTGTTGGTAATCAGCCCTACTATTGTCGTGTCATCAGCTAACTTGATTATGGCGTTGGAACTGTGTGAGGCCACGCAGTTGTGGGAAAGGGAAAGGGGGATACCTAGTTAGTTGTCCAACTGAATGTATTCAACTGAACTGTGCCTTTTGCATTTAACCTCTGAATCAGAGAGGTGCGGGGGGCTGTCATAATCGACATCCACGTCTTCGGCCCTGGGGAACAGTGGGTTAACTGCCTTGCTCTGGGGCAGAATGACAGATTTTTACCTTCTCAGCTCGGGGATTCGATCCAGCAATTGTTTAATTGCTGGCCCAATGCATGTATGCATGGAGTAAATCAAATCAAATCAAATGTATTCATAAAGCCCTTCTTACATCTGCTGATATCTCAAAGTGTTGTACAGAAACCCAGCCTAAAACCCCAAACAGCAAGCAACGCAGGTGTAGAAGCACGGTGGATAGGATAAACTCCCTAGAAAGGCCAGAACCTAGGAAGAAACCCGTAGAGGAAACAGGCTATGGGGGTGGCCAGTCCTCTTCTGGCTGTGCCGAGTGGAGATTATAACAGAACATGGCCAAGATGTTCAAATGTTCAGAGATGACCAGCAGGGTCAAATAATAATAATCACATCGCCGATCATTCAGAGTATCTCTACCACTCCTGCTGTCTCTAGAGAGATGAAAACAGCAGGTCTGGGACAGGTAGCATGTCCGGTGAACAGGTCAGGGTTCCTTAGCCGCAGGCAGAACAGTTGAAGCTGGAGCAGCAGTCCGGCCAGGTGGACTGGGGACTGGCAAGGAGTCATCAGGCCAGGTAGTCCTGAGGCATGGTCCTAGGGCTCAGGTCCTCCGAGAGAGAGAAAGAAAGAATTAGAGAGAGCATACTTAAATTCACACAGGACACCGGATAAGACAGGAGAAATACTCCAGATATAAAAGATTGACCCTAGCCCCCCGACACACTGTGGCCCCGTCCGACGATACCCACGGACAGGGCCAAACAGGCAGGATATAACCCCACCCACTTTGCCAAAGCACAGCCCCCACACCACTAGAACTTCAACCACCAACTTACCATCCTGAGACAAGGTCGAGTATAGCCCACAGGGGGGGGGGGGGGGCCAACCCAGACAGGAATATCACATCAGTGACTCAACCCACTCAAGTGACGCACCCCTCCTAGGGACGGCATGAAAGAGCACCAGTAAGCCAGTGACTCAGCCCCTGTAATAGAATCCCGATGGAGAGAGGGGAACTTGCCAAGCAGAGACAGCAAGGGCGGTTCGTTGCTCCAGTGCCTTTACGTTCACCTTCACACTCCTAGGCCCGACTACACTCAATCATAGGACCTACTGAAGTGATGAGTCTTCAATAAAGACTTAAAAGTTGAGACCGAGTCTGTGTCTCTTACATGGGTAGGGAGACCATTCCATAAAAATGGAGCTCTATAGGAGAAAGCCCTGCCTCCAGCTGTTTGCTTAGAAATTCTAGGGACAGTTAGGAGGCCTGCGCCTTGTGACCGTAGCGTACGTGTAGGTATGTACGGCAGGACCAAATCAGAGAGATAGGTAGGAGCAAGCCCATGTAATGCTTTGTAGGTTAGCAGTAAAACCTTGAAATCAGCCCTTGCCTTTACAGGAAGCCAGTGTAGAGAGGCTAGCACTGGAGTAATGTGATCACATTTTTTGTGCAGCCGTGTTTAGCACTAACAGAAGTTTATTTTGTGCTTTGTCTGGGTAGCCGGAAAGTAGAGCATTGCAGTAATCTAACCTAGAAGTGACAAAAGCATGGATTCATTTTTCTGCATCATTTTTGGACAGAACGTTTTGGATTTTTGCAATGTTACGTAGATGGAAAAAACCGTCCTTGAAACAGTCTTGATATGTTCGTCAAAAGAGAGATCAGGGTCCAGAGTAACGCCGAGGTCCTTCACAGTTTTATTTGAGACGACTGTACAACCTTCAAGATTAATTGTCAGAATCAACAGAAGATAATTTAGTTTATTGGCACCTAGAACAAGCATCTCTGTTTTGTCCGAGTTTAAAGGTAGAACATTTGTAGCCATCCACTTCCTTATGTCTGAAACACAGGCTTCCAGCTAGGGCACTTTTGGGACTTCACCATGTTTCATTGACATGTACAGCTGTGTGTCATCTGCATAGTAGTGAAAGTTAACATTATGTTTCCAAATGACATCACCAAGATGTAAAATATATAGTGAAAACAATAGTGGTCCTAAAACGGAACCTTGAGGAACACCAAAATGTACACTTGATTTGTCAGAGGACAAACCATCCACAGAGACAAACTGATATATTTCCGACAGATACGATCTAAACCAGGCCAGAACTTGTCCGTGTAGACCAATTTGGGTTTCCAGTCTCTCCAAAAGAATGTTGTGATCGATGGTATTAAAAGCAGCACTAAGGTCTAGGAGCATGAGGACAGATGCAGAGCCTCAGTCTGACACCATTAAAAGGTAATTTACCACCTTCACAAGTGCAGTCTCAGTGCTATGATGCTATGGTGGGGTCTAAAACCAGACTGAAGTGTTTCATATACATTGTTTGTCTTCAGGAAGGCAGTGAGTTGCTGTGCAACAGTTTTTTCAAAAACGTTTGAGAGGAATGGGAGATTCTATATAGGCCGATAGCTTTTTATATTTTCTGGGTCAAGGTTTGGCTTTTTCAAGAGAGACTTTATTACTGCCACTTTTAGTGAGTTTGGTACACATCCGATGGATAGAGAGCTGTATTTTATGTTCAACATAGGAGGGCCAAGCACAGGAAGCAGCTCTTTCAGTAGTTTAGTTGGAATAGGGTCCAGTATGCAGCTTGAAGGTTTAGCGGACATGATTATTTTCATCATTGTGTCAAGAGATATAGTACTCAAACACTTGAGTGTCTCCCTTGTTCCTAGGTCCTGGCAGAGTTGTGCAGACTCAGGACAACTGATCTTTGGAGGAATACGCAGATTTAAAGAGGAGTCCGTAATTTGTTTTCTAATGATCATGATCTTTTCCTCAAAGAAGTTCTTGAATTTATCACAGCTGAAGTGAAAGCCATCCTCTCTTGGGGAATGCTGCTTTTTAGTTAGCTTTGCGACAGTATCAAAAAGACATTTGGGATTGTTCTTATTTTCCTCAATTAAGTTGGAAAAATAGGATGATTGAGCAGGAGTGAGGGCTCTTCGATACTGCACGGTACTGTTTTTCCAAGCTTTATTTATTTATTTTATTTAACCTTTATTTAACCAGGAAGTGCTCATTGAGATTAAAATCTATTTTTCAAGAGCGCCCTGGCCAAAATAGGCAGCACCAAGTCATTACAAAAAAATTACAGACAGACAACATGAAAAACTACAAGTAATCTAGTAAAAACCATTGAATTCACAAGAGTATAAAACAGCAAATGAAAGACATTGACAGGTCAGGGAATCAGCCTCAAAATCCTTCATCAGTGATTTAAAAACACCAATTGGGACAAGTTCTTCCAGTTTAAAAGTATTTTGTAAGGTGTTCCAAGACGATGGCGCAGAGTACATAAAAGCCCTTTTACCAAATTCAGTTCAAACATTTGGAACAGTTAGCAGGATAAAGTCCAGCGAACGAAGAGAGTACGCACCATATTTCTGAACAATAAAAATGCACAAATAAAAAGGTAGTAAACCCAAAATGGTTTTGTAAATAAAAGTATACCAGTGACTGAGCCTACGAGTGACTAGAGAAGGCCAGCCAACCCTGGTATACAAAGTGCAGTGGTGCGAAAGGGTTTTGCAGTTTAAAATAAATCTCAAAGTGCCATGGTAAAAAGTGTCAATTGATCTCAAACACTGAGCAGAAGCATTCATATATAAAATATCCCCATAGTCTAGTAAAGACATGCATGTAGCTGATACTAGCCTCCTTCTGGCTTCAAAAGAAAAACAGGCATTATTCCTAAAATAATATCCCAATTTCAGCTTCATTTTTTTTGTAAGTGTTGAATATGCAATTTAAAATTCCAAGATTTTTATATGAGGTTACAACCTCAATCTCCTTGCCCTGACAGGTAGTAATAGGTGAAAGGTTCAGAGGTCTATTTCTTGCATTAGAAAACACCATTAGTTTAGTTTTGTTAGTATTGAGGATAAGCTTCAATTGACACAAGGTATGTTGAACAGTATAAAAGCTGTTTGCATGTTCTGGAAAGCTTTTGTAAGAGACAAGGCATAACAGTAAATAACAGTATCATCAGCATAAAAATTAAGTTGTGCATTTTGGATGTTTTTTCTAAATCATTTATATAAATAGTTAATAAGAGAGCACCAAGTACAGAGTCTTGGGGCACACCATTCAAGACAGACAATTTGACAAACATAGGCCCATCGAATTGAGTGCACTGAGTTTTATCAGACAGATAGTTAACAAACCATGCAACTGCATGCTCCGAAAGACCTACACTCGACAATCTCTGCCTTAGTATAGCATGATCAGCTGTATCAAAAGCCTTAGAGAGATCAATAAAAAGTGAGACACAGTGCTGTTGTTTGTCAATGGCTTCAGTGATATCATTTAAAACTTTCATGGCTGCTGTAATTGTGCTATGCTTCTTCCTGAAGCCCGATTGGTACATTGATCAAATATAGTTAGTAAATAAAAACTCTTTCAGCTGTTCACTTACAAGGGTTTCAAGTATTTTCACCAAGGGTGACAGCTTTGAGATTGGCCTATAGGTATTTAGAATAGTTGGATGTCCCCTTTTAAAAGTGGTAGGACAAATGCTGATTTTCAGATCTTTGGAATTTCATTACATTCCAGGGTTAGATTGAACAGAGATTTAAGTGGTTCAGCTATGAAATCAGCTTCCAGATTTAAAAAGATCAGGACCTGCAGGCTTTCTCTGATCTAAGGATTTCAAGGGCTTTATGTACCACCTGCACTGAGAATGGCAAAAAGCTAAAAGTTTGACCAGCTCTCACTGGTTCATCCACACAGGGTTGTACAGAGACAGAGGACACTGAATCAAACAGCCTACCAGATGATACAAAGTGCTTATTGAAACAATTCAGCATTTCAGTATTGTCATATATAGCAACAGAGTCCTTCAAAACACATGACGGTAATTCATTAACATTACTGTTACCAGACATAGACTTAATAGCCTTCCAAAACTTTCTAGGGTCATTCAGGTTATCAGTGGTAACAGACATAAAATATTCAGACTTGGCCTTCCTGAGAAGAAAATAACACGCCTAAAAATAAGCCAATCAGCATCAGAACATGATTTCCTTGCTTTAGCTAGATTACGGTCATGAATAATACAAGACAACTCAGAAGAAAACCATGGATTATCCTGCCCTTTAACCCTGAACCTGCGGAATGGGGCATGTTTGTTTACTATTTGGGAAAAACCATCATGAAAGAATTTCCAAGCAGTTTCCACATCAGGGATAAGCTAGTCGGAAGAATTCCAGTTTGGTGTGGCGCCATTTCCCTTCCAATTTTCTGGAAGCTTGCTTCAGAGCATGGGTATTTTCTGTATGACAGGGAGCTAGTTTCTTATGACAAATGTTTTTGGATTTTAGGGGTGCGACTGCATCTAGGGTATTACGCAAAGTTAAATTGAGTTCCTCAGTTAGGTAGTTAACTGATTTTTATACTCTGACATCCTTGGGTAGGCGGTGGGAGTCTGGAAAGGCATCTAGGAGTCTTTGGGTTGTCCGAGAATTTATAGCCTGACTTTTTATGATCCTTGGTTGGGGTCTGAGCAGATTATTAGTTGCGATTGCAAACGTAATAAAATGGTTGTCCGATAGTCTATGATTATGTGGAAAAACATTCATTTCTTTCCGATCATTGGGACGCTAGCGTCCCATCTCGTCAACATCCGGTGAAATTGCAGAGCGCGAAATTCAAAAACAAAAGTAGTCATATTAAACATTCATAAAAATACTAGTGTTATACACCATTCTTTAGCTTAGAATCTTGGTAATCGAACCGCTTTGTCCGATTTATAATAGGCTTTTCGGGCGAAAGAATAGCATTTGATCATCTGAGGACAGCGCATCACCCACTTCCTGCATTAACATGAATTCACAACCTGCACAAGTGTCACAAAACTCAAAGATAGCAATAAAATAAATCACTTACCTTTGAAGATCTTCATCTTTTTGCAATCCAAAAGGTCCCAGTTACACAATGAATGGTAATTTTGTTCGATAAAGTCCTTCTTTATATCCCCAAAAAGTCAGTTTAGTTGGCGCGCTTCATTCAATTATCCACCGGTTTCCCCTCGTTCAAAATGCATATACGAAATGAATCCCAAACGTTACCAATATACTTCATCCAAACAAGTCAAATAACGTTCCTAATCAATCCTCAGGTACCCTAATATGTAAATAAACGATAAAATTTAAGACAGAAAATAGTATGTTCTTTCCCGGAGATAAATAACCAAGTGCGCACCCTCACCGGAGCGCGCCACAAACATTTTCCAAAAAAGCAGAGGCATAACGGAAGTCAGAAATAGCGATATAAAATAAATCACTTACCTTTGAAGATCTTCATCATTTTGCAATCCAGAGTGTCCCAGTTACACAATGAATGGTTGTTTGGTTTGATAAAGTCCTTCTTTATATCCCAAAAATGTCAGTTTATTTGACGTGTTTGATTCAGAAATACACCTGTTCCAACTCGCCCAACATGCCTACAATGGAATCTAAAAAGTTAACTGTACACTTCGTCCAAACAATTCAAACAACGTTTCTAACCCAACCTCAGGTACCCTAATATGTAAATAATCAATAAAATTGAAGACGGAGAAAAAGAACGAGGAGCGTGCAAAAATAATAGAATCCTTCTGAGGGATACTTCGAAAGAATATGAATACTTCTTCATTTTTCAAAAATCAAGCATGAAACCATTTCTAAAGACTGTTGGCATCTAGTGGATGCCATAGGAACTGCAATCCAGGTCCTAATGATTAGACTTTCCCATAGAAAAGCATTGAAAAGTCCAATGACCTAAAAAATAAAAAATCCTGGATGGATGTGCTCAGGATTTCGCCTGCCAAATTAGTTTGGTTATACTCACAGACATTATTTTAACAGTTTTAGAGAGTGTTTTCTATCCAACAGTACCATGCATATGCATATCCTAGCTTCTGGGCCTGGGTAACAGGCAGTTTACTTTGGGCACCTCAGTCATCCAAACGTCCAAATACTGCCCCTAGCCTCACAAAGTTAAGATCCACAACATTTATTCCACAGGACAAAACTAGGTCCAGAGTATGACTGTGGCAGTGAGTAGGTTCGGAGACATGTTGGACAAAACCCAATGTCGATGATGGCTCCGGAAGCCGTTTGGAGTGGGTCTGTGGACTTTTCCAGGTGAATATTAAAGTCACCAAAAATGTGAGTATTATCTGCCATGACTACAAAGTCCGATAGGAATTCAGTGAACTCAGTGGCTATAATATAATATATAATATAACCGTAGCTATAAAAAGTGATTGAGTAGGCTGCATAGATTTCATGATTAGAAGCTCAAAAGACAAAAACAACGTTTTTTTTTTGTAAATTGAAATTTGCTATCATAAATGTTAGCAACACCTCTGCGGGACGCGTGGGGTATATGGTCACTAGTGTAACCAGGAGGTGAGGCCTCATTTTACACAGTAAATTCATCAGGCTTAAGCCATATTTCAGTCAGGCCAATCACATCAAGATTATGATCAGTGATTAGTTCATTGACAATAACTGCCTTTGAAGTGAGGGATCAAACATTAAGTAGCCCTATTTTGAGATGTGAGGTATGACAATATCTTTCAATCATGGCAGGAATGGAGAAGGTCTTTATTCCAGTGAGATTTCTAAGGCGAACACCGCCATGTTTAGTTTTGCCCAACCTAGGTCGAGGCACAGAAAGTCTCAATGTGGATAGCTGAGCTGACTACACTGACTGTGCTAGCTAACAGCCTGCTGCCTGGCCTGCGCCCTATCTCATTGTGGAGCTAGGGGAGTTAGAGCCCTGTCTATGTTCGTAGATAAGATGAGAGCACCCCTCCAGCGAGGATGGAGTCCGTCACTCCTCAACAGACCAGGCTTGGTCCTGTACAGGAGGGGACTGAGGATGCACCCTTGTGGGGCTCCTGTGTTGAGGGTCAGTGTGGAGTAGGTGATGTTGCCTACCTTCACCACATGGACCGGCCCGTCAAGAAGTCTAGGACCCAGTAGCATAGGAAGGTGTTCAGACCCAGGGCCATGAGCTTTGTGGTGAGCTTAGAGGGTAATATGGTATTGAAGCCCGAGCTGTAGTCGATGAACAGCAACCTCACATATGCATTCATTTTGGTCCAGGTGAGTGAGAGCAGTGGGCAGTGCAATGGCGATTGCATCGTGGATCTGTCAGGGGCAGTAAGCAAAATGGAGAAGGCCGAGTGTGTCGGGGAGGGTGGAGGTAATGTGGTCTTTAACTAGCCTCTCGAAGCACTTCATGATGACGAATGTGTCACTTTCCCGTTCTTGGGCACAGGGATGGTAGTGGACATCTTGAATTAGGTGGGGATAGCGGCCTGAGCAAGAGAGATTGAAAATGTCTGAAAACACAACAGCCAGCTGCTTTGCACATGCTCTGAGGGCACGGCTTTGGATGCCGTCTGGGCCAGCAGACTTACGAGGGTTAATATGTTTGAATGACTTACACACGTCCTCCATGGAGACCGTAAGTACTTAGCTGTTAGCGACATGGCTGGCTTTCTTTTTTGTAATCTGTGATCGTTAGGAGCCACTGCCTTATACGCCTTGTGTCCGACCCGCTGAATTGCTCCTCCACTTTGTCCCTATACATGTGTTTCGCCATCTTGATTGATCTATGTAGTTTGTATTTGTACTGTTTAACCATACTATTGACCCCGTTGACCTAATGTATGTACTGTATGTGGTTCGAAAGCAAGGCTGGGCCTTCAAGCAGATGCAGTTATTCCATTGTATTCTTTAATATGAGCACACTCTTCACTGGCTGTGTACATATTCTGAATGAACCCAATTTCAGGTTGTTGATAAGTGCAGTGGTTTCTGTCAAGAGTGAGGGAATTAATGGTAGTTAGTGGACTGTATGCATTGGCAGACTGGCAGCAGAGTGTTGGTGATTTCCATAAGAAAGGTGACACTTTTTCTGTGTGACAGCTCTGTTATTAAAATGTTTTCCCAGAGTAAACAGTGAGGAAGAAATTTAATAGCAGTCTACTACCTCGACTCACCAGTATGTAATCTCAGCTGTCAATCACACACTACAGTATAGCAGTCCCAGATCTTTTGTCGTATTCATCACTGCTCGTGTATGTTTGTGTATACGTATGTACACTACCAATCAAACGTTTTAGAACACCTACTCATTCAAGGGTTTTTCTTTATTATTTCTATTTTCTACATTGTAGAATAATAGTGAAGACATCAAAACTATGAAATAACACATATGGAATCATGTAGTAACCAAAAAAGTGTTAAACAAATCTAAATATTTTTTAAATTTGAGATTCTTTAAATAGCCACAATTTACCTTGCTGACAGCTTTGCACACTCTTGGCATTCTCTCAGTTTCATGAAGTAGTCACATGGAATGCATTTCAATTAACCGGTGTGCCTTCTTAAAAGTTAATTTGTGGAATTTCTTACCTTCTTAATTTATTTCCAATCAGTTGTGTTGTGACAAAGGTAGGGGGGGGGGTATACAGAAGATAGTCTTATTTGGTAAAAGACGAAGTCCATATTATGGCAAGAACAGCTCAAATAAGCAAAGAAAAATGACAGTCCATCATTACTTTAAGACATGAAGGTCAGTCAATATGGAAATTTCAAGAAAGTTTCTATAAGTGCAGTCTCAAAAATCATCAAGCGCTATGATGAATCTGGCTCTCGTGAGGACCTCCACAGGAATGGAAGACCCAGAGTTACCTCTGCTGCAGAGGATAAGTTCATTAGAGTTACCAGCCTCAGAAGTTGCAGCCCAAATAAATGCTTCACAGAGTTCAAGTAACAGACACATCTCAACCTCAACTGATCAGAGGAGACTGTGTGAATCAGGCCTTCATGGTCGAATTGCTGCAAAGAAACCACTACTAAAGGACACCAATAAGAAGAAGAGACTTGCTAGGGCCAAGAAACACGAGAAACGGACATTAGACTGGTGGAAATTTGTCCTCTGGTCTGGAGTCCATCCCATCTGGTTTGGACTCCATCCCATCTTACACAGCCTCCAGGGTTATTTTACCAAGAAGGTGAGTGATGGAGTGCTGCAACAGATGACCTGGCCTCCACAATCCCCCGACCTCAACCAAATTGAGATGGTTTGGGATGAGTCGGACCACAGAGTGAAGGAAAAGCGGCCAACAAGTGCTCAACATATGTGGGAACTCCTTCAACACTGTTGGAAAAGCATTCCAGGTGAAGCTGGTTGAGAGAATGCCAAGAGTGTGCAAAACTGTCATCAAGTCAAAGGTTGGCTATTTGAAGAATCTCAAATATAAAATATGTTTTGATTTGTTTAACACTTTTTTGGTTACTACATTATTCCATGTGTTATTTCATAGTTTTGATGCCTTCACTATTATTCTACAATGTAGAAAATAGTAAAAATAAAGAAAAACCCTTGAATGAGTAGGTGTTCTAAAATGTTTGACCGGTAGTGTACATTTTCATGTGAGTGGGTACACATGAAAGTTAATGTGTGGCAAAAAGCATGAATAAAAGTGTATGTGCGTATCTTTTCTTTTCTGTTACATGATTCAGAGAAGCTGGCCTTGAAAGTGTATGTGCGTATCTTTTCTTTTCTGTTACATGAATGCGTAACAGTTTCCTGTGCAGTGTAACTGTGAGAGACGGAGTGCTGCACTATACTACATAACCTCTTCATGTAATAATGGGATGTGATCTAGTCTAGCACTCTGGAATGGGTTAAAGGGGAGTCATTCTAAGCCCCAGCTTCCACTGTCTGCTGTTTCAAACAGAGCAGATGGACATGCTAATGGGGATCATTATAAAGGCTGGTGATAGGTGAGGAAGAGGTGAAAAGCCTGGGTTACAGTTGGAGCATAGGTTCTAAAGAGAGTCATGTTGGCATCTTAGATCTATGCACCCTGTTATAGAGAGGCATACAGGAACAACAAGTGAAAAGCAGAATTGAGCATTGCTTTAGTGTTTTATTACAGCTCTCCTTGTGCTGAGTGAACAATGTTGTTCACCCTGCGCTGGGTTTTATGTAGAGAAATCCCCCAGATTTCCAGAGCAGTCATTCACATCACAGTCAGTTTGGGAGCAGGCTTCCTATACTTTATGTGCTAGGGCCCTGTGTTTTCTACCATCATGGAATTTTAACCTTTCATTTAAAGCTTTTTCATCAAACTGTCCTCTTTTGTTTTATGTCAATTGGTCCAGCATCATCCTCAGGCAATTGCTTGAATTTTTGGTATAATTCTAGTTTCTGGAAAGGCTTAAAATAAAGGTTCAAATCTAAGTCATGTGACATGATAGCCCAATACACAGGGCCCTATTTATGTCACTAGCGTTCCATCGAAATCAGCCCGTACATCGGCTCAGTGCAGCAAGAGGAAGTGAAATAGCCAACTCCTGGCAGACTGAGAATGGCTGGATAAGAATGACACAGATATCTTGTCTTCGAGGTTTGATCAATTAAGCAATAAAGCCAGAGGAGGCGTTGCATTGTGCCTAAGAACAGCCCTTAGACATGTGGCCATATACCACAAATCCCAGAGGTGCCTTATTGCTATTATAAACTGGTTACCAACGTAATTAGAGCAGTAGAAATAAGTGCTTTGTCATACCCATGGGCTCCTGAGTTGCGCAGCGGTCTAAGGCGCTGCATCTCAGTGCTAGAGGCGTCACTACAGACCTTGGCTCGATTCCAGGCTGTATCACAACCGGCCGTGATTGGGAGTCCAATAGGGCGGCGCCCAATAGGCCCAGCCTCGTCCGGGTAAAGGTTTTGCCAGGTTAGGCCGTCATTGTAAATAAGAATTCGTCCTTAACTTGCCTAGTTAAATAAAGGTTAAATAAATAAATATGGTTGTATTGCTCGTCTTCCTCCTCTTCTGATGAGTAGTTGGAAGGATCGGAGGACAAATGCGCAGCATGGTACGTGTTCATGATGAATTTATTAAACACAGAACACTAAAACTAAAATAACAAAGAGAATGACACGAAATTAAAAAGTCCTGTCTGGTGACATACACAAAGACAGAAAACAATCACCCACGAAAAACAGGTGGGAAAAGGCTACCTAAGTATGATTCTCAATCTGAAACAACTAACGACACCTGCCTCGGATTGAGAACCATACCAGGCCAAACGCAAAAACGGACTCTGGCCGCAAAACCTGAACCTATAGGGGAAGGTCTGGGTGGGTGTCTGTCCGCGGTGGCGACTCTGGCGCGGGACGTGGACCCCACTCCACCATAGTCTTTCTCCCCCTCTTAACCTGCCTCCTCGCCGCCAAACTCGGACTGGGGACCCTAGCAACGGGTCCCGAATGGATGGGAGATTCCTGCAGCACCGGACAAGCGGGAGACTCCGGCAGCTCCGGAGTGACGGGCGATTCCTGCAGCTCCGGGGTGAAGGGCGATTCCGGCAGCTCCGGGGTGAAGGGCGATTCCGGCAGCTCCGGGGTGAAGGGCGATTCCGGCAGCTCCGGAGCAATGAACGGCTCTGGCAGCTCCGTAGTAATGGACTGCTCTGGCAGCTCCTGACTGACCGGCGGCTCTGGCAGCTCCTGACTGGCGGGCGACTCTGGCAGCTCAGGACAGACGGGCGACTCTGGCAGCTCAGGACAGACGGGCGACTCTGGCAGCTCAGGACAGACGGGCGACTCTGGCAGCTCAGGACAGACGGGCGACTCTGGCAGCTCAGGACAGACAGGCGACTCTGGCAGCTCAGGACAGACGGGCGACTCTGGCAGCTCAGGACAGACGGGCGACTCTGGCAGCTCAGGACAGACGGGCGACTCTGGCAGCTCAGGACAGACGGGTGACTCTGGCAGCTCAGGACAGACAGGAGACTCTGGCAGCTCCTGACAGACGGGAGACTCTGGCAACTCAGGACAGACGGGAGACTCTGGCAGCTCAGGACAGACGGGAGCTGCCAGAGTCTCCCGTCTGACCAGATGCGCTGAGCCGACTTCATGGCACCTGGCTTGATGCCCACTCTAGCCTGGCCGATACGAAGCGCTGCGATGTAACGCACCAGGCTATGCTTGCGCACCGGGGACACAGTGCACCTCACGGCATGACACGGTGCCTGCCCGGTCCACCTCTCTCCACGGTAAGCACGGGGAGTTGGCTCAGGTCTCCTACCTGACTTAGCCACACTCCCCGTGTACCTCCCCCAATAACTTTTTGGGGCTGCCTCTCTTCCCAGCCGTGCTGCCTCCTCATACCACCGCCGCTCTGCTTTGGGGCGGCGATTTTCCCCAGCCTGTGCCCAGTGTCCCTTGCCATCCAGAATCTCCTCACATGTCCAGGAGTCTTGAGATTTCTGCCGCTGCCCGTTACCACGCTGCTTGGTCCTTTGTTGGTGGGTGATTCTGTAACGCTCGTCTTCCTCCTCTTCTGAAGAGGAGTAGTAGGAAGGATCGGAGGACCAATGCGCAGCGTGGTACCTGTTCATGATGAATTTATTAAACACAGAACACTAAAACAAAAATAACAAAGAGAATGACACGAAACAAAACAGGCCTGTCTGTTGACATACCCAAAGACAGAAAACATTCACCCACGAATCACAGGTGGGAAAAGACTACCTAAGTATGATTCTCAATCAGAGACAATTAACGACACCTGCCTCTGATTGAGAACCATACCAGGCCAAACGCAAAACACAACATAGAAAAACGAACATAGACAACCCACCCCAACTCACGCCCTGACCAACCTAAAACAAAGACATAACAAAAGACCTAAGGTCAGAATGTGACAACGGTCTGATATACCACAGCTGTCAGCCAATCAGCATTCAGGTCTCGAACCACCCAGTTTATAATGTACAGTATGTCATCCATCTTTTCATTTGCGCTATACGTTATTTATAAATTGTGTTGTGCCAATTCCACCATTTGTATTTTGCCATGCAATTCTACAGTACTAGATATTTGGTAATTTGTATTTGATCTATGAACCAGATTTCATTCACAGCAATATTTACAGAAGGTCTCGCTATCAATTCTTTATTCAAGGTCTTTATTCCCAACATGGACGTAAATGGACTTTCAACTGCTGTAGATAAAAGACAAGGAAATCAATACCCATGCTTTCAACTTGCTTTGCCCAACCTATTTCTGAAGAATACGGTTGCTTTCATGTGTGTCCTGCCATGTGTGGCAGAATGAAAGGTTGCTGTCTGGATTTCCTGGGGTCCATCTTTTTTATCCCTTGATGAGAGGACACCCATATATCTTGTGGGATGGTTGTCACGGGGAAGTTGTAAAGGTTATTCCCTCCAGTAGTGGAGGAGGGAGACCAAAAAGTCACTCTCATTAAATCTTCTCAACCCTATGCCGTGTCTCTTCATACTGAAATGTCACTTTCACAGTGACTTCCAGGAATGATCCCCCGCCCCACCCCCCTCTTACTCAATCTCTCTCCTCTTCCTGCTTTTGCCATGGTCCTTGCTGCAATTGCTCTGCTTTTTCCATATTTTTTCAATTTCGTGCCCCCCGTTTCAGGGCCCTCCTCAGCAGCTGAAATGACATTGAGTACTGTAGATTAATATAATAGTTTGGTTAAAAAGTTAACATGCTTTGACAAAGAACAATTTCCTTAATAATCCTGTATACGTGTACATGGACACATCTGAAATCAGGCTACCTGGTTGCAGTCTGATAAATGCAGGAAATCACCAATCAAAATAAATGTTCCATGTTATTTTTGGGAAGCCTATTTAATTAAGTTCAGATATATGGAGTTTGTATGTGAAAACTACTTCTAAGACGCATACATTCAGTTGTTCCAAATTGTGAAAATGGTGACATAGCCCTTTTAGAGTTGTTTGAAAAGACTTCCTTGGAAATTTTGACATTGTTTGGAATGGAATTTTTGGGCTGTCTGATGACATCACCAGAGGGTAAATTAGTTAATAACCCAGTAAGAAAGAGAGTTCCAAACCTGCCAATAACAGCTAGTTTACAGTTTCTCCTCCCCCTCTCCACTCCCAGACAGTTCTAGCAAAATTATTGCTTGAAAAAGTGCTCTTTGCTAAGAAGCCATTGTTTCTTTTTGACCATTTTAATTGAAAACAGTCACAGTTAGTACTTAATTGTTACCCAGAAATGATTTTATATTGAGATAAAAAAAAGTTTAATTGGACTTTTAGAAGACTATTGCCTTGCATACACTCCTTTATAAAGTAGAACATTAATAAAAAACGATTTTATGTTCACACTACATATTACCATTTACATTATAAACCAAAACCTTTAAAAAATGTTACCGGTTCTGATTATTATATATTTTATATGGTCGAATGTGTACATGAAGGACCTCGCTTTGTCAAGTTTGATACATTCTTTTATCCCAGCATTATTCCGGTCGCTAGGAACCGATTTGAATTAATGGGATTCTCAGCTAACAGTCACAGTTCATAATGTCACAGTGCTGCACATCAAGGACAAAACAGGCAGCTAATACTATCACAACATTATGGGTCATATGTGTTCAGGAACAGTACTAGGACAGTCATTGAAAGGACAGCAGGATGACTGACTCACAAGGTTGTCAAAGAGATTCTGCAGAGAGAGAGAAATTCAGCAAGGGTACAGCAACACAGAGAAAGTAGCCCTCTTCTCCTGGCCCTCTCCCTCACTCTTCAGAAGCATATTGATCATAAGCATCATCTACATCAATGCCGGCATGAATAATAAACACGGAGTACCTTTACATGCACAGTAATAATTTGATATTAAACTGATTATGGCAGTACGCAGAAGTCATGTAAACACCTTACTCTGCTTATCTTAATCTTAACTGACGTAATGTCAAAATCAATATATATACTGTATATCTACAGTGGGGCAAAAAAGTATTTAGTCAGCCACTTAAAAAGTTCTCCCACTTAAAAAGATGAGAGAGGCCTGTAATTTTCATCATGGGTACACTTCAACTATGACAGACAAAATGAGAAGAAAAAAATCCAGAAAATCACATTGTAGGATTTTTTTATGAATTTATTTGCAAATTATGGTGGAAAATAAGTATTTGGTCAATAACAAAAGTTTATCTCAATACTTTGTTATATACCCTTTTTGGCAATGACAGAGGTCAAACGTTTTCTGTAAGTCTTCACAAGGTTTTCACACACTGTTGCTGGTATTTTGGCCCATTCCTCCATGCAGATCTCCTCTAGAGCAGTGATGTTTTGGGGCTGTTGCCGGGCAACACGGACTTTCAACTCCCTCCAAAGATTTTCTATGGGGTTGAGATCTGGAGACTGGCTAGGCCACTCCAGGACCTTGAAATGCTTCTTACGAAGCCACTCCTTCGTTGCCCGGGCAGTGTGTTTGGGATCATTGTCATGCTGAAAGACCCAGCCACGTTTCATCTTCAATGCCCTTGCTGATGGAAGGAGGTTTTCACTCAAAATCTCACGATACATGGCCCCATTCATTCTTTCCTTTACACGGATCAGTCGTCCTGGTCCCTTTGCTGAAAAACAGCCCCAAAGCATGATGTTTCCACCCCCATGCTTCACAGTAGGTATGGTGTTCTTTGGATGCAACTCAGCATTCTTTGTCCTCCAAACAAGACGAGTTGAATTTTTACAAAAAGGTTATATTTTGGTTTCATCTGACCATATGACATTGTCCCAATCTTCTTCTGGATCATCCAAATGGTCTCTAGCAAACTTCAGACGGGCCTGGACATGTACTGGCTTAAACAGGGGGACATGTCTGGCACTGCAGGATTTGAGTCCCTGGCGGCGTAGTGTGTTACTGATGGTAGGCTTTGTTACTTTGTTCCCAGCTCTCTGCAGGTCATTCACTAGGTCCCCCCGTGTGGTTCTGGGATTTTTGCTCACCGTTCTTGTGATCATTTTGACCCCACGGGGTGAGATCTTGCGTGGAGTCCCAGATCGAGGGAGATTATCAGTGGTCTTGTATGTCTTCCATTTCCTAATAATTGCTCCCACAGTTGATTTCTTCAAACCAAGCTGCTTACATATTGCAGATTCAGTCTTCCCAGCCTGGTGCAGGTCTACAATTTTGTTTCTGGTGTCCTTTGACAGCTCTTTGGTCTTGGCCATAGTGGAGTTTGGAGTGTGACTGTTTGAGGTTGTGGACATGTGTCTTTTATACTGATAACAAGTTCAAACAGGTGCCATTAATACAGGTAATGAGTGGAGGACAGAGGAGCCTCTTAAAGAAGAAGTTACAGGTCTGTGAGAGCCAGAAATCTTGCTTGTTTGTAGGTGACCAAATACTTATTTTCCACCATAATTTGCAAATAAATTCATTAAAAATCCTACAATGTGATTTTCTGGATTTTTTTTTCTCTCATTTTGGCTGTCATAGTTGAAGTGTACCTATGATGAAAATTACAGGCCTCTCTCATCTTTTTAAGTGGGAGAACTTGCACAATTGGTGGCTGACTAAATTATTTTTTGCTCCACTGTATAGAAAACACAGGAATATCACTTTTTTGACTGCACTGAGTCTTTAACAGTTTTTAATTTAGTGTGTGTGTGCCTAATGATAATACTGTGTAATCTACTATGGGTCTCTGCTTATAGAGCAAATACCATGCAAATGTGAAATGTGGTGTATGATATCAATGGTACTGAATACATACAGCAGTTATTTATTAACATAAGAACAGCTTTTTATCATTCTACATGTACACAAATTATATATAGAGGAAGCATACACAAATATACAGACACAGGCACAAATTCTGTAGGTGCCCTACTTCGGTCTCCAGCCAATGTTCAGTGGAAATTGCTTGGTTCCCTCATTGACATTTCTCTCCCAGTGATTTGCTTGAAATATTGTTGCAAGCAGGCTTATTACTCAACAATCACCTTGCAATTCTCCAAAGATTGCTTTTTATTGCCACTGTCTAGAGGAAGCACATCCGAGATGGATATGCCCACTTTGAAATGCATTGAGGCCGCAATCTAAATCATGAGATGGAGATAGTAAATTGCTTTCATAATTCTGTCACAGTATCCAGTGGCTGTGTTTCTAATTTGGCACCACAGGAATAAACATTTTAACATGTTCTTTCATGGGTGATAAATGCATGGCGTTTATGATTTGTAGGTTTTGATCAGGCATATAGGGCCATGGCTGTTGGGGGTGGATCAGGCATTGTGTGTGTGTGTGTGTGTACACATGCATGCACTCTAGAGTCACTGTTGCACAAGGTTAAAGAGTCATAAGGCACCCTGGGCTCCTACGGCACCCTACCGTACCACAGTCAAAGATCACAATCCCATGATTCATGGTTATTAATGGCTGTAGAAGCCCTGGGGACCAACCACTAGCAATGAATGTCAAGCACTGATATGGAGTAGTGGAACTGTGGAATGGAATAATGGCAACTCACATCTTCTCACAGCATCTGTAGAGTGTGTATATGTTTGACTTACATATCTCTTGAGTAAACAGATCTATGTGCATGAGCAGGCCCCTTTCTTTTTCCTTGCACTTTTTCTGTCTCTTCCACTCCCTGTTAGCTCTGCATGTCCCACTCTCTCCCTCTCTGAACAAATCACCTTGCATCTGCTGTCAGTGATCAGCTCTTTTACCACAGGGGTGATCACCGCAGGAATCTCTAACGTGGGATGACTTGGCAGGGCACAGTAGTTCAGCTGAAAATGAATTTGACTTTATCACACTCTCCCCATTGTGCCTCATTGCGCCATATATAACTCAAACGCTATGATCTTTATTTAAGGAGGGGTGATAGAACGTTTAAGGCTGTAATTGGCTTTGAATGTGAGGCCTGGTGTTTTTGTTCCACGGTAATCAGTGTCTTTGAACTCTATCCACAGCTTGTTCTCATACAAGGCCACACTATTAGAGGGAGAGGGAGCGGTGAATAAAGAGGGGCAAGGAGAATGAGAAAGAAGAGGGGGATGGAGAAGCGGGATGGAGAAGGGGGATGGAGAAGGGGGATGGAGAATGGAGAGGGGGATGGAGAAGGAGAATGAAGAGGGGGATGGAGAAGGGAGATGGCGACGGGGGATGGAGAATGGAGAGAGGGATGGAAAAGCGGGATGGAGAAGGGGGATGGAGAATGGAGAGGGGCATGGAGAAGGAGAATGAAGAGGGGATGGAGAAGTGGGATGGAGAAGGGGGATGGAGAATGGAGAGGGGGATGGAGAAGGAGAATGAAGAGGGGGATGGAGAAGTGGGATGGAGAAGGAGAATTGAGAGGAGGATGGAGAATGGAGAGGGGGATGGAGAAGGAGAATGGAGAGGGGGATGGAGAATGGAGAGGGGGATGGAGAAGGAGAATGAAGAGGGGGGTGGAGAAGTGGGATGGAGAAGGAGAATTGAGAGGAGGATGGAGAATGGAGAGGGGGATGGAGAAGGAGAATGGAGAGGGGGATGGAGAATGGAGACGGGGATGGAGAACGGGAATGAAGAGAGTGATGGAGAAGGGAGATGGCGATGGGGGATGGAGAATGGAGAGGGGGATGGAGAAGGGGGATGAGAAGGAGAATGGAGAGGGGGATGGAAAAGGGGGGTGAGAAGGGGGATGGAGAATGGAGAGGGGCATGGAGAAGGAGAATGAAGAGGGGATGGAGAAGTGGGATGGAGAAGGGAGATGGCGACGGGGGATGGAGAATGGAGAGGGGGATGGAAAAGCGGGATGGAGAAGGGGGATGGAGAATGGAGAGGGGCATGGAGAAGGAGAATGAAGAGGGGATGGAGAAGTGGGATGGAGAAGGGGGATGGAGAATGGAGAGGGGGATGGAGAAGGAGAATGAAGAGGGGGATGGAGAAGTGGGATGGAGAAGGAGAATTGAGAGGAGGATGGAGAATGGAGAGGGGGATGGAGAAGGAGAATGGAGAGGGGGATGGAGAATGGAGAGGGGGGTGGAGAAGGAGAATGAAGAGAGTGATGGAGAAGGGAGATGGCGACGGGGATGGAGAATGGAGAGGGGGATGGAAAAGCGGGATGGAGAAGGGGGATGGAGAATGGAGAGGGGGATGGAGAAGGGGGATGGAGAAGGGAGATGGTGACGGGGGATGGAGAAGCGGGATGGAGAAGGGGGATGGAGAATGGAGAGGGGGATGGAGAAGGGGGATGGAGAGGGGGATGGAGAATGGAGAGGGGGATGGAGAAGCGGGATGGAGAAGGGGGATGGAGAATGGAGAGGGGGATGGAGAAGGGGGATGGAGAGGGGGATGGAGAATGGAGAGGGGGATGGAGAAGCGGGATGGAGAAGGGGGATGGAGAATGGAGAGGGGGATGGAGAAGCGGGATGGAGAAGGGGGATGGAGAATGGAGAGGGGGATGGAGAAGGGGGATGGAGAGGGGGATGGAGAATGGAGAGGGGGATGGAGAAGCGGGATGGAGAAGGGGGATGGAGAATGGAGAGGGGGATGGAGAAGCGGGATGGAGAAGGGGGATGGAGAATGGAGAGGGGGATGGAGAAGCGGGATGGAGAAGGGGGATGGAGAAGGGGGATGGAGAATGGAGAGGGGGATGGAGAAGCGGGATGGAGAAGGGGGATGGAGAAGGGGGATGGAGAATGGAGAGGGGGATGGAGAAGTGGGATGGAGAAGGGGGATGGAGAAGGGGGATGGAGAATGGAGAGGGGGATGGAGAAGCGGGATGGAGAAGGGGGATGGAGAATGGAGAGGGGGATGGAGAAGCGGGATGGAGAAGGGGGATGGAGAATGGAGAGGGGGATGGAGAAGCGGGATGAAGAAGGGGGATGGAGAATGGAGAGGGGGGTGGAGAAGGAGAATGAAGAGGGGGATGGAGAAGCGGGATGGAGAAGGGGGATGGAGAATGGAGAGGGGGATGGAGAAGGAGAATGAAGAGGGGGATGGAGAAGTGGGATGGAGAAGGAGAATTGAGAGGAGGATGGAGAATGGAGAGGGGGATGGAGAAGGAGAATGGAGAGGGGGATGGAGAATGGAGATGGCGACGGGGGATGGAGAACGGGAATGAAGAGAGTGATGGAGAAGGGAGATGGCGACGGGGGATGGAGAATGGAGAGGGGGATGGAGAAGGGGGATGAGAAGGAGAATGGAGAGGGGTGGAGAAAGAGAATGCAGAGGGGGGTGGAGAAAGAGATGCATCATAACGAAAGTAGCTTCTTCCGCTACTATAGTTAATTAGATCGGGTGTGTTGGTGAATGTGTGTTTGTTATATGTAAGTGTGTGTGGGAGTGAGTATTGTATCTCTGGAGTGATGTGTCACTCCATTATCTTTCCGTTGGACCAGTGGATCCTGATGCCTGTGTGGGTGGTTGGGCTAGCACGTTGGCGGTGTGTGTAGATAAGGTTGCTGGGTTCCCTATGGTCATCTCTCTCCTCCCTCCCACAGCCCAAGCTGTTCTAGCCATAGCTGTAATGGAGCATGCCTGTTCGGCATGCGGGAATGAGAGGACCAATCAGGAATTGTTAGCCTGCTAGCCCGAGGCCAGTACTTTTCAGACCGGACTAGTAGAAAATGTGCCAAACTAGCTCGAGATACAGGTGACATTTTTCCTTTTCCTTTATTGCATGGCAGATTTTGGACTGGGCTAGTAAAAATTGTGGTCTACTAGCCGGGTGGCCAGTGCCGAAAATACTTAATGGGATACTTCAGGATCTTGGCAATGAAGCCCTTTATCTACTTCCCCACAGTCAGATAAACTTGTGGATACCATTTGTATGTCTCTGCATGCAGTATGAAGTGTTAGTGCAATTGCTAATTAATGACTACCATGGTAGTAGATACCATAGACTTCCAGTCATTGGGCTAATGCTAGTTAGCGTTGGCTCACGAAACTACCTCTTACTTCCTTGGAAGCAGAGACATAAAAATACTATCCACACGTTCATCTGATTCTGGGGAAGTAGATAAAGGGCGTCATTGCTAAAATCCCAAAGTATCCATTTAAGTTCCATCACTGGATTGTGGGATCAGTTAACTAGTCCCCTCTGAAAACACCCACAAGTTTATGTTCACATCACATCAGAGAGATTTCTACTGCAGCGAGAACAGCCCCAACAACATCTCTTTGGATGTGTTTATTAAGTAGAAGTACAGTGTAGTTCAGGTACTGTGTCATTTAATAGTGTAAGTGTTAAATAAATAGTGGACATGTGTGGAAATGTAACACACACCTGTGTATTTTTTTATTGATTGCTACTGCTAGTGTCGTCAAGCAGTCAGGTGGAAGGATCAGTTAAAAGGGTTCAGGCAGTTTTCTCATGCCTGGATTCTCATCTTGTTAGACTGTGATCGGTTGGACAGGTTTGCAGTGAGCAGCTGAGCTGCAGTGCAGGGAAATATGTGGGTTCTTCTCACATGGATATTTATTTCTGACATTTGAATGTGCTGAAAAAGAAGACAAAAAAACTCAATTAAAGATCCCCTGCTTCCCTGTACACCTCTCTCCTTGGTGACATCACTCTGTGAAGAGATGTCCTTGTAATAAAAGATAAAAGCACTCACAGTCACCCTGAAAAACAGCCTTGGGAATGGGGCCTAATTGGCGTCTTTGTCAGATGCGTGTCAGAGGAGGCAGTGTTTCTCATTGTTCCTCTGACAGCCAAGGCCTCTGATAGGGTCCCAGTGACACTGGGGGAGATAGGAGAGGGGCCTGGGGTGAAGGGAGGGGCTCCTAAGGGCCAGGCTTGAGACTGTTGCTCCTTCAGTTTATTTGACTGAGAATTATTAGAGAGGTGCAGCAGGTGATTTGCATTGAGAACCTCTCAAAACATCAGGAGTGGAGGGCAAGTCCATCTGTCAAATATTCCAAGTCCAGTGGATGACAACTTATTCACCCTCTTTTCTTATTTTATTTCAGCTCATTGACTTGCCATTGATTAACATACAGGTAACTGCCTAAATAAAGGATTTACATTTTATACATTTAAAAAAAAAAATCTTTCCATTTTCAAACAGTCCATTGATATTTTCCAACTGGGCTATACAAGTTTTTTCTCGCCTGAGTAGCCTCGTTTCACTGCCAAAAATTAAACCATCTAGTATTCAGCGAAATAACAACATAATGTGAAATTAACATCCAATCACATTACTCTCTCACGGGAATTCCATTAAGGTTCCGTATGTAGTCAAACGTAGCTGCTGCTCATTCCATTTGCTAAAAAATTGATAAATGGTTAAAAAAAGTAAGGCCCGCGTCCATAGAGACACATACCAGCTCTACTGGTAGTACTGCTACTAACAGCAGTACTACACCTGCACCTGTCGACGACACAAGTTGTTCTGCTTCTACGAGCACATCCTTTGCCAGCATCAGTAATTCTACATTTGTTGTTAGCCCAGCTAGCATGGACACTGAGAGTTGTGAATCTGATGCAGCCGAAGAGCTACTGCCCCCTTACCTGGGAAAGCACCGAACAACAGACAGGGACGTGGAACCATCGAAGATGCGCAAATATGATGAGAACTACATTGATTTGGGGTTCACTTATATTGGGAGTAGTGCCTTTCCTCAGCCACAGTGTGTTATATGTGCAAAAGTGCTATCTCATAACTTGATGAAACTTTCACTCTTGCACAAACAAAACATGCCAGAAATATACGCCACGGGAGTTTTTGAGCGAGAATTAAGACGACTTTCGAGTAGTAAGACATGTATAAAAGCAACAGATACCATTAATAAGAAAGGGCTAGAAGCGTCTTATATGTTGAGCTAGTTGCGAGTGGCTTGGACATGCAAGCCCCATACTATCGTGGAGGACTTAATTCTTCCTGCTGTTGCAGATATGGCCGGGACAATGCTGGGGGAAAAGGCAAAATAAATGATACAGACAATGCCTTCATCAAACAACACTGTTTCGTGACGCATCAGTGACATGGCAGGAGATGTTTTGAAACTATTACAGCTTTGCATACAAGCAAGTGAGTTCTCTGCATTACAACTGGATGAGTCAACAGACATGGCGTGCCTGGCACAGCTCCTGGTATATGTCCGTTACGTTTATGGGTGGTCAATTAAGGAAGACATCCACTTCTGGAAACCAGGACAACAGGAGAGGATATTTTTTAAGTACTGGACAGCTTTGTGACATCAAATGGACTTTGGTGGTCAAGATGTGTTGGTATCTGTACTAATGGCGCAAAAGCCATGACAGGTAGACATAGTGGAGTGGAAACGCACGTGCAAGCAGTTGCTCCCGATGCCACTTGGGTACACTGCAGCATCCACCGAGAGGCTCTTGCTGCCAAGGGAATGCCTTTTAGACACTACAGTGAAAATGGTTAACTTTGTTAAAGCAAGGCCCCTGAACTTTCGTGTATTTTCTGCACTATGCAATGATATGGGCAGTGACCATGTAACGCTTTTACAACACGTGTGCTGGTTATCAAGGGGCAAAGTATTGACACATTTTTTTAAATTGAGAGACGAGCTAAAAGTTTTCTTTACTGACCATAATTTGCACTTGTCTGACCGTTTGCATGATGACGAGTTTCTCACACGACTGGCTTTTCTGGATTATGTTTTTTCTCACCTGAATGATCTGAATCTAGTATGACAGGGACTCTATATTCATTGTGTGGGACACAATTGAGAGGCTATGATTAAGAAGTTGGAGCTCTTTGTCTGCATTATCAAGGACAACACACAGGTCTTTCCATCATTGTATGATTTTTTGTGTGCAAATTAACTCAAGCTTACGGATAATGTCAAATGTGATATAGCGAAGCACGTGAGGGAGTTGGGTGCGCAATTACTTAGGTACTTTCCCGAAACGGATGACACAAACAACTGGATTCGTTATCCCTTTCATGCCCTGCCTCTAGTCCACTTAATGAAATCTGAATAAGAGAGCCTCATCAAAATTGCAGCAAGCGGTTCTGTGAAAATTTAATTTAATCAGAAGCCAATGCCAGATTTCTAGATTGGGCTGCGCTCAGAGTATCCTGCCTTGGCAAATCGCGCTGTTAAGACACTGATGCCCTTTGCAACTACGTACCTATGTGAGATTGGATTCTCTGCACTCACAAACATGACAACTAAATACAGGCAAAGACTGTGTGGAAAATGAAAATGCAAACCAACATTGCAGAGTTATGTGCATTCTTTCAAGCACACTCTACTGAATAACCTGTGGTGAGTTATTCACAATTTTCGATCAACATATTTTATATGTAAAATGTAAGATGGTTAAATAAAGAGAAAAATGATTGATTATTATTATGTTATTATTTGTGCCCTGGTCCTATAAGAGCTCTTTGTCACTTCCCACAAACCGGGCTGTGACAAAAACTCACACTCATTCTTATGTTTCATAAATGTATTGTATAGTGTGTGTGTGGCAGGCTTACAATGATGGCAAAAAACAACATTTGAGAGTGCGCTGACCTTGGTGCTACAAGGGGTGCGCAGCTGGAGGTTGAATGTTTGAAGGGGTACGGGGGGCTATAAAAAGTTTGGGAACCACTGTCTTAGATAATTGGTTAGGGGTACTGTATAATATTGGCCTGATATGAACCTAACTGTATTCATCACAGTTTATAAGTGTGCGTGTCCACATGTGCATGTGTATCGAGGTCATACTACAACGAATATCCAATTACCTACCTACCTATTCGATTCTACTTATTCTACCCAGTGATATATATACTGAACAAAAATATAAACGCAACAATTTGAGTTTTCTTTACATTTAACCTTTATTTAACTAGGCAAGTCAGTTAATTAAAGAACACATTCTTATTTACAATGATGGCCTACCCCAGACAATGCTGGGCCAATTGTGCACTGTCCTATCGGAATTCCTATCACGGCCGGATATGATGCAGCCTGGATTCAAACCAGGAACTGCCTCTTGCACTGAGATGCAGTGCCTTAGACTGTTGTGCCACTTGGGAGCCCCCCAATGTCACAGTTCATATAAGGAAAATTTAAATAAATAAATTAGGTCCTAATCTATGGATTTCACATGACTGGGCAGGAGAGCAATCATGGGTGAGCCTGGGAGGGCATAGTCCCACCCACTGGGGATCCAGGCCCATCCAATCAGAATGAGTTTATACCCACAAAAGGGCTTTATTACAGACAGAAATACTCCTCAGATTCATCAGCTGTCTGAGTGGCTGGTCTGATGATCCATCCCGCAAGAAGCGAGATGTGGAGGTCCTGGGCTGGCGTGGTTACACGTGGTCTGTGTTTGTGAGGCAGGTTGGACATACTGCCAAATTCTCTAAAACGGCTCTGATGGACATTCCTGCAGTCAGCATGCGAATGGCACACTCCCTCAAAACTTGAGACATCTGTGGAATTTTGTTGTGTGACAAAACTGCACATTTTAGATTGGCCTTTTGTTGTCCCCAGCACGACGTGCACCTGTGTAATGATCATGCTGTTTAATCAGCTTCTTGATATGCTACAACTGTTAGGTAGATGGATTATCTTGGCAAAGGAGAAATGTTCTCTAACAGCGATGCAAACAAATTTGTCCACAACATTTGAGAGAAATAAGCTTTTTGTGCGGATTGAACAATTCTGGGGTCTTTTATTTCATCTTTTGAAACATGGGACCAACACTTTACATGTTGTGTTTATACTTTTGTTCAGTATATATGGCTCTGAATCTACCTGTTCACACATAAACCTCAGGGAAGATGTCACATGGGAGTTCTTCTTGGATTTGCTTGCTTTTCCCACATGGAGGTTCTTCCATACTGTATGCCAGCCAGTCAGTGTGGGGTTGGGGGTGGCTGGGCTAATGGTTTGAGCTGTCCTGCTGACTGGGATACAGTGTCTGTCCTCTCTGGGGAGGCCTTGCCAGGCACTGTGACACTGTGTATGGATCAATACCCTCTGCTGAGTAGCTCTACCCTCAAAGTGAACCCTGGGGGAACTCAGACAATTGCCTTTTCTCCTGTTGTCTCCTGCTCTGCTCTGTCTGGAGTCTGAGTCCCTCAGTGGGTTAGAGATCTCATATCTGAATCAGACTCACCCGCAGCGCAGTGCACAAGGCTAGGCGACAATTCGTCTCTACTGTCTACAACTCCCACCACCCTGGGGTTTTCCCCTTTGGTTTTAGCTGAGAATATATCTCCGGTGGTGGGGGCGTACAGTTGATAGGTCACTGGAGGCAACGGCAAGTTTCAAGTTGTATTAGTCGTACAGTATGTATGGGATACACATGGTATACACCATCCAGTGAAATGCTTTCTTGCAGGTTCCAATGCAACAATAAATAATAAAAGATAAGAATACGAACACATAGTAAATGGCTCAGTAGAATAGAATAAACATTTTAGCATACACTGCAAGTATAATACAGGAAGGCACAATTTATAGTAACATATTTACATGTTTTAGGGAAGGTAGGATTGGGGGCAGGTGTTTAAAACCTCTTGCACTTAGCTATCCCGGATCCGGGATTGTGAATACAGCCTCAAGCTCATTACCATAACGCAACGTTAACTATTCATGAAAATCGCAAATGAAATGAAATAAATATGCTAGCTCTCAAGCTTAGCCTTTTGTTAACAACACTGTCATCTCAGATTTTCAAAATATGCTTCTCAACCATAGGAAAACAATCATTTGTGTAACAGTATTCATAGCTAGCGTAGCATTTAGCGTTAGCATTCAGCAGGCAACATTTTCACAAAAACCAGAAAAGCATTCAAATAAAATAATTTACCTTTGAAGAACTTCAGATGTTTTCAATGAGGAGACTCTGTTAGATAGCAAATGTTCAGTTTTTCCTGAAAGATTATTTGTTTAGGAGAAATCGCTCCGTTTGGTGCAGTCATCAAAACGCATAACTTTTTTCCAAATTAACTCCATAATATCGACTGAAACATGGCAAACGTTGTTTAGAACCAATCCTCAAGGTGTTTTTCACATATCTCTTCGATGATATATCGTTCGTGGAAGTGTGCTTTCTGTTCTGAATCCCAGGAGAAAATGCCCGCAGCTGAAGATTACGCACCAACTTAGACAAAGGACACCGGGCAGACCCCTGGAAAATTTAGTCTCTTATGGCCAATCTTCCAATGATATGCCTACAAATGCGTCACAATGCTGCAGACACCTTGAAGAAACGAGAGAAAGGGCAGGCTCATTCCTGGTGCATTCACAGCCATATAAGGAGACAATGGAAAACAGAGCCTCAAAAATTCTGCTAATTTCCTGTTTGAAGTTTCATCTTGGTTTCGCCTGTAGCATGAGTTCTGGGGCACTCACAGACAATATCTTTGCAGTTTTGGAAACGTCAGACTGTTTTCTTTCCAAAGCTGTCAATTATATGCATAGTCGAGCATCTTTTCGTGACAAAATATTGCGCTTAAAACGGGCACGTTTTTTTTATCCAATAATGAAATAGCGCCCCCATAGGTTCAAGAGGTTAAATTGTGTGGTATTTAGCAATCATAATACAAGTCTGGTAGCAGTTGTGATGAGTGTTTGTGTGTGTAGCATATACACACTGTGTACACAAAACATTATGCCCTTTCCATGTCATAGACTGACCTGGTATATCCAGGTGAAAACTATGATCCCTTAGTGATGCCACTTGTTATATCCACTTCAATCAATGTAGATGACGGTGAGGAAACAGGTTAAGGAATAATTTTTAAGCCTTGAGACAATTGAGACATGGATTGTGTATGTGTGTCTGGGCAAGACAAAACATGTAAGTGCCTTTGAACAGGGTATGGTAGTAGGTGCCAGGCACACTGGTTTATTGCAAGAACTGCAATGCTGTTGGGTTTTTCACGCTCAACAGTTTCCTGTGTGTATCAAGAATTGTCCACCACCCAAAGGACATCCAGCCAACCGTGAGAAACATTGGAATCAACTTTGGCCAGCGTCCCTGTGGAACGCTTTCGACACCTTGAAAAGTCAATACCCCAACGAATTGAGGCTGTTCTGGGGGCAAAAGTGTGCGTGCGTGAGTGCATCTGTGCTGAGGTGCGTGGAGTCTGTGCAGGTGGTCAGTCCAGTTTAATTGTCTGATGGCTTTTAGATAGAAACTGTCTCTGAGCCTGTTGGTATCAGACCTCATGCTCCGATATCGTCTGCCCAACGGTAAGGGAGTGAAAAGCTCATGTCTGAGTTGCGTTGGCTCCTTGGTAATGCTGCGGGCCTCCCTTAGGCACTGTTTGGAGTAGATGTCCTGAATGGGTGGGAGCATGGTCCCGAACTAGGCGGTGGGGTATCTGCCTTAGTTTTCGAGATGATAGATCTCTGTCGAGGGAGGAGCTGGGTTTTACATATTGTGTGTACATTTATGTCTTCTGAACACATTTCTGCATGTTGGCAATGTCAATTCTTGGAATTTCTTTCTAAATACTTACTTTTCTGTTTGCTAGCTGGACAAGCAAACTCCGCCGAGTACTAAACTGTAAACCAATCAAAACGCGTGTACTATCTCTGCTGATCACATATGCCAATGCTGCATATTTCTAGTGCACTCGAAAACAGATATTTATCTTATTTCAGTCTTTGGGAGCTAACATAGTTCCTCTTAACACACTGACATCAGATCACGATTTGATGGTAGGCTGTCTTTCATCTTAGATAGAAGCATTCCATTGGCTGCCTTCTTCATGATGGGTATGTCTGATTGGTTCTGTTTAGCAGTTCACAAATTTGCCTGAGTAGACTGTGTTGAAATAAACATTTTCTGAGAAAATGTGCAAGAATTATTTGTGCCAACAAATTTTACAGTAATCATAAGAATATTTCATTGTCATATACAAAGAACCAGCTCCTCCCTTGATGTACAGTGCCTTCAGAAAGTATTCACACCCCTTTACTTTTTGTTGTTGTGTTACACAGTGGGATTCAAATGGATTTAATTGTCATTTTTTGTCAACTATCTACACAAAATACTCTAATGTCAAAGTGGAAGACATGTTTTATAATGTTTTTATTAATGGAAAGTAAAACACACATATATCTTGATTAGATAAGTATTCAACCCCCTGAGTCAATACATGTTAGAATCACCCTTGGCATCGATAACAGCTGTGAGTCTTTCTGGGTAAGTCTCTAAGAGCTTTGAACACCTGGATTGTACAATATTTGCCCATTTTTCTTAAAAAATTATTCAAGCTCTGTCAAGTTGGTTGTTGATCATTGCTAGACAGCCATTTTCAAGCCTTGCAATAATTTTCAAGCAGATTTAAGTCAAAACTGTAACCAGGCCACTCAAGAACATTCAATGTCGTCTTGGTAAGAAATTCCAGTGGCCCCAAACATTACACTTTGTATTCAGGATAGAAGGTTAATTTCTTTGCCACATTTTTTACTTTAGTGCCTTATTACAAACAGGATGTTTTGGAATATTTTTATTCTGCACAGGATTTCTTATTTTCTGTTAATATTGTGGAGTAACTACTGTACAATGTTGTTGATCCATCAGTTAACTCCTATCACAGCCATTAAACTCTAACTATTTTAATTGGGCTCATGGTGAAATCCCTGAGCGGTTTCCTTCCTTTCAGGCAACTGATTTAGGAAAGGCGCTTGTATCTTTGTCGTGACTGTGGGTATTGATACATCATCCAAAGTGCAATTAATAACTTCACCATGCTCAAAGGGATATTCAATGTCTGCGTTTACATTTTTACCCATCTACCAATAGGCACCCTTCTTTGCAAACCATAGGAAAACCTCCCTGGGTTTGTGGTTGAATCTGTGCTTGAAATTCACTGCTCGACTTATGAACCTTACATATGTGTGTGGGGTACAGAGATGGTGTATTCACTAAAAAATTATGTTAAACACTATTATTGCACACAGAGTGAGTCTTATACTTATTATGTGACTTGTTAAGCACATTTTTACTCCTGAACGTATTTATGCTTGCCATAACAAAGGGGTTGAATATTTACTGACTCAATTTCAGCTTTTCATTTTTTATGAATTTGTAAACATTTCTAAAAACATAATTCCACTTTGACATTATAGGGTATTTTGTGTAGATCAGTTACACGCAATCTCTATTAAATCAATTTTAAATTCAGGCTGTAACACAACTAAATGTGACACGGTCAAGGGCTGTGAATACTTTCTGAAGGCACTGTAGATCTATCAACTAAACTGTTTTCGGCGTCAGCCCACCAACTATACCAGGCCGTGATGCAACTGGTCAGGATGCTCGACGGTACGGCGATAGTATTTGGAGAAGACCCGGGGAGTCATGCCAAATTTCTTCATCCGCCTCCTTCACACACCTCATCAGGGCAATACAGAACGAATGACTGATTGACTGAAAGCCTTCTCAAAGTGGTGTGTGTGATTGCATAATATTGCAATCACACACACCACTATATATACAGTGCCTTGCGAAAGTATTCGGCCCCCTTGAACTATGCGACCTTTTGCCACATTTCAGGCTTCAAACATAAAGATATAAAACTGTATTTTTTGTGAAGAATCAACAACAAGTGGGACACAATCATGAAGTGGAACGACATTTATTGGATATTTAAAACTTTTTTAACAAATCAAAAACTGAAAAATTGGGCGTGCAAAATTATTCAGCCCCCTTAAGTTAATACTTTGTAGCGCCACCTTTTGCTGCGATTACAGCTGTAAGTCTCTTGGGGTATGTCTCTATCAGTTTTGCACATCGAGAGACTGACATTTTTTCCCATTCCTCCTTGCAAAACAGCTCGAGCTCAGTGAGGTTGGATGGAGAGCATTTGTAAACAGCAGTTTTCAGTTCTTTCCACAGATTCTCGATTGGATTCAGGTCTGGACTTTGACTTGGCCATTCTAACACCTGGATATGTTTATTTTTGAAACATTCCATTGTAGATTTTGCTTTATGTTTTGGATCATTATCTTGTTGGAAGACAAATCTCCGTCCCAGTCTCAGGTCTTTTGCAGACTCCATCAGGTTTTCTTCCAGAATGGTCCTGTATTTGGCTCCATCCATCTTCCCATCAATTTTAACCATCTTCCCTGTCCCTGCTGAAGAAAAGCAGGCCCAAACCATGATGCTGCCACCACCGTGTTTGACAGTGGGGATGGTGTGTTCAGCTGTGTTGCTTTTACGCCAAACATAACGTTTTGCATTGTTGCCAAAAAGTTCAATTTTGGTTTCATCTGACCAGAGCACCTTCTTCCACATGTTTGGTGTGTCTCCCAGGTGGCTTGTGGCAAACTTTAAACAACACTTTTTATGGATATCTTTAAGAAATGTCTTTCTTCTTGCCACTCTTCCATAAAGGCCAGATTTGTGCAATATACGACTGATTGTTGTCCTATGGACAGAGTCTCCCACCTCAGCTGTAGATCTCTGCAGTTCATCCAGAGTGATCATGGGCCTCTTGGCTGCATCTCTGATCAGTCTTCTCCTTGTATGAGCTGAAAGTTTAGAGAGACGGCCAGGTCTTGGTAGATTTGCAATGGTCTGATACTCCTTCCATTTCAATATTATCGCTTGCACAGTGCTCCTTGGGATGTTTAAAGCTTGGGAAATATTTTTGTATCCAAATCCGGCTTTAAACTTCTTCACAACAGTATTTCGGGCCTGCCTGGTGTATTCCTTGTTCTTCATGATGCTCTCTGCGCTTTTAACGGACCTCTGAGACTATCACAGTGCAGGTGCATTTATACGGAGACTTGATTACACACAGGTGGATTGTATTTATCATCATTAGTCATTTAGGTCAACATTAGATCATTCAGAGATCCTCACTGAACTTCTGGGGAGAGTTTGCTGCACTGAAAGTAAAGGGGCTGAATAATTTTGCACGCCCAATTTTTCAGTTTTTGATTTGTTAAAAAAGTTTGAAATATCCAATAAATGTCGTTCCACTTCATGATTGTGTCCCACTTGTTGTTGATTCTTCACAAAAAAATACAGTTTTATATCTTTATGTTTGAAGCCTGAAATGTGGCAAAAGTTTGCAAAGTTCAAGGGGGCCGAATACTTTCGCAAGGCACTGTATATTATATATACACTGTAGCCTATGTGTGGGCTCATTTTCAGAAAGTCCTCACCTAATATCAGAGAGTGAGAGGGAATACAATCCAGTCTTTGCTATGAATTTGTTTTCAGAGAGCCCTAAAATTCTGGTGGTGATACTGCATTTTATGGTAAAAAAGTTAATGGGCCACTGGGTCTCTTGTTGGCTATTGTTGCTGATATTTAACAGTATGTTATGCAAGCACATTAAAACATGTTCCCAGGACGACAGTGGGTTCCCTATAAGGACTGTCCTTGGATAACTGATCCCAGATCCCTCCAAGGACTGTCCTTGGATAACTCTATCCAGTTTGCCAGGTGCAAACGCTTGGCTCATACTATAAATATGTTCAGCTAATGATCTAATTAACCCATTCACATCCTTGTACTATATTTAGTACAATATCAAAATGTGCGTCAGAACAAGTTCTGTTTGGTGTAAATGTGTGTGAAGTGTCTAGACCTGTCACGTTAAAATTTTACAATTGTCATTATCTACACAACATGACCAAATGTATGTGCACACCTGCTCGTCGAACATCTCATTCCAAAATCATGGGCATTAATATGGAGTTGGTCCACCTTTTGCAGCTATTACACCCTCCATTCTTCTGGGAAGGCTTTCCACTAGATGTTGGAACATTGCTGCGTGGACTTGCTTCCATTCAGCCACGGGCATCAGTGAGGTCAGGCACTAATGGTTGGCCATTAGGCCTGGCTCGCAGTTGGCGTTCCAATTCTTTCCAAAGGTGTTTGATGGAATTGAGGTCAGGGCTCTGCAGGCCAGTCAAGTTCTTCCACACCAATATCGACAAACCATTTCTGTATGGATCTCACTTTTGCCGATTTTAGATTTGTTCATCCGTATCAAAATATGTATATTTTCTGTTCTGGCAAGCTGTGTTTCTGTTTGGGTTAGGTGGCGTTGGGGCTAGCTGGCACTAACCTGTTATGGGTAAGAGGTGGGTGCACATTGATGATGGTGCTTCCCAGGGTCACTCTGCCCTGCTCTGTGGCCTTCCCAGTCCAGCGCCAGCCCCCTGTCACACATGCCACATTCACTGCCACATACCATCTGTCCACGTCCTGCTGTTAAAGAAATCTCAGCTAAAAAACAACTCAAGACCCCCCCCCCCCCCCCCCCCGGGTGGGTGGCGATGCCATGATGGCGCCACACATTCTTCCTGGGAGCCTGTTGCCACGGCAGCGAGCAGCTTTCCTGCAGCCAAGGGAGGGGGCGTCTCTTCTGGCAGTGCGATGGTATTCTTTACACAAGACCTCTCTACTGACTGCCTCTGTGGTCCATCACAATAATTGGGAAGGAACACCAAGGAAATGGATTGTCCATCCTGGGTAAATATAGTACTTTTAGGAGGTAGGATTGTTGTGATTAGATATTCAGTGTAGAACTCAGCAATGCTTTTTCTCACATTGAAAGCATGTACTCTCAACCCCCACAATGCATGTAATCTTGTGTAAATGGCTTTTATGTCACATTTTAAAGTTGGTCTACATATCTGACAATACATTAGCTTTTATTGGGCGATTAATCCAAACAATAATACATGATATAAATGGCTGTGTGTGTGAGGAAGAAGGTGAGGAAAAAGGGAGGGATGAGAGTGGTAGATGATTTTCTCCTGTAATGGAGTGGCACTAAGTAATGAAAGGGTAGATAGATTGATCCGTTACTTTAATGGTGAGATATGGGGGGGGGGGGGGGGGGTATGGTACTCTGAGGCCTCTTCAGAAACAAACAGCTATTAAGGTTGGCTGTCATTCCATCATTCTATTTCCTCCATTCCTGGACAAAGCCACCTTTTAATGTCCTTAGTGGTTTCTCCTCCTTTCTATACTCTCTCTGGACCAAGACAAGTTGTTTTGATCTCACCTGTCACTCTTAGGTGTTTTACAGCCAATGATATAGCCCCTCTCCCAATCCTAGCTGGTAGGCGCATGCCCACGTGGAACAGTCCAATCAGCATAAAGCCCCACCCCTTCACTATTGACTGATCGAGAAGACAACTTCGAAGCAGGGTGTTCAGATTCTGTCATGTCATGCTTGCTATCAATGGATAGATCATGTGTGTCACGGCTTCTATGAGTAATGGGTGGAGAAGTCAGGCGCAGAGAGCAGGGTAGTTCACAAGATGTGGATTTTTATTTTACAAAAACCCAGAGAGACGGTCACGCCACACACACAAGGGCGCGTAGAGACCCAGTCCAAACAACAGCACGAAACTGTCCGAAAAAATAAATACCACAAAATAATCACACAACATCAACAGAAAAACAAGCCCACACAAAAGCCGGCGGGCCTACTGGGTTTAAATAGCCCACAACCAAACCTAAACACAAAACAGGTACAACTAATCAGACACAACTAAATGTAGGCCGGCGACGATGACCGCCGAGCGCTGCCCGAACAGGAAGAGGCACCATCTTCGGCGAGATTCATGACAATGTGGAGAGGAGGCCAGGCTAGTATCCCTTCAAACTGCCCTTATATATCTGCCATTACCTGCTGCAACATAATATTATGTTCTTTATGAGTATTCACTCAAAATAATTCTGATTTGTCCGAGTATTTAGAATAGCAACCCTGACAAAAGGAATGCCATGGTGTAGACCTACTGTTTAACCCCTTTACTGTATTTCAATATGTTCCAAGGTTTCTGATCAGTATGGAGTCAGTTCTCAGAACTGACAACTGTGAATCCAAGCCATGTTGACTTACTCCATGCCTTGCTCTTTAAATTCTGATTGCATTACTTTCAAGAAAATGCACAGATGAGAGGGTAGTAATGATTGTTCTGTCTGTGGGGTTTACCCCACTTGGGTTCCTTCCTGGGTCCCTGCTGTATAATGAGATCTCTTCCACTTGTTCACATGGATCCGTGGAGTGAGCCTTGATCTAGTGACTATCGCCCGACCAATGTTTTTGACAAAACACATTGAATTCTCATAAATTGCCATCCAAAGCAGAAATTGTCCAAGAAATATGCTTCAAATGTTGATTTGTTACATGTGAAATGAATGACACATCATGGGGATGGCCACAAGTGTTCAGATAAGCATGAGATTCCCTTTTTTCATCCTGTTTATTGATATCAGTTATCGGTGAAATTATCGGCTAATACAGATATGGCGTTACAAGGCCAATATCAGCTGATAACATCGGTGAACAGCTATATCGGTTGGGCTCTACTAGTGACCTCTGCAGCGTAGTGCTATGTGAATCAAGGCAGAATATAATGAGGAGGAGCTGCAGTGGATCTGATGCCTCTTAGTGATCACTGCTCCTTGAGAGCCCTGCGAAATAAAATAGCATGCTTATCTGAAAAAACAAGTTCAGAGAGATTTCTATTAACTTTTAATTTTAAGGCTTTTCAAGACTTTTTAAGATGGCCGGTGGTGGATTGGAACAGGAGTATGAACACCCAGAGTTCTGAGTTCGAGCTATTGTGTATTAGCAGCACTCTATAGGCTATTCCTGTACTGCTCAGAATAATTACTGCCGATTGGCAGGCACTAGACTTGCACACAGTCATTGAGGGGGTTCCCTGTTGTGAAGTTTAGAGATTTGCCTGTTCAATCACGATTATACCTTTTGCACAAACTATGATACCCACTGTGTGCACAACATCAGATGACCTGGCCTCCATAATAACCCAACCTCAACCCAATTGAGATGGTTTGGGATGAGTTGTACCGCAGAGTGAAGGATAAGCAGCCAACAAGTGCTCAGCATATGTGGGAACTCCTTCACTGTGTACAGTGTGGTCTAAAATGACTGACACCTTTGACAAAGATGCACAATAATGACTGTATGTATAAAATTAATAATACCAATTCTGATGTATTTTGTGTGCTCACATTTTTTTGGTATACTAATACAATCGCTCAAAATAATCTGAAACACAACCAAAACAAACTGAAAATACATCCAACAAACTTGTAGAGTCACACCAGCTTGATATAATCATTGCGTGCTAGGAATATGGGACCAAATAATAAACGTTTAACTACTTGGCCATGAAGGTATTGAAACATTCATTTGTTCCTTGTGCTGTTGGACTACTAAATGCAAAGTAAATTGTATCAGAATATGTACTTATCTATCCAGTGCAGTTGGGACAGAGGTCAGTTGTGAGTGAATGTATCAATGTCCTCTATGTTTTTAGTGTATCCATCCTGGATGGACAATAAAGTTGTATTTTATTCTATTCTATTGATAAGAATGTTTAGGGATGTCAATCATTTTGACCTCTGCTTTTTGAGAAAAAAAAGTATTACTTGGTAGCCCTTTACACTCATACCCGTAAAAAGGTTGAAAATGACAGATTTGGACACTAATAAGTGCCTAAATTGGAACATGGTGGCTGTACAGTAACAACAGATGTCAGAGGTCAGGCTCTGCGCTTCATAGAACTGTATGAGTTTTGACTGACCGCCTTCTGAACTTGAGCACAACACGCAGCAAGAAGTTGTGCCCCATCCCTACCACTAATTGGACATGTTTTGTTGTCTGAGAGCTGGTAATGCTCCATGTAATTTGAAAGATGAGACGTTGAGGATTTAATAAATACAGCTTTGATGTCATACAAGCAAGCCAAACAGTCCAAATGTGCACTTTATATTATCCATATCATAAAACTCATGTCATGTACAGTGTCAACATTTATGATCACTATGTTTGATATACATTTACAAGATGACATGGTGTCATACCCTGAGTTGTTCTGAACAGAATAAGCCCATGTTTGTCTATTGTGAATAAAATGTACCACGGAACAAGCACAAGAGTACACTCATCACTCCTTTCTATACACATAAAATGTCTGATCTGTTTTTCTGTGAAAGCCTAAAACTGTAAGATCGTATTTCCAACTTCGTTAGTCATGTTAGCAATAGAACAAGCTTTAAAATGATGACCACCTGACCCAGATTGCAATTTATAATGGGCTTTTTTGGATTGTGTAAACAACAACAGTAATTGTGTGATGGCGGCGATGCAGGGTTGTGTTCCAAAAAAAACAACTACAAGTGTGCTTGCTCTAGTTCCTCAACAGCAAAGCTAGGAGAGCTCAAAAAAGTGACTTATAGTTGAAGACTCTTCTTTGATTCATAAAAGTGTATTGAAATGACTTAGGAACTGTGCACACTTTGAAGAGGTGTGTGGCCACTTGGAGACACCAGTTAGTCCTCTCACTCAAACCCTTGTAATTGTTTTGTGTTATGTTGCACCTACCCCACATTTTCCATTAATGTTTGTATCATGTATCATGTTACTGAATGTTTTTTCAGATTTTGTTATCAACAAATGTGGCGAGAAGTAAAGTAAATATAAAATGCACATAAAATCTTAAGTGTAATGATTGGATTCAGTCTTGTGTCAGGTAAACTGTTGTTCTCTTACCTTTGGTCTAATATTTTTATAACTGTTCCCTTTCAAATGCTACAATGGTTCTGCATATGCTTTTGATATTTCTTCTGTAAGGAACATTTTTATTTTATTTATTTTTATTTAACTTGGCAAGTCAGTTAAGAACACATTCTTATTTACAATGACGGCCTACCAAAAGGCAGAAGGCCTCCTGCTGGGACGGGCTGGGATTAAAAATAAAAATAAATAAAATAAAAATATAGGACAAAACACACACCACAACAAGAGAAACAACACAACACTACATAAAGAGAGACATAAGACAACAACATAGCAATACAGCAACACAAAATGGTAGCATTACAACAATACATTACAACACAAAATGGTAGCAACACAACATGACAACAACATGGTAGCAACATCATGGCAGCAGCATAGCATGGTAGCAGAACAAAACATGGTACAGACATTATTGGGCACAGAGAACAGCACAAAGGGCAAGAAGGTAGAGACAACAATACATCACGCAAAGCAGCCACAACTGTCAGTAACAGTGTCCATGATTAAGTCTTTGAATGAAGAGATTGAGATAAAACTGTCCAGTTTGAGTGTTTGTTGCAGCTCGTTCCAGTCACTAGCTGCAGTGAACTGAAAAGATGAGCGACCCAGGGATGTGTGTGCTTTGGGGACCTTTAACAGAATGTGACTGGCAGAACGGGTGTTGTATGTGAAGGATGAGGGCTGCAGTAGATATCTCAGATAGGGGGGAGTGAGGCCTAAGAGGGTTTTATAAATAAGCATCAACCAGTGGGTCTTGCGACGGGTGTACAGAGATGACCAGTTTACAGAAGAGTATAGAGTGCAGTGATGTGTCCTGTAAGGAGCATTGGTGGCAATCTGATGGCCGAATGGTAAAGAACATCTAGCTGCTCGAGAGCACCCTTACCTGCTGATCTATAAATTACATCTCCGTAATCTAGCATGGGTAGGAGGGTCATCTGAATCAGGGTTAGTTTGGCAGCTGAGGTGAAAGAAGAGCGATTACGATAGAGGAAACCAAGTCTAGATTTATCTTTAGCCTATATTTAAATGTATCCCTATCCATGTGGGCCAATTGGTAAATGGTAGGTGTTAAACCATATCAATTTCTCTTTCTCTGTATTAGTGTAAAATAATATAATTTCCCACATTTTTTGCATACAATATAGCTCAGTATTTGAGTTATTTATTTAATACTGTCATTATTGATCATCTTTATCAAGGGTGTCAATAATTTAGCACCCCACTGTATATGTGTCTTTTGGAGGGGTTGGGTTGAAAGCGGAAGTCAAATTTTGTTTGGACCATTTTAAGTTCTTAGTGATTTGGACACGGAGGAACTTGAAACTCTTGACCCGCTCTACTGCAGCCCCATCGATGTGGATGGGTTTGTGCTCATCCCCCCAATTCCTGTAGTCCTTACTAACCAAGGTCTTACTAACCAAGGTCTTACTAACCAAGGTCTTACTTGAAAAGTATGGCAAAGGGGATTCCCCCACCCCAAAGATTATTTGTAAAGCTATAGCTAATTTACTGTATTTTATCAAAAACAAGATACATTTACTTTAGCCATTATCACCTTGTCCTCTGTAGCTTAATTCACCTCTGTCGATAGGGGAATTAGCATTCTAAAAGCACATGTCATAGGCCTACAGCAATGAGTGTAGTGTAATATAGAACTTCCCCATCAACTGGATAAGTCACTATCATGTAGGTGGATGGAAATTATCCAAACATTATTTTGAATATAATAATATAATAGTTCACAACAATCCAAACATGACCATTTAATTCAGACAGAAAAATGTATTTAGTTTGATTAAAGTTTCCTCTCCTGGTGGCAGTGACCCCAGGACATCTGTGAGAATGTGTCACGCGGGACTAGGTGTGTGTGCAGGAATCAGACGCAGAGAGAGAGAGTAACGGAGTAAAGTGCTTTACCATTGCACACCAAACTGATAAGCCCAATACAATACAGGGCGCAGGACACCATACCAGACAACCCAAAACCACAGGGTGTCCAGTTTAGAAAATAAAATACACTACGACCTGTACACACGTAACAAAAGACAATCCCGCACAAAACAAGGGTGGGTCAAACTACTACATATAGGGAAGCTAATTAATACACACAGGTGAAACTAATAAGACAAAACCAACAGACAAACCAAAAAGGGATCGGTAGCGGCTAGTAGGACGGTGACGACGACCGCTGAGCACCGCCTGAACAGGCAGAGGAGCCAACTTCGGCGGAAGTCGTGACAGAATGTCTCTTCTTCAAGATTGTCACAGATCAGGGGTGTTTGATCCCTGTGATAGCCCACAGATTGTCTGTCATTCAAGCAATGCCATGAATCGTGATTGAGTCATCACGCTGTGCTCCCACGTTAGTCAGTCGCTAGTTGCGCATATCACCTTCTCTCATTCTTAGACTACATTAGCAGCTACACACTAGCACAGCACCGGGATTAAAAACACTAGATCAGTTTCATGTCGAGTAGAGCTGGGTGATAAATTGCCCTAATCGATGCTATATCGATAAAAATAATGATACGTTTATAACATTCATGTGCACCACTTTTTTTTTTTTTTTGTCCTTGAAATTACTACTACTAGTTTGATGGTTGTTCTCATCAATTGTCCCGTTAGCAATCACCCTTATTAGAAAACTTATTGTCACACTAGTATAGGCTACTTATCGTAATGGGCGAGTCAATGTGCGGGGGCACTGGTTAGTCGAGGTAATTGACATTGTCGCGTCTTTGGCTATGCCGGATTAAGTGATATGACATGGTATTCTATAAATTAATTTCTCTGTAATTAATATTACCTGATTGAGCTAATCATGTAAATGAAATTAACTAGAGAGTCGGGGCTCCACAAAATACTATTTATAGAGTTGTTATCTTCCGAATAAACTCTTAAAGACCTAGTAATATTTTACATCAATAGCAGTCAATATTAATCGTCACCTTAATTCAGTCTCATTCGAAAGTTGTAAATTCTTGGTTATCTTCACGAACCCTGGCTAACAAGTTGAATCAGCAATACAAAATTGGGTTTAATTATTGATTTACTAAATACCTAACTAATCACACAGAATTACACATAATTAGTCATAACTTCATTACAAATTACGTCATAAAGGAAAACGTCCCTAGCGGGCAGAACAGATATGACAGCTGGTTACACAGAAGAAAAGGGGCTGGGTTTGAGTGAAAGAGCGGGAAGAATGAGGGACACAGGGAGAAGCTGTGCTATCGTAAATACAGTATCTTATGCATTCTAAATTACTGCCCATTTGGCCATGTAAAATGCAATAAATATTTACTCTGAGCTGCGCTTCGGTAGGTTGGTGGTAGATGGAAGGCCTTGTTGCCAAACCGAGTCCTTTGTCCTTTGAAGAATGTCTCTGGTGGTCAATTGTATACGTTGTAGTAACGTCGTTGTGTGGTAGACGGGATACTCTGTCTGTTCCTTCCTAACCTGCGTTTGCAGCTGCTGTTGCTAACTCAGCGGCTAGGGGGAATCACTTCTGTAGTGAATAAGAGTTCAAAGTTCATACCATTCGCAACCAAAGCTCACGCTGATGTTGGCTTCGTTCTGTAGTTATTATCTGAACCATTCTGACATCGGACCGTCGTCCTCACATCCTCGGAACAGGAGGTTATATTGTCGTCAAGGCTTTATATAGGACGGGAGAGGAGGGCGTGTTTGAAAAGTTTTATAGCCCATGTCCCTTCACAGGGGCGTGCCAGTGATTGAGCAGAGCCCTACCTTATAAAAACCCAAATCTCACATTTTAGAAGCTAAAATCACATTTCATCCCATCACAAATAATTTCATATTCAAACATTTAAATTGAACAACAATTCCATGTGAATCCGATAACTCTGATGTGTTGACTTTCCACTGTAGAGTTCATGTCATCTTATCATTGATGAGAATGTCTCAGATGACAACCGAACTGACATCATATTCATTTAAGTACCACCGCATATGTTCAGTTGGTCGGATCACCAGAATATAGTTCATTTCCCCCCACCTTCTGATGTTCCCAGAATCTCTAAGTTAACCAAGGGGTATGCAAATGTAACATCAGTGGGGTAGAGAGAGGAAAAAGGGGGAAAGAGGTATTTATGACTGTCATAAACCTACCCCCAGGCCAACGTCATGACAACATGTACATATTACCTCAATTACCTCGACTAACCGGTACCGGTACTCTCTGTATATAGCCTCGCTATTGTTATTTTATTGCTGCTCTTTAATTATTTGTTACTTTTATTTCTAATTCTTATTTTTTTTAAGGAATAAAATGAAAACTGTATTGTTGATTAGGGCTTGTAAGTAAGCATTTCACGGTAAGGTGAAATTCTTACATGTTGTATTCGGCGCATGTGACATAAAAATGCCTGAGATAAGTGATCGGTATGGTTGGTGTCGATCATTTTTGTTTTATCGTACCAGATCTAATGTCAAGTCAAATAGCAGTTACCTAGCCATCTGTACACTACAGCCATAGTCCTAAACCTAGCCAGCCAGCTAGCCAGGCACACAGCCTTCCCGCCTGCTCTCTACTACCGCTAAACAGCCTGCTCGTCAGCTCTAAACCGTTCTTATGGTCCTAAAGCCAGCCCCTAATATCGCTTTTTGGAATGATTTTAGTAGCCGATTTTAAATAGTTGGTGTTGAGCTTGGGTATGGAGACTGCCATACTCTGCCATACCCAATTGACACCCCTGCCAAGGTGTAACATCAGATATGTATTTAAGATAGGGGGCAGATGGTGCCACTCAGAGAGGCAGACAGGCGGCAGAGTTCAGAAAGGGTTGTTCACCTCACTAACACATTTAGGAATCTCTTTTCCTCTCTGTCATCCCTCCGTCCCCATCTCAATCACTTCCTCCCTCTGTCCTTCCTCCTCTCCTGACTGTCACAGGCGGCAGGGCGATGAGGAGGGGAATCGATTGGCTCCACATGGCCACAGCTGTCACTACCGACCTCTGTCATCGGGACAGCAGCTCAGGACATTTATTGGACAGCCAGAGAGGAAAGGTGAATGGGACAAAATGGACGAGAGTGAGCAGAGAAACACAGGCTGAATATATGAGATACATCAATTCAATTCTCACAATCCAATAACAATAACATGTTACTATATCGAACAATATCTTGTCAGTGGTCTAGACAGCATACACAATTGGCTACTTCTGTCATGGAAAGGAAGCTACAGTGAGCAAACTTTAAAGTGTTGGTCCCATGTTTCATTAGCTGAAATAAAAGATCCCAGAAATGGTTTTATATCCCTGTTAGTGAGCATTTCTCCTTTGCCAAGACAATCCATCCACTTGACAGGTGTGGCATATCAAAATTCTGATTAATTAGGGCTGCAATCCCGTTAACGGGATGATATGACAACAGCCAGTGAAAGTGCAGGGTGCCAAATTCAAAACAACAGAAATCTCATACTTAAAATTCCTCAAACATACATGTATCTTGTACCGTTTTAAATGTATATTTTATACCATTAATCCCACCACAGTGTCCGATGTCAAATAGGCTTTACAGTGACAGCACCACAAACGATTATGTTAGGTCACCACCAAGCCAAAGAAAAACCCAAGCCATTTTTCCAACCAAAGAGAGGAGTCATAAAAAGCACAAAGAGAAAAAATGAATCACTAACCTTTGATGATCTTCATCAGATGACACTCATAGGACTTCATGTTACACAAAACATGTATGTTTTGTTTGATAAAGTTCATATTTATATAAAAACATCTGAGTTTACGTTGGTGCGTTACGTTCACTAGTTCCAAAAACATCCAGTGGTTTTGCATAGCCACATCGATTCAACAGAAATATTAATCATTAATGTAGATGATAATACAAGTTATACACATGGAATTATAGATATACGTCACCTTAATGCAACCACTGTGTCAGATTTTTTTTTTTTTACTTTACGGAAAAAGCAAACCATGCAATAATCTGAGACGGCGCTCAGAAAATAAATACAAATATCTGCCATGTTGGAGTCAACAGAAACCAGAAATCACATTATAAATACTCCCTTACCTTTGATGATCTTCATCAGAATGCACTTCCAGTAATCCTATTTCCACAATAAATGCTTGATTATGTTCGATAATGTCCATTATTTATGTCCAAGTAGCAACTTTTGTTAGTGCGTTAGGGACACATATCCAAACGCTCGTGCAGGTCCTGCATAACTTCGGACAAAAACTTCAAAAAGTTATATTACAGGTCGAAGAAACATTTCAAACTAAGTATAGAATCTTTAGGGTGTTGTTATCATAAATCTTCAATAAAGTTCCAACCGGAGAATTCCTTTGTGTCTAGAGAAGCAATGGAACGCAGGTCGATATCATGTGGAATGCGCGTAACCAGGAAATGGCTCTCTGCCAGTAACATGACTCATTCAGCTCTTATTCAGGCCCACAGCACAGTAGAAACCTCATTCAAGTTTCTAAAGACGGTTGACATCTAGTGGAAGCCATAGGAAGTGCAACATCATCCATATCCCACTGTGAATTCAATAGAGCCTGGGTTGAAAATCGACCAACCTCAGATTTCTCACTTCCTGTTTGGATTTCTTCTCAGGTTTTTGCCTGCCATATGAGTTCTGTTATACTCACAGACATCATTCAAACAGTTTTAGAAAGTGTTTTCCATCCAATACTAATAATAGCATGCATATATTAGTAACTGAGCCTGAGGAGCAGGCTGTTTACTCTGGGAACCTCTGGGCACCTTTCATCCAAAGTACTCAATACTGCCCCTGCAGCCATAAGAAGTTAAACAGCATGATCATTACACAGGTGCACCTTGTGCTAGGGCCAAATTAAAGGCCACTCTAAAATATGCAGTTTTGTCACAACACAATGCCACATATGTCTCAAGTTTTGAGGGAGCATGCAATTGGCATGCTGACTGCAGGTATGTCCACCAGAGCTGTTGCCAGATAATTTAATATTAATTTCTCTACCAATGGCATTTTAAAGAATTTGGCAGTATGTCCAACTGGCCTCACAACCGCAGACCACGTGTATGGCGACGTGTGGGCGAGCGGTTAGCTGATGTCAAATTTGTGAACAGAGGGCCCCACGGTGGTTTATGGTATGGGAAGGCATAAACTACGGACAACAAACACAATTGCATTTTATTGACTGCAAAAAAATATGGTAACGAGGTCCTGTGGGGCCCATTTGTTTTAAGGTATCTGTGACCAACAGAAGCATATCTGTATTCCCAGTCATGTGAAATCCATAGATTAGGGACTAATGAATTAATTTAATCGGACTGATTTCCTTATATGAACTTTAACTCAGTAAAATCAATGAAATTGTTGCATGTTGCATTTCTATTTTTGTTCAGTATAGTTTGAAGAATTATGGGGAAATATAAAAACACAGAGGGCACACAGATCTGTCCTTTCATCAACCGGAAGCTTCAGGCAATCATAATCAGTGGTTCTTTAGTATAGCCCCCCCTCTTGTCTAATGTCAAACTGCCATAGCAACTTAATAAGGCTGCCAGGAATCTGGATAATGGGCCATATCTTACTGATAGCTCTTCCCCAATCTCATGTTCTGTCTTAAACACGTATCTCTCTCACACATTCTCTATTTTTGTGTTTCCTTCTTTCTCTCTCTCATGCCATCACTTTCTCTCTCGGCCTCTCCTTCATCCCTCTCTCTTGCTTTCTCTCCCCCTTTTACTTTGTTTGTCTTTTGCTCTCTCCCTTTCTCTCACCCTCCTCCCCTCTCTCACTCTCTGTCCCCTCTCCCTATTTGTTCCTCTTTTCATTTTATAGCTTTTTCTTTATAAATGTGTCAAGTGAACCCCCCTCACATCTCTCTAGTGTGAAATATGGCCTGTGTCTTTGTCTCCTCATTAGTGTGTGTTGTGGAGATGCCAGCCTGAGCCCAGCCTGTCCTTGAGTCACTGCTTGTGATTCTGGAGTACTGCTGTCTCTGACATTGTGCGTGTGACAGTTGTATTACGTTTATTTTGGTACAGTGCAGATCTAGACTAAACTGCTGGGCTGCTCTGCCTTTCTGTTACGTGAACCTTGTGTTGAAGTACATACAGAAACATAACATAACATCCTTGTCATCCTTTATTATTGTGTCTTGATGCTTATTAAAAATATCCTTCGAGCTTTGGATTCTACAACTTCAATAAACTCACTGTCGTTTTACCAGCTCTAATGATTTGCCTACACAATTTCCTGTACCAGTATTGTTGTAGAGTAAAAGAGTGAGGAGCAGGTAAATATTTCATTATGTAGTGTTGCTTGCAGTGACAGACAGACAGGCATGGAGAAGGTCTGATAAATCCTGTTGTTATTGTTCTCCTGCAGCATGGTGATGCCTCTGCTGTCAGCCACCTGATGGGTGTGTTTGTGTGTTTTTGAGTGAGTGAGTGAGTGAGTGTGAGAGAGAGAGAGAGAGAGTGTGTTTGAGAGAGTATGTGTGTCTGTGTGTGAGAGAGTCTGAATGAGTGAGTGTGTTATTCTGCGTAGCTCTGATGAGTGTGTAGTCGGTGTGTGCGCGTGTGTTGTTCTGCATGCATGGCACTGATTCATCGCCTTCCTCAGTCATTTCATTACTGCATAATTAAATACGTCTCATTGCCCGTCGCAGACTTGGAAACACGGAGACGTGCGAAACGGGAATACAACTGAGGCCACATTAAACAGTAATACTCAGGGGGCGTAGGTCTCTTTAACCTCTTCCTGCACAACTCTGTCTGTGTGTTGACTGTGTCATGGAAAGGGTCACCATTTTGTTGTTTCCATGAGTCCAGAATCAGATCGTTGGCCTGTAAAGAGGAGTATGTTGTTCATGGCTGCAGAGATGCACTATATATTTTGTGGAGCTCTATGCAGTGGCTTTCAAGCCTTGATTGCGGAGGTAGGTGAGCTGTGGAGAAGAAATGACAGAGAAATGATGGTATACTTCTGTGTGTTTTTCAAGGCTGTGACAGCTGAGCTGAGGTGCCACGGTTTATCGCGGAGGCGGCAGCAGCGAAAGACAATCTTCCTGCAGTCAAATCGTCATTGTCTCCTCAGTTGGAAGAGCAGGAAACTCATTGTTTTGAGAAATATTAGACAATAGAAGCCAAACTGTGACTAATTAATCTCAGAAGCCCCATTATACAGCAGCCTTACAAGGAAAGGGGAAGGAGAAGACTAGGACAGGCCTATCTAAGCCGATGTGTTCATATATTGCAAACATGAACAGTACTTGCCATTTTTATAGATAGTATTGTGGAGTAGGCCTGGGATGGGGGAGTGGGTTTTACCTTGCGTTTCTTGTTATCAGAAACAGTGACTGACTGGCTGGCTAGCTCTTGCAGGGCGGGTGGTTGGGGGGTGCAGAGAGGGTGTGGTGTGACAGTGTTGCGGAGGTGGCAGAATGCCAAGTGCTTATTGTCAATTTCATCTTCTCCTTTCCATTCTGCTAACGCCTGGCTTTCTCACACAAACCCCTCAGATGACCTGCTTACTTATTCATTCTCACTCTGTATTTTCAATTTGGTTCAGAACAGTGTGTGCGTGCAGGGGCGTCATGCACCCATTATTTTAGAGGTATGTGAGGATGGAGGGAGGAGGGGGTTGTTCCATAGGGGGGCTTATCAGAGAATTTTTCATTTTTTGAACACTTGAATCAGCTTTTTCCTGCAATCTAGAGATGTAATCATTATGCCTAATTCTATGATAAAAATATGTCTATTTTTCTGCGTAGGTTATCTAAGCACACCTCTTTACCTGTTCAATTGTCATTTTAATGAATGATGCACATTGATTATTTATAACTTTAATGCCTTAGGAGTTTAGTACTGCCACACTGGTATATTGTACCATAACCCAATAATTAATTACATTTTTGTATTTTCTAAAGTCTAGCAATCTTGCTAGTAGTCATGCCAGCTAAGACAGTAGTTAGACAAGCTACTCTAACTTTACCTGGCGATCCAGACTCCTTGCTTCAACCAAACGCTACACCATGCCCATGGACGTCAGTTTCTTCACTGCAATGAGTCTGGATCTGAGTACCTCCCCGAATCGTCACCGAATGTGAACACATTCGGGCCGTCTGATTGGTCCAGAAACTGATGGGTTGGGCCAGAGCACACGTAGGTAAAGCGGCAGTTTGAAAATTCATCATTGGCTTTGATGCTCTGATTGGTTAGCGATTATCCAATCGATGATTACTTTTTGTACAACGACCTTCATGCCTCTCGTCACCACAAATTACTTCAATGATGGCAGTCTCAGACTAAAGTATGTAGCGAACAACAGAGGAGTGGAACAATTTAGTATGAGTCCTCAGGCTAACTCAAAATGTAGTTCTTGCCTGGGTTGGTTTGGTAGCTAGTTATGCGGTTAGGAGATTGGGAATCTATCTAGCTGGCCAGCTAGAGCCAACTTCATAAAATTGCTAGGTGGCTACTAAAACATTCTACTTTTATTTTATTAATCAAGAAGGAATCATTATGCTACATGGCTTGATCAAATTAATTTACAAACCTAACTCCTGCGAGTCCTGCCCATCACCGGCAGCTAAAATAAAATAAAAAACGCTGCATATGTCGACACTCTCTCTCCTTCTCCACTGATGATACTGTCTGCATGCACTAGAGTATCTAGCGTCCTGCCGAGCATATCTTTGCGCTGTGGTGCACCTTGAAAGGAACCACTTACTAGGGAGAATAAGGTATGGTTCTCTTTGCCTGTTCCAGTCAGTGTGCCCCCTCCGCATAATACCTCTGACAGAGCTTTTAATAAATTATGATAAAACTTGACTTAACAATTAATGTTAGTAATTCATTTAAAATCCTCCCCCCAAAATGGGGACAAATCTGAGGGGGCTATGGGCATGCAGCCTCTATGTGTGCATGTTGATGATTGAATTATTGTCATTCTTTTGCCATGTCATTTCTCTTTTTGACTCGCCTGTGTCAGTTTTTTGAAACACCATGTCACCGCCAGGAGTTCAAAGTGACAAAAAAGGCAACATGAAAGCAGCTATGTATGAATATAATTGAATTAGCCCACCTATTAATTGAGTCACAATGTAGAAAACCTCTTTATTCAAGTGTCACGAGACTCCGGGGCTAACATTACAGCCCTTTAAAACTTCTTATGGCTGCAATCCCGTTAACGGGAGCGATATGACAACAGCCAGTGAAAGTGCAGGGCGCCAATTTCAAAACATCAATAATCTCATAATTAAAATTCCTCAAACATACATGTATCTCATACCATTTTAAAGCTAATTGTGTTGTTAATCCCACCACAGTGTCCGATTTCAAATATGCTTTACAGCAAAAGCACCACAAACGCTTATGTTAGGTCACCACATAGCCACAGAAAAACACCAAAAACACCAAACGCCCTTTTCCAGCAAAAGATTTTCCAGCCAGAGTCACAAAAACCACAAATAGAGATAAAACATAACCTTTGATCATCTTCATCGGATTACACTCATAGGACTTCATGTTACACATCACATGTATGTTTTGTTTGATAAAGTTCAAATTTATCACAATAGGAGTTTACATTGGCGCATTACATTCACTAGTTCCAAAAACATCCAGTGATTTTGCATAGCCACATCATTCAACAGAAATACTCATCATAAATGTAGATGATAATACAAGTTATACACATGTAATTATAGATATACCTCTCCTTAACCTGTTGAATCTACAGGGCACTATTTTCATTTTTGGAAAAATAACGTTCCCAAAGTAAACGGGCTATTTTGTCAGGACAAGATGCTAGAATATGCATATAATTGACAGCGTAGGATAGAAAAAACTCTAAAGTTTCCAAAACTGTAAAAAATATTGTCTGTGAGTATAACAGAACTTATATTGCAGGCGAAAGCCTGAGACAATTCCAATCAGGAAGGGACTCTTATTTAGAAAGCTCTGCGTTCCTATGCGGCCATATTGAGCATTGAATGAGATATCAACCAGATTCCTTTTTCTATGGCTTCCCTAATGTGTCTAGTGTCACAATACATAGTTTCAGGCTTTTATTTAGAAAAATGAGCCTGAACGTCAACATTGCGTCAGTGGTCAGCTGGAGGCTCTCAGAGTGTTGTGCGTAAAAGACAAATGCGGCCATTGTTTCTCTCTTTCCTACTAAGGAGCCACCTGTCCCGGTTGATATATTATCAAATAGATATTTGAAAAACACCTTGAGGATTTATTATAAACAACGTTTGCCATGTTTCTGTTGATATTATGGAGCTAATTTGGAATATTTTTTGGCATTGTCGTGACCGCAATTTCCGGTCGAATTCTCAGCCAAACGTGAAGTACTAACGGAGTTATTTTGGCTACAAAAATAATATTTGCTATCTAACTGGGAGTCTCGTGAGTGAAAACATTCGAAGCTCATCAAAGGTAAACTATTTAATTTGATTGCTTTTCTGATTTTCGTGACCAGGTTGCCTGCTGCTAGCTAGGCGTAATGCTATGCTAGGCTATCGATAAACTTACACAAATGCTTGTCTTGCTTTGGCTGTAAAGTATAATTTCAAAATCTGAGATGACAGGGTGATTAACAAAAGGCTAAGCTGTGTTTCAATATATTTCACTTGTGATTCCATGAATAGCAATATTTTTTGTCCGTTGCGTTATGCTAATTAGTGTCAGTTGATGACAATTCTCCCGGATCCGGGATTGCAACCGCTGTGTCAGATTTAAAAAAAACTTTATGGGAAAAAAAACGCATGCAATAATCTGAGACGTAAAAAGTCACGTAAAAAGTCACAATAGCCGCAATGATGGCGTCAACATAAACAAGAAATGACATGATAAATATTCCCTTACCTTTGATGATCTACATCAGAAAGCACTCCAGGAATCCCAGGTCCACAATAAATGTTTGTTTTGTTCGATAATGTCCGTTATTTATGTTCAAATACCTTCTTTTGTATACATTTCCAAACGCTCATTCTGGTCAGCGTTACATCGGACAAAAACTTTAAAATGTTATATTACAGGTCGAAGAAACATTTCAAACTAAGTACAGAATCAATCATTAGGATGTTTTTAACAAATAGCTTCAATAGTTCCAACCGGAGTATTCCTTCATGTCTTCATGAGCAATGGAACGCAAGTGGATACCATGAGGAATACAGCATGATCAGAAAATGGCTGCCTGCCAGACACCTGATAGATTCTGCTCTCATTCACTCCCACAACACCGTAGAAGTCTCATTCAAAGTTCTATGAATGGATGGTTGACATCTAGTGAAACCCCTAGGCAGTGTAACATCATTAATATCTCAAGGGGATTTCATTGGGGACTCTGGTGAATACATACAAAGCTCAGATTTCTCACTTCCTGTTTTGATTTCTCCTCAGGATTTTGCCTGCCATATGAGTTCTGTTATACTCACAGACATCATTCAAACAGTTTTAGAAACTTTAGAGTGTTTTATATCCAATATTAATAATAATATGCACATATTAGCAACTGAGACTGAGGAGCAGGCCATTTACTTATTCATCCAAGCTACTCAATACTGCCCCCCCAGCCATAAGAAGTTAACATTTACATGACCATAGTGCTGCGAAAGCTTAAATGGGTTTTCATTTTGTGTCCCTTCTCCTGGTAGAATATAGTAAAATATGTAGGTCCATGAAGTTAGGCAATAGCAGCACCACGATCATTAATGAGACAATTAGTGTGCAGACCAGGAGCACTGCCTGAACCCGGTGCCGGTACAAACAGCTATGTCTCCAGCTCCATTGTTTTGCCTGGGAGCCACGTCACAACGACTAAATGAGTAATCAAAAGAGAATGCAGGCGAAGTAATACATATTTGGTCTGATTAATACCTCCCCTCTGAGCAAAGTCAAGGCGGCTTTTTTCTTTTCACATGTCCCATGGTTCATGGTCTTCCAAGAAGACAGGAAGGACACTGGTGATGGGTGACAGTCACCTTCACAGAATCACACTGTATGCTGGGAAACATGGGCGAGGAAGCGAGCGAATGAGGGAGGAGGCGAAGGATACATTGTTTTATTTTTGGTGTTTCTTCTTCAAAGACAGTGGGGTATTAATCTGTGTGATGCCCTGTGACCTGAGAGCACAGTGCTTTTGGTCTCTCTGGGGAGGGTTGGGACAGAACAGGGCTGCTCCATATAAAAGCACAGCTTTGGCCCTCTGGGAACTTCACTATCAGGGCACTGGGCAGTAAATAATTAAACAGTCAGGATGATGGAAACCGCCTGCCATCGTTTCTTTGGCTCAAAGGCGCTAGTAAAGGATGTTGACAGCTGCTCATCAGACAGTGCTGACAGCCCTACACATTTAAACTAGACCCAATGCTAGATTATGCTGTTTACAAAGGATGTTAAGGGGACAATCAGTCAGTAAGAGGAATACACATGTTTTCATTCCAATGGCATTATTCAGTGTGAAGTGCAAGAGGACTGTTGAATATCATTCTCTCTCAGACGTAAACACCTACAGTACATGTATATACCTACCTACACCCACTACATGTGTATACCTACCTACACCCACTACATGTGTATACCTACCTACACCCACTCACTACATGTATACACCTACCTACACCCACTACATATATACACCTACCTACACCCACTACATGTATATACATACCTACACCCACTACATATGTTTGTTTGTGTGTGAGAGCCCTGCCATAATGGTTAATTTACAGTGGACGCTCCCGAGGGAATGACAGCCTTCTTGACCATAATAATGTCTGGAACGGAGCCAATGGAATGGTGTTAAACACATGGAAACCATGTGTTTGATGTATTTCATACCATTCCACTGATTCTGTTCCAACCATTGCCACGAGCCACCCTCCCCAGTTAAGGTGCCACCAATCTCCTATGCTCATTTATTACAGCTCCATTGTCAAAGCAGCCTTCAATGGGCTTCATATTAAAGCCTTCAAATTCAACATGGACAGAGAAGCTATGATCAACACATACTGTATAGTGGGTCTCAATCTTAAAGCTTAATTCAGGACTTCCTGGAAAACATCGCAAATTGTTATTGAGTGGACTACCATTGTCACGATCGCCGTATGGAGTAGACCTAAGCGTGGTTAGAATACATTCTTCTTTATTGAAGGAAGAACACGAAGAACACTTAAACAAAACGATCGTGACCGCTAACAAAACACTGCGCTAACGTGCAACATAACATAGACAATAACTCACAAAATACCCAAAGAAGATGGCTGCCTAAATATGGTTCCCAATCAGAGACAAGGATAAACACCTGCCTCTAATTGAGAACAAGTCTAGGCAACCATAGACCTACATAAACACATAGATGGTAAACAACCCCATAAACCTACAAAACCCCTAGACAGTACAAAAACCCTAGATGAGACAAAAACACACATACCACCCTCGTCACACCCTGACCTAACCAAAATATATAAAGAAAACAAAGAATACTCAGGTCAGGGCGTGACAACCATGGCTTAATAAATAACATTAATGAAATGATTGGTTTGTCCTAGGTCACGACAAGACCCTTTATGACCATCTGTAAGGATGCAGAAAACCTTAACTATTAGAATCTAAAGGAAAGGAACAATAAGCATTCTGCTAAGAGCTGAAGTGGTGATCTAAGAGTAACGTGAAGGAATAAGAACTGCAATTGAAAAAGCACCTAATGCATTTGATGATACCTCGGGACAAAAACACTATCTTGCTATCTCCATTCTTATCACAGTTGGATGGTTCAGTTGTTGCGATGATAATGTTTTGGGAAATGATTTTGTGCCTTGCGTTCTTGATTACATAACGCAACAAAATCATCTTTGAAAACAACAAAACAAAAATCTCCCCATTGCTTGTATGCAGCCAATAAATACATTAGGAAAGCAAAGATACTGAGAAACAATATCTAGTGTTGAGTGATTAGTACTTTTGAAGGTCAGTTCAGTTTCAGTTAAATTATGAAAAAAAGAATCACGGTTTTCAATTATTATTATTTATTTTACATTAAATGCACTGCATTATGTGGGTTGAGTGATGTAACAACACAGAATAAAACAATGAATAAACACATTATAATTGTAGTGACTCCTTTACTTATTAACAATCATGTATTCACATTTCTTTACTTTAATACAATATTTGTTTTATTTGATAACTTTATGAATTCATTCCAAGTCATCATCTCATCTCTATAGGGCTGCTGCTTATGCTGTCTGACAAAATCATTATTTTAGTAAATAAGTAAATAAGGCATACAATAATGACTGCTGAATACCAACTATCAATCACTTAGATCATGTATTTTCAGGTAGAGATACCTCATGAAGCAACTGCTTTCTCTCTTCTCTCAGTCTTCATTCCACACTGTTCTCATTACAGCTCAGTGCTCCACACAGACAGGACAAGTAGGCAGGTGTGCAATGGATTATGGTCATTGTAGTTAATTAGCATGTTTTCTGTACTAAACTATGTAGAATATTGGCTTGTTGGAAACTACAACTCCCTACTACATCGCACAGTTCAGGCTTGATCTGATTTACAGTGATTCCTCCTTTAAAAGTTGCGAGCTTGCACCGCGGGACTTAGAGGTACCCAGCGTCACTGCTTCATTGCTCCAGACCACCACAAGGGGGAGTTAGACCACTCATTATGCATTTGGGTCCCACGGTTTTTATATGACAAATCATATTGAGTGGTTCCAATGACGAATTTGACGAGAGCCACCCGTCCCTGGGTGAAGATGGCTGACAAAACATTACGGTGGGACCAAATGTAAGCAGTTATAACATCATAAGGAATCAAGCAAAACATGTACAATTGAGAGGACTATGTTAGTTAATGTAGAGACGAACATTTGTGCATATTTTCTGTCATAAAGTTACTTTACAAAAATCGCTATTTAGCAAGTTATCTGACTAGCTAACATTAGCCAGCTAGCTAGCTAGTGTTATGACAGGAGAATTAATTTGTAATTCATGTTTAATGTTTTAGGGACAATTGAGAACTAGCAAACCAGGCTGTTGTCTTGTGAAACAGTGGATGTAAAGAATCTAGCTAGCTAAAGCATTTACTGCAAATTGAATGTACAATTGTGTAAGCTTGCCTTGCAATGCAGCTGAAGTAACGTAGCTAGCTAACTATTTACTTGTTTATTGTGTAGTGGAGGATAAAAATAACTGTATGCCTATGGATGTGTAGCTAGCTACAGTATGTAGCCGATCTGTGTATGGACCCTAAAATGTTAGGTTCTGAACTAATATTCGTAACAATCTATGAACCTCAGCTAACCACTGTATCGCTACAGAAACTGGACATTGAGCTCAAATCAAATCAAATTGACTTATATAGCCCTTCGTACATCAGCTGATATCTCAAAGTGCTGTACAGAAACCCAGCCTAAAACCCCAAACAGCAAGCAATGCAGGTGTAGAAGCACGGTGGCTAGGAAAAACTCCCTAGAAAGGCCAAAACCTAGGAAGAAACCTAGAGAGGAACCAGGATATGTGGGGTGGCCAGTCCTCTTCTGGCTGTGCCGGGTGGAGATTATAACAGAACATGGCCAAGATGTTCAAATGTTCATAAATGACCAGCATGGTCGAATAATAATAAGGCAGAACAGTTGAAACTGGAGCAGCAGCACGGCCAGGTGGACTGGGGACAGCAAGGAGTCATCATGTCAGGTAGTTCTGGGGCATGGTCCTAGGGCTCAGGTCCTCCGAGAGAGAGAAAGAAAGAGAGAATTAGAGAGGGCACACTTAAATTCACACAGGACACCGAATAGGACAGGAGAAGTACTCCAGATATAACAAACTGACCCTAGCCCCCCGACACAAACTACTGCAGCATAAATACTAGAGGCTGAGACAGGAGGGGTCAGGAGACACTGTGGCCCCATCCGAGGACACCCCCGGACAGGGCCAAACAGGCAGGATATAACCCCACCCACTTTGCCAAAGCACAGCCCCCACACCACTAGAGGGATATCTTCAACCACCAACTTACCATCCAGAGACAAGGCTGAGTATAGCCCACAAAGATCTCTGCCACAGCACAACCCAAGGGGGGGCGCCAACCCAGACAGGATGACCACATCAGTGAATCAACCCACTCAGGTGACGCACCCCTTCCAGGGACGGTATGAGAGAGCCCCAGTAAGCCAGTGACTCAGCCCCTGTAATAGGGTTAGAGGCAGAGAATCCCAATGGAAAGAGGGGAACCGGCCAGGCAGAGACAGCAAGGGCGGTCCGTTGCTCCAGAGCCTTTCCGTTCACCTTCCCACTCCTGGGAAGCTCACAGAAGAAGAAAAAAAGAACTAAATGCAATTCAAGTTATAGAACCAATGTCGGTCAATTAGTTGTTTAAAACCGGAAAATAACTTTCGGTTAATAGTTCAGCACTAACAGTATCTTTAAATTCAGGTTTTAGATCCTATGAACTGTCCCCAATGTTACACTTTCTCATTAATTGTATATTTTCTGGGGTGAGCAGGGCAGCAGTTTAAGAGGCAATAGCTGAGTTTATATTTAAAGCGTAACAACAGTATAGGACAGTTGAGAATCCAAGACATACTGATAGATGTATGAGGTAGACAGGTATATCCATACGCATAAAGCAATATTAACACAGTAAATGGAGCGACACATTGCAGAGATCAGGCATTTGAATAGCTAACCAGAGTAACTGGGTAGAGGCTAGAGGTACGCCTGGGAAATGTGACCTTGAGGTGGTAATTGATGAGTGTTTGTTTCTGTTATGGTTTTCAAATAATCATTGGCATCTAGTCTCATGGCTTTATGTATGGCCAATTCCATGGTATTGGAATTACACTTTGATTCTGATTTTTCTCTTTAAAATCTATGCCAAACAAAAACCACAAATTTCAAAGTTTAACAAACCATACAACTCTGTGCACAAGGTTTACTATGAACAATTTAGACAGAAAGACACATTTACTGGAAGAAATGTATAGATGCAAAGTTTGGAAACAGAATTACGGTAATATCTCCCTCTGTTTTTTATGCGATCACGCTTGTCTGATGTGACAGGGCTTGCAAACTATTGTGGACTACAAAGGGAAACTCAGCTGCGAGCTGCCCAGTGACGCGAGCCTACCAGACGGGCTAAATGTCTTTCATGCTTGCTTCGAGGCAAGTTTTCCAAAAATATCCGAATTAAGATTCAGTGATGTCTGCAGAAAGATTGAAGTGTCAGCTATGATATGACACCTTCAGTTTGAAAAAATCTATGTTGGTTATTGAACTACAGTAGGTGAAGTGGATTTACATCTGTCAGTACAGTAAAAATAAAATAAAATGTACAACAGAGTACAGAACAATTCATTACATTATACTGTACTCTATTCTAGTGTGCTCTACTGTATTGTGCTGAACTATATTCTTCTGTACAGTATTGTACTGTGTAGTACAGTGCTGTCCAAACTGGTGAAACATTGAAGTCTATGATTGGGTCAGATTTCAACTACTTTTCAATGTCCAAATTAGCCATTTATCAGTGCCCAAATCTACTATTTTAAGGGTTAAAGCTATGTGGGTTTTTGGAAACGGAATTAAAAGGCACAAAGCAATGTTTCTAAAACTAATTTTCTATTTGTTTTACCAGAAATCAAAGCCTTTGCTTATTCCTATTTTTTAGGATGCAAAATGTAATTTATTTTATAAAAAAATATATAGACTCTTAGCTTTTGACACCCAATTTGACATGCACTTATTGGGTTGCATGTAGCCTAGTGGTTAGTGCGTTGGGCAAATAACCGAAAGGTTGCTAGATTAAATCCCCGAGCTGACAAGGTAAAAAAAATTTCGTTCTACCCCTGAACAAGGCAGTTAACCTGCTGTTTCTATGCTGTCATTGTAAGTAAGAATTTGTTCTTAACTGACTTGCCTAGCTAAATAAAAGTAAAATAAAATTCACATTGGTGCTCATTAAGGTTAAATGGCGGGAACACGGTTATTAAGATTCACTGCCCAAAACCAGTCCCCTTTCCCGGGATAAATAACTGCGAGAAACCGGTAAATTATATTAAATTATTTATATCAACAGCATGGCGTGAAATGGAACTGTTAAATTATATGTGATGTCTAAATCTGGCTTCTCTACAGCCTTAATATGCTGCTGCTATAACAGCTTCCACTATAACAGCTTCCACTCTTCACTCTGCGACTTGCTTCCATTTAGCCACAAGAGCATTAGTGAGGTCGGGCACTGATGTTGGGCGAGGATTGCAGTCGTCGTTACAATTCATCCCAAAGGTGTTCGATGGAGTTGAGATCAGGGCTCTGTGCAGGGCAGTCAAGTTTTTCCACATCGATCTCGACAAACCATTTTTTAATGGACATCGCTTTATAAACAGGTGCATTATCATGCTGAAACTGGATAGGGCCTTCCCCAAACTGTTGCCACGAAGTTGGAAGCATAGAATCGTGTAGAATGTCATTGTATGCTGTAGCGTTAAGATTTCCCTTCCCTGGAACCAAGGGGCCTAGCCCAAACCATGAACAACAGCCCCAGACCATTATTCCTCCTCCACCAAGCTTTACAGTTGGCACTATGCATTGGGGAAGGTAGCGTTTTCCTGGCATCTGCCAAACCCAGATCTGTCTATCAGTGAAGATGGTGAAGCCAGATGGTGAAGCGTGATTCATCCCCCCAGATAACGTGTTTCCACTGCTCCAGAGTCCAATGGCAGGCCAACGCTTCGCATTGGGCATGTGGATCTTAGGCTTTTCATGAAGCTCCTGACAAACAGTTATTGTGCTGATGTTGCTTCCAGAGGCAGTTTGGAACTCGTTAGTGAGTGTTGCAACCGAGGACAGATTATTTTTAAGCGCTACAGCACTCGGCGGTCCCGTTCTGTGAACTTGTGTGGCCTACCACTTTTCTGCTGAGCTGTTGTTGCTCTTAGAAGTTGTCATGTATACTCCCTCTAAGTCATCAGGCTGCTGTCTCGCGCACCTGCGCTTCATGACACTCACCTGGACTCCATCACCTCCTTGATTATTTCCCCAATATCTGTCACTCCCCTTGGTTCTTTCCTCAGGTGTTATTGACTCTGTTTCATGTTGGTGCGTTGTTTGTGTTGTGTGTTTATTGTTTTATTTATTTATTAAAACACTCACTCCCTGACCTTGCTTCCTGACTCTCAGCGCACTTGTTACAGAATCACACCTCACCTAAGGGAAGCATCAGGGAGTGTTTTTTTAATGTTATTTTTGTGTCAGAGTAATAACGTTGACTCCGGGAACTGCAACATGCTTTCATACCTCAACCAGATCGCCAGGCTCCCCTGCCTCAGCCGGCTCGTCAGGCTCTCATGCCTCAGCCGGATCACCAGGCTCCCCTGCCTCAGCCGACTCGTTGGGCTTTCATGCCTTAGCCGGATCGCCAGGCTCCCCTGCCTCGGCTGGCTAGTCAGGCTTTCATGCCTCCGCCGGTTCGCCAGGCTCCTTTGCTTCCACCAGCTCGTCAGATTCTCATGCCTCAACCGATCTGTCAGGTTCTTGCACCCCAGCTGACTCGATAGGTTCCCATGCCTCAGCTGGCGTGACATCTGTTCTCGCGCATCAGCGGGGGTGAGGGGTACGCTCCTGATCCCCGGGTTCGTCCCCTTTGATGGCGTCCTGTGGCTGGGGCCACGCGTTGGGGATGGGGTACTGTCACGTATACTCCCTCTCCGGCCTCTAGGTCATCAGGCTGTTGATTATCCCGCACACCTGTCACCATCGTCTCACGTACCTGCGCCTCATGACACTCGACACCCCATCCCCTCCTTGATTATTTTCCCTATATCTGTCACTCCCCTTGGTTCTTTCCTCTGGCGTTATTGACTCTGTTTCATGTTGGTGCGTTGTTTGTGTTACGTGTTTATTGTTTTATTTATTTATTAAAACACTCCCTGAACTTGCTTCCCGACTCTCAGCGCACTCGTTACAGATGTTTCCACTTACAATAACAGCACATACAGTTGACCGGGGCAGCTCCAACAGGGCAGAATTTTGATGAAATTACTTGTTGAAAAGGTGATGGTGCCACTTTGAAAGTCACCTAGTTCTTCAGTAAGGCCATTCTACTGCCAATGTTTGTCTATAGAGATTGCATGGCTGTGTGCTCCATGTTATACACTTGTCAGCCGAATCCACTCATTTGAAGGGGTGTCCACATACTTTGGTATACAATATATGGTGTAATTAGCTAATGAAGGATGGGTTATGCATAATAAGCTTATAACTATCCTTTGTCTCTAGCACAATACGCATGCACCTGTGCGCCGCTGGCCTCTAGACTGAAGATGGCGCCGAAGAACATGGCTGACATTTCACTGGAACAGGGCAGATCCATGCCTTTTGCATGAAGAAAAGACACCGGAAAAGAGGACGCAGATCGGGGATTCTTCCCAGAATCGGGAGGCGAGTGAGCAAACTCCCAATGCATTCCATTCTCATTGCTAACGTGCAATATTTGGAAAAATGAAATTGATGACCAACTAATAAGATTACCCTACCAACAGCACATTAAAAACTGTAACATCTTGTGTTTCACCGAGAAGCTTATGATAGGCTAATAGCACGGTGGTGGCAGCATCATGTTGTGGGGGTGCTTTGCTGCAGGAGGAACTGGTGCTGGCGCACTTCACAAAATAGATGGCATCATGAGGCTGGAAAATGATGTGGATATATTGAAGCAACATCTCAAGACATCAGTCAGGAAGTTAAAGCTTGGTCGCAAATGGGTCTTCCAAATAGATATTGACCCCAAGCATACTTCTAAAGTTGTGGGAAAATGGCTTAGGGACAACAAAGTCAAGGTATTGGAGTGGCCATCACAAAGCCCTGACCTCAATCCCATAGAAAATGTGTGGGCAGAACTGAAAAAGTGTGTGCGAGCAAGGAGGCCAACAAACCTGACTCAGTTACACCAGCTCTGTCAGGAGGAATGGGCCAAAATTCACCCAACTTATCTCTACTATTATTCTGACATTTCACATTCTTAAAATAAAGTGGTGATCCTAACTGACCTAAGACAGGGATTTTTTTTACTAGGATTAAATGTCAGGAATTGTGAAAAACTGAGTTTAAATGTATTTGGCTAACATGTATTTAAACTTCCAACTTCAACTGTATACAGTGAGGGAAAAAAGTATTTGATCCCCTGCTGATTTTGGACGTTTGTAACTGCTGTTTGAAGAAGGGGACCAAAGCGCAGAGTGGTAAGTGTTCATGATTCTGGCAGCTCCGGACAGGAGGCCGACTCTGGCAGCTCCGGACAGGAGGCTGACTCTGGCAGCTCCGGACAGGAGGCACAGGACTCACCAGGCTGGGGAGACACACAGGAGACCTGGCTCTGGGAGCAGGCACAGGACTTACCAGGCTGGGGAGACATCCAGGAGGCCTCTTCCTTGGCCGAGGCACCGGATACACTGGGCCGTGGAGGCACACTGGTGGTCTCGAGCGCAGAGCTGGCCCCACCTGTTCTGGCTGGATGCCAGCCAGAACAGGTGGGGATGCGAGCCGGTATCCCTCCTCGCACTGTTCCAGAGAATCCCCGGCGGGCTCCGGCACTCTCCCTGGGTCGACCGACCACCTCTATCTCCTCCCAGGTTGTCTCATACTCCAGATAGCGCTGCTCACCTGTTCAGGAGTCCCTCTCACCACGCTGCTTGGTCCTTTGGTGGTGGGTAGTTCTGTAACAGCTGTTTGAAGAAGTGGACCAAAGCGCAGCGTGGTAAGTGTTCATGATTTTTAATAAAACTGAACACTAGAACAAAAAATTACAAAGTGGCACAAACAAAACAGTTCTTTCTGGTGCAGACACACAAAACAGAAAATAACTACCCATAAAACACAGGTGGGAAAAGGCTACCTAAGTATGGTTCTCAATCAGAGACAACAATAGACAGCTGCCTCTGATTGAGAACCACACATGTCCAAACACACAGAAGTAGAAAACATAGAACACAAAACATAGAATGCCCACCCGATCTCACGCCCTGACCAAACCAAAATAGACATAAAAAGGACAGGTCAGGGCATGACAACGTTTGCCCACTGACAAAGAAATTATCCGTCTATAATTTTAATGGTAGGTTTATTTGAACAGTGAAAGACAGAATAACAACAAAAAAATCCAGAAAAACGCTTGTCAAAAATGTTATAAATTGATTTGAATTTTAATGAGGGAAATAAGTATTTCACCCCTCTGCAAAACATAACTTAGTACTTGGTGGCAAAACCCTTGTTGGCAATCACAGAGGTCAGACGTTTATTGTAGTTGGCCACCAGGTTTGCATACATCTCAGGAGGGATTTTGTCTCACTCCTCTTTGCAGATCTTTTCCAAGTCATTAAGGTTTCGAGGCTGACGTTTGGCAACTCGAACCTTCAGCTCCCTCCGCATATTTTCTAACGAGATTAAGGTCTGGAGACTGGCTAGGCCAGGTGCTTCGTCTTGAGCCACTCCTTTGTTGCCTTGGCCGTGTGTTTTGTGTCATTGTCATGCTGGAATACCCATCCACGACCCATTTTCAATGCCCTGGATGAGGGAAGGAGGTTCTCACTCAAGATTTAACGGTACATGGCCCCGTCCATCGTCCCTTTGATGAGGTGAAGTTGTCCTGTCCCCTTAGCAGAAAAACACCCCCAAAGCATAATGTTTCCACCTCCATGTTTGACAGTGGGGATGGTGTTCTTGGGATCATAGGCAGCCTTCCTCCTCCTCCAAACACGGCGAGTTGAGTTGATGCCAATGATGCTCCATTTTGTCTCATCTGACCACAACACTTTCACCCAGTTGTCCTCTGAATCATTCAGATGTTCATTGGCAAACTTCAGACAGGCATGTACATGTGCTTTCTTGAACAGGGGGACCTTGCGCTGCAGGACTTCAGTCCTTCACGGCGTAGTGTGTTACCAATTGTTTTCTTGGTGACTATGGTGCCAGCTGCCATGAAATCGTTGACAAGATCCTCCCGTGTAGTTCTGGGCTGATTCCTCACCGTTCTCATGATCATTGCAACTCCACGAGGTGAGATCGTGCATGGAGCCCCAGGCCGAGGGAGATTGACAGTTCTTTTGTGTTTCTTCCATTTGCGAATAATCGCACCAACTGTCACCTTCTCACCAAGCTGCTTGGCGATGGTCTTGTAGCCCATTCCAGTCTTGTGTAGGTCTACAACCTTGTCCCTGACATCCTTGGAGAGCTCTTTTGTCTTGGCCATGGTGGAGAGTTTGGAATATGATTGATTGATTTCTTCTGTGGACAGGTGTCTTTTATACAGGTAACAAGCTGAGATTAGGAGCAATCCCTTTAAGAGTGTGCTCCTAATCTCAGCTCGTTACCTGTATAAAAGACACCTGGGAGCCAGAAATCTTTCTGATTGAGAGGGGGTCAAATACTTATTTCCCTCATTAAAATGCAAATCAATTTATAACATTTTTGACATGCGTTGTTCTGGATTATTTTATTGTTATTCTGTTTCTCACTGTTCAAATAAACCTACCATTACAATTATAGACGGATCGTTTCATGGTCAGTGGGCAAACGTACAAAATCAGCAGGGGATCAAATACTTTTTTCCCTCACTGTATGTATTGGATAATGGCACAATAATTAGTGATTTTTTTGGCTTGTTAGGCTTGTGCTCATAAAATGTCTTTAATGTATGGCTCATCAGGCTCAGGTAGCATCAGGCTTGAATTTTCAAATGCAGACATAGGCCTATTTATATGCTTTATATGCTCTTTAATGACACTTCCGGCTTTGGAGGGAAATACCGGGTTACCCGGGATAAAAGTGATTTATTCTTGACAAAGAACAATACCGGGAAGATATTCAACCCTATTGCTCATGAGTCCTTTTATATGCAATTGCCCATATGCTTTCAATCTTTCATGCCTTTATGTATGGTTTCATTCTATTTGAGTTAGAATTATATACCCAGGTGTATAGTATCTGTGTGTTTGATGAAAACTGTTTTTCTTTGAGACATAACGAGCGTACTTCATTCACATTTTTGGTTAAATGTGTGTCAAGGGGACTCCTAAGGTTTTGAAGAAAACTTTTCATTTTTCATTTCAATGGGAAGTGTGCCAGATAGAAATTGATAGCCGGATGCAGGAAACGATAGTCACAGGCAGCCTGTGGTTTTTCTGATTATGCTTGTGAGATATTATAAATGGATGTGTCCAGGGATTCAAGAGATTGGTGTTCTTCTTATACAAAAGTTATATAGTTATATATTCTGTCGAGGCGGGTTTGAATTGAGTCAGAGTGTTTCAGTGCATAGAATCAATCTCTTTTTCACTTCTGTCAGATACTTTCCCTTCTGCAGATTTTCATAATTTCAATAAGTATTGAGCAACTTTTTCAGTTGATTTGCAGCAGTTTCTGGCATCTGGGAATATTGTTAAAAGATATAACCATCATAACACGAGGCTCTGGGGTGTAATCTTCCATCTGTGAGGTCTTTTCACAGGTAGGAATAAACTGGTCTCATACATCAACAACACTTTTTAAACCCCCTAATATGTTATAATGCAAAAATAATTATGACCCTGTAATTTTAGTAATGTGTCTGTTTTTGGTAGTATCTACGCATTTTAGAGCTGCCTAATCATGTTCTGTGTTAGTGTTTTTTAGCTGTTTGTCATCCACAGGTACCATAATATTAATAAGATGCTTCTCATTAAAGGTGCCAAACGGCCCCAGTGTGTCCATGTCAGTTATGGCCACATCACCCCATGCTAACCTGCTAAGGTCTCACACCTGTTGTGTGACAAATATTAATATGTGCCATCTGAGATGCTCTATCTGGTCTAATTTTGACATCAGCAGTCCTTTCCCTCTCGGCAGATCTAAGGAACTGCCTTTGGCTTCAGACTACTGAGAGAAAAAAGCATAAAAATGAGTCCTACTGTGTGGAGTATCTGACTGCAGGCTATGTTTAATTGCCATGTTATTAACAATGGGCCCTGGTCCTCCCGTTGACTTCTTCATCTGCATTATAGATGAGGGGCTGTAGCCCCAGTGTCCCATAAACTCCTGCTCGAGCCAATCAGAAGGACTCACTGCTATCAACATTATGTGGTTATTTTTTATGCGGAGTATCATGACACACATATGCAAATGTAAATGAATATCATGAATATAATACCTTATTAAAAACGCATCATTAGTTTCAGCTTTTTACCTTTTCCACCCTCATTCAATGTACATTTACTCGCCTTAAGATATGCATAGTATAAAGCAGCTCTACAGTGGCAATTTTAATCACCTCTGAACTGTGTTAATTGACAAGTTATAAATTCCAGAGCCAAGTGCAAATTTACTCGCCTGCTATAAAAAACCCTGCTGAGCTCTATAAGGCATGTGAAGAACATGATCAAATGTCATAAGGAACGTATTGACTCTGAACCACAAGGCTTTGTCCGCTTAGCCTCTGACCTTCTCCTATAATTAATTTCTATGTTTGTCTTTCTCACTTTAAGTAACGACATGCCTGTTCCTATGTGTGTGAGGCTGCACGTCCCATTTGATGTCTGATTTGATTTATATATTTATTTGTTATTGCCTTCTCTCCCCAAATCCAATTTTAGCTGACATTTCTCATGACTGGAACGAAGAATGACCTTTGAAAAGGACACTTCCATTCCTGCATGCGGACAGGTGGTGGTGTGTTGGTGTTGGGAGGCAGACCTGGTGAGGGGGAGGCAGGTCTTAGTAATGGGGGAGGTATTGTTGCATTCATCCGTCTTCCATCTCCCTCCCTCGCCTACCGAGGGGCATCCCATGCCCAGGCCTGCAAGGCACCTTGGGAAGGCTTTACAGAGGAAGTGTCCGCCCCTGACCTTCATTTTGTTCAGAGAATGAATTGCACTGGGGCTTTGACTGCTCTCTCCTTAATCTCTCTCATGATCAATGCTCTGATTCAATGAGCCTAACAAAATACACTGGCTGAGGAGCACCAGAACAGAGGGGGAGAAAAAGAGTTCCCATGTGCAATGGGTGCAATGCCTGGTTAAGAGGTAATGAAGGCTTCAAAAATATTGAATAATTCTTCCCTCTTTATGTTAATAGGGTTCATAATCCACCCACCTCAACGGGCACCTTCACTCTTCCACCCCCCCCCCCCCCCCCCCCCTCCCCCGTCACACACAACTCACTCACCACTCTCCATGTATTGTAACAGAACACACTCAGGCTCATTGCTACATAATTAAGCAGTAAGGCCCGAGGAGGTGTGGGATATCGACTACATATTACGGCAAAAGGCAGTTCTTGGCAACGACACAGCCAATAGCCGTGGTATACTGGCCATATATCACAAAACCCTGAGGTGCCTTATTGCTATTATATAGTGGTTACTAATTTAATTAGAGCAGTAAAAATAAATGTGTTTTCATACCCGCGGTATATACGGTCTGATATACCATGGCTGTCAACCAATCAGCCTTCAGTGCTCGAACCACCCAGTTTATAATATTACATATACACTACAGATACAGGCACTTGCACGCAAGGACACACGTACTGTAGAGTGACAGTCTGGATGCCTTGCATTTAATATACCTACATGCTCCTATGGTCAATACACACATCTATGCATGCTCACATGCTTATACATACTCATGCATGCCTACTATACACATGCAGAAGGTAGACTGTGTCTAAACAACATGTATTTTACTAGGGGCTTCTGCTTTTCCTCTTCCTCATCCCAGTAATTGATTCTGTCTGTGTGACAATCTGAAAGGGATTATTTGTGAGCTAAACTTCCCCAAGAGATAAGGATTCCTACAAATATTATGTTATTGTATTCCATTTTTAGACTAATGATGTGAATCTATTATTTTCCCCTCTGAAAGGCTGCTCACATCATAGTTCAATTCCCATGTGATACCATTATCGCTACAGTATATTACTGTTACCCAGATGGAAGGTGGCTGTTAGACTGGGGAGCATCATCTTTTGATGCTGCAAAGGGCAGGTCAACAACTGCAAAAACGTTTACTAATCACTACTAACACTCTGTTGTCTAGCAGCCAGATAAAAGCCTCTGTCAACAGGCCATTTTCATGAGCACACTTTCATACAGAAACGACAGAATATTTGAAGAGTTTATTTCCAAATGCTATATCCACACATTTTTCACATTTGTATTTTTTCATCAGAAATTATTGTTTATGGGTACCTTCATGTGTGTGTAAAATATATTTGTTCTCAGATTTTTCATTCATATACTTTAATATATATATATATATATATATTAAGTACTGATTTAAATTATGTATCATTTGTACAGTTCTTTAAAAAAGTTATTTGTTACATTTGACTGTGTAAAACCTAGCAGTATTACTTATTTCTCTGCGAGTGGTGCGGATATATAGTGAGTATTCAAAACACCTTCCTGATATTGAGTTGCATCCCCCTTTTTGCCTTCAGAATAGCCTCAAGTTGTTGGGGCATGGACTCTACAAGGTGTCAAAAGCATTCCAGAGGGATACTGGCCATGTTGGCTCCAATCCTTCCCACACAATGTTGGCTGGATGGCCTTGGGTGGTGGACCATTGTTGATACACACTGGAAGTTGTTGAGGTTTAAAGCAGTGTAGCAGTTCTTGACAAAAACCTGTGTGCCTGGCACCTACTGCCATATACTGGGCTCCTGAGTGACGCAGTGGGCTAAGACACTGCATCTCAGTGCAAGAGGTGTCACTGCAGTACCTGGTTCAAATTCAGGCTGCATCACATCTGGCCGTGATTGGGAGTCCCATAGGGTGGCACGGATTTGTCCGGGTTTGGCCGGGGTAGGCCATCATTGTAAATAAGAATGTGTTCTTAACTGACTTGCCTAGTTAAAAATAAAAAAGCCACTTCCATTTTTTGGTCTTGCCCATTCACCCTCTGAATGGCACACATGCACAATCCATGGACCCGGCGTCACCATCAACCTGAAAGCCAGCACTCCCCGATGGCTTCAGAATTCTGTAAGGATCGACGCTGGAGAAGAGAAGCAGGTACGGGGAGTAGAACATTTAATATGGAACAGACATCAAACAGGACAGAGACAGCGTCAGAACCGGGTATGCAAAGACAAACAAACATTAATCCTAGAGCCGGGAACAGATCTTGAGAAAAGACATCAAACAGGACAGAGACAACTTCAGAACCGGGTATGCAAAGACAAACAAACATTAATCCTAGAGCCGGGAACAGAGCTTGGGAACAGACAGATATAGGGGAGGTAATGACACGGGTGATTGAGTCCAGGTGAGTGCAATAATCGCTGATGTGTGTGACGGGGGAAGGCAGGTGTGTGTAATGATGGTGGCAGGGGTGCGTAATGCTGGGGAGCCTGGCGCCTTCGAGCGCCAGGGAGCAGGCGTGACAGAAAGTTGGCATAGTCTCTAAAGTGAAGTCATGTTAGTCACACTTCCACCAAAATGTGCAGAAGGACTGGTGGACCAATGCATCAAACTTGGCCTTTGTTAGTTAGGATTAGGTTTAAAATCACATTTTAAGAAGAGAAATTGCGGAAATGGGCAGGGTTTAGCCATAATTACTTTGTGACTGTGTCAACAAGTAATGACCAGAGGGAATGTATGTTAGCAAAGGACATAGACTGGTGACAAATACTGTACTTTACTCAATGAGATCACTCCTATAAAATTCTATGGTCACTCCCACTAAGGCCGACTTTGAATGGTTGATATTCTAGGCTTATATGTGCTGTGTATACAATAGCCTGGGGACAACGTTACACCACTAAACACTTACCTTGATGAAAGCCCCCAAACATCAGGAAATGGAAATTGTTCCTCAGTAGACAACAAACACACAACAAAAATGAGCTATTCCATGCGGTGCAGTGCCCAGTCAGGTCTTTGACACATTCCCCCACTGCCGTGCTGAAATATCAGCCACAAAATGTTGGCACCATTGTAACAGCTGGTAATCAAGCACTGGTCTCCAGCATGGGCACCAAAAATAAATACCTGTACTCCAAATAATCTTGGCTGGGTGACACACACACGCAAACGCAAGCATTGCAGGTCCATCAACCCATTTAAATACACACCCTACAGTAACCTGTGGACCTTGAGAGAACCTTCATAAATTAGCAGAATGTTAATAACCTAATTATTGACCATTTATGTAGCATCCTGTAATAATTAGTTTGAAGTGAGACACCTTCGGTCATTCATAACACATCCATAAAGACTCTATATTACATGACGCCGTACTTACTTTAAAGTTAGACGGCTTTGGTCATTCATAACACATACATAAATGCTTTATATCAAATGATGCTGTACTTACTATGAAGTCAGACACCTTTGTTCATTCATAACACATAAAGCCTTAATTATGTTTTAAATGTAATAACACTTAGGGAATTATCACTAACAGCTAAAACAAATAAACCTTAAAGACATGTTTAAACCATTCATTTCCTTTTATTTGTCATTTTTTTTAACAATAGAAATACATGACGTTTCAAAAAGTCCAGCAATGCAATTACATTGAACATGACACAGTGTTGTGAATAGTGTAGCTTGTCCCTGAGCTGGCAGACAAATGAACACACTGGCATTGCAATGCTCTACCAAGATGCATGACAGGGTTATACATGCTTTGTGAAGCCTCAATTTAATAAGTTTATTATTAATTTATTAAGCTGTGCTTATGCCACCGTTTATATGGCACAGGTTTATGTCATATTTGACATAGTGGGTTATTTCACATTTGACATTGGTGGTTATGTCACAGTTATGCCACATTTATGAACCCTTTCTAAAGCATGACGTTTGTTGCCTCCGTAAGGCTATCAAACAAGCTAGCGTCAGTATAGAGACAAAGTAGAGTTGCAATTCAACGGCTCAGACACGAGAGGTATGTGGCAGGGTCTACAGTCAATCACGGACTACAAAAAGAAAACCAGCCCCGTCGCGGACCACAATGTCTTGCTCCCAGACAAACTAAACAACTTCTTTGCTCGCTTTTAGGACAATACAGTGCCACCGACACGGCCTGCTACCAAAACCTGCGTGCTCTCCTTCACTGCAGCCAATGTGAGTAAAACATTTAAACGTGTTAACCCTCGCAAGGCTGCTGGCCCAGACTGCATCCCTAGCCGGGTCCTCAGAGCATGCGCAGACCAGCTGGCTGGTGTGTTTATGGACATATTCAATCAATCCTATCCCAGTCTGCTGTTCCCTCATGCTTCAAGAGGGCCACCATTGTTCCTGTTCCCAAGAAAGCTAAGGTAACTGAGCTAAATGACTATCTCCCCATAGCACTCACTTCCGTCATCATGAAGTGCTTTGAGAGACTAGTCAAGAACCATATCGCCTCCACCCTACCTGACACCCTAGACCCACTCCAACTTGCTTACCGCCCCAATAGGTCCACAGACAACGCAATCGCAATCACACTGCACACTGCCCTAACCCATCTGGACAAGAGGAATACCTATGTAAGAATGCTGTTCATCGACTAACGCTCAGTATTTAACACCATAGTACCCTCCAGACTCGTCATTAAGCTCGAGACCCTGGGTCTCGACCCCGCCCTGTGCAACTGGGTACTGGACTTCCTGATGGGCCGCAACCAGGTGGTGAGGGTAGGAAACAATATCTCCACCCCGCTGATCCTCATCACTGGGGCCCCACAAGGATGCGTTCTCAGCCCTCTCCTGTACACCCTGTTCACCCATGACTGTGTGGCCATGCACGCCCCCAACTCAATCATCAAGTTTGCAGACGACACTACAGTGGTAGGCTTGATTACCAACAATGACAAGACAGCCTAGAGGGAGGAGGTGAGGGCCCTCGGAATGTGGTGTCAGGTAAATAACCTCACACTCAATATCAACAAAACAAAGGAGATTATCATGGACTTCAGGAAACCGCAGAGGGAGCAACCCCCTATCCACATCGACGGGACAGTAGTGGAGAAGGTGGAAAGTTTTATGTTCCTCGGCGTACACATCAAGGAGAAACTGAAATGGTCCACCCACACAGACAGCATGGTAAAGAAGGCACAGCAGCTCCCAGACAAACTAAACTTCTTTGCTCGCTTTGAGGACAATACAGTGCCACCGACACGGCCCACTACCAAAACCTGCGGACTTTCCTTCACTGCAGGCAATGTGAGTAAAACATTTTGACATGTTAACCCTCACAAGGCTGGCATCCCTAGCTGCGTCCTCAGAGCATGCACAGACCACCTGGCTGGTGTGTTTACAGACATATTCAATCAATCCTATCCCCGTCTGCTGTTCCCACATGCTTCAAGAGGGCCACCATTGTTCCTGTTCCCAAGAAAGCTTGCAGCAGCGCCTCTTCAACCTCAGGAGGCTGAATAAATGTGGCTTGTCACCAAAAACACACACTTCTACAGATGCACAATCGAGAGCATCCTGTTGGGCTGTATCACCGGCTGGTACGGCAACTGCTCCGCCCACAACCGTAAGGCTCTCCAGAGGGTAGTGAGATCTGCACAACGCATCACCGGGGGCAAACTACCTGCCCTCCAGGACACCTACACCACCCGATGTCACAGGAAGGCCATAAAGATCATCAAGGACAACAACCACCCGAGTCACTGCCTGTTCACCCCGCTATCATCCAGAAGGTGAGGTCAGTACAGGTGCATCAAAGCTGGGACCGAGAGACTGAAAAACAGCTTCTATCTCAAGGCCATCAGACTGTTAAACAGCCATCACTAACATTGAGTGGCTGTTGCCAACATACTGACTCATCTATAGCCACTTTAATAATTACAATTTGGATGTAATAAATGTATCACTTGCCACTTTAAACAATGCCACTTTATATACTGTTTACATACCCTACATTACTCATCTCATATCTATATACTGTACTCTATACCATCTACTGCATCTTGCCTGTGCCGTTCGGCCATCGCTCACCCATATATTTTTACGTACATATTCTTATTCATTCCTTTACACTTGTGTGTATAAGGTAGTTGTTGTGAAATTGTTAAATTACTTGTTAGATATTACTGCATGGTCGGAACTAGAAGCACAAGCATTTCGCTACACTCACATTAACATGTGCTAACCATGTGTATGTGACAAATAAAATTGGATTTGATCTGTTTCTAGATGGTTTGTAACACATGTATTTAGTGTTTATAACGGCTTTATGAAGCCTTTATAAGCTGCATGTAATTTCTTTAAACAATAAAAGCAAATTTGTAAAAATATCTGACAACGTAGCGTTTTGGAATGGATCTCTTGATTTGCATCTAATTCCAGTGTCTATAATTGTCCTTCTCAGTGCAGTCTGTAGAATTCCCATTTCTCATTAGTGTTTCACCATCCTCAGGGGGACAGTGAGGTTTGACAGACAGACAGAGGGACAGACAGACATAATATTTTTGCCGACTGGGCTGGCTCTGGCTGCATGTTCTTTTCTTACCACTGGTCTCTTAATACAGGGTTTCCCAAACTCGGTCCTGGGGCCTGCCCTGGGTACATGTTTTGGTTTTTGCCCTAGCCCTGCACAGCTTATTCAAACAACCAACTCATCATCAAGCTTTGATTATTTAAATCAGCTGTGTAGTGCTAGGGGAAAAAAACGAAACAGGCGCCCAGGGCAGGTCCCAGGACCGAGTTTGGGAAACCCTATCCTAATACACAGTGTCCAGATGAACTCCTCCTTTGTGTGCCAAGAATAATAACATGTAGGAAAAAAACACTCGGCCCCTACTTGTCCCTGTGGATGCAGCTTTAATAATCTCATTTTCAATTTAATGAGGTGATTAGAATGCCAGGGGCCAGGGGTGCACAGGAATGTGTTATGGAGGAAGCTAACAACATCCTGAGTCCTCCTGGCGTCTTGGTGCTGCAGTCCTCCTGACTCCTGCAGCTTGGGGATTAGTTACAGTTGTCTCTGGAGACTTGGCTCGACGCGGCTCCTGTAATACCGGGTCTGATGCCCTGGTGGTCCCAGGTCCTCCCTCTACTAAAGAAGACAGTGCACCACACAGCGCTGTTGATTTGGGGAGAGAAGGCAATAACAAATACATATATAAATCAAATCAGACCGTGCCACAAAGCTTTTGCTTTGCCATGGAAACAGGCATGTGCAGCAGCATAGCAGTGTTTAGTAGTGTTAGCGTATCGTGATCCCTATTCACCCAACCACCAGCTGAAGGACTAGCCAAGGAGGCACATTAAGCAGCATGGGCATGTCTCTCTGAAATGTAAGGAAAGATTGTGTGCTATTCTGATTGTAGTATTTTGATGCAATTAACCTGGACAGACCTTTTTCCTGTTAGACCAAACCATAAAGCACATAAAAAACATAGGCTACCCATGGATCAAGTATTCCATAACATATCTAATAATGGTATAGAATGGTCTTAACGGGAAGATTTCCCATATCTTAACCTGAAATTTACCCCCTTCTCCTAAAAGGGTGCTCTCATTCAGTATCCCTCAATGATTGAGGTAAATAGAAAATGGTACAGACTCCGTCTACCGCAACCCAGTGATATTAAATCCTTGAAATGGAGTGAATGAGTGCCCACTGCAGGGAGAAGGTGTGTGTGTGTGATGGGGATTGGGCTGTAGTGTGGGGCACAGGCAGCCAGCCCTCAGCTGGGTAATTTGACTCTCCGTATCCTCTAGCTGAATTAGTCACAGTGGCTGCTGAAGAGCCTCCTGTGCCTGACCAATTGAGGCCGGCTTCTTACCCGTAATGACGGATACTGAGCTTATTCTACCTACCGCCAGGTCCCAGATAGGGTTGGATTTAGTGTGAAGTGGGATGATTTCATCTCTATTTGTGAAACTAGCCTGAACTGCCTATGCTGCTGTATATCTCACTGTCCATGGTGCTGAAGTAAGAGCAGATTAAGGGCTGTATATGAAAATGGCAGCTGTCCATGGTCCTGTAGTAGAGAGGAGCAGGTAAGGAGTATGCACTGTATATTATACAGCAATATGGACTATGGACAGCACTGATAGATACTCCTGTGCCCATAGTTCTGTATACTGAGGGAAGGTCAGCGTTGTCTCAGAGGTCTTGCACTGTCAATGGTCCTATAAAGAGAGACTACTGAGAGGTGTATGTGTTGTAGTCCCTCACTGTCCATGGTGCTGCAGAGCAGAGCAGCAGAGGGGACAGGTCAGTGACAGACAGGCAGCTAGGCAGCAGTCCCCCGGTCCCCAGGGCCAGACAAGTGGTAAGAATGCAGTGGAATGCATTGATTATCTGTCAGCCAGGTCTGCTAGGATCTAACCAGGGCAGTGTTAGGGTATTAAGTATCTGAAGTATTCAATGAATATTGATAATGAGGGGCTGTTCGTTATGCTCCACTGTTAGTGATTCAGCCCCTGGTGCTCACTGTCTCTTCACAGAGAAGGGTTGGAGTGGGCTTGGGTGAATGATCCCTAGTGGGCTTCCCACTGTGTTAGTTTGATGGTGCAATATTTTCACATCATTGAATTGTGCTTGAGCACAGCCTCGTATGTCAGGCTGTAGCATATCATTTTTCACTTCTGTAAGTTCACACCTTTTCGAATTGTAAGTCGCTGTGGATAAGAGCATCTGTTAAATGACAAAAATCTAAAAATCTAAATACATGGTTATCAGCTGAAGCTCCCTCTGCAGAATACAAACAGATCCTTTGGTGGGCCACTCACTCTCCCTCTGCAGAATACAAACAGATCCTTTGGTGGGCCACTCACTCTCCCTCTGCAGAATACAAACAGATCCTTTGGTGGGCCACTCACTCTCCCTCTGCAGAATACAAACAGATCCTTTGGTGGGCCACTCCCTCTCCCTCTGCAGAATACAAACAGATCCTTTGGTGGGCCACTCACTCTCCCTCTGCAGAATACAAACAGATCATTTGGTGGGCCACTCACTCTCCCTCTGCAGAATACAAACAGATCCTTTGGTGGGCCACTCAATCTCCCTTGCAGAATACAAACAGATCATTTGGTGGGCCACTCCCTCGTCCTTTCCCTCTGCAGAATACAAACAGATCACCTGGTGGGCCACTCACTCTCCCTCTGCAGAATACAAACAGATACCTTAGTGGGCCACTCACTCTCCCTCTGCAGAATACAAACAGATCCCTTTGTGGGACACTCCCTCTCCCTCTCCCTCTGCAGAATACAAACAGATCCCTTTGTGGGACACTCCCTCTCCCTCTGCAGAATACAAACAGATCCCTTTGCAGAATACTTCCATTTCAGGGTTTACCATCTTGGAGCGGTGCTCTGGTGATTACATGCCTTATCTGCTTTTCAGCCACCTTCTTTGTATTGGATTTGAAGGCCTCAGGTCCTCGCTGTCTCTATTTAATTTGTTGTCTTGAAAATGACCAAGTCTGTCTTTATTGGATTGTCAGGGCTACTCCATTCCCTCCAGCACCACTTATTCCCTGATGATTTTTCAGTTTGTTTTATTTGTGCTTTGTCTTTTCTCAGATACTGTTTTCTTCATCAGCCTCGACCACACAGTCCAGCACTAACACATTTATCATGTGTTTTCTCTCTCCCTCTCTTCTACAGAAACTTATCGAAGAACCCTCTGACCACATTATCATGGCAACTCTTCCAGAATCTGCAACTCTTCGAGCTGTAAGTTTGTATACAATTATCATCTTGTTTTATGGACTTATGCACCTATAAAAACTTTCATAAAAACCTGATATATATAAGTGTGCAACCTACCTTCAATGTTTCCAAATGGATTCCCATCTACCTCCATTAGAAGCTAAACAACAATTAACCTGAAGAAAAACATTGGAAGAGACAAACAACACTATAGTCCCTGCATCATTGATGTTGATTTAATGGATGTGACATAAAAGTGTGCAACTTGGAGAGGTCCAGGCCGGGTGATCCTCTAGCCCAGAGTGTCTTGTTTGTCCAAAAACATACCAGCAATCAGTGTGTTTATGACCTGAATCTTATAGTTGTTTGGGCTACTTTCCTCCCTCCCAGTAGAAGACATAAAATGTAATCTAGGGTTGAGATGGCCGTCATAGAGTTATAACACATGGGCATCCCCTCCATCCTCTCCAGCCCAGGAATCAGAGTGCTTCCCCTAAATAAGAGAGCCTCAGCCAGGCCCTGACGCAGAGCAGAGAGCAGGCTTTATCATGGCTCAACCCAGCTCAGCATGGGAAACAATGGGACAGCAGCTGTATGGTTGTGGTTTAAATGTGGTATTTTATGTTATGGAAGCAGGACAGCTCTTCTGAGGAGGCCCATCATCTTTTCAGGGTTGCTTGTCTAATAGTTAAAAAAAGACATACTTGGAAATGTTATACCAGAGTAAGAATAGCATGGGGAGCAGAGCAGCAGTTGATGAAAAGAGTTCTAAAGTAGATGTAAGATAAACGTGTATGGAAAGTGTTAAGTGAAGAAGATACAAACAAGTGGCTGTTTTTAAAACACAGATTAATTATAGACTCTAGAGATGTTAATTTTCATGTGCACTTATTGATATGGATATTCCTTTTGGTACCATTATCATTGTTATTCATAGCCATTTTAGCTGTATGTGTTGTCTGAAGAGTATGGACTTTTAGAAGGATAAAGCACAAATATTTCAGACTCTTTCAGAGTCTGCTTAAAGTATTTAATCTGTAATTACTAAAACTGTTCAACAAAGGCTCAGTGATAAGCACTCGACAGCACACCTTGAACAAAGAGAATAATCTCATGAAAAGAAGATGAAACCGGTTATAAATGAGTGCCATTTCCGTGCGACCAATTGGGAACAAAGACATTGATTCATTTTTTTTTTATGTGGCGTAGAGCCTAACAAAAGACTAACAAAACATAATTCAATGGATAAGAGAAACAGAGTTTATCTCCCTTTTTCTTAAATGATTTACTCTCCCATCCCCTGTGGAATGTCAGCACAATGACAAACACACCAAACACAGACGGGCTGTGGCATGCAGATGTGCTTCTGGTCCTGTGTCTGAAATTGCACCCTATGGGCCCTGGTCAGAAGTAGTGTGCACTATATAGGGTATAGGTTGCCATTTTGGACATAGCCTGTGTCTGTCTTGAATGGTGAGTGTTGGTCTGTTGGTCCTCATAGTGCCATGCTCTCTCCTGGGACCACATCTGTTGATTAAAACTAGACAGGCAGAGTGATGGCTTTTCGTTCCAGATCAGAGTGCATCAGAGTCTTGCCTGTCAGTTTGAAATGGAGGTTGCTGCTTTTGTGGATGTGTTACAACTGAAGCTTTTAGGCACTGAGCAGTCAGACCCCTATTCACTGGTTATAAGATAACAAGTGATTGCTTTTATTATTTAAATGGAAGTAAGGGGTTTCAGGATAGGGCATGGGTCCCATGATACATTTGGCACATACATGTGCTGGGAGATATTCACATAAGATGCAGTAATTTGTTGTAATCAATGCTGCAGAAGGCATACAGTTGCTTAATCTTCTCGAAGGCAAAAATTGCCTAATTGTTTTGCCATTGTAAAATAGTTGTTGTTACAGACCTCAGACACATTGATGCCATACTTGCACAAAATGTGCCACAACCAATTACAATCATAGATTTGCTTGTGTGTGATAGAACGCTACATTGTAGCTGATCTCCTTCATCCACTTCAACAAATTTGCATTATTTAAATTGAGCTTTGAGGTCCAGTAGTGAATAGGGCCTTGAACCCACTGTTACTGTGCCCCGAAGATTCACAGATAACCAGTTTAGTGGTGTATGCCACCTGGTAGTGATTGTAATGGAGGTACATGACAGCTATTTGACAAGACCAACATCTTTTTTTCACCTTTATTTAACCAGTTGGCCAGTTGAGAACAAGTTCTCATTTACAACTGCGACCTGGCCAAGATAAAGCAAAGCAGTGTGACACAAACAACACAGAGTTACACATGGGATAAACAAACGTACAGCCAATAACACAATAGAAAAATATATATACAGTTTCTGCAAATGTAGTAAGATTAGGGAGGTAAGGCAATAAAAAGGCCATAGTAGTGAAATAATTACAATTTAGCAATTAAACACTGGTGATAGATGTGCAGAAGATTAATGTGCAAGTAGAGATACTGGGGTGTAAAGGAGCAAAAAATAAATAACAATACGGGGATGAGGTAGTTGGGTGGGCTATTTACAGATGGGCTGTGTACAGGTGCAATGATCTGTATGCTGCCCTGACAGCTGATGCTTAAAGTTAGCGAGGGAGATATAAGACTCCAGCTTCAGTGATTTTTGCAATTCGTTCCAGTCATTGGCAGCAGAGAACTGTAAGAAAAGGCGGCCAAAGGAAGAGTTGTCTTTGGGGATGACCAGTAAAATATACCTGCTGGAGCGCATGCTATGGGTGGGTGCTGCCATGGTGACCAGTGAGATGAGATAAGGTGGGACTTTACCTAGCAAAGACTTATAGATGACCTGGAGCCAGTGGGTTTGGCGACAAATATGAAGTGAGGGCCAGCCAACGAGAGCATACAAGTCGCAGTGATGGGTGGTATATGGGGCTTTGGTGACAAAACGGATGGCACTGTGATAGACTACATCAATCTTGTCACGAAAATCAGAAAAGCAATCAAATTAAATCGTTTACCTTTGATGAACTTCAGATGTTTTCACTCACGAGACTCCCAGGTAGAGAGCCAAAGTTAATTTTTTCCCAAAAGATTATTTTTGTAGGCGAAATAGCTCCATTTGTTCTTGACGTTTGGCTAAGAAATCGACCGGAAATTGCGGACACGACAATGCCGAAAAGATGCTCGACTATGCATATTCTTGACAGTTTTGGAAAGAAAACACTCTGACGTTTCAGAATCTGCAAAGATTTTGTCTGTAAGTGCCCCAGAACTCATTCTACAGGCGAAACCAAGATGATGCATCACCCAGGAATTAGCAGAATTTCTGAAGCTCTGTTTTCCATTCTCTCCTTATATGGCTGTGATTGCGCAAGGAATGAGCCTACACTTTCTGTCGTTCGCCCAAGGTCTTAGCAGCATTGTGACGTATTTGTAGGCATATCATTGGAAGATTGGCCATAAGAGACTACATTTTCCAGAGGTCCGCCCGGTGTCCTTTGTCTAAATTTGTGCGTAATCTTCAGGTGCGGTCATTTTCTCCTGGGATTCAGGAGAGAAAGCATGTGTCCAAGAACGATGTATCAATGAAGAGATATGTGAAGAACACCTTGAGGATTGATTCTAAACAACGTTTGCCATGTTTTCAGTCGATATTATGGAGTTAATTTGGAAAAAAGTTTGCGTTTTGAGGACTGAATTTATGGATTTTTTTTGGTAGCCAAATGTGATGTATAAAACGGAGCTATTTCTAATACACAAGGAATCTTTTTGGAAAAACTGAGCATCTGCTATCTAACTGAGAGTATCCTCATTGAAAACATCAGAAGTTCTTCAAAGGTAAATGATTTTATTTGAAGGCTTTTATGTTTTTGTTAATGTTGCGTGCTGGATGCTAACGCTAATGCTAACGCTAAATGCTAACGCGAAATGCTAACTCTAGCTAGCTACTTTTACACAAATGATTGTTTTCCTATGGTTGAGAAGCATATTTTGAAAATCTGAGATGACAGTGTTGTTTACAAAAGGCTAAGCTTGAGAGATGGCATATTTATTTCATTTCATTTGCGATTTTCATAAATAGTTAACGTTGTGTTATGCTAATGAGCTTGCTGATAGATTTACACAATCCTGGATACAGGGGTTTTTTCATAGCTAAACGTGACGCAGAAAACGGAGCGATTTGTCCTAAACAAATAATCTTTCAGGAAAAACTGAACATTTGCTATCTGAGAGTCTCCTCATTGAAAACATCTGAAGTTCTTCAAAGGTAAATGATTTTTTTGAATGCTTTTCTGTTTTTTTGTGTAAATGTTGCCAGCTGAATGCTAATGCTAAATGCTACGTTAGCCATCAATACTGTTACACAAATGCTTGTTTTGCAATGGTTGAGAAGCATATTTTGAAAATCTGAGATGACAGTGTTGTTAACAAAAGGCTAAGCTTGAGAGATGGCATATTTATTTCATTTCATTTGCGATTTTCATGAATAGTTAACGTTGCGTTATGGTAATGAGCTTGAGTCTGTATTCACGAAACCGGATCCGGGATGGGGAGATCAGAAAGGTTAATGGCTACCTCTGTACTTTACGCCAGATTTTCTCCGGGAGCATCATGTAACCACTTACGCAATGTAGTCCCCTACGGGTATTCTTCAACATAAATGCGTAAAACTACGTCACAATGCTGTAGACACCTTGGGGAATACGTAGAAAGCCTAAGCTGGTTCATAGCACATTCACAGCTCAATGGGGACCCATTGGCACGCAGCGCTTTCAAAATATGGGGCTCTTCCGGATTGGATTTTTCTCAGGCTTTCGTCTGCAACATCAGTTCTGTTATACTCACAGACAATATCTTTACAGTTTTGGAAACATGAGAGTGTTTTCTATCCAAAGCTGTCAATTATATGCATATTCTAGCATCTTGTCCTGACAAAATATCCCGTTTAAAACGGGAACGGTTTTTCCCCAAAAATGAAAATACTGCCCCTAGAGTCGCAACAGGTTTTAACACAGTGTCCGAAGAAGGGCCAGAAGTATACAGAATGGTGTCGTTTGCGTAGAGGTGGATCAAAGAATCACCAGCAGCAAGAGCGACATCATTGATGTATACAGAGAAAAGAGTCAGCCGGAGAATTCAACCCTGTGGCACCCCCATAGAGACTGCCAGAGGTCCGGACAACAGGCCCTCCAATTTGACACACTGAACTCTATCTGAGAAGTAGTTGGTGAACAAGGCGAAGAAGTCATTTGAGAAACCAAGGCTATTGAGTCTGCCAATAAGAATGCGGTGACTGACAGAGTCGAAAGCCTTGGCCAGGTCGATGAAGATGGCTGCACGGTATTGTCTTTTTTTCGATGGCAGTTATGATATCGTTTAGGATCTTGAGCGTGGCTGAGGTGCACACATGACCGACTCGGAAACCAGGTTGTATAGCGGAGAAGGTACGGTGGGATTCGAAATGGTCGGTGATCTGTTTGTTAACTTGGCTTTTGAAGACTTTAGAAAGGCAGGGCAGGATGGATATAGGTCTGTATCAGTTTGGGTCTAGAGTGTCTCCCCTTTTGAAGAGGGGGATGACCGCGGCAGCTTTCCAATATTTAGGAATCTCAGATGATACAAAAGAGTAGTTGAACAGGCTTGTAATAGGGGTTGCAACAATTGCAGCGGATACTTTTAGAAAGAGAAGGTCCAGATTTCTAGCTCAGCTGATTTGTAAGGGTCCAGATTTTTCTGCTCTTTTAGAACATCACCTATCTGGATTTGGGTGATAGAGAAATGGGGGATTCTTGGGCAAGTTTCTGTGGGGGGTGCAGAGCTGTTGACCAGGGGGAGGAGTAGCCAGATGGAAAGCATGGCCAGCCGTAGAAAAATGCTTATTGAAATTCGTGAAATTCTCAAGTAGATTGGTCACGAAAGTCAGAAAAGCAATAAATTAAATCGCTTACCTTTGATGATCTTCGGATGTTTGCCCTCACGAGACTCCCAGTTACACAATAAATGTTCCTTTTGTTCCATAAAGATTATTTTTATATCCAAAATACCTCCATTTGTTTGGCGCTTTATGTACAGAAATCCACAGGCTCGGGCGGTCACGACATCGCAGACGGAAATTCCAAATAGTATCCGTAATGTTCACAGAAACATGTAAAATGTTTTTTATAATCAATCCTCAGGTTGTTTTTTCAATATATAATCGATAATATATCAACCGGGACTATAGCTTCGTCAATGGGAGAGAGAGACACAATGGCTGCTCCAAACTGTTGCACAAGCAAAACTCTGGGGACACCCAGCTATACACTGACGCGATGTGATCTTTCTCGCTCATTTTTCAAAATAAAAGCCTGAAGACTGAAGACTGTTCACAACATGGGGAAGACATAGGAAAAGGAATCTGGTTGATATCCCTTTAAATGGAGGGAAGGCATTCAATGGAACATGGAGCTTTCAAAATAGAGGCCACTTCCTGGTTGAAGTTTCCTCAGGTTTTTGCCTGCAATATCAGTTCTGTTATACTCACAGACAATATTTTGACAGTTTTGGAAACTTTAGAGTGTTTTCTATCCTAATCTGACAATTATATGCATATTCTAGATTCTGGGCCTGAGAAATAGGCAGTTAAATATGGGTATGTTTTTCATCCAAAAATCAAAATACTGCCCCCTACACTCAACAGGTTTAAAGAACAACCAGGCATCCTCTACTGACGGGATGATGTCAATATCCTTCCAGGATACCCGAGCCAGGTCGATCAGAAAAACCTGCTCGCTGAAGTGTTTTAGGGAGCATTTGACAGTAATGAGGGGTGGTCGTTTGACCGTGGACCCATTACGGACGCAGGAAATGACGCAGGCAGTGATCACTGAGATCCTGGTTGAAGACAGCAGAGGTGTATATAGAGGGCAGGTTGGTCAGCATGATATCTATGAGGGTGCCCGTGTTTACGGATTTAGGGTTGTACCTGGTAGGTTCCATGATCATTTGTGTGTGATTGAGGGCATCTATCTTAGATTGTAGGACAGCCGGGGTGTTAAGCATATCCCAGTTTAGGTCACCTAACAGTACAAACTCGGAAGATAAATGGGGGGCAATTAATTAACATATGGTGTCCAGGGCACCGTTGTGGGCTGAGGGTGGTCTATAACAAGCGGAAACAGTGAGAGACTTATTTCTGGAAAGGTGGATTTTTAAAAGTAGAAGCTGGAACTGTTTGTGCACAGACCTGGATAGCATGACAGAACTCTGCAGGCTATCTCTGCAGTAGATGGCACTTCCACCCCTTTTGGCAGTTCTATCTTGGCGGAAAATGTTGTAGTTGGGGATGGAAATTTCTTAATTTTTTGGTGGCCTTCCTAAGCCAGGTTTCAGACACAGCTAGGACATCAGGGTTGGCGGAGTGTGCTAAAGCAGTGAATAAAATACATTTAGGGAGGAGACTTCTGATGTTAACATGCATGAAACCAAGGCTTTTATGGTTACAGAAGTCAAATGATAGCACCTGGGGAATAGGAGTGGAACTTGGTGCTACAGGGCCTGGGTTAACCTCTACATCACCAGAGGAGCAGAGGAGGAGTAGGATAAGGGTACGGCTAAAGGCTATAAGAACTGGTCGTCTAGTGCGTTGGGGACAGAGAATAAAATAAGCAGATTTCTGGGCGTTGTAGAAAGGATTCGAGGCATAATGTACAGCCAAGGGTATGGTAGCATCTGAGTACTGTGTAGGTAAACCTAGGCGTTGAGTGACGATGTGAGAGGTTTTGTCTCTGGAGGCACCAGTTAAGCCAGGTGAGGTCTCCGCATGTGTGTGGGTTGGGCCAAAAGAGCTATCTAAGGCATTTTGAGCGGGACTGAGGGTTCAACAGTGAAATAAAATAATAAGAACTAGCCGAGGCTGCAGTAGACAATGCATATTGACATTAGAGAGAGGCATAAAGCGATCACAGGTGTTAATCAGGAGTGCAAAGACAACAATGGTAAATGGCAATGAATGGGCAGAGCAGGTCAGTTAGGTACATACAGGACCTCAGTTTGAGGCTGGGGCCGACAGGTAAACAAAATGAGGTACAGTGTTATTGAAACAGTCAAGGGGGCATCAGCTGTGTAGCCGAGTGATCATAGGGTCAAAAGAGCAGCAATAGGTGAGTCAGGGTGCCGTTCGGTAGTCACTACTACGCTAGGCGAGCAGGGTACACAGCGTTCAGAAAAGCTAGCGGGCCAGGGATAGTAGATAGTTCTTCGGCGACATCAGTCCAGTTGTGATCGATCGGAGGGGCTCCGTGTCGACTATAAAAGGTCCAGGCCAATTGGCAAAGGAGGTATTGTAACCCTAGAATTAGCTGGTATATGGGCCTAGCTCGAGGCTAGCTCAAGGCTAACCTGTGCTTGCTTCGGGACAGAGGCGTTAGCTAACAGTAGCCACTCGTTTGCAGCTAGCTAGCTGCGATGATCCGGTGTAATGATCCGGTGTAATGATCCAGAGTGGCAGGATTCCGGTGATATGGTAGCGAGAAGCAGTCTGATGTGCTCTGGGTTGATATCGCGCTGTGCAGGCTGGCAGATGTTGTCCGAGCTAAGCCGTGGCTAACAGAGACTAGTAGCTAGTTAGCTGGCTAGCTGCTGATGGAAGTTCCAGTTATAAGGAATAAAAATAGCAGATCTGTACCACATTGGGTGAGGCGGGTTGCAGGGAAGTATTTTTAGTTAGTAGATAGAAAGTGAGAATAAGATATATACGAAAAAGGCCGGCTATTTACATGGGAAAAAACAAAGACAAATACACATGTCCTACTGCAATGCCATCTTGCAAGAATTGTATGGATGTGTGTGAAACAGATGAGCAAAAGACCTGGGATTTATTCTTATGCTAAAAATTGCCTTTTGAATTGTGTCTAACGTTATTAGCTAGTAGCCTAGTCGAAGATGCATGATTAAAAATATTTATAGACATTTACACAAATACGCATGACCATGCCATTTTGCCACTCTACACTTGAGGCAGACCAAGAGGAACAAAAGTAAACCATGAATATGGTTTAAAATATTCCTCTGGGGGTCAAGCTGTCCTATTTTAAGAAATGTCATTGGTTGGTGGATATAGAGATCTTTGAAATGCTGATGCGGAAATCTGTGAAATCACTGTCAGCTGGTGAGGTTAGCATAGGGCTAACGTGTGCTAGGTTATCTGATGGAGCACACACTGGTTGAATCAACGATGTTTCCACATAATTTTAAGGAAATTTCATTGAACCAACATGGATTAGACGCTGAATTGACGTTTGTGCCCAGTGGACAATTACAATGTAGCGTTCTGTCACATGCAACTATGTCTACAATTGTAATTTGCTGATGTGCATTTTGAGACGGAGGTCCAGGTTAAACAAACTTTTTCTAATATTCGCAAGTATGGACCCATTGCGTTACAGCATGAAGCCTCCGGTCTAGTGCTGCTGAACCTTGTTGTTTCACTGACTGCTTCTGTGTGCATGGTTTCCTCTCTAACAGCTTGAACTAAACACAGCAACAGTAAGAGTGATACTGAAAGCACAACAGCAACAGCAGCTCCTTGTGTATCTTAACCACCATGAGCCATACCACTGTGTGCTGCTGTTTGTGTTCTGTGGTAATTGCTGTCAGCCTTTTTTGGTGCTCAACACAGGATGACTAGGGTGAAAAGGGAAAGTGTGTGTGTGCGTGCATAACCCGTGCATGTGCGTGCATACTTGCGCATGTGTGTGTGTGTGTGCATCCCTGTTCCCCAGTCCTGTAAGTGTAATCACAGAGGGGCAAATTACCTGTGCTGATAAGGCAGCTCTGAGGAAACAGGCAGGCAGCCTCATCAGGAGCCTTGGTGCTGGCTTGGGTGCAGAGGAGACCAGAGGAGACCTGCCAATCTCACTGTCCTCCCCTTACCAAGCCGGGCCTAGCAAATTAGCTGCTTTCCTAAGCTGAGACACACACACACACACACACACACACACACACACACACACACACACACACCACACACACACACATTAACAGGCACACACACACACACACACACACACACACACACACACTCACACACACAAACACACACACACACACACAAACACACACACATATTAACAGGCACACACACACACACACACACACACACACATATTAACAGGCACACACACACACATATTAACAGACACACACACACACATGCACACCGATATGGAGACTGCAGGTAATGTTTTATTTATGTACATATTTAACCTTTATTTTATCAGGAAGTCAAACTGAGACCAAGGTCTCTTTCGAAGACGAGCCTTGAATTACAGAAATTACAGAAAAGGCAGCAAAACATCAAATGTAAGAACATTTGGAAGATTCCACAAATAAGGTGCAAGAAATCTAAAAGCTGATTTACCTAACTCATTAGAGACTAAAGGAATTTCCAGAGTTAGCCATCCCTGAGACCAGGTGTAATAAGGAGTAGCAGTAACAATTTAGAGTCAGGGGAAGGATATAAGGTCCTAAACATTTTGGGATGACTTTCTTTATCTTATGAATAAAAAACAGTAGGCTTATAGAGTAGATAATGTTGAATATGGTATTATGCATTATATTGTATGTATTATTTCTAAGGCACAAGCAGGTTTGGTGTTCATCTTCATTGCTGGCCATGTGATTGATAGGGAAAATATTTTACATCAAATTTCTGCAAACTCATTTTATCTTGGATCCTTGTGGGTTGGATGAAAGCTTACAGTTTTTTTTCGATTTCTAAACGACAGTGGACACAACTGGAGTCACATGTGCAAAACTCTAACTACAGCCTGCACAGCAGCAGTTCATGTGGACTAAACTCTAGTTCGTTTTTCATTGCTTGAACACAGTTTTCAAAACTCTACACACTTATCCCATGACTTTAACCACAACCTGCACAACACTGTGGATTTACAGCACTTTGTTCAAATGCTAACACACTGCTGTCAAAACTGTGAACCACACATTCAAAACGGAATAGATTTCAGCCTTGTGCCTTTCAAACACTGCTGATTGCAATTTCAGCTGAAAGGCTAAGCAGGTGTCTTGTTTTAGACTTGTTAGTGAACACACACACATATTACAGTATATATAGGTAGAGCTCAGAAAGACTCATTTTGGAAATGGAACAAGGAAGATGGGTTCGTGGAGGGAGAAGGGTGGCAGGGAGAGGGCGGATGCGTGGAGGAAGACAAAGAAGACAAAGAGCTGTTATTTCAGATGAAATAAGGGCTACACTTATAGACCATGTCGTGAACCATGGTCTCTCATTGAGAGAGGCAGGGTTGAGGGTGCAACCCAATCTGCAAAGATTCACAGTGGCATCTGTAATGCGAATTTTCCATCATGCAAACAGGTGAGAGTTACATCCTTACAGTAAATGAAAACATTACAGGAATCTATTTTGTATTGCAATTATAGAATATTTACACAGATATATATTACAGTAAGTTTGACTGTAAAATATATTTTTACAACAGGACCCAAAGGCTGCCCCCAACAGGGGGAAGAGGAAAAATATTTTCAGATGTGCAGGAAAATGCTATTGTTGACATGGTTGTTGTCAACAATGCAATAAAACTGCGGGAGATTCAAGATAGAGTGCTGGCTGATAATGATATATTGGAAAATGTTAATTCTGTCAGCACAACAACTATTGCTCGAGTCCTAAAGAAACACCAAGTTACAATGAAATAGTTATACACTGTACCGTTCGAGAGAAACAGTGAACGGGTAAAAAAGCAAAGATACCAATATGTCCAGGTAAGACGTCTGAGGTTACGTACACAGCTATACAAAATATTTACAGTAAAAAAAAACACTAGCATTTCCACAGTAAAACTGTGCACTTACTGTTTTTCAGAGAGTAATAGAGGTGGAAGCACTGGAAAGACCACATTCATTTGTATTTATCGATGAAGCTGGATTTAACCTTGCCAAAACACGGCGCAGAGGAAGGAATGTTATAGGTCAAAGGGCCACTGTGGAGGTTCCAGGCCAAAGGGGGGGAAATATCACCATGTGTGCTGCAATGGCCAATGATGGTTTGCTTCTCAACACACCACTCATTGGCCCATACAACACAGAAAGGCTTATAGCGTTCCTAGAACAGCTCTATGCTCAGCTAGTGCCAGCAGAACAGGGGGAGCCAGTAAGAAACCCCCAAGTTTTTGTCATAGTTTGCGATAATGTTGCTTTTCACCACTCTGCAGCTGTCACAGATTGGTTTGCAGCACATCACAGATTTATGGTTTTGTACCTGCCTGCACATTCACCCTTCCTCAACCCAATAGAGGAGTTTTTCTCTGCCTGGAGGTGGAAAGTGTTTGGTCACCACCCACATGACCAAATGTCTCTTTTGGAAGCCATGCGTGCTGGATGTGAGGACACGAGTCCAGAGGACTGCCAGGGATGGATAAGGCACTCCAGAAGGTTCTTCCCCAGGTGCATGGCAAGAGAAAACATTAGATGTGATGTTGAAGAAAACCTGTGGCCGGATGCTAGAGAGAGGCAGGATTAGCCCCTCAATGATTAGCCCCCCTTGTTCAAATTACAGTATGTACTTTTAGTTTCTACCTTTTTTTTCTCATTACTGTTATTCCGTAAATTACTACAGACTATTGAAGCAAACTGCTAATTTTCATTTACCTTAAAGAATTGTTATGTTCTAAAAATTTTAATAAATCATGTGAAAGAATGTCACTCTTTTCTTTGAAGAAAATATTACTTTGTATGAAGTCACTGAAATTGTTCAAACTGTAAAGATGAAAAGTTTGTATTTTCTGTATTGGTGTTTGATGCTAGTGTTTTTACTCTCAGAGTGTTCTGAGTGACAGTGTGTGTTATCTCAGTGAGGGTTGTGCATAGTGTTTGGCTGCACTGAGCGTGTTTTGAGCCATGTGTTAAGAGTTGTGTTGCTTGGAATGAGTTTTGCAGGTGATGTGAACTGTTTAGCTCAGGTGACTGTTGGTAGTGCAGACTGTAGTTAGAGTTTTGCACATGTGACTCCAGTTGTGCCCACTGTCGTTTAGCAATCGAAAAAAACTGTAATTATTATTATTATTATTATTATTTTTTTACCTTTATTTAACTACGTAAATAATTACAGAATATTGAGTGCTGGATCAAAGTTAAAAAATAAAAGTAGAACTCCAAAGTCCAAAATGTTATTCCCTATTAGCTTTGCTCATTTCAGTCATGATTTTTGGAGTGCAGAGAGATTTCTAATGGACCTTATTGGCAACCAAAACCATCCCCAGTTGGTCACACTTTAATAAGCCAAAAACACTGCAATCTTTTCCCCAGCCTTTTTTCACCATCAAACCTTCAGATACACTTCTTAAATATACAGTACCAGTCAAACATTTGGACACACCTACTCATTCAAGGATTTTTCTTTATTTTTACTATTTTCTACATTGTAGAATAATAGTGAAGACATCAAAGCTATGAAATAACACATATGGAATCATGGAGTAATTAAAAAACTCCTGCGTTTGTTGATTGCATGTTTTGGCTATTCAAATGAGCTGTGTCTGGTGGTGGTTTGACATATATATGTGCTATGTTTTCGCCGTAAAACATTTTAGAAATCTGACTTGCTGGCTAGATGAACAAGGTGTTTATCTTTCATTTGAGCTATTGGACTTGTTAATGTGTGGAGGTTAAATATTTCTAAGAATATTTTTGCGTTCCATGCGCCACCGTTCCAGCTGAACGTGGGAGGGTTGGTTCCCAACTGGGAACCAGTATCTCTAAAAGGTTACAAATCTAAATATATTTTAGATTTGAGATTGTTAAAAGTTGCCACCCTTTGCTTTGATGACAGCTTTGCACACTCTTGGCATTCTGTCAACCAGCTTCATGAGGTAGTCACCTGGAATGCATTTCAATTAACAGGTGTGTATTGTTGAAAGGTAATTTTTGCAACTTCTTTCCTTCTTAATATGTTTAATATCAGTTGTGTTGTGACAAGGTACAGCAGGGGTGGTATACAGAAGACCAAGTCCATATTATGGCAAGAACAGCTGAAATAAGCAAAGAGAAATGACAGTCCACATTACTTTAAGACATGAAGGTCAGTCAATCCAGAAAATGTCAAGAACATTTAAAGTTTCTTCAAGTGCAGTCACAACAAACATCAAGCGCTATGATGAAACTGGCTCTCATGAGGACCGCCACAGGAAAGGAAGACCCATAGTTACCCCTGCTGCAGAGGATATGTTCATTAGAGTTAACTGCACCTCAGATTGCAGCCCAAATAAATGCTTCAGCGTTCAAGTAACAGACACATCTCAACATCAACTATTCAGAGGAGACTGCGTAAATTGTACTTTTTTATTTGATTTATTTAACCTTTATTTAACTAGGCAAGTGAATCAATCCTTAATGGTCGAATTGCTCCAAATAAACCACTACAAAAGGACACCAATAAGAAGAAGATACTTGCTTGGGCCAAAAAAACATGAGGAATGGACATTTGACCAGTGGAAATATGTCATTTGGTCTGATGAGTTCAAATTTGAGATTTTTGGTTCTAACTGCCGTGTCTTGGTGAGACGCAGAGTAGGTGAACGGATGATCTCCACATGTGTGGTTCCCACCATAAAGCATGGAGGAGGTGTGATGGTGTGGGGTGCTTTGCTTATTTATTTCGAATTCAAGGCACACTTAACTAGCATGGTTACCAGAGCATTCTGCAGCAATATGCCATCCCATCTGGTTTGCACTTAGTGGGACTATCATTTGTTTTTCAACAGGACAATGACCCAAAACACACATCCAGGCTGTGTAAGGGCTATTTGACCAATGAGAGTGATGGAGTGCTGCTTCAGATGACCTGGCCTCCACAATGACCCGACCTCAACCCAATGGAATTGGATTGGGATGAGTTAGACCGCAAAGTGAAGGAAAAGCAGCCAACAGGCGCTCAGCATATGTGGGAACTCCTTCATGACTGTTTGAAAAGCATTCCTCATGAAGTTAGTTGAGAGAATGCCAAGAGTGTGCAAAGTTTTCATCAAGGCAAAGGGTGGCTAATTTGAAGAGTTTCAAATCTAAAATATATTTTGATTTGTTTAACACTTTTTTGGTTACTACATGATTCCATGTGTTATTTCATAGTTTTGATGTCTTCACTATTATTCTACAATGTAGAAAATGGTAAAAATAAAGAAAAACCCTTGAATGAGTAGGTGTGTTCAAACTTTGACTGGTACTGTATATATACTTAAACACTGTATGTTTTATCCTATTGTGGAAGTAGTGTTTTATTTACAGTATTTCCAAATTACTTATTCTTTAGATGCTTTTGCATAACCTCTATAACCTGCAATAACAAATATTTTACCCGTCAGTATTATATTTATATCTCACATAATGCCTATTTGATAGATTATTGCATGAGAAATGTTTTATTTGAATCATACATTTGCTAGTTATGGCCTTGTACTGTGCAATAAATAGTTTCCCATAGGAGATTCTCTCTATGTGGATGTTTGATGGCAACACTCTAACTCGGTCTTATATATTGCATTCATAAAAGACAAGATCAGTTTTATATCTCTTCTTCTGATGGCTTTCCATTGAGTGTCTATCTGTCTTGCTGCTGGGGGTTGAAGACAGGCCTGATGAGATGGATGGCTCACAATGGCCTGGCACTCTTTTCTGGGGCTTTATAGCGCTTCAAGAAAATATAATATTACATTATTTTAGTCTGTGTCTTTTAGCCAAGGGAGCCGGGCTAAAGACACTGCTCACACAGCCCAACCACTTACAAGGCCTGTAAATGGTATCAGAGCAGGGGGATTGCTAAATGGCAAATCTGTTGTAGCTGCTCCAAGGATGATGATACGATAAAATATTATTTACAGCACAAGCACAAAGGCACATTCACCAGTGTCAACAAACATTTTCTATGTGGCCACAAAGCTGCTTTGCCAGGGGCTGGGAGGGTCATCGATCCCCTTTCTACTGATGACCTTTCTTTAATCCTGCATGGGCTCTATAGAAAGACCTTTATGAACAGTCAGGACATGTCTGTGTTAGTCAGTGTCAAGAGATCATCTATTTTCTAAACAGACACATTATTGGTATCATTAAGAATGGAAAGAAGTAGATGGTGCTCAACCAACGTGAGTCGTGGTGCAACCTAACATCATTGGAAAGGAAAAGGCACAACACTCGCTCACCGCAGAATGCTTTCTGACCGCTGTTTCCTTTCCAATGGTATTATGAAGAACCGGTCAGATCAGGCAAGACACAAAACAACACAATCATGTCAGTTTTCGTGCCTTCATGACTTAGTGTCTCTTTAAAGAACATACATTTCTCACCAAATTAAGGGAAAGTATTCTTGGAACATGCTGGCATACTTTGCCCTACATTGACTACTGTGCAGGTGGTGTCCATTAGCCAAACTCTGCCTATACATCCAAATGTTGGCACAGCCAATTAGAGAGAAACTCTGCTCCACTCCTTTCTGTTGGGACTTCACTTCATTCTGGCTAAAACTGGGTACAACACAGGGTTAGAAAAAGGGAAACAGCATTAAGAATGGAAAGGGCAGTAGCACAATCCCCATTTATTTAATGTCCATTTTAATGTGCAGCTGCTGACTGGATGCCTGGATGGGACAACAAAGGCAAAATGTCCACTGTGATTAGTCGTGGGAGTAGAATCTCTAATGATCGGCCTCTTAATTAAAATCCTGAAATAATTAGGTGTGCATCGCTTCATGTCTGAATTGCCATGTATTCATCACTGGAGTCAATGGTGTCTCTGTGATGAGGTGTTACTTTATAACAGCCTAAACTGTGATAGCTAAATCCTGCAATTCCTTTCATAAACTGTTCTGATTAGTTTGATCAGTCATGGAAATGGCTGCACGCAGGCTACTCATCCTTAATCTGTAAAAGGCAGACAACTCACAGAGTATTACAAAATACTTTTGTCATTATCTCTAGTGCAATAACTTCAAATTGTGCATTTCTGAACTATATATATATTCTTGATGAAAACACATTCTTGCGTCTCTGGCTCTAACAACATGAAAGGAACACATTTTCAGCTGAGATGGAATAAGAAGAGCAGGGTGTTTTGTGTTAATGTGTTAGGTGCCAGTCATTCACCCATGTGCATGCCCCAAAGCTCAGAGCTGGCATGTCCATCTGCTGGCATGATTACACATGACCCATGCTTTCTCTTTGGGGTTACTACAATTAACCCAGACAAACCCCAACACCAAACACCAAGCCAGGACTAAAATGTAACTAACAACTCTCTAAAGCCTACACTGTAGCTTCGTCAGAAGAAAAGTTTTAAGTAAAAGAAGAAATAACAGGGTATTGTTTGGACACAACTGTGACATGAGGCTGATATTATTCATACTACCAAGATCAAAGCGAATGCAGAGGCAAACATATGCCGCTCCGCACATAGCTGGAGATGTAGACCTGCATTCACTGAATAATACCAATCCTGCTGTAATATTGATTGTTAGCCTGAGGTGGTCGCTCAGCGGATAGAGATAATAAGCTGCTCAGCAAAGAGGACTGGAGGGAACAAGGTTAATGTACTGTATGTAGAAATGTTCATGCACTCATAATGATGTCGCTTTTATTGATTGGTGCTCCCTGCCATCCCTTCTGATTCTTTACTAATTTGTTATCATTTTGTCATCGTACGTTAGCATGTGTTTCAGGGATAAATGCATCTCTTGGTCATTGAAGATGCGACTCATGCATTTTCTATACAGTAGTTGTTAGCCAGGAATTGACTGGAGGGAATATCCATCTCTATGAAATCTGGATTTTAGATGGAAAACCGAGCTTGCAGTAAGCTTGGGAGTAACCAAGTGTGGACCGACAACACGGCGTGGCTGGCTGTGTGTCTGCTCTGTGTTAGGCATTCAGAACACCCTTACAGCTCTCTGTCACAGTGGAGACATTGACACCAAGGCTTGGTCAAGGAGCTCAATATAACCAGTGCTGCCTACCAGTGTCTGCCTGCTTGGCCATTTGATACATATACCAGGGCATCAGCCCAGGCCACAACACTGTTTTACTCACCCACACATTGAGACGTATATCTCACCTCGTCTCCCACACCTTCACCCCCCTTCCTTCCTTCCTTCCTTCCTTCCTTCCTTCCTTCCTTCCTTCCTTCCTTCCTTCCTTCCTTCCTTCCTTCCTTCCTTCCTTCCTTCCTTCCTTCCTTCCTTCCTTCCTTCCTTCCTTCCTTCCTTCCTTCCTTCCTTCCTTCCTTCCTTCCTCCTTCTACCACTTCTGTGACTGGTTGTAGTTGTTGAAACAGCTCTCATGCCTGACTGAGCATCACTTTCCCCCAGCAGTACTGCAGACCGGCATCCACGCATGTCATTTAGAATGGGGATCATTGACAACTCTTTCCACCCCCAGTTTGCTTTCAGAGCAAGTGACAGATTGACAGCATGTTGTCACTGTATCAGAATCAACAAAACAATTCATATAAGGATGTATAACCAGAACATAGCGTGTCTTCAGACATCTTGTTCTTTGTTTGGCCTATTGCCACATCATCCATATGGATCGAAAGAGATAAGTATTTTACCATGCTTTGGAGTTGGCAATTTTGTCCACATTTGAAAATAATGATGTGCAATTTGAGCTTGACGCACAGGGAGATGTCAGAGCTGTTCTGCCTTTGTTCATTGTCATAGATAGTTACATTTTTGTACATCATTCATGTATAGTATTTTCTGAAGAAGTCTTTATTCTTGTCTTTTTTTTGTTAAACTGCATAACTTCTCAAAAGTGAAGAAGATAACTGTAAATGTCCCAGTTGCTTATCTGATGGGCTGAGCATGAATTCTACGTGAAACTCAGTTTGATTAATAAATAGATTATGGGGACAGGTGGTCTTAAATCTGTAATTACCATATTATTAAGCAATGGCCTCTCATATGTGGATCAGATTAACAGTGCAGGGAAGCCAATTCAATCCCTGGCTCCAAGAATGTTTGAGATGTCACCGGAAAGGTAATGAGACCAAGCAGAGAGAAGCCTGCTGTCTACCTCATGGTTCTGTAATCTAGGAGGAGGACGGTAGGGGTTTACATCCCTGGCCCCTACTCTATTCATATTCACTGCCTTTAATTAGCCACTGCTCTTCATTTGGGCTTAATCCTCCCCCTTGGCTATGCCAGATCATTGATATATTCACTGCACCGTGTGGGGAGATCACCTAAATTCAATTTAGTTGTATGCATGTGGATAGAATAATCTCAGCCTTTCAAATAATTACCCCCCGCCCCCCCCCCCCAAAAAAAAAAAACATAATTGGATATGTTAGAGAAATGTTATTGGATTTCTCCAATATGGTCCACATCTGTAAACTGAGATTGAATTCTCCAATATGGTCCACATTTGTAAACTGAGATTGATTACTCCAATATGGTCCACATCTGTAAACTGAGATTGATTACTCCAATATGGTCCACATCTGTAAACTGAGATTGATTTCTCCAATATGGTCCACATCTGTAAACTGAGATTGAATTCTCCAATATGGTCCACATCTGTAAACTGAGATTGTTTTCTCCAATATGGTCCACATCTGTGAACTGATATTGATTCCTCCAACTGCATATATAGATTAGAAAGCTAAGTGATTGCAGGTCAGGAAATATTTGATGTCATCGTCATTTGACTTTGCAATATTCCTTTGTTGCAGTGTGCAGCTCCTCCATGGTCTTTCTCTGTTGATGTTTGATGGAAATCTAGCCAGGGAGACTGTATAAATCCTGTACTGGGATTTCACCAAATATGGCCTAACTCGTTATCAAATGTATACAGATAACATTAACATTTAGCCAGCTTGCCTAGAGAATACCGTACAGTGTATTTAATGGGCAATCTTTTATATCTGGCATAGCTATTGCCACTTACTGAACACTCACATACTATAGGGACCTTGTTAAATTGGGCATCACCAACTTTACCTTTAACTGATGAAAAACCCTTGTGTCTCATTTATCCTGGTAAGTGTATGTGGCAGGCTGATCAATTCCCAGTCCACCTAGAAAATGGGAGCTATTTGTATTCAGGCCACACCTCCCTACGCATAATTCCATGTACAATACTGTACAAAAGAGGTAAAAAATTATTTATGTATGCATTTCTCTGTTGTCACATATTGTATCCAATGTCCCTCCGTACCTGTCGCATGCTAAGTTAGCCATTTTAAAGCAGATACTAATGTATAATACATAACCATGATTAAGTTATATGTGACTTGCCATTCTCAGCTCAGCATATAGGCTACTGGACTCCCATGTGTGTTCCTAGCTGCATGCCACCTTGACCTTTCCAAAGGTTAATTTGATGTTTTATTCAGGTTAGTAGAAGATATGCAAATGGCTATTCTCACAGGCCATAATCAGTCAGTGCTGTGGCCAAACCCCCCTTGGGCTATCTTTATATCATGCTAACCTCGGTTTATTGTCTCTATGTTGTTAATTAAGTACATCTTTTCAAAGGTATGTTGTGATGGTACTGAGTAATAAAAAAGGCCATCTGCAAACCAGAGGAGGCTCATAATAATGTCTGGAACAGAGCAAGTGGAATGACTTCAAACACATAGAAGCAATGTGTTTGATACCATTCCACTTATTCCACTCCAGCCATTACCATGAGCCTGTCCTCCCCAATTAAGGTGCCACCAACCTCCTGTGCTGCCCCCCCACCCACCCACACACACACACACACACACACACACACACACACACACACACACACACACACACACACACACACACATATACACACACACGTCATAAAGGTGTTTTATTCATGTTGTAGGTACTGTAGGAAGCCTTTGATCACCATTCTTCAAAGCGACTTAATGCACACGTGGAAAAATGAACCCAGGGTACTCTGTCCTTGGACAGAACAGAACACACAATACTGCACAAAGCCAAGTTAGTCCATGTACTGCAGGCAAATACCTCATCATTTAAAGAAACAGAAAAAGTCTATGTGAGTGACTCTCCCCCCCATCCAGACCTGCGTGTTACGTAGTGTATAGCGATGGCTGCGATGTCCATTTGGCATGCACACTCCGCTTTTCACGATCTCTGACCCCATCTTGTAAATCAGAAAGGTTATCTCTCTTTTGTCAACTGGTGAATCAATAAGTATACAAGCACACAGCTAGCTAAGATCATGTTAATGAAATGTCCTCCAGGTCCAGGTGTTTTATCTCTCTTTCCATATGTTGGATCTAGTGTGCTGCGCTGTACTACCCACTAGGCCCTCAGAAACCCAGGCAGGAGGAAGCAGGCAGCAGGAAGCGGGCAGCAAAAAGCGGGCAGCAGGCAGCAGGAAGCAGGGTGCACATCATGTGGAACTAAAGGGATTAGACATGCTAACTGCCACTTCATAGTCTTCTCTGGTCCATGGACAAATGTAACAAATGTGATAATAATGTCAAGAAAGATGTCAAAAGCGGAAAGTAGTTTTCCCATGTGGATGAAAGACAGAAAGAATACAATGGGCACGTTCAATATTTTATTCAGATATGAGCATTGTGAGGACTATTCATTTGACCCATTCTCCTTATCTTAATGAATAAGAAATGTCTGGACAAATGTATCTTAAGGGGTAAAATAGAGGAAACGACATGATGTCGTATAAAGGCTTGTTTGAAGCAGCAGAGCTAACAGTGATACCCAGTCTGTCTCATCAGAACCCCACACCTCATCACAGGAGCTGCCTGGGTGTGAGGATCTGGAAAGCCGGGGTGTGAGGGGGTCGTGGGTGGGAGTGTGTTAGGCGTGTTGTTTAAGGGGATAATTATGATTAATAATTCAAATCATTATTAATGTTTTGAGCATCACAGGGTATGAACATCACACCCCTCCTGTTCTCCAACCCTCATTAATCCTTTGTTAAAATAATGTGAGTCTTACTGTACAGTATGTGCTCATGCTCACGCACTGTGATATTCTATTTTCAATATTGAAATTCACGGTCACCCACCAAAGCACATGAATTTAAAAGTGTATTTGCTCTGGGTGGTTCTACAAAGAAGACCTTTAGCTCTTCCCTGCTATCATTTTCAAATTTGTCATCCGTGTCGTTCACATTAATGTGACAATATTGATTTAGCCAGGGATGGTGCAGGGCCTGTGTTTGTTGAGGGAAGGGCTAAGTCCAAATCATATCCACCCGCTTCCAGACTCAGCCTACGGTTAGCCAAATCAAATCAAATTATTTGTCACATACACATGGTTAGCAGATGTTAATGGGAGTGTAGCGAAATGCTTGTGCTTCTAGTTCCGACAATGCAGTAATAACCAAAGAGTAATCTAACCTAACAATTCCAAAACTACTACCTTATACAAACATGTGTAAAGGGATAAGAATATGTACATAAAGATATATGAATGAGTGATGGTACAGAACGGCATAGGCAAGATGCAGTAGATGGTATAGAGTACAGTATATACATATGAGATGAGTCATGTAGGGTATATAAACATAAAGTGGCAGAGTTTAAAGTGGCTAGGATTACATATTACATTATGTATTACATAAAGGTGGCAAGATGCAGTAGATGATATAGAGTACAGTATATACATATCAGATGAGAAATGTAGGGAATGTAAACATTATATTAAGTGGCATTGTTTAAAGTGGCTAGTGATACATTTTTACATCAATTTCCATCAATTTCCATTATTAAAGTGGCTGGAGTTGAGTCAGTATGTTGGCAGCAGCCACTCAATGTTAGTGGTGGCTGTTTAACAGTCTGATGGCCTTGAGATAGAAGCTGTTTTTCAGTCTCTCAGTCCCTGCTTTGATGCACCTGTACTGACCTCACCTTCTGGATGATAGCGGGGTGAACAGGCAGTGGCTCGGGTGGTTCTTGATGATCTTTATGGCCTTCCTGTGACATCGGGTGGTGTAGGTGTCCTGGAGGGTAGGTAGTTTGCCCCGGTGATGCGTTGTGCAAACCTCACTATCCTCTGGAGAGCCTTACGGTTGTGGGCGGAGTTGCCGTACCAGGCGGTGATACAGCCCGAGAGGATGCTCTCGATTGTGCATCTGTAGAAGTTTGTGAGTGCTTTTGGTGACAAGCCAAATTTCGCCAGCCTCCTGAGGTTGAAGAGGCGCTGCTGCGCCTTCTTCACAACGCTGTCTGTGTGGGTGGACCAATTCAGTTTGTCCATGATGTGTATGCCGAGGAACTTACCCTCTCCACTACTGTCCCATCGATTTGGATAGGGTGGTGCTCCCTCTGCTGTTTCCTGAAGTCCACAATCATCTCCTTAGTTTTGTTGACGTTGAGTGTGAGATTATTTTCCTGACACCACACTCCGGGGCCCTCACCTCCTCCCTGTAGGCCGTCTCGTCGTTGTTGGTCATCAAGCCTACCACTGTAGTGTTGTCCGCAAACTTGATGATTGAGTTGGAGGCGTGCATGGCCACACAGTCGTGGGTGAACAGGGTGTACAGGAGAGGGCTCAGAACGCACCCTTGTGGGGCCCCAGTATTGAGGATCAGCGGGGTGGAGATGTTGTTACCTACCCTCACCACCTGGGTGCGGCCGGTCAGGAAGTCCAGTACCCAGTTGCACAGGGCGGGATCAAGACCCAGGGTCTTGAGCTTGATGACGAGTTTGGAGGGTACTATGGTGTTAAATGCTGAGCTGTAGTCGATGAACAGCATTCTCACATAGGTATTCCTCTTGTCCAGATGGGTTAGGGCAGTGTGCAGTGTGGTTGCGATTGCGTCGTCTGTGGACCTATTGGAGGGTAGGGTGGAGGTGATATGCTCCTTGACTAGTCTCTCAAAGCACTTCATGATGATGGAAGTGAGTGCTACGGGGCGGTAGTCGTTTAGCTCAGTTACCTTAGCTTTCTTGGGAACAGGAACAATGGTGGCCCTCTTGAAGCATGTGGGAACAGCAGACTGGGATAAGGATTGATTGAATATGTCTGCAAACACACCAGCCAGCTGGTCTGCGCATGCTCTGAGGACGCTGCTGGGGATGCCGTCTGGGCCTGCAGCCTTGCGAGGGTTAACACGTTTAAATGTTTTACTCACGTCGGCTGCAGTGAAGGAGAGCCCGCAGGTTTTGGTAGCGGGCCGTGTCAGTGGCACTGTATTGTACTCAAAGCAAGCAAGCAAAAAAGTTATTTAGTCTGTCTGGGAGCAAGACATCGTGGCCTGGAGATGAGATGGAGGGTCTCCAGTTCCTTCCCAGGCACGGTGTGATGACTGTTTGGGGCTGGTCTGGAGGATAAGACTGTCCTTCACTACTTCTGCCTGTCCTGACGGTAAATGACCACAGATGCATAGTGTTGTTTCTCAACATTTATTTTTTATTCTCTCTCTCTCTCTCTCTCTCTCTCTCTCTCTCTCTCTCTCTCTCTCTCTCTCTCTCTCTCTCTCTCTCTCTGTCCCCCTCTCTCTTTCCCTCCCTCCCTCCCTCCCTCCCTCTCCACAGGAGGCTGGAAGAAGTGGTGTTTGAGTGTGGCTGTGATATCCGCTGGATCCAGCTGTGGCAGCAGCGAGGGGAGGCTGGCCTGAACACCCAGCAACTCTTCTGCAACAACGGAGCCTCCAAGATCCCTCTGCAGGCTATGAATATCTCACTCTGTGGTACGAACCACTGGCGCCACGTTCCCTGCTTCACACTCCTCAATCATCCCATGGTAGAATAATAGGGAGCACTTTACTTGGAATGGCTGTCATAGAGCCTAGACTATTCACATCGAATTCTTAAGAATGACCTAAACGCCTGTCATAACTCATCTCATGACAGCCTGGCCAAAAAGAGTCATGACAACTCACTGTTCTGAAACTCTGCTTGTTCCTTCCTTTCCCTTTCCCAAATAGAATTCACAATAGCTCAAAGTGTCTCAGTGAGAATTTCATGCGTGCTGTGTCTAGGTTCTATTGTATTCCCTCTCTGTCTCTCTGTCTCTCTCTTTCCCTCCCTCTCTCCACCTTTCTCTCTCTGTCTCTCAGACCTGCCGGACATCAGTGTGACGCACTTTAACCTCACGGTTGTTGAGGGGGACAGAGTCACCATCACCTGTAATGGATCTGGATCCCCCCTACCTGAGGTGGACTGGACCGTCATTGACCTCCACTCCATCAACACTCACCAGGTGGGCTAGGGGACAAACCAGGGGACACACAATGCACTTTGTGATTCTATTGATCACTGGGTTGTACACTATGTCTACTAAAGTATGTGGACACCCCTTATCAGTGGATTTGGCTATTTCAGCCACACCCATTGCTGACAGGTGTCATAAAAATCGAGCACACAGCAATGCAGTCTCCATTGGCAGTAGAATGGCCTTACTTACTTACTGGCCTTTACTAAAGAGCTCGGTGACTTTCAACGTGGCACCGTCATAGGAGGCCACCTTTCCAACAAGTCAGTTCGTCAAATTTCCGCCCTGCTAGAGCTGCTGTCAACTGTAAGCGCTGTTATTGTGAAGTGGAAACGTTTAAGAGTGACAACGGCTCAGCCGCGAAGTGGTAGGCCACACAAGCAGAATGGGACCACTGAATGTTGAAGCGCGTAGCGCGTAAACATTTCCTGCACTCGGTTGCAACACTCACTACCGCGTTCCAAACTGCCTCTGTAAGCAACGTCAGCACAATAACTTTTCGGCGTGAGCTTTATGAAATGGATTTTCATGGCCGAGCAGACGCACAAAAGCCTAAGATCACCTTCAATGCCAAGCATTGGCTGGAGTGGTGTGAAGCACTCCGCCAAAGGACTCTGGAGCAGTGGAAACGCGTTATCTGTAGTGATGAATCACACTTCACCATTTGGCAGTCCGACAGACAAATTTGTTTTTTGGCGGATACCAGGACGGCAGGGTAGCCTAGTGGTTAGAGCGTTGGACGAGTAACCGGAAGGATGCAAGTTCAAATCCCCGAGCTCACAAGGTACAAATCTGTCGTTCTGTTCCCCTGAACAGGCAGTTAACCCACTGTTCCTAGGCCGTCATTGAAAATAAGAATTTGTTCTTAACTGACTTGCCTAGTTAAATAAAGGTCAAATAAATTTAAAAAAATAAAAAAGGACAATGTTACCTGACCCAATGCATAGTGCCAAATGTAAAGTTTGGTGGAGGAATAATGGTATGGAGCTGTTTTTCATGGTTCTGGCTCCCAGTGAATGGAAATCTTAATGCTATAGCATACATTCTAGACGATTATGCGCTTCCAACTTTGTGGCAACAGTTTTGGGAAGGCCCTTTCCTGTTTCAGCATGACAATGCCCAAATCGAGGTCCATACATGACAGTGCACAAAGCGAGGTCCATACAGAAATGGTTTGTCGAAATTAGTGTGGAAGAACTTGACTGGCCTACACAAAGCCCTGGCATCAACCTCATTAAACACCTTTGGGATAAATTGGAACGGAGACTGCAAGCCAGGCTTAATCTCCCAGCATCAGTGCACCACCTCACTAATGCTCTTGTGGCTGAATGGAAGCAAGTCCCAGTAGTAATGTTCCAACATCTAGTGGAAAGCCTTCCCAGAAGAGTGACGAAGGGGGACCAAGCCATATTAATACCAATGATTTTGGAATAAGATGTTCGACAAGCAGGTCTCCACATACTTTTGGTCATGTAATGTACCATTGTGATTTGTGTATATCTAGCTGCATGAAACTACCTGGCTTGTGACCTTGGAGTTTGTGTTAGCTACAGTACAACTTCAGGGTCAGTGCCATTTAGATTCCAGTTAGTTATGAAATTCAGTTGTTGTGCAATAGAGAATGTCCATGTCCAATTGTGTGTTTCTGATTTCACAGCTTTCTGAAACCCTGGAAATGTTTAACATGCAGAATATTACATCTAAAATCTTTAATGGAGTTTGTCTGCCGCTATGCTATGAGGTTGTCAAGCACCTTTATCTTTATCCTACTGTATCACTCACTCCTCTCTCTTTCTCTCCTGCTCTGTTTCAGTCCACTGTGTACTGGCCCAATGTCCACTCCATCAATCTGACCCTGTTCAACGTGAGTCGTGATGACAACTTCTACATGCTGACCTGTATAGCAGAGAACAAAGTGGGGATGGCGAACACCTCAATTCAGCTCACTGTCCATTGTACGTAGTGATAACCAATTCCACTTCAAAGTTTGTATTAATCAAATTGCACATCGCAAACACTGTGTTTGCTGTTTGATGGAGCTAATATTCAGCTCACTCTCCAATGCATGTACAGAATGCAAATATTCAGATCACAGTCAGCCCATGAATGCTGCAGATGTTGTCAAGCACCTTGTTACACCACTATTTAGCTTTTATATGCAGACAACGTTTAATTACATTTTATTCCTCAAATTGTGCTATGAATTCTTTCTGTGCATCTAAGTTACATGTACAGTGGATTCGGAAAGTATTCAGACCCCTTGAATTTTTCCACATTTTGTTACGTTACAGCCTTATTCTAAGATTGATAAAGATACAAATAATAATAATAATATAATCAATTTACACACAATACCCCATAATGACAAAGCAAAGCCAGCTTTTTACAATTTTTTTGCAAATGTCTTAAAAAACAACAACAGATATCACATTTACATAAGTATTCAAACACTTTTACTCAGTACATTGTTGAAGCACCTTTTTGAAGCACCGATTACAGCATTGAGTCTTCTTGGGTATGACACTACAAGCGTGGCACACCTGTATTTGGGGAGTTTCTCCCATTCTTCTCTGCAGATCCTCTCAAGCTCTGTCAGGTTGGATGGGGAGCGTCTATGCACAGCGATTTTCAGGTCTCTCCAGAGATGTTCGATCAGGTTCAAGTCTGGGCTCTGGCTGGGCCACCCAAGGACATTAAGAGGCTTGTCCCAAAGTCACTCCTGCATTGTCTTGGCTGTGTGCTTAAAACCTTTCTGATCTCCCCATCCCGGATCCGGGATCGTGAATACAGACTCAAGCTCATTACCATAACGCAACGTTAACTATTCATGAAAATCGCAAATGAAATGAAATAAATATGCTAGCTCTCAAGCTTAGCCTTTTGTTAACAACACTGTCATCTCAGATTTTCAAAATATGCTTCTCAACCATTGCAAAACAAGCATTTGTGTAACAGTATTGATGGCTAACGTAGCATTTAGCATTAGCATTCAGCTGGCAACATTTACACAAAAAAACAGAAAAGCATTCAAATAAAATCATTTACCTTTGAAGAACTTCAGATGTTTTCAATGAGGAGACTCTCAGATAGCAAATGTTCAGTTTTTCCTGAAAGATTATTTGTTTAGGACAAATCGCTCCGTTTTCTGCGTCACGTTTAGCTATGAAAAAACCCCTGTATCCAGGATTGTGTAAATCTATCAGCAAGCTCATTAGCATAACACAACGTTAACTATTTATGAAAATCGCAAATGAAATGAAATAAATATGCCATCTCTCAAGCTTAGCCTTTTGTAAACAACACTGTCATCTCAGATTTTCAAAATATGCTTCTCAACCATAGGAAAACAATCATTTGTGTAAAAGTAGCTAGCTAGCGTTAGCATTTCGCGTTAGCATTTAGCGTTAGCATTAGCGTTAGCATCCAGCACGCAACATTAACAAAAACATAAAAGCCTTCAAATAAAATAATTTACCTTTGAAGAACTTCTGATGTTTTCAATGAGGATACTCTCAGTTAGATAGCAGATGCTCAGTTTTTCCAAAAAGATTCCTTGTGTATTAGAAATAGCTCCGTTTTATACATCACATTTGGCTACCAAAAAAAATCCGAAAATTCAGTCCTCAAAACGCGAACTTTTTTCCAAATTAACTCCATAATATCGACTGAAAACATGGCAAACGTTGTTTAGAATCAATCATCAAGGTGTTTTTCACATATCTCTTCATTGATACATCGTTCTTGGACACATGCTTTCTCCCCTGAATCAAATGGTAAAGTAGAAGCAGCTGGCAATTGCGCACCGAATTCGACGCAGGACACCAGGCGGACACTTGGAAAATGTAGTCTCTTATGGTCAATCTTCCAATGATATGCCTACAAATACGTCACAATGCTGCTAAGACCTTGGGCGAACGACAGAAAGTGTAGGCTCATTCGTTGCGCAATCACAGCCATATAAGGAGAGAATGGAAAACAGAGCATCATCTTGGTTTCGCCTGTAGAATGAGTTCTGGGGCACTTACAGACAAAATCTTTGCAGATTCTGAAACTTCAGAGTGTTTTCTTTGCAAAACTTCCAAGAATATGCATAGTCAAGCATCTTTTCGTGACAAAATATCGCGCTTAAAACGGGAACGTTTTTTATCCAAAAATGAAATAGCGCCCCTAGAGCTCTAACAGGTTAAGGTCATTGTCCTGTTGGAAGGTGAACCTTTGCCCCAGTCTGTGGTCCAGAGTGCTCTGGAGCAGGTTTTCATTAAGGATCTCTCTGTACTTGGCTCCGTTCATCTTCCCCTCAATCGTGACTAGTCTCCCAGTCCCTGTCGCTGAAACACATCCTCACAGCATGATGCTGCCACCACCATGCTTCACCGTAGGGATGGTGCCAGGCTTCCTCCAGATGTGACGCTTAGCATTCAGGCCAAGAGTTCAATTTTGGTTTCATCAGACCAGAGAATCTTGTTTCTCATGGCCTGAGGGTCCTTTGGGTGTTTTTTGGCAAACTCCAAGTGGGCTGTCATGTGCCTTTTACTGAGGAGTCACTTCCGTCTGGCCAGTCTACCATAAAGGCCTGATTGGTGGATGGCTGCAGAGATGGTTGTTCTTCTGGAAGGTTCTCCCATCTCCACAGAGGAACTCTGGAGCTCTGTCTGTGTGACCATCGGGTTCTTGGTCACCTCCCTGACCAAGGCCCTTCTCCGCAGATTGGTCAGTTTGGTCGGGCAGCCAGCTCTAGGAAGAGTATTGGTGGTTCCAAACTTCTTCCATTTAAGATTGATGGAGGCCACTGTGTTCTTGGGAACCTTCAATGTTGCAGACATTTTTTGGTACACTTCTCCAGATAGGTGCCTCGACACAATCCTGTCTCGGAGCTCTAAGGACAATTTCTTCGACCTCATGACTTGGTTTTTGCTCTGACATACGCTGTCAACTGTGGGACCTTATATAGACAGGTAGGTGCCTTTCCCAATCATGTCCAATCAATTGAATTTACCACAGCTGGACTCCAATTAAGTTGTAGAACCATCTCAAGGATTATCAATGGAAACAGGAGGCACCTGAGCTCAATTTCAAGTCTCATAGCAAAGGGTCTGAATACTTATGTAAATAATATATTTCTGTTTTTATTTTTAATACATTTTCAAACATTTCTAAAAATGAGGTTTTGCTTTGTCACATTCTCCTGTAAAGTATACTAGTGGTATTTTACAGTATATGTGTAAAATTATTAAAAAGCTAGAATTCAAGCTAGAATTCTTAATTGAAACAATAAAAAAAGCAGTCACCTCGCTTGTGTTTTGTTAAAAAGATGAGGGATGGGCCTGGAGAAGTGTAACCACTCTCAAATTCATTGGCAGAGCTATGGTTGCAAGGACTGACCATCTATGATATCAACATTATAGATTTAACCATGTTTTGTGGCTATTCAGTGTTTTTTTTTTTACATGTGCATTGTTTACAAACATTGTTATAATAAACATGTATTTTGGGTTCTGATGGGGTATGACAGTCGAACTAAGCTTATGAGGCATTTATAAGTTATATTCTTCGAGAATCAATGGGTATATATTCTTAATTTATAAGTCCAAAAATGGATGTAGCAACTAAGGATTCCAGCTATAAGGAATAAGCAATCTCCCTTGCATTCTGATGTCTGACTACTGATCATAAACTCCATCTTATAGATAGTAACCCAGAGGTGTCAAACTAATTTGCGGTCTTCACCGAGGTATGGAGGGCCGCGCTTCAAATGTCTAACTGTTCATCAGGAGCTTCATGAAATGGGTTTCCATGGATGAGCAGCCGCTCACAAGCCTAAGATCACCATGCACAATGCCAAGGGTCGGCTGGAGTGGTGTAAAGCTCGCCGCCATTGGACTCTGGAGCAGTGGAAATGCTCTCTCTGGAGTGATGAATCACACTTCACCATCTGTTAGTCTGACGGACGAATCTGGGTTTGGAGGATATCAGGAAAATTCTAACTTCCCTTATGCTTAGTGCCAACAGGTGGAGCTTGGTGTAATGGTCTGGGGATGTTTTTCATGGTTCGGGCCCCTTAGTTCCAGTGAAGGGAAATCTTAACGATACAGCATACAATGACATTCTAGATTATTCTGTGCTTCCAACTTTGTGGCAAAAGTTTGGGGATGGCCCTTTCCTGTTTCAGCATGACAATGCCCCTGTGCACTAAGCAAGGTCCACATAGAAATGGTTTGTCGAGATCGATGTGGAAAAACTTGACTGGCCTGCACTTTGAGTCCTGGCCTCAACCTCATCGAACACCTTTGGGATGAATTGGAATGCAGACTGCGAGCCAGGCTTTATCTCCAAACATCAGTGCCCAACCTCACTAATGTTCTTGTGGCTGAATGGCTGAATTTCTTCTCAATTATATTCTTTATTATACTTTTTTACTCATACGACCCGTGGGCCAGATTGAATGGGCCATATCTTTGACACCCCTGTTGTAATCCTTTGTTAACTACTCCTATCCATTCCTTCAGTACTCCTATCCATTAAATGCTATCCACTCTAACCTATCCATTCTATCAGTAATCCTATCCTTTATTTGTTCACCATTCTATTACTACTCCTATCCATTATATCAGTAATCCTATTCATTCTATTTTCACCATTCTATTACTACTCCTCTCCATTATATCAGTACTCCTATCCATTCTATTTTCACCATTATATTACTACTCCTGTCCATTATATCAGTAATCCTATCCATTCTATTTTCACCATTCTATTACTACTCCTATCCATTATATCAGTAATCCTATTAATTCTATTTTCACCATTATATTACTACTCCTATCCATTCTATCAGTACTCCTATCCTCTCCGTTCTATCAGTACTCCTATCCATTCAATGTTATCCATTCTATCCTCTCCATTCTGTCAGTACTCCTATCCATTCTATCCTCTCCATTCTATCAGTACTCATATCCATTCTACCCTCTCCATTCTATCAGTACTCCTATCCATTCAATGTTATCCATTCTATCTTCTCCATTCTATCAGTACTCCTATCCATTCAATGTTATCCATTCTATCCTCTCCATTCTGTCAGTACTCCTATCCATTCTATCCTCTCCATTCTATCAGTACTCCTATCCATTCTATCCTCTCCATTCTATCAGTACTCCTATCCATTCTATCTTCTCCATTCTATCAGTACTCATATCCATTCTATCCTCTCCATTCTATCAGTACTCCTATCCATTCAATGTTATCCATTCTATCCTCTCCATTCTGTCAGTAATCCTATCCATTCTATTTTCACCATTCTATTACTGCTTCTATCCATTCTATCAGTACTCCAATACATTCTATCAGTACTCCTATCCATTATATTTTTGCCATTATATTACTAATCCTTTCCATTCTATCAGTACTCCTATCCATTTTATCCTCTCCATTCTATCAATATGCATGTCCATTCTATCCTCTCCATTCTATAACTAGGCCTGCTTTTATCCAATCTAGCAGTTCCATTCTATCAGTACTCCTATCTATTTTATCCTCTCCATTCTATCAATACGCATGTCCATTCTATCCTCTCCATTCTATAACTAGGCCTGCTTTTATCCAATCTAGCAGTTCCATTCTATCAATGCCCAGAGGCCAGTGTATTGAATATTGATGCCTGCAAGCTGCGAGGTGGTTCTCTTGGATGTGAATATTTTATCCATGACAAGGCAGTTGGCCAATAGAGGTGTAACATTATTCTCTCCATACTCAATACATATTGATTCCCAGAGATTATGATGAGATCTGCAAACTCAGGTGGAAACAAGTCTCTCTCTCTCTTATGCTCGCGTACTCTGTCTTACGCTCTCTTACACTCTCTCTCAATTCAATTCAATGGGCTTTATTGGCATGGGAAACATGTTTACAATGGAAAAGCAAATGAAATATACAACAAACAAAAGGGAAATAAACAAGGGAAATATTAGTGAATGTTACACTTCCCAAAAATGTCAAAGAGTATACAGTTGAAGTCGGAAGTTTATATAACCTTAGCCAAATACATTTAACCTCAGTTTTACACAATTCCTGACATTTAATCCTAGGAAAAATGTCCCTTGTTTTAGGTCATTTAGGATCACCACTTTATTTTAAGAATGTGAAATGTCAGAAAAATAGTAGAGAGAATGATTTATTTCAGCTATTATTTCTTTCATCACATTCCCAGTGGGTCAGAAGTTTACATACACTCAATTAGTAGTTGGTAGCATTAACTTTAAATTGTTTAACTTGGGTCAAATGTTTCTGGTAGCCTTCCACAAGCTTCCCACAATAAGTTGGGTAAATTTTGGCCCATTCCTCCTGACAGAGTTCATGTAACTGAGTCAGGTTTGTAGGCCTACTTGCTCGCACACTCTTTTTCAGTTTTGCCTACAAATTTTCTATAGGCTTGAGGTCAGCACTTTGTGATGGCCACTCCAATACCTTGACTTTGTTGTCCTTAAGCAATTTTCCACAACTTTGGAAATATGCTTGGGGTCATTGTCCATTTGGAAGACCCATTTGCGACCAAGCTTTAACTTCCTGACTGATGTCTTGAGATGTTGCTTCAATATAATTTTCCTTCCTTATGAAGCTATCTATTTTGTGAAGTGCACCAGTCCCTCCTGCAGCAAAGCACCCCCACAACATGATGCTGCCACCCCCGTGCTTAATGGTTGGGATGGTGTTCTTTGGCTTGCAAGCCTCCCCCTTTTTCCTCCAAACATAACGATGGTCATTATGGCCAAACAGTTCTATTTTTGTGTCATCAGATCAGGGGACATTTCTCCAAAAAGTAAGATCTTTGTCTCCATGTGCAGTTGCAAACCTTTAGTCTGGCTTTTTTTTATGGCCTTTTTTGAGCAGGGGCTTCTTCCTTGCTGAGCGTCCTTTCAGGTTATGTCAATATTGGACATGTTTTACTGTGGATATAAATAGTTCTGTACCTGTTTCCTCCAGCATCTTTACAACGTCCTTTGCTGTTGTTCTGGGATTGATTTGCACTTTTCGCACCAAAATACGTTCATCTCTAGGAGACAGAACGTGTCTCCTTCCTGAGTGGTATGACGGCTGCATGGTCCCATGGTGTTTATACTTGTGTACTCTTGTTTGTACTGCTGAACTTGGTACCTTCAGGCATTTGGAAATTGCTCCCAGGGATGAACTAGACTTGTGGAAGTCTACATTTTTTTTTATGAGGTCTTGGATTATTTATTTTTATTTTCCCATGATGTCAAGCAAAGAGGCACTGAGTTTGAAGGTAGGCCTTGAAATACATCCACAGGTACACCTCCAATTGACTCAAATGATGTCAATTAGCCTATCAGAATCTTTTAAACCCATTACATAATTTTCTGGAATTTTCCAAGCTGTTTAAAGGCACAATCAACTTAGTGTATGTAAACTTCTGACCCACTGGAATTGTGATACAGTGAATTATAAGTGAAATAATCGGTCTGTAATCAATTGTTGGAAAAATTACTTGTGTCATGCACAAAGTAGATGTCCAACGCGACTTGCCAAAACTATAGTTTGTTAACAAGAAATTTGTGGAGGGGTTTAAAAACAAGTTTTAATGACTCCAACCTAAGCGTATGTAAACTTCCGACTTCAACTGTAGATATTTCAAATGTTTTATTATTGGCTATGTACTCTTGCTCTTGCTCTCTCTCTCCCCCCCTCTCTTCATCTCAGTCTCTCTCACTCTCGCTCTCTCATGCTCTCTTTCTACACCCCCCCTATCTCAAGCACTAATTTTCAGGGTGTAATTTAGGGTTGTCACAATACTACAATATATGATTGTCCATGACAACAAAGAAAACAGAAAGCAGACAAAACTCTTTGGTCTTTAAAGAAACCTACTGCATGTAAAATATTGTGTGCTATAGCTTGGAAAATAAACATGATTCTGGTTGACAACATAAGGCTGCTTGTTTCCAACATTAGGACTGTTTTCCTCAGGAAATATAGTCCGCTTCATGTGTTGTTTCCTTGCCACAATACCTCTGAGAATCGCAATACTGGTATTGTGACATCCCTAGTGTATTTTAGCTGAATTAACAGTGAATCAGAATATGATTGATTCTTTACATGAGCTCTGTATGCCACATTCACAGCCCTGGATTTGCAGATGGTTAGCTTCTAACAGATTGACCATAGATGTGGAGTTAAGTGGTGAGCACTTTTATGAGGTGTGATATTATTACTGCGTCTGGCCGCCATCGTTCAGAGTGGATGTGTCCACTCAACCAAAAGCCTGGAGACAAACCAATGTTCCTGTGGTCAGTAGCCACATCCTAGCAGCAGATTCAAATGTCAACAAAACACAATTTGTATGGTTGGCCTTCAAACTACTGAAAGTCTCTCTACTTGGAGTTGGTTTCCTTGGATGTGGATATATTTCATCCATGACAAGGAAGTGGTCCTCCACGGGAAAGATTGCAGAGATTCATAGAATGTTTCATCACATAATGTGCATGATTGCTTTCCAGCCGAGCGAGGAGAGAGGGGCTCTGACCCTAGTTATTCAGTGGCAGTGCACTGGTGCAACACAGCAAAGCCATTTGTTTTTGTTTGTGTTGTTCTTTATGAAGCCACATGCTCTTTGGTTTCCTAACCTTCCTGGTAATTACCAATCATCTCAACAGCCGCTTGGCTTGTCTGTTGGAAACGCCTTAAAACAGAGAATGTCAACAGCTGTGGTGATTAGTTAGACTAACTGATCGTCAAGTTCCCTTATTAGACCACATTGTTTCCTTCAGCTGGATACCAGAACAGGGTAATATGATGAGCGTTTGTTGCTCCTGCATTTACATTCATACTGAGTGGTGTTGGCCAACAGGGTGCAACACTATTCCCTCCATATCCAATGCATATTGATTCCCAGAGATTATGATGAGATCTGCAAACTCAGGTGGAAACTAATGTCTCTCTCTCTCTCTCTCTCTCACTCTTACGCTCTCTCTGTCTCTCTCTCTCTCTTTCTACAGCCCCTCTATCTCAAACACTCATTTTCAGGGTGTTTTTCTGAATATTTTCACAGAGACCCCCTGTGTTTGACCTTGAATTGCTAACAATGAGGAAATTGGCATGTACTCAGTGTATATAGTGTGTATTTTAGGGTTGTCACGATACTACGATATCTGATTGTCCATGGCAATAAAGAAAACACAAAGCAGACTAAACTCTTCGGTCTTTCAAAAGAACCTACTGCATGTAAAATATTGTGTGCTATAGCTTGGAAAATAAACATGATTCTGGTTGACAGCATAGGGCTGCTTGTTTCCAACATTTTTCCGCAGGAAATGTAGTCCTCTTCATGTGTTGTTTCCTTGCCACAATACCTCTGAGCATCGCGATACTTGTATTGTGACATCCCTAGTGTATTTTAGCTGAATTAACAGTGAATCAGAATATGATTGATTCTTTACATGAGCTCTGTATGCCACATTCACAGCCCTGGATTTGCAGATGGTTAGCTTCTAACAGATTGACCATAGATGTGGAGTTAAGTGGTGGGCACTTTTATGAGGTGTGATATTATTACTGCGTCTGGCCGCCATCGTTCAGAGTGGATGTGTCCACTCAACCAAAAGCCTGGAGACAAACCAATGTTCCTGTGGTCAGTAGCCACATCCTAGCAGCATATTCAAAAGTCAACAAAACACCATTCATATGATTGGCCTTCAAACCACTCAGTCTCTACAGACAAACTTGAAAATACATGGGTACAGGGTGTAACTATAGAACATTGTGTGACTGTCCTGCGTCAGACATAGTAAAACAAGTGCAGGCTCCTGAACAAGGCTACATGGTGTAACTAAAACATTGTATTTTAATGTGTGGCACATGTCCGGACGCTGACACATTAAAGAAAGCATCTCTGTCATTCCTGATGCTCCTCTCCTCCTGTCTGTCCTCCCAACAGTCCCCCCCACCATCCTGAAGCTGGATGAGCCCGAGCGTCGCCATGAAACCTGCATAGAGTTCACGGTGCGTGGCAACCCCCTGCCCACCCTGCGCTGGTTCCACCGGGACAACGAGATCTCCCCCAGTGACTACATCCGCACTGAGATGGATACCTACCAGGACTACCTAGAGGGATGCCTCAACTTCAAGGACCCCACGCACCACAACAATGGCAACTACACTCTGGAGGCTAGCAACTTCCTAGGAGTCACCACCAAGACAGTGTATGGACACTTCCTCAACGCCCCGTTTCCAGACGGTAGGTAGATTATACTAGCTAAAGTAGCTATGCTGTATATAATAGTACAGATATACACTGCATAGTAGCTTCGTATCTGTGACCTTTCATTAGTCCAACATGATATTGCATGGATCAGTGGAATTGATGAAGCAGAGCTGAACACTGTTGAGAGTCACTGAGAACCAAGTTTTACTGACTTATTAACAGGGTCATTGATGAATATAGGACATTTGCTCTCTCTGTTAGACCTCTATTCATAAATGGGATTTATGTACACTGCTTGTCAAAAGTTTTAGAACACCTACTCATTCAAGGGTTTTTCTTTCTTTAGACTATTTTCTACATTGTAGAATAATAGTTAAGACATCAAAACTATGAAAAAACACATATGAAATCATGTAGTAACCAAAAAAGTGATAAAGGAATCAAAATATATTTATATTTGAGATTCTTCAAATGGCCACACTTTGCCTTGATCTTGGTATTCTCTCAACCAGCTTCACGAGGTAGTCACCTGAATGCATTTTAATTAACAGGTGTGACTTCTTAAATTAATTTGTGGAATTTCTTTCCTTAATGTTTTTGAGACAATTAGTTGTGTTGTGACAAAGTAGGGGGTATACAGAAGATAGCCCTATTTGGTAAAAGACCAAGTCCATATTATGGCAATTACAGCTCAAATAAGCAAAGAGAAATGACAGACAATCATTACTGTCAGTCAATCCGTAAAATTTCAAGAAGTCGCAAAAACCATCAAGCGCTATAATAAAACTGGCTCTTATGATGACTGCCACAGGAATAGAAGACCCAGAGTTACCTCTCCTGTTGAGGATATGTTCATTAGAGTTACCAGCCTCAGAAATTGCAGCCCAAATAAATGCTTCACAGAGTTCAAGTTACAGACACATCTCAACATCCACTGTTCATAGGATACTGTGGTAAACGGGCCTTCATGGTCGAATTGCTGCAAAGAAACCACTACTAAAGGACACCAATAAGAAGAAGAGACTTGCTTGAGCCAAGAAACACGAGCAATGGACATTAGACCGGTGGATATTTGTCCTTTGGTCTGGAGTCCAAATTTGAGATTTTTGGATCCAACCACCGTGTCATCGTGAGATGCAGTTTGGGGGAACGGATGATCTCTGCATGTGTATTTCCCACCGCAAAGCATGGAGGAGGAGGTGTGATGGTGTGGGGGTGCTTTGCTGATGACACTGTCAGTGATATATTTAGAATTCAAGGCACACTTAACCAGCATGGCTACCACAGCATTCCACAGCGATACTCCATCCCATCTGGTTTGAGCTTAGTGGGAGTATAATTTATAACAATGACCCAACACACCTCCAGGATGTGAAAGGGCTATTTTACCAAGAAGTAAGTGATGGAGTGCTGCATCAGATGACCTGGCCTCCACAGTCTCCCAACCTCAACCCAATTGAGATGGTTTGGGATGAGTTGGACCGCAGAGTGAAGGAAAAGCCGCAAACAAGTGCTCAGCATATGTGAGAACTCCTTGAAGACTGTTGGAAAAGCGTTTCAGGTGATGCTGGTTGAGAGAATGCCATTGAGTGTGCAAAGCTGTCATCAACGCAAAGGGTGGCTTTTTGAAGAATGTCAAATATAAAATATTTTTTGATTTGTTTACCACTTTTTTGGGTACTACATGATTCTATGTGAGTTATTTCATAATTTTGATGTCTTCACTATTATTCTACAATGTAGAAAATAGTAAAAATAAAGAAAAACCCTTGAATGAGTAGGTGTTCTAAAACTTTTGACCGGTAGTGTGGAGGTGAAGATACAATATTTTTGGTGACTTTGTGTTCTTTTTTATTTTAAATGCTTTATTTGTAGATTTTCAAATTTGAGAACGTTGAGACATTTAGAACAGTACAACATCCCCAGTCCTTCTCCCCCCTGCCCACCTCCCGACCCACCCTGCCATCGCGCCCACCCACCCTGTTAAGGCATCATACCAAGAGGGTACAAAAAAACAATAGCAATAAATAATAACAATAATAGTAATACAATGGTAATTACAACAGCACTGCTGACATTAAAACTGATCTCTATTAGCAGCTCCAACATTTGAACATCTTGGCCATGTTCTGTTATAATCTCCACCCGGCACAGCCAGAAGAGGACTGGCCACCCCTCATAGCTTGGTTAGTCTCTAGGTTTCTTCCTAGGTTCTGGCCTTTCTAGGGAGTTTTTCCTAGCCACCGTGCTTCTACACCTGCATTTCTTGCTGTTTGGGGGTTTAGGCTGGGATTCTGTACAGCACTTTGTGACATCAGCTGATGTAAGAAGGGCTTTATAAATGTATTTGATTTGATGATTTGGCTTATAACAGTGCCCCTGAATCCTGGTCCGGTGACCCAAAGTGGCACATCCCCGCCCCAGTATCCAACACACCCGACCCCAATCAAGGGCTGAGGAAAATGTGTTATCAACAAAAAAATACAGATCTTATGCCAGAATTCGAATGCAGATTTGCAATGCTGTGAAAGATGATTGGATGTTAACGGGAAGAAGCAGATTTCTTGGTAAAGGCTAAAGTGATTTCGGGATTGGGACCTGATTTTAAGGGATCTCACGATAATGGGATTCAACACATGGATGCCGAGGTTCAGAGGGAGTGGAGAGCATAGTAACGAGACGGGAGATGTTGAAAGGCTTGACTGTAACGCCATGACAGCCCAAGTTGGTCAGCTCAAGTGTAGAAACCTAGTAAACACATTTAGATATACACTACATGACCAAAAGTATGTGGACACCTGCTCAAACATCTCATTCCAAAATCATGGGCATTAATATGGAGTTGGTCCCCCCTTTGCTGCTGTAACAGCCTCCACTATTCTAGGAATGCTTTCCACTAGATGTTGGAACATTGCTGCGGGGACTTGCTTCCATTCAGCCACAAGAGCGTTAGTGAGGTCAGGCACTGATGTTGGGTGATTAGGCCTGGCTCACCATCGGCATTCCAATTAATTCCAAAGGGGCTCTGTGCAGGCCAGTCAAGTTCTTCCACACCGATCTCAACAAACCATTTCTGTATGGACGTCACTTTGTGCACGGGGCATTGTCATGCTGTAACAGGAAAGGGACTTCCCCAAACTGTTGCCACAAAGTTGGAAGCACATAATCTTTAGAATGTCATTATATGCTGTAGTTTTAAGATGTCCTTTACCTGGAACTAAGGGGTCTAGCCCAAACCATGAAAATCAGCCCCAGACCATTATTCTTTATCCACCAAACTTTACAGTTGGCGCTATGCATTCGGGCAAGTAGCATTCTCCTGGCATCCGCCAAACCCAGATGCGTCAGTCGGACTGCCAGATGGTGAAGCATGATTCATCATTCCAGGGAACGCATTTCCACTGCTCCAGAGTACAATTGTGGCGAGCTTTACACCACTCCAGCCAATGCTTGGCATTGCGCATGGTGATCTTAGGCTTATGTGCGGCTGCTCTGCCATTTCATGAAGCTCCTGACGAACAGTTCTTGTGCTCAGTTTTGTTACAGAGGCAGTTTGGAACTCGATAGTGAGTGTTGCAACTGAGGACAGGTGATTTTTATGCACTACGCGCTTCAAGCCCTCACCGGTCCCCTTCTGTGAGCTTGTGTGGCCTACCACTCTGCAGCTGAGTCGTTGTTGCTCCTAGACGTTTCTACTTTACAATAACAGCATTTACAGTTAACCATGGCAGCTCTAACAGGGAAGAAATTTGACTAAATGACTTGTTGGATAGGTGGCATCCCATGACAGTGCCACGTTGAAAGTCACTGAGCTCTTCAGTAAGGTCATTCTACTGCCAATGTTTGTCTATGGAGATTGCATGGCTGTGTGCTCAATTTTTATACACCTGTCAGCAATGGCAGTGGCTGAAATAGCCAAATCCACAAATTTGAAGGGGTGTCCACATACTGTTGTGTATATATAGTGTATTTGCTGACCAGTCGTAAAGTAAAACATTTTCTTCTTTAAATATGCCCTGTTCAACCAATATACAGTACACATTGGTTGAATACATCACTGACGAATCATTTTCTGTCTTCTTTTCCTACAGATTATGGTGACTATGGTAAGTGATTTTATAAAACAGTCAACAAGAAGTAGTACCATAAGGCAAATAGTACCATGATATGCAAGAACCCGGAAGTCTCTAGCTGAATAAAACGTGATTTAAACGATTCTAGGGGGTTATGTTAAATTATTTATATTTTAAGACCATCAACAATAAATGTAGGTAACTGCCAAAATAAAGGATACACCAAGATAAAGTATGTTAATATGGCATTGGGCCATCACGAGCTACCAGAACACCTTGGCATATTCTACAACTGTCTGGAACTCTATTGGAGGGATGCAATACCATTCTTCCATGAGATAGTCCATCATTTTGGTGCTTTGTTGATGGTGGTGGAAAACGATGTCTGAGGCAACGTTCCAGAATCTTCCATAAGTGTTTAATTGGGTTGAGATCTGGTGACTGAGACGCACACATATATACATTTGTGGCCAAAAGTTTTGAGAATGACACAAATATTAATTTTCACAAGGTTTGCTGCTTCAGTGTCCTTAGATATTAGATATTTTTGTCAGATGTTAGTATGGAATACTGATGTAATTACAAGCATTTCATAAGTGTCAAAGGCTTTTATTGACAATTACATGAAGTTCAGGCCAAGAGTCAACATTTGCAGTGTTGACTCTTCTTTTTCAAGACCTCTGCAATCCACCCTGGCATGCTGTCAATTAACTTCTGAGCCACATCCTGACTGATGGCATCCCATTCTTGCATAATCAATGCTTGGAGTTTGTCAGAATTTGTGGGTTTTTGTTTGTCCATTCGCCTCTTGAGGATTGACCACAAGTTCTCAATTAGATTAAAGGTCTGGGGAGTTTCCTGGCTATGGACCAAAATATTGATGTTTTGTTCCACGAGCCACTTAGTTATACCTTTGCCTTATGGAAAGGCGGGACATCATGCGGGAAAAGGCATTGCTCATCACCAAACTGTTCCTGGATGGTTGGGAGTAGTTGCTCTCAGAGGATGTGTTGGTACCATTCTTTATTCATGGCTGTGTTCTTAGGCAAAATTGTGAGTGAGCCCACTCCCTTGACTGAGAAGCAACCCCACACATGAATGGTCTCAGGATGCTTTACTGTTGGCATGACACAGGACTGATGGTAGCGCTCACCTTGTCTTCTTCGGACAAGCTTTTTTCTGGATGCCCCAAACAACCGGAAAGGGGATTCATTAGAGAAAATGACTTTACCTCAGTCCTCAGCAGTCCAATCCCTGTACCTTTTGCAGAATATCAGTCTGTCACTGATGTTTTTCCTGGAAAGAAGTGGCTTCTTTGCTATCCTTCTTGACACCAGGCCATCCTCCAAAAGTCTTCGCCTCAATGTGCGTGCAGATGCACTCACACCTGCCTGCTGCCATTCCTGAGCAAGCTCTGTACTGGTGGTGCCCTGATCCCGCAGCTGAATCAACTTTAGGAGACGGTCCTGGCACTTGCTGGACTTTCTTGGGCGCCCTGAAGCCTTCTTCACAACAATTGAACAGCTTTCCTTGAAGTTCTTGATGATCCGATAAATGGTTGATTTAGGTGCAATCTTACTGGCAGCAATATCCTTGCCTGTGAAGCCCTTTTTGTGCAAAGCAATGACGACGGCACGTGTTTCCTTGCAGGTAACAAAGGTTGACAGAGGAAGAACAATGATTCCAAGCACCATCCTCCTTTTGAAGCTTCCAGTCTGTTATTCGAACTCAATCAGCATGACAGAGTGATTTCCAGCCTTGTCCTCGTCAACATGTCAGCTGGTCCTTTTGTGGCAGGGCTGAAATGCAGTGGAAATGTTTTTTTGTGGATTCAGTTTATTTGCATGGAAAAGAGGGACTGCAATTAATCTGATCACCCTTCATAACATATGCCACTTGCCATCATACAAACCGAGGCAGCAGACTTGCAAATTCATATTTGTGTCATTCTCAAAAATGTTGGCCACAACTGTACACTTTAACCCTCCTTTGAGACCCCTCTTTCAAAGTCACTGAGGGCATTTTTATACATGACCATGAACATGATGGGATGTTAATTGCTTAATTAACTCAGAACCACACCTGTGTGGAAGCACCTGCTTTCAATAATCTTTGTATCCCTCATTTACTCAAATGAATCCTATATTTTGGCTGTTACCTGAAGTACAATGACATAAATAGTACCATGACATCTATTTAATAAACATAGTGACAAAATGGTAATGGGAGCTCACATTTGATTTAATTTAAATCTTCTGATATTTACTACCCTAATTCCAAACAGTTGTTCCTACCATACACTGCCTACATTTGCTGAGTAGGACTCAAGTTATAGCTAGACGCCTCTCTCGTTGAAGGACCAACAGGCTCTAGGAGGGCATTTTCATTTAGTCTTTAATCTGTTCTAATTTAGGAGTTAAATGTAGAGGCACGCACAACCACTGATCTTCATCCCCAGGCCCTCAAATTGACATCATGCCAGAGCTTCATTGGGATATTCCATGCATAATAAATCCTGAATGCGGTCGTGAGAGAGTGACAGATTGTTACTGTCAGGGCTGGAAATGATGTTGGATGAGTGTACTTGGTGGTAGGAAGGCAGGGAGAGGAAGAGGGCAGGCAGAACAGGACAGATGGGTTTGTCAGATACACTCAGCACAGTTCTGTTCTATTCTTTTCCGCTCCCCTACACTCCACCACACCGTGGCCTGTTAGCAGAGAGCATGATGGGAGGGAAACCCAAGGGAATTAGTGTCTCCATAGAAGTGGATACAGATGAGGAGAGACTAGAAAAGGTCTCAGTTTATTAGAAATGGAAGCAGAGCTGTGAAGGGCAACAACCCAACTAACACTACACAGTTTGTAAAGCATTAACCATAACATTAGTTAGCTGCATGGATTGTGGGTCTGTGCTGTAATTCTTTCATCTGATACATACTGTAACTCAGGGTTGGACATAAAAGTATGTGAAAATGTTTATTGTTGGACATAAAAGACTGTGAAAACACCAGCAAATCATTTTTTTTTTGGGGGGGGGGGATCTGTTTGCACGCATAATACAGTGTACAAAACATTAAAAAAAACATTAAAACATTAAAAACACCTTCCTAATATTGAGTTGTACCCCAACCTTTTGCCCTAAGAACAGCCTTAATAAGTTGGGATGGACTCTACAAGGTGTCGAAAGCGTTCCACAGGGATGCCTGCCCATGTTGACTCCAATGCTTCCCACAGTTGTATCAAGTTGGCTGGATGTCCTTTGGTTGGTGGACCATTCTTGATACACACAGGAAACTGTTGAGTGTGCAAAACCCAGCAGTGTTGCAGTTCTTGACACAAACCGGTGCGCCTGACACATACTATCATACCCTGTTCAATGGCACTTACATCTTCTGTCTTGCCCATTCACCCTCTAAATGGCACATATGCACAATCCATGTCTCAAGGCTAAAAAACAATTATTTTTCCTGTCTCCTCCACTTTATCTACACTGATTGTGACATCATAAGGATCATAGCTTTCACCTGGATTCACCTGGTCAGTCTGTCATAGAAAAAGCAGGTGTTTTTAATGTTTTGTACACTCAGTGTATTTGATTGTATACACATGTAAGCAAAATTTGAAATGAGCTGAATGGCCCATGGCTGAATATAGTTGATGATCTCTGCTGTAGGCCATACCCACCCTTCTCCCCTGCCATCACGGATTACAACTCTGAATGTTAATCACCATGCCTATGGCTTGTTCAGAATTTTAGTGTAGACTGCATGTTATGTTTCAGGATGTACTATACAGAACATACAGTATAACTCAAGGTTGTCAGTCAGTACTTTCATAAATAGGACCAATGTGTTCTTTGTTCTTCTTCACAGGGACTCCTACGCCAACCATCACAGTAACACACAGGCCTGAGGAGGACAAGTTCGGGGTGAGTTTGAGAACATGGTGGTGCTGTACTAAGTGGCTGTTTAAAACCTAGTGTAGCTACAGCCTGCATACAGCACATGAACATCTTCTTTTTCCTGGGAACAACAACAAAAAGGAGGCTTTAGTTTGAGCTATTTTAATCTGTTTATTTTCCTTTATTTTTCACTCCCTTGCCTTGTAGCTCCCTCCTATCTGCCTTTTCCCTTGTGGCCACTGTGTTTAACAACTTCTTAAGAATGTAATTTCGACTCATCTTTGTGCTGTAATTGGTACAGGTTAGTGTTTTTTTCATCAGGAATCTTGATCTGGAAGAAGCTCTGCAGAGTGGTCACTAGCTGGCACAGCCAGAAGTAATACAATCTGATTTTAACCTTAACCACACTGTTAACCATAATGTCTATCCCTGACCTTAAATGAAGACCTAAAAGCACATTTTTGTTTTTATCAAATTTGACAATATAGCCAATTTTGACTTTTGAGCTGGCCTATTTAAGGGGAAATCGCTCAGTTCTGCCTCCAGGACAAGAAGACTCATGACAATAAACATCAGCCTGCATAATTGACTGGATGGAGATGATTTGCTCATTTTAAGGTTTTAATGGGGAAGAGAGCATTGACATGGGAAGAGAGAAGACTTCCACTTCATTTCGTGCATCTCCTCTTTGATTTATCTTTGTATTGTTTTTTTGCCAGTGGAGAATGGCACATAGAGGCATTGTTAATGTGCAGAGAGTGCCCTAACCGTTTTTTGTTGTTGAAGTAACTTATGTAAACCTCAATAGTCTACTGCACCTTACCATATGGTAAAATGCATTCCCTTTAATTTTCAGTAGTACATTGCACTACTAATCAAATTTTCACAAACCCTGCATTCAGGCTTTATGCCTGTTGGCTATTCTGTACTTAAGGTAGACATCTTCATTGTGAGATCTACTCTCACTAAACCCTGTCTTGTCCTGCTCCAGGTGTCTATTGCTGTCGGCCTGGCTGGATTTGCCTGTGTCCTTCTTGTTGTCCTGTTTGTTCTCATCAACAAATATGGACGGCGGTCAAAGTTTGGAATGAAAGGTAAGAAACACTAAGTGCTCTTCTGAAAGGAAGTTAGAATAATTTAGACCTTGTTTTTTTTAGATATCACCTCACCTGTAAAAATAGAAATTATACTGGCTTTGTGCTTCTGTATCCCTTTCATGCCAAATACCTTGTTGTGTTATCTTTCTATGCCATACCTAGTCCACTTTCACATGCAGTATGTATGTATGCAGCACACAGCAGTAACATTACACTCAAAAGGTGCTATCTAGAACCAAAAAGGTTATTCGGCTGTCCCCATAGGATAACCCTTTGATAAACCATTTTGGTTCCATGTAGAACCTTTTCCACAGAGGGTTCTACATGGAATCCAAAATAGTTCTACCTGGAGCCAAAAAGGGTTATACATGGGACCAAAAAAGGGTTACACATGGGACCAAAAAAGGGTTATCCATGGGGACAGCTGCAGAACCCTTTTGGAACCCTTTTTTCTAGAATGTACCTATACTTTATCTACTGCTTGTGTTGTATGTGGACAGGCATGCGGAGGTGGAGGTGACACTCACCATACTGCAGATTTGATCACTGTGAAGATGAGTTTTCAGGAGTGTCAGTTATGCCAACCAATTCCAAATATGGCACAGTGCAGCCTAAGCGTATATTTTTGAGTCATGTCCAAGCACTACTTATCACTGTCTTCTTGTGGCTGATGCAGCTGGTTCCGCTGCATGTCATGTTAGACTTGGTGCTCTCTGTGACGGATGCAGTAGTAGTAAACACCTCTCTCTCAGCTTCATGCCCTGTCCCTTCTCCTGGAACAGCACTGTCTCAGGGATGGCTGTGCTGCTGTTAGAAACTGTATGACTGTGTTTACAGTGTTTCAGCTAACACATGCCGGCTTTGGCTGATGACTGTGCATTGCCTGTGTAGACATAGCTTAGGAGGATGTGGGCCAGTGGTGTCAAACACATTTTTCCCCGGGGGCCGCATTCGGTCTTCAAAGAGGTCCGGAGCGCCGCACGGAAATGTGTTATTTTTCCTCTGCATCAGAAATTTGCAAAAAATTGTCCTCTATTCATAATTTTGGGAATTTCTGATGCTCCCTGGCGGTCTTGTTTTCATTTGGGGGATTCTTAGCGAGCTGGACACAGTCAAGAATCTGTATAAATGTAGGTCCAATATCGTTTCTATACAGTTTCCATTTTTATTTCAGTCACTCTATTGAGGTCGTCCCCCTGTCGTCCCCAGTATTTATTTTAGTGTATTATATACATTGAACTAAAACATAAACGCAACATGAGACAATTTCAAAGATCTTACTGAGTTACAAGGAAATCCGTAAATTCAGTAAGACTTAATCTATGGATTTCACATGACTGGGAATACAGATATGCATCTGTTGGCCACAGATGCCTTCAAAAAAAGGTAGGGGGTGGATCAGAAAACCAGTCTATCTGTTGTAACCATAATTTGCCTCATGAAGCGTGACACATCTCATTTGCATAGAGTTGATCAGACTGTTGATTGTGTCCTGTGGCATGTTATCCCACTCTTCTTCAGTGGGTGTGCAAAGTTGCTGGATATTGGTGGGAACTGGAACACGTTGTTGTACACGTCTTTTCAGAGCATCCCAAACATGCTCAATGGGTCTGGTGGGTCAATTGGTCATGTCTGGTGAGTATGCAGGCCATGAAAGAACTGGGACATTATCAGCTTCCAGGAATTATGTACAGATCCTTGTGACATGGGGCCGTGATTTATCATGCTGAAACATGAGGTGATGGCGGCAGATGAATGGCATGACAATGGGCCTCAGGATCTCATATCTCTGTGCATTCAAATTGCCATCGATAAAAAGCAATTGTGTACGTTGTCCGTAGCATATGCCTGCCCATACCATAACCCCACCACCACAGTTGAAACCGGGATTCATCGGTGAAGAGCACACTTCTCCAGCGTGCCCATGGCCATCAAATGTGAGCATTTGCCCACTGAAGTCGGTTACGACACCAAACTGCAGACAGGTCTAGACCCTGGTGAGGACAACGACCATGCAGATGAGCTTCCCTGAGATGAACTTCCCTGAGATGGTTTCCGACAGTTTTGCACACCTGTATTTGGGGAATTTCTCCCATTCTTCCCTGCAGATCCTCTCAAGCTCTGTCAGGTTGGATGGGGAGCATCGATGCACAGCTATTTTCAGGTCTTTCAAGAGATCGGTTTCAAGGACATTCAGAGACCTGTCCTGAAGCCTCTCCTGCATTGTCTTGGCTGTGTTCTTAGGGTCGTTGTCCTGTTGGAATGTGAACCTTCGTCTGAGGTCCTGAGCGCTCTAGAGCAGGTTTTCTTCAAGGATCTCTCTGTACTTTGCTCCATTCATCTTTCCTTCAATTCTGACTGGTTTCCCAGTCCCTGTCTCTGGAAAACACCTCCACGCTTCACCGTAGGGATGGTGCAAGGTTTCCTCCAGATGTCATGCTTAGCATTCAAGCCAAAGAGCTCAATCTTGATTTCATCAGACCAGGGAATCTTGTATCTCATGGTCCTGGAGTCGTTTAGGTGCCTTTTTCCAAGCTGGCTGTCCATTGGCTCTTACTGAGGAGTGGCTTTCGTCTGATTGATTGAGGCCACTGTGTTCTTGGGGACCTTCAATGTTGCAGAAATGTTTTGGTACCCTTCCCTAGATCTATGCCTTGACACAATTCCTTCGACCTCATGGCTTGGTTTTTGCTCTGAAATGCATTGTCAACTGTGGGACCTTATATAGATAGGTGTGTGCCTTTTCAAATCATGTCCAATCAATTGAATTTACCACAGGTGGACTTCAATAAAGTTGTAGAATCATCTCAAGGATTAGCAATGGAAACAGCATGCACCTGAGCTCAATTTCGAGTCTCATAGCAAAGGGTCTGAATAATTATGTAAATAAGGTATTTCAGTTTTTTCTTATCTCTAAAAACCTGTTTTCGCTTTGTCTTTATTTGGTATTATGCATTTTAGAATAAGGCTGTATTGTAACAAAATGTGGGAAAAGGCAAGGGGTCTGAAAAATGTCTTAATGCACTTCAGAAAGTATTCACACCCCTTCCACATGGTGTTCTGTTACAGCCTGGGTTTGAATGACTACCTCATCTCTGTACCCCACACATACAATTATCTGTAAGGTCCCTCAGTCGAGCAGTTAATTTCAAACACAATTTCAACCACAAAGACCAGCGAGGTTTTCCACTGCCTCTCAAAGAAGGACATCTATTGGTAGATGGGTAAAAAATAAATAAAAAGCAGACAATGAATGTCCGTTTGATCATGATGAAGTTATTAATTATTTGGATGTGACTAAAAAGATATAGGCGTCTTTCCTAATTCAGTTGCTGGTGAGGAAGCAAACTGCTCAGGGATTTAACCATGAGGCCAATATTGACTTTAAACCAGTTACAGAGTTGAATGGCTGTGATAAGAGAGAACTGATGATGGATCAAGAACATTGTAGTTACTCCACAGTACTAACCTAATTGACAGAGTGAAAAGAAGAAAGCTTGTAGAGTTTACAAATATTCCAAAACATCCTGTTTGCAACAAGGCACTAAGGTAATACAAAAAGATGTGGCAAAGCAATTCACTTTTTGTCCTGAATACAAACTGTTTTGTTTAGAGCAAATCCAATTCAACACATTACTGAGTACCACTCTCCTTATGTTCAGGCATAATGTAATGGGTATCCTTGTAATCGTTAAGGATTGTGGAGTTTTTCAGGATAAAAAATTAATGAATAGGAGCTAAACACAGGCAAAATTCTAGAGGAAAACCTGGCTGAGTCTACTTTTCACTCAAAACGGGAATGAATTCACCTTTCAGCATGACAATAGCCTAAAACACAAGGCCAAATCTACACTGGAGTTGCTTACCAAGAAGACAGTGAATGTTCCTGAGTGGCTGAGTTACAGTTTTGACTTAAATCTACTTTAAAATCTATGGCAAGACCTGAAAATGGTTGTCTAAAAATGATCAACAACCAATTTGACATGGCTGGAATAACATCTACACATCTAAATTGAAAATGTTTCAGTATGCTTTAATAAATAAATAATAAATACATTCCACCAGAAAAAGTAGTCAGGAAAAAAGTCTCGTTGTTAGACTGGTTGCTACAGTATGCAACAACCACAGGCTAGATAGCAAGCTTACATTAAATGTATGAAAAAAAACAAGCATTAGCACCACTTCTAGAGTGACTAACACATAACGATTATTTATTCATGTTTATCTGAATGTTGCCATTTATTGTGCACAAGCAATTTTTTTTCTCTCCATGTTATCGTTTGTTGTTGGCTTGCCCATGTTATCGTTTGTTGTTGGCTTGCCCATGTTGTCATTTGTTGTTGGCTTGCCCATGTTATCGTTTGTTGTTGGCTTGCCCATGTTATCGTTTGTTGTTGGCTTGCCCATGTTATCGTTTGTTGTTAGCTTGCCCATGTTGTCGTTTGTTGTTGGCTTGCCCATGTTATCGTTTGTTGTTGGCTTGCCCATGTTGTCGTTTGTGGTTGGCTTGCCCATGTTGTCGTTTGTTGTTGGCTTGCCCATGTTGTCGTTTGTTGGCTACACGCTGCTGGAAATGGATGCCGTTCATTTAACTGGGGGAGCTGCTGCTGCATTGTCAGAGAGAATAGTGCTCCACCGCTTCCAGATTTGTCCTCCAGTAACTTTGAAGAGAGGTTTCGAATCTGTGTCCTCTGACAGACAGTATTTATCGAACCTCTATTTCTCGTGCCTCTGTCATCCGACAGTTTCTGGATCATGGTGGTTCGAAGGCAGTGGTTTGTGTAAATCTGCAACGGGCTGGCTATTTTGCAGATCTTTGGCAGCGTTTTTGTGTGGCGCTCTTGTGTACCTGAAACATCATACAATAACGTTAGCTAATAGTTAGACCTACATACAGTTGTAGTCGAAAGTTTACATACACTTTGGTTGGAGTCATTAAAACTTGTTTTTCAACCACTCCACAAATGTCTTGTAAACAAACTATAGTTTGGGAAAATCGGTTAGGTCATCTACTTTGTGCATGACACAAGTATTTTTTTCCACAAATTGTTTACAGACAGATTATTTCACTTATAATTCACTGTATCACAATTCCAGTGGGTCAGAAGTTTACATGCACTAAGTTGACTGTGCCTTTAAACAGCTTGGAAACTTCCAGAAAATGATGTCATGGCTTTAGAACCTTCTGATAGGCTAATTGACATAATTTGAGTCAATTGGAGTTGTACCTGTGGAAGTATTTCAAGGCATAACTTCAAACTTAGTGCCTCTTTGCTTGACATCATGGGAAAATCAAAAGAAATCATCCAAGGCCTCAGAAAACAAATTTTAGACCTCCACAAGTCTGGTTCATCCTTGGGAGCAATTTCCAAATGCCTGAAGGTACCACATTCATCTGTACAAAGAATAGTATGCAAGTATAAACACCGTGGGATCACGCAGCCATCATACCGCTCAGGAAGGAGACACGTTCTGTCTCCTAGAGATGAATGTATTTTAGTGCAAAAAGTGCAAATCGATCCCAGAACAACAGCAAAGGACCTTGTGAAGATGCTGTAGGCAACATGTACAAAAGTATCTATATCCACAGTAAAACAAATATTGACATATATCGACATAACCTGAAAGGCCACTCAGCAAGGAAGAAGCCACTGCTTCAAAACCGCCATAAAAAGCCAGGCTACGGTTTGTAACTGCACATGGGGACAAAGATCGTACTTTTTGGAGAAATGTCCTCTTGTCTGATGAAGCAAAAATGGAACTGTTTGGAGGAAAAAGGGGGAGGCTTGCAAGCCAAAGAACACCATCCCAACTGTGAACCACGGGGGTGGCAGCATCATGTTGTGGGGGTGCTTTGCTGCAGGAGGAACTGGTGCACTTCACAAAATAGGTGGCATCATGAGGAAGGAAAACGATGTGGATAAATTGAAGCAACATCTCAAGACATCAGTCGGGAAGTTAAAGCTTGGTCGCAAATGGGTCTTCCAAATGGACAATGACCCCTAGCATACTTCCAAAGTTGTGGCGCTACCCATCCCTGTTGCGGGATCATTTTCGTCAGCAACCGCTGAATAGCATAGCGCCACATTCCAATAATATTACAAAAAAATATTCATATTCATGAACTCACAAGTGCAATATTGCAAAACACAGTTTAGCCATTTGTTAATCCACCTGTCGTTTTGAAATGATGCTTTACAGCGAAAGCAATCCAAGCGTTTGTGTAAGTTTATTGATAGCATAGCATTATGTACACTTAGTATCAGGAAGCTTGGTCACGAAAATCAGAAAAGCAATCAGGTTAACCATTTACCTTTGATCTTCGGATGTTTTCACTCACGAGACTCCCAGTTACACAACAAATGCTCCTTTTGTTCCATAAAGATTATTTTTAAACCCAAAATGCCTCCGTTTGTTTGTCGCGTTATGTTCAGAAATCCACAGGAAAGAGAGTTCACGACAACGCAGACGGAATTTCCAAATAGTCTCCATAATGTCCACAGAAACATGTCAAACGTTTTTTGTAATCATTCCTCAGGTTGTTTTTAAAATATATATTCGATAATATATCAACCGAGTGTGTAGCTTTTTCAATAACACCGGGTGGAACAATGGCCGCTTTACTCTGTAGCGCAAAACTCACTCTGAGAGCCCCCACCAATCCACTTAAGCAATGTGATCTTTCACGCTCATTCTTCAAAATAAAAGCCTGAAACTATGTCTAAAGTCTGTTTACACCTTAGGGAAGCCATAGAAAAATGAATATGGTTGATATCCCTTTAAATGGAGGATAGGCATGCATAGGAACAGAAGGGTTTAAAAATAAGAGGCACTTCCTGATTAAATTTTCCTCAGGTTTTCGCCTGCAATATCAGTCCTGTTATACTCACAGACAATATTTTTACAGTTTTGGAAACTTTAGAGCACATATGTCAGAGTCAAGGCCCGCGGGCCACATCCGGCCCGCAAGAAGGTTTTTTACGGCCCCTGGGATGATCTTGATTTATTATTAGAACCGGCCCGCAGCAAGCCGGCAGCCCGCAGATCTTTTACACGCACCAATACTACATTTCCCACAATGCAAAGGTGACGCACCGAGCAGTAGGCTGCTTCATTTCAATATTTATTGGCACAGCAGTCGTCAGCATCACAGTAAAATTAACTTTCAGATACCCATCAAAAATGGCAAAACGGAAGGTGGATACTGAGAACCGGGGGTTTCAAACAAGGTGGGAGTCGGAGTATATGTTCACGAAGGTAGCTGGAAAACCTGTGTGTCTTCTGTGTGGAGAAAGTGTGGCGGTACTGAAAGAGTATAATCTGAGACGACATTATGAAACGAAACACGCGGACAAAAACAAGAATATGGACATGGAACAAAGGCTACAAAAGGCAGAGGAATTAAAACGAGGCCTCAAATCTCGACAGGCTCTGTTCAAAAAAGCCAAATCACAAGGCCAGGCTGCTGTCAAGGCCAGTTTTATTTTGGCAGAAGAGATCGCTAAATCAGCCCGGCCATTTACGGAGGGGGATTTCATCAAAAACTGCATGATTAAAGTTTGTGACGAAGTTTGCCCAGAAAAAAGGCAACTCTTTTTAAATGTGAGTCTGAGCAGAAACACCATTGCCGAGAGAGTAGACCAGTTGTCCATCAATCTAAAAGAGCAGCTTGTGAAAAAGGGAAAAGATTTTATTGCATATTCCTTGGCTGTGGATGAGAGCACCGACATTTCTGACATTGCCCAGTTGTCAATTTTCATCCGCGGAGTGGACTCCAGCCTAAGCGTGACAGAGGAGTTTTTGGCTTTACGTCCTATGCATGGCACAACTACGGGGCATGATTTGTATGAAGAGGTGTCAAGATGTGTAAATGAGATGGAGCTGCCTTGGGAAAAACTCGTGGGTTTGACAACCGACGGAGCACCTGCGATGTGTGGACACAGGAGCGGACTGGTGGCGAAGATACGGGAAAAGATGCAAGAGGAAAACGCGACAGGTGAGCTGACAGCTTATCATTGTATCATACACCAGGAAGCGTTGTGCGGTAAAGCCTTGAAAATGGAGCATGTAATGAGCATCATCACGCGCACAGTTAACTTTATCAGAGCCAAAGGTTTGAATCACCGCCAGTTCAAGGCATTTCTGACGGAGTTAGAAACGGAGCATGGTGATTTGCCTTATCACACAGAGGTGCGATGGCTAAGCCAGGGAAAGGTGCTTCAAAGATGTTTCGAGCTTCGTGAGGAGATTTGTCTATTCTTGGACAGCAAAGGGAAAGACACAACACAACTCCGAGACGAAATGTTTCTGTGTGAAATGGCTTTTCTGTGTGACATTACGAGTCATCTGAATGCAATAAACTTGCAGCTGCAGGGTCGGGATCGTGTCATCTCTGATATGTACAGTACAGTGAAGGCATTTAAAACCAAACTGACTCTGTGGGAGACGCAGATGCGGAAAGAAAATTTGAGCCACTTTCCCAGCTGCCAGACCATGAAAGAGAAGCTCTCTACCAGTGCGTTCCCGAGCACACAGTTGGCTGATAAAATAGGTATGCTTACCACTGACTTTCGACGCCGATTTGCTGACTTTGAAGCACAAAAAAGCAGGTTGGAACTGCTCGGTAACCCATTTGCTGTTGACGTGGAAAGCTCACCACCAAACCTCCAAATGGAGTTGATTGACCTCCAATGCAATGATGCACTGAGGGAAAAATATGCGGCAGTGGGTGCTGCGGAGTTTGCCCGTTTCCTCCCCGGCACAATGCCCCAGCTGCGCATCCAGGCTGCTCAAACGTTGTCTATGTTTGGCAGCACATACCTGTGTGAACAACTGTTTTCTTTGATGAACCTGAACAAAACATCACACAGAAGTCGACTTACTGCTGAACACCTCCACTCAATTCTGAGGATTTCTTCAGCTCAGAGCCTTACCCCGAACATTGATGAACTTGTGGAAAAGATGGGACACCACCAAGTATCACCCTCAACCTCAAACAAGTGAACATTACTGTGCAATCACATATTTAGAGTTTTTACTCAGTTCAAGTTTAAAAGTTAAAATTTAATATTTGTTTTCACTGCATGTTACTTCTCCTTAAACAAAGTGTTGTTTTTGATTAATAGATTTTTGCACTTTATTTTTTTGTATTTCAATCCAATTATATTTTAAAAATATTTCATTTGAGTGGATGATAGAAAATTGCTATTATTGTTTTTTCTTTGAAGTAAATTTAGCCCACTTTTGCTAAAATAGAAAATATAGTCTACTGATGGTGCCTTGAATACCGGTTTCTTTCATTTAATGTTCATGTTATGGGGATATTTATATAAAGGAAATTTGTCTTTTGTGTCTGTTGAAAATTAAAGATTACTGACAGAGCCATAAGAAAATATTGCTTTATTTATCTGATTGTTTTGTAATATATTTGTTAGGTTTTCAGTAGGTTCAATTAGGTTCACTAGACTATATGCGTCATTTAAAAATTTTTCAATGAACATTCGAACAGTCCGGCCCTCGTCTTGTAGCTGATTTTTTTTATTTGGCCCTCCGTCCATTTGACTTTGACACCCCTGCTTTAGAGTGTTTTCTATCCTAATCTGACAATTATATGCATATTCTAGTTTCTGGGGCTGAGAAATAGGCAGTTTCAAATGGGTACGTTTTTTAGCCAAACGAAAATACTGCCCCCTACACGCAAAAGGTTAAGGACAACAAAGTCAAGTTATTGGAGTGGCCATCACAAAGCCCTGACCTCATCCTATAGAAAATGTGTGGGCAGAACTGAAAAAGCATGTGTGCGCAACGAGGCCTACAATCCTGACTCAGTTACACCAGCTCTGTCAGGAGGAATGGGCCAAAATTCACCCAACTTATTGTGGGAAGCTTGTGGAAGGCTAGCCAAAACGAATGTCCCAAGGTAAACAATTTACCTTGAGTGTATGTAAACTTCTGACCCACTGGGAATGTGATGAAAGAAATACAATCTGAAATAAATCATTCTCTCTACTATTATGCTGCCATTTCACATTCTTAAAATAAAGTGATGATCCTAACTGACCTAAGACAGGGAATTTTTTCAAGGATTAAATGTCAGGAATTGTGAAAATTATTTTAAAAATACGTTTGGCTAAGGTGAATGTAAACTTCAGACTGTAGATACCAGTTACAGTGCCTTGCGAAAGTATTCGGCCCCCTTGAACTTTGCAACCTTTTGCCACATTTCAGGCTTCAAACATAAAGATATAAAACTGTATTTTTTTGTGAAGAATCAACAACAAGTGGGACACAATCATGAAGTGGAACGACATTTATTGGATATTTCAAACTTTTTTAACAAATCAAAAACTGAAAAATTGGGCGTGCAAAATTATTCAGCCCCTTTACTTTCAGTGCAGCAAACTCTCTCCAGAAGTTCAGTGAGGATCTCTGAATGATCCAATGTTGACCTAAATGACTAATGATGATAAATACAATCCACCTGTGTGTAATCAAGTCTCCGTATAAATGCACCTGCACTGTGATAGTCTCAGAGGTCCGTTAAAAGCGCAGAGAGCATCATGAAGAACAAGGAACACACCAGGCAGGTCCGAGATACTGTTGTGAAGAAGTTTAAAGCCGGATTTGGATACAAAAAGATTTCCCAAGCTTTAAACATCCCAAGGAGCACTGTGCATGCAAATCTACCAAGACCTGGCCGTCCCTCTAAACGTTCAACTCATACAAGGAGAAGACTGATCAGAGATGCAGCCAAGAGGCCCATGATCACTATGGATGAACTGCAGAGATCTGCAGCTGAGGTGGGAGACTCTGTCCATAGGACAACAATCAGTCGTATATTGCACAAATCTGGCCTTTATGGAAGAGTGGCAAGAAGAAAGCCATTTCTTAAAGATATCCATAAAAAGTGTCGTTTAAAGTTTGCCACAAGCCACCTGGGAGACACACCAAACATGTGGAAGAAGGTGCTCTGGTCAGATGAAACCAAAATTGAACTTTTTGGCAACAATGCAAAACGTTATGTTTGGCGTAAAAGCAACACAGCTGAACACACCATCCCCACTGTCAAACATGGTGGTGGCAGCATCATGGTTTGGGCCTGCTTTTCTTCAGCAGGGACAGGGAAGATGGTTAAAATTGATGGGAAGATGGATGGAGCCAAATACAGGACCATTCTGGAAGAAAACCTGATGGAGTCTGCAAAAGACCTGAGACTGGGACGGAGATTTGTCTTCCAACAAGACAATGATCCAAAACATAAAGCAAAATCTACAATGGAATGGTTCAAAAATAAACATATCCAGGTGTTAGAATGGCCAAGTCAAAGTCCAGACCTGAATCCAATTGAGAATCTGTGGAAAGAACTGAAAACTGCTGTTCACAAATGCTCTCCATCCAACCTCATTGAGCTCAAGCTGTTTTGCAAGGAGGAATGGGAAAAAAAATTTAGTCTCTCGATGTGCAAAACTGATAGAGACATACCCCAAGCGACTTACAGCTGTAATCGCAGCAAAAGGTGGCGCTACAAAGTATTAACTTAAGGGGGCTGAATAATTTTGCACGCCCAATTTTTCATTTTTTGATTTGTTAAAAAAGTTTGAAATATCCAATAAATGTCGTTCCACTTCATGATTGTGTCCCACTTGTTGTTGATTCTTCACAAAAAAAATACAGTTTTATATCTTTATGTTTGAAGCCTGAAATGTGGCAAAAGGTCGCAAAGTTCAAGGGGGCCGAATACTTTCGCAAGGCACTGTATATTGTCAGGGTACATTAGAATGATTTAGCTAGCTAACAGTTACATACCATACCTAGCCGTTCAGCTTTATCACTGCCCCTCTTCCCTCAACTTTTTAATTACGCCTTGTTGGTCGTTGTGAATTCGTTGTCCTTCTGTATACTCCATGCCAAACTGACAGGGAAGGTCGTTGATTTGTCGGTTCAAACCAGCTCTGAGTCCAGCGTAGCTGCTAATCCCATATTCTTTGGCATTCATGTTTCTCACTGAACCATACAATCCCGTAGAATGATGTTCAACTCCATTTTTGTTCTATTCCCAAACTCACAATGCATCCCTTTTTCTGCACACCAGTCAGTGAATCGGGTAAGTGCCCACTTTGTTTGTTTCACAATGTTCTTTTAGTTTCGGTTTCTCTCAAGTTAATCTAAACGTTTATTTTGTACATGGGCATGTCAAACTACTGTTGATGTAGCCATTTTATCAAGGTGAAAAGTCATAGTCATGGTATACGGTCTCACATAAACACGGCTAAATGCTGTTTTAGCCAATCAGTATCCAGGATCCAAACTACCGGTTTATATATTTGTGTGTGTGTTGTTTTTTAATGTATTTCTTTAAAAAAAAATGAAACCACCCACGAGCCAGATTGTACCCCCGGCCCAGGGGCAGTATGTTTGACACCCCTGATTTAGACAATCTCTCTGTCTCTCTTTTTCTGCTTTATTGTTAGATGGAGGATAGGTTTCACCAGGGCGCTTTAAAAACACTTACTACAGATGACATTTGTGTGCAAGAATGTACCAATTATGGAATTGCTGCCACAAACACACACACATCAAAAGGATGTTCAAGGCATTGCTTCTTACTGTCTGGAGGCCTGTAGCATTGTCATTTGTTTTTCATCGTCAAGTGGAACTCTAATTTACAATGAGTATACCAAACATTAGGAACACCTTCCTAATATTGAGCTCAGAACAACCTCAATTTGTCCAGGCATGGAACCTACAAGGTGTCGAGTGTGTTCAGCAGGGATGCTGACCCATGTTGACTCCAGTGCTTCCCACAGTTGTATCAAGTTAGCTTAATGTCCTTTGAGTTTTGGACCAGTCTTGATACATATGGGAATCTGTTGAGCGTGAAAAACCCAGCAGCGTTGCGGTTCTTGACACAAACCGGTGTACCTGGAACCTACTACCATACCCCGTTCAAAGGCACTTAAATATTTTGTCTTGTCACTTCTTTAACCTGTCTCCTACCCTTCATCTACACTGATTGAAGTGGATTTAACAAGTGACATCAATAAGGGATCATTCACCTGGTCAGTCTATGTCATGGAAAGAGCAGGTTTTCTTAATGTTTAGTACACTCAGTTCTCAATTTCTAGTTTAGATTATTTGTGTATTGTATTTGTGAGACATTCTACTACACTGTTGGAGCTAGAGACATAAGCATTTCACTGCACCTTCCATAACACCTGCAAATCTGTGTACGCGAACAATAATCTTTGATTTGATTTGGAAAGTAATCAGTCCCTGTATCTGATGTTAACAACATTAGAATGCCCCCAGGCCTCCCTATGAAGCCTGTAGTCCTCTAATGAATGCATATACCGCTGGCTGACTGCTTGCCTTGGCACTTTGCCATCTCCACATCGACTTTCTCCATTTCACTCCTGTCCCACAGGGGGCTCTTTTCTCCTCCTCCTGGCTCTATCCCCACATCTCTTCTCTTCCTCCACCCCCTTTCCCTTCTGTGCTTCTTCTCCCTCTGTTTGACAAACAACAGAAAGTGCTCTCAATCCTTTTTAACCAAGTTAATTAAAAGCAGATTAAGTTGATAACATCATCGGATGTGGAATAAAAAAAAAGAAAGAAGAAATGGGGGAGGAAGAGAGTGAGATAGTTGCAGGCAGAGTGCTGGCGGGCTGACGGTAACGGTACTGCAGGAGGGAGGGAGCAGCCGGTTTCGATTGCTTTACTCTCCCAGCTGTTTACATGCAGACACACAATGTCTCCTAGTTCCGCTGCTCTGCATGCATCCCCAGGCCTCGTTCTCTCTCACACAGATACATCCTGGCTTGGGTGTTATTTACGTTTAATGGTTTATCTGATTGGGAGTCCTCATATGTCCTCGGTTAGCTGTGAGACGTGACTGCCACCATCCAGCACCACGCCACTCCCCCGTGTGAATGCAGGGTATTAGAGAAAGGAAGGCAGGAACAGAATCAGCCATTCTCCCTGAGTCTCTGAGCATGTCTGGCATGTAATTCTGGCTGATTGGCATGTGACAGTAAGACTTCAAGGAGAGCCACGAAGCTCACAAATGCTTTGGCATGTTTTTTTATACTCTGCCTGAATAAGGGCCTTTGGAATGCCGATTGACTTCAGGATGAGAATAGTCTAGCCATAAAAAGCCTCCATTGTGTCTCCCTTGAGAAGAGTATTTTTTTCATTCATCCTTTTTCCCTCCAAACATCAGTCTTTTCTGTTCCGGGATCCTGCCAAGTGTGTTGAGGAATCCTGTTTGTGGACAAAGTATTGAGACTTTATTTTATTATTTTGGTAGCAGTCCAGCTGAATAAATAATAGTTGTTTGTATGAATTGAAGTGGAAATAACCGTAATCTAGTCCTGTGGCGACTGAAAGGTCATCCCGGAGGAGCAGCTGAAAGCTCAGCTAATACAGCCCCTAAACAACACTGTTTTATAAATGAGGCCTTTGTTGCAGGTTCTGTAGCATCTGTTGATGGCCGTGTTTCTATGCCCAGAATGTATAAAGAGGTACAGCAGCAATCTCTATTTGGTCTCCACATGTTCTCTGTGTCTAGCTGGGTGGCTGGCATTAGCTAAAAGGCAGGTTTGGTGTGAGCTGCGTGTCCATGCCATCTCAGTGTTATCAGGACACCCTGTGCATGGCAATGTTAGACCAGGGCTTACAGTATTTAAACCACCCTCTCCTCTGTAGTGATTCTTATTCCACAGCAGCAGTGGTTCTCGCTCTAGTGTTAAACTTTCTCCGAGGGCTCACTGTGAGATCCCATTATTTATATCTTAAATCTGACTGCAGGACTTTCACTCAGATAGGACAGGACTTTTTCTCCCTCTTACTTCAGAGAAGAAAGTTGTGTGCTTGCTGCACCGATGTGCTAGACGCTGGAGCAAACCCACAAACAGCTTAGTCCTCTATCCCATCTCACCTTTATGGGATAAATATGACAAGGCCATTTTCCTAGGGACGTTTGTTTTACTGTCCCACTCATGACTTAACCAAGAGCATCGTTCATCAATCAGACAGCCGTCCTGTAACTGACTTCACGGCTACTACAATATACACTGCTCAAAAAAATAAAGGGAACACTAAAATAACACATCCTAGATCTGAATGAATGAAATATTATTATTAAATACTTATTTCTTTACATAGTTGAATGTGCTGACAACAAAATCACGCAAAAATTATCAATGGAAATCAAATTTATCAACCCATGGTGGTCTGGATTTGGAGTCACACTCAAAATTAAAGTGGAAAACCACACTACAGGCTGATCCAACTTTGATGTAATGTCCTTAAAACAAGTCAAAATGAGGCTCAGTAGTGTGTGTGGCCTCAACGTGCCTGTATGACCTCCCTACAACGCCTGGGCATGCTCCTGATGAGGTGGCAGATGGTCTCCTGAGGGATCTCCTCCCAGACCTGGACTAAAGCATCCGCCAACTCCTGGACAGTCTGTGGTGCAAGCGGATGGAGGATGGAGCGAGACATGATGTCCCAGATGTGCTCAATTGGATTCAGGTCTGGGGAACGGGCGGGCCAGTCCATAACATCAATGCCTTCCTCTTGCAGGAACTGCTGACACACTCCAGCCACATGAGGTCTAGCATTGTCTTGCATTAGGAGGAACCCAGGGCCAACCGCACCAGCATATGGTCTCACAAGGGGTCTGAGGATCTCATCTCGGTACCTAATGGCAGTCAGGCTACCTCTGGCGAGCACATGGAGGGCTGTGCGGCCCCCCAAAGAAATGCCACCCCACACCATGACTGACCCACCGCTAAACCGGTCATGGAGTATGTTGCAGGCAGCAGAATGTTCTCCACGGCGTCTCCAGACTCTGTCACGTCTGTCACATGTGCTTAGTGTGAACCTGCTTTCATCTGTGAAGAGCACAGGGCGCCAGTGGCGAATTTGCCAATCTTGGTGTTCTCTGGCAAATGCCAAACGTCCTGCACGGTGTTGGGCTGTTAGCACAACCCCCACCTGTGGACGTCGGGCCCTCATACCACCCTCATGGAGTCTGTTTCTGACCGTTTGAGCAGACACATGCACATTTCATTTGTGGCCTGCTGGAGTTCATTTTGCAGGGCTCTGGCAGTGCTCCTCCTGCTCCTCCTTGCACAAAGGCGGAGGTAGCGGTCCTGCTGCTGGGTTGTTACCCTCCTACGGCCTCCTCCACGTCTCCTGATGTACTGGTAGCGCCTCCATGCTCTGAACACTACGCTGACAGAAACAGCAAACCTTCTTGCCACAGCTCGCATTGATGTGCCATCCTGGATGAGCTGCACTACCTGATCCACTTGTGTGGGTTGTAGACTCCGTCTCATGCTACCACTAGAGTGAAAGCATCGCCAGCATTCAAAAGTGACCAAAACATCAGCCAGAAAGCATAGGAACTGAGAAGTGGTCTGGTCACCACTTGCAGAACAACTCCTTTATTGGGGGTGTCTTGCTAAATGCCTATAATTTCCACCTGTTGTCTATTCCATTTGCACAACAGCATGTGAAATGTATTGTCAATCAGTGTTGCTTCCTAAGTGGACAGTTTGATTTCACAGAAGTGTGATTGACTTGGAGTTACATTGTGTTGTTTAAGTGTTCCCTTAATTGTTTTGAGCAGTGTACATTGGATATTCCTACATACAGACATGATTATCACATTACCACATAATGATGAATGACATTTACCATCATTGAAAGCATGTTACATTGTGTAAAAATTCTACCAATTTAGAGCATATTTGATGCTCTAAAATACTGCTATTAGTTTTGCAGTTTTTTCACAGTCCTTTTGGCTGCTTAGGTATAATGTACTGTAATTTTCTCCATTTACTGACACATTAAGACCAATGTGCTGCTTCAGTAACAAAGCCTGTAATTATCAACAATGGAAATTACTGTTTTGCCCAAAATATGCCAGACAGAACAATTTTATACACTATGGAAAGTTTGACCTCACTAGAAATGTTAAAAACTCTTGCTTGAATATCCTTCTCCAGTAAAACATGTAATTTATGAATTCAATACTTGTGGTTATAAGGAAATTATGGTTATAAGGAAATTATTATTATTACATAAAGTATGCCTTTTTTATGCTGTTTTTACTTAGACCCCTGTTTATTCACTGTGTTTTTACATTGCTCTAATTCCTGAGGGGTATACTTCGGTGCAAGCTAGATCTACTCAGGGTTTTGTAAAGCTAACCAGCTTCAGTTAGCTTCACATTCCAGCTCAGGCTTCATCCATACTAACTGAAGCTGGTTAGCTTTAGAAAACCCTGAGTAGCTCTTTCATTAGGCCTCAACTCGTGGCTCAGGTACTTCATTCAGGATAAATAGTTAGCCCTGAGTTAGCCTGCCCTGGAGCAGGTTAGTCCTGAAGGATTCGTTGCCATATAAATTTACCTGACTAAAAGGTGAACCACATTCATATGACTGGCTATCCCGAGTTGACTAAAAGTTACTTTGCTAACCCAAACCTTATTCGTAGGATATACCTCTGGGCAAGAGCTTCAAAACAATTCTGAATACAAACAACTAGTGTTACCCGCTCCTGCATACATATTAGAGGGTAGATCATACATGGCACAATCGCCACACCAACCTTGAAATGACATTGATTTAATAGTCCAGATAAAATACTTTATCAGTATTCACTGTTGGTTTCGAGAATTCCAACACTCTCTTTTGAGATCAAAGCACATACAAAGGCCTATTGACTGATAAGTCACTCTCATCTGACCTCTCTAAATTGCTTCTGGTCCGCATTTCTTTTGTCCTGTGGTTCAACCTGCAGCAGGGCTTCGGCTCTGGAGAGTAGTGCTGTAGGACCCAGATTAAACTCCAGGTTGACACTGTAATGTGTTGTACGCCATCGGATTGATTTAGTCACATCTCGGGCCCGAGATTTTGTTTTTTCTTTCCCCCTCACATAGTGGTTGATTTATTTATTTGCTCAGGTATCTGGTTATAAGTACAGGTTTTGTGAAAGGCACAATGAAGAGGAGATGGGGAGAGGGAGACCTTGAGTGGCCTCATTTCTTTCTATTGACAGAGTGGTAACCGGTGATCGATTGTAGATGCCTGGGCTGCAGCAACCACCACTCACTCACTCACTCACTCACTCACTCACTCACTCACTCACTCACTCACTCACCCACTCAATCTTCATTTCTCTCTCTCTTACTCTTTCTCTCTGTCTCCATTTCTCTCTCTCTTACTCTTTCTCTCTGTCTCCCTCTCTCATTGGATAGTCTCTTTTCAGAACAGACTGTGTTTGTGACATTTTTCTTGCTGTAATGATTCACACTTTAGTGGCTGCTGGCTTCGCTATGACCTGTTGGCATTTCATTCACAACTGGATATTTGTGCATAGCTGTGGAATCACAATTCATGAGCTAGGTGTTGTGGTATGATTAATAAATGCATTGATCATGCAAAAATGCATTTCCTGAGCAGTCCATGTTATAGAAGGCAGTACAGACCCAAGGGGTTCAACTCTTCTGAGTCCTGTCCTCCTCCATCATTTTCTCTAAAAGGCTCTTAATGGATGATTCGTAATTCTCACTGACAGGCCGCACCTCACCAGACCAGTCCATGTACTTACTGTACCTTTCCATTGTGCCTCCCAACCATTCCAGAACTACATGCCCCTATGGCTGTGCCAATGTAATGTTTCCTGGAGCTGGTGCTCTTATGGAGTCAGGCCTGCTGCCTGTAGGACATGCACAGATTCATCTGGTGATACTGATTTTCAAAAGAAAATGGACTCGGACAGGGGACAAATTATTTAATTAGGTATCTGCAAGTCCACTTCTTACCACAACAAATTCCCTGCTAAAAGGGAAAATTGAATTTTTGGTTCTTTGGCCCTCTATCTAAATACAATCTCATTTGATGTCCAGAAAGCTTTAAGGGATGTCTGACTTAAAAAACACAAGGCGTAATGTAATTTACCTTATGGGATTATTTATGATATATGTCCAATTTGTTTAGAATAATGGAGGTTATTAGAGGTCCAGCTTGTTGTTAAGTAGTGTATCCTTTCTCAACAGATGGGCTCTTAGAAACACAATGAGTCTCTCTAGCTGCACACCTTCTTGAAATCCCTTTTCGTATTTCCATCCATGAAACACACCACATCCTATGACTAGTGGCCTGTGTGGGCTTGTCACTCAGTGTCACAGTGGTTCAAGGCTGGTTTCACACCATTTGATTGGAAGATGTCACAATGGCTTTAACATTGTTGTCTTTTGTCTCTGTCTATTTTGAGAGCTCCCCGAGCCCTCTTCACTGGACCCACTGCTGGGCTCGAGTACCACGTGTCTGCAGAGAGAGCTGGTCTGTCTGTGTGTCAACCTGCAGACACAAAGAGGGGCTGCTGGAGAGGGGAAGTGACTGAGAGACACCCGATTAAGTCCTGACACTCAAACTTGTGCTGTGTCTTCTCCCTCTGTAACTAACTGAGCTTTTTTGCTGCCCTGCAGCAACCCTACCTCCATCCCTCCACAGTGCAGCTTAGCTCTTCTTTGCTCCTGTCTGCTCTGGTTGGCTTCACTCTCACCTAAACCCCCCTCCCTACCCACCCGTGTCCTGCCCCCTGACATCCGCCATCCCACGTCTGTCACAAGGGTTTCCCTTTCTCTGTGCAACATTACCTGTGTACCGCCGAAGGGCGATTAGCACACAGCAGTGAAGCAAAGTACATCATTCATGACTGGCTGGGTTTTGGCCACGGCACTGGAGAGTCTGAGGGGAACTGCTTAGAATGCTATCGTCCTACATTGGTGGAATACATGACTGCAACACTGTTTCCCCTGCTATAACCTCTCACATTAGACTACTGCAACACTGTTTCCCCCTCCATAACCCCTCATATTAGACTACTGCAACACTGTTTCCGTGCCATAATATATAAAGATGACGCCGAAGAACATGGCTAACGTTTTACAATCGCCCAACCAATTGTGCAATTTTGTCTTAAAAACATTGCTTGTTGTTTGTGTAACTTAATTTTTTACTTATTGTGTACATAATGTTGCTGCTACCGTCTCTCTTCTGACCGAAAATAACTTCTGGACATCAGAAAAGCGATTACTCACCACGGACTGGAAGAAACTTTTTCCTTTAGGTATAGGGGGCAGCATTTTCACTTTTGGATAAATAGCGTGCCCAATTTCAACTTCCTGCTACTCATGCCAAGAATATAAGATATGCATATTATTAGTAGATTTGGATAGAAAACCCTCTGAAGTTTCTAAAACTGTTTGAATCATGTCTGTGAGTATAACAGAACTTATGTAGCAGGCAAAACCCAGAGGACTAACGGTTCAGAATTTTTTTGGGGAGGTCTCTGTCTGTTCACTGGGTTCTCATTGGCAAATGATATTTCTTAGGAACTTGTTTTCAGTTCCTACCGCTTCCACTGGATGTCACCAGTCTTTGGAATTTGGTTGAGGTTATTCATTTATGCAATGAAGAATTAGGGCCATTCTGGAAAAGGGTAACGCTGTTGAGAGTTGGCCAAGACTTGAAAAGTAGCATTAGATTCTTCTCGTCCTCTATTGAAAACAGATAGACCCATCTTCAATTTGATCGATTTATTAACGTTTAAAAATACCTAAAGTTGTATTACAAAAGTCGTTTGAAATATTTTGGCAAAGTTTATAGGCAACTTTTGAAATATTTTTTAGTGACGTTGCGCATTTTGGAAGCTGTTTTTTTCTGGATCAAATGCTTCAAATAAATTTACATTTTGGATATATATGGACGGAATTAATCGAACAAAAGGACCAATTGTGATGTTTATGGGACATATTGGAGTGCCAACAAAATAATCTCGTCAAAGGTAAGGCATGTTTTATATTTTATTTCTGTGTTTTGTGTATCGCCTGCAGGGTTGAAATATGCTACCCTCTTTGTTTACTGTTGTGCTATCATCAGATAATAGCTTCTTATGCTTTCGCCGAAAAGCCTTTTAAAAATCTGACATGTTGGCCGGATTCACAACGAGTGTAGCTTTAATTGAGCATCTTACATGTGTGATTTAATGAAAGTTTGATTTTTATATACATATATTTGAATTTGCCACGCTGCATTTTCCCTGGTTTTTGGCCAGGTGGGACGCAAGCGTCCCCTATACCATAAGAAGTTAATGAGTCCGACGAGAAGGATATCCTGCTGTCACTGGAACAGGCCCAGATCCATGTCTTTTGCGTGAAGAAAAGACGCCGGAAAAGGGGATGCAGATCGGGGATCCTTCTGAGAAGCCTGAGACGAGCGAGCAAACTCCCAACGCCTTCCAGTGTCCTTGCTAACGTACAATCGTTAGAAAATAAAATTGATTACCTTCTATTAAGATTATCCTACCAACGGGACATTAAAAACTGTAACATCTTATGTTTCACCGAGACATGGCTGAACGAAGAAACAGACAAAATAGAGCTGGCAGGATTTTCCATGCACCGGCAGAACAGAGACGCTACCTCTGGTAAGACGAGAGGTGGGGGTGTGTGCCTTTTTGTCAATACCAGCTGGTGCGTGATGTCTAATATTAAAGAAGTCTCGATATCCCAACCAGAAGCCATGGATTACAGGCAACATTCGCATTGAGCTAAAGGCTAGAGTTGCCGCTTTCAAGGAGTGGGAGACTAATCCGGATGCTTATAAGAAATCCCGCTATGCCCTCAGAAGGTCCATCAAACAAGCAAAGCGTCAATACAGGATTAAGATTGAATCCTACTTCACCGGCTCTGACGCTCGTCAGATGTGGCAGGGCTTGAAAACTATTACAGACTACAAAGGGAAACCCAGATGCGAGCTACCCATTGATGCGAGCCAACTAGACAAGCTAAATGCCTTTTATGCTCGCTTCGAGGCAAGCAACACTGAAGCATGCACAAGAGCACCAGCTGTTCTGGATGACTGGCTACCGGGAGCATTATCACACAATGGGAACAAAACCTTTAAACAGGTCAACATTCACAAAGCCGCTGGGCCAAACGGTGACCATGCGTGCGTGAACCAATTGCCAAGTGTCTTCACTGACATTTTCAACCTCTCCCTGACCGAGTCTCTCCCTCTCCCTGACCACCATCGTCCCTGTGCCTAAGGAAGTGAAGGTAACCTGCTTAAATTATTACTGCCCTGTGACACTCATGTCAGTAGCCATTAAGTGCTTTGAAAGGGTGGTAATGGCTCACATCAGCGGCATCCTCCCGAACACCCTAGACCCACTCCAATTCGCATACCGTCCCAAAGAGATCCACAGGTGACGCAATCTCAATCGCACTCCACACCACCCTTTCTCACCTGGACAAAAGGAACACCTATGTGAGAATGCCGTTCATCGACTACAGCTCAGCGTTCAACACCATAGTGCCCACAAAGCTCATCGCTAAGCTAAGGACTCAGGGACTAAACACCTTCCTCTGCAACTGGATCCTGGACTTCCTGATTGGCCGCCCTCAGGTTGTAAGAGTAGGCAACAACACGTCTGCCACGCTGATCCTTAACACTGGGGCCCCTCGTGTGTGTACTTAGTCCTCTCCTGTATTCCCTGTTCACCCACGACTGTGTGGTCGAACACGACTCCAACACCATCATTAAGAATGCTGACGACACAACAGTGGTAGGCCTGATCACTGACAACGATGGCCTACAGGGAGGAGGTCAGTGAACTGGCAGTGGGGAGCCAGGACAACAACCTCAATGTGAGCAAGACAAAGGAGCGGATCGTGGACTACAGGAAAAGGTGGGCTGAACAGGCCCCCGTTTACAGCCCCGTCGATGTTGTGGAGCGGGTCGAGAGTTCCAAGTTCCTTGGTGTCCACATCACCAACGAACTATCATGGTCCAAACATACCAAGACAGTCGTGAGGGCACAACAATACCTTTTCCCCCTCAGGAGACTCAAAAGATTTGGCATGGGCCCCCAGATCCTCAAAAGGTTCTACAGCTGCACCATTGAGAGCATCCTGACCGGTTGCATCACCACCTGGTATGGCAACTGCTCTGCATCTGACCATAAGGTGCTAAAAAGGGTAGTGCGAATGAACTAGTACATCACTGGGACCAAGCTTCCTGCCATCCAGGAAGGCGGTGTCAGAGGAAAGCCCGTAAAATTGTCAAACTCCAGTTGCTCAAGTTAGACTGTTTTCTCTGCTACTGCACCGCAAGCTGTACCGGAGCGCCAAGTCTTGCATCCAAAAGGCTCCTTAACCTCACTAGGGGACATGGGATGGTAGCGTCCCACCTGGCCAACATCCAGTGAAATTGCAGAGCGCCAAATTCAAAATCAGAAATACTCATTATAATAATTAATAAAACATACAAGTGTTATACATCGGTTTAAAGATGAACTTCTTGTTACTCCAACCACGGTATCAGATTTCAAAAAGGCTTTACGGTGAAAGCATAAAATGCAATTATCTGAGAACAGCGCCCAGCAGACAATTCAGTTACCAGCCAAGTAGAGGAGTTACACAAGTCAGAAATAGCAATACAATTAATCACTTACCTTTGATGATCTTTGTAGTATCCTTAACCTTTTGTGTGTAGGGGCAGTATTTTAGTTTTTGGCTAAAAAAACGTACCCATTTGAAACTGCCTATTTCTCAGCCCCAGAAACTAGAATATGCATATAATTGTCAGATTAGGATGGAAAACACTTTAAAGTTTCCAAAACTGTAAAAATATTGTCTGAGTATAACAGAACTGATATTGCAGGCGATATTGCAAGAAAATCCAACCAGACCTATGCATGCCTATCCTCCATTTAAAGGGATATCAACCAGATTCCTTTTTCTATGGCTTCCCTAAGGTGTAAACAGTCTTTAGACATAGTTTCAGGCTTTTATTTTGAAAAATTAGCGTGAGGATTGATTATAAAAAACGTTTGACATGTTTCTGTGGACATTATGGATATTATTTGGAATTTTCATCTGCGTTGTGGTGAACGCTCTTTCCGCTCTTTGGGTATAAAAATAATCTTTATGGAACAAAAGGAACACTTGTTGTGTAACTGGGAGTCTCATGAGTGAAAACATCCGAAGATCAAAGGTAAACGGTTAATTTGATTGCTTTTCTGATTTTCGTGACCTAGCTACTTAATGCTTAGTGTACATAATGTTTTGCTATGCTATCGATAAACTTAAACGCTTGGATTGCTTTCGCTGTAAAGCATAATTTCAAAATCTGAGATGACTGGTGGATTAACAAAAGGCTAAGCTGTGTTTTGCAATATTGCACTTGTGATTTCATGAATATGAATATTTTTTAGTAATATTATTGGACTGTGGCGCTATGCTATTCAGCGGTTGCTGACGAAAATGATCCCGCTAACGGGATGGGTAGCGTCAAGAAGTTAAAGGCTTCTTAGAGTTACAACTCATGAGACTTAAGTACAGTTTAGTATTTAATTGTAACTTAGAATTACATTCTTTGATGCACCTGACTTAAACTACCTGATGCTTTCTTAATCGTAGTTATATAGGCAGACATAGGAAATAGCTACAGATAGCGGAAAGCAAACCTCCGTCTTGAGTCAATACTGCCATCTATTGGTAAACATAAATATACCAGGTTACTACAATATTGATATGGTTGCACTCACAAGACTCCCATTTACTTAATAAATGTTTGTTTTGTTCGATAAAGTCCCTCTTTATATCCAAACACCTCCATTTTGTTCGCGCGTTTTGTTCAGTTGTCCACAGGCTCAAACGTAGTCACAACAGGCAGACGAAAAATCCCAATAGTATCCGAAAAGTTCATAGAAACATGTCAAACAATGTTTATAATCAATCCTCTGGTTGTTTTTAGCCTAAATAATCTACAATATTTCAACCGGACAATAACGTTGTCAATTTAAAAGGTAAACAAGAAAGGCGCGTTCTCGATCGTGCGCATGAAAAAGCTCTGGGACACTGCAGTGTCCACTCATTCAGAGAGGTCTATTTCTAAAGACTGTTGACATCTAGTCGAAGCCATAGGAATTGCAATTTGATCCTAAGTAAATGGATACTGTAATGGCATTCAATAGAAAACTACAAACGTAAAAAATCCCAATTCCTGGATTGATTTTTCTCAGGTTTTCGCCTGCCAAATCAGTTATGTTATACTCACAGACATTATTTTAACAGTTTTGGAAACTTTAAGAGTGTTTTCTATCCAGATCTACCAATTAAATGCATGTCCTAGGTTCTGGGCCTGAGTAGCAGGCAGTTTACTTTGGGCACACTTTTCATCCGGAGGTGAAAATAGTGCCCCCTGCCCTAGTGAAGTTAACAGCTTCTACCCCCAAGCCATTAGACTGCTAAACAATTCATAAAAATCGTCACCGGAAAATTGACATTGCTGTTTGTTTGTTACCTAAAATTGACATCGCTGTTTGTTTGTTACCTATGCATAGTCACTTTGCCCTCACCTACATGTACAGAATACTTCATCTAGCCTGCACCCCTGCACACTGACTCAGTACCAGTGCCCCCTGTATATAACCTCGTTATTGTTATTCTTATTGTTTTACTTTTTATTATTACTTTTTATTTTAGCCTACTTGGTAACTATTTTCTTCTCGCTGAACTGCGTTGTTGGTTAAGGGCTTGTAAAGTAAGCATTTCATGGTAAAGTCTACACTTGTTGTATTGATAACCCCTCACAGACTACTGCAACACTGTTTCCCACTCCATAACCCCTCACATTAGTGCCATAAAAGAGAGAAGATGATGTGTGCTGGTTTTGTTTGTCAAGGATGAACAGAAATTACCCAAAAATGTATGGACTTTTATACCTACACAATGGTCAGATTATTTGTTTGCAGTATGTGATCTATACGGTAAGAGAGCTTCGTAAACGGTTTATTAGATTGTTGGGTTTGAATAGTGTGAAAAGACACAACATATTTGGTAAGAATCACAAAAATGGGTACAAAATCAAGGTCCTAGTTCTCCGGATCCATGGGATGACCCAACTCTGACGTTACCCCATTGAAGTTGACATTTAAAATGGTTAAGATACGGGTTAAGGTTAGCGTTAAGGTTAGGGTTAGGATTTAGTGTGGGGATGTCCCAAGGATCCCGATCCAGTAGCCTACAGTACATTGGGTGTACAATTTTCAATAGCAGCATTATTTAATCTGCAGTACTTTTCTGCTACTTATTCTGTTCCAACAATATTTACATATTCATTTTATCTTCTGATTATAATTATTATGTCTAGCTAAATGCAATCTATAAGCTTCCAAAATGTAAGTAGGATAATTTAGCTGTCCCATAACACGATCTGATGGAATGGCTTGTCCTGTACTTTGTAAAAACTCAAGAGTGCTTTGAGTGAATGTTGGAAAAATATCTTTGTTCCTTTCTAAACATAGCAATGTGAAGGCAAAGAGGACTCAGACCACAAAATAGGTCAAGTGAACTGAGTTATTTTGCTTTTTCTTACCCCAGAGTTCACTGTAAAGAAGACTGAGATCTGTTATTTTTAAACTGGATATTATGTGAAAACACCCTCAATGTTCAGTTAATTAGAGTTCAGTTGACTCAGTACTCAAGTTAGGCACTACGCCAAGTAATTTATTACATCCTTTTTACATCCACAGCATTTGCCAGCCCTCTCAGACTGTAGGAGGGAGGAGGATTTGTGCCAGGCATTTTCTTTGGCATACCTGTTTATACACCTGGTTTAAGGCAGCTTATCAGAGTTAAAGGTGGCATCCCCATCTTCTCAACAACATGCCCTGGCAGTTTAAGCTTCCTTGTAATGGTTTAGAGGGGATTGAACAGTGCAGCCTGCTCTCTCTTTTCCATTGCCCCGAATCATTCCCTCCCACCTGCCATCCCTTTTCTGTGCCACGGTTAAAAACAAGAAATAAGTCCTCAAGACCCTCTTTACTTATTAATCTCAGTTAAAGATTTATGAGAGATGCCCTAGAGGGGCTGGCCCTCCTCTACTGTCCCTGTCCTAGAATTAGTCGAGAGTAAGGCTGAGGCACCGACCAACCAATGCAGCTCTCCATAATCACTACAGCAGAGGCCAGCATGGAAGCTTTAGGGTCCTGCTCTGTTAGCTGAGTGGGAAGCCACTGCCAGCCCCCATGCCAGTCCCTAGCAGACTGGCTGGGAATGTGTTGGCAGTGGTACCTCTACTCCATCCACACACACACTAACTCACTATATCTCACTCATTTCATCCTGCTTAATATAGTCCTGCCCGGATGCAAATTCTGGAAATATGACCTCGGCAAAAAATAAAACATTATGTGGACTGGAGAATGTGTATTACTTTCTGATGAAATACTGTATACAGAGAGCACCACAGGAATAATATGTAAGCAGTAAGAAATGTTAATATGACATGATGCTGTGCTCTCCATTCACTTAAGTCTTTACACTCTGGTATAAGTGACAATGTAATGGCCAAGTAAGAGGATTTAGCATTAATTCTTCATCTATTATTAGTAGTATATTAGCCAATTTAACTCCCTAAAGCTCCACATTGCATCTAATTCCAAACTAATTGAGTTTCCATCAAAGAAAAATAATGATATGCCTCACATACAACAGGAAAGGGCCTCAACGGGCCTCAGGAGGTTGGTTTGCTGTGCACAGAATCATGGCTGTTTCCCCAACGACCTTGTCCTAAAGAGATATAGAATATATAGTAGTGCAAGTATAAAGCAGAATAACATGGAAAACAGTCATGCCAGTTCCCTGTAGGAAAACAGCCTGGCTGGATGTTCATTACCATTTTAATTGGTTATTTAAAGATATAAACAATTATAGACATCTTAAATAAATGTTTAAACACTTTCTTGTTCTGCAAAACAGCCATATAGTGCACTATACCCGGTGCTCTTCAGTCTGGTTCTCCTGCTCTGTTTTGAAAGGCAGTTTGATCTGGAGAGAGAACATTAAAATAAAATAGTATTTTACATACACATATTTAGCAGATGTTTTTGCAGGTGTAGTGAAATGCTTGTGTTCATAGCTCCAATTGTGCAGTAGTATCTAACAATTCACAACAATGCACACAAATCTAAAAGTAAAAGAATGGAACTAAGAAATATATAAATATTAGGATGAGCGATGTCGGAGTGGCATTGACTAAAATATAGTAGAATAAAATACAGTATATACATATGAAATGAGTAAAGCAGCATGTAAACATTATTAAAGTGACTAGTGTTCCATTATTAAAGTGATCAGTGATTCTATGTGCAGTACCAGTCAAAAGTTTGGACACACCTATTCATTCAAGGGCTTTTCTTTATTTTGTACATTTTTTTTTTACATTGTAGAATAATAGTGAAGACATCAAAATGATGAAATAACGCATGGAATCATGTAGTAACCAAAAAAAGTGTTAAACAAATCCAAATATATTTTAGATTCTTCAAGGTATCCACTCTTTACCTTGATGACAGCTTTGCACACTCTTTTCATTCTCTCAACCATCTTCATGAGGAATGCTTTTCTAACAGTCTTGAAGGAGTTCCCACATATGCTGAGCACTTGTTGGCTCCTTTTCCTTCACTCTGCAGTCCAACTCATCCCAAACCATCTCCATTGGGTTGAGGTTGTGTGATTGTGGAGGCCAGGTACTCTGATGCAGCACTCCATCACCCTCATTGGTCAAATAGCTCTTACACTGCCTGGAGGTGTGTTTTGGGTCACTGTTCTGTTGAAAAACAAATGATAGTCCCACTAAACTGAATCTTCTGTATGTTTACTGTTGCCTTGAATTTCTAACCCACAATATCTGGTTATGGCTACATGCTTAATTTCTTTAACTGACTATGTATAATGAAAGCATATTGCTGAAGCTACAAATGAGGAAAGCACATACTGAAGTCTATGAATTAAGAATGGCTAACAGTCCAACTCCATTTGATTAAGTGTGGTGTTTTTTTGAGAGCAAAAGCTAAAGATTTTTGTTGCCGTGAGGTGAAAGTTGGCAAAAGCATTATCAATGGCATGCTAAACCCAAAACCACGTCACTTTGAAACTGAAAATGGAACAAAACTATGGAATATCAATTATAGAGGGATCCCCTTTGTTCTCAGAACCAAGGTGACAAAGTAAAAGGCTCCCTCTCTATTGGAAACATGTTCAGACGGAGTGAGAAGCTGAGCACTTTAGATGCTCTTCAAACAGAGAAGGGAACAAACAGATGAATGACCTTGTCCCACACCCCTCTGGCTCTTTTATAGAGAGATCTGAAGACTGTCCACAACCATCTCCAAGTCCGACATGGGACATGGGAGTGTCCCATGAGTGTCTGTCCAAAGAGGACATGGACTGCTAATGGAGAGAGAAAATTCATAAGAATAAAAACAAATGTTATACTGGATCAGAGTTGTATTTCTTTTGTATGCTTTAAAGTAGACCCTTGGCTTTTCCCAGGGTCTTGCCTTTCTGCAGCCACTTGCACTCAATGGGGGTTTGAGACTAGTATGACTAGTATTAAAGCCTGACTGGTAACCTAATTACTTAACATCCAAACCTTGTATGAGTGGAAGTATTGTTGCCAAGTGCACAGTGAAATGTCTTGCAAAGTTTTAATGGAACAGCCTTCATTGTTGATCCAACCTCTTTCATAATGACTGTAATTGATGCAGATAATATCCACACACACACACAGAGAGAGAGAGAGAGAGAGAGAGAGAGAGAGAGAGAGAGAGAGAGAGAAAGCTACTGAAACCAGATGGTTGTTATGTTTAACTGGATGACTTTCAGTTTACTGTTCAACAATACAGCCAAAACCAATTTCCTGTGATACCTCTATGAAGTAATGTAGCTTGATGGTTTATTTTGGATGACCTAAACAGGTCAGTGAGTCAGGATTGGTATGGGACACAAGTTTGTACGGAACACAAGCTCATCAAACATTCATTCCCCTTTGATTTAAAACATTGTTTTGCAGTTCCAATGATTTTCTCAGCTATTCTTGTGGACAAACAGTTTCTCTTTTCTCTGTGCCATTAACTAGAGGTGCCATTAATGCTTGCATGTCAAAAGGAATACTCATCATGACGGTGTGCGTTGACTCTGCTATTGACTGATTCAGGAACAGATCTAATTGGTCATTGAGACATGGCTGAATTGGAGTAATGGTGACGGAGTCTCTGCATCTGCAGTCATTCCTGTTATGAGGTTCTTGAGGAAGATGGACATTCTGACTGGTTGGATGTGGCTATGTTCTCTGGACAAAGCCACTGGAGAGCTAGAAGAGCGCCCTCCCTCTCTCTCTCTCTAGAGCTGAGCATTAATGAGAGGAAAAGCCTCTCAATGTTTAATGAAGGGCCTTTTAATTTTTAAGGAGTCGAGAGTAATTGTTGTGTAACCACAACCCACTTGTCTTAATTATTTGGGTGGTATTGGAGGATGGATGCAGTGCAGACAGAGCAGGATGGAGAAGAGAGGGGTATGGATGGAGAAGAGAGGGGTATGGATGGAGAAGAGAGGGGTATAGATGGAGAAGAGAGGGGTATGGATGGAGTGGGCTGCAACACTCCCTGGATCTGAAGTACCTGCCAGTGTTTAAATAGCTACTTCTTCACATCCATAGTTAACATGGCGGGACCATCCTTATCACTGGATACTGCTAGGCACTACTAGGCATTAAGATATTGAAAAATGTTGTTCCAACCAAACAAGTATTTGACTGGGCTATCAATGGATTTCCTATAAACCCTGAATGGATGGTCTATGGATTGTCTGTTATCTGACATTATGGTGACAAAACCATTGTGGATGTAGACATGATTTATTTACATAATATCTAATCATCAATCTACCCCCATGCCTCCCATTGGTATACAAATAAGACCTTTTTTTGTGAATCTGTGGAATCATTACACTTGTAGACAAAGGTTGTCTAACTTTCAAGAAAATATCTCTTGAGTCATTCCAAAAGCATCTCCTTGTCATTGTCAGAGCCACCTTTTCCTAAATGGAATGTAGACATATGCAGTGGTAATGAGAAATCTAATGGAAGCTGTTTTTTTTTAACATATTCTGTATGACGCCAATGACAGCTTGCATAAGGGATGTGATGGAACGCTGCTTTAGATGAACATGATGAACAATAAACTATCTTTCACATAAAGAGATCAAGAGACAGAGAAAACCACTAAATTAATAAATGCATAATGTTCCCAAGAAAGTTCCAAGTAAATATATATATATATTGTGTGTGTGTGTACACAGAGTGATTTAGAGTGATAGAACAGACAGAGACAGCATCACTGTCATCCTCCTCTCTCGTACGGGACACACAGGAAGTCTCCTGTCAATAACTTGGGCACTCGTTTTCCGCTGTCAGTAGCAGCGCTCCACAACGGCACCACTTTATTTGTTTGTTTGCATTTGTTCCTATTAAGTCACCGGGGAAGTAAAGCGTTCCTCTCGACTTACACCTCGCCCAGGGGAGCATCTAGAGCAAAACAAATAAGCCAGCCTTCTGTCAGGCGCCCGACGCAGGCAGCCAGTCTGTAGGCTCCCTCTGGCTGGTGGGATCCACTTCCCCACTTCCAATCAGACCTAGCCAGGCCTAGGCCCAGACTACACAGAGAGGAAGGCTGGAGGGGCTGATCTAAACTGGAGCTGGAGCTGGGATGAAGGATGGAGGTAGCACCTGCAATTTCTCTAATGGGCTGGCTGGCATCTACCCACAGGCCCAGAGCCTCTTGTCAGCAATTAGACACCTGCACAGTCAAGCATTAACACACAGAACACACACTCAAACCAAGTACTCACACACACATGCACACAGTCACACACATGTGCACATGTTGCTACATTGTAGGACCAGTTATACAATTAAACATTTAATAGTCTGGGACTCTGGCAGTCATCTGTGAAATGCAGCCTGTTTGCCAATGGGAACCCTGATACTAAAGGCTGTAACTCATCAGATGCTTTTCTACATGACCTCATTACTCAGATGACCACTTCTTTAGTGAATCTGTAGGTCTATAGAGCCGCACCCTTTTTTCTCTTGAATGGCAATGGCAGAGCCCTGTGGTTATCAGTAGATCCCATTGGCTGTTTCCCCTCACTCACATTGAATTACCATAATTTCCCCCCTGTGTTGTTTTGATGAGTCACAGCACTTATTCCAGTGACGTATGTATTGAGCTCCTCTTCTATGAAGTCAAACATGACATTTGTCATTGTCAGTAGTGGCAGGTACAATTGTAATTGAAGAAGACAAAGAGATGGATTTGTAAGAGGTTTGAGCTGAAGGTCAGTGTTCATCTGGAGCAATGAGGCATGTCCGTTTCACACACACCCTTTTATCAGACACACATACAAACACACACCTTTTAATCAGAGCATGGAGAAAACTAGAACACACAGAAAACCGAAACAAATCTCTCAAAATAAAACATTTCATGGCCTGGATGCCAGTAGTCCACCATTGAAGGTGACTTACCTCGATACCTCCAACTGTCACAAAAAAACCTTTAGAGAAATGATTCCCCTCTTTAACTTCCATTTGTTTACCTACTTACCGAGGAAATATTTATTGTCTAATTCCTGTCTTAATTCTCTCATGCACCAGGGTAGCAGACAGACTAAACAATCACATCAGTCATTCAGGCAATCACATTCTATAAATAAATGTACAGCCATTAGTGTGAAAAATGCTTGTCAGAGAGAGAAGCATTCCTCAGGCTCCTTGGAGATGCCTGTCACAGAGAGGCTGCTGAGTTTCTAACAGCACCATGTAGCACCATGATACATACTGTTCACAGCAGTAGCAGCTCACTGGGGCTCATGTAGGGCCTAGATTTAACTGAAAGGGTTTGTGGCATGTGTCCTCTTGGGCTGGATTCTTGCTGGCTTTCTGACAGTCCGGTTGTCTTCATGTGTTTTGGAGGGAGCCTAGTGTTGAGAATGGAGGTTGGAGTGGTGCACTACATTTGTGGTGTACTGTATGGTGTGTAAGCTGTGTGGTCTATGTGAGTGGTGTCAGTGGTGTGATGTGTGCAGTGGCCCCTGTTACTATTGCCCTTGCAGCAGAGAGGATGCGTCCATTCTTATCATCATCGTGATAGATGTCTGTCTCTTGCTCATCTTGGCAAGCAAAAGCAAAAGCCCATTTTGGAACAAGATATAAACCTCAATCAGTCATACAGATGTGCATATCAATCAGTTAATCATGTGATCAAACAATCAGACTATACATTACTAGCAACCTCATTATAGGAAATCTTCAGGAAATATAATAATCTAGACAGTTGTAGGAACATGTGACAGCACACAAAATGTTATGACATCGTCGTCTTTTTTTCAGGTCCTTCTCACAATTTCCTCGTTACTTTCCTGCTCCACTGAGGACTGATCCTGACCAGTTTATATAATTGAGCTTGACAATTGCTTCCAATTGTGCCTGTAATTAACAAAGTCTAGGAACTTTGATGAGCGAATAGTGGCAATTAGTCTGAAATGCAAATAAGTTGCTGGGGCAAGAAGAGGAGTTGCATCTGGTCCCTATTGATTTGATGAGGAAGGAAATATGAGGACATGTCCTTTCCTTTTACCCTACCTTCTTAGGGGAAAAGCTAAGGGAAATATTCCTCTCCTTTCTCCAGTTATTTTCTCACATGTGTATTATTTCCTTAATCCATCCTTTCATGTGCCAGTTGGTGATTGGAGCCAGGCCTACGAGGGCATTCATGGGTAAATGAACACTTCATTGATATTTTATTGGAAAACAGTGTCATATTCATGCAGAAGATTGATTCAACCTAAGTTGTTTCAATATTATTTGTCAAATTTCAACATAGACAAACATTGTATAAAATATGTTGAATTTCTATCTTTAAAACAACATCAGATCTTCCATGTTATATCTATTATATCCACTAACAGAATAAAACATTTTAGGCTGGGCAGCACCTCCTACTGGAGAAATGATCTATCTTCAGTTACCCTTTGATCTCCCATCCAAGCCCAGCCCAGCTATGATGTTTGTCTTTGATTATTACCAATATGCTATTGTGAGAATGATTGTTGAGAGATCTCCACTTTATAACTAAATAGATTCACCATTGCTATCGGTCAATCCAAAGGATAGGTTTAACCTTTCTAGCGCAGAGGTTCCGCTAGCGGAACACCTCGACAACATTCCGCTGAAAGGGCAGCACGCGAAATTCAAAAATATATTTTTTTAAATATGTAACTTTCACACATTAACAAGTCCAATACAGCAAATGAAAGATAAACATGTTGTTAATCTACCCATCGTGTCCGATTTCAAAAATGCTTTACAGCTAAAGCACAACATATGATTATGTTAGATCACTGCCAAGTTGAAAAAACACACAGCCATTTTTCCAGCCAAAGATAGGAGTCACAAAAAGCAGAAATATAGATCAAATGAATCACTAAACTTTGATGATCTTCATCAGATGACACTCATAGGACATCATGTTACATAATACATGTATGTTTTGTTCGATAATGTGCATATTTATATCAAAAAATCTCAGTTTACATTGGCACCTTACGTGCAGTAATGTTTTGATTCCAAAACATCGGGTGATTTTGCAGAAATACTAATAATAAACATTGATAAAAGATATTAGTGTTATTCACAGAATTAAAGATAGACTTCTCCTTAATGCAACCAGATTTCAAAAAAACTTTACGAAAAAAGCATAATCTGAGAAACGAGCTCAGAACCCAAGACAGCCGGAACCCGGAATAGCCGGAATCAACAAAGTCAACACCATAAATATTTACTTGCCTTTTTTGATTTTCATCAGAAGGCACTCCCAGGAATCCCAGTTCAACAATAAATGACTGATTTGTTCCATAAAGTTCCATCATTTATGTTCAAATAGCCACTTGTTATTAGCGTGTTCAGCCCAGTAATCCATCTTCATGAGGCGCGAGCATTTCATCCAGACAAAAACTCAAAGTTCCGTTACAATCTTTTAGAAACATGTCAAACGATGTATGGAATCAGGGATTTTTCTCAGGTTTTTACCTGCCATATGAGTTCTGTTATACTCACAGACATCATTCAAACAGTTTTAGAAACTTCAGAGTGTTTTCTATTCAATACTACTAATAATATGCATATATTAGCATCTGGGACAGAGTAGGATGCAGTTCACTCTGGGCTCGCTATTCATCCAAAAGTGAAAATTCTGCCCCCTATCCCAAAAAGGAGCAAATGAAATGTGACCATACATTGTCACTCATATATCATCAATTATACTATTTAGGCCTGTGTAGTATTTCCAAAGTCATCAACACCTATTGTTTCAATTGAACCCAGAATTCAACAAAAAATAGACAATCCATTTGCCCAAGTGTTTCAAGCTCTGATTGATTTAGAATGTAATGATATTTAGTGATATTGAATTGTGTTTGGTTGTCAACGCAACCAAATATCAACATTTGAAGGAGATGTATCTTCTGCTTGGATAGTTCCATCTGTGCCACTGACTTTGTCTTTAATTCCAGTTCCAGTTCTACTAATTAATATGTTCGATTCACATCTCCATCTCAACCAAAAATATTAGTTAAAGTATAGGATTAATTCAAATCAAAGTTTATTTAAAGTGCATTTATTTGTTATTTTTTAACTGATTTTTGCATGAGATGGAGACATGAATCCAATATATAAATTATTAATTTGTAGACCAACTGGAATTAAAGTCATCAAAAGGTATTTGGGTCAGTTGACAACCAAACATAAATCAATATAACTTTTGAAATACAATAAATAGCCTGTTGACCTATTGACAAATTATAAAATGACATGTTGGATATATGTCTCCAACTCAACCAAAAATAAATCATACGTAATGGGATTAAACCAGTGGCTCAGATAGAACAATCCAAGTAGTACTGTAGATATATCTCCTTTAAATGTTGATATTTGGTTGCATTGTCAACCAAACACAATTCAATATTACTTTTGTAGTACTGTAAATAGCCTAAAGTTAAAGCTATTTTACAAATGAATGTAACATTCCACCCTAAAATGAGTAACACATCCATGGCCACATTTTGAGGTTATTGTAACTATACATTTATTGTTATGTAATCCTATAAAATAGATCATATAATGTTCAAGAGCATGCATAGGTTGTCACAGGTCTGTGGAGGTCTTCACAATTGCTGTAATAATCTTCACAGAATTTCGAAAGGCATTGATAGCTTGCACCATGTACTTTCTAATGTAATCTCAACTACAATCCAGGTAATTTGCTATTAGATGAAGCGCAGTGATAACACGTTAATCTGTTGTATAAATAAACCATATATCTGATCATTGTGTTCCCACTTGAACTTTGTTGTGCTTTTAAATGTTTCAAAGCTCAGTGATAGACATTTGAGTGACAACTAATCCAAAAATCAGACATTGTTTTTCCATTGCAATTTAGTTGTGCTTTTTGATGTTTGAAAGCATTGTCATAACACTTTGGAAATTCAGCTAACTTTTGGCTGTATTTTTGAGTGGGGAAATATACACTGAGTGTACGAAACACTAAGAACAGCTGCTCTTTCCATGACATAGACTGACCAGGTAAATCCAGGTGAAAGCAATGATCCCTTATTGATGTCACTTGATAAATCCACTTCAATCAGTGTAGATGAAGGGGAGAAGACCGGTTAAAGAAGGATTTTTAAGCTTTGAGACAATTGAGACATGGATTGTGTGTGCCATTCAGAGAGTGAATGGGCAAGACAAAAGTTTTGTGTCAAGAACTACAACGCTGCTGGGTTTTTCACGCTCAACAGTTTCCCACCCAAGGGACATCCACAACTGTAACACCGCTGTCCCATTGTCAGTGAAACGAAGGTACAGTCAAGGTAAGGTGATTTAGTGAGCAAAACGCATTATTGGTCCGTCTCTGTGACATCAGAACATATATTTTATGTTGTTATAGTACTTCCTTTATGTCATTCACTTAAAGGCTAGGATTATTTTTTAAACTAGAACGAAAGTATGATTTTCGGGATCACCATTAGCTGTTTGGCTACAGTATGTGCCTGGAATTGGCTTCTCTGATCAGTGTTGCTTTGAGCAGGGTAGAGGAGAGCAGAGCAGAGCAGAGCAGAGCAGAGAAGCAGAGAATGAATGGTGGCTCATTGAAATGAGCCTCACAGCCACTGACAGACAGACACAACCCAGCGTATCTAGTGCCCAGTGGGGAAAGGTCCCGGAGGTGACACCAACACGTGTTGTTGCGGCCCAGCAGTGCTTGTCTGGATAAACAACAAAGACACTGTGGTAGACATACTTGTGGAGAGGGCGAGTTGGGAAAGAGAGGGGGAGCCGGGGGGGGGGGGGGAGCGGTGAGGTGGCCTGTGCCTTTTGTTTCCCCCCAAGCAGTTGAGGGTCTGTCTGTGTAATGAAGCACAAACAGGCCTCCGCAACGCCACACTACTACAGCCTTTCAACAAGGCCCTGCAAAGGCCACAGCAGCAAAGCTGTAGCTGAGCTAGAGAGAACATCTAGCAAGCAGACACTGTCTCACTCCAGCCTTACCTCATGTTGAGAGATGTATTTGCTTTCTGTATCACTACGGCTGCTGCTCTGAATTAGAGCGGCTCCATAAGGAGGGCTCTATCGATTATTGTATGTCTGGGAGTTTTCTAACCTACATTTTCCAAGATTTCCAAGCTCATATCTTTTTATCTATTGAGTATAAGAGTTATTTATTATGGAGTTAACAACCTGACAAAAAATATACAAGCACACATACCACAAGTGTAATGGCATTTACCTACTGGCTGTTTTTCCTTAATATAAGATGTTTGTGCTTTGATATTCAGAATAAAATAAAATAAAAATAGCTTCCTCATGGAATCAAACTAAGTACATGTGCAGCCCCTGTCAATCTCAGAGTCAGACTGTGCCCCCCAGCCTTTTGTCAGAACAGAACACATAGAAGGGAATATAGTACACAGTATCATCAAACACATGAAAAGTTTCCATTTTGCTCTGCTTTGATCTGGGGTGGTTTCAAATAATTGTTAGCAGTTATTCAAAACAACAACAAACAGCAAAACCAGCAGCTGTTAGTTACTCACAACTGAGAAGAGACTTTGTGCTAATGGTTAGTAAATGAGCTTGGAATATCAAGCAATACATGGATTTACATATTGCAATGTGATTATTGAACACGAAGGTGTGTTACCTTGAGATGTAGACTAGCAGAGATGGAAACATCTTTGTGTACGATTGTTACTCACCCTCCTTAGAGGTTTTATATTTACATTGTTGATGACAATTTCCATTAATCTCGCTGATGTAAAATCCAAAATGTAGGTTATAATTGAATTGTTTTATCAAGGTAATTCACTTAGAAATCAGATTTTGTTTAGCCAATTTGCTTCGTGATAGTTTTGGCTGAGAGCCCTGCTTGCCAGCTTGCATTGAGTTAGTCCCGGAAGACACTGCGGTATTGGTTTACGTATTCACAGTCATTGGAGGCTGGGAAGTCCCACCTACAGTACACATTCATTCACTGGTCAGTCTGTCCGTCATTTTGTAGCGGAAAGACACATCACACCCTCACATGCAACATAGCACTGGAAAGCTAAGAACCTCCTCAATTATAGAAACAAGTACAGTGCCTTGCGAAAGTATTCGGCCCCCTTGAACTTTGCGACCTTTTTCCACATTTCAGGCTTCAAACATAAAGATATAAAACTGTATTTTTTTGTGAAGAATCAACGACAAGTGGGACACAATCATGAAGTGGAACGACATTTATTGGATATTTCAAACTTTTTTAACAAATCAAAAACTGAAAAATTGGGCGTGCAAAATTATTCAGCCCCTTTACTTTCAGTGCAGCAAACTCTCTCCAGAAGTTCAGTGAGGATCTCTGAATGATCCAATGTTGACCTAAATGACTAATGATGATAAATACAATCCACCTGTGTGTAATCAAGTCTCCGTATAAATGCACCTGCACTGTGATAGTCTCAGAGGTCCGTTAAAAGCGCAGAGAGCATCATGAAGAACAAGGAACACACCAGGCAGGTCCGAGATACTGTTGTGAAGAAGTTTAAAGCCGGATTTGGATACAAAAAGATTTCCCAAGCTTTAAACATCCCAAGGAGCACTGTGCAAGCGATAATATTGAAATGGAAGGAGTATCAGACCACTGCAAATCTACCAAGACCTGGCCGTCCCTCAAAAATTTCAGCTCATACAAGGAGAAGACTGATCAGAGATGCAGCCAAGAGGCCCATGATCACTCTGGATGAACTGCAGAGATCTACAGCTGAGGTGGGAGACTCTGTCCATAGGACAACAATCAGTCGTATATTGCACAAATCTGGCCTTTATGGAAGAGTGGCAAGAAGAAAGCCATTTCTTAAAGATATCCATAAAAAGTGTCGTTTAAAGTTTGCCACAAGCCACCTGGGAGACACACCAAACATGTGGAAGAAGGTGCTCTGGTCAGATGAAACCAAAATTGAACTTTTTGGCAACAATGCAAAACGTTATGTTTGGCGTAAAAGCAACAAAGCTCATCACCCTGAACACACCATCCCCACTGTCAAACATGGTGTTGGCAGCATCATGGTTTGGGCCTGCTTTTCTTCAGCAGGGACAGGGAAGATGGTTAAAATTGATGGGAAGATGGATGGAGCCAAATACAGGACCATTCTGGAAGAAAACCTGATGGAGTCTGCTAAAGACCTGAGACTGGGACGGAGATTTTTCTTCCAACAAGACAATGATCCAAAACATAAAGCAAAATCTACAATGGAATGGTTAAAAAATAAACATATCCAGGTGTTAGAATGGCCAAGTCAAAGTCCAGACCTGAATCCAATCGAGAATCTGTGTAAAGAACTGAAAACTGCTGTTCACAAATGCTCTCCATCCAACCTCACTGAGCTCGAGCTGTTTTGCAAGGAGGAATGGGAAAAAATGTCAGTCTCTCGATGTGCAAAACTGATAGAGACATACCCCAAGCGACTTACAGCTGTAATCGCAGCAAAAGGTGGCGCTACAAAGTATTAACTTAAGGGGGCTGAATAATTTTGCACGCCCAATTTTTCAGTTTTTGATTTGTTAAAAAAGTTTGAAATATCCAATAAATGTCGTTCCACTTCATGATTGTGTCCCACTTGTTGTTGATTCTTCACAAAAAAATACAGTTTTATATCTTTATGTTTGAAGCCTGAAATGTGGCAAAAGGTTGCAAAGTTCAAGGGGGCCGAATACTTTCGCAAGGCACTGTATATTGTTGAATAGGAACTACATCATATATGAAATGTAATAATTAATTTTTTCATCATGTTTGAAATAATATGTACTTGATGTTGTGTCCTCAAAAATGAATACACCTCAGCAATTTATTTTTTTTAAATACCAGAAAGGTGGTATTTTAATCTTTCTTGGAGTATGCAGCTTTACTAGTTATTATTTATGGCACTCTCATAAAAAAAATATTATTTTGGGCCGTGTTAATTTAGTCAAAAAAAATTGTGAATATATTCGTCAAACACCTATTCTTCAGTGGCAATTGACGAGACTAACTGACTAAATAGAAAAAAACTAAAACTAAACTAAAATGATTTATGAATTATCTCTGTGACTAAAATATGACTACTAAATGAACTGGACAAGAGTTTTTGGAGAGATTGAGTGCTTTTTCGGTGACAAGCACAATTAATATTGAAATCAAAATCAAATTTTATTTGTCACATACACATGGTTAGCAGATGTTAATGTGAGTGTAGCGAAATGCTTGTGCTTCTAGTTCCGACAATGTAGTAATAACCAACGAGTAATCTAACCTAACAATTCCAAAACTACTACCTTATACACACAAGTGTAAAGGGATAAAGAATATGTACATAAAGATATATGAATGAGTGATGGTACAGAACGGCATAGGCAAGATGCAGTAGATGGTATCGAGTATAGTATATACAGTGCCTTGCAAAAGTATTCGGCCCCCTTGAACTTTGCGACCTTTTGCCACATTTCAGGCTTCAAACATAAAGATATAAAACTGTATTTTTTTGTGAAGAATCAACAACAAGTGGGACACAATCATGAAGTGGAACGACATTTATTGGATATTTCAAACTTTTTTAACAAATCAAAAACTGAAAAATTGGGCGTGCAAAATTATTCAGCCCCCTTAAGTTAATACTTTGTAGCGCCACCTTTTGCTGCAATTACAGCTGTAAGTCGCTTGGGGTATGTCTCTATCAGTTTTGCACATCGAGAGACTGAAATGTTTTCCCATTCCTCCTTGCCAAACAGCTCGAGCTAAGTGAGGTTGGATGGAGAGCATTTGTGAACAGCAGTTTTCAGTTCTTTACACAGATTCTCGATTGGATTCAGGTCTGGACTTTGACTTGGCCATTCTAACACCTGGATATGTTTATTTTTGAACCATTCCATTGTAGATTTTGCTTTATGTTTTGGATCATTGTCTTGTTGGAAGAAAAATCTCCGTCCCAGTCTCAGGTCTTTTGCAGACTCCATCAGGTTTTCTTCCAGAATGGTCCTGTATTTGGCTCCATCCATCTTCCCATCAATTTTAACCATCTTCCCTGTCCCTACTGAAGAAAAGCAGGCCCAAACCATGATGCTGCCACCACCATGTTTGACAGTGGGGATGGTGTGTTCAGCTGTGTTGCTTTTACGCCAAACATAACGTTTTGCATTGTTGCCAAAAAGTTCAATTTTGGTTTCATCTGACCAGAGCACCTTCTTCCACATGTTTGGTGTGTCTCCCAGGTGGCTTGTGGCGAACTTTAAACAACACTTTTTATGGATATCTTTAAGAAATGGCTTTCTTCTTGCCACTCTTCCATAAAGGCCAAATTTGTGCAATATACGACTGATTGTTGTCCTATGGACAGAGTCTCCCACCTCAGCTGTAGATCTCTGCAGTTCATCCAGAGTGATCATGGGCCTCTTGGCTGCATCTCTGATCAGTCTTCTCCTTGTATGAGCTGAAAGTTTAGAGGGACGGCCAGGTCTTGGTAGATTTGCAGTGGTCTGATACTCCTTCCATTTCAATATTATCGCTTGCACAGTGCTCCTTGGGATGTTTAAAGCTTGGGAAATCTTTTTGTATCCAAATCCGGCTTTAAACTTCTTCACAACAGTATCTCTGACCTGCCAGGTGTGTTCCTTGTTCTTCATGATGCTCTCTGCGCTTTTAACGGACCTCTGAGACTATCACAGTGCAGGTGCATTTATACGGAGACTTGATTACACACAGGTGGATTGTATTTATCATCATTAGTCATTTAGGTCAACATTGGACCATTCTGAACTTCTGGAGAGAGTTTGCTGCACTGAAAGTAAAGGGGCTGAATAATTTTGCACGCCCAATTTTTCAGTTTTTGATTTGTTAAAAAAGTTTGAAATATCTAATAAATGTCGTTCCACTTCATGATTGTGTCCCACTTGTTGTTGATTCTTCACAAAAAAATAAAATGTTTTATCTTTATGTTTGAAGCCTGAAATGTGGCAAAAGGTCGCAAAGTTCAAAGGGGCCGAATACTTTCGCAAGGCACTGTACATATGAGATGAGTCATGTAGGGTATATAAACATAAAGTGGCATAGTTTAAAGTGGCTAGTGATACATGTATTACATAAAGATGGCAAGATGCAGTAGATGATATATACATATCAGATGAGTAATGTAGGGTATGTAAACATTATATTAAGTGGCATTGTTTAAAGTGGCTAGTGATATATATTTCCATCAATTCCCATTATTAAAGTGGCTGGAGTTGAGTCAGTGTCTTGGCAGCAGCCACTCAATGTTAGTGGTGGCTGTTTAACAGTCTGATGGCCTTGAGATAGAAGCTGTTTTTCAGTCTCTCGGTCCCTGCTTTGATGCACCTGTACTGACCTCACCTTCTGGATGATAGCGGGGTGAACAGGCAGTGGCTCGGGTGGTTGTTGTCCTTGATGATCTTTATGGCCTTCCTGTGACATTGGGTGGTGTAGGTGTCCTGGAGGGCAGGTAGTTTGCTCCCAGTGATATGTTGTGCAGACCTCACTACCCTCTGGAGAGCCTTGTGGTTGTGGGCAGAGCAGTTGCCGTACCAGGCGGTGATACAGCCCAACAGGATGCTCTCGATTGTGCATCTGTAGAAGTTTGTGAGTGCTTTTGGTGACAAGACGAATTTCTTCAGCCTCCTGAGGTTGAAGAGGCGCTGCTGCGCTTTCTTCACGATGCTGTCTGTGTGGGTGGACCAATTAAGTTTGTCCGTGATGTGTACGCCGAGGAACTTAAAACTTACTACCCTCTCCACTACTGTCCCGTCGATGTGGATAGGGGGGTATTAGCACCGCAGTTCTGTTCAGCAGTGGGAAGGAAGCGCCACACCCGGCACACACAGTCTACATCAGCTGGTGAGCTGCCGGGGAGCAAGAAATGAGTGTGGGCAAATAGGCTTCGCTCAAACTAGCCTTCTAGTTAACTACCCTTTGCCTGCTTAAGAAACACAAAATGCTTTACGAAATGAAAAACAATAGCAGCATTGATTTGAATAGTAGAACAACAGTCTAGCTATGTTTCTCCCTTGAGTATAGAAAAGTAGGCTGTCTTTGAATTTGTAGTCTCACTTAACCCTCCCATGTTCCCAAGCAGATTGAGAATACCAAGAGTGTACAAAACTGTCAACAAGGCAAAGGGTGGCTACTTTGAAGAATCTCAAATATAAAATACATGTTGATTTTTGATTACTGCGTGATTCGATATGTGTTATTTCATAGTTATGATGTCTTCTCTATTATTCTACAATGTAGAAAATTGTAAAACATAAAGAAAAATGAGTAGGTGTGTCCAAATATTTGACTGGTACTATATATGTTTGACATATTTGTCACGTTCTGACCTTAGTTCCTTTGTTTTGTCTTTGTTTTAGTATGGTCAGGGCGTGAGTTGGGTGGGCAGTCTGTTTGTTTTTCTATGTTGGGTTTTGAGTTCGGCCTAGCATGGTTCTCAATCAGAGGCAGCTGTCAATTGTTGTCCCTAATTGAGAATCATACTTAGGTAGCCTGGGTTTCAGTTTTGGGTGTTTGTTTCTGTGTGAGTGTTTGGGCCACACGGTACTGTTTCGGTTTTCGTTTTGGTCACAATGTTTATTGTTTTGTATTTCAGTGTTCAGTTAGTTTTGAATAAATCATCATGAACACTTATCACGCTGCGCTTTGGTCCGATTCTTCTTCCACCGACGACAACCCTTACAATATTTTTTGCTTTTGGGAATATAATAGGAGGTTATGCAGAAAAATATGTTAGTAGGACAAGGACAATGTTTGTGCACATGGAAGTCAGTCATGTATGTTTAATTTAGGGTAATGAGGCAATACAAATGTGATGTGACTAAAATGAAAGGGCATTTAGTTGACTAAAATGGCCCGCTGTTTTCGTCATGTTTATGTTAACTAGACTAAATCATTATGCAAATTTCAAAAATGTGACTAAGACAATTATATTTTAGTCAATATGAATACAACTAGGCAATCTAATCTAGTGCTAAAATTAACACTGTTTTGGGGTATGTCTATTTAGGTGTAAATCTACATTTTGCCATTACATTTAGGAGTTAACTGAAGGTGAGATAATAATGTTGACAGAAAGTGTTTCTCAAATCATTGTGTGAATATTTTATTCATCCTCTTGAAAGCTCTTAGTTTCTGCAGCCCTGAGTACATTGTCTTGTTCAAGCCTTATGACGCATCACCCTATCCAAATGGAACACTTTGAAATGCACGACAGAAGTGGCCCAGAATGGAACGGCTGAGTGAGATGTTGCCTTCCTGTCTGATCTCTTTCAAGTATACTCCCACAGTGACCATGTGAAATGGTATACAGTATTTGTAATAAAGTATTTCTTTATTAGAAAGCCATTTCATGCTGGCCCTGTGTGTTATTATCATCCTTAATAAGCACCTGTTTTTTCCATCAACCCACACTGTGTGGTAAGCTTAGAGGACAGTAGCATGTATGTCATCAGTCTCAGTGTGGGCTCAGTAGTGTTGCAGTGGCGATGGCCTGAACTCCTCTAAGAGGAACATAGTGTGTTTTTGTTGAGTGTGAAACGGCCCTGTGTTTAATCACTGGAACCGTCACCTTTAACAAGTAGAAATCAATTACTCCCTTTACCCTGAACTTTCTACTCCCTTCACAGGCATCCTTTCCCCCTTCTATGCCCCTCCTTCCTCCTCTCACCCCCTTCTTTCTCCCACCTCACAGAGGAGGAAATAGTGCCTGTTAGCCATATTCACACCTACCATCCACTGAACTGAACTCAGTAGAGATAAAGTCCTTGTAATTAGCTATTGATCTAGCTGTTTTTATAATTTTATATAATTGCATTTCTTTTGTTTGTTAGTTGTGTTCCTTCCTCCATTTGGGGGAGTAGTATTGTAGATGAAAATCGGTAAGATGTGGCTGAAGAATAGAACTTTGCAGAATCGAACATGATAGGCACCCCCGCTTACCCAGGCGCCCTGGTGTTTTGTACAAAGAAATGGGAGGATACCATGAGGCGTGTCTAGACAGTGTGGGTTAATGTTCAAATAGTTGTGGAATGTACACTACCGGTCAAAAGTTTTAGAACACCTACTCATTCAAGGGGTTTTCTTTATTTTACTGTTTTCTACATTGTAGAATAATAGTGAAGACATCAAAACTATGAAATAACACATATTGAATCATGTAGTAACCAAAAAAGTGTTAAGCAAATCAAAATATTTTATATTTGAGATTCTTCAAATAGCCACCCTTTGCCTTGATGACAGCTTTGCACGCTCTTGGCATTCCTTCACTCTTTGGACCGCTTCATCCCAAACCATCCCAATTTGTTTGAGGTTGGGTGATTGTGGAGGCCAGGTCATCTGATACAGCACTCCATCACTATCCTACTATCCTTCTTGTTCTGTTGAAAAATAAATTATAGTCCCACTAAGCCCAAACCAGATGGGATGGCGAATCGCTGCAGAATGCTGTGGTAGCCATGCTGGTTATGTGTGACTTGAATTCTAAATCAATCACAGACAGTGTCACCAGCAATGCACCCCCACACCAATACACCTCCTCCTTGCTTTATTGTTGGAAATACACATGCAGAGATCATCCGCTCGTCCACACCGCGTCTCACAAAGACACGGCGGTTGGAACCAAAAATCTCCTATTTGGACTCCAGACCAAAGGACAAATTTCCACCGGTCTAATGTCCATTGCTCGTGCTTCTTGGTCCAAGCAAGTCTCTTCTTCTTGTTGGTGTCCTTTAGTAGTGGTTTCTTTGCAGCAACTCGACCATGAAGGCTTGATTCACACAGTCTCCTCTGAACAGTTGATGTTGAGATGTGTCTGTTACTTGAACTCTGTGAAGCATTTATTTGGGCTACAATTTCTGAGGTCGGTCAAATTTGTGATTTTTGCTTCCAACCGCCGTGTCTTTGTGATGCAAAGTAGGTGAACGGATGATCTCCGCATGTGGTTCCCACCGTAAAGAATGGAGGAGGAGGTGTGATGGTTTGGGGGTGCTTTGCTGGTGACACTGTCTGTGATTTATTTAGAATTTAAGGCACACTTAACCAGCATGGCTACAGTACCACAGCATTCTGCAGCGATACGCCATCTGGTTTGGTCTTAGTGGGACTATCATTTGTTTTTCAACAGGACAATGACCCAAATCACACCTCCAGGCTGTGTAAGGGCTACTTGACCAAGAAGGAGAGTGATAGAGTGCTGTATCAGATGACCTGGCCTCCACAATCACCCGACCTCAACCCAATTGAGATGTTTTGGGATGAGTTGGACCGCAGAGTGAAGGAAAAGAAGCCAACACAAGCTCAGCATATGTGGGAACTCCTTCACGACTGTTGGAAAAGCATTCCAGGTGAAACTGGTTGAGAGAATGCCAAGAGTCTGCAAAGCTGTCATCAAGGCAAAGGGTAGCTACTTTGAGGAATCTAAAATAGAAAATATTTTTTGGTTTGTTTAATTTACCCTTTTTTGGTTACTACATGATACCATATGTGTTTTTTCATAGATTTTATGAAAAACAGGAGAATCAGGAGGCAAGGAGCTGTAAGACATATCACGTTTCAGGTATAAGCCAGATGCAGACAGTGTCGAAGAAACAAAAGTGTATTTCTAATACAGGGGCAGGCAAACAACAGGTCAAAGACAGGCAGGGGTCAATAATCTGGAGAGGGTGCAAAGGGTCCAGAACTGTAGGCAGTCTCAGGGTCATTGCAGGCTGGGGTCAATAATCCAGTGAGGTGGGGCAAGGTACAGAGACAGCTGAAACAGTTTTGATGTCTTCACTATTATTCTATAATGTAGAAAATAGTACAAATAAAGAAAAACTCTTGAATGAGTAGGTATATCCAAACTTTTGACTGTACATGTACTGTATATCACGAATCACCCATAAGTAAAGAAAATCTTGAGATATGAGTTTTAGGCCACATCGCCCAGCCCTACCATAGATTGTATTGTATGTGCGAGCCACGTTCTCATTAAGCAAGATATAGCCTACTGTAGATATGCCGTTAATACTGCGTTATAGGACTGAACATTTTAAATACGTTTGGAGGAGCACGTCTATGGTAACCGGACAAGATGGGTTCTTTGGATATCGGGATGGATTCAAACTGAATGACGTATGCACTGAGGTTAGGCCTATCTGAATTGTGAATAATGCAAAAGCATGATAGCAAAAGCATCACGAGTAAACCATTTAATTAAGAAAACTTTAATGAATCGAGTACTTGGTGAATGCATGGCCAGGGTAAGAAAGACACCAGACGGATTGCTGTTGAACCAGCTTTCGTTATAGTAGGTTAAGGGTAGCCTACAAAATACCTGCTTTTTATCAAAGGAAACTGAAAACAAGCAATTGTTACAGGAAAATAACTAAACATTTTCTAAATATGAGTGTCACCAGATTATCTCATCTCTAGTTCCATGATGGCATACAGTATAATCTATATGGAGGGGGTTTTACACACATCCAAAATAATAACAGGAGCTGTCTAAAAGAATGTAATAGCCTACATAGATACAAAGTGGATGTCCACACACTGTTTTGCTGCTGCCAAGCTTGATCTTTTAATAAAGCTTTGGTAATTAAGATTTATTTCAAAGCGGTCTCACGTTTCAAACCCTTTATGATAGTGTTGAATACTTAGCGAATGCATTGGTCAGGACACAAAAAACAGCTTTCAATGAGAGGAAGGGAGGTTATGCTTGGTTTTTAATCAAATGAAACAAAATGGGGATTTTTTTTTCCAAATATGAGGGTAACACTTTATTAGTCCATATATAAATACTCTACAGACTATCAGTAAAATTTCAACTAATTATCTACTAACCCTAATCCTAGCTCTAACCCTAACCTTAACCCTTACCCTTATTCTAAACCTTAACCACAACCTTAGCAAGCAGTTGCTTATCAACAGATATTGTGTTGATAGCATGACCATCTGTAGAGCATCCACAGATGGAAAATCCGGACTACCCAAATAAATTGTGACCAATACAAGATTTACGGCACAAAAACCACATCTCTCTTGTTCTATGTGCATAATGTCACTGAACGCTTCCGTTGTCAAAATCCATGCCATAAACAACCAAATTAACGCAAAAAACATCTGTGTGTTACTGCTAAAAATATCCATGTCTTAAATATCCCCATCAGTGCATACTGAAATTAGCACTTTGGCACACATTTTTAAGGACACTCCTCATATACTGCCACCCCTCGCACCTCAGCACAAGCGAGCTCATATAAGACAAGTAAATTACCGATCCCGACGCTAGGGTTTGAAAATATAAGAGTGCTGGCTTTAACATGACAAAATTGCAAACGGGTGCGTGTTTGACAATTGCGTTGGTTTAACGGGCAGCCTAAAATAGAGCCCTAATTGTCTAAACATCTTTATTCCTCCACAGACATACACTACATGGCCAAAATGATAAGTGGATTTGGCTATTTCACCCACACCCGTTGCTGACATGTGTATCAAATCGAGCATGCCACCATGCAATCTCCATAGACAAACATTGGCAATAGAATGGCCCATACTGACGAGCTCATTGACTTTCAACGTGGCACCGTCATAGGATACCACCTTTCCAACAAGTCAGTTTGTCAAATTTCTGCCCTGTTAGAGCTGCCCTGGTCAACTGTAAATGTTGTTGTTGTGAAGTGGCAGGAACAACGGTTCAGCTGCGAAATGGTAGGCCACACAAGCTCACAGAACGGGACCGCCAAGTGCTAAAACGCGTAGCGCAGGTTCCAAACTGCCACTGGAAGCAACGTCAGCACAATAACTGTTTGTCGGGTGCTTCACGAAATGGTAAACTTAATACTACAGCATAAAATGACATTCTGTGCTCCCAACTTTGTGGCAACAGTTTGGGGAAGGCCCTTTCCTGTTCCAGCATGACAATGTGAAGGGAATTCTTAATGCTACAGCATAAAATTACATTCTGTACTTCCAACTTTGTGGCAACAGTTTGGGGAAGGCCCTTTCCTGTTTCAACATGACATTGACCCCGTGCACAAAGCAAGGTTAATACAGAAATGATTTGTCGAGATCGGTGTGGAAGAACTCGACTGGCCTGCACAGAGCCCTGACCTCAACCCCATCGAACACTTTTGGGATCAATTGGAATGCCCTCTGCAAGCCAGGCCTAATCCAGCCATGTCCACCCATCACACAGAGGCCCTATGTGACATACGCTGTGCCTGCCATTCTGCAATACAGCGTTGGAGCATTCCTGTCTGCTGCTGTGGCTCTGGGTGCTAACAAGGTTTTGTCAACATTGTGTGTTCCCTGTGTCAGACTATATGTCTGTTTCTGACTGTTGTGATTGAAGGGGCGTACTGCATAGGCCCAGTGTGAGAGTTAGAGAACCCCACTGACAGTGACTGATTTACAGATTAAAGGACCACTGGTAGTCTCTGGATGGGAACGTTCTCCATTCCCAAGCCTTGTTCCATGTTATGGTGACAAATTAATTAATTGTAAATGGAAAACAACAACAGTCATCATGCCCTCACTTGGCAACGCCACGTCAACAGACAGAGGGAGGGGAGGGAGGGGAGTTGTTTGTTGTCTAATGTCTTACTGCATGCCTCTTCTGTCACTGCGCTGGCATCACTTTTCCTGTTTTTTCCAGTAAACCAGTTACAGGGAGGAGTCAGGCGATGGCGAGGGAAAGCAAAGGGCACGTCAGTCTTAATACGCTGATGGCTTTGAAATGAAAAACCTTGACCTGTCTCAACAGTTTACTGTCTGCTTTGATTGCTCTGTCTGGCCAGTACTGTTTCTGATACATCACACAACACTGGAACTGTCCGAGCACAGAGAGGACACTCACAACACCTTCACATACACAGGCATGTATGCGCGTGCACACATGCGCGCACACACATGTGCGCACACAGACAACACACTCATTGTGATATTTCGCTCTTTGAAAGCACATGAGGGCATGTTATCACATTGTTCATGGATTGTTTCTCTAATCTAACCTTGCATGATGAATAACCTTTATCATTGCATGACATTTTAATTGACATGCAAACTCACCAAAGAGACAAACTGCAGAATGAGCTATGAAAGTATTACAGTTCATATAGGCAAACCAGGATGTTCATTGTAGACACAAGCCTTTACCGTCGCAGACAGACAGTGTAGGTCATACTAATAGGCACACATGACTGGGTGGTGTGTAAAATGACACGATGCCTCACTCTTTCTTCCTTATGTAGCAGAGCATTGGTGTGGCAGAGCACTCTGACAGGCGTGCTTCCCCCTGTTAATGTGTTCTGCTGTCTGCCTTCCACACAGGCTGAGATGAGGCTCCACAGTGGAACATATGCAGTACAGGGAGAGATATGAGGGGTGACTCTGAGGAGCTGTGCGCTGAGGCAGGGTGCATATATGTTTGTTACCCCAGTGAGCGTGCTGTCCAATCAGCCACTCTCCCACTGCCCACACCACAGTCCTGTTGAGACCAGACACAGAATCTGTATTCATTTGGCCATGCAGCTGCCACAGGAGAGAGGCTATGACATGTGGAAAGAAAAGGGCAAGTACGGAAGGGAGTGCAGAAACAGAAAGAGAAGAAGACTGGGAAGAGAGGAAGTCAGAGAGTGAGGGAGAACATATGATAAAAGAGATGGATAGGGGAGATTTTAAGGAGGAAAGTGTACACCACGGACATCTGATTGAACACTGGCCTTCGTTCAGGTATTGTAATCCCCCTTACCCCATCCTCCTCCATTCTCAACCCATGGCCTCTCGCCCCCATGCTGGTAATAAAGGTAAATTAATAATGGCCAGCATTCAATAACAGTGCATGGATACCGCCTCCACGCTCCACTCCTCTCTCCTGTCCCCCAGCTGGGTCTTTTAATAATGAATGGGCCCCCAGAACCCCTCCCCTACCCCTCCCCTGGCTCTATCTGTGCTCTATACTGTAGCCTGGGGAAGCCAGGTCATTAGCATTCAGGAGTTGTTTAACACCTGCTACTGGCAACGCCCACCGCCGCCTTGCCGCAGCACACAATCAGGGAAATGTTTTTCTTGTGCGATGGATGGTGGATGATGGATGATGGATGATGATGATGGATGGTGGATGATGGATGGTGGATGATGGAAGATGGATGATGGATGATGGATGTGTGTGGCTGTCACTCCTCTTTTTGATTTACAGCCCTCTCCTCCAGCTCGGGATAGCATTGCATGAGGGGATAGGAGAGGAGGGAGGGATGAGGTCTGTTGGACCGGGCGCGGTGCTGTGACATGAGGCATGGCCAACGGGTGTCGCTACTCCACAGAGACACTGTCCTCTTACAGTGACGTGATTTTCAGACACAGCTTGCATGGCTGGAGAAAAGAAAGGAAAGAGAAAATGAAGAAGGCTGTTGGGATTCAACACGATAATCACTCGTAAAGGTTGTTATAATATTGGCAGACATACGATTTATATTTTCTTATGGTTTTAACAGCTTAGTCTGGCTAAACATGTTGAATGTAAACAGCAGTGTTTCAAAGTACCCAGGGTAACTCTCTGAGGGGGTGTAAAACCCGGCCGCCCCCTCTGGTGAGGGCCAAGCAGGCTGGTCTGCTGGGCTGGGGTCAGAGAACTTAATGAGCAGAGTGGAATGGATGAATCCCCTCAAGTAGAATGCAATGAAATGTGCTGCTGGCTCAATTCCTGTGTGATTATAGATGTTTGACTCAGCCTGGTCACATGATTTGTACTATTTAGCAGGTAGCATTAGTCACCATGGTCAAAACTGTTCCTGTTTTAATCCCACTCCCTCTTTCATGACTGACGCTTTTATCAACGATTGTGGACGATGTTGTCGACTTGATTGGGTTATTTGTTGGGCTGTAAGAGGAATTGGTAAGGGATGGAGAATGGGAATGCAGATTTTGTCTAGATTATTCCTTTGCCGGGTGGAGACAAATCTTGTTGTATGTTTGTGTGTGTATTGTGGTCATGTGTTTATTATTACACAGTAGGCATACATTCCTTTATATTTATATTTGAAACAAATGCAGATACTGTCTGTCTCAGAACTTAAGTTTATTTCTGTCTTTTGGGTTGTCAGACTCAGGTTTTGTTAGGATGCTAGGAACATGAGATATTAGCTCGTAACTTGAACTTTCACATAAATATACTTTTTTGTAAATCTCGCATTTACAATAATGCACTAAGTTTATCTTAAGTTTACAGTATGGCTTTTTTGAGCACGATGCTGTGTGTGACTAGTCGCCCTGGCCCGGCTCCAGCTAAGACCCCTCCTCTGAGTCATGGTTTTGGGTCTCAGCTCACTGTCTCCAATGCCGCTGGACAACTCAAACACCCCCACTTTCAATGCATTGACTTATTAAGGTTCTCTCATTGGAAATGCTGTCCTCACCCATTCTAGTCTTGGTTGCTAAGCACTTCATGGCACAATGTTTTTCATAGTAGAATAGTGCCCTAGCCTCGATGGCATGTTAACCTTGGTTTGTGATGCAGTGCATCTTTCATGAATAGAGTCCCTTTGCTACAATGCTGTGTGGTCCCTAAGAAAGGCTCTCACACAACAAGTCTTCTGCTGTGAGGTTAAACAGCCTATTAATGGAGGAATGTGACTCTGTGAGAACCACAGATACACTCTATCAATTCATTCATCTCAATTTATAGACAATACAATACACAATATACTTTTTTAGAAATTAGATTCTGATTCAAATGGTGTTGTTGGCCTTAACAGTTTACCATACAATGATGCCTTTATTACCTTTTGAACTTGGAGTTGGCACGTGTGTTATAATGAACAGCAATAAGTGAAGCTTTGTCGAAATTGAAAACCTGCACAGTCACACAGTAAATATTCTCTCACACTCAAACACACTCATGCAAGACCACTTTCATTCACACACACTCTCACACACACAGACAAACACCAACCAAAACAAATAAACCTTGAAGATCAGTTGGCTGATGGCTGATGGCTGGTGGCTGGTGGCTGCTGCTTGGTGGCTCATGGCTGGTGCGTGGGGGTGTTGGGTCAGGTGTGTTGGACAATAGGAGGTGATTGATTTATTTCTGTAGAGGATGGCCTCTGTCTGTTGCCTTTGGCCCTTCGCCTGTCCCCCCAGGCTGGGCTGCTGCTGCACTGTCTTTCAATCTCCCCGCCTCTCTCCAAGCACTTTTATTCAGCTATACAAAATACACATTGTCTGTTGTGACTGGGCCATAAATATCCCACAGCCTACTTTACTTGGGGCCTTAAAATTGACTACCTTTATGCCTGGGGCATTTTGTCACAGTTTGTCACAACTTGTGGGAGGGGAACAATAGACAGAGGACGTCACAATGTCCTACAGTTAATGCTATATAACTACCAGAGGACAGATCATTGTTGGCTGTAATATCCCCTTGTTCTTTTGTTGCAATGCTGTTGATTAAAATGAATCGTCATTATCTCATTGTCCCTGCGTTTTGGATGAGTATGTGTGGGGGCTTCATGCCAAGGTTTTGATGAGAGAAGACATGTTAATGAGGTTTAGCAGGGTATTTTGGAAAGTTCATGTGGAGTGTTTAAGTTGTTCCCCCCTGTCACTGTGCTCCATCTCCTTCTTGTGTCACATGTACACTGTGATGAACAGCTTGGCTCCATGGCGACGGGCGCCAAATCCCCACTGTTAATTGATTCATGAGGCAGTAGAGAGACGCAGTGGAGCGCTCAGGTCCAATACCAAACCTCAGAGTCATGACTTACCATAGTCACCTCATTTACTGTGAGACCGGGCCTGACGATGCCTCGCCCTCTCTCTTTTTGACTGTGTTTACTCCAAGTCACCTGAGCCGCATCATTCTTTTTCACTTTGATTTAACCTTTACGACTCTTCTCTACTCTAACCTCTACCTGACAGTTAGGTTTCCATCAGCAGTGCTGTGAGGGAGTCAGTGCTGATACTATATGTATGTATTAACGATGTGTTTATTTATATTTTTCTGTGTGCTCTGTGTTATTTTAGGTTTATAATTAACTGGGGTGAGGGAGAGAAAGTGTCTGAAAAAAGATTTCTACGTGCTCATTTACATGGATTGAAGATGCATTCAAGCTTAACACCATCTCTGTTTGACAGTTACTGTCAGGAAAACCAAACACAGACATGTGAATCAATTTATACTACATACAAATCTGCTTTCAGGAGTCAAACAAAAAAAAACATAGCTAGAAGCAAAGGATGTTATTTTAAGATTTAGGACTGAAAATAGAAACCGATTTAAAGTTGCGGTTCACTGGTGTGTTGTGCGAATGCAATGTGGTGGTTGGGTGCTTGTTGTGAATCCATCTTTCTCTCTCTCTTCTCTCTGTGCCTGCTGGGGACATGCTGTGTGTGGTCTGGGGAAATGTCCCTGAGTTGACAGTCCCAGCGGTCCATCGTTTATCTGACACTTCCTGCCCTGGGCCCTACGGCCCTTCCCCCTACCCCATCCCTCTCCTCCACCCCTCCATCTTTCTCCTCCTCCTCTCCCTCCTCCAGTCCATCTCTTGCCAGGACACACTTGGCTCTCTGCCGGCCATCTCAGTATCTTGTTAAATTGGCTTTGTTCTTCAGTTGAATAAGAAGAAAGAGTTTAAAAATTATGTTTCCTTTTTGGCAATAACTAGGATTGGCCTTGAAGCTATACATGTTAGAAGAAAGTATTCATCTTTGAAATATGTTTTCGAAGTGCTTTATGTAATGCTTGGGGCTGATGAAGGAACCTTTTCCGTTGAAAAGGCATAGTATTGGGTTATTTGAAGTTTAGATCATCTGGAAGATGCTATTCACGGTGAAGTAAAAAGCAGTGGAGTTGAGTTGATACCACCATTTCCATAAGATAGTTTTCCTAAAAGCAGTATAGAAGTAGCATCTCATATTCACTACAATCTACACATACCCATAGCATCTAAGGAGGAGACAGGATAGAGGGATGACAGAAAGAAAGAGAAAATGTATTGCCTTAGTATGAATTCATCATGAAGGCTCACAATTCATTCACCGTTCAGCCACTTAGTTAAATTAAATACAAGCACTTTTATTGATGTGGGCCTCTAAAAAAGAGATAAATGAAGGGACTGACTAATTCTTTTTTATCATTCAATGTATACAGTGGCGATTTTAGCATGTAAATCTTGGTGGGACAAACTCCCCGAATTTTTGGGGGCTGCATGACAGCAAAGCCACAACACAACACAAAACAATACATTAATCGCACTATAAAGGCAAACTGTTAGGGCCTACATAAAGCTGTACCAACAGCAGAGTGCTACTAGCAGTCCCAACACCTTACCACAGCTATACCTGAGGTAAGCCTTGTCTGACAGCCAAACAGTTAATTCAGCCTCAGTTATTGCCTTTAAAAAAAACATAGCTGATATGGCTGACTTGCTTAAACAAATGTGGTTTCTACTGACAACTGATATGTACAAATTATGGCATAAAGGGACAACGAGCGGATAAGAGTCAATCCGTAATTTTGATCAAGACATTAATGAGCGAGCTAGGACGGACACAGTCAATATAACTATTTGTTTAGCACTTTTGAAGTGTTCAGCGACAGAATTCAGAAAGAAACGTTCTCTTAAATAGGCTATAGGCTACATTTGCACCACCAAGTCAGAACAGTCTGCAAAATGATGAGGGGTGAGGCACATGGACTTCTAACAGCTTACTACACAACATGCACTTAGTATTACTTTCTTAGCTACAGTATACATATCTCCCTGGCATATTACATCATTTATGCAGCGGCATACAATACATTTTTGGACTCACCTTGTTGTGCTGTGCTCACTTGAAGAGGAAGGTGACGTGGAGGTCCTTCATGCTCAAATTTTGTCATCAAACAAATTTTGTCATAAAAACAAGGTTGAATCATGATGACGTCAGTGATCTTCAGGTCGGACCACTAGAAAGAGGCCCGAGTTCCCAACTTGAAATTCCGAGTTGGATGACCGTTCAAAGCGTTTTTTCACGCTGGTGCTCATTTTTTCATAGTTCCCCGTTCCGAGTTTCCAGTTGTTTTGAGCATGGCAGGAGTCATGCTGGATTGACAGCATGGCCGATGTTGAATGTTTATCCTTTTAAGCTTGAACCCAGACTTGGGTCCACACACCCACTCCACTGAATAGCAGGCTAGTGATTGCTTTGCAATGCTTGCAGTTAGCCACTGATTCCTTCCAAACCACTCATTGTGGAATTTGCGATTTTTTTGTAATGTTTATATTCCAATGGCCGATGAACACTGAAACGTTTTATCTATAATTTCTCTTCATTATTTCTCTTCATATGACAAGGATCGAAAAGGATTTTCCAGTAGATTGTCGACTTGATTGATGATGACGACTGCTAGTTTGCTAGCTAAGATTTTGAAAATATGATGTTGAAAGGAATATAGAATTGAAGTCTTGACCTTGGTAAGAGTCCTCACAGCGTTGACCTGTATTCTTTTGATACTTCTGTCAGGAGTTATGGTATGACCTTTCCAATTAACCTGATGATGGGTTAGGGTTCCCTTTTGGGAACGACCCCTCCCACGTTCAGCTGGAACGTGGCGCATGGAACGCAAAAATATTCTTAGAAATATTTAACCTCCACACATTAACAAGTCCAATACCTCAAATGAAAGATAAACACCTTGTTCATTTACCCAGCATGTCAGATTTTTTAAATGTTTTACGGCGAAAACACACCACATATTTATATTAGACCACCACCGAAACGAAGACAAGAAGCAGCCATTTTGTCCCAGAAAATATAAAATTATAAAAGCAGGATTAAAAAATAAATAATTCACTAACCTTTTGAAAATCTTCATCAGATGACAGTAATAGGACATGTTACACAGTACTTTTTTTTTTCTCAATAATATGCCATTTATATCCATAAATGTCCATTTACATTGAATTCATGTTCAGAAAATACTCAAAAATGTCCGCAGAAAATATAGGTAGCGCCGCAAGATAACGTAAATAGACATCATAAACTTTGACTAAATATACATGTTCTACATATATTTAGAAAGATACACTGCTTCTTAATGCAATCGCTTTGTTACATTTCTTTTTAACGTTACAGAAATCGCTCACTATTCAATATTCTGAGACGGCGCTCAGATATAAGCAATATTTCTCTGCTATGTTGGAGTCAACAGAAACACACAATTTCAGCATAAATATTCCCTTACCTTTGATGGTCTTCGTTCAGAATGTACTGGAAGGGTTCATACTTACCCAAAACATAGTTTGGTTTCAAGTCTTGTGTCTTTGTATTAGCATCTGCTAACAATATCAGCTGAAATGCACCCAAAATGTCCTCTGGTCCGGAAAAGTTGCGCATCAAAACTTCAAAATGACATATTATATGTCGACTAAACAGGTCAAACTAAGTGCAGAATCAAGCTTTAGGATGTTCTAAACGTACAAAACAATTTTCAATTCAACCGGTCATTGTTAGTTCTCCTCCGGAGTGCTGGAACAAAGGAATGGCTGGGACCAATTCGCGCCCTAACGCACAGGTATTTTCTCGCGGCACTCACTCAATTCACTCCCATAAGGCCAAAACTCGCGGGATTTGAACGATTAAACGCTCTACTGAATGAGGACATCTAGTGGAAGACATAGAAAGTGTCCCCAGATCCATAGCTGGTTGGGAAGGGTGGGGGCGATCACGTCAAAGTTGCCCCAACTTTCATGACCACAAAACTAGTTTGGAAGAATGCCTGCCCTGTGAGTTCTGCTATACTTACAGACATAATTCAGATGGTTTTAGAAGCTTTATAGTGTTTTCTATCCAATAATTATTATTATATGCATATATTAGCAATTTTTGACAGATTTTTTTTCAGTTTACTATGGGCACGCAATTCCTCCAAAGGGGGCAGTATTCTGCCTAGCCTTAAGAGGTTTTAAGGGAAGAAAGAAAAAGGCATTTTAAATGACCTAATTAGCAGAAGTGGTCATCTAGCAGCCAAAAGCTCATACAGTACTGCATATAGCAGGGTTCTCCAACCCTGTTCCTGGAGAGCTACCATCCTGTAGGTTTCCACTCCAACTGTAATTGTCACGTCTGCTCCCGCTCTTCCCTCTCCCTGGCGCTTGAGGGCGCCAGGCTGCCCTGCATCACTCACTCCTATCATCCATTACGCACACCTGCCTTCCCTCGTCACGCGCATCAGCGATATTGGACTCATCTGGACTCACTCATCACCTATTATTACCTCCCCTATATTTGTCTGTTCCCTGCTCTGTTCCCCGCTTCTACATTGATTATCTTTTTTTGTGTTACCTGTTTGCTGATGCTGTTCCTGTCTCGTTCCATGTCCGTTATTTATTAAATGTTTTACTCCCCGTACCTGCATCGTCTCTCCAGCGTCATTCATGTGACAGAATGCAGAAGCCATCACACGAAGCATCGGGAGTACTGGCATTCCGGTTGGTATGGTGGCATCGGCTCTGGGTTGCCACCAATGAAACCGGGGTTGCCTAGCCAGCTCGTCAGGCTTCCACGCCCTAGCTGGCTCGAGAGGTTTCCTTGCCCCAGTTGGCTCAGATGGCGCCCATCCCACGTCGGGCCTCAGCCTGTTTGCTGACGTTGTTCCTGTCTCGTTCCATGTCCGTTATTTATTGAATGTTTTACTCCACGTACCTGCTTTGTCTCTCCAGCGTCATTCCATGTGACAGTAATCTAGCACACCTTATTCTAATTATTAGCTGGTTGATTAACTGAACCATGTTAGTTACAACTGGGGTTGCAGCGAAAACCTATGGCAGGGTATCTTTCCAGGAACAGGTTTGGAGTTAAAACCTACAGGAGGGTGGCCCTCCAGGAACAGGGTTTGAGTTAAAACCTACAGGAGGGTAGCTCTCCAGGAACAGGGTTGGAGGAAACAACCTACAGGAGGGTGACTCTGTTAACCCACTGTTCGTGGATGTCGGTTAAAACTTCTTAGGGCTGAGATCCCACTAAAGGGATCGATATGACAACAGCCAGTGAAAGTGCAGGGCGCCAAATTCAAAACAACAGAAAACTTTACGGGAAAAGCACACCATGCAATAATCTGAGGATGGCGCTCAGAGCCCAAACCAGGCATACAGATACCTGCCATGTTGTGTAGTCAACATTAGTCAGAAATAGCATTATAAATATTGCCTTACGTTTGATAATCTTCATCAGAAGGCACTCCCAGGAATCCCAGTTCCACAATAAATGTTTGTTTTGTTCGATAATGTCCATCATTTACGTCCAAATAGCTACTTTTGTTAGCGTGTTTTGTAAACAAATCCAAAGTCACGAAGCGTGTTCACTAGGAGCAGACGAAATGTCAAAAAGTTCCGTTACCGTCCGTAGAAACATGTCAAACGATATCTACAATCAATCTTTAGGATGTTTTTGACATAAATCTTCAATAATGTTCCAACCGGAGAATTCCTTTTTCTGTAGAATAGCAATGGAACAAGAGCTACCTCTCATGTGAACTAGCGTCACGAGCCTGTGGCACTCTGCCAGAACACTGACTCAAAGAGCCCTTATGAGCTTTTTCTTTACAGTAGAAGCCTCAAACAAGTTTCTAAAGACTGTTGACATCTAGTTGAATGAAGCCTTAGGAAGTGCAACATGACCAATATCCCACTGCATCTTCAATAAGGAATGAGTTGAAAAACAACCAACCTCAGATTTCCCACTTCCTGGTTGGATTTCTTCGGAGGTTTTTGCCTGTCATATGAGTTCTGTTATACTCCCAGACATCATTCAAACAGTTTTAGAAACTTCAGTGTTTTCTATCCAAATATACTAATAATATGCATATATTAGCAACTGGGACTGAGTAGCAGGCAGTTTACTCTGGGCACCTCTGGGCACCGTATTCATCCAAGCTACTCAATTCTGCCCCCAGCCATAAGAAGTTAAGGCAGCCCCCCACACCTCTCTGATTCAGAGGAGGGTGGCTCTCCAGGAAAAAGGTTGGATTTTAAACCTACTGGAGGGTAACTCTCCAGGAATAGGGTTGGAGACGCCTGATATATAGCCACAGATCCTAAAGGTAAAAAGTATTTATGAAAGATGTCCATTACATATCTTGAAAATGGATCATGTATTAATCGTGTATGGATCATGTATGGATCAATTCTGTTTTGAAATGTGCATATTATGTGTTTTAACCATTGTTCATCACAGCTTACAGCTGTCCTGAACTGAACTGATTTGCTACAGTGCACTATAAGAATACATTCATAATCCATAATAAGTGTGTGTTCATTTTGGAATTTTCATGTTCTAAAAGAGATTCACACAATGTGCGAAGACATTTTCCTTCATTTTTGGTACAGCAGAATGTAGCCCCGCCCATTAGACCTTAAAGTGCTTCAGATGCCAACAATGGTCTGATTCTCAAGAATAGAAGGTGTTCTTAATGTTTTGTACACTCAGTGTGAACCATTATCACTATAGAAAGGGTTAATGGAAGTGAGGGTGGTTACAGTAGAATCATTTACTTTGTATGTTGATTCATTTGACAGCTCTTTGTTTGATTGTGTGATTGTTTAATGAGTCATAAAAAGCAAATACAAGGTTTCAACTTTGGCATCCAATAAATATTGTATTTTTAGCTGCTCTGTTTCCTTCCGTTTCCTGAGTCACTACTTGAATACAATTAAACAGGAACCAATCCAGTGGCAGTTCAGCTGAGTTGCCTCTGTGTTACCACAGGCTTTGCATCGCAGACGCCATGGGCAGCTCCTACAGTAATCACATTTGTTTGAGCTGCAGAGAGGGGCTTTGCTTCAGTAAACAACTCAGAGAGATGAGATACACCCTTCTCCACAGGCCTCCCCTGAGCTGATTTACACTTTTATAGCATGACATCCTTCTCAAACCCTCAGCACTGTTTGATTTAATACAGCAGATTCCAGGTTCATTCGTTAATGATGCTGATTTTATTGTGGGACTTTCTGGGTATTGTCAGGATTAGGGCTTGTTGTGGAAGATATTCAGTTATCTGAGATAGATGGCACCCAGTCTCTTGATTGTGTGTCAGTGATTAGATCAGTTGCAAGTTATGGTGGAAGTTACTGAGAAAATTGACTTCATTAAATAGTCTGTGTGTCCGTGTCTTGAATTGAGAGCAAATCATGATGGATGTTGCATTGTGAAAGATTATGGATATCACTTACAGTGCATGTTGATAACCAAAATTGTTCCTGACAATATTATTATTTTCCTGTAGAACTTTTCACAGCTGTATAATAGAGTTTGTTGTTGTTTTCACTCTATTCTGTATACGGAAGAGTATTAGGGTCAAGTGAAGAGAAACATGTAATAAACAGCAACGATTGATGATATTTGGATTATATTTTTTTGCACGATAGTGCTTTAAAAAAGTGGCAATATTTTGATAATAAAGTGGCAATATTTCGAGAATAAAGTCCAAATAAAATTTGAGTGAATGAAGTCACAGTATTTTGTGAATAAAGTGGTAATATATTTTAAATAAAGTGCCAATGTTTTTATAATAAACTCCAAATAAAATTTTGAGAATAAACTAGAATTTAAATTTTGAAAATAAAGTCTCAGTTATATTTCAATATAAACACTGTTAAAATTCCTGCAGTTAGATGACCCGGTGAAACTATACTTTAGAAATGGCATTAGTAAGAAGGAAATACTTTCTATTTAAGCACATAATGACAATATTATTATAAGTATTAGAACCTGGAAAAGGTTGAGCCACAGATTATTTTCAGAAGGAGGAACCGTGGTTACATACATAGGTAGAGACGGGCAGGTTGTGTGTGTATGCTAGTGTGTGTATGCAGCTGTGTGTGTGTGTGTGTGTGTGTGTGTGTTTGGGTGGGGAAAAGTAGAGGCAAAACAAACAAATGGCCATCAATCTAATGATCTAATACACTCGTTCAAACAGGCGTCACTGATCACTCACACTTATACATTTTAGACTATAGGCATACACTCTTCTAACGGTCATGGTGCATTATGAGCGCAGACAAAATACTTGAATGGCACTGTCATTGAATGTGAAGAGAACTGGGTTGAGTCCCCGTCAATCTGCCCTCTGGATTATTTACAACGTAGCCTAGGCTAACACGTTGCAAACAAATCTGTGCCTAATGGAAACTAGTAATGACCTTATCCATGGTGCTTTACTAACAGTAGTATTTCCCCCTTATGGTAACTATCCTTCTAACAACTATAGGCTAGTAAGCTATGTGAGCACACCCAATTTAACAAATGACCTTGGGATCCTTGAGACTGGGGGCTATGTGTGTGCATGTGTCCCATGTCAAGCTGCTTCTCTAAATTCACTACAAACAACTATTTTGCAGCCCATTATAAACCTATAGTGGCCCACTAGATTGAGAACCCTAACCAGTAAGCTGATTGGACATTACAGTTGGCAAGTGAACGTATATCATAGTCCTAGGCTTCGGGAGGACTTTCCAGTGAAGACGGGGTTTTACGCATGGGTCTATAGGAGGAGAGGCAACTCAATGACCACACCTGGATGCTGTTTGGATATATTCATAGATGGACTATCCTTTTCTTGAAATAATCATTGATCTAAATATAGGCCAATTAGATAAATGATGATAGGTTATATAGGCTATAAAGAAATAATCACTGATCTGACATGACTAGGTTGGTAGCCTAGCATAATAACTCTTTTCACTAAGGAAGAGGAGGAAGGAAGGTTATCCCCAAAAAAAGGGGCATCATCTCTGTTAAAGGCTACGGTTGAAGTCGGAAGTTTACATACACATTAGCCAACTCCATTTAAACTCAGTTTTTCACAATTCCTGACATTTAATCTGAGTAAAAATTCCCTGTCTTAGGTCAGTTAGGATCACCACTTTATTTTAAGAATGTGAAATGTCAGAATAATTACTGAGAGAATGATTTTTTTCAGCTTTTATTTCTTTTATCACATTCCCAGTGGGTCAAAAGTTTACATACACTCAATTAGTATTTGGTAGCATCGCCTTTAAATTGTTTAACTTGGGTCAAAAGTTTTGGGTAGCCTTCCACAAGCTTCCCACAATAAGTTGGGTGAGCTGGTGTAACTGAGTCAGGGTTGTAGGCCTCCTTGCTCGCACACGCTTTTTCAGTTCTGCCCACAAATTTTCTATGGAATTGAGATCATGGCTTTATGATGGCCTCTCCAATACATTGACTTTGTTGTCCTTAAGCCATTTTGCCACTACTTTGGAAGTATGCTTGTGGTCATTGTCCATTTGGAAGACCCATTTGCGGCCAAGCTTTAACTTCCTGAACGATGTCTTGAGATGTTGCTTCAATATATCCACATAATTTTACATCCTCATGATGCCATCTATGTTGTGATCATGATACCATCTATTTTGTGAAGTGCACCAGTCCCTCATGCAGCAAAGCCCCCCCACAACATCATATTGCCACCCCCGTGCTTCACGGTTGGGATGGTGTTCTTCATCTTGCAAGCGTCCCCCTTTTTCCTCCAAACATGGCCATTAACGTCATTATGGCCAAACAGTTCTATTTTTGTTTCATCAGACCAGAGGACATTTCTCCAAAAAGTACTATCTTTGTAACCATGTGCAGTTGCAAACCGTGGTCTGGCTTTTTTATGGCGGTTTTGGAGCAGTGGCTTCTTCCTTGCTGAGCGTCCTTTCAGGTTATGTCGATATTGGACTCGTTTTACTGTGGATATAGATACTTTTGTACCTGTTTCCTCCAGCATCTTCACAAGGTCCTTTGCTGTTGTTCTGGGATTGATTTGCTGTTTTCGCACCAAAGTATGTTCATCTCTAGGAGACAGAACACGTCTAATTCCTGAGCGGAATGATGGCTGAGTGGTCCCATCGTGTTTATACTTGGGTACTAATGTTTGTACAGATGAACGTGGTGCCTTCAGGCATTTGGAATTTCCCAAGGATGAACCAGACTTGTGGATGTCTACACATTTTTTGGCTGATTTCTTTTGATTTTCCCATGATGTCAAGCAAAGAGGCACTGAGTTTTAAGTTAGGCCTTGAAATACATCCACAGGGGCACCTTCAATTGACTCAAATTATGTTAATTAGCAGAAGCTGCTAAAGCCATGACATAATTTTCTGGAATTTTCCAAGCTGTGTAAAGGCACAGTCAACTTAGTGTATGTAAACTTCTGATCCACTGGAATTGTGATACATGGATTTATAAGTGAAATAATCTGTCTGTAAACAAGGAGGAGGCAGCCTTTGAGCCCAACAGGGACACGCAATCCTACTCCACGCAATTTGTGACGTACATTAATAAGATAATATGCATAGGCCTATGAGACTACTTCATTGGAAGTGTAGCCAAATAAAACACCATGCCTATACACACACACACATTTGTAAGTTAACCTTTTGTTTCAACGTATATGTTGCTGGCCTAGCTGTTACTTTCTAAAATACACTTTGCACGCGTAGGCATATGCAGGATATTAAGGATAACATTGTGCGAATTCGAAGGGAACCATGCCAGGGACAATGCCATGTATCTTCGCAGTCAGACAGCGCACCATGGCCGTTAGAATGGCTTTGCTTTGGGGATACTGTGTGTGTGTGTGTGTGTGTGTGTGTGTGTGTGTGTGTGTGTGTGTGTGTGTGTGTGTGTGTGTGTGTGTGTGTGTGTGTGTGTGTGTGTGTGTGTGTGTGTGTGTGTGTGTGTGTGTGTGTGTGTGTGTGTGTGTGTGTGTGTGTGCCTGTTTGAACAAGTATATTAGCCCCCCCCCCCAACTGGAGAATTCCTTTGTCTGTAGAAATGCAATGGAACGCAAGCTAACTCTCACGTGAACGTGCGTGACTAGCTCATGCCACTCTGGCAGACCTCTGGCTCATTCAGCTCCCATTCCCCCCTCCTTCACAGTAGAAGCATCAAACAAGGTTCTAAAGACTGTTGACATCTAGTGGAAGCCTTAGGACCCCATAGACACTGCATATTTGATAGGCAATGACTTGAAAAACTACAAACCTCAGATTTCCCACTTCCTGGTTGGATTTTTTCTCAGGTTTTTGCCTGCCATATGAGTTCTGTTATTTTTTTATTTTTATATTTCACCTTTATTTAACCAGGTAGGCTAGTTGAGAACAAGTTCTCATTTGCAACTGTCGACCTGGCCAAGATAAAGCAAAGCAGTGTGACACAGACAACAACACAGAGTTACACATGGAGTAAACAATAAACAAGCCAATAACACAATAAACAAGTCAATGACACAGTAGAAAAAAAGAAAGTCTATATACAGTGTGTTCAAAAGGCATGAGAAGGTAGGCAATAAATAGGCCATAGGAGCGAACAATTACAATTTAGCAGATTAACACTGGAGTGATAAATGAGCAGATGATGATGTGCAAGTAGAGATACTGGTATGCAAAAGAGCTGAAAAGTAAACAAAATAAAAACAGTATGGGGATGAGGTAGGTAGATTGGGTGGGCTATTTACAGATGGACTATGTACAGCTGCAGCGGTCGGTTAGCTGCTCAGATAGTTGATGCTTAAAGTTGGTGAGGGAAATAAAAGTCTCCAGCGATTTTTGCAATTTGTTCCAGTCACTGGCAGCAGAGAACTGGAAGGAAAGGCGGCCAAATGAGGTGTTGGCTTTGAGGATGATAAGTGAGATATACTGTGCCTGCTGGAATGTGTGCTACGGGTGGGTGTTGTTATCGTGACCAGTGAACTGCGATAAGGCCTATCTTTACCTAGCATAGACTTATAAATGACCTGGAGTGGGTCTTGGGGCAGTATTGAGTAGCTTGGATGAATAAAGTGCCCAGAGTAAACTGAAAATGGCTGTGTTTTTCTGTGACTAGATGCAGACATAACATAATCGTTTGGTGTGCTTTCGTCATAAAGCCTTTTTGAAATCGGACACTGTGGTGGGATTAACAACAAGTTAACTTTAAAATGGTGCAAAATACTTGTATGTTTGAGGAATTTTAAATCTGAGATTTCTGTTGTTTTGAATTTGGCGCCCTGCACTTTCACTGGCTGTTGTCATATCGATCCCGTTAGCGGGATCTAAGCCATAAGAGGTTTTTTATAGAGGCCATTACTCTGTTTTCTCATGCAATTGCATAGCCTATAGAAATGTTGTGACATGACGTTTGCATTGATGTCAGAGTGATTAGAGGGACAATAGAGTGCTGAGTACCAGGCAGTTAGCAAGTTTGGGTAGGCTGCTAATGACCATCAGCAGCATCAGAGCTTGGGGAATATTAATTACTGTGACTAAAAGGTCATGTGGTATTTTACTGCCATCATGACTCGTGACCGCCTATGTTGCGGTAGTACTGTAACAGCCCAATCCATGAATCCTATCTGTCTTCCCTGATCACTTGTCAAGCCAGGATGTTGTGCATGGCAGTGTACACTGAGCTGCTATTATATTGGAGCCATTTAATAGAGCTTGTTTTCTGCCCTGATCAGACACACTCTGTACATAGCCTAGTAGGAACACACTGTTAAATATTTGACATTCCCCAAACAATTCTTTAGAATGTACTCTACCATTTATTGCCTGTTTCCGTTTTCTCACGGCTCTGTCAGAGTAGGAGCACAGAGCGGTTAGAGCGAGCATGAGATGGGATGGGAGAGGTAGAGTTGTGAGATGAATGGGACATTGATTTATGTGAGGGCTGGGTGAGGATTTGAATTTTACGAATAATGGTTGCCCAGGGCCATTGTAGCAAAGACTGTTGGGTTCATAATTAGGCTAAGCCAGTTAATGCTCGTTTAGATTGCTTAAAGCGTTCTGAGGGCAACCGAGCTGAGCCGTACAGAGATAATTCTTATACTGACAAATTAGTCTGCATGCTTATTGCTTTCAGACATATTAATAAATTATGAATGGCCCAGCTCATGGATTTATCCTCCTGCATTCTATTTTGATTAAAATGCACCATCCTTTGTATGGTGGCAGACCTCTGCCTGATGGCTGTCTGACAGATTCCCTCTCCTTCTCTATTTCTTCTTCCTCTCTCTCTCTCTCTCTCTCTCTCTCTCTCTCAGAATACAAAATACTTTGGACATTCATATACATTGGATAATAAGGTAAAGGAATCTTCTCTTTTCTCCCTCCCTCCATCTCTCAGGACCAGTAGCAGTGATCAGTGGTGAGGAAGACTCGGCTAGCCCTCTTCACCATGTCAACCATGGCATCATCACCCCCTGTACCCTTGACGCTGGGCCAGATGCTGTGGTCATCGGGATGACCCGTATCCCTGTCATTGAGAACCCGCAATACTTCAGACACGGACACAACTGTAATAAGCCTGCTACCTGTGAGTACACATCAGCTCTGTTGACATTCACAGTCATTCTTATCATCCCTCTGTATGTTCCTATCAACATGGGCTAGTGTTAGCCCAAGGCCCAAAATGCCCAAGATGCCCTCTGTACCCCTTCAAACAGAAATAAATTATTTAGTCCTACCTTAAAAGTCTTTAAATTATTATTTTTTATATCATAGAGAAGCAGCACAATGTTTCACTGTAGGTGTGACCATTGTTTATTAAATCTTTCACATACATTTATTAATACGATATAGATAAAATCATACTTAAATCATGTATGAGGCCCTGTGAGTTTCATATAATTTTCCATGTTGCCTTGATCCCTCCTAATCTGGGACTGTGGGAATGTTTCATTCTTTGGGATTTAAAGGTATTGTTTACTCTCTGCAGGTAGTGCCATGTTGCTCTATATATGATCCACTTCAGAACCATGATTCAGAATTGGTTATGAAGATGGTGCGGACAGATATGGCAGCTCTGCCTTTAGCTCCTAAGCAACTTTGCATTATTTCATTTTTTTGTGTGTTATTTCTTACATTATTAGCGCAGACTTTTTTGTGTGTTATTACATACAGCTGAAAAGAGCTTTTGGATACCAGAGCAGCGGTAACTCACAAGCATTTCGCTACACCCGCATTAACAACTGCTAAATATGTATTTGTGACCAATACAATTTGTTTTGATTTTGATTTACTGTCTTTCCAAAGATGTACAGTATTTATGTCCTTTATTTTCTACCTCTACACACTGCATTGGCAGTGTAACCATTTCCACTGGCTCTCTTGTATAGGAATTATTCTTTGCAAAATTGTCTTGATTTATATCTGCCTCTGAAGATGGTGTCTCATGAATCATCCTCTCATAGGTTCCAGAAACCTACATCTGAACGCAGACTATAACGGCTGCTATATTCACTCATTGTCCATGTTGTGTGTATCCAAGCAACTCCTTATCGCCATTTAACTCTAAATACGTTTTGTTTGCTCACAAATGTTGCTCCTATTGGATTTCTTTTGAAGTTGAACCCCCAGTAATGTCCCCATTTTCACATCCCTTGAAAAAGACTGAAGAGCAGCTGATTACGTTAACTAATGCTGTGCAGTCTCTCACATTGACTTTCCCCCCTCTTGCAATTCTATTCGCAGTTCTCTTTTTTCCTAATGAATTGGTTTTCTTTTTATCGTTCCAAAAGTTGTGTTGATTAAAGGCTTTGATCTCTGATACAGCTTTTTTTTTTTTTTTACACACAGATTTGGTTGAGTGTCTCCCCATATAGACTGATTGGAATTACTGTATGTGTCTATCTGAAAAAGAGTGAGTTTTGTAGGGAATTTGTAGCTGAGGGCTTAATTTTTCTGCAGGTGCTTTCAGTCCTATGTTATGCATGAGCCATTTAACAGGTCTCTTTGGCCATGTACAGCATTTTATATACATTACCCTCCATAATTATTGGGACAGTGAAACATTTTTTCTTAATCATGGTAGCATCCACATTAATGTAGAAGTGTTTCGAAAAATATTATACTCTTATTTACAATAAAAAGGGACTCCAAAATGACACAATACATTATTTACGCTTCACTGTCCCAATAATTATGTATCTTACACTGTATCTTACTATTACCACACATTCCTTTGCTGTTAGGCTACAGAATGTGATATTACTCTGTAGCAGCAGGCTACGTTTATCTGACCTGGCATGGAAAATGTACTCTAAGTGTACAAACATTCTGTAGTACCTTCCTAATATTGAGTTGCACCCCCCTTTTGCCCTCAGAACAGCCTCAATTCGTCGAGGCATGGACTCTACAAGGTGTCGAAAGCATTCCACAGGGATGCTGGCCCATGTTGACTCCAATGCTCCCACAGTTGTGTCAAGTTGGCTGGATGTCCTTTGGGTGGTGGACCATTCTTGATACACACGGGAAACTGTTGAACATGAAAAACCCAGCAGCGTTGCAGTTCTTGACACCCCTTTCAAAGGCAATTCAATCTTTTGTTTTGCCCTTTCCCCTCTGAATGGTACACATTCACAATCGATGTCTCAATTGTCTTAAGGCTTAAAAAACTTTCTTTAACCTTTCTCCCCCATTCATCTACACTGATTGAAGTGGATTTAACAGGTGACATCAATAAGAGATAATAGCTTTCACCTGGATTCAGTTGGTCAGTCAATGTCATGGAAAGACCAGGTGTTCCTAATGTTTTGTACACTCAGTGGAGATCATAACTGTAATTGGATCAATACTAAATGTTGGAAAGGTCTGCATCCTCTCGAGACACTAATTGTTCACATTTCCGTGAATCTTTGAGAAAAAAAGATATATGGATGAAAAATGATAGAGGCACACAAGAGGCAAGCAAAGCCAATATCCGCTGTTCCAACTGATACACAATCAAGAAGTGCCTGGTGGCTGTGGAGAGAGAAACTCATCATGAATGGCGTGTAAAGCAGCAGGATTTGTCATGTCAGATGGAGGACATGCTACAGTACGTGATGTGAATTTAAGATGAGTTACTGGCACTCTCCTGCAGCCACGGTTCTCATCAAAACCAGCAGGGCTATGTTTAACTAAATGAGTGGTCCCACAGCTCACACACCTGACCCTGCACGCACACACACCTTCAATATAGTCCAGACTCCCAGGGCTTGCTGGGTTCGAAAGGGAGACCCAATGAGAGAAAAGGAAATCACATTTAGTCCTGAAAAATACATTGCAGGATTTATACATTATACATTGCATGAATCTTTTAAGCCAATCCATCAGGTTCTCGTGTGTGTGTGTGTGTGTGTGTGTGTGTGTGTGTGTGTGTGTGTGTGTGTGTGTGTGTGTGTGTGTGTGTGTGTGTGTGTGTGTGTGTGTGACTGTTCATCTGTGTGCGACTGTTCATCTGTGTGTCTACTGTGTGTCTCTGCATGTGATGGCTTTGTACAACAAAATATCAGAAACATTTAGTATATTGATCATTCATTATATAGTACTCTAGGATCCAAATCAAATGGGGATGAAAATGAAGTAAAAAAATGCCCTTTATGACACTTTGTGCTATATACTAAACGAGGCATTGACTGTTCAAAATGAAATACCCAAAACAGACAGACACTCAGAGAAACACTGCTCGGATAAAGCTGACCTCATGGACTTTAAGTAGGCAATGAGATATATTCAACCAATCAATGAGCAGAGAGGAAAAACCGAGACCTACTTCATCCTCGTTGACTTTCCTTCAAACAACACTGAACAATGTGGGTTTCTTTCCTCCAAGAGATCAGAAGAGTAGAAGCAATAAGAATTTACACAGCGTAGTGAAATTCACTGTGAAATTACATTTTTTTAATGCTTGATGTCTTAATAATTTTTTTAAGCAATCGTCAAATATCATCCTCTTTTAGTGCAAGTGGGTATAAATGTTCTTCATACAGGTTTAGTACAGGACTATCATATTGGAAAGATGTGTCCTTTCGGTTTCTGATAAGTCATAACCCTTTGTCTGTTTGTGATAATGGATTTATTATAATATAATTAAGGTAAGACTCACTTGAGCTCTCTGTAGACAAAAGATGTCACCAACAAGATGCTAACTTTTCTCTTAGCAGAGACGACAGCAAACCTTACCAAGCTCACTCCAGGGCATTTTAATACGTATTTACAGCAAGAGCGAGATCCAGTAGAAATTCATGGCCCGAGGGTGCTGTCGTTATTTTCTCTGTCTGAGCATAAATCACAGTGTTGTTCCCCTCAGCCAGTCTAATGCCGCAGCTGATGAAGAATCAGGTCCATCATGGAAATCACCTTGTGTGGTTATAATCACTGATATTTCAATTACTGCAACAGTAAATCCAATGGCTTCATCTAGTGTCACGCACGTACCTGTGGCTTTCGTTGATAATTCATCGGTCAGCTTTACCAGATATTTACCAGATATTCCTGTGGTTTATATTTAATACTACTTTAATACTAGAGGCAGATGGGTTTGAATGGAAATATATACTGAATAAAAATATAAACGCAACATGTAAAGTGTTGGTCCCATGTTTCATGAGCTGAAATATAAGATCCCTGAAATGTTCAATACACACAAAAAGCTTATTTCTCTCAAATGTTGTGCAAAATGTGTTCATAGTACAACCCTGTTAGTGAGCATTTCTCCTTTGCCAACATATCCTCCTGACATGTGTGGCATATTAAGAAGCTAATTAAATAGCATGGTCATTATACAGTTGCACCTTGTGCAAGGGACAATAAAATGCAACTCTAAAATGTGCAGTTTTGTCACACAACACAATGCCACAGATGTCACAGATATTTTTAGAGATACTGCAATTGGCATGTTGACGGCAGGAATGTCCACCAGAGAATGTAATGTTCAATTCTCTCCCATAAGACGTCTCCAACGTTGTTTTAGAGAATTTGGTAGTAAGTCCAACCGGCCTCACTACAGCAGACGACGTGTAACCACGACCAGCCCTCCACAGTCGGCTTCTTCACTTGCGGGTTCGTCTGAGACCAGCCACCCGGACATCTGATGAAACTGTGGGTTTACACAACCAGAGAATGTCTGCATAAACTGTCAGAAACTGTCTAAGGGAAGCTCATCTGCGTGCTCATCATCCTCACCAGGGTCTTGACCTGACCGCAGTTTGGAATTATAACCAACTTCAGTGGGCAAATGCTCACCTTCAATGGCCACTGGCACACTAGAAAAGCTTGCTCTTCACGGATGAATCCCGGTTTCAACTGTACTAGGCAGATTGCAGACAGCGAGTATGGCGTCGTGTGGGTGAGTGTTGTGTGGACAACAACGTTGTGAACAGAGTGCCCCATGGTGATGGTGGGGTTAGGGTATGGGCAGGCATAACTGACCGACAATGAACACAATAGCATTTTATCGATGCCAATTTTAATGCACAGAGATTCCGTGAAGAGATCCTGAAGCCAGCTGTTGTGCCATTCATCCGCCACCATCACTGCATGTTTCAGTATGATAATGTAGTGCCCATGTCGCAAGGACCTTTGCACAACTCCTGGAAGCTGAAAATATCCCAGTTCTTCCATGGCCTGCATACTCACTAGACATGTCACCCATTGAGCGTTTGGGATGCTCTGGATCGAGCTGTACGACAGCATGTTCCAGTTTCCCGCCAATATCTAGCAACTTTGCACACCCATTGAAGAGGACTGGATGAGGCAAATGGTGGTCACACCAGATATTGACTGGTTTTCTGATATATAAATACATAAAATAATAATTAATTATTATTGTATGAATTTATTTATTTAAATTAACTGGTTTCCTTATATGAACTGTAACTCAGTAAAATCTTCTAAATTGTTGCATTTATATTTTTGTTCAGTGTACATTTACCTACATACAGTAAGAATAGGAAATATTTTCACTGAAATGCACAAATATTTTACTTGAAGAGATACATGATAAATGATGCATCAACAAGCTGTTACGTTCTGACCTTAGTTCCTTTGTTTTGTCTTTGTTTTAGTATGGTCAGGGCGTGAGTTGGGGTGGGCAGTCTACGTTCTTTTTTCTATGATTTGGGATTTCTGTGTTTGGATTGGTATGGTTCTCAATCAGAGGCAGCTGTCAATCATTGTCCCTGATTGAGAACCATACTTAGGTAACCTGTTTTCACCCTTGAGTTGTGGGTGATTATTTTATTTTCTGTGTTTTGCTTCACCGTTCAGGACTGTTCGTGTTGTCGTTTTATTGTTTTTGTTCAGTTATCGAATAAATCTAACATGGACACTTACCACGCTACGCATTGGTCCTCCTCTTCTTCCACCTACGACGACCGTTACACAAACTCAGAAACTGCAGTTAGATTGGCATTCTGTAACACTCATCGAAATGGGTAGACCAAGGTGCAGCGTGATTTGGGTTCATCATAATTTATTTGAATGTGAACCAGCAACAGAAACAATAATGAGAAACAAACAAACGAACATACAGCCTTGTAGGGCTCAAAAGCAACAATACAAAACAAGAATCCACAAACAACAGGTGGGGAAAGGCTACCTAAATATGATCCCCAATCAGAGACAACGATAGACATCTGGCTCTGATTGGGAACCATACCAGGCCAACATAGAAATACAAAAACTAGACTACACATAGAAATAATAAACTAGAACACCCCCCAGTCATGCCCTGACCTACTCCACCATAGAAAATAAAGGCTTTCTATGGTCAGGACATGACACATTCACTTAATTCATCAAGGAACTAATTTGATTAAATGTAAATTTACTTGAAATATTCATCATGAGTGTCTCTGTGGTCAGAGCCTGTACCCTCTGTCAGAATGCTCCCCCTCTCTGCTACCAGCTAGTTACTGAGCTGCAGGACAGTCAGCCTAACTGCAGAGAGAGAGAGGGCTGATAGGAGCAGCACAACTTGTGGCCAGCTGGATTCCTTCCCATTACCTGCAGGTAGAGAATCTGTGGGAAATGAATCCTTTTTAGTAACAAAAAGACGGAGGACATGTCCCCTGGCAAGGCCCATCCAAACCTGGCTTCGACTTCTACCTCTTCAGACAACCTCTTTGTTGCACTCTGCCTGGTGTTTTAATGAAACAGGTTATATCATCTGCCAGCTTGGTTTTATTTTTATAGCCTTTCATAATGAGCAGATGTAATATGTTCAGTGATGAAATGCAGATATGGCTAGTGCAGAGCTGTTGTCTAAATGTATTTATTCAGGTAATCACTTGAAGAGCTTCAGGCCAGAAGTATTTCAAATCACCTCAAAGTCAAAGACTTGGCTGTCTACCGGGAATGGTAGCAATAGCAAAGGTTACCAAGAGGTAAAACAAAATACCATTACTATGTGAGAAAGATAGAGCAACATTCACTCACTCACTCACTCACTCACTCACTCACTCACTCACTCACTCACCCACTCTCTCACCCAATCACTTAATCAATCACTCAATCACTCCATCTCCTTTTCTTTAGACAGGTCATTTTCTGTTGCAAGGTGAAAAGAACAGTATTCAGAACCAGATACTAAATGTTAGCCCCTGCTCCACCACTACAGAACAGATACCTCCCCCCATCTTCTCTTTTCATGGCAACAGTTGACTGATGGCTGTCCCCTACACAGAGATCATGAGCAAAATATGAGTTTTGTCCAGATGCAATCAATATCAGAGATTGGCTGTAACCCTGCTCCATGACCCATAGCCAGGTTTCGTGGCCACTCCCCTCATCCATCAATGTATTCATCAGTTGGATTTAGGTGCAAAACAACATCCAATGAGCCCCATCGTCCGAGAAATCATGGCTATTTTTATAGCTCCATTTAAGGATGAACATATGAGTTGAGGGTTATCTACCAGTTAACAGCTGGCCTCTTAAGAAAAGGAACATTTTTGTAGGACACTTATTATTATAAAAGGAGAGTAGTCATATGTAGTATACTTTACAGTTGATGCCACTTTCATACATTACTGAACATACAGTAATATGATCAACAGGCTAAAAATCTCATCACTTGTTGGGTATGTATTACTTGCTAAATCCATTGCTTAATTTTTTCTTCCTCTAATTTCTTCCTTGAAGTAAATACTTAACGTAGCTATATGTATGCAAATTTGAGTCTCCCAACTCATTAAAAGCATTCTAATTGCAACTCAGTGGCGGAACGGTCATCACACTGCAGACTCTATCCTTGCTCTGCGCTCCACCTCCTGCTATGCTACTGTATCCATCCATGGATGCAACTTCTGCTGAGTCAGAAAGTTATAATGACCTTGACAGTGTCTCAATAACAGTGGAATACTGGTTAGAGTCGGGGGAGTGTTTCAACATTTTAATTTGCCAATAAAATCGAAATGAAAAAATAAATGCTTCACATACTTACAGAGAGTACAGGCTCTATATTGACACATAACAGATGAAAGAAGCATGTTTTGGAGTGAAATATATTCAGTATATGTCACATTAACCAAACTAGTTTTCCATTGAAGAAATCTATGCTTTCCTATACTTAAAGTAGTTCCGATATGTGATGGGTAGTTGGCCATTCTTTCATCCCAAAGAAGGATTTGTTGAAGTCAAATCATAGCTTTTGTACAAGAAGATGATATGTGTGGTTTGTACCCTCACACAGACTGTGTTTAACGTCTCTGCGACACAGACTGTGTGCAGAGTCTCTAGCATAAAAAATTGATGATGGCTTTTCAGCCCCAAAACATTTTGACTCGCACAATTTAACTCCGATTTATCTCCCCAACATCTGCACTTGAGGTCATCCAATTTCACCTAAGCAGGGGTTGGAACCAAAATTATTTTCCAATCATTTTGTACTGAACAGAACCATTATTTTTTCGTTCCATTCCACTGTTCTGACCAGCAAAATAAAGTTCTGAACTGGTTTGAACCAAAAAGGTTAAGGTTTATATTGTTCCTTTCTGTTCCTTTTTAAAACTCTGAAATCTATATATTTTTTTACATTTAGCTCGACATTAAATTATTTCACCAATGGATAGAGCAGCTTGCTCAAGAGCGGGCAAGCTATTTACGTGCATTGGACAGACAAGTGAAGTGTAGGGTGCGACATGCGACTGAAATTTTGCAGGTGAGGACAATGTTGGACATGAAGCGCTGGGCATCTTGTTGTTATCACATGCATTATTGCCAATAAGGCCCATAGAATTATATCTACAGAGGGGTGGATTCTCTGAAGGAACTGTGAATGTCTATGAACTTCAGAAAGTTGGCTTTGCGTAGGAGCTTTGTTGCGTTTGTTTGTGGGGACTATTAACCGGTTCCCATGTTTTTAAAATAACTGTTCTGTTCCTGAACAGTATATATCACTTTCGTTCTCAGTTATGTTTCTGTTCCTCTAAAAACTTTGATATTTCTGGTTTTCGGTTCTGTTCCCTGAACCGGTTCCAACCTCTGACCCTGAGTGCTGCTGGTTCACTCCAAAGTAAATTCAAGTCAGAGTATGAAAGAGTTTGAGTACCTGTATTAGTCATTCCTCCTGCTCCACAGAACACATTTGAACCCAGTCTGTATCTCTCACTGTGCTCTTTTGGCTTCCTTATGTCCTGTTTTGTTTTGGGAGGAGCCTTGCTGAGAGGGTTGGCACTGACTCCAGCTGCTCCTTATGTTCGGCCCTCTTTATACGTACACCGCGCTACAGTACAATCCTCCAACCAACCTTGGATGGTTTTAAAGCCCTGAAGTGAAGCCTGCTGCTTCCTTCCTCGCAAGCCTCTCCAGACACAATGAGACTTCTTTTTCACACACCACTGCTCGCACTTTAAAGCTCATTCCTTATTCATGTGATTGTCATGTTTACTGACAGTGCTGTGCAGCATCCAGGTTTCAACGGCAGTCGTGAATTGCCCTGCCTTTTGTTTCCCTTCAGGACTTTCTGACACAACACACTTTCCCAGAATCACCCGAGTATGATATCCTCTCTCTGTGTGTCTGTCTCTCCTTGATCTCTCCTTCTGTCAACACCAACATAAGAATATGATAGATGTTTCCATACGTGAATAACCTGTCTATTTCTTCTCTGCATCTAGTTTCACTTTATGGTGGCAAGGCCCTTCGCTCACCATAAGGTTGGGTGTAGAAGCGTTGGAAGGTCGAATTAATTTGTGCTATGTTTGACGATATTGTACATATGCCTATTGTGTTTGGAACAAAGCAACAGGAACAAATCCTAGTGTAATTGTACTGTATGTTTGCAATCCATAGATGTACGGTTACAAAATCTATAGCAACCGCAGTGCACTCCTCTGACCTGTTGTTGAGTGCTTTATTTTTGTAGTGTTTTGATGGTTTTCCTACTTCATGCTCTGCATCCCTCTGTTTGCTGTAGTGTTCTTCAACATCCCCTCAGCCAAAGCACCTGGAGAACTGTGCTGCTCTGAAGAGCGAGAGAGCGCGCTCTACATTATGTATCAGCCAGTGTCTGGCAGAGCCTGTGGAGGAAATGTGCTGATAGAGATTTATTCTGCTCGTCTGCATAAGAGAAAAATAATCAAATAAAGATGAGGCAAGGCAACCACGTAAGGTGACACTGGGATTCAGGTGAGAGCCCTGTGGATGACTCGCATGGAGAGATTCAGAGATTGGAGCCTTTTATGGCCACGGCCCTCATTTGCATTTTGTTTATTTGTTTGTGAGAGGAGCGGGGAATGATGCGTGTGGGAGGCATGAGAGGAGAGCGCTATGCGTGAGGGGGAGGTATAAGAGGAGGAGTCGTGAGAGGAGAAGGTGCTCTGCTCTGTAGAACAGTGTCTTCTGTCTGTGAGGTACAAAAGTCTGAGAATGCTGCAAGGGTGTTTACAGACTAACAGACAGGCCGGTACTTTCCGGGATCCCCTCGAACAGTCATTTTGGGGCACCATCTGCCACCTGCCCCCAACACTGAACACATGCAGGCTGTGCCCTCTCTCCGCATTCCCACACTGTTTTCATTACACCAGTACACAGAGCCATTAGCCATTCACCTAGCTGGCAAGCAGCACACACTCCCCCACCCCATATTACTAATGTCTTCAGGACACTTGTTTTCCACATGTTGTGTACTGTATATGAACTTGATATGGTCTAGCCACTGAGGGGAGACAGACACTTCTAACACTTATTCAACAGGAGTCAGCTCAGCAGGCTGTGGTTTATTTAAAACATTTTCTCTTCCTGTGAATCATCTAAATAGATCAACATCTCTTAATTTTTTAAGTATGCCTAACGGCATAGATACATTAATGAATCCTCAAATGCATCTGGTTTTCTCATGGAATGTTGTTGTGTATGTCTTTGTTTCAAGAAATATTATGAGGAGGCAAAAACTAAGTTGTGTGAGAGAACTGTTAGGACAGGTATCATAGAAACAACATTGTGAAGAATAGAAGACAAGGTGCTGTGTGTGAAACACCCACAGGGTTTTAGAGAGAGTAGGAAAGGTCTTGCTAGGAGTAGTACAAATCAAATCACAGATTATTGGTCACATACTTAGCAGATGTTATTGTGGGTGTAGTGAAATGCTTGTGTTTCTAGCTCCAATAGTGCAGTGGCATCTAATAAGTTTCAACATTACACACAAATCTTTAAGTAAAATAATGAAATTAAGAAATATATAAATACTGTATTAGGACGAGCAATATCGGAGTAGCATCGACTAAAATACAGTAGAATGGAATACAGTATGAGATGAGTAAAGCAGTATGTAAAAATTGTTAAAGTGACTAGTGTTCCATTATTAAAGTGGCCAGTGATTCTATGTCTATGTATACAGGGCAGCAGCCTCTAAGGTGCAGAGTTGGGTAACCGGGTGGAGGCCGGCTAGTGAAGGTTATTTAACAGTCTGATGGCCTTGAGATATAAGCTGTTTTTCAGTCTCTCGGTCCCAGCTTTGATGCACCTTTACTAACCTCTCTTTCTGGATGGTAGTGGGGTGAACAGGCCGTGGTTCGGTGGTTGATGTCCTTGATGATCTTTTTGGCCTTGCTGTGACATCGGGTGCTGTATGTGTCATGGAGGGCGGGCAGTGTGCCCCCGGTGATGCGTTGGGCAGACCGCACCACCCTCTGGAGAGCCTTACGGTTGAGGGCGGTGCAGTTGCAGTATGAGCCGGCGATACAGCCCGACAGGATGCTCTCAATTGTGCATCTGTAAAGGGACCAAACCAAATTTCTTCAGCCTTCTTCAGCCTCCTGAGGTTGAAGAGGTGCTGTTTCAGATTGTCAAGTGCCATTGGACTGAATGAAATGCTGTACTTCTGTTTGTACATGTAATCGAAGTATGTTGAGCAGGGCATTATAGAAACTTTTAAGCCTTGTTCACATTGGCAGTTTCAAATGACTCAAATCAATATTTCTTTGCATATCCGATTCGAATCTGTTATTTTTCCTGCAGTCTGAACAGCCAAAAAAGCACATGGAACCGGATATTTCAAGCCACATTTCAAACCACCTTTGTATGGGGTTTGAAATAAGTTACAATTCTGATTCCTGGTCATGCGACTTTGCAGTCAGTGGTTTTTAGACTTATTTGTCATAGCTTGTTGCTTGCTAGCTACTCTGTTGACAGTTTGACAAGAACATGTGGTAGCTAACTAGCTTGTTAATTGTTTATAAACACTAGGAAATGTGCTAGAAAGCTAAACAGCTAACTAGTTGACTTCTGTGGCAAACCAAAAAGGACTTGTTTTGAAAGTTGGATCATCTTCTCCTTTGAGGCTTTAAAGGTGTTCTTACCCTATGATTTTGATCATTCAAAGCTACTGGGAAACATCCATGGTAGGCATTGTTGTCACCTTCGCTTGATTGCTACATAACTTCTGCCTGATAGGAAGCACAATTTCCACCACAAATCAGCCTACACCACAGCACACATACCCATCATTACTATGACAACTAGCGTAGCCATGTCAGCAAATGATTGCTGTTTGGACAGTCAGTATTCCAAAACAGATTTGAAAAACAAAACTCATTTGAGCATTAAAGCCTGCAGTGTGAACAAGGCTTTAGAGGGAAGTAAATCCCTATCTGATTACATTGCTACTAACCTAAACACTAAATAATCCAGGAAGTAAGGGGACTTTACATTTGAGGACTGGGTCAGGGAACATGCAGATATTGCTTCAGTTTGCTGTGGCATCTTCCTATTTTAGTTCCCAACCCAAAGGAAAATTGTGGGTTTATGTGATGTTCACAGCAGAATCTATTACAAAGGACTCAAATGTAGCCTTTTACTGATAGATTGAAGATTTGGTATGTATTTCACACCTGTGTTTACTCTACTGTACAATTGTGTTTGAACTCAAATATGTTAAACAGAGTTTGTGTAATGAGAAGTCACTTTTGATGAAAAGTCACCGCTGAAAACAGCTTCATTTGCATAAAGTCATCATTCAGAAGTCAAGTGCCAGTGATTGGACTGAATGAAATGCTGCACTTCTGTTTGTCATTTGTGGTCTACTGGAGAGAGAGAGCAAGAAAGATAGAATTGCTATGGTAACTATATTCCCAATCAAATACCAATAATTTGCAAAGATTTTAAACCAAACCAGCTCTAGTTTGCTCTTCTGTCATTTTCAGCACTGTGAAGTCAACATCTGCTCTTCCAATGCAAAGCAGCCTAATTAGGATGAAGATGTTGTCCTGTTCTATCCCAGCTGTGTGCTCTGTGCTACTGGGCCACACTGAGAGGGATATGGCCCAGTGAGGGTAAACTCCCTGAATGGATGCCCTCGCCCACATAAACAGAGAGGTGAATGCACCACAACCGCTGTGGTAATGAGAAAATTAGCCCAAGCTATTTGTAACTTCCTTAATTGCTTTGTGTGGATAGACAGCACACCTTCCAGCATACACGTAGGATGCTGATTAATGCCCACCTGCTAATTGTAAACCTATCACTCTCTCTGGGAAATTGAGAAGGGAGGGGATAAAAAAAAGCAATTGCAGAGAACAAAACAATGACTTATTTCTGGATCCTGATTAAATAAATGTTATCTAATGTGATTACTGATATTTGTGTGGGTTTTGCAGATTTTTTTTATTTGTCTCAGTCCAGTGCAAACCATTATCAAACATATTTTTAAGATGGTCGCAGTTCAAGCAGAAATATTTGAAGTGATATCATGGTGTTATTAATTTGTTATTGCCTTAATGGTGCTCATTGCATTGTAGCTACTATTTTCCAGGTGCTTCATAAGGGAAATGCCTAGTTTGTGCCAACCAATAGTAATACGAGCTCTGTCCATCCCATCCCTCAGTATGTATCTATCTCTGTTCTCTGCCCTAGTCCTCCAGGGGGGAACTGTGGTACCGTACTGGGCTGGTCCTTGGACATTAGTGGGTATATGTGTTGGACAGCAGCTCATCCGAACCCCTGTTTTGAGTAAATACCAGCTGCTGCTGTGACTTGCCATATGGAAGCCACACTTCCCCCAGAATGCAGCTTTCAGCCACTCAGAACAGGTGGAACGCATAGAGATTAAGGACTAATTCTGGCTGTACACTGTGATTTCACAATTTTACCATTTTAGCACAGTGTACAGGTTGCAGGCAGGTTGCAGACATTTCACAGGTTTGCTTGGATTATTATGATCACTTTATTTTTGAGGAGGGAAGGGGAAGAGACATTTAGACTTTTAAGCATTGCATCCTACTGGTTGAATGAACATTTCCTCACTGCAGATGCTATGGTGTGCAGGTTCTAAGATGTTATTTTATTACTGGGCAATGGACATTTTATAAATGTGGTATATTTATGTATGCTGCAAGTAAGTAACAAACACAATTGTTTTTAACCTCACATCTCTTCTAACACTGTAGTGCCACAGCAGGTCTTATGGCTGTGTTCTGTATGCCTGTAGCCAATTAATCCAACCTCATCATTAGATACACTGAGGCTTGATAGCAGGATTTAAGACATACCAGTCCCATCAGTAAACCATCACTTAACACTTGCCCTTGATTCTGTCAGAAACACTGATGGTTTGTTGCTCCTGGACCTGCTGACCACTTAAACCACGTCTCTCTGTCAAATGTTTGCAAATTGTTGGTATTTGATTGGGAATATAGTTACCATAGCAATTCTCTCTCTCTCTCCTCTCTCTCTCTCTCTCTCTTTCTCTCTCTCAGACGTGCAACACATAAAGCGTCGGGACATCATTCTGAAGCGGGAGCTGGGAGAGGGGGCCTTTGGGAAGGTGTTCCTGGCAGAGTGCTATAACCTCAGCCCTACCAAGGACAAGATGCTTGTGGCTGTCAAGGTAAGAGTTGATCTCTCAGTTACACAGGGCCACCTCTCTTTCCAGTTACAGCAGACCCCTCACAGAGGTCAGGGCCCCTCAGCGCTCAGCGTTTGAACTGTATTAACCTGATCCTTGAACAACTCTTGGGGCCACCACACCTGCCATGGCCAGCCACCTCAACAACGTGGATCAGTAAAAATTAGATTTTTTTGCTGTAGTGTAGATCAATAATCATACTAATGATCATTGAGGTCACTATGAGTACGATGTTGGTTGTTTCATATCAGACTGAATGTATGAGGCTCCAATATGAGGTGACAGTGCCCCAGTCCAATATGAGGTGACAGTGCCCCGGTCCAATATAAGGTGACAGTGCCCCGGTCCAATATGAGGTGACAGTGCCCCAGTTCAATATGAGGTGACAGTGCCCCAGTTCAATATGAGGTGACAGTGCCCCAGTTCAATATGAGATGACAGTGCCCCAGTTCAATATGAGGCGACAGTGCCCCAGTTCAATATGAGGCAACAGTGCCCCAGTCCAATATGAGGTGACAGTGCCCCAGTCCAATATGAGGTGACAGTGCCCCAGTCCAATATGAGGTGACAGTGCCCCAGTTCAATATGAGGTGACAGTGCCCCAGTTCAATATGAGATGACAGTGCCCCAGTCCAATATGAGGTGACAGTGCCCCAGTTCAATATGAGATGACAGTGCCCCAGTTCAATATGAGGTGACAGTGCCCCAATCCAATATGAGATGACAGTGCCCCAGTTCAATATGAGGTGACAGTGCCCCAGTCCAATATGAGGTGACGGTGCCCCAGCATCTATGCATTAGAGACGATGAGTATGGCGTGTCTCCTCTGTAATGCACAGGCAGCTCAGATTCAAACTCCCATTAGACAGCTCTGTAAGTGTTTTGATGTCAAAATGTGTTTGTTACTCGCCAAATATGGAGTTTCGCTGAGCAACTATCATAATTTACTCCTGTTACAGTCAGTATGTACTGTACTTCCAAAAAAGGTCTAAATAAAAATGTACAAGCAACCGAACAAAGATCCTATTCGGCACCTCCAATGTAAATCACTCATTACTGCCACGCTCAGGTCGGAAGTCTACACCAGCTCAATACATTTGAGGTGCCGAAGAGGCATTTTTCTTCTTCGGTTGCTTGTCCAAAACCTGTATTAAACCTTTTTTGGATACTGGGGCAGGGTGACTGCAGCAGCTGACTAATAGGTGAGAACATTTCCCCCTGGAAGTCACGTCCATAGCAATATATCTCATTAGCAGGTTCACTTAACACAATATTAAACATGTTTTACATGCTGTACAGGTCCTAATGGCTGACTTCAATATAAACTTTTGGGTCAAGATATTTTGTGCCACTTTTAGCAATAGCTTCACTGTTGGAATTGAGCTCATTGTTGCTCAATATTAAATAAACGGCTAATGAACCGTAGCATTAACTGTAGAACAGACAAACAACTTTGAGCATTATGTACAACTGGTGGGCATTAACCATCTGGGTTTACCCCTTCACTAACACACACACACACTAGCGCTGAGCAATTAACCAAAATGTCTGTTATTTAGTTGTTTTTTTAATCCTCTGAGCCAAGCATATTTATCAATTGAATGACATTTTGTCAGGGTCTTTTACAAATATGACCTCTGACTTATTCAGTGATTCCCTTAGCTTTTTAAGAACATAAATGTGGCTGTCATAGGAGGCATGTTAAAATATAGCTGTTTGTTAGTGAGGCTAAAGGGTGATCATAGATTTCCTGATCCTAAATAGGTCTCAGTTGGTTTGATGGCAGCAGTAAGATCTGTCATTCAACCAGGGCCATATGGTGTACCTTGTTACAATGGTACACAGGGAGAAGGGAGGCGTTAAATGTTCAGCGATCAATATTTATGTGACTTTAGAGGAGTCCTCCTGGATTGCAGTTGGGGCATAATTGAGGTGGTGGCCACCAAACAGCTTGTGTAGCTATTAGGTTTGTTCACACATTTTCAACCCATTATTACAAGGGTATAGATTTCCACAGCTTCAAGGTTAATCAGGTCTGTTGGGATTGTGTTATAGCAGCCCTAGTTGATGCAGACACCTGTTTACAATGACATCCATTTTAAAGGCCAGTGGAGTCAAAAACTGGATTTTCCTGGGTATTATATTTCCACCCTATGAGGTTGGAATAATACTGTGACATTGTGAAAATGATGATAACGCCCTTTTAGTGTAAGAGCTGTTTGAAAAGATCGGCAGAAATTTCAGCCAGTTTTGGTGGGATGGAGTAACATCACCAGGCGGTAAATTAGGTAATAGACCAATAAGAAAGAGAGTTCCAAACCTCTCTGCCAATAACAAATAGTTTTCAGTTTTCCCCTCCCCACTCAGACCACTCCCAGACAGAACTAGCAAAATTCTTGAGAATTTGTATCATTAACCAGCACTGAACAATTAACTTAATCGACCAAATATTAAATTAGGATAATTTTCTCAGGGATTGATTTTGAAATTAAATTTCAACTTCAAGATAGCCGTAACTAAATAATGGTAAACTAATATTGCTTAAATTATGTTGAGCTCAGTACAATCTCGAGAGACATAAGCTACATTTAAACTAAAACCACCACCACTGCTCGGTCTATATCAGGTACTCCCATACTGGGGTATGGGTATGCACAATGTCGTAGGGGGTACACCAAATAAAATTGTGATTCACATTTAAAAAATAAAATAAAAATCTTCACATTTTCAAACAGTCCATTTATATTTTCCAACGGGGCTTTACATTTGGGTGAGTTTTTCCTCTCGCCCGAGTAGCCTCATGTCACTGCCAAAAATCAAATTAAACCATAGTCTAGTCAAACAATTAACATCCAATCATATTAACCGTTACTCTCTCGTGGGAATTCCACTATGTAGCCAAACGTAGCTGCTGCTCATGTTGGTATCTGTACTGATGGCGCAAAAGCCATGACAGGGAGACACAGTGGAGTGGTAACATGTGTGCAAGCAGTTGCTCCCGACGCCACTTGGGGACACTGCAGCAACCACCGAGAGGCTCTTGCTGCCAAGGGAATTCCTGACAGCTTGAAAGACGTTTTGGACACTACAGTGAAAATGGTTAACTTAAAGCAAGGCCCCTGATCTCTTGTGTATTTTCTGCACTATGCAATGATATGGGCAGCGACCATGTAACGCTTTTACAACATACAGAAGTGCGCTGGCTATCAAGGGGCAAAGTATTGACAAAAAATGTTTTATTGAGAGACAAGCTTAATATTTTCTTTACTGAACATAATTTTCACTTGTCTGACGTCTTGCATGATGACGAGTTTCTCACACAACTGACCTGTCTGGGTTTCTCGCCTAAATGATCTGAATCTAGGATTACAGGCACTTTTCTATTCACTTATCCCCTCCAAACGTTGCTTTGAGTTTGCTTATTCGTCTATAAACCTGTGAATCTCACAAAGTTGTCTAGAATCGACTCAGTATTGTGGACAATAGGAGAAAGCAAGGTGAATACTGTGGAGGTGGTGTGGCTGGTGTGGGCCTGCATAATGTGAATGGTTGGTTGTGAGTGAGGCTGGCAGAGAGAGTTCCTTTCACAGCAAGGTGAAACCCATATGTAGACAGCAGTTGTGTTGGCTGTCAGAGGAGGAACTGGGTCAAACATTCATGGAAATGTACTTAATTGTTAGTGCAAAAAGAGATACAGTATTCTCAAACAATATATTTTTTCCTGTTAAAAACACAAGATTTTGGTAGCTGGTCACATAATATCACTGTGTCATATCCCATCCTTTAACACAGTGGGTCGTACTGTCACAATCTCCTTGAAATGAGAAGTGGCTGTCAGTAATTGTTGCGCTTGATTTATTACATTTCACGTAAAGATTACGATGGTAACCTCAGGGTTAAAATGCAAATTTCACCTCTAACATGACACGGTTGAGGATATTAAAGTTCAAAGGTCATACAAAGGTACCTAGATCAGCTGCTGGGGGAGGGGTCACGCTATGGTGGTTGGAGACAAGGGGCACATTCATCACTGTTTCCCTCTTGTCACCACCGCTCTTCATCAATGCGCTCATCCATGGAATGATGTTAGCCATGATAGTGTGGAGCGAGAGGGAGGGAGCCGCAGTGCAGAGGCAGGGGAAAGAGGCCGACCTTACATAGACAGACTGCAGCTGGAGAAATAAGGCTGTCTGTGAGGGATCATCTCCCAAACTGTTCTACTCCACATATGCTTTGATTAAGAGTAATGGAGGCAACACTGCGCTGGCTTTCTTTTGTCTTGCTTTTTCTTTCATTCTTTTCTTCACATCCCCAGTCACCAGAGTGGATCCTATTGAAATAGATGCCGCACAAATATATAGGCTTGTATGCTATTGTTTTTTAACAATGTAGTTTGTATTTCATGTTAGGTAAGATTGCAACGTAAGCACCACAGCTACATAGCTACTTATATGTAATTTGAAGTTATATCTAGGTTATAATGGAATGTCAGACTATATATGTGTAGGTCAACAAGTCTCGGAGACTACCAGTAAAACTGTTTAGTCTATGTGTCGGCTCTCCAGTATGTCCTGTATATGCAGGTGGACTCTGAGGACACAGCACTCCACTGCAGCACAGGGGTCATAAAGCATCCAGGGTGATAGGGATGGATGCCTTGCCATCTGTCCAATGGCACTGCCGTCCATTCTAATTCCCCTCTGCATTTGTGATATAAGGGAATTCAAATTTAATATAACATTAGCAAAACATGATCATCATTCAGATATCTATCATTGATGAGTCATATATCGCCTATATACAGTATATTGCCTACATATAACTAACATATAACTAAATGTCAAATAATTGAATACAGTAAGGCAATGTTAGTTATATGCAATTATTAAATGCTTTTAATGATTATGTTTTAGCTGTGGTGTTGTTGTGGACTTTTACGTAGGTGGAGGATTGTATTGTCAAATTTCTGGAAAACATGAATTTTGTTTTCGAACTTTAGTTTACAGTACAGCTACAAAATATATTGTGTTTTAATGGAAAAGTACTCAGAAATTACTGCTTGGCAGTCGTCCTAGACAAAATAAGGAACTAATCCTACCTGTTAACGTATGGTGGATCAGAAAGAGACAAGACATTGAGTGTAAATGCCAAATATTTCATAGGTGGGAAATCAGGAAGGGTGTTAAGCTTGTCAATAATGATACCACAACTCTGAGCCAATATGGTAGGCAACCACAACGTCTAGATCTGGGAAGGCACGCACGTCTCTTATCACAGCTCTATAATGAAATGTCAGACTATGTATATGGGAAACATAATGAAGTAAATGACTAAATGATCTGCTTCTGTAAAGCTATGAGGTTTGCTGGGTCATTGTGACAACCTGTCAGAGAAAAGTTTATTTCATGTTCTGTTCCTTAAATTAGAAGATTACAGTGCTTTACCTCCCCTGCTCTGTTCGTTACCCTGTCTCTGTTCTCTTCGCACCAACCAAGTTATTGTGTGTGTGCTTGGGTTTTAGTGTTTATCTATGGATCATTGTTAGGAAGTCCCCCCAAAAAAATTATATTTTCAGATTTTTTTCATAAATATAACTCAGTTATCAAATATTTTCCACTCATTTAGCAGATAAATAAAATTAAATCAAAGTTTATTGGTAGTGTACACAGATTTTCAGGTGTTATCAGACGTGCAGTGAAATGCTTACAGTGCTTTCGGAACGTACCCCTTGAATTTTTCCACATTTTAAAAATAAATTAAATTGGTATTTTTTTCTCATCAATCTGTGCACAATAGCCCATAATCACAAAGCAAAAAAGAAATTAAAATATCCAATTTGCATAAGTATTCAGACCCTTTACTCAGTACTTTGTTGAAGCACCTCTGGCAGCGATTACAGCGTCGAGTCTTCTTGGATATGACGCTACAAGATTGGCACACCTGTATTTGCAGAGTTTCTCCCATTCTTCTCTGCAGATCCTCTCAAGCTCTCAGGTTGGATGGGGAGCGTCACTGCACAGCTATTTTCAGTTCTCTCCAGAGATGTTCGATCGGGTTCAAGTCCGGGCTCTGGCTGGGCCACTCAAGGACATTCAGAAACTTGTCCCGAAGCCACTCCTGCGTTGTGTTGGCTGTGTGCTTAGGGTTGTTGTCCTGTTGGAAGGTGAACCTTTGCCCCAGTCTGAGGTCCTGAGCGCTCTAGAGCAGGTTCTCATCAAGGATCTCTCTGTACTTTCCTCAGTTCATCTTCCCCTCGATCCTGACTGGTCTCCCAGTCACTGCCGCTGAAAAACCATGCTTCACTGTAGTGATGGTGCCAGATTTCCTCCAGACGTGACACTTGGCATTCAGGCCAAAGAGTTCAATCTTGGTTTCATCAGACCAGATAATCTGGTTTCTCATGGTCTGAGAGTCTTTAGGTGCCTTCCATTTAAGAATAATGGAGGCCACTATGTTTTTTGGGACCTTCAATGCTGCAGACATTTTTGGTACCCTTCCCCAGATCTGTGCCTCGACACAATCCTGTCTCGGAGCTCTATGGACAATTCCTTCATACTAATGGCATGGTTTTTGCTCTGACATGCACTGTCAACTGTGGGACCTATAGACAGGTGTGTGCCTTTCCAAACCGTGTCCAATCAATTGAATTTACCACAGGTGGACTCCAATCAAGTTGTACAAACATATCAATGATGATCAATGGAAACAGGATGCTCCTGAGCTCAATTTCAGGTCTTATAGCAAAAGGTCTGAAGCAACATCTAATGGAATGCCTTCCCAGAAGAGTGGAGGCTGTTATAGCAGCAAAGGGGGGACCACTTACGTATTAATGCCCATGATTTTTGAATGAGATGTTTGACAAGCAGATGTCCACATACTTTTGGTCATGTTATGTGTGTAACGACGTTCGTCTGTAGGAGGAGAAGCGGACCAAAAAGCAGCGTGGTGGTTATTCATGTTCTTTAATGGAAAACTGAACGATACATGAAATAACTCAAATCTACAAAACAACAAACGGAACGTGAAAACCTATACAGCCTATCCTGTGACAACAAACACAGTGACAGGAACAATCACCCACAAACACACAGTGAAACCCAGGCTACCTAAGTATGATTCTCAATCAGAGACAACTAACGACACCTGCCTCTGATTGAGAACCATACTAGGCCGAAAACATAGAAATGCCCCAAAACATAGAAAAACAAACATAGACTGCCCACCCAACTCACGCCCTGACCATACTAAATAAATACAAAACAACAGAAATAGAGGTCAGAACGTGACAATGTGTCTATATCACTGCCTCATTGCCTGCATCCGTAATGGGTCTGCGGTCAAACGACCACCCTACATCACTGTCAAAAGCTCCCTAAAACACTTCAGCGAGCAGGCCTTTCTAATCGACCTGGCCGGGGTATCCTGGAATGATATTGACCTCATCCCATCAGTAGAGGATGCCTGGTTATTCTTTAAAAGTGCCTTCCTCACCATCTAAAATAAGCATGCTCCATTCAAAAAATGTAGAACCAGGAACAGATATAGCCCTTGGTTCACTCCAGACCTGACTGCCCTTGACCAGCACAAAAACATCCTGTGGCGTACTACATTAGCACCAAATAGCCCCCATGATATGCAACTTTTCAGGGAAGTTAGTTACCAAAATACACAGGCAGTTAGGAAAGCTAAGGCTAGCTTTTTCAAACAGAAATGTGCATCCTGTAGCACAAACTCAAAAAAGTTCTGGGACACTGTAAAGTCCATGGAGAATAAGAGCACCTCCTCCCACCTGCCCACTGTCTTGAGGCTAGGAAACACTGTCACCACTGATAAATCCACTATAATTGAGAATTTCAATAAGCATTTTTCTACGGCTGGCCATGCTTTCCACATGGCTACCCCTACCCCAGTCAACTGCCCGGCATCCCCCACAGCAACTTGCCCAAGCCTCCCCCATTTCTCCTTCACCCAGATAGGCCATGTTCTGAAAGAGCTGCAAAATCTGGACCCCTACAAATCAGCTGGGCTAGACAATCTGGACCCTCTCTTTCTAAAATGATCTGCCGAAATTGTTGCAACTCATATTACTAGCCTGTTCAACATCTCTTTCATATCGTCTGAGATTCCCAAAGATTGGAAAGCTGCCACGATCAACCCCCTCTTCAAAGGGGGAGACACTCTAGACCCAAACTGCTACAGACCTATATCTATACTACTCTGCCTTTCTAAGGTCTTCGAAAGCCAAGATAACAAACAGATTCATCAAATCAAAGTTTATTTGTCACGTGCGCTGAATACAACAGGTAGACAACAGGTAGACCTTACAGTGAAATGCTTACTTGCAGGCTCTAACCAATAGTGCGAAAAAAAACAACTAAAAATACATTTGAAAATAAGAGTAGCAATAAGTCAGGCATATTTTTATTTATTTATTTTTATTACATTTATTTCACCTGTCACGAATATTACCGAAGGTGGCTCCCCTTCTTGTTCGGGTGGCGCTCGCCGGTCTACTAGCTGCCACCGATCCTTTGTTCCGTGTTCGTTTGGTTTTGTCTGATTGTTTTCACCTGTTCATTGTTTGGTTGTTAGGGTGGTGTTATTTAAGTTTGTTTAGCCCGCTTCTGCTTGTTCTTCTGTATTTGTGAGAGGTGTTAGTGTTTTGTTGGGTTTTCTCGCTGTCCTGGTATTTTTACCTAAGGGTACTTATTGTAGTAATATTGTAGCCTGTGTTGGGTATAACTATTTTGTTCTTTTTGATTTTGGACATTAAAGCGTGTTTTTTCCCGCATCCTTTGCTCTCTGCGCCTGACTCCACACCCATTCACTCATTGAGCATTACATCACCTTTATTTAACCAGGTAAGCTAGTTGAGAACAAGTTATCATTTACAACTACGACCTGGCCAAGATAAAGCAAAGTAGTGCGACAGAAACAACAACACAGAGTTACACACGGAATAAACAAGCGTACAGTCAACACAATAGAGAAAAAAGAAAGTCTAAATACATATATATATTGAGGTAGTATGTACATGTAGGTATGGTTAAAGTGACTATGCATATATGATGAACAGAGAGTAGCAGTAGTGTAAAAAGAGGGGTTTGTGGGTGGTGGGACACAATGCAAATAGCCTGGTTAGCCAATGTGCGGGAGCACTGGTTGGTCGGGCCAATTGAGGTAGTATGTACATGAATGTATAGTTAAAGTGACTATGCATATGAGATTAACAGAGAGTAGCAGCAGCGTAATAGAGGGCAGGGGGGGGCACACAATGCATATAGTCCGGGTAACCATTTGGTTACCTGTTCAGGAGTCTTATGGCTTGGGGGTAAAAACCTTTTTGTCCTAGACTTGGAACTCTGGTTACGCTTGCCATGTGGTAGTAGAGAGAACAGTCTATGACTGGGGTGGCTGGGATCTTTGACAATTTTTAGGGCCTTCCTCTGACACCGCCTGGTGTAGAGGTCCTGGATGGCAGGCAGCTTTGCCCCAGTGATGTACTGGGCCGTACGCACTACCCTCTGAAGTGTCTTGCGGTCGGAGGCCGAGCAATTGCCGTACCAGGAAGTGATGCAACCGGTCAGGATGCTCTCGATGTTGCAGTTGTAGAACCTTTTGAGGATCTCAGGACAAATGCCAATTCTTTTTAGTTTCCTGAGGGGAATAGGCTGTGTCGTGCCCTCTTCACGACTGTCTTGGTGTGTTTGAACCATTCTAGTTTGTTACCGACCATTTAAAATCCCACTGTACCTTCTCCGCTATGCAATCTGGTTTCAGAGCTGGTCATGGGTGCACCTCAGCCACTCTCAAGGCCCTAAACAACATCATAACGGCCATCGATAAGAGACATTACTGTGCAGCCATATTCATTGACCTGGCCAAGGCTTTCGACTCTGTCAATCACCACATTCTTATCGGTAGACTCATCAGCCTTGGTTTCTCAAATGACTGCCTCACCTGGTTCACCAACTACTTCTCTGATAGAGTTCAGTGTGTCAAATCGGAGGGCCGGTTGTCTGGACCTCTGGCAGTCTCTATGGGGGTGCCACAGGGTTCAATTCTCAGGCCGACTCTCTTCTCTGTATACATCAATGATGTCGCTCTTGCTGCTGTTGATTGTCTGATCCACCTCTACGCAGACGACACCATTCTGTATACTTCTGGCCCTGCTTTGGACACTGTGTTAACTAACCTCCAGACCAGCATCAATACCATACAACTCTCCTTCTGTTGCCTCCAACTGCTCTTAAATGCAAGTAAAACTAAATGCATGCTCTTCAACCAATTGCTGCCCGCACCTGCCCGCCCGTCCAGCATCACTACTCCAGATGGTTCTGACTTAGAATATGTGGACAACTACAAATACCTAGGTTTCTGGTTAGACTGTAAACTCTCCTTCCAGACTCACATTAAGCATCTCCAATCCATAATTAAATCTAGAATTGGCTTCCTATTTCGCAACAAAGCATCCTTCACTCATGCTGCTAAACATACCCTCGTAAAACTGACCATCCTACCGATCCTCGACATCGGCGATGTAATTTACAAAATAGCCTCCAACACTCTACTCAACAAATTGGATGCAGTCTATCACAGTGCCATCCATTTTGTCACCAAAGCCCCATATACTACCCACCATTGCACCTGTACGCTCTCGTTGGCTGGCCCTCGCTTCATACTCGTCGCCAAACCCACTGGCTCCAGGTCATCTACAAGTCTCTGCTAGGTAAAGCCCCACCTTATCTCAGCTCACTGGTCACCATAGCAGCACCCACCCATAGCATGCGCTCCAGCAGGTACAGTATATCTCACTAGTCACACCCAAACCTCCCTCCCTTATCTTACCTCATTTGCACACACTATATCTAGACTTTTTCTACTGTATTATTGACTGTATGTTTATTTATTCCATGTGTAACTCTGTGTTGTTGTATGTGTCAAACTGTTTGCTTTATTCTTGGCCAGGTCGCAGTTGTAAATGAGAACTTGTTCTCAACTAGTCTACCTGGTTAAATAAAGGTGGAAAAAATATATATAAATAAATATGTATGTGTTTATATACTCTATATATACTGTATATACACTTGACGTCGGGAGTTTACATACACTTAGGTTGGAGTCATTTAAACTTGTTTTCCAACCACTCCACACATTTCTTGTTCACTAACTGTGGTTTTGGCAAATCGGTTAGGGCATCTACTTTGTGCATGACACAAGTAATTTTTCCAACAATTGTTTACAGACAGATTATTTCACTTATAATTCACTGTATCACAATTCCAGTGGTTCAGAAGTTTACATACACTAAGTTGACTGTGCCTTTAAACAGCTTTTAAAGTTAATTATGTCATTTTCTGGAAAACACTATGGGGTCACGTAGCCGTCATACCGCTCAGGAAGGAGACACGTTCTGTCTCCTAGAGATCAACGTACTTTGGTGCGAAAAGTGCAAATAAATCCCAGAACAACAGCAAAGGACCTTGTGAAGATGCTGGAGGAAGCAGGTAAAATAGTATCAATGTCCCCAGTAAAACGAGGCCTATATCGACATAACCTGAATGGCCGCTAAGCAAGGAAGAAGCCACTGCTCCAAAACCGCCATAAAAAAGCCAAACTACGGTTTGCAACTGCACATGGGGACAAAAATGCTTACTTTTTGGAGAAATGTCCTCTGGTCTGATGAAACAAAAATAGAACTGTTTGGCTATAATGACCATCGTTATGTTTGGAGGAAAAAGGGGGATGCTTGCAAGCCGAAGAGCACATCCCAAACATGAAGCACGGGGGTTGCAGCATCATGTTGTGGGATGCTTTGCTGCAGGAGGGGCTGGTGCCCTTCAGAAAAAAGATTGCATCATGAGGATGTAAAATTATGTGGATATATTGAAGCAACATCTCAAGACATCAGTCAGGAAGTTGAAGCTTGGTCGCAAATGGGTCTTTCAAATGGACAATGACCCCAACTATCCTTCCAAAGTGGTGGCAAAATGGCTTAAGGACAACAAAGTCAAGGTATTGGAGTGGCCATCACAAAGCCCTGACCTCAATCCTATAGAAAATGTGTGGGCAGAATTGAAAAAGCATGTGTGAGCAAGGAGGCCTACAAACCAGACTCAGTTACACCAGCTCTGTCTGGAGGAATGGGCCAAAATTCACCAAACCTTTTTTGGGAAGCTTGTGGAAGGCTACCCAAAATGTTTGACCCAAGTTAAACAATTTAAAGGCAATTCTACCAAATACTAATTGAGAGTATGTAAGCTTCTGACCCACTGGGAATGTGATGAAAGAAATAAAAGCTGAAATAAATCATTCTTTCTACTATTATTCTGACATTTCACATTGTTAAAATAAAGTGGTGATCCTACCTTACCTAAGACAGGTAATTTTTACTCGGATTAAATGTCAGTTATTGTGAAAAACTGAGTTTCAATGTATTTATGTAGGGTGTATGTTAACTTCCGACTTCAACTGTATATAATGATGTGTATAGAATGTATGGGCACTATATGAATAGAACATGTGTACAGCAGTAGTTATATAGGATGAATCATGACTAGAATACAGCATATACAGATAAAGTGGGTAAACAGTATGTAAACATAATTTTGACCTGTGTTCAATGACTTTGTACACAGGGCAGCAGTGGTGTCTAAGGTGCAGGGTAGAATACCATAGGGTAGTCGGCTAGTGAAAATGTCTAAGGTCAATTTTCTAAGGTCTATTTCACTTTTCCTCTCTATTTCCTCAGTCTAATAAAGTTGTTGCAACAGTATCATACTTTGGTAAGCAGTTAAAAGAAACCCTTGTACTCCTCAGACCCTGAAGGACTCCACCCTTGTATTTTCTCAGACGCTGAAGGACCCCACCCTTGCAGCGAGAAAAGATTTCCAGAGGGAAGCGGAACTATTGACCAACCTGCAGCACGAGCACATTGTCAAGTTCTACGGTGTGTGTGTGGATGGAGACCCCCTCATCATGGTCTTTGAGTACATGAAGCACGGAGACCTCAATAAGTTCCTCAGGTAAGTTGTGTCAACTAAATGCACAGTAAGATATGCTCAACTCTTCCTAATTTTGGGTAAATTAGTATTTGGAGTAATACAAGCTGCCAACTGAGAAATACTTTTCTGGTGAGTGTTGTTGGATGTTAAAGATTTTTCCGTTGAATAAAGCAGTGACGTGTAGAATAAATTTGACGTGCTCAACTCTTACTCAGTTCTGTCTTTGGGTGCTGTAGCCCAGACTTTTCTGATGTGTGCTGTTGGAATTGCTAAGTTTACTCAGTTGAATAAAGCAGTGACGTGTGGGATAAACAAGACGTGCTCAACTCTTATGTCTATAAATGTGTCTTTGGTGTAGCCTATGAGTTATAAAAACTGTCAACTGAGAAACATACTTTATATGTGTTTTTGGAACTGTGGAAGTTTACTCAGCTTAATTGAAACGTGTGTGGAAGCATCTCCCCCTGTTTACCAACCACAAGTGTCTATAGACTCAACAATTAATGGCAGGCTGACTGCACCCCACTAGTGATGTACTGTGCTGGTCCACATTACGCTAACCGGAATAACTATCCTCAGTGTTAGAGTTAACGTCATGCAATAAATACTTTGGCCAGCAATATAATATATGTGATCATTTCCAAAGATGAAACCAGTTCCTGTCTATTTCCTCATCATTTCTACATGCAGTGTAGTAGAACAGCCACAACCCTGCAGGTTTCACCGCAAGCATCAGGCTGTGATTGATGGATGCCTTCCCCTCAGAGAAATGTTGTAGCGTACAAGAAACGGGAGGGGTAATACAATGTTTTTGTTGTTTTCCACTAGACCTGTCACCCAGTACCAGCAGCAGTGACTTCCTATTCACTACACTGTAGATTAAGTAGAGATAACCTGTTAGGGTAAAACCACAAAATGCTGTGTGTAACGGCTGTCTGTTGACTGAGCCTCCACGGACTAGGGAAGCTGGGACTCAGAATTCAAATGAGACAGCTGATCTCCTTTATGATTGGATGTTATTGAGCCCCTGGATGCTTGGCAGTGGCAGGGAACATTGGTGCTCAATAGCAGAGGCAGAGTAGATAGACGTCTGCTGCTTGCTGATGGCTTTATACATGCAAATGTCATGACAGTTATAGCATTTCCATTCAATTGTTCTGCATTCATTAATACAGAAGAGCTCTTGTTGGTTTTGCACCTAGTGGCCCTGGTACGGTAATGACGTGGCCCATGTTCCTGTCTCAATTAAAGTTTGAATGTAAAACACCATGAATCTCATGTCCAATCTATTACAACTGAAGAACATACCACTGTCATATACTATGCTGGGCTAAAATCCATTATAAAATGTAATGTGGAGTAAGAATATGGTGATTGAGATAAGATTCTCCCTCCCTCCCTCCCTTATTTCTCCATCCACAGAGCTCATGGGCCTGATGCGTTGATCCTGGTTGACGGACAGTCGCTGCAGACCAATGGGGAGCTGGGCTTGTCTCAGATGCTGCACATTGCCACTCAGATTGCCGCAGGGATGATGTACCTGGCCTCCCAGCACTTTGTGCACCGTGACTTAGCCACTCGGAACTGCCTGGTGGGCAACGGCCTGCTGGTTAAGATTGGTGACTTTGGAATGTCCAGGGACATCTACAGCACGGATTACTACCGGGTAAGCACCTACAGTATGTATGTTGCATAATAAAATATTTGTTCCATATTATTCATATATTTGTAAGTACCTTCATAATCAAGCTAACCTAAAGATGTCTTTCGGCGTCAACCTCAGTGTTTTTGCTTTAGTGAACAGGTGGTGTTTTGACACAGTGGGCTGGAAGGTGTGGTGTTCACTCTGCATTCACCTCCATTCCTCAGGATTGTGTGTTATCTTTTCCTTTATAGATGCCTGAACTCTTTACCTTTACTACTGCTAGGAAATGTACAAGGAAAGTGATGCATGCTCAATATAATGATGTCTATTGGGTCGTTCCAAGAATAGAGGGCCTTTTGTGTCCCTTTGATATTTTAGTAGAATTTGTGCACCAATATTTAATTTAAAAGCCTGTTATATTAAGTGAAGTGTCCTTTAATGTGGACCACATGGAAAATGCTATAAATCTGAATTTTAGTATGACTTGCTAAAGTCATATTAAAAATAGTCAAATCATACTAGTCAAATCATAGTAGTCAATTCATAATGTAAAGGCGGGTGAGCTGATCCTACTCTTTTTGGCCATTTTCTGGTGTTACACATAGACAGTCTAGAAATGAAAAGAAATGTTTTGTGAAGCTTGTATTCAATTGACACTGTACACAACAAGCTTTATTCCTCCTGTCACAAGTGGATTTATGGCTGATTTAAGGTAAAATCGTCAACCCTGTTAAGTTTAACCGTGTTACTTTATTTGGCACTTAATAGTGGCTCTTAATGGTCCTTTTTTTACTTAACCTCTTGAGAAGGTAAAACATGTTTATTAAGTTGAACGTGTGCTCTTTATGACAGAATGTTAAAATTAGGTGAACTTCACCAAGTTACACTACCCAAAAGGTACTCAAATGGTGGAACGACCCTATTAGTAAACATGTGTCAGGTGTAGGGCAGAACCATTCTTGCTGTATTCTGTTGTTTGTTGTCTCTGAGACACGGTGACCAGACTGAATATAGAGCTCTTGTCCCAGTCTATAATGGACTCGCTGAAGCTGTGCAGACATCACAAAGGGATTATTACTGTGGTACATCGGATTTTCACTAGATACAGACTATAATTGCCATTGTGGAAAATATGTTACATTTGCAGTAAATGTCAAATAGTCCATTGAGTCTCCTCCCACTTAATGTATTCTGCAGGCTACTTTTCCTAAGTGGTACCTCTAATAGCTGATTTATCTTTGCAACACACAGCTCAGTAAAATACATGTCTCAATAAGGTGTCAAAGAGACCAGGAAGTGATGTAAATTAAGGCAATATGCTTGACTTTCATTGTGTAATTACTGTTCCAACCACTTCTGTTCTTTACTGCAACAGCTTTCATGTTGCTTTTCTCCTTTTAGATACTAACACGAGTAAGTTATAGTAAGAAAATCTCAACATCATAGGCATACAGGTACAGATGGTCATCAGTGGAGTAGCCTGTGAGAGAGAGATGTCTGATTCACCATCAGACTACTAACAGGACTGCTGGACTGCCCCCTATTGGTATGCTGGTCTGGCAATGGACTGTGGGCCTTGGCCATTTTAGGCCTGGGCATCTCTGCCAGAACAGGCCTGGTGTATGGTCCACTGACAGAGAGATTAGGAGGTCGTAACTGCATTGGACACATTCCCTTTTGTTGAGTGATTTATAAATCGGGGTGGCAGCCAGGAACACATCTCCCTGACACTGGTCACATATTGACATCCGCTCCTCTCCTCTCCTCAAGGAGAACCAACCAAGAAAACTGCCCTCCAGGGATATGACACAGTAAGCAAAAGCACGGTCTGAGCTGGGTTCTCACAGGCAGCATATCTGACAGCCCCCATCTGTATATGAAAGTGATGCCTGGGCTCCCCAATGCCAAATTAGCTGTTGGTTCTCAGTTTGCAGGTATGGCACTGTGTTTGTGAACTAAGGAGTGGACAATGACAACTTGATATCACATCACAGAGGAATGCATTCTGCAGGCTAGATGTGGTATTATTATACATAATCAATACTGAATACCTGGTCGCTGGATAACTAACTATACTGGGTCTGTAATTACATTACACCCCCTCAACAGCCGCTGTTAGCAAGCTGTAATGTTAATCCAACAATCCAATGACAATGTTCCAAGTTAGGAAAGGTATATAGCAGATTCGTTATTATGCTTAATTTGCCTTTAGACTCCAACAACATTGATGGACAGTATGGAAAATGTATTGACAGTTGCTTCAATCAATGCATATGTTATCGTCAGTCTATTAGCAATATTTAAATGTCTCACTATATGCTAATTGTGCTATGCTTTGAGATTGTGGTGGAGTTTTAGTTGTCACCATGCCAGTTTGAATTCTGCTCCAAGGGAAGCCCACACTCTGATTTATATGCTTCCACGGTCCTCCGTTCAACCCCAGACTGAATTGAGGGTGGTGCTTGCCAGGGAGAAGCCATTAAGATTAATTGAAATTCAATCAATTCATTTAATCTCCCAGCACACACACACAAACACATGAACAAGTTCACAAATACTCTGCCTCCAAGAAGCAGACCCAGTCCCCTAAGACAGACCGAGCTAGCATAACAAACACAGATCTGTCATTCTATGAATTATGCAAATATCATAGAACCGTGGTAAGTTTTCAAAAACGATATGTGAATTTGGATCATCCTCCTGTTCTACTCTCTCTATGTTTTGGACACCAGCCTGCATTATGGAGCGGTGTACCTACTCATGTAGTGCCAACAACATTAGTCTGGTGAGGAACAATCTGTCCACATAAAGAAGTCAATGAATGGAAAGGGTGTCAGGTCATTGCAGCAGGGAAACCAATTCACTTCAGAGTCCCTTACAAATGTAGTATGTAGGAGAAGGTACTTCCCCGGGCATTCCGACATGTTCCCTGTCAAGTATTGATAATGAGGTAGAGCTGGGGATGTATCAGGAGATGGGATAGTAGGGTAGAGCTATGGCAATGGTGGAGTTTCAAGGTAAGACAATTTAAGTTGATGTTACAGTGAACATTGGGGTTGTAGTGTGTGTATTGTATGATAGACAAATACCCCTTTCTCTAATAGTCCTGGAACGTATTAAAACTCTTAGAACTGCTTTGGCTTCACATTTTACTATCGGATACCCTTTTCTGCACAGTACAGACACACATTTGAAATCTGCATCCCCCTTATTTATAATTAGATGTGGTTCATTTATATGATTGAACATGAATACATTTGATTTTTGAAACAGCCTTTTTCTCTTTTCAGCTTGGAAGAAGATCAGTAGAGTGTGGTAGTGGCGTTAGGGTTCCATATTCACACAGGCTTTATGGGACGTGGTCCAGCAGACATTTTACCATAATCTCATTAATAAACCGTCATAAATCTTAAAAAAGCAGAGCAGGCGGACAAGGAGGAGGAGGAGGAGGAGGGGGAGAAGGAAGGGGTGAGTATATTGGAGATGTAAAACGGAACAACTTATTATAATGTTCAGTGGGCCAAATTTAACAAAGATAAACCAACAATACATAATTTACCTGAAGGAAACTGATGCTATAATATACTGTTATTATCGATGGCAGACATGGTAGACTGGTCCTTTATAGCTACAGTATCAGCAATGTGGGAATGTAATGTAATGTTAACTTCTTTGTATTCACATGCTCAGTCAATACATTGACCCATAGTGAGTTCAGTGCCAATGAGCTCTGTAATTAATATGCAGCTACCACTTAAGAGTTGAAAGTAACAATAATCAGACATCCCCTATTGAAATGGCACTCTTGTTCAACCCTTCCACGGATGTGATTATACACAGTGTAATTGACATGATTAGGAAAAAGATTTAGAAACAATCCAGTTGAGTTAAAGACGAGGGCACAGATAATTAATGACTCATTGTTTTAATCGATTAATATCTGGCAGTGGGAAGGGAAGGCTGAAGGGAAGACTTCATTTATGTTGCTGCATGGCTTGAAGCTGTCAAACTTCTTTAATGGATCCTTTTTCCTTCCCTCTCTTGGCTCCATCTTCTCTTCCTCCTCCCAGCTGAGCCTCATTTGACTCTTCTTCATCTTCTGTGTTACAGGGCTGTGTAGGTTTCCCTTCTTCTCAAATATTTTATAAGAAAAATACACGTTTAAAATAAATAAATGAATAAATAAAATAAACTAGAAAAGACCATCTAGAAGTATTCAAAATGTGTCTTCTGCATGCCTTTTGGTGAATATGTCATTTTCTTTGACATGTACAATTGTTTTCTTTTTCAGTTGTTTTAAATCCAGTTAGCCCAGGTCCATAACACTGTGCTGACATATGTTGTTCTCTCTCTCTCTCTCTCTCTCTCTCTCTCTCTCTCTCTCTTTCTCTCTCTCTCTCTCTCTCTCTCCCTCCATATCTCTGTCTCTCTCTTGCTCTCTTTCTCTCCCTCCATATCTCTCCCTCTTGCTCTCTCCCTCCATATCTCTCCCTCTGTCTTTCTATCTCTCTCTCTCCCTCCATCTCTCTCTATCTCTCTCTCTCTCTCTGACAGGTGGGAGGCCACACCATGCTGCCCATCCGCTGGATGCCCCCTGAGAGCATAATGTATAGGAAGTTCACCACAGAGAGCGACGTGTGGAGCTTCGGTGTCATCCTCTGGGAGATCTTCACCTACGGGAAGCAGCCATGGTTTCAACTGGCCAACAACGAGGTACTGTAGCACACCCATCTTTTGTATTCTGCTCTTTTTCTGAAAAACAGAAATGAAAATAAGCAACATAACCACACAATGCAATAATGTGCATTCGACAGTTGTTGCTTCCTCGGCAAAGACTACCATTCAACAGTCACACTCATACTAAAACCACATCAGTGGATAATCAGGGCCAGTGATTCATAACGCTCTTACTAATCCCTAGAATGGTGCAGTGTGGGAGAGGCTAATTGGCCTATTCTTAGAGTGGCCTTTGGGCTCAATATTGGACCAGAAGAGAAATCAATTAAGACTTAAACAAAGATGACAAGAGAGCAGCAACTGTTAGTGTGTTAGTGTGAGCTGAGAGTGTTGAAATTAAATTACTCCCATTTACACACAAACACACGCATAAGTCTTATAGCCACCATAGATATAAAAGACAAGGGATGGCATGTGAGGTGAGCAACAGCCATTTTACACCAGGCTTTCTATCTACAGAACATAGAAGTAGTGATGATGTGCAGACAGTCACTGTGCCACTGAAATTCCTCTCAACCAACCACCATATAGACATCACACTGTTGACATTGACAGAAGCTATGAAGGACTATACTCATTTGTGAGTTCAATAGTCCACCAAACCAATTCCACAATTTTTTTAAAAGGCATGATAATTAAAATCTCAGAACAACAATGCCCCAAGTTCCAGCCAAACGTCAGCATGTACAGTCTGACAGAGCCATTGTTTATATATTTGCTTGTTCCATTACGTTGAGACCTGAAAAGCAGCATTATGAATCAATCCTGAAGCCAGCCATAGGTATAGAAGCCATAACCAGAGGCCCAGACAGAAGTATTTTATAAATGTGAATTATGTGAATGTGCTGTGAATGTAAATGTGCCCGGTCTCGGCTGCAGACGGGGGGCTGTGGTGACTCACTGACTCAACGAACGCCTGTGGAAAGAGCCTTTTGGCTGCAGTTGTGCAGACAGAGCATCACGCTGACGACAACACAGCCTCTCAAAATGCTCCTAAAATAAACACAGACAGCAGAACAAAGTTACCATACTTGCTGGAGTTGATATGTTTAACCCTACCTTGAAGTGGTCCTATTTTTAGCTACACAGGTCTTATGATATGTACCAATAAACACACCTACTATCCAATCAAAATGAGCAGCAAAGCTAAATAACATGACAACATCAATAACATAACATAAAACTCACAGGTGTGCTTCACTAGCATTGCAATCACATTATCATCCTTGACCTGTTTGAACTGCACAGAGTGGATTAATTGGTAACGATTGCTCATGTCGGGTTCCTTTGTGTGTGTGTCTGTGGATGGGAACGTGAGGCAGTTATTCTTATAGCCATTCAACAGAACACACCGAACAAACACAGATCAATACAACTCAGAGACCCAATTTCCCCCCTATCCCAAAGGGATCACCTGTGAAATGAAACATGTCCCCAGAGCCATATATTTAGAGAGTTAGGCCAACTTTAAGAATGTTGAATGTTCTTATTCTAGAACGTTCAGTTACAATGTTTAAATATTCCCTGTGTAATGTTAATGGGGAATGAACCATAGAATTAGGAATTAGAATACTCATTAATTTCATAAGACCTCTATGGAGCTAACATGGCTGCCATATAATGTTGTAGTGTCATGTAAATGCATCATAATGCGCATTCTAGACATTTGGTTTTATACAATTTATACAAAGTTTTAATATTCCCCATATAATGTTAAAGGGGGAGCTAACATGTCTGCCAGATAATGTTGAAGTGTCATGTAAATTCATTATAATTCAGAAACTGCAGTGGCCAAACTCTCTGCATTAGGGTTAAATACCGGGAAACGAGGTTACCGAGATATACCGAGATTTCCTGCCCAAACCCACTCACATTTCCCGGAATAAATAACTGTGAGAAACCGATATATTATAATAAATTATTTATATGAACAGCATGACGAAATGGAACTGTTAAAATATATACATTAAATCTGGCTTCTCTATGGCCTACTCTCTACTGTCTGCTCGGGGTGGGGACAGACAGCGCATCTCAGTAGGAGCACAGTTCACAATGCATGTATCATCTCATCATGGTAACTTTTTGTCTTGTGACAGGTAGGCCTACATTTTCTGCAACATAGCCTATGCTACAGTAATATAAGGACTGAACGCATTTCGAATTTACACATCTCGATCTGGATTTCGGGGGCCACCATATTTTAATTGCACATTTTTATTGCAGCATATCACTTGAATATAAACTCAGCAACAAAAACAAAACGTCCCTTTTTCAGGACACTGTCTTTCAAAGATAATTCCTTAAAATCCAAATAACTTCACAGATGTTCATTGTAAAGGGTTTAAACACTGTTTTCCATGCTTGTTCAATGAACCATAAACAATTAATGAACATGCACCTGTGGAACGATCGTTAAGACACTTACAGCTTAGGCAATTAAGGTCACAGTTATGAAAACTTAGGAAACAAAAGAGGCCTCTTCTTCTGACTCTGAAAAACACCAAAAGAAAGATTCCCAGGGTCTCTGCTCATCTGCGTAAACGTGCCTTAGGCATGCTGCAAGGAGGCATGAGGACTGCAGATGTGGCCAGGGCAATAAATTGCAATGTCCGTACTGTGAGATGCCTAAGACAGCGCTACAGGACGGACAGCTGATCGTCCTCGCAGTGGCAGACCACGTGTAACAACACCCGCACAGAATTGGTACATCTGAACATCACACCTGCGGGACTGGTACAGGATGGCAACAACAACTGCCCGAGTTACACCAGGAAAGCACAATCCCTCCATCAGTGCTCAGACTGTTCGCAATAGGCTAAGAGATGCTTTACTGAGGGCTTGTAGGCATGTTGTAAGGCAGGTCTTCACCAGACATCACCAGCAACAACGTCGCCTATGGGCACAAACCCACCGTCGCTGGACCAGACAGGACTGGCAAAAAGTGCCCCTTACTGACGAGTCGCGGTTTTGTCTCACCAGGGGTGATGGTCGGATTCGCGTTTATCGTCAAAGGAATGCGCATTACACCGAGGCCTGTACTCTGGAGCGGGATCGATTTGGAGGTGGAGGGTCCGTCATGGTCTGGCGCGTTGTGTCACAGCATCATCGGACTGAGCTTGTTGTCATTGCAGGCAATCTCAACGCTGTGCATTACAGGGAAGACATCCTCCTGCAGGCTCCTGTGCGTAATTTCCTGCAAGACAGGAATGTCATGTGTTCTGCCATGGCCAGCAAAGAGCCCGGATCTCAATCCCATTGAGCACGTCTGGGACCTGTTGGTTCGGAGGGTGAGGGCTAGGGCCATTCCCCCCAGAAATTTTACTTTTAATTATGACCTCCCACCTTTGTTCAGGGACACATTATTTCATTTCTGTTGGTCACATGTCTGTGGAACTTGTTCAGTTTATGTCTCAGTTGTTGACTCTTGTTATGTTCATCCAAATATTTACACATGTTAAGTTTACTGAAAATAAACGCAGATGACAGTGAGCGGACATTTCTTTTTTGCTGAGTTTAGTTGCTTTAAATCAGCCGACGCTCTCGCGGTCTTTCTCTCTCTCCATCAATTCCATTCAAATTGCATCCAAAATAGATCATTATTTTCATATAGATGTCTTATCATACCCTTTCACGTAATACATTTGATGCAGTATTAGCCATATATCTAATCAAATCAAATCAAATCAAATTTTATTTGTCACATACACATGGTTAGCAGATGTTAATGCGAGTGTAGCGAAATGCTTGTGCTTCTAGTTCCGACAATGCAGTAATAACAAGTAATCTAACTAACAATTCCAAAACTACTGTCTTGTACACAGTGTAAGGGGATAAAGAATATGTACATAAGGATATATGAATGAGTGATGGTACAGAGCAGCATAGGCAAGATACAGTAGATGGTATCGGGTACAGTATGTACAAATGAGATGAGTATGTAAACAAAGTGGCATAGTATAGTATAAAGTGGCTAGTGATACATGTATTACATAAGGATACCGTCGATGATATAGAGTACAGTATATACGTATGCATATGAGATGAATAATGTAGGGTAAGTAACATTTATATAAGGTAGCATTGTTTAAAGTGGCTAGTGATATATTTACATCATTTCCCATCAATTCCCATTATTAAAGTGGCTGGAGTTGAGTCAGTGTCAGTGTGTTGGCAGCAGCCACTCAGTGTTAGTGGTGGCTGTTTAACAGTCTGATGGCCTTGAGATAGAAGCTGTTTTTCAGTCTCTCGGTCCCAGCTTTGATGCACCTGTACTGACCTCGCCTTCTGGATGATAGCGGGGTGAACAGGCAGTGGCTCGGGTGGTTGATGTCCTTGATGATCTTTATGGCCTTCCTGTGACATCGGGTGGTGTAGGTGTCCTGGAGGGCAGGTAGTTTGCCCCCGGTGATGCGTTGTGCAGACCTCACTACCCTCTGGAGAGCCTTACGGTTGAGGGCGGTGCAGTTGCCATACCAGGCGGTGATACAGCCCGCCAGGATGCTCTCGATTGTGCATCTGTAGAAGTTTGTGAGTGCTTTTGGTGACAAGCCGAATTTCTTCAGCCTCCTGAGGTTGAAGAGGCGCTGCTGCGCCTTCTTCACGATGCTGTCTGTGTGAGTGGACCAATTCAGTTTGTCTGTGATGTGTATGCCGAGGAACTTAAAACTTGCTACCCTCTCCACTACTGTTCCATCGATGTGGATAGGGGGGTGTTCCCTCTGCTGTTTCCTGAAGTCCACAATCATCTCCTTAGTTTTGTTGACGTTGAGTGTGAGGTTGTTTTTTAATGAATGATGGGTTATTTAAGTGCCTCTATCTCTTTTGCAATATGCACCTGTGCACCGCTAGCCTTAAAAAACACTCCTTAGCTCGTAGAGTCCCGCAAAAAGCTAACCTAGAATAGCTTGCTGGAAAAACTACTAATAGATTATTCGAAGAGGGATGCAAGCTCTTGTTGGCTGAATGTTAAGTACAGCAGCCAATAGAACTCAAGAGGGGAGGAGAGAATGCTTGATGGTGGTAGGCTGAATCCGTTATTTATTTACACCTGTCACCCATAACCATTCAATCTTCGTGAAGAGAAGTGAAGGCAGTCTGCATCTTAGTCTAGTCCGAAATTATTCAAGCATGTCATTACAATGATGAAGATAAGGACATCAAAATGTATTTCATTTAATTGTTGAAAGTGAGGAAGGAATGAAGCAAAGAGAAATAGGAAGTAGGCTAATAAGCATGCCACACAACATTAGGGGAAATATTATGAAAGATATGCGTCAGCGTACTAATTGTAAAAAGGTCAAATAGGCCCTATGATATTTCCAAATTCAACCAGATTTGCTATCCTATAATTGTAACTTTGAAGGCAGCATGTCCTGCACCATCGTTGCATGTTCTCTCTCAGCTTGATAGTTTGAACGAGGAGCATCATTTCAGACATATAATATGGCATAATACAATACAGTACAGTAATACAGTCCACCCTCAAAGATTAGCCTACTGGAGCTTGTATTGTTTATTTACCCAAGAGAGCATAGCTACATTAATGGGCTTATCTGTTTTCGTAATGTGCTGTAGCCTATATAGTATAGGCTATGTAGGCCTACTGGATAATGACACCATCAGTTGGACTTTTTTGGGCTTGGGTTCATAAAATGTCTTTAATGTATGACTCATCAAGCTCAGGTAGCATCAGGCTTGAAGTTTCGAAACAATAAATGCTCGAATCAAATCCAGACATATTTAAATGCTTTTTATGCTTTATAATGACACTTCCAGTTTTGTTGGGAAATATTGGGTTACCCAGAAAAAAAAGGGATTTATTCTTGCGAGGGAACATTTGTAAAACACCAAGAAAATATTCAACCCTACTCTGCATGTCCCTAACAGGCATGTCTGACGCAGGGATATTGCATGAACTACACTACGCTGACTACACTGCAAGTTTGTTTGTTTATGTGTACTACAAAACCTCATACTTTGAAACCTGCTTTATGACCTTGACATTGCACTCATATAATTACTGCTGTACAAATAGTGTGGTGCCATAGCCTCGGGGGTGCCAACAACGCTGATTAAGCAAAACCTAATTCTGCCTGTAAATGGCTTGTTATGCTTTTGACAAACAGAATAATGCTCAAATTTGGGTTGTAATGAGTGACCCCACTCTCTCTCTCTATCGCTCTCATTCTCCTACCCCAGGTCATCGAGTGTATTACGCAAGGACGGGTTCTGGAGAGGCCACGAGCTTGTCCCAAGGAGGTGTATGACATCATGTTGGGTTGCTGGCAGAGGGAGCCCCAGCAGAGGCTGAACATCAAGGACATCCAGAAAATCCTTTATGCCTTGGGAAAAGCCACACCTGTCTACCTGGACATCCTGGGCTAGTGTATGTTGAGTTTTGTCGATCTGTCTGTTTTGTTGTCTGTCTCTACCCAACAGATGAATAAAAACCCAGGAATAACTCAAGCAACGAGTACCTTATTGCTCCACTGGCAAACACCTACAAAATGGGGATGGACTTAAGTGCCTGCTACTCCTTTCGATACACTGGATAACAGTCTTAAAAAAAAGCACTTTTACATTTTGTTTACCTGCATTCAAAAATGTACAGTTGCTGTATACTATATGAAGAGGACATACTTCAAGTTTTTCATAAAAACAGCCAACTTAAAGTATCACAAAAAAACAAAAACAAAAAACAGGAAGAAAACGACCAAAAAAAACACCAAACAAATTAAATTTAAAAAAGCTGAAAACCCTGGAAATTTGTTTTGCTTTTGGGATCCTGCCATCTTGACAGAAGATCAAACTCCCCAGGTGATTTTCTTTTTCCTTTTATAAATATATATTATATATATTTTTAATTTATTTTTATTTTCAAAGTGTGGATATCTGCCATGTTTCTCGCTAAAGGTACAGTATGTCACATGTTGGAGATGACTGCTTGATATTGGCAAGTCAGACAATTGGCAGGGACTTATTAAAGTAGGCCTTACTGCACTCTGATTGGCTGGATCTATCTTCTGACTCTGGATCCAACGAGGTGATTAGTTACTGATGGGAAACAGCTTTTCACTGAGACGTGGAACTCATAGAAAAGACAGAGCCACCAATCAACACAGACATCTTAATTTAAAATTGAATGTATATACTGTACATTTCTATGTCACAAAAAATATGTTAACTTATTTCATTTCCTATTTAGACTATTTTAGTTTCTTGATGTGTTGTTATGGTGAGTGAATTCTATAGATATTTTGATAATCTTTCATTTTTTGTTACTATGTTATTTCTGTTGGTTTTAATGAATTTCATCTACTTTTATTTAGGCTTATCATTTTGAACATGTGATTATAATGTGACATTGTGAGTCAGGATGTTAGGATGTGACATAAAGAGGATTTAGACTCAGTAGAGTAATCAGGACAGACTTTAAGCAAGAAGCATACAGTAAAGTAGAAAGTGATTATGAAGATCTTACATAGGCCCCCACTCCCTCCCATCCCAGCTCATTGTTTTGTTCTTTCAGTGTATTCTAGTAATAGTCATGTATCTCATGTACAGTACATCTAGCCAGTGAAAAGAGCTATAGCTATGATATTGCATTATTAGCTGTCAGTTGCTGCCTCCTAAAAAGTACATTTTTATGACATTGTAGTATACTTCATCTTGTTTTCCAGGTTGTGAATAATGTTATTCAACTGCCTTCAAATAGTCATGACCCTGATGTTTCAATTCTGTCAGTTTATACAATAGGCAATGCACTACTGGACATTATACACATTGTAACACTGTACATTAGTGCAGTACCTTCCTCTCATTTTCCATACTCTAAACACTTAGATTCAAGTTAAAGCATTCATCAAATGCAGGCTTGAGAATGTTTTCTTCTCTCAACGTGCACAAAGTTCCATTAAGCAAACAATCCTTTATGTTCCACAGCTCTCCCAATGTTAAACAACAGCAAACTTGGCAAAACACAGTGACGTGATTTATTCATTAAGTAGTAGTGATAGAGCACTCTGTAGCTATGGGGGCTGTTTGAAACATTGCACTGTGATGACAAACACTGGGGCTTCGGGAGAAAGTGCTCTCTCTCCCTCTCTCCTCTCTCTCGCTGCTCCTGCTTTTGCAGAGTAATGTGAATCATTCAAGGTTGTGTTTGGTCTCAATAACACCCCAATGATACATCCATAATTATTCAATGCTGAGCCATACTGGCACCATGTTTTGCCTATCTGCATTTTCTTTAACAAGGAGAGATATTATTTTGTGATCATTTTCATATTAACATTTATGTACACAATCATTTGTCTACTTCAACAAAAATGTATTTTAAAAGTTTCAATATGAATTCTCTGGTCAAAACGTACAAATAATGTACTTTTATTTCAATGAAAAGTTCCTTCATGTTAGAATGGCGACATACTCAACGCTTTCTCATCTTTTTTTGCAAGTACTTCAAAAGAAGCTTTTCCATTTTCTGCCTACTCATCACAACATCGCAAAAACTCTCCTTCGCCTTACTCTCTGAGTTCACATCTGCAAAGTTTCCGAGGTGCATCCGACTATAGGAATGGAAAGTGACTGGAACATTTGCCTACTGTCTGCATTGACTGACTGTCTACATTGACTGACTGTCTGCATTCAATGACTTCACAATGCACCGGCATGCATCCTGATCTCCCAGGCAAAGTAAACGAGGAGATTTCCCCTGGTAGTACACCACACAACCCTATCCTGCTCCTTCCTATGATTGAATCTCCGCTAGTTAACAACTCTGCCCTCTTCCTTTCCTAACACCTCCTCCATGGATGAGTACACAAATCCAGCACAGGCTCAAATAGAGGCACACTTTACAAACTCGTTATAATTTAAATAAAATAACATAGGGTGACTTTCACTCATCAAATGGAGTGCACAGAGCCCATTCATGCCGGATTAGGTCCTAATTGGAAGGAAACAGACAAAGGTCACTTCTGAGGATGTTGCAAAAAGATCCTATAGGAACCAACAGACTCAGAGACATGTTTATCAACAGTCTGCACAACACTAGATTGAAAATGTTTACAAGTATAGTAGACTTTGAGGAAAGGAACATTTAGGCATTGGTGTTACAAGGCGACGACATTTCTAATAACATAAAGAACACTACACATTGATTGTCTGATATAGTATTTTCAGTCATTCACATTAGATAGTTTCATTACAATATTTAATAATGAATCACTGAAATAAAAAACATGTTGACATTTACTTTAGCCCCCTGATAATCCCCTGACAGCCCCCTGATAGTCCACTCATAGTCCCCTGATAGTCCCCTGATAGTCCCCTCATAGCCCCCTGACATCACCCTGATAGTCCACCGACAGGCCGCTGATAGTCCACTCATAGCCCCCTGATAGCCCCCTCATAGTCCACTCATAGCACCCTGATAATCCCCTGATAGTCCACTCCTAGCCCCCTGATAGTCCACTCCTAGCCCCCTGATAGTCCACTCATAGCCCCCTGATACCCTGATAGTCCACTCCTAGCCCCCTGATAGTCCCCTGATAGTCCCTTGATAGTCCACTCATAGCCCCCTGATAGTCTCCTCATAGCCCCCTGATAGTCCCCTCATAGTCACCTCATAGCCCCCTGATAGCCCCCTGATAGTCCCCTGATAGTCCCCTGATAGTCCCCTGATAGTCCACTCATAGCCCCCTGATCCCCTGATAGTCTCCTCATATCCCCCTGATAGTCCCCTGATAGCCCCCTCATAGCCTCCTGATAGCCCCCTGATAGTCCCCTGATAGCCCCCTGATAGTCCACTCATAGCCCCTTGATAGCCCCCTGATAGTCCACTCATAGCCCCCTGATAGTCTCCTCATAGCCTCCTGATAGCCCCCTGATAGTCCCCTGATAGCCCCCTGATAGTCCACTCATAGCCCCTTGATAGCCCCCTGATAGTCCACTCATAGCCCCCTGATAGTCTCCTCATATCCCCCTGATAGCCCCCTGATAGTCCCCTGATAGTCCCCTCATAGCCCCCTGATAGCCCCCTGATAGTCCCCTGATAGTCTCCTCATAGCCCCCTGATAGTCCCCTGATAGCCCCCTGATAGCCCCCTCATAGCCCCCTGATCGTCTCCTCATAGCCCCCTGATAGTCTACTCATAGCCCCCTCATAGCCCCCTGATCGTCTCCTCATAGCTCCCTGATAGTCCCCTCATAGCCCCCTGATAGTCCCCTGATAGCCCCCTGATAGTCCACTCATAGCCCCCTGATAGTCTCCTCATAGCCCCCTCATAGTCCCCTGATAGAACCCTGATAGTCCCCTCATAGCCCCCTCATAGTCCCCTGACAGCCCCTTGATAGCCCACTCATAGCCCCCTGATTGTCCCCTGATAGTCTCCTCATATCCCCTGATAGTTCCCTGATAGCCCCCTGATAGTCCCCTCGTAGCACCCTGATAGTCCCCTGATAGTCCCCTTATATAGCCCCCTCATAGCCCTCTTATAGCCCCATCATAGCCTTCTTATAGCCCCTCATAGCCCTCTTATTGCCCCTCATAGCCACCTCATATCCCCCTCATATCCCCCTCATAGCCCCATCATATCCCCCTCATAGCCCTCTCATAGTCCCCTCATAGCCCCCTCAAAGTCCCCTCATACCCCCTTATAGTCCCCTTGTAGCCCCCTCATAGTCCCCTCATAACCCCCTCATAGCCCTTATACTGCCCCTCATAGCCCCCTTATAGCCCCCTCATAGTCCGCTCATAGTCCCATTATAGCCCCCTCATAGTCCCCTCATAGCCCTCTCATAGTCCCGTCGTAGCCCCCTCATAGTCCCCCTGAGCCCCCTCATAGTCCCCTTATAGCCCCCTCATAGTCCCTTCTTACTGCCCCCTCATAGTCCCCTTTTACTGCCCCCTCATAGTCCCCTCTTACTGCCCCTCATAGTCCCCTAATAGCCCCCTCATATCCCCCTCATAGCCTCCTCATATCCCCTCATAGCCCTCTTATAGCCCCCTCATAGCCCTCTTACTGCCCCTCATAGTCCCCTCATAGCCCCCCATAGTCCCCTTATAGCCCCCTCATAGCCCCCTCAAAGTCCCCTCATAGTCCCATTATAGCCACCTCATAGTCCCCTTATAGCCTCCTCATAGTCCCCTCATAGTCCCCTCATAGTCCCCTTATAGTCCCCTCATAGCCCCCTCATAGTCCCCTTGTAGCCCCCTCATAGCCCCCTTATAGCCCCCTCAAAGTCCCCTTACAGCCCCCTCATAGTCCCCTAATAGCCCCCTCATAGTCCCCTTAGTACTGATGGTAGAGGAAGCGGGGGGGAAGACGGTGGATGGGGGACTTTCAGAGGGCTATTGAGGGGAGAGAGAGAGCGTTGGAGGGCAACGTGTCTTTATGTGAAGTATATTTATTATTTATCCCCCAGAGCCATCAGAGAGGAAATAGATAAATTAGTTGTTTCTAAGAATACCAGAGATGGCCTGAGATGGTGTGTGACTGAGTGGAGAGATCATCCATGGAGAGTGACAGTGACAGGGAAGAGGTGGACAGTGGGGCAGCTCCAAAGGTTGCAGCTCACTCTGACCAATTAAATTAGTTTTTGGCCCCAGCTTTAAGATATCCCTTACATTTGATGGCCATGCTGGGGGTAATCCCTGCAGGTCAGAAGCTATAGAGAGGAGGGCAGAGCAGAGCTTTGATGGTGCAAGGTCATATGCTTGCATGTTTTAGCACAGGGACATAGCACCATAGCCGTGGGAATTAGGGGTGCTGAGGTTGCTGTAGCACCCCCTGAAAAATCGCAATCCAAAAATATGTTAATTCAAATTTTTATCAAATAAATTCCCACAAAAGTTGTACACTGGGCCTTTATTAGTCCTGTATTAGCGGACCGAGACAGCTGTTTGTAGAGCGAACAAGGTAAAAATCGCAACATCCCCACCTCCAAACATCTTCCCGTGGCAATGCATAGTGCTGTCTATTGGCCAGAGCAGATAGGAGAGCAGAACAGAGCAGATAGGAGAGCAGAACAGAGCAGGCTGCCGGTGTCCTGTTAGAGCTTCTGCAGTGAAGAGGCTGACGATTGATGAGGGGTTTAAGACCTTAATCATGATGGGGAGGAGGGAGGAGTGAGGAGGGAAGCAGAAAAGCGGAACATTGCAGTTGAAATGAGCTCTCTTTGAGCACTTCATAACCCAGGGGCTTGTGGAGCTAGGCTGCTACACCACAGACACACACACGGCCTGCCTGCCTGCATGTCTCCAATAGTCCCCATACACTCAGCTGGAACTGCAAGCTTACACCAGAAACATAGTCTAAGATACTTTCTTGTTGCCAGCTTATCAAGTTTTGCTGCTACGTTCATAATTTTCAATAAGGTAATGTTACTGAATTGTGGACAGGATGAATATCTTATGCGCTATGGAGTCAGCATAAGTGCTGGTGTTGCAGAACATCCAACCAACAATGCTTCCCTACATAATTCATATGTTTTGACTTACCTTCAAAGCATTTAATAAATCATTATGTGTCTGATTTTAGAAACACCTCTTCCTTAATGAGACTAGAAACCAGCAGTTACCTCTTATCTTGGAGACTTCAGTAAAACCGTACAGGTTCAGAAGATAGGTATTTTGAAGAAAAGTTCAAATAAGATTTTGTGATGCCATTTTCTGTCAGATGTTAGTCCTATGATATATAACTATGACAGTTGTCTCATAAGCAGTTTTGCACTGATTTACCTTGACTTTGCATGTTGTGTTTTTTTGGGCCGAGCTTGTTTGAAAGAATTAGCCAATCACAGTTGATCCGACTGTTGTCCTAGATGCATTCAGACACAGCATTGATACCACATGCATCATACAATGACAAAACACGAGAAAATCCTGCCATATACAGTGATGCATACGTCCACAAAAATGGCAAGCCTGACTCCATTTCCTGGAGGCAGGGATGAAATTGACTGCAGCGTTAAGACTTCAGACAGGATGTCACCCAGGAGCAATCTCCTCCACTGTCAGCAGACTTTGACATCTAGATTAACCTTGATGCTGAACATTTTCTGATGGAGTCTCATTGGAATGCAAAAAGCATCTCCAGCCCTCCAATCCACGGCTCTGAATGCACTGGCCACCCTCCCATCCACCTACCTCCTTGCCTCGCATCCCCCCTGTGCTTAGGGAAGATGTACTTACAGCGACCGTAAGGTCTAAAGATTACGACCTTACGGTCGCTGTAAGTACATCTTCCCTGTAAGGTCGGAACGGCAGGCTGATCAGGACACAATTAGGCCGGCATGATATATCGCTCAGAAAACATACATCAATCCCAGGATGGGAGATGGTGCTGTACACCTAATTATCCCATTATCCAAAATGAGACATTGAGAATATTTAAATACTGCTAGTTTTTAATGAAACATCTGTTTTTGTCAGCATGCTAGCTAATACTAAAGCAACCCATTGGATTCCACAACACTTCTGGTAGTTACTCACCCAAACGCTAGGCGTCACATTTTCATGGAATCCAATGGGCTGCTATAGCATTAGCTAGCCTATCATTCTGACGACAACATCAGTTTAACAAAAAATGCAGTATTCAAACTTCTCGATTCAACGTTCATCATTTCGGGATAATTAGGAGTACAGCGACAGGGAAATTCTTCCAGCCATATACCGCGCTGGGCTCCACATTCTGGCATAGCACTGTTCCGAAGAGATATAAGAAATTACAAGAACTACATTTGCAAAATCTTATGGCTATCCTGTGCTCTGCCCTCTCCCTCTCTCTGTGTGCGTGCGTGTATGTACCTCTCTCTGGGAGATGTTGTTTGTGCTCACTGAGTGGGAGGTGATGTTGGAGTACTGGAATGGAAGCACTGAACAAACACTGATCCAGCCCACCTCTCCGCCCCTGCCTCTTCCTGGCTGGCTGCTCCAGTGGGAAGGGTTGGGCCAGAGGGCCAGTGCCGATAGCTGTGTTTAGGGCTCTGCCTCTCTCTCTGTTGACTACAGGGCCAATAGTTTCTCTGTTTTTTCCACCACAGAGAGAGGATGTAAAGCATTACACCACAGAACAATGAGTGCCAGTCAGAGCAGAGAGAGAAGGGGAGAGAGAGATTTTAAAACCTGCTTTACTGTCTTCAATCTATTATTCAGTCCTCTTTCTCTGTTAGTCAGCTTGCAGAGGACCTTCATGTTTTCAGTATGATTACAACCAGGAGTGTCTTTATTTAAATGGTCTTCACCTTTAATTTATTTGCTTAACAGTCGGCCCCGCACTAAGCGCAGCTTTGAAGTTTAACTTCTAAATGCAATACCTACTATGAGAGGAGCGTCTGGCTGTTTCAAGAATAGAACAATCTCTGATTATTGTGTCAGTTCATGGGCTGTAACAGCAGGATCAAAGATAAAACTAACCCTCAGTTCAGCTCACAGTGTTGCCATCGCTAAATATTCTAGTTTGTTTTGAGAAGTAAGTCACTGTTTTTTTTTCATTATCTTACGCTGCCTGTAGTCTCTTGTTGTTGTAGACTAGATGTGCTATTGTAGACTATTGGGAGAGGATATGGCTAGGGATCTTAGGCAGGGCACATAGTGTTTGACCTTTTCCACTCAAGCTGCACTGAGCTGCTTCCTGCTTGGAGCTGATAGCAATGGGGGTTTCATTAAACTTCCTCATCTCAGTCCTAGTGAGGCCACTAGATGTAACTAAATCCCAGATAGATACCATTTCTCTCTACCCGTCCACAAAACCCTCAATTCACAGGAACAGTGGGAGGTCTGTTGAATATAAACTCAGCAAAAAAAGAAACTGCCCTTTTTCAGGACCCTGTCTTTCAAAGATAATTCGTAAAAATCGAAATAAACTCACAGATCTTCATTGTAAAGGGTTTAAACACTGTTTCCCATGCATGTTCAATGAACCATAAACAATTCATGAACATGCACCTGTGGAACGGTCATTAAGAAAAAAACAGTAAGCAATTAAGGTCACAGTTTTGAAAACTTAGGACACTAAAGAGGCCTTTCTACTGACTCTGAAAAACACCAAAAGAAAGATGCCCAGGGTCCCTGCTCATCTGTGTGAATGTGCCTTAGGCATGCTGCAAGGAGGCATGAGGACTGCAGATGTGGCCAGGGTAATAAATTGCAATGTCCGTACTGTAAGACGCCTAAGACAGCGCTACAGGGAGACAGGACGGACAGCTGATCATCCTCGCAGTGGCAGACCACATGTAACCACACCTGCACAGGATCGGTACATCCGAACATCACACCTGAGGGACAGGTACAGGATGGCAACAACAACTGCCCGTGTTACACCAGGAACGCACAATCCCTCCATCAGTGCTCAGACTGTTCGCAATAGGCTAAGAGAGGCTGGACTGAGGGCTTGTAGGCCTGTTGTAAGGCAGGTCCTCACCAGACATCACCGGCAACAACGTTGCCTATGGGCAAAAACCCACCATCGCTGGACCAGACAGGACTGGCAAAAAGTGCTCTTTACTGATGAGTCGCTGTTTTGTCTCACCATGGGTGATGGTCGGATTTGCGTTTATTGTCAAAGGAATGAGCGTTACACTCTGGAGCTTGTTGTCATTGCAGACAATCTCAACGCAGTGCGTTACAGGGAAGACATCCTCCTCCCTCATGTGGTACCCTTCCTGCAGGCTCATCCTGACATGACCCACCAGCCATACTGCTTGTTCTGTGTGTGATTTCCTGCAAGACAGGAATGTCAGTGTTCTGCCATGACCAGCGAAGAGCCCGGATCTCAATCCCATTGAGCACGTCTGGGACCTTTTGGATTGGAGGGTTAGGGCCATTCCCCCCAGAAATGTCTGGGAACTTGCAGGTGCCTTGGTGGAAGAGTGGGGTAAAATCTCACAGCAAGAACTGGCAAATCTGATGCAGTCCATGAGGAGGAGATGCACTGCAGTACTTAATGTAGCTGGTGGACACACCAGATACTGACTGTTACTTTTGACCCCCCCCCTCCCCTTTGTTGAGGGACACATTATTCCATTTCTGTTAGTCACATGTCTGTGGAACTTGTTCAGTTTAAGTCTCAGTTGTTGAATCTTATGTTCATACAAATATTTATACGTGTTAAGTTTGCTGAAAATAAATGCAGTTGACAGTGGGAGGACGTTTCTTTTTTGCTGAGTTTACATTGCTGCAAAATTACACAAGTAGGCCAAAGCCATAAAAGAAAGTCCACATTTCGTAGCACACTCACTGTTTGTTGATGATGAGAGCATTTTATTAAAGTGTGTTGGATTAAGGGAGTGGCAGACACTGCTGTAATGTTTCAGAATAAGGATGAAGTACACAGCATGCTTCCTGATTCTCCATTAGCATCTGTGCTGAGGAGATAGAGGGTGGCCGTCCTCAGAGGCAGGCACCTGCACTGACACCATGCAGACAAGCCTGGTTAGAAGCTCCCAGCAGGGACAGAAGGACCAGACAGGCAGAGAGAGAGAGAGATGGAGGCTCTGACACGTTCAGATCAGGCACTAATAGCCTCATTGCATGACATTTTGAAAACCTAACTCTCTTTCTTTTATACACCATAACTATACTTCCTTCTGATACACGTCCGTGCATTTTCATCACAATATGGTATTTAGGTTGGTTCTGTTGGGAAAGGCAGTGGCTATGATATACAAGGCTATAGAATGTTCAAGTTTAGGGGATATAGCAGGGTTTCCCAACTGGCGGCAGGTGATGTTATTTGCCCCCCCCCCCCCCCCCCCAAGTTATATTAATTTTGGATATCTGTTCCAAAGTATTCCCAAGCACAATAGAGAGGTTTGAAATTATTCTGTTTTAGTTCAATACTATATCCGTTTGGGCTTCTTGTGGTCAATTTGCAGTTTACAAATGATTTGTAATTATGTTCTGGCCCCTTGACCATCCGCTCAAGGAGAATCTAGTTGATCATCCCTGGTATATAGTGTGAGTGATTTCATATTCCATTTGAAATGGTACTCTGTAATCAAGATCTCAGTGTGTGTCTGTGTGTGTGTGTGTGTGTGTGTGTGTGTGTGTGTGTGTGTGTGTGTGTGTGTGTGTGTGTGTGTGTGTGTGTGTGTGTGTGTGTGTGTGTGTGTGTGTGTGTGTGTGTGTGTGTGTGTGTGTGTGTGTGTGTGTGTGTGTGTGTGTGTGTTATTAGTTTGTACATGGGTCTACTGCCTCTGCTGAGCGGACACAGTGTGTCATCCACTCTGTCATTTCTAGTCCCACCTTTTGTACTGATCAGACTAAGGCTGCCAAGCGTTTGATTGATTTTATTAGGCAGAGAGAACATAGCAAAGCTCCACATTTTACATTTCACTCAGAACAAAATGCCTCTCCCCCCTAGCGGTAGCAGGGCTTTCATCCACAAAGGAGCCTATCCAGGAAACCCTACAAAGCCGTCAGCGTGCACGGCACAATGCTTTCTGCTTTGAAGCCAGCTAAACCTGTCTGAGAGGTTGTGAGCATCAGGACAAGTCCAGACACAGACAGCACAGTATATCATCTCATCTGAACACCATGGCACAGCCTCACTGATTCCATCATCACTTTACTCTCTAACAAAGCAAAGCAAAGCAGAGCAGACCACCTCAATCAGTCTGTCCAGCCTGTCTAGATACATGTGTGTCTGCTGGGTGACATGCTGTGGCAGTCTCAGTGCCAACCCATCAGGGTTCCTGCCAACCTCTAGAAAGGAGGCAGTAGCTGGAGGGCAAAAGAGGAAAGGTAGATCAAACTAAGAGAGACGTGACAGGACTCAGTTTCCCATGAACAATATGATGAATCCCACTTCCGATAAATGTTGGTGGGAGAGAAATATATTACAGTGTTATGTACAATGTTTTTACATCACTGGCAATGCATAACTGAGGTCACCCAACCATAGGGATACGATTATAGTATTGATTAGAGTTGGAGATACAACTCTCCATCTGATGAAACAAACTATATCAGATACATTGTATAAAAGAGCAAAAATACAATAAAAATAAATAAAAAAACTATACGTTATACTATCCATGTAGTAGGCTTCATACGCTACTATACTGTACACACCAACACTTTTCCATAGCTTCTTGATCTTAATAATATATTTATCTTCCAGTAAATATTTCCTTAGAAATATGGTGCAATATTTAAATGTTTGAAGCAGTTGTATGTTGCCATAACTACTGTATAAGAGTGTTGTTCCCTGTGCGGCTATTTCTCCACCTGGGATTAACTGAGGAGTTGTGACTGGAGGAATTGAGTCAAGGGTTTATGGAAATGTCTCTCTATCTCTGTGTGACGAGTACTTTGTGTTTTCATTTCCATCAAGCTATGTACGGTTGAAATAATAACTTTGTGACGCCCTCTGGCATCATTGGTAATGTATTTTTCACATGAGAAGTCTTAGCTAAGCGCTGATTCTGCTATTTCTCTTTAGTATTTCTCTCTCTATCTCTCGGTGTGTCCAACCCCTGTTAGAGTGATTAGGGGGATAAGGTGTGAAGTTAACTCATGGTTCCTCTGTTTGTAAGTCATCTTTAATCCATTGTGTTCTGTTTACTTATCATCTATAAACTAAAAACAGCTGTAATTAAGTATGTATCCAACAATGATTTATGTAGACCTATTCTATAAATAAATCAAAACCACAAAACTCCAATCTTGTGATTTTGTATTTTTTATTATGTGATAAATGTGTTATGAAAGCAGCATTCATGATAGTGTTACATGTTAAAGATGATATTCTATGTTCACAACTTTTGAGTTGTGTAGGTATATTGATGATGGTACATTCATGCTGTATCACTTATTGAAGTGGGAAATGCATAAATCATCATCGCCATCCTCATCTGTTGATTACCCATGTGTAGTTTAGTCCAGTTCTCAGTCGACCCCTCTCCGCCCAACTGACCACCATTAGTCTGACCTTGAAGGGAATAATTCAGTCGTATTTGTCCCAGCAGGCTGGAGCATGATATAGCCTCAGCTGTCATCACACTCATATATCCCAGGCCAGGAAATCACTTTGCCTCCACTGCTAGTTCTGGCTGGGTGTCTCTTAGGCTGGCTCCCACACTGTCTATTCTCCCTTCTTCTCCACCTGCAGGACCTTGATAACCTCCTCAGCCACAACCCCAGCAGAGAGGGCAAGTGTACTCCAGCCTGCTTACCACCCCGCCAGCCTGCTAGTCTGCCAGCCAGCCTCAGCCCCTCTTCATACTCTGCAGTCTCACAACTCTGTCTGACATCATAGTGGGCTGCTGTTCCTAAGTCTCTATGGGAGGTCTGTACACTACTCATTATACAGTGTAATTAGGGCAATGGATTTGACAACTTATTAAGTCAAATCCAGTGCTATAAATGCACTGTATAATGAGTAGTGTGGAGTCAAATAATTTGACTCTATGGGTTGAGTCATTCAGGCAGCATGTTGACTCTGGTAGAGTTTCTGAAAAAAGTATTTAGTCAGACACCAATTGTGCAAGCTCTCCCACTTAAAAAGATGAGAGGCCTGTAATTTTCATCATAGGTACACTTCAACTATGACAGACAAAATGAGAAAAACAATCCAGAAAATCACATTGGAGGATTTTTAATTAATTTATTTGCAAATTATGGTGGAAAATAAGTATTTGGTCACCTACAAACAAGCAAGATTTCTGGCTCTTACAGACCTGTAACTTCTTCTTTATGAGGCTCCTCTGTCCTCCACTCGTTACCTGTATTAATGGCACCTGTTTGAAGTTGTTATCAGTATAAAAGACACCTGTCCACAACCTCAAACAGTCACACTCCAAACTCCACTATGGCCAAGACCAAAGAGCTGTCAAAGGACACCAGAAACAAAATTGTAGACCTGCACCAGGCTGGGAAGACTGAATCTGCAATAGGTAAGCAGCTTGGTTTGAAGAAATCAACTGTGGGAGAAATTATTAGGAAAGACCACTGATAATCTCCCTCGATCTGGGGCTCCACGCAAGATCTCACCCCGTGGGGTCAAAATGATCACAAGAACAGTGAGCAAAAATCCCAGAACCACATGACCTAGTGAATGACCTGCAGAGAGCTGGGACCAAAGTAACAAAGTCTACCATCAGTAACACACTACGCCGCCAGGGACTCAAATCCTGCAGTGCCAGACGTGTCCCCCTGCTTAAGCCAGTACATGTCCAGGCCCGTCTGAAGTTTGCTAGAGAGCATTTGGATGATCCAGAAGAAGATTGGGAGAATGTCATATGGTCAGATAAAACAAAAATATCACTTTTTGGTAAAAACTCAACTCGTCGTGTTTGGAGGACAAAGAATGCTGAGTTGCATCCAAAGAACAGCATACCTACTGTGAAGCATGGGGGTGGAAACATCATGCTTTGGGGCTGTTTTTCTGCAAAGGGACCAGGACGACTGATCCGTAAAGGAAATATTGAATGGGGCCATGTATCGTGTGATTTTGAGTGAAAACTTCTTCCATCAGCAAGGGCATTGAAGATGAAATGTGGCTGGGTCTTTCAGCATGACAATGATCCCAAATACACCGCCTGGGCAACGAAGGAGTGGCTTCTTAAGAAGCATTTCAAGGTCCTGGTGTGGCTTAGCCAGTCTCCAGATCTCAACCACATAGAAAATCTTTGGAGGAAGTTGAAAGTCTGTGTTGCCCAGCAACAGCCCCAAACCATCACTGCTCTAGAGGAGATCTGCATGGAGGAATGGGCCAAAATACCAGCAACAGTGTGTGAAAACCTTGTGAAGACTTACAGAAAACGTTTGACCTCTGTCATTGCCAACAAAGGGTATATAACAAAGTATTGAGATAAACTTTTGTTATTGACCAAATACTTATTTTCCACCATAATTTGCAAATAAAGTCATTAAAAATCCTACAATGTGATTTTCTGGATTTGTTTTCTCATTTTGTCTGTCATAGTTGTCTGCCTATGATGAAAATTACAGGCCTCTCTCATCTTTTTAAGTGGGAGAACTTGCACAATTGGTGGCTGACTAAATACTTTTTTGCTCCACTGTATGTCCATTTTCAGAAGTGTTGGTCAATTTGGTTTTATTGTTTAAATACTTTTTGAAAGAGATTGGTATGTTCAATGACAGACATGTACTTCTTTAAATTATAGCACTTGATGGTTTCATTTCAGAGAGACAAATAATCCAGTGTTCTTCCAAAATGTTACTGTATATATCTGCCTCACTCTCAGAGAAATATGTAGAACAGTAGGTTTTAAATGTAACAAATAACTACACTTTTAATAAAGAAATATACAAATTATACATTTGTGACATCACTATTTAAAACATGATTAATAATAATAACTAAATACAGTAATGTGAGTTTTGCATGTGAAACATTTACATTTGACATTTTAGTCATTTAGCAGATGCTCTTATTCCTAGTGACTTACAGTAAGTGCATTCATCTTAAAATATGTAGGTGTGCCAACAACATGTAATAGTCAAATATACAGGATACAAACACTCCATTGCAGCTAAACAATGGACATCAAAATCAATCAAATAAAACTTTGTCAGATGCGCCGAACACAACAAGTGTAGTGAAATGCTTACTTACAAGCCCTTGACCAAAAGTGCAGTTCAAGAAGGGTTAAGAAAATATATACCAAATAAACTAAAGTATTTTTTTTTTTTAAGTAACACAATAACATAACAACAAAGAGGCTATATACAGGGGGTACTGTTACCTAGTCAGTGTGCCAGGGGTACAGGTTAGAGGTCATTTGTACATAGATTTTTATTTTGATATTTTTTATTTCACCTTTATTTAACCAGGTAGGCTAGTTGAGAACAAGTTCTCATTTACAACTGTGACCTGGCCAACATAAAGCAAAGCAGTGTGACACAGACAACAACACAGAGTCACACATGGAATAAACAATAAACAAGCCAATAACACAATAAACAAGTCAATGACACAGTAAAAAAAAAGTCTGAGTAGCCAGGAGAAAGGCATGGTCAACCGTTGAGAAATGCTTATTGAAATTTTCGATTATCATGGATTTATCGGTGGTGATTGTGTTACCTAGCCTCAGTGCAGTGGGCAGCTGGGAGGAGGTGCTCTTGTTCTCCATGGACTTTACAGTGTCGCAAAACTTTTTGGAGTTAGAGCTACAGGATGCAAATTTCTGCTTGAAAAAGCAGCCTTTGCTTTCCTGACTGACTGCGTGTATTGGTTCCTGACTTCCCTGAACAGTTGCATATCGCGAGGACTATTCGATGCTATTGCAATACGCCACAGGATATTTTTGTGCTGGTCAAGGGCAGTCAGGTCTGGAGTGATCCAAGGGCTATATCTATTCTTAGTTCTGCATGTTTTTAGATAAATAACAGCAAGTAGCAGCTGCGTACAAAACAAATGGAGGGGGGTCAATGTAATAGCCCGGTAGCCATTTGATTAATTGTTCACCAGTCTTATGGCTTGGGGGTAGAAGCTATTAAGGAGCCTTTTGGTCCTAGACTTGGTGCTCCGGTCAGCAAACTTAATGATGGTGTTGGAGTCGTGTTTGACCATGCAGTCGTGGGTGAACAGGGAGTACAGGAGGGGACTAAGTACCCACCCCTGAGGGGCCCCAGTGTTGAGGATCAGCGTGGCAGATGTGTTGTTGCCTACCCTTACCACCTGGGGGCGGCCCGTCAGGAAGTCCAGGATCCAGTTGCAGAGGGAGGTGTTTAGTCCCAGGTCCTTAGCTTAGTGATGAGCTTCGTGGGCACTATGGTGTTGAACGCTGAGCTGTAGTCAATGAACAGCATTCCTCCATAGGTGTTCCTTTTGTCCAGGTGGGAAAGGGCAGTGTGGAGTGCGATTGAGATTGTGTCATCTGTGGATCTGTTGTTGCAGTATGCAAATTGGAGTGGGTGTCCAGGAGGATGCTATTGATGTGAGCCATGACCAGCCTTTCAAAGCACTTCATGGCTACCGACGTGAGTGCTACAGGGCAGTAGTCATTTGGGCAGGTTACCTTCGCTTTCTTGGGCACAGGGACTATGGTGGTCTGCTTGAAACATGTAGGCAGTATAGACTCAGTCAGGGAGAGGTTGAACATGTCAGTAGAGACACTTGCCAGTTGGTCCTTGCATGTTTTGAGTACACATCCTGGTAATCCATCTGGCCCCGCGGCTTTGGGAATGTGGACCTGTTTAAAGGTCTTGCTCACATCGGCTACCGAGAGCATTATCAAACATTCATCCAGAACAGCTGGTGCTCTCGTGCATGCTTCAGTGTTGCTTGCCTCGAAGCAAGCATTAAAGGCATCATATATAGTGTTTTGTAAAAATATATACATTTTCATACACATCTAAAATCCTATGAATAAATATCTGAGAATAGTCACATTTTACCCACACATAAAGGTACCCATAAGCAATCATTTCTGATGAAAAAACACAAATGTGAAAAATTGGTGGATATAGCTTTTTGGAAAATAACTTTTTATTTCTGAAGAGGTCCCTCCACTGCCAATGCGTGCCACTGACCCAGGGGTAAAGCAGAAGACAGGGCCTTAATGGAGATTTAATTTGCATACAGATAGTTGTACCCATGTCTGTAATTAAAACAGTGTGAGATGGTCTTGAGGGAAGAGCTAGCTTGACGTGCTCTCATGCTCTCTGCCAACAGATTCCAAATGAGATGTCTGTCATTCCTTTCTGATGACCTAGCCTTTTCAACTCCTCTCCTCTATTAGAAGAATTCCTTTCTCATTTTAATACAAAGGCACCAGGGCATGTGCCTTGGCATGATATACAGGTTTATGACAGCAAGGTTTTGACATGCTGTATTATTTAAAGTGCTTGGTGTTGGTTTGTTAAATTTAAAAGTCATATATGATCTATTGAAATGAACAGATGATGCCAGGGATCACCATGCCTCAATACATGTCAGCAGACTGTTCCTCTTTTGACTGGTTTTTACTTTGACTGCAAAGAGGTCAGACACCACTTGAGGCACCACATAAATGAGGCTGGGAAATTACAAAAACTTTTTTGCAGATGAGGACAAAAATAGTGCCTTGGATTCAGACTGACTTCATCCTACCCACCTCTGTTATTATACCTTCTCACCAGGCCATCAAAATAGCCTTCCACTCTGAAATGTCCCCGTCATTTTCATATTCAAATGCCTTTTCTGGCTCTAAATGGTGTATATTTGCTTTGAAATAAAAATGTTATGAGTCAAAATGTTGCAAAAATGGTTTACTAAGAAATGCATAGATTGAACTGGATGACTAATGAATAATATCATTGATTGAAATGGCAAGTCTTTGAGAGGATTCGCAATGGTAAGTGACTGACCTCCCTACAGTATGCGGTCCCCGAGTGGCGCAGAGGTCTAAGGCACTGCATCACAGTTATATCAAGCTGAACATCATTATCCTGAAAATACATCAATATTTATAGAGTTTTATTTGTGATTTTCCAATGTTAGACAACCTGAATATAACTGAAGTATAGAAGAAAACCATTCTACCTTTCCTTCCAGTTAAAGGTTGAGTAAGTTAGATTTTCATCCACAAATGTACCCAAATTACAATTAAATAGAAATAGTTTAGAATTAGTGAATGACATAATGTGGTTAATTTGTTAGATACTTCTCCCTATTAGCTGACATTATTTTTTCAAAGCCATTTTAGCTGTCACGCTAATTGTTCGACCCGATTCTAGCATAGAATCATGGGAATTTATCCCGCTATGCCAAGGGGTCATCGATAAAATGAAAAAGAAACTCTCCCCGGAGAGTTTGAAACTTCTCTGCAATGTTACCTCTAAACTGAATGTGTGGGCAGTATTCCTCTTGTCCATATGGGTTAGGGCAGTGTGAATTGTGGTTGCGATTGCGTCGTCTGTGGACCTATTGGGGTGATAAGCAAATTGGAGTGGGTCTAGGTTCTCAGGTAGGGTGGAGGTGATATGGTCCTTGACTAGTCTCTCAAAGCACTTCATGATGACGGAAGTGAGTGCTACGGGGCTTTCTTGGGAACAGGAACAATGGTGGCCCTCTTGAAGCATGTGGGAACAGCAGACTGGGATAAGGATTAATTGAATATGTTCGTAAACACACCAGCCAGCTGGTCTGCGCATGCTCTGAGGACGCGGCTGGGGATACCGTCTGGGCCTGCAGCCTTGCGAGGGTTAACACGTTTAAATGTTTTACTCACGTCGGCTGCAGTGAAGGAGAGTCCGCAGGTTTTGGTAGCGGGCCGTGTCAGTGGCACTGTATTGTCCTCAAAGTTAGCAAAGAAGTTGTTTAGTGTGTCTGGGAGCAAGACATCCTGGTCCGCGACGGGGCTGGTTTTCTTTTTGTAATCCGTGATTGACTGTAGACCCTGCCACATACCTCTTGTGTCTGAGCCGTTGAATTGCGACTCTACTTTGTCTCTATACTGACGCGTAGCTTGTTTGATTGCCTTGCGGAGGGAATAGCTACATTGTTTGTATTCAGTCATGTTTCCGGTCACCTTGCCCTGGTTAAAAGCAGTGGTTCGGGCTTTCAGTTTCTCGCGAATGCAGCCATCAATCCATGGTTTCTGGTTGGGGAATGTTTTAATAGGAGCTGTGGGTACGACATCGCCAATGCACTTGCTAATGAACTTGCTCACCGAATCAGCGTATTCAATGTTGTTGTTTGACGCAATGCGGAACATGTCCCAATCCACGTGATCGAAGCAATCTTGATGCGTGGAATCAGATTGGTCGGACCAGCGTTGAACAGACCTGAGAGCGGGAGCTTCCTGTTTTAGTTTCTGTCTATAGGCTGGAGCAACAAAATGGAGTCGTGGTCAGCTTTTCCGAAAGGAGTGCGGGGGAAGGCCTTACATGCATCGCGGAAGTTAGAATAACAATGGCGAGTAGTATGCTCGGAGCCTGACCAGAAGACCGATTCGTCTGCCCCTTTTACGGTGTCGTTGTATTGGTTCGCCGGCTGGGATCCGATCCATTGTCCTGGGTGGTGGGCAAAACTCAGGATCCGCTTCGGGAAAGTCGTATTCCTGGTCGTAATGATGGTGAGTTGACGTTGCTCCCGACTGTATGTAATAAAACCTAAGATTACCTGGGGTAGTAATGTAATAAATAACACGTAAAAAAACAAAATACTGCATAGTTTCCTAGGAACGCAAAGCGAGGCGGCCATCTCTGTCGGCGCCGGAAGTAGTGACAAGTATATAAACAAGTGTATAAACAGGTTAATGTCGAGGCCTGCATGGAATTTAGGCCTACATTTAACACCACACATTGACTGCTACTTTAGGCTGAAAAATAGAACAGCTATTTCTTTTTTTGTTGTGTTTTTTTGTTGTTGAATATTACCCCTTTTTCTCCCCAATTTCGTGGTATCCAATTGTTAGTAGCTACTATCTTGTCTCATCGCTACAACTCCCATACAGGCTCGGGAGAGACGAAGGTTGAAAGTTATGCGTCCTCCGATACACAACCCAACCAAGCCGCACTGCTTCTTAACACAGCGCGCATCCAACCCGGAAGCCAGCCGCACCAATGTGTCGGAGGAAACACCGTGCACCTGGCAACCTTGGTTAGCGTGCACTCCGCCTGGCCCGCCACAGGAGTCACTTGTCACGATGAGACAAGAATATCCCTACCGGCCAAGCCCTCTCTAACCCAGACGACGCTAGGCCATTTGTGCGTCGCCCCACTGACCTCCCGGTCGCGGCCAGTTACGACAGAGACTGGGCGCGAACCCAGAGTCTCTGGTGGCACAGCTGGCTAGCTCTTTCTAAATACTACTGTACTCTGAACCACAAAAGAAATTATTATTTTTTTTTTCAATTTAAGCTTTATTTAGCTACATTCAAGATATTGTAGGCTAGTTAGACAAGAGAAGGAAAGTAAACTTCAAAACGTGATGTGGTTTTATTGGGATTTGCAGCTGTAATGCATCCTGCAAGCTTCTAAAACATCTTACTCAACCTTTAAAGCTTGAATCCTTAATGTTGATCTGCCACGTTTATTTGCAATATTAAAACAAGGCACAGTTTTTCCCCTCTGACATCATTGCACGTGCAGTAGAACAGCAGCATACTGTGCATTATTCAGACCCCTTGAATTTTTCCACATTTTGTTACGTTTCAGCCTCATTCTAAAATGGATGAAATTGTTTTTTCCCCTCATAATGAAAAAGGCAAAAACATGCTTTTATTTTTTATTTATTTCACCTTTATTTAACCAGGTAAGCTAGTTGAGAACAAGTTCTCATTTGAAACTGCGACCTGGCCAAGATAAAGCGTAGCAGTTCGATACATACAACAACACAGAGTTACACATGGAATGAACAAAACATGCAGTCAATAATACAGTAGAAAAAGAAAAAAAAAGTACATATATACAGTGAGTGCAAATAAATAAGGTCAAATAAGGGAGTTAAGGCAATAAATAGGCCATGGTGGCGAAGTAATTACAATATGGCAATTAAACACTGGAATGGTAGATGTGCAAAAGATGGATGTGCAAGTAGAGAGACTGTGGTGCAAAAGGAGCTAAATAAATAAATACAGTATGAGAATGAGGTAGATAGATGGGCTGTATACAGATGGGCTATGAACAGGTACAGTGATCTGTGAGCTGCTCTGACAGATGGTTCTTAAAGCTAGTGAGGGAGATGGGAATCTCCAGCTTCAGTGATTTTTGCAGTTCATTCCAGTCAGTGGCAACAGAGATCTGGAAGGAAAGGTGACCAAAGGAGGAATTGGCTTTGGGGGTGACCAGTGAGATATACCTGCTGGAGCGTGTGTTACGAGTGGGTGCTGCTATGGTGACCAGCGAGCTGAGATAGGGCGGGGCTTTACCTAGCAGAGACTTGTAGATAACCTGTAACCAGTGGGTTTGTCGACGAGTATGAAGCGAGGGCCAGCCAACGAGAGCGTACAGGTCGCAGTGGTGGGTAGTATATGGGGCTTTGGTGACAAAACGGATGGCACTGTGATAGACTACATCCAGTTTGCTGAGTAGAGTGTTGGAGGCTATTTTATAGATGACATCGCCGAAGCCAAGGATCAGTAGGATGGTCAGTTTTACGAGGGTATGTTTGGCAGCGTGAGTGAAGGAAGCTTTGTTGTGAAATAGGAAGCCAATTCTAGATTTAATTTTTGATTGGAGATGCTTAATGCGAGTCTGGAAGGAGAGTTTACAGTCTAGCCAGACAACTAGGTATTTGTAGTTATCCAAGTATTCTAAGTCAGAGCCGTCCAGAGTAGTGATGCTGGACGGGCGGGCAGGTGCGGGCAATGATCAGTTGAATAGCATGCATTTAGTTTTATTTGCGTTTAAAAGCAGTTGGAGGCCACGGAAGGAGAGTTGTATGGCATTGAAGCTCGTCTGGAGGTTAGTTAACACAGTGTCCAAAGAAATGTAGAAATTTCTGCAAATTTATTAAAAATAAAAAAATGAAAAAATCACATTTACATAAGTATTCAGACCATTTACTCAGTACTTTGTTGAAGCACGTTTGGCAGCGATATACAGCCTTGAGTGTTTTTGTGTGTGACGCCACAAGCTTGGCACATCTGTATTTGTGAAGTTTCTCCCATTCTTCTCTGCAGATCCTCTCAAACTCTGTCAGGTTGGATGGGGAGCGTAGCTGCACAGCTATTTTCAGGTCTCTCCAGAGATGTTCGATCCAGTTCATGTCCGGGCTCTGGCTGGGCCACTCAAGGACATTCCGAGACTTGTCTCGAAGCCTCTCCTGCATTGCCTTGACTGTGTGCTTAGGGTCGTTTTCTTGTTGAAAGGTGAATATTCACCCCAGTCTGATGTCCTGAGTGCTCTGGAGAAGGTTTTCATCAAGGATCTCTCTGTACTTTGCTCTGTTCATCGTTCCCTCGATCCTGACTAGTCTCCTAGTCCCTGCCGCTGAAAAACATCCCCACAACATGATGCTGCCACCACCATGCTTCACTGTAGGGATGGTGCCAGGCTTTTGGCCTGAATGCCAAGCATCCAGACGTGACGCTTGGCAGTCAGGCCAAAGACTTCAATCTTGGTTTCATCAGCCCAGAGAATCTTGTTTCTCATGGTCTAAGAGTCTTAAGCTGCCTTTTGGCAAACTCCAAGCGGGCTGTCATGTGCCTTTTACTGAGCAGTGGCTTCTGTCTACCATAAAGGCCTGATTGGTGGAGTGCTGCAGAGATGGTTGTCCTTCTGGAAGGTTCTCCCATCTCCTCAGAGGAACTCTAGAGCTCTGTCATAGTGACCATCATGGTCTTGGTCACCTCCCTGACCAAGGCCCTTCTCCCCCCGATTGCTCAGTTTGGCCAGGGCAGCCAGCTCTAGGAAGAGTCTTGGTGGTTTCAAACTTTTTCCATTTAAGATTGATGAAGGCCACTGTGTTCTTGGGGACTTTTAATGCTGCAGAAATGTTTTTCCCCAGATCTGTGTATCGACACAATGCTGTCTCGGAGCTCTACGGACAATTTCGACCTCATGGCTTGGTTTGAGTTCTGACATGCACTGTCAACTGTGGAACCTTATATAGACAGGTGTGTACCTTTCCAAATCATGTACAATCAATTGAATTTACCACAGGTGGACTCCAATCAGGTTGTAGAAACATCTCAAGGATGATCATTAGAAACAGGATGCACCTGAGCTCAATTTCATGTCTCATAACAAAGACTCTGTTACTTATGTAAATAAGGTATTTCTTTTTTTTCTTCTTTATAAATGTGCAAAAATGTATGAAAACATGTGTTTGCTTTGTCATTATGGGGCATTGTGTGTAGACTGATGAGGGGAAACAATGATTTTATACTTTTTAGAATAAGTCTGTAATGTAACAAAATGTGGAAAAGGGGGGTCTGAATGCTTTCCAAATGCACATTTCTTAACACAATGCAGGTGCTCCTTGATTTGCATAGGTTGCCTACATTTTAATGCACTGTTGTTAAAATAGCCATTTCAGTGTAAATACAACATAAATCCAGTGAAATCTGTAATATACAGTGCTATCATAATTTTCGATGACACAGTTCAAGACATCGTACATTATTTATCTCCACTGTGTCAAGAGGTATGAAGAAGCTAGCGTCTCTTTCCTCCACCTCCCCCCAAGTTGCATGCGGCACAGCCAACATCAAAGCATCTAATTAATAGATCAGTGACAGATGTTTCAGAGGTAAAGAGGCTATTGTTCTGGAATTAAATTATTTATTGAGGTGGCCGGAATGTTCCTAGTACTATGCGGAGCCACCAACTTTGTATAATTTAGTAAAGATGCATAAACTGAGGACCCATTAACATTTCAGAAAAGTTTACTTTTTACACCTGGCTTTAATGCTCCTTTTAATGCTGAACATTCATGGCTCTGCCACAGAGCAGATGCTGCCAGACACTCCCAGGGATTACCCATCTGCCACCTGAGAGAGGCCAGCCCACAGCACATGCATGTGTTATTCTCCTATTCCTAATCACTGAAAACCATAGATGGGTTGGTTGTTTAGCAACAAAACCGATGTGTGCACAACCATGGGGCAAACCATCGTGATTGTCTGAGATTGTTGACAATATGTAGACTATATTCATTGAAAACATAAATACATTTGCACAATGAGCACTTATTGTCTTTCAAATACACTGAGTGCACAAAACATTAGGAACATTCCTAATGTTAAGCTGCACCCCATTTTGCATCTTCAATTCGACGGGGCATGGACTACAAGGTGTCAAAAGCGTTTCACAGGGATGCTGGCTCATGTTGACTCCAATGCTTCCCGTAGTTGTGTCAAGTTGGCTGGATGTTCTTTGTGTGGTGGACCATTCTTGTTGAAGTTCTTGACACACTCAAACCGATGTGCCTGGTACCTACTAACATACCCAATTCAAAGGCACTTAAGTCTTTTGTCTTGCTCATTGACCCTCTGAAAGGCACAATGTCACATACACAATCCATGTCTCAATTGTCTCAAGGCTTAAAAAACCTTCTTTAACCTGTCTCCTCCCCTTCATCTACACTGATTGAAGTGTATTTAACGGGTAACATCAATAAGGGATCATAGCTTTCACCTGGTCAGTCTACAGTATGTCATGGAAAGAGAAGGTATTCCTAATGTTTTGTGCACTGTGTACTTTGTTACAGTTGTTGGTTCGGTAGCTAGTGAATTTCTAGCCATATTAGCACTAATATGAAATCTGTCAAAACACCTTAAAACAAGACATGGTATAAAGAAAGAGATAAAACTAGCTGAAACGAGCCAACTATGATTCCTCTTGTCATTGTTGCAAGCTTTTTGACTGTTCAGAATCATAACAATGCACAGCTTCCGGCCACATCGTTTTCGTGACGTTGTCAGCCAACTCGTCTCTGGTGCCTATTATTTTTTCTCTGAAAGTAATGGACTTGTTGTTATGGTTTGATACATTGACCTAATTTTCTAAATGTACGGTCTGTGTAACATCTCTGACCGCAGAGTGTCTAGTTATGGCTTCAATAGATTTTTCACCACAGGGGTAACTCAAGGTATGTTTAATTCAAGAGATCAGTAAATCAGCCCTATAATCTTTTTAAAAAATCACTGTGTATCTCGTTAGACCTCTGCAGTAATTCTTGCATGAATATCCACATTAAGGAAGAGGCCAGAGACTCCAAAGGGAGATGTAAACAATTTCTTCCCATTAAATGGTCACTTTGTACTTAATCATTTGCAATTATTGCCTCCTAATGTGTCATGGTGCCTGAGATCAATATTGTATGAAAACAAGAAGGCATATGGTATGCTAACAGCTTCTTTTAGTACCTCCAGACAGTCATGCACAACATCCAATACTGTTAGTGAGGCCACCTACATAAACCTTGTTTTCCCTGGGTTCCTTATGTTACATGGGTCAGGTCTTCTTGCCTTACACAAAGAAAGAGAGAGATGGGAGATCGAGAGCGACAGTGAAAGAGAGAGATACAGAAAAAGATAGAGAGAGAGACTCCAGAGAGGGGTTTTCTGGGTACTCAGTGAGGAGCCTGAGGTATCTGGGCTTGTCTGATCGATACTGGCTGAAACTGCCAGGAAGACAATCCAGTAAAACCATCATGCATTTGTTCTGGGTCCTGAGGATCTCCAAGGAGGCTAGCTGGCGTCCCTCTTCACAGAACAAAACTAAGAGGTTTCTACTATATTGTTCATAGAATTCAGGAACATAACGTTTTCCAGAGTGCACTCTGTTGTTACAGTTACAATGTACATACACACATAACACGCGATAGTATCGTCCGGCACCACTTGCAAACATTATTCAAAACACTATTGACATATCAGACCTTTAATATGTTTCCATATATCCAAGTCAATGCACATATTTTGCTCAGTGGGAGTATAATATCCTCTAAACCCAAACGTCACATTTATCAAACACAAACCCCAGGGAGCAGGCAGACCTGAAAGCCTCGGGGGAAGAAAGGTTATTATGAGTTTGTTATCTTAGAGAAACACAGGGACATGCTCTGCTACAGCAGGCATTTCCCTTCCTCCAAAGGTCATGGGCAGTGTCCAAAGTCTTCAATCGCTTCCCTCATTCCCTATGACAATTTATCAGATGGACAAGATGATGGATAAGTTGTATGGTGAACATTACAGTGGGGTCATTTATTACAGTGATTTCACCTATAGGCTTCAAGGTTCAGTACCTTTCCAAATTATGTTTTTGCAACTGCAATGTGAAAGGTAAATAATATGGTCAACCAAAGCACATCAAAGTTGTTTTATTGTACAAATCATTGACCTTATGATGTCAATGTTTTACTCTGTCCAGAGCATCAATACAATGCAGTGATGTATTCATTTGTGTGACAAATGTATTAGCTGCACCAAGATATCCAGTGTGGAAATGTTCCTGTTGGTTTATTCTTACAGAATATCTTCTGAGTTTTGGGACTTTGATCATGATTTCTCTTGAAGTGTCCCAATTGCAGATTTCCCTAGTTGCTGTCCGACCCTCTACATCTCCCATTCCTCAGAGGTGCTCCCTTCTCCCCAGTAAAGATCTCTCTCTCTGATCCTGGTACTGCAGCTTCTTCCTGATGTCTTCTTTACAGCGGATCCCAGATACGGTTTGCTCTCTGTATGTTGTTTAGGGGCAGGGAGGATGATGAACACTAGCCAGGCCCTCTGGTCATGGAGATAATAGAGAGGGGGAGCCATGGAGGTCAGCACCATAGCTGCAGTCAGGGAGGGAGGGATGGAGGGTGGGATAAGAGGGCACATGTAGCCCTTCCATCCATATCGACATCTAAATGAAAGGATGGCTCCTGCTTGTTAAAACCCATGTCTCGTGTCACAGGGGGCACACTCCTGTTTTATTCTCCAGGGAGATATCTGTTGCTTCACCCACTGCACTGGTAGCTAATCTCCATCGATCGCAGGGTGGGACATCTGAGCAAGGAGCAGCACGGTCTCATACTGGGCCACATTGATCCAGCCTTCTGACATCTGCTGCACAAAAGTAAACATGCAGTTTTTTCTGCTCTTCATAAAGCGCTAGGGACAGCAGCCTGAAAGGATCAAGAATGGATTTCATGCATAATGATTCATACACTGTATATAATTGCCTAAACAGAAGCAGTGGGATCGAACCCCATGGCCATTTTTTCTTGTGTTATGGTGGTTCTCACAGAGTTAAGGAAACAAAACAAACTAAACTTGTAAAGTCACATGAGGGTTGAAAATGTGTTGTTTTTATATACCAGAATGACAACGCTGAGACTCTATAAGAGGACCTCAGGAGGCTGAAGAAATTTAGCTAGACCCCTAAGACCCTCACAAACTTCTACAGATTCCCTATTAAGAGCATGCTGCTGGGTTGTATCACCACCTAGTACAGCAATTGCACAGTTCACAATCACAGGGCTTTCCAGAGGGTGGTGCGGTCAGCCCAAGGCATCACCGGAGGATTTCTGCCTGCCCTCCGGGATATCTACAGCAACCAGTCTCACAGGAAGGACAGGAAGATCATCAAGGACCTCAGCCACGGCCTGTTAACTCCGCTACCATCTAGCAGGTGGAGACAGTACAGGTGCATCAAAGCTGGGACTGAGAAACAGCTTCTATCTTCAGGCCATCAAACAGTCACCACTAGCTGGCCTCTGCACAGTACTCTGCCCTGAACCGTAGTCACTTTTTGTACCAGCTACCAACCATACTCTACCCTGCACCCTAGAGACAGCTGCCCTATGTACATAGAGTCATTGAACACTTGTCACAATTTTTCTATTTTACCTTTATTTAACTAGGCAAGTCAGTTCAGAAGAAATTATTATTTACAATGATGTCCTAGATTGGCCAAACCCGGACAACACCAGGCCAATTGTGCACCACCCTATAGGACTCCCAATCACAGCCAGTTGTGATACAGCCTGAATTTGCACCAGGGTGTCTGTAGTGATGGCTCTAGCACTGAGATGCATTGCCTTAGACCGCTGCGCCACTCAGGAGCCAGAGTAAAATTGTTTACATACTGTTTCACCCACTTTATGTACAAAATATTAGGAATGTGTCCTAATGTTTTGTACACTGAATGTGCATTGTTACAGTTGGTTAGGTAGCTGGTGAATTTTAGTCACATTAGCATTGACATGATGTCAGTCAAAACACCTCAAAACAAGACATGGTATCAAGAAAAATATAAAACTAGCTGAAACGAGCCACCTACAATTCCCCATGTGGCAGCTTCCGGTCATTGTTGCTACTCTAGCTATCTGACTGTTCAGAAACATAACAAAGCATGGGTAATGGCCACATTGTTTTTGTGACTATGTCAGCCAACACCTTCCTAATAATGAGTTACACCCCCTTTTGCCCTCAGAACAGCCTCAATTCAAGGTGTCAAAAGCGTTCCAAAGGGATGCTGGCCCATGTTGACTACAATGCTTCCCAACGTTGTGTCAAGGTGCCTGGATGTCCTTTGTATGGTGGATCATTCTTGATACACAGTGTTGAGTGGGAAAAACCCCGACAAACTCTAAAAACTGAGAGAGAGATTTTGACAAACTCTTAAAATGAGAAAAGGCATTGAAATGGTTCAAAGGCATTGATATCTTTTGTCTTGTCCATTCCCCCTCTGAATGGGACACATACACAATCCATGTGTCAATTCTCTCAAGGCTTAAAAACTGATTGATTGAAGTGAATTTTACATTTATAAGGGATTATAGCTTTCACCTGGATTCAACTGGTTATTCTATGTCATGGAAAGAGCAGGTGTTCCTGATGTTTTGTACACTCGGTATATGTATATAGTGTATTCTAGTCATGGCTAATCCTATATAAATACTTATTTTGAATTTTTCTGGATTATGTGTTTGTTTATTTTTTATGGCTATGTATAACTACACTGTTGGAGTTAGAAATACAAGGTTTTCGCTGCACCTGCGATTACATCTGCAAATCTATGTACACGATCAATAAACTTTAATTTTATTTGACGTGCACTGGTTCACTGAGTGGACACAAGGTGTAAAAACTACAGCTTCTGTTCTGACATGTGTCTGTCTGTGAATTGATCTTCTCAATCCTGTCTTTATTAGTTAATTTTTTCTTTGTTTGAAGAGAATGCGCTCAGCTAGCCTCCACACACCTGCCGATATTACCCAGTCTGCCAAGTTTGATAAACACTGACTCTCACTGAGGTGTTGGGTCAGATTCATCCATTGCTCCCTGTAACCCTTCTGCTTGTTGTCTGGCATTTCATGAAAGCTGATGGCAGCTGAAGCAATATTTCATAGGCTTTCACAGTTCAATTTAGAAAAATCATAAACAGTAGTGAAAGTCAGAAGGCCATGTTTTAGAGCGAAATCAAAAATGACGCTTAATTGAAAAATAAAATGAAGCCAAAAGCCTAATCTCCTCATCAAACCACAAAATACGTTTCTACATAGAGATTTCGTCAGGAGTTTCAGAGTATTCTAGCCAGATCTAAGCAGCATTCAGCCAGACTTCAAGGAAGAGAGATTTTAAGCTTGCAGTTTGGTTGAAAACTAGAAATGTATTAAACATCTTTCATGCCACATCTCAGCCTGAACCTGCAGGCTTAGTGAGCAAAAATGAAAAAATGGAAAATGTCTAACCTCACCCCAGCCAGAGTGTCTGGTGATGAGATTGTAATGGCTGTTTGAGCAGGTCAGATATATTATTTTATACCCTGCAAGCTCAAATTCCAAACAAATTATTCCAAATTGCTCTTATTCTAATTCATGTTGTGTGTGCTTTAAAAAAAAAAAGTACATAGAGTGTCTTCAGAAATATTTCATACCCATTGACTTGTTCCACATTTTGTTGTGTTATAACCTGAATTAAAATTTGATTAAATTGATCATACACACAATACTCCATAATGACAAAGTGAACACATTTTTTTAGGAATTTTTGTAAATTATTTGAAAATGAAATACAGAAATATCTCATTTACATACACTATATCAAGGCACAAGGCGAGACCCAGATCCAGATGGTTGGAGTCTTACAATGTTTATTAATCCAAAAAGGAGTAGGCAAGAGAATGGTCATGTACAGGCAAAAGGTCAAAACCAGTTCAGAGTCCAATAGGTACTGAAGGGCAGGCAGATTCAAGGTCAGGGCATGCAGGATGATCAGGCAGATGGGAAAGTAGTCTAGAGTCAGGCAGTGGTAAAAACCGGGAAGACTAGCAAAAGAGAATAGAAAAGGAGTACGGGGAAAACCACGCTGGTTGACTTGATTAAACATACAAGATGAACTGGCACAGAGAGACAGGCAACACAGGGATAAATACACTGGGGAAAATAAGCGACATATGGAGGGGGTGGAGACAGTCACAGGGACAGGTGAAACAGATCAGGACGTGAACACCTACCTAAGTGTCACACCCTGACCTTAGTATTCTTTGTTTTCTTTGTTATTTTAGTTAGGTCACGGTGTGACATGGGTGATCTATGTGTTTTTCCTTGTCTAGGGGTTTTGTATGTTTATGGGGGTGTTTTCCTATCTAGGTGTTTTTGTACGTCTATGGTTGCCTAGATTGGTTCTCAATTAGAGGCAGCTGTCTATCGTTGTCTCTGATTGGGAACCATATTTAGGCAGCCATGTTCTGTGGGTATTTTGTGGGTGATTGTTCCTGTTTCCAGGGTTCCTATGTGGTAGTGTTCACGTTACGGGACTGTTTCGTCTTCTTTCCTTTCTGACGGTTTATTGTTTTTGTTCGGTGTTTAAGTATCCCATTAAATATGGATTATCATCACGCTGCATCTTGGTCCTCCTCTCTTTCACCCAAAGACAATCGTTACACTAAGTTTTAGAACACCTACTCATTCAAGGGTTTTTCACTATTATTAAAAAATGTATACAATAGTAAAAATAAAGAAAAAATAAAACTATGAAATAACACAAGGAATCATGTAGTAACCAAAAAAGTGGTAAACAAATCATAATATATTTGAGATTCATCAAATAGGCACCCTTTACCTTGACAGCTTTGCACACTCTTGGCATTCCTTCAACCATCTTCCTGAGGTAGTGCATTTCAATTAACAGGTGTGCATTCTTAAATGTTAATTTATGGAATTTCTTTCCTTCTTAATGCGTTTGAGCCAATTAGTTGTGTAGGGGAGGTAGGGGAGGTAGGGGAGAATACAGAAGATAGCCCTATTTCGTAAAAGACCAAGTCCATATTATGGCAAGAACAGCTCAAATAAGCAAAGAGAAACGACAGTCCATTACTTACAGTCATGAAGGTCAGTCAATACGGAAAATGTCGAGCACAGTCACAAAAAACATCAAGCGCTATGATGAAACTGGCTCTCATAGGAACCGCCACAGGAATGGAAGACCCAGTGTTACCTCTGCATAAGGATAAGTTCATCACAGTTACAGTACCAGCCTCAGAAATTGCAGAGTTCAAGTAACAGACACATCTCAAAATCAACTGTTCAGAGGAGACTCTGTGAATCAGGTCTTCATGGTCAAAATGCTGCAAAGAAACCACTAAAGGACACCAATAAGAAGAAGAGACTTGCTTGGGCCAAGAAACATGAGCAATGGACATTAGACAGGTGGAAATTTGTCCTTTGGTGTGGTGTCCAAATTGGAGATTTTTGGTTCCAATCTCTGTCTTTGTGTGCCTTGGTGAGGGTGAACGGATGATCTCTGCACGTGTATTTCCCACCATAAAGCATGGAGGGGGAGGTGTTATGGTGTGGGGGTGCTTTGCTGGTGATACTCTGTGATTGATTAAGATTTCAAGGCACACTTAACCAGCATGGCTACCACAGCGTTCTGCAGCGATATGCCATCCCATCTGGTTTGGATTTAGTAGGACTCATTTGTTTTTCAACAAGACAATGACCCAACACACCTCCAGGCTGTGTAAGGGCTATTTTACCAAGAAGGAGAGTGATGGAGTGCTGCATCAGATGGCCTGGCCTCCACAATCCCCCGACCTCAACCAAATTGAGATGGTTTGGGATGAAAAGCAGTCAACATGTGCTCAGCATATGTGGGAACTCCTTCAAGACGGTTGGAAAAACATTCCGGGTGAAGCTGCCAAGAGTGTGCAAAGCTGTCATCAAGGCCAAGGGTGGCTATTTGAAGATTCTCAAATATAAAATATATTTTGCTTTGTTTAATAACACTTTTTTTGGTTACTACATTATTTATCCTGAAAAACTCCCCTGTCGTTAACGATTACAAGTATACACATAACATGATGCACCCACCACATTATGCCTGAAAATATGGAGAGTGGTACTCAGTAATGTGTTGTATTGGTTTTACCCCAAACATAACACTTTGTTTTCAGGACAAAAGTGAATTGCTTTGCCACATTTTTTGCAGTATTCTTTTAGTGTCTTGTTGCAAACAGGATGTATGTTTTGGAATAATTTTATTATATACAGGTTTCCTTCTTTTCACTCTGTCAATTAGGTTAGTGTTGTGGAGTAACTACAGTGTTGTTGATCCATCCTCAGTTTTCTTCTATCACAGCCATTAAACTCTGTAACTGTTTAAATCACCATTGGCCTCATGGTAAAATCCCTGAGTGGTTTCCTTCCTCTCCGGCAACTGAGTTAGGAAGGACACCTGTATCTTTGCAGTGACTTTGTGAATTGATACACCATCCAACGTGTAATTAATAACTTCACCATGCTCAGAAGTCTCACGAGTGGCGCAGCAGTCTAAGGCACTGCATCTCAGTGCTAGAGGTGTCACTACAGACCCTGGTTCGATTCCAGGCTGTATCACAGCCAGCCGTGATTGGGAGTCCCATAGGGTGGTGCCTAATTGGCCTGCCACAGTTTGGCTAGGGTGGGCTGCCATTGGAAATAATAATTTGTTCTTAATTGACTCTCCTAGTTAAATAAAGGTTCAATATATATATTTTTTATATTCAGTGTCTGCTTCTTTTAACCAATCTGCCAATAGGTGCCCTTCTTCGCAAGGCATTAAAAAACCTACATGATCTTTGTGGTTGAATCTGTGTTTGAAATTCACTGCTCGACTACAGAGATGAGAAAGTCATTAAAAAAAGATTGTTAAGCATTGTCATGCGACTTATTATGTGACTTGTTAACCTTTTACTGCAGTGGGATAAATCAGGGTCACACAGAGTGTTTCTTGGTAGTTCTAAACAAATCTACTTTGAAACAAAAGTATACACCTCACACACATGGTTATGGGATTTAAAAAAAGAAGACATATGTACCATGTCAGATATTGAGTTGAAATGTATTCAATTTTGAGTTTGTATACTAATATTACACTTTATATACATCACAGAAGACTGAAATATAAACAAAGCCGTTTGACATAGAAACATCAGATTTTCTGCATAAAAAAAACAACAGTTTATGAATTATGAAATTATAACATTCCACCCATGAGCCCACTAGGTAATTTGACTGCAGGATTTATTAATGTTTTACATCATAACAAAGGGGTTGAATACATATTGACTCAATACCTTTTAGCTTTACATTTTTATTAATTTGTAAAATTAAGAAAAACATAATTACACTTTGATATTATGGGGTATTGTGTGTAGGCCAGTGACAAAATACATTTCAATTTTATCCATTTGAAATTCAGGCTGTAGCACAACAAAATGTGGAAAATTCAAGGGGTGTGAATATTTTCTGAAGGCACTGTACTGAACTGTACTGAACTGTCAGCTCATATGTTGACAGATTATACTGTACAGTGTTGAAGGAGGAAGAGATTTGTGAGATTTTACCTGTGAGATTTGGTAAAATGTAGGACATTTCTCACCCTAACAAATCCGTCTTCATACAGGCATGACAAAATCATTTCTTATTGGGACAGCCTTTCAATAGGAAGATCTATTTGTTATCGATATCCTATTTCAATTGAAGTAAATAGATTTCCGAGGTAGACGTTTTTATGTCCTTACAGGTAAAAACGTGCAGTAAAGCCCCTTTCCATCATGTATAAGACTGTATTCTCATTCCAGCCAATACCTTTCATTGCTGCTCCTGTCTGCTGCCTCTCTGAGGTGAAATATTACAGCCTCGTGATGCGGCACTGAAGGGACTGGCACTTTTATTTACACCATCAGCATTTTTGGCAGCCGAAATATTTACATTAGCAGGGGCCCTGGGCTTAACTTTTGCACAAGGCTATTCAAACGTGTGTGACAGTGATTATTCCATTACCTTAACCACTCCTGTAATGGACAACCTGGAGCCTCTTGGAGGTTTACTGGGGGCCTCTGGCACCAGGACTGCAGATTCTATTAAATACCAGGGATTTCATCAAGATTTCATATCGAGAACAGAATGAGGAACAGCGATTCATAGTTAATCAGTGTTGCATTACATTAAAGCATTACCTTAAAATGTATATTGATGTACTTTCATACATGATATAACATACACGTTTTCTCAAGATAAACATGTTTAAATGCAATAAGTGACATGATAAACAAAACTCTGAAAAGATAGAGCTATTTTAGTGTGTCATGAAGTTTATATACTGTCCTAGATTTGAAAGTTTATTCCAAGGTGTCAGTGTTTAAAAAAACGAGTCAATAGATTTTCTTGGATTATATTCCATGCCATGCAGTGACTTGATGTCAAAGAAGGTGGTTCTTGGGCGATTAAGGAAAGGGCAATAACAAATGGTATGTTGGTACTATACTATATCTACAAAATAATATTATTTTAGCTGTGTTTCCTCTATAAATATGAATAATAATGTAATCACTTACTATATTTGTCATACTGAGGGTGAAAATTTGAAGTTACTGCACATTTGTCATGTCCTGACCTTAGTTCCTTTTTTATGTCTCTATTTTGGTTTGGTCAGGGTGTGAGTTGGGGTGGGCATTCTATGTTTTGTTCTATGTTTTGTATTTCTGTGTTTGGCCTGGTATGGTTCCCAATCAGATGCAGCTGTCTATCGTTGTCTCTGTTTGAGAACCATACTTAGGTAGCTCTTGCCCACATGGGTTTTGTGGGTAGTTCATTTCTGTTTAGTGTGTGTTGCACCTGACGGAGCTGTTTTGGTTGTCTCTTTGTTGTTTTTGCATTTTAGTGTTCAGTTTCGAATAAACATGACGAACACGTACAACGCTGAGCTTAGGTCCTCACCTTCTTCCTCTGAATGCCGTTTCAACATTTTAGAATGGCCTTTTATTGTCTCCAGCACAAGGGGCATCTGTGTAATGATCATGCTGTTTAATCAGCTTCTTGATATGTCACACCTGTCAGGTGGATGAAATATGCTCACTAACAGGGATGTAAACAAATGTATGCACAAAATTTGATAGATACGTTTTTTGTGCATATGGAACATTTTGGGATATTTTATTTCAGCTCATGAAACATGGGACCAACACCTTATATGTTGTGTTTATATTTTTGTTCAGTCTAATTATAAGGAGATACATTTACCTTATGAAATGACCAGACTAAATGACAACACATTGCATTGCATATTGAGATTACATTACATGATGCAGTACTTAAGTGGATTGAACACACTGCTCTTCATGTTTAATTATGTTAAGTTAGCCTCAGGCAGTTGGGTGAGTGCACAGGTAACTGGGAAAGTTGGTCAAGTAAATGTGTAAAACTTAGGATTTGCCCGCGGCACACAGGTTATGTACATTACACACCAGTCATCCGAGTCATCACCAGTCACCAGAGTGATAATTAGCAAAGTCAGTAAATGTTAACTGGGTAGAGTACAGAGGAGTTTGAACTTCAAAGAAGAGCGCAGAGGCTGCTCAATTACCATAGCAGAGCAGCATGCATTTATTCAGCACCAAACAACTGTGTGCTTTCTGGAAGTAGTAAGACCATGGCTCTCCAGTCTCCACACTGTCCTGTCCAATGGGATATGGAAGTCTGAAAAAATTAATTAGAGTATATTTCAATCTGTGTCTATTTTTCAAATCTTCACATTCAATGGTGGTAGCCAACATTGTTGAGGAGGCAGGGTGTCACATTTGTCCCCTGTGTCCCAATGTGGTAATCAGAGTGTAATGTCATCCAATTTGAGACCTGTGCAGCTGTCGGGTGGCTACTGCTGGGCACATCAGAGCTGTCAGTCTTATCAGTTAGAGCAGCTCATTGGGGAACGGGACACAGATAAGGCATCAATTATACATGAGAATAGGTGCTCCACATCCCTCTCACACTTGACATCTCTTTTCTACCATTTCAATCTAGAGCACTCCTCAGCCAACTGCTGCTGCATATGTAGCCAGCCCATCACTCCCCTCCCCAACCCCTACCCCCCACCACCCCCCTTGCCTCCTCTGAGGCCTCTTTCCCGAAAATTTACAACATTTTTCTCATGATCACCATCATCATGTTCAGAATTCTTCCACAAGTCACAGATAAGGCTTTGAAAATTTTATGAGGTCAAATCAGATTTCCATCCAGTCTAAGAGCTCATGTTATGATGTCATTGGGGGGCTGCATGAGCCACTGCTCTCAGATGAATACCTGATACCTCTCAATTGATACGTTGTATGCATCCCAAATGGCACCCTATACAGAACAGGGTACCATTTGGGACATACTCATTGTGTGTTGTGGGAGCTGGGGATTTGGGGGGGATGAGGAGAGAAGAAGACCCCACTCATCATTAGATATCAAATGCATACTACTTATTTTTCCACTGAATAGCCCTCCCTCCCTCCCTGGTATCACAACATCACATGATCCTATATGCGTAGTAAAGAGGGATGAGGAGGAGAGAAGGCTAGACAAAACATCTTCCTGCAACATTAAAGGAAAACTCCACCCCAAAACTATATTTTGGTATTTGTTTCATTAGTCAATTGTTATAGTCCCAAAATGTTTTACTTGTCAGCACTAAAGTTTTCAAGATATATCACTTTCAAAATAAATAAATCATCCCCGTATGATACAGCATACAGAGAGGATTTTTGTATATTGAAAGTTACATATCTTGAAAACTTGAGTGCTGACAAGCAATAAAATTTGGGGGCGTAATTCTATTTTAACTGGAACACAATCATGCATTCCACTACTGCATTCTGTAAACATTAGCCCACCATTAGGCTCATACAGCTGAAGCTAGCTCCCTCTCTGAAGAGTTTAAATAAAATGATCTAAAGATTTGATACCCCCCCCCTCATCTGGCTTCTCCACTTCTTCTCCATTTCCCAATATGGCCTCCTGTGGGGACTGGAAAGTGGAGCAGAAAATTGATAAAAATACAAGACATGATGACAGAGAACACAATACTTAAACCTGCGTCCCAAAAGGTACTCAGGCACATGATTAGAAATCCATAGGCAGCATTTCAATTGCACAGCACCTCAGGATGTCCGCCATCATGCCATGTTGGGATTGAGTTCTACTGAAATCCTGATTTTCTTGTGTAGCATAACTGCCACACGCAGAGACCATGTGGAATTGTTTGTCAACTGTATTGGGAGTAGGAACGTTTTTGTTTTGTGTCATAAACACCTAATCTAAACTGAAAATAGCAATTAACTTATACAACACTCTGGGGGGCTGACTACTAACTGCAGCTCAAGATGTTTAAGTACAGTACAATCACAGCAAAACACAGGTTGGGAAGCAAATGGCTCCTGCTGAAAATCTAATCTGCTGTAGACTACGAAAATATATATATATATATTTTTTTTTAAAAAGACCCATTGAGCGAACATTGTTTTACAAAGTAAACAAAGAGCGTTAGGCTTTTGGCACAAGCGCATTGGCCATTGCTGGCAAGTGAACTGTGCATCCATTTCCTCCTCATATTGTACAATGTGTGTCTCCACACACCTATTAAAGTCAAGGCTTAAAAATGTTTCCATGTGTGCAACTTCGGTAAGAGCCTCTTTTAAGCGCCTCTTTTCTACTTTTACACTCAGGCCTCCTTTCCAGCATTTGGGAACATCCCCCCCCCCCCCCCCCCCCCCCCCCCCCCCCGCCACATCTATAGCTATGGGCACAAGCACTGTTCATGATGCAAACTGTTCACACCTCTTGTTGGCGGATAGAACATTTAGCAAGTTTTAAGCTTATTTCCTGCAATTCTACACATTTTGTCATGGGTTGCAGAGAAAATGTTGCACTTTTAAAGCCATTTTCTTGCAATTCTATACATTTTTTAATGTCTAATGTCTATTCATGTGATATTTGAGTGACTCAAACGTCACAACAAAATCTAAAAACCATTTGCTGACATGGGCTAGTTGATCTGGGCATTTCTGACAAGTTATAAATAGCTCTCTAAGGTATAAAGGTTAAATAAAAAAAATAAAAAATGCAATGACTGACATGACAAGAGGAAAACTGATAATGCACTACCCAATTTTTAAATTGAACCTTGTGCGTTCTACTGTTCCAACTTTCAAGAGTAAGTTGAAAGCAGGACTGAGTTACTATTTTTTTTTTTTATAACACATATATATATATTTTTGAGGGCTGCTGACCCCTCAAACGCCCCACAGTTTGGGAACCACTGGTCTAGACTCTAGCTAACCACCATAAACTAAAATATCCTCACAAGCCACAAGCCAGCCATATATCATGAGTTCGATTACAGCATTTTGCCAAACTCGGTCTTTGGGAAGGGGTGAACGTTTTGGTTTTTGCCCTAACATTACACAGCTGATTCAAATGATCAAAGCTTGATGATGAGTTGATTATTTGAATCAGCTGTGTAGTGCTAGGGCAAAAACCAAAACGTGCACCCTTTGGTGTCCCAAAGACCAAGGTTGGGAAACCCTGAGTTAGAAGACTATGAATATTAGGCTATATTATGAAGTTATTATTTAAGAGCATTTAAAATTAAATAAATCACAATCAGTAAAACATTTTTGTCAACATCAATGATCAGCTGATAGCCTACCCTTTATTCCGATGTCAATCATGTCTTTAGGAGACACAGTAACCAGCTTGCTTACAATTTGTGATAAATGTTTTCAAGTTAGTATATTATGAATATTGAGACATGAATTATGAAAGTCAATTTCACCAGCTGCCTGACAGGTCTGTGCACGGCTCTGTGCTCTTTAGTCATCAAAGTGAAAACAGGGTTAACAGGCATTACACGATTACCAGAGTAAATGGCCAGGTCTAATCACTTTTACAATGATTTTTCATTTTATCCTATGTCCACAGATTTACATGTATGGATAACCATCATTATCACAAAGTTTACAGTTGGCACATGTTGATTTGGACCCACAGATTTATGCAATTAGTATTCTAAAATGATCAATTGGAAAATCTGGTGTGGTTCCATTTACATAGTAGTTTTTTTTTGACCACTTGCTATCAAGCAGTTTCGTTTTCTAAAGGTGGGAGAGACAACAACATTGTGTGTATGGCATTCCATATTGGCAATGAATTATGTTCCTATGATTCTCGGAATCCAATTTCATACCGCATCTCACTCAGTAGGAGGTGTAACCAAGTTGATGCTATTAATTAATTAACATGTTTGTTGGCACGGATCGAGGCCATGGTGCATAGCAAATCTGAAACCATGATTAAAGGAAGATGTGAAAAAAGTTATCTGTGAATACACATTTTCAACTTGGTATTGAACTTCTTCCCATTACACAAGGTAACAGTCTGCCATTATACAAGGTCTGGTCTTTCCAGAATCCTGAGAGTTAAAAACCTCTTAAGGATTACCCCTTTTTTTTCAATTTTTGCCTAAATAGATCTGGTAAAAGATAATACAAAGAAAAAAACTACAGTTCTTTTGTATTTTTTTTGTGTACCATCATCTTTGAAATGCAAGCGAAAGGCCATAAGGTATTATTCCAGCCCAGTTGCAATTTATATTTTGGCCACTAGATGGCATCAGTATATGTGCACTCTCAGTGTTAGACTGATCCAATGAACCATTGTATTTCTGTTCAAAATGTTGTATCAAAGACTGCCCCAATGTGCCTAATTTGTTTATTAATAACTTTTCATGTTCAAAATGGTGCACTCTCCTCAAACAATAGCATGGCATTCTTTCACTGTAATAGCTACTGGAAATTGGACAGTGCAGTTAGATTAACAAGAAATTAAGCCTTCTGCCAATATCAGATATGTCTATGTCCTGGGAAATGTTCTTGTTACTTACAACCTCATGCTAATGGCATTAGCCTACGTTAGCTCAACTGTCCCGGGGAAGGGACACCGATCCCGAATACATTTTTTAATTAACTACGTGGAAGAACATTTTATTATATAATATAGGCAGCAAATAACAAAAGATACATTGTGTTCTATTATGGTCAAATCTTACAAAAATAAACAGCCTTACCAACACTCCTCAACTGCTGACTTTCACAACAAGGTAAGTGAGGACAAAGATCATACGAGGTGTCAATATGGATTCACAGATTGTTCCCCGGCTAAGGGGAATGTGTGTAGGCTACTGTACACCACTCTACTCTAAGGCTGTTAGCAATCTGAGGGCTATAACTGCCTGCTGCCTTATTCCCACTTTAATCATTTTAATGGATAATTCTAGGATTGCAGAGAATCTGGCAGCTTTTAATGAGATGGGGGTTCTTATGTCTTCTAATTGTAATGGTGTTTTATAGGCCCAGTGTTAGTCTTCTGTGTTTGTCTTTCCTCCTTCCTTGCTATTTTCCTTCTTCTGCATTACGGTATAATTGTGTGTTGTTGTAGAGAACATACACTGAGTATACAAAACATTAAGGATACCTGCTCTGTCCATGACATAGATTGACCAGGTGAATCGAGCCAGATAAATCCAGGTAAAAGCTATGATCCCTTATTGATGTAATTTGTAAAATCCACTTCTGTCAGTGTAGATGAAGGGGAGGAGACAGCTTAAAGAAGAATTTCTAAGCCTTGAGACAATTGAGACATGAATTGTGTATGTGGAAAAATGGTAGTAGGTGCCAGGTGCACGCACTGGTTTGTGTGAAGAACTGCAACATTTCTGGGTTTTTCACACTCAACAGTTTCCTGTGTATATCAAGAATTGTCTACCACCCAAGGACATCCAGCCAACTTGACACAACTGTGGGAAGCATTGGAGTCAACATGGGCCAGCATCCCTGTGGAACGCTTTCGACACCTTGTAGAGTCCATGCCGCGATGAATTGAAGCTGCTCTGAGGGTAAAAGGAGGGAGGGATGCAACTCAATATTAGAAAGATGTACCTAATGTCTGGTACACTCAGTATTTGTTAAATAAAAAAAGTCTCAAATCAAAATCAAATCAAATCACATTTTATTTGTCACATACACATGTTTAGCAGATGTTAATGAGAGTGTAGCGAAATGCTTGTGCTTCTAGTTCCGACAATGCAGTAATAACCAACGAGTAATCTAACCTAACAATTCCACAACTACTACCTTAGTGTAAAGGGATAAAGAATATGTACATAAAGATATGAATGAGTGATGGTACAGAACGACATAGGCAAGATGCAGTAGATGGTATCGAGTACAGTATATACATATGAGATTCGTAATGTAGGGTATGTAAGCATTATATTAAGTGGCATTGTTTAAAGTGGCTAGTGATACATTTTTACATCAATTTCCATTATTAAAGTGGCTGGAGTTGAGTCAGTATGTTGGCAGCAGTCACTCAATGTTAGTGGTGGCTGTTTAACAGTCTGATGGCCTTGAGATAGAAGCTTTTTTTCAGTCTCTCGGTCCCTGCTTTGATGCACCTGTACTGACCTCGCCTTTTGGATGATAGCGGGGTGAACAGGCAGTGGCTCGGGTGGTTGTTGTCCTTGATGATCTTTATGGCCTTCCTGTGACATCGGGAGGGCAGGTAGTTTGCACCCGGTGATGCGTTGTGCAGACCTCACTACCCTCTGGAGAGCCTTACGATTGTGTGCGGAGCAGTTGCCGTACCAGGCGGTGATACAGTCCGACAGGATGCTCTCGATTGTACATCTCTAGAAGTTTGTGAGTGCTTTTGGTGACAAGCCAAATTTCTTCAGCCTCCTGAGGTTGCTGCGCCTTCTTCACGATGCTGTCTGTGTGGGTGGACCAATTCAGTTTGTCCGTGATGTGTACGCCGAGGGACTTAAAACTTTCTACCCTCTCCACTACTGTCCCGTCGATGTGGATAGGGGGGTGCTCCCTCTGCTGTTTCCTGAAGTCCACAATCATCTCCTTTGTTTTGTTGACGTTGCGTGTGAGGTTATTTTCCTGACACCACACTCCGAGGGCCCTCACCTCCTCCCTCTAGGCCATCTCGTCGTTGTTGGTAATCAAGCCTACCACTGTAGTGTTGTCCGCAAACTTGATGATTGAGTTGGAGGCGTGCATGGCCACGCAGTTGTGGGTGAACAGGGAGTACAGGAGAGGGCTCAGAACGCACCCTTGTGGGGCCCCAGTGTTGAGGATCAGCGGGGTGGAGATGTTGTTACCTAGTCTCACCATCTGGGGGGCGGCCCGTCAGGAAGTCCAGTACCCAGTTGCACAGGGCGGAGTCGAGACCCAGGGTCTCGAGATTGATGACGAGTTTGGAGGGTACTATGGTGTTAAATGCTGAGCTGTAGGCGATGAACAGCATTCTCACATAGGTATTCCTCTTGTCCAGATGGGTTAGGGCAGTGTGCAGTGTGGTTGCGATTGTTTCGTATCCTTGTCATGCTGGAAGACCCAGCCATGACCCATCATTAATGCTCTTACTGAGGGAAGGAGGTTGTTGGCCAAGATCTTGCGATACATGGCCCCATTCATCCTCCCCTCAATACGGTGCAGTCGTCCTGTCCCCTTTGCAGAAAAGCTTCCCCAAAGAATGATGTGTCCTCCTCCATGCTTCACGGTTGGGATGGTGTTCTTGGGGTTGTACTCATCCTTCTTCTTCCTCCAAAAATGGCTAGTGGAGTTTAGATCAAAAAGCTCTATTTTTGTCTCATCAGACCACATGACCTTCTCCCATTCCTCCTCCGGATCATCTAGATGGTTGTTGGCAAACTTCAGACAGGCCTGGACATGTGCTGGCTTGAGCAGGGGGACATTGCGTGCGCTGCAGGATTTTAATCCATGATGGCGTAGTCTGTTACTAATGGTTTTCTTTGAGACTGTGGTCCCAGCTCTCTTCAGGTCATTGACCAGGTCCTGCCGTGTTGTTCTGGGCTGATCCCTCACCTTCCTCAGGATCATTGATGCCCCAGACCGAGAATGATTGACCGTCATCTTGAACTTCTTCCATTTTCTAATAATTGCGCCAACAGTTGTTGCCTTCTCACCAAGCTGCTTGCCTATTGTCCTGTAGCCCATCCCAGCCTTGTGCAGGTCTACAATGTTATCCCTGATGTCCTTACACAGCTCTCTGTGCTTGGCCATTGTGGAGAGGTTGGAGTCTGTTTGATTGTGTGTGTGGACAGTTGAAGTGTACCTATGATAAAAATCACAGACATCTACATGCTTTGTAAGTAGGGAAACCTGCAAAATCGGCAGTGTATCAAATACTTGTTCTCCCCACTAAGTGTCTTATGTCTGCTGAAAGCTTAAAGCTTTCTTGTTAATCTAACTGCACTGTCCGATTTACAGTAGCTATTACAGAGAACACATGAGGACGGCGCCCCAAATCAAAATATTTTTCAGGTATCACACATTCACATAAAATATTCACTTACTTTTAGAAAATATTCCTGTGTCATCCAAATTGTCCCAGTTATAACATGTAGTGTTGTTTTGTTAGATAAAATCCTTCTTTATATCCCAAAAAGTCATTTTAGTTGGCGCCATCGATTTGAGTAATCCACCTGTTCAACATGCAGAGAAAGGAATCTGAAAATCTTGCCCATAACTTTGTTTCATCAAGTCAAAATACGTTTCTATTTACTCCTCAGATACCCTAAAATGTAATCAGACACTGGTAGTTGTCATATCGATCCCGTTAGCGGGATTGCAGCCATAACAAGTTCATTCTTGGAAGCAATTTCCAAATGCCTGAAGGTATCATGTCCATCTGTACAAACACCATGGGACCATGCAGCCATCATACCACTCAGGAAGGAGATGCATTCTGTCTCCTAGAGATAAATATACTTTGGTGCGAAAAGTGCACATTTATTTATTTGTTATTTTACCAGGTAAGTTGACTGAGAACACGCTCTCATTTACAGCAACGACCTGGGGAATAGTTACAGGGAGAGGAGGGGGATGAATGAGCCAATTGTAAACTGGGGATTATTAGGTGACCGTGATGGTTTTGCTGGCTGAGGACCATATTGGGAATTTAGCCAGGACACTAGGGTTAACACCCCTACTCTTACGATAAGTGCCATGGGATCTTTAATGACTTCAGAGAGTCAGGACACCCATTTAACATCTCATCCGAAAGACTGCACCCTACACAGGGTAGTGTCCCTGCATCTGGTCTCCCATCCAGGGACTGACCAGGACCAACCCTGCTTTGCTTCAGAAGCAAGCCAGCAGTGGTATGCAGGGTGGTATGATGCTGGCAATACCAGAACAACAGCAAAATACCTTTTGAAGATGCGGGATGAAACAGGTACAAAAGTATCTATGTCCACAGTAAAGCGAATCCTACAGTGCCTTGCGAAAGTATTCGGCCCCCTTGAACTTTGCGACCTTTTGCCACATTTCAGGCTTCAAACATAAAGATATAAAACTGTATTTTTTTGTGAAGAATCAACAACAAGTGGGACACAATCATGAAGTGGAACGACATTTATTGGATATTTCAAACTTTTTTAACAAATCAAAAACTGAAAAATTGGGCGTGCAAAATTATTCAGCCCCCTTAAGTTAATACTTTGTAGTACCACCTTTTGCTGCGATTACAGCTGTAAGTCGCTTGGGGTATGTCTCTATCAGTTTTGCACATCGAGAGACTGACATTTTTTCCCATTCCTCCTTGCAAAACAGCTCGAGCTTAGTGAGGTTGGATGGAGAGCATTTGTGAACAGCAGTTTTCAGTTCTTTCCACAGATTCTCGATTGGATTCAGGTCTGGACTTTGACTTGGCCATTCTAACACCTGGATATGTTTATTTTTGAACCATTCCATTGTAGATTTTGCTTTATGTTTTGGATCATTGTCTTGTTGGAAGACAAATCTCCGTCCCAGTCTCAGGTCTTTTGCAGACTCCATCAGGTTTTCTTCCAGAATGGTCTTGTATTTGGCTCCATCCATCTTCCCATCAATTTTAACCATCTTCCCTGTCCCTGCTGAAGAAAAGCAGGCCCAAACCATGATGCTGCCACCACCATGTTTGACAGTGGGGATGGTGTGTTCATAATGTCAGTTATTGTGAAAAACTGAGTTTAAATGTATTTGGCTAAGGTGTATGTAAACCTCAGACTTCAAATGTATGTAAATCATGTTTTTCTGTTTCTAAGTTTCTAAAAACCTGTTTCGATTCGTCATTATGGGCTATTGTGTGTTTGATTAATTGAATCAATTTTAGAATCAGGCTGTAACAAAATGTGGAAAAGGTCAAAGTGTCTGAATACTTTCCAAATGCACTCTAGACAACCTGTTGGTCCTCCTGTTAAAATCCATGGAATTGTGTTCATAGATTTATACATTAATATGTTGTTGTCACACGTTATGTGAAGCTTTAGTTGTTGTGATAGTCCTTGTTGTTATGGCACTACTTTCCGGCTCTCAGAGGGTGATGAGGCTATGTCTAGGATATCCATATCCGTATCACGCAGCAACCCACTCCTGCCTGGGTTGCATCCAGTGCGTGTTTATTGGAATATTGTGTGAAACATGAAACTGTATGATTTATTTTTCACATTAAGAGATTTGTTTTATTGAACTACACCTTAAAGGGTGAATGATGAGCCTGGTCCCTGGTGAGTGCCTTCACTCTTTCTGTGTGTTAAAGGACTATTTACTTACTGTAACAACTTTAAGTCCTCAAATTCTCATTATTGTGGTCCTACAGTCCTCACAGAGATATAATTCTCACTCTTTCACTTCTCAACCAAATGATGTTCTTTCATGGCTGAGCACAAAGTAATTATTGCTGTGAATAATTTTGGTAATGGCAAACCATCAACCATCCAGGGGACCTGCACTTTGCAATCGTGTGAATCTCGAGGTTAAATAACGTTTGAAAATGCAGAATTAAACCAGAATAGGAATGTGCAAAAAAAAATATGGCTTTGAAATACATGATTTGACCCTTGCAACTAACTTTCCTATTGAGATACTGCCCAATAGAAAGGTTGTACATACTATACCCATAGATACACTTGCAAACAGTTAGATTTAAAGTGTGTTAGTGTGTTCCTTCCTGAGAAAAACAGGCAGACCATTAAAGTAAACCTGGCCTATTGAGCTGGGAAAATCGAATACTATGTTTGATTAGCACGGTTACTCAATTATATACTCTGCTCTTTTCTAACCAGCAGTTGACTCATGTCTCGTTATCAGCGCAGCAGAGCTGATTGTGTTGAATAGGTGGATACTTTAATGTGTACGTTTGTCTTGGTCTTTGGAAGTGTTGGTCCGTAACATATTACACATTGCATTACTCCCACTATTGACCAGTAACCTTTAACAAGTGTGGAGGCAAAAGACTATAAGCTGTGTGAAGGTTTGAAAAGAAAGGTACACACCTAAATGTACATTTCGGATTGGAACCAAACACATGTCATAAATATGAACCACTCTGCCACTTCTTATTTTCATTTATTCAATATAAGATAATAAAAAGTTGGCATAGTTAAAGCATACAGTGCCCTTTGTAGTTATTGGGACAGTGAAGCATTTTTCCTTCCTTTGGCTCTATACTCCAAAAGTTTGAATTTGAAATCAAAATTAAAGTACAGACTGTCAGCTGCAATTTGAAGGTATTTTCATCCATATATGTTGAACCATTTATAAATTACAGTTATTTTTGTACAACGTCCCCCCATTTTAAGGGAGCAAAAGTATTGGGACAATACACTCATCATTATTCACGATTCATTCAGGATTATCCACATAAATCGTCCACATTAATGTAAAAGTATTATGTTCCATTAATTTCTATTGGGCCCAAACTAATCTGAAAAACAACCCAAACAAACAGCAAATGCATCCAACAAATTTGTAGAGTCACAAGCTTGATATACAACTGACTGGTCACGTTGTACAGCGCCATATTTTCCTGATTTTAAAAACAGTAAAATGCATGCCTGAATTGAATTGCTTTACGCAACATGGTGAGGTCTATTCCGTGTTTAAATATTCAAGGCTCACTTTGCTATTTAATTTCATAACTAAAATGCTTTAATGTATTTAAAGACATGGATGACTTGTATGCTGTGTGATGACGCGCACAAATGAATGAATGATTGATTGACATACTTTATATTGAAGTAGGCCTTTATGCTAATAAGTAAGTTACGCTAAAACAGCTACAGTAAACAGGACACTTAGGTCTACAGCTCCATGTAATTTCAATAACTCAACTTCTCAAAGATGTCCTCTGGTGGTCAAACTAGCCTTAACTAGCATCAATGGAAACAATGGCAGACACTTAAATAACGTGCCATAGAATTCTGCGGCACTCCCAAAGCTGTGCTGCAGTATGACGCAACTTTTAAAGGAAGAACCACCGTCCTCATTGTGTGGTATGAATATTGGACCAAATAACTAACTTTTTACTACTTTAATGCACATAAGTGAATATGTCCCAGTACTTTTGCTCCCCTAAAATCAGGGGGACTATTCACAAAAAGGGCTATAATTTCTAAACGGTTCACCTGATATGGAAAAAGCTGACAGTCTTCACTTCAACCTCATAGTCATTGTTTGATTTCAGAGCCAAAAGCAGAACAAATGCTTCACTATCCAAACAATTATGCTGGGTACTGCATATCAACTTTAGCTTCATTTCAACTGAACAGTAGCCTGCTACGGTAGTCTATCACCCAGGGAATCATAAGACGCCCAAAGGGAAGGGAGAAGAGTCATGTAGATGGTGTGTCATTGGGGGAGCTCCCGTGAGTGTCTGACAAACAGAGAAAGAGAGAGAGTGTGAATGTCTGGGTGGAGGAGAGGAGTGACAGAGATATGCACCAACAGCTGGGGGAGATGAGATGATAAGTTGGTAAGTGGCTGTAAACATCACTAAATGGAGAGTGATGGGGGGGGGGGGGGGGGGGGGGGGATGTGGTCTATTTGAAAATCTGTTTTGCATTGAACTGCCAAAATGAACAGTCGCTAAATACAGTGTGCTGCAATAAGAAAGTAACATGTCTGTTCTTGCCTATACAATTATTGATGAGACAATGTCAAAACTTTCACTTTTCTGTTTAACCATTGTTTAATCAAACTTAAAACAAAACTCTATGCTTACAGTATTCCAATAGCATGTCAAATTGCAGTCCAATCTTGCAGTACAGTCCATGTTATTTTGTGGACTCTGCACCAACTAATACAGTAAAGGTAAACAATATACTGTAGCCAGAGTCCTGCCAAGCTTCCTCTATATCTCACTCCATGAACAAATAGGACATTGCAATGATGATCTCAATTTGAGAATAGAAATTCCCTCCTACAGTCCAACCATGCCATTTATGTCCCAGCCTCTGTGGATTTTGACATGGTGTTTTATCAAGTAATTATATATATCGCAACCCAACAAAAAGCCATCTGCCACTGGAAAAATAGCAGAATCACAATATGAGTGAAATACCAAGGAAATAACATGAGCACAGGCAGATTTAGACTCCGCGAGATAGATTGAGTAGAGATGGGAATATGATTATTATAGCCTGTCGCCTAAGGTGGATGAAAAAGCCAACACCAAGTAGTAAACTGAAAATGTTGCTACAGTAGATGGCTTTGGCCGCAGTGCATTTATCAACCCATTGATTTCCCATCTACAGCCATCGTATACTACCATTTCAATCTCTGGGTCAATCTGGCGTGACATGTTTATATTCAAGATGATATAAGATGTGCATGGCTTTGGGATGGAATAGAGGGGTAGTACACTTACATTTGTCTAGGACATTTTTTGTATTGGTATATTATTCTTAGACAAATGTGTTTTCAGGAAATGTTTTAGTTTCTAAATAAAATAAGATTTTATTTATCAATGCGCCGATTACAACAGGTAATCGGCGCATGTGGGAAATGCTTACAGGGAAATGCTTATTTACAATCCCTTAACCAATAATGCAGTTTTAAGAAAAAATAAGGGTTAAGAAAGTATTTGCTAAATAACCTGAGGTAAACAATAAAAATGAAAAAAATATTAAAATAGAAAAATACCAAATTAAATTAAAAAAATTAAAAATTAAAAATTAAAGAGCAAAAATAAAATAGCATTAACAAGGCTATATACAGGGGGTACTGGTACAGAGTCAATGTGCAGATGTATTAGTCGACGTAATTGAGGTAATATGTACCTGTAGGTAGATTAAAAGTGACTATGTGATAATAAACAGAGAATAGCGATGTCATTGTGACGTTGGCTAGCTGAGCTCATGCTCAGAAAAACGTATTCGGGTCTAACGGTTGTCTTGAGCCAAACTGCACGTGTGCAGACTGTCAAATCAAAGGAACTCCTTCGATAAAAAGTTGTTTTTGACTAAAATAAAAATTTGGCAGTTTGTCACTTTCAGGAGTTTGTAATAATAACATGCACAACTATTTAAGACATTGGCTCGAATCTTGGTTGTGCCTTTAGATTTCGAGGAAACGAAGGAAGTTTTTTCACCTCTCTTATTGACTTCTCATACCCCAAACCCCTGACCAATCTTTTTGGTTTAAAAACTCAGTGGTTATACTGTGAGAAAAATATATATGAAGTCATACGGTTTAAAATCACCAAAATATTACCTTGGGTAAGAGATAGATCTCATCCAGCCTAATCAAGTTTCATACAGATGTCGTAACTTAATCTGACCCATTTCGTCACAGGAGGAAAATCATTCTGCAGCAGGAGGATTTGAATGAATATTGATTATTTAGACATGCCGCCGGGGCACCTGGAAGCAGTGTTTGTTGCTTATATTTTATTGAACCTTTATTTAACTAGGCAAGTCAGTTAAGAACAGATTCTTATTTACAATGATGGCCTACCCCGGCCAAACCCTGACGACACCGGGGATTCCCAATCAATACCTGGGTCTGTTGTGACGCCTCTAGCACTGAGATGCAGTGCCTTAGACACCTGCGCCACGCAGGCAGCCCTATACAATATAGTACTGTACATACATTGTACATTGCAGGCTATTTGCAGGCTAAAGCACGTTTTGTGGGAATTCTTATGTGGATTATAATAAATTGACATATTTGTAAGGGTTAGATCGGGTTTTTTTATCAATCGTTTTATTATACAGTATGTTCAAGGCAAGCATTTGTCACAACTTCCGCAGATGTCGTTCCCTCTCCTCGTTCGGGCGGCGTTCGGCGATCGACATCACCACTCTTCTAGCCATTGCCGCTCTATGTTACCATGGTTGTGCTTTGTGCTGCCTCGCCTGTGCCTTTGGGCCAGGGTGTACATTAAAGTTCTCCTGTTATCACCCATCTCTGCTCTCCTGCGCCTGACTTCCCGACAACCAGTCACTCACGCTGTTACAGCATTAGGCAGAATGAATGGATTCACAGAACATGCACAGACCTAGCAAGTAACGATAGATGCTATGCTAACTTATTCCACAATTGAAAGAAAAAACAAACAAAGAAATAGAAAATAAACTCTTCATGCTGAGGTTTTTGAGGTGGAAATTCAAAACTTCAGAGGAATTTTAAGCCTTATTTAAGATACTCTTGAAGAGGTAGTCTTTCATATGTTTTTGTAACATGGGCAGAGACTCTGCTGTCCTAGCTTCAGGTGGAAACTGGTTCCACTATTGGGGTGCCAGGACAGAGAAGAGCGGGAGCTGCCATCCCATAGGGTTGGGAGGGCCAAGAGACCATAGGTGGCAGAATGGAGTGCTCAGGTTGGGGTGTAGGGTTTGAGCATAGCCTGAAGCTAGAGAGGGGCAGTTCTTCTTGCTGCTCTGTAGGCAATTACCTTGGTCTTGTATTGGATGTGAGCTTCGAATGGAAGCCAGTGGAGTGTGCGGAGGAGCGGGGTAACATGGGAGAACTTGGGAAGATTGATCACCATGCGGGCTGCAGCGTTCTGTATATGTTGCAGGGGTTTGATGGCACAAGCGGGGAGCCCAGCCAACAGCGAGTTGCTGTAGTCCAGATGGGAGACTAAGGGCGATGTATCTACTTGACAAGCATTCGGTACAATTGAAATATATTTTTTCTAATTTACCATGGCAAATCTACTGTGTGAATGGAAACTAATGTTGGTGTCGCCTACTGTTATTTTGTTTGTTTCCAATTTTGGTATCCATTAAATACAAATGTCTTTCAGATAAAAGTGTCTGGTATGGTCATTACTGATCAAGATTGGGGGTAAAATATCCCTGGACTGTCCATATTTGAAATGTGCAACTAAATCCAGACAATCGGGTGGGGTTGAGTTAGTTATGCCATAAGGGCAACGGCCAGAATCGAACCCACACTGAGACAGTAGGCCTGATGTGAATGCTAACCACTAGACCACGACAGGCCACAAATGAGTTCAATTTTGACAATTGATTTGTAACCATAGGCTCATTAAAAACCTTAAGACGTCCTCTTTCTCTATAATATATACTGTAGATCTAAAATATCATTGGCTTCCATGAGCCAGTGCGCTCCATTCCGTGGGCTACCTCATCATTCTCAATTTCATCTTGTCTTTATGTCTGATATTATAGGCCTATTTGGGCAATTAGTCTTGATAGGCTACAGTAGACTATAGTTTATGTGTAGTCTACTGTACCGCTGCATTTCGGAAGCTATACACTGTAACATGATGGTTATGGATGCATTTCAGGTAAATTTTTGTACATTTAAATGTTGCAGTAATAGGACCCAGGGCCTAGCGTTTGAGTGAGCGAGAGGATGATTTTGATAGCAAGCCTTGATCCCAACAATGACTTGACTGCCACACATGGAAACAAAGGCAACTTCTCATTGTAAGAGAATTTATCAAAATCACCAAGGCTCATTTGAATTTCCTGATGCAGCAGAAAAATTCAAATGACATAAGAGTGATCAAGTTAAGATCTGACATCTGTAGTTGATATGGGAACACTGCAGGACTTTCCCTGTGGAATTAGCCTTAATGAAACACAACACTTGAAGCAGATAGAATATTTACTCCTGTTTTTGTCTGGGCCTACAAAAATATGACACATATAATATGATCTGATTAATTGGTTATGTCTACATAGAAATATGATGTTGCCTTAACATACCTAATGCTTCAGAGTCTCAGCTGGTGTGATTCAAAGTAGCACAGTGATAATGCCAGTGTTTTCATGATCCACAGTGAGATCTTTCAACACATACTGTATGCCTTCAGTTTAGTAACTGAAGCAGATATCACGTCTTCATAACCTACAATAGTTTATAAGCTAAGACATTATCATCAAGACAATCATTTTGCAACTGAAATTGAGCTGTATGGATGTCTTAGTCATGTAGCCTTGTTTTGAGAGAAATCACATTATGCAAACACTGATGTTTGAGCTGAACATGTGTTCCCGTACAGAATGTTGTCTGTGGTTAGCATGTAACCAAAGCCATATGCTGAATAGACCTTTGGGATTGGCCACTTAAATTAACAATTAACTGAGTAAATCAATTTAATTCCCTTTTGTCCAAACAAATTACTACCAACATGAAAGGTGTTGGAGGTATGATGGTTTACTGGGCAATTGTGAGATATTAACTTGCTGAGTTATTTCCTTAAGATAATAGATTGAGTTGTATAGGATGAAAGTGACACACAGCTAATTGATCATGTTAATTGTGAAACATCATTCTGAATTGCCTGATGCTCAAAGTGAATTCTTCCACAGCTCTATGTTTGCTACACACTTCAGTCTGAGACTGACATCTTTTAAGTTGTTTTTGTTGACATCAAAATGAGGGGTGTTGTACAAAACATATTAATCGGCAATTGGATCATCTCTAACCAATCAGAGTATAAAAGCCAATGACACATTTTCTAAAAGGCCTCTTTACCCATGTGTTCTGGCTCTGGCCCAACTCATCGGTTTCTGGGAACAATCAGAACGGTTAGAATGCGTTTGCGTTCTAGAAATCATCAAGGAGGTACTCAGATCCAGACTCATTGTGGAGATAAACTAACATCCGTCGGAGTGGCGTACTGTTCGGCCGGAGCAAGGAGTTTGGGTAGCCAGGCAACATTCTGAAGCCAAGTATCTGAGAATTGTTTGCAATTAAATGTTAAGTACATGTTGATTATGAGTTATGCATAAAGAAATGTTGGGAGAAAGAAAGTACATGCTTATGTTGTCTTATGCATAACAACCCCCACAGGGACAATCACCAAGCTTTGACTTCAACATTATCTCATGAGCCAAGTCTGTGGGAGACAGTGACTGCAGCTGATGTCTCAACATACAATCGTCTCTCTAGTCTCGTTGCTGGAAATTTCCATAATGCCTTGAGCACCATTAGTGGTCAGCGTAAAGTGACAGGTAATTTCCCCTCTTCCTCAATTGTTACATAAGGTACTATACGTCTACTTGTTGAATGTATTATCTTTAAAAAACAAACTGATAAATTGGATGTGCATATTTTAATTTTCCTAGATGAGCTACTGAATCCATTCAATGGTCCAGGATGAAAGTTCATGTCACGTTCTGACCTTTATTTCCTTTGTCTTGTCTTTATTTAGTATGGTCAGGGCGTGAGTTGGGGTGGGCAGTCTGTTTGTTTTTCTATGTTTGGTTTCTGTTTCGGCCTAGCATGGTTCTCAATCAGAGGCAGGTGTCGTTAGTTGTCTCTGATTGAGAATCATACTTAGGTAGCCTGGGTTTCACTGTTGGTTTGTGGGTGTTTGTTTCCGTGTGAGTGTTTGTCACCACACTGTACTGTTTCGTTTTTTGTAGATTTCACGTTATTGTTTATTGTTTTTTCGAGTGTTCATTTGTCTTTATTAAAAACATTATGGACACTTACCACGCTGCGCATTGGTCCTCTGATCCTGCTCGCTTCTCCTCCTTAGAAGAGGAGGAGGAATTCCGTTACAGAAACACCCACCACAAAAGGACCAAGCGCCGTGGTAACGGGCAGCAGCAGCAGCAACTCCTGGACTTGGGAGGAGATTATGGACGGTAAAGGACCCTGGGCACAGCCAGGGGAATATCGCCGTCCCAAGGCAGAGCTGGAGGCAGCGGGGTGCTGGTATGAGGAGGCAGCACGGCAGTGCGGCTGGAAGCCCGAGAGGCAGCCCCAAAAATGTATTGGGAGGGAGCACACGGAGAGTGTGGTAAAGCCAGGTAGGTGACCTGCGCCAACTTCCCGTGCTTACCGGAGAGAGAGAGGGACCAGGCGGGCACCGTGTTTTGCAGTGGAGCGCACAGTCTCCCCAGTGCGTGTGCATAGCCCGGTGCGGTACATTCCAGCTCCTCATATCGCCCGGGCTAGAGTGGGCATCGAGCCAGGTGCCATGAAGCCGGCTTTACGCATCTGGTCTCCAGTGCGTCTCCTCGGGCCTGCGTACATGGCACCAGCCTTACGCATGGTGTCCCCGGTTCGCCAGCACAGCCCAGTGCGGGCTATTCCACCTCGCCGCACTGGCCTGGCTACCGGGAGCATTCAACCAGGTAAGGTTGGGCAGGCTCGGTGCTTAAGAGCTCCAGTGTGTCTTCACGGTCCTGTCTATCCAGTGCCACCTCCACGCACCAGCCCTCTGGTGGCAGCCCCCCGCACCAGGCTGTCTCTCCGTCTTCTGCCTACAGTTGTTCCCACCTGTCCATCGCCGCCAGAGTCTCCCGTCTGTCCATCGCCGCCAGAGTCTCCCGTCTGTCCATCGCCGCCATAGTCTCCCGTCTGTCCATCGCCGCCAGAGTCTCCCGTCTGTCCATCGCCGCCAGAGTCTCCCATCTGTCCTGAGCCGCCAGAGTCTCCCGTCTGTCCTGAGCCGCCAGAGTCTCCCGTCTGTCCTGAGCCGCCAGAGCCGCCAGTCTGTCCTGAGCCGCCAGAGCCGCCAGCCAGCCAGGAGCCGCCAGAGCAGCCAGCCAGTCAGAGCCAGCAGCCAGCCAGCCAGAGCCGTCAGCCAGCCAGGAGATGCCAGCCAGCCAGGAGCTGCCAGAGCCGCCTGTCACGTTGGCGCTGCTGGAGTCTCCCGCCTGTCCGGCGCTGCCGGAGTCTCCCATCCATTCGGGACCCGTGGCGTGGGTCCCCAGTCAAGGTCGGCCGCGAGGGTCGCCGCTCATAAGAAGCCACGGGGCGGTTGAGGAGGCGGACAAAAACTGCGGTGAAGTGGGGTCCACGACCTGCACCAGAGCCGCCATCGCGGACAGACACCCACCCAGACCCTCCCCTATAGGTTCAGGTTTTGCGGCCGGAGTCCGCACCTTTGGGGGGGGGGGGGGGGGGGTACTGTCACGTTCTGACATTTATTTCCTTTGTTTTGTCTTTATTTAGTATGGTCAGAGCGTGAGTTGGGGTTGGCAGTCTGTTTTTCTATGTTTGGTTTCTGTTTCGGCCTAGTATGGTTCTCAATCAGAGGCAGGTGTCGTTAGTTTTCTCTGATTGAGAATCATACTTAGGTAGCCTGGGTTTCACTGTTGGCTTGTGGGTGTTTGTTTCCGTGTGAGTGTTTGTCACCACACCGTACTGTTTCGGTTTTTGTAGATTTCGTTATCGTTATCGTTATCGTTTATTGTTTTTGTTTGAGTGCTCATTTGTCTTTATTAAAAACATTATGGACACTTACCATGTTGCATCTTGGTCCGATCCTTACTCCTCTTCAGACGAAGAGGAGATCTGCTGTTACAGTTCAGGTCCTACAGCTGAATGAGAAAGAAAAAGAGAGATGATCGCTGCATGGTGGAGGAGAACTTTGTCTCACACTGTTGATGATGCCCAAACACACACGCACGCACACACTCACACACACTGTAAAACACACATTGAGACACACACACAGACACATGTTGCCGGTGCTTTTATCTGACAAGGCGTGAAGAGGTTCTGTACAGAAATGTGCAGAAAAAGATCAGGGGTCAGGGATCAAGGTCAAGTGATGTGACTAATGGTTTTCCACATCATTAGGCTTCCATTAAACACCCAGACTGAGGACAGGGCCATAACTATCTGGAGGATAATATCTATGGCTGTCATTAATGCCATGCTAATTCATTGTGAGATCCATAACCAACTACCGTACATAAATACCATTCTTCATGGCATTCATTGTTATAGTTGAGTTTTTTCCGTTCATTACATGTAACAACTATTACAGTATTCAAAGTTATTCAAATATTTTGTCATCTACAGTAATTTGACCATGGCTTATCAACAACAACATGTTGTTTGGTCTTTGTCATTTAGACAGAATTGTGGGTTTGTAAATAGGACTATTTACTTTTTCTTTGTAAATTGAAAATGTATTAATACCCCACTGTGGAGTACAGCTTAGCTCAATACTTTAATATTCTTATCTGTCTTCATAATCATACATATTTTATATAATTTTGGTTGGATGATTAATCCATGGTCAAATAGTAATAATCACAGGCAGAACAGTTGAAACTGGAGCAGCAGCACAGCCAGGTGGACTGGAGACAGCAAGGAGTCATCATGTCAGGTAGTCCTGAGGCATGGTCCTAGGGCTCAGGTCCTCCGAGAGAGAGAAAGAAAGAGAGAAAGAGAGAATTAGAGAGAGCATAGTTAAATTACCACAGGACACCGGATAAGACAGGAGAAGTACTCCAGATATAACAAACTGACCCTAGCCCCCAGACACAAACTACTGCAGCATAAATACTGGAGGCTGAGACAGAAGGGGTCAGGAGATACTGTGGCCCCATCCGATGATATCCCCGGACAGGGAAAAACAGGAAGGATATAACCCCACCCACTTTGCCAAAGCACAGCCCCCACACCACTAGAGGGATATCTTCAACCACCAAGACAAGGCCGAGTATAGCCCACAAAGATCTCCGCCACGGCACAACCCAAAGGGGGGGGAGGGGGCGCCAACACAGACAAGAAGATCACATCAGTGACTCAACCCACTCAAGTGACGCATCCCTCCTAGGGACGGCATGAAAGAGCGCCAGTAAGCCAGTGACTCAGGCCCCTGTAATAGGGTTAGAGGCAGAGAATCCCAGTGGAGAGAGGGTAACCGGCCAGGCAGAGACAGCAAGGGCGGTTTGTTGCTCCAGAGCCTTACCGTTCACCTTCACACTCCTGGGCCAGACTACACTCAATCATATGACCCACTGAAGAGATGAGTCTTCAGTAAAGACTTAAAGGTTGAGACCGAGTTTGCGTACCTCACATGGGTAGGCAGACCATTCCATAAAAATGGAGCTCTACAGGAGAAAGCCCTGCCTCCAGCTGTTTGCTTAGAAATTCTAGGGACAATTAGGAGGCCTGCGTCTTGTGACCGTAGCGTACGTGTACGTATGTACGGCAGGACCAAATCAGAGAGATAGTTAGGAGCAAGCCCATGTAATGCTTTGTAGGTTAGCAGTAAAACCTTGAAATCAGCCCTTGCCTTGACAGGAAGCCAGTGTAGGGAGGCTAGCACTGGAGTAATATGATCAAATTATTTGGTTCTAGTCAGGATTCTAGCAGCCGTATTTAGCACTAACTGACATTTATTTAGCGCTTTATCCGGGTAGCCGGAAAGTAGAGCATTGCAGTAGTCTAACCCAGAAGTAACAAAAGCATGGATACATTTTTCAACATAATTTTGGATAGAAAGTTTCTGATTTTTGCAATGTTACATAGATGGAAAAAAGCTGTCCTTGAAACAGTCTTGATATGTTCGTCAAAAGAGAGATCAGGGTCCAGATTAACGCCAAGGTCCTTCACAGTTTTATTTGAGACGACTGTATAACCATTAAGATTAACTGTCAGATTCAACAGAAGATCTCTTTGTTTCTTTGGACCTAGAACAAGCATCTCTGTTTTGTCCGAGTTTAAAAGTAGAACGTTTGCAGCCATCCACTTCCTTATGTCTGAAACACAGGCTTCTAGCGAGGGCAATTTTGGGGCTTCACCATGTTTCATTGAAATGTACAGCTGTGTGTCATCCGCATAGCAGTGAAAGTTAACATTATGTTTTCGAATAACATCCCCAAGAGGTAAAATATATAGTGAAAACAATAGTGGTCCTAAAACGGAACCTTGAGGAACACCGAAATTTACAGTTGATTTGTCAGACAAACCATTCACAGAGACAAACTGATATCTTTCCGACAGATATGATCTAAACCAGGCCATAACTTGTCCGTGTAGACGAATTTGGTTCTTCACTGACAGGAACCTCTTGAAGCTAGGGGGCACTATTTTTATGTTTGGAAAAATAACATTCCCAAAGTAAATGGCCTATTTCTCAGGACCAGATGCTAGAATATGCATATATTTGACAGATTAGGATAGAAAACACTCTAAAGTTTCCAAAACTGTCAAAATATTGTCTGTGAGTATAACAGAACTGATATTGCAGGCGAAACCCTGAGGAAAATTTAATCAGGAAGTGCCTCTTATTTTGAAACCCTTCTGTTCCTATGCATGCCTATTCTCCATTTAAAGGGATATCAACCGGATTCCTTTTTCTCTGGCTTCCCTAAGGTGTCAACAGTCTTTAGACATAGTTTCAGGCTTTTATTTTGAAAAATGAGCGTGAAAGATCACATTGCGTAAGTGGATAGGTGGGTGCTCTCAGAGTGAGTTTTTGCGCTACAGAGTAAAGCCGCCATTGTTCCTCCCTCTGTTATTGAAAAACCTACACACTCGGTTGATATATTATCTAATATATATTTTAAAAACTACCCGAGGAATGATTATAAAAAACGTTTGACATGTTTCTGTGGACATTATGAAGACTATTGGGAATTTCCGTTTGCTTTGTTGTGACCGCTCTTTCCTGTGGATTTCTGAACATATCGCGACAAACGAACAGAGGTATTTTGGTATAAAAATTATCTTTATGGAACAAAATGAACATTTGTTGTGTAACTGGGAGTTTCGTGAGTGAAAATATCCGAAGATCATCAAAGGTAAACGGTTAGTTTGATTGCTTTTCTGATTTTCGTGACCAAGCTTCCTTATGCTAAGTGTACATAATGCTATGCTAGGCTATCGATAAACTTACACAAACGCTTGGATTGCTTTCGCTGTAAAGCAGAATTTCAAAATCCCCCTGCAGGCGGTCACTGAGTCCGAGGTGCTAAAGTAGCTCCTTAAACTTGACCACAAAAAACCATCTGGGTCAGATTGTTTAGACCCTTTCTTCTTTAAGGTGTTTTGCCGTGTTATTAAGTTTTTGTGATGGAAATTAACTCACAGAGGTGGCACTGTATCACAAACGTTCAAAGAGCTATACAAGCATTAAGGTTTTATTTAAATGTTTACTTAGCATAACTATTCCCTTATCATTTGAACAATACAGATGTCTTCCCTTTCTTGTTTCCTTCCGATGAGAAAAAACTTATAACATACATTCCGAGTAGGAGTACCTGTAAAATGTAAAGCAACATACAAAAGGATTTGTATGACTGGGTGAGTAAAAAGCAGTGAGGACATACCCTCGGGGTAGCAGAGAACTGCCCCACAGGGCATCATTTTACACTTGATTACTGTAAGTTAATGCTTTTCTATGAGAGAAATAGTATAGTTCATTTCACCCACAGTACATTACAGTAAATTGGTGCACATTAGGTGGTGGACAGACACATCCAGTGTAGAGATAGCAGGTGCATTAATATAATACTGTATTAAAAAAAGTGACAGTTGTGGAAGAAAAGGACATACAAATCATCCTCAATTAGCAGTCAAATCATGAATGACACATTAATACATTACCTGAATTGCAATGTCATAAGCATTGTACATTACAGAATACAATAAATATTTTCTCTGCTAAACTAAAACATAATGTCTGTATCCAATACCTACCTATCTTGATACAGAGCAATGCCATAGGGTAATCAATTCAGACATTATTCATTTACTTAAAGGAGGAAGTGGTGTAGTAAGCATTTAACAGCTCTGATGAACCCCTAATGAATATTTTGAAGAATCCTTCATTCATTGCTTGCTTAGTAAATCTGTAATTACTATATATAAATCTGAGGTGTATCATCATACAAATCCACTGATCTTTCACATCACATACTCATGTCATGATAATTCACATGTCATTAGGCATTTGAGAGCTTAGAGCTTGAGACTGTACGTATCTGCAAAAAGATGATTAAAAGATGTAGTTTGAATGATGTCAGGAATTTTTACATTGTATCATTTTTAACTTATTAACATGAATTTTGGTATTTAGAGTATTATATAGGTGGAGAACATTTAACAGAACAATGCTGTGTCAATAGTTGTCACACATATTTTGACAAAAATGCAGACAGAACCTTATAGTCCCAAACTCTCGCAATGTCAATTAATGGAGACATCTAAAATTATCTGTCCATAGTGAATATACCAGACCACGCCACTGCTCTGAAACCAACAATATCCACAAACCAATACAAAAGAGCTCAGGTCTTAGCATTGTCCATGTTCTGTTGAGCAAATATATTGGATGTGGTTGTGGTGGAGCATAGTACAGTGCCATCAGACAGTATTCATACCATTTTTCTCTTACACACACACACATCTACACACAATCTCACACACGCCTACAGTATATGTCAATAGGCAAGTGTACATTTTGGGTTTCTTTCACACTTTAAAGAATGACCATAACCTTCAGCTTCAGTTATTGAAAAATGTTAACAGCGATCTGCGTCATTTCATTGGCAATAAATGAATATAGTCCACTAGGTGTGGCCACAGGGCTGAGTAATGACAAACGTTTGAAATTAACCAGTAGGGTATGAAAAGGGTCAGCCCCTGTATTGGTAAATTGTTAAATGTTGTTGGGAGGAAACAATTCAATAAAAGTTAATAAATGGACAACTAGCAATTTGGATATGTACAATCAACAAATTAACTGTGGGTCTAAACTCTTCAGCTAATGCAAAAATTAAACAAGAGTACAATTGGAAGAGAGGATTGATAGTATTAGACTCCAATGTCATAGTGGAGTCCAAGATAAAGTGAATGTAACTGAAAATCATCAGTGACCAGCATCACCAATCATGGACAACGTAAACCACGGTAGTTCAGAGTGTCCATAAAAATAAAGAGTTAAAAATCCAATAAAAAAATTGTGTACATCAAACAGACCCCAAATTAAAAATGTATATACACAAATATTGATAGACAGGATCAGTGTCTAACTAGCTAACTAGCTAGTAACATTGGTATCCAAAATGACCTAAAGGCTGCCAAAATACAATGTAGGCTATAGATTGTCAATTGAGGAGCAGCAAGTTCAAAGCCTTAGTAAAATGACAGTGATTGTCTTTGATTAAGAAACTAAACCAGATCCAATGGAAGTTGAAAGAGCAGTATCAACAACAGAAACGAGTTATGTGCTTCTTCAAACATACCTACTATAGCTAGCAAGCTTTAGCATAGGATTGTTTCACAAGAAACAGATCGATAGATGGCCATAGATGTATGTAGCCTAGTGTCCACACGGTCACTAGAACTAACGTTACTCACATAATACAGGCAGGTGAGAAGTCATCCCAATTCAGGCATTCAATGTATGAGGTGTGGGGAGAAGGGCTAAGCTTCTTAAGGAATTTTGAAAAAATGGTCCTCGCCGTTAGAGTCGTGGAGTCGGGCAGGATAAACAGCCCAAAGCGGATTCCCTTCTTGTTCAGAGTGGATGTCATTGAATGCGCCCCGTTTCTTCCCCAGGCTAGAACTGAAATCCTGGTAGATCTTGATCTTGTGGCCTTGGAAAGTGATGCCACCATGTTCCCTTGCCCACTGAAGGATGAGCTCCTTTTCTTTGTATCGATGGAACCGCACTATGATGGGACACGGTCGGCCGCCTGGGCAAGGTTTCGGTGAAAGGCTGCGGTGGGCTCTATCGAGTTTAGGGAGATTGGGAAAAGCCTTATCACCCAAAACTTCATTGAACAGCCCCACCATGTACTGGGTTTGATATCCTGTCTCAGATTCCTCTGGCAGTCCAATCACGCGGATATTCTGGCATTTTGAACGTGAAATCAAATCTTCCACTTGTAGCTGCAGAGACTTGTTGACGGCGGCCACATCGTCAAGCCTGGTTTCCAGCGTCATGAGTTGGTCGCTGTGGCCCGAGAACCCGGCCTCAACTTCAGCCAGTGTGGAAGTGTGAGATGCCACATAACTCTGGATGGTTTCCACGGTTGCCTGAACTGACCAAGCTTCCTGATGCCAAGTGTTCACAATGCTATGCTAGGCTATCGATAAACTTACACAAACGCTTGGATTGCTTTCTCTGTAAAGCATAATTTCAAAATCTGAGACGACAGGTGGATTAACAAAAGGCTAAGCTGTGTTTTGCAATATTGCACTTGTGATTTCATGAATATGAATATTTTTTAGTAATATTATTTGACTGTTGCGCTATGCTATTCAGCGGTTGCTGATCCCGCGACAGGGATGGGTAGTGTCAAGAAGTTTGTGACTAGGGGGCAGTATTTTCATTTTTGGAAAAATAACGTTCCCGTAGTAAACAGGATATTTTGTCAGGACAAGATGATAGAATATGCATATAATTGACAGCTTACGATAGAAAACACTCTAAAGTTTCCAAAACTGTAAAGATATTGTCTGTGAGTATAACAGAACTGATATTGCAGGCGAAAGCCTGAGAAAAATCCAATCTGGAAGTGACTCATCTTTTGAAAGCTCTGCGTTCCAATGCGTCCCTATTGAGCACTGAATGGGCTATCAACCAGATTACTTTTTCTCCGTATTCCCCAAGGTGTCTACAGCATTGTGACGTAGTTTTACGCATTTATGTTGAAGAATACCCGTAAGCTAACTGAAATCTTTTTAAGGAATATCAATGACTCAAAATGTCATCATCATCAGTACCCCAGAGTTTTTTTGGACCTGCTGATAATGAGGAAATTCAATTGGGATTCTGCTGCCCTAATTAGAAGAGTGAGTGAAGATCGTGTTTCCTCTCCACGTCCTTCCTCCCAGGACCTTCCCGGTGTTACCTCAGTGTTACCTTAACCATCAGCTAACTTACCTCTCAACCTCTGGTTACTGATCCTTGTGATATGTTTGGGTAGTAATAATGTATTGTTATGGTAATAATAACATATTCCAGATGTGTTGTTAGCACTATTTTTATGTTACACATCTTGAATCCTCTCTTAGATCTTAACAACAATATCTTTGTCTACCATAATTTTTTAGTAAAAACCCCACGTGTAAACAACTCGAGTGCTTGGTTTTATGCAGCTGCTCAAATCAATAAAAATATCTTTCATCCTAAATAATTGCATCACAAAGCCCGATGAGTGGGCAGCACCTATTGTATTCATTTATTCCCAATCCCAACACACGATTCTCAGTCTTTATGGAAATGAAGTGCGGATTAAAAGATCACACTTCTTTTCGATGCCATCCTCTTGGTGCTCGAGCCAAGGTTTAGCTTGCCATTTTATCATTGCATTGAGGAAAGGCTCAGTCAATAATACAGAATCTACAAAAAAGTCCTCTAAAGTTTGTCTGCAGCAGCTTGAAGCCATTCTTAGACAGGAGAGAAGCCTGGGCAGAGAAGAGCACACTCGCTGTCCTCACGACGAGCTCTGTCTGCTGGCTGCCTATCCTCTCAGTGAGAGGGATTCAGGGGTTCAGTGAGAGGGAACTCATTCTATTTCTGAACACCCATTGAATTCTGAGCAACTATTGGAGTTTCACAGGATATCCTTTTCACATATTTGTATTATACATATGAACAAAAGCTGGGACAGTTTGTAACCCCTATTAACATGCTGTCTTGCCAATTCAAATACACAATGAAAGTAAATGTCATGTTGACATAACATTATTACTAAAGACTGAAAAGTGAAAAGTGTCTCAAATCAGTCCCTCCTATCTACAAAACTAAATCAAACTGCTTGGAACATAATTCAATCTCCAATAAGTGCAAGGTAAAATAGATCCTCCTCCACACCCCTCCAGGTAACAGAACCATAATTACTTTTCCTGTGTACAGTATGTGGATGATTCCACACTCTACATGTCAACACCCAAAGCCAGTGAGCTCACTGAAATTCTAAATATGAAATTCTAAAAAAATAATAATTTTTTTTTTAAAAATGCACCTTTATTTAATCAGGTAGGCTAGTTGAGAACAAGTTCTCATTTGCAACTGCGACCTGGCCAAGATAAAGCACAGCAGTGTGAACAGACAACACAGAGTTACACATGGAGTAAACAATTAACAAGTCAATAACACAGTAGAAAAAAAAGAGAGTCTATATACATTGTGTGCAAAATGCATGAGGAAGTAGGCGAATAATTACAATTTTGCAGATTAACACTGGAGTGATAAATGATCAGATGGTCATGTACAGGTAAGAGATATTGGTGTGCAAAAGAGCAGAAAAGTAAATAAATATAAACAGTATGGGGATGAGGTAGGTAAAATTGGGTGGGCTATTTATACTATGTACAGCTGCAGCGATCGGTTAGCTGCTCAGATAGCAGATGTTTGAAGTTGGTGAGGGAGATAAAAGTCTAAAATAAGGAGTTACAGTCAGTATCAGAATGAGTGATTCATAATAACCTGGCCTTAAATACATCTAAAACTAAAAGCATTGTCTTTGGTTCAAAACATTCTCTAAGACCTAAACCTCAACTGGAGTTGTGTATAATGGATGTGACCACTGAGCAAGTTGAGGAAGCTAAACTCCTGGGTATAACATTGGATGGTCAGTTATCACAGTCAAGTCACATTGACAAAGTTATTGTGAAGATGGGGAGGGGTATGTCTGTTATAAAAAGATCTGCATTTTTTACAAAAAAATCTGTTACTTGTTGTTCAGGCTCTGGTATCATCCCATCTTGATTACTGTCTAGTAATGTGGTCAAGTGCAGGAAAGAAAGACCTAGCAAAGCTGCAGCTAGCTCAAAACAGAGCAGCACACCTTGGCCTTAACTTCACACACAGAACTAATATCAACAGCATGCATGCCAGTCTTTCCTGGTTGATGGTTGACGGTTGACGAGAGAATAACTGATTCTCCTAGTTTTTATGAGAAATATTACTGTGATGAAAATTCCAGATTGTTTTTGTAAGCAAATAATATTAAGCTCAGACACCAATATGTACCCCACAAGACATTCCACGAGGGGTCTCTTCACAGTCCTCATGTCCAAAACAAATTTATGGCAAAGCACAGTGTTATACAGACCCATGATCGCATGGAACTCCCTTCCATCTTCAATTACTCAAGAAAACCGCAAAATTACCTTTAAAAAAAGATGAAACCTCATATCATGGAACGATGGGGACTGGGAGGACACAAACAGACACACTCTAACACACAAACTTTTTATTGTTGTTTGTATTATTATTATATTTTGGGGGGTATTGTTTGTATATCATTTATGGCTCCCCAGTGGTGCAGTGGTTGGTCTAAGGCACTGCATCTCAGTGCTAGAGGCACAATTGGCCCAGCGTCGTCTGGGTTAGGGGAGGGTTTGGCAGTCATTGTAAAATAAGAATCTGTTCTTCACTGACTTGCCTAGTTATATTAAATGTATTTAACATTTTTGTGACTGTTCTTGTCTATCAGTGCACCTGCCTCTGCAAAATCTAATTAAGATCCAAATATACAAACAAACTGGATAATTACATGTGGCTGGGGTGGGTGTGCTCTCATACTCAAGCCCTGAATAACATGGAGAGATGACAGATACAGTGCCTTGCGAAAGTATTCGGCCCAATTGAACTTTACAAATTTTGCCACATTTCAGGCTTCAAACATAAAGAACGACATTTATTGGATATTTCAAACTTTTTTAAAACTGAAAAATTGGGCGTCGGTTGGAGTCATTAAAACTCGTTTTTTCAACAACTCCACAAATTTCTTGTTAACAAAATATACTTTAGGCAAGTCGGTTAGGACATCTACTTTGTGCATGACACAAGTCATTTTCCAACAATTGTTTACAGACAGTAAACATTTTATTTAACTTATAATTCACTGTGTCACAATTCCAGTGGGCCAGAAGTGTATATACACTAAGTTGACTGTGCCTTTAAATAGCTTGGAAAATTCCAGACAATGATGTCATGGCTTTACAAGCTTCTGATATGCTAATGCAGTCATTTGAGTCAATTGGAGTTGTACCTGCGGATGTCTTTCAAGGCCTACCTTCAAACTCAGTGCCTCTTTGCTTGACATCATGGGAAAATCAGCCAAGACCTCATAAATAAATTGTAGACCTCCACAAATCTGGTTCATCCTTGGGAGCAATTTCCAAACGACTGAAGGTACCACGTTCATCTGTACAAACAATAGTACGCAAGTATAAACACGATGGGACAATGCAGCCGTCATATCTCTCAGGAAGAAGAAGCAGTCTGTCTCCTAGAGATTAACGTACTCTGGTGCGAAAAGTGCAAATCAATCCCAGAACAACAGCAAAGGAAACATGTACAAATGTATCTACTATATCCACAGTAAAATGAGTCCTATATCGAAATAACCTGAAAGGCCACTCAGCAAGGAAGAAGCCACAGCTCCAAAACCGCCATAAAAAAACAGACTACGGTTTGCAACTGCACATGGGGACAAAGATCTTACTTTTTGGAGAAATGTCCTCTGGTGTGATGAAACAAAAATAGAACTGTTTGGCCATAATGACCATTGTTATGTTTGGAGGACAAAGGGTGAGGCTTGCAATCAGAAGAACACCATCCCAGCCGTGAAGCACGGGGGTGGCAGCTTCAGTTTTTGATTTGTTAAAAAAGTTTGAAATATCCAATAAATGTCGTTCCACTTCATGATTGTGTCCCACTTGTTGTTGATTCTTCACAAAAAAATACAGTTTTATATCTTTATGTTTGAAGCCTGAAATGTGGCAAAAGGTCGCAAAGTTCAAGGGGGCCGAATACTTTCGCAAGGCACTGTACATTGTCATTCTAGCTTTATGTAAGACCAGTTGCAAATAATTTGTAAAAATAGAGAACAGTAACGGCCGAAGGCAAAGCCCCCCAGGGACAGCTCATTGATGTTAATGAAGCTTTCATTCAAGAACCCTCTATGGGTTCTATTGGAAAAAATAACTCTCCAACCCTGTAATGGCTGGTGATGTAAAGCCAAAGTAAGTGAGTTTCTTCAATAGCAATTCATACTGAACAAAAATAAATGCAACATGCAAATATTTCATTGATTTGACAGAGTTGCAGTTCATATGAGGAAATTCCTTCAATTTAGATAAATACATTTGGCCCTAATCTATGGATTTCAGGTGAATGGGAATACAGAAAGCATCTATTGGTCGCAGATACCTTAAAACAATGGGCCTAACAATGGGCCTGAGGATCATGTCACTGTTTTTGTGTGCATTCAAATTACCATAGATAAAATGCAATTGTGTTCATTGTCCGTAGCTTATACCTGTCCATATCAACATTTTAGAGAAAACATGTGTTTTGTGCGTATGGAACATTTTTGGGATTTTTTATTTCAGCTCATGAAACATGGGACCAAGACTTTACGTCTTATGTTTATATTTTTGTTCAGTGTATGATCAATAACATCAAAGGATGCATTGAAATCTAACAATCTAACAATAAAACTCTGACTATCATCTTATCATACATTTCTTTTAACCAATATGTCATCTGAGTCAATGCAGTACACGTTGAGTGTCCTTCTCTATATGCATGCTGAAAGTCAGTAGTTAACTTGTTCTCTGAAAAATAACATTGTATTTGTTCAAACACAATTCTCAGCATCAGTTTACTACGAGCAGGCAGAAAACTGATTAGGTAGATGTTAGAGCCAGCAAAGGGTGCTTTACTGTTTTTAGGCAGTGGAATTAAATTAGCTACCTTCCACGCCTGTGGACACACACACTCCTTTAGTCTTCAGTTAAAGATATAGCAAATATGGGTGGCAATACAGTGTACTACCATTCTCAATCGTTTACCAAAAGGGTGTCATTATTGATGGATAACAATAGCTTTTCCAACTCTCCCACGTTAACTTGACCAAATTCAAAACAGCAATCGTTCTCTCTCATTATTATATATTTTAAATACAAATATGATGGTTCACTGTTCAATGTTGTCATTTCACTTCTGAGTTGTTCCACTTTACTAGTGAAATAGTCATTGAAAAGATTGACAAAATCGAAAGGTTTTGTTATAAATGACCCATCAACTTCAATGAACGATGGAGATTAATTGGGTTTTCTGCCCATTGTCAAGCAGGACTAGGTGGGTGCAGGAATCAGACGCAGAGAGAGAGAGTAACGGAGTAAAGCGCTTTACTCTTGCACACCAAAATAATAAGCCCAACACAATACAGGGCGCAGGACACTATACAGGACAACCCAAAACCACAGGGTGTCAAGTAAAGAAAATAAAATACACCACGACCTAACATGCACACACGTAACATAAAGACAGTCCCGCACAAAACAAGGGCGGGTCAAACTACTACATATAGGGAAGCTAATTAAACCAAAATACACACAAGTGAAACTAATAAGACAAAACCAACAGACAAACGAAAAAGGGATCGGTAGCGGCTAGTAGGACGGTGAGTGGCGTAAGGAGTTCTGAGCGAGCTCAGCCCAAGGAACATACCTTGCCCACTCACCAGGCCGGTCCCGGCAATATGACCGCAGAAACCTGCCCACATCCTGGTTTACGCGCTCCACCTGCCCATTACTCTCGGGGTGAAAACCCGAGGTTAAGCTTACCGAGACCCCCAATCTCTCCATAAACGCCATCCATACTCTGGACGTGAATTGGGGGCCCCGATCAGAAACAATGTCCTCAGGCACCCCATAGTGCCGGAAGACATGGGTAAACAAGGCAATGGGATGAGACGACAGGACTTAGAAAACCGATCCACAACGACCAGGATCGTGTAGGTACTAGCTAGGTACAGTTCCAGTTGTAGAAGGAAACCCTGGCACCCCGCCGCCGTTCCATCATACTCCCGTGGGAGCGTCAGCTGAAGAGCCCCGGAGCCAGATGCGGTAGCAGGAACAGGAGGTGCTGGAGGAGGGGGTGCTGGAGATGAGATGGGAAGGCCACTCCTCTCCCATCGATCCATCCTCTCCATCAATTGGTCCATGGCCGAACCAATCATATTGAGAAAGCTGGTATGATGGAGGACTCTTTCCTCCATCGATGGGAGAGGAGATTCGGCTGCTCCTGCTGATTCCATATTCCGGTGCGGGATTCTGTTACGCGGGACTAGATGGGTGCAGGACGCAGAGGGAGAGAGTAATGGAGTAAAGTGCTTTACTCTTGAACACCAAAATAATAAGCCCAAGACAATACAGGGAGCAGGCCACTATACAGGACAACCCAAAAACCCAGGGTGTCCAGTAAAGAAAATAAAATACACCACGACCTAACATGCACACATGTATCATAAAGACAATCCCGCACAAAACAAGGGCGGGTCAAACTACTACATATAGGGAAGCTAATTAAACCAAAATACACACAGGTGAAACGAATAAGACAAAACCAACAGACAAAAACGAAAAAGGGATCGGTAGCGGCTAGTAGGACGGTGACGACGCCTGCCGAGCACCGCCCGAACAGGAAGGGGAGCCAACTTCGGCAGAAGTCGTGACACCCATGATATAAATGAAGATAGTCCAAAGTCTTTTTCCATTGTATTTTATGTAATATACCTTGGTTTGGTAATATAATGTCTGAATATTCTTTAAGTGGAACTGACAGCGTTTTAGCAACATTAAATCTTATAAAAACCTAGTGCATTCGGAAAGTATTCAGTCCCCTTGACATTTTGCACATTTGTTACGTTACAGCTTTATTCTACAATTGATTAAATAATGTTTTTTCCTCCATCACGACACTGCTGCACAGTTGAAGAGCTTGTGATCTCCATGCAGCACCACAGCACCACAGCACCATGTGCCTTCGGGTAAAGCAGCCCTCAGCCTCAGAAGATGCCCTTCTTGAGGCATGCAGCCATAGTCATGATGCGTGCAGGTCATCATTCCAACATATACACTACCATCCCATCTGGTTTGGGCTTAGTGGGACTATCATTTGTTTTTCAACAGGAAAATGACCCAAAACACCTCCAGGCTGTGTAAGGTCTATTTTACCAAGAGGGAGAGTGATGGAGTGCTGCATCAGATGACCTGGCCAAATTAAAATGGTTTGGGAAGAGTCGGACCGCAGAGTGAAGAAAAAGCAGCCAACAAGTACTCAGCATATGTGGGAACTCCTTCAAGATTGTTTGAAAAGCATTCCAGCTGATGCTGGTTGAGATAATGCCAAGAGTGTGCAAAGCTGTCATCAAGGCAAAGGGTGATTTGCTCAACAACTTTTTGGTTACTACATGATTCCATATGTGTTATTTCATAGTTTTGATGTTTTCACTATTATTCTACAATGTAGAAAATAGTAAAAATAAAGAAAAACCCTTGAATGAGTAGGTGTTCTAAAACATTTGACCGGTAGTGTACATTCCAAAGTATTCAGGTACCTTACCTTATTCCACATTTTGCTACGTTACAGCCTTATTCTAAAATGTATTACATTTATTTTTTCCTCATCAATCTACCCACAATACCTCATAGTGACAAAGCGAAAACAGCTTTAAAAGTTTTTTTAAAATATTCAGGCCCTTGCGATAAGACTTGAAATTGAGCTCAGGTGCATCCTGTTTCCATTGATCATCCTTGAGATGTTTTTACAACTTCATTAGAGTCCACCTGTCGTAAATTCAATTGATTGGACATGATTTGGAAAGGCACACACCTGTCAATATAAGTCCCCACAGTAGACAGAGCAAAAACCAAGCCATGACATTGAAGGAAATGTCCGTAGCGTTCCGTGGCAGGATTGTGTGGAGGCACAGAACTGGGGAAGGGTACCAACAAATGTCTGCAGCATTGAAGGTCCCCAAGAACACAGTGGCCTTCATCATTCTTAAATGGAAGTTTGGTACCACCAAGACTCTTCCTGGAGCTGGCAGCCTGGGCAAACTGAGCAATCGGGGGAAAGGGGCCTTGGTCAGGGAGGTGACCAAGAACCCAATGCTCACTCTGACAGAGCTCCTCTGTGGCGATGGGAGAACCTTCCAGAAGGACAACCATCTCTGCAACACTCCACCAATCAGGCCTTTATGGTAGAGTGGCCAGACAGATGCCACTCCTCAGTAAAAAGCACATGAGTTTGCCAAAAGGCACCTAAAGGACTCAGACAGACCATGAGAAACCAGATTCTCTGGTCTAATGAAACCTAGACTGAAAGTGGAATGCAAAGTAGAAATGAGGCAAAAGTAACTAATGTCCACAAGCTTCTTCTCCATTCACATGCTAAACCGGAAGCCTAGCTGAACATTTGAGGGTTTATCTAGAGTTCCCTTGTTAGATTTTAGTTCATCTCCCACTGGCTAGCATTAGTTGTTGATATGCATAACTGAGGGAGAGAGAGCCTACCCTTTAATAGTTGTTTGATCAATAGGACTGTAAAGTTCCCAAATGTAAGAGGACTCCCATGATATTTACATATTTGCAGAAATCCATTCAGGTGTATTTTGTGGCTTTTGGCGAATGCTTTCTAATGATCTAAAGTTTCTACTGTCTGTAAACACACAGTCCAGGTCAAAATGAATGATGGCTAGCCCTTGTGACAAATGTCTTATTTTCTTAAAGGCCAACTGTAGATCTGATTGGCTATGATGCACCAGTCGGAGTAGACTCCGGTCCTGGACAAGACAGATGTTTTTATATTAAATGTCCAAACGCACAACAGCACTCTATATTGCTGTAGAATTTACACAAATGCCTTACTATACGTCATTCCCAAACATTATAAGAATTTATAAAAATGTGAAAATGACCATATCTAAGTGCTCCCTAGTCAGAAAATACATTTTTTAAAAGTTGTATATGGTACCTGGGGGTGCATTAGGAAAGTATTCAGACACCTTGACTTTTCCACATTTTATTACGTTACAGCCTTATTCTAAAATTGATTGAATAGTTTTTTTCCCCTCTCATCAATCTAAACACAATATCCCATAATGACAAAGCAAAATCAGGTTTGCCAGTTTTGCAAATGTATTCAAAATAAAACACTAAAATATTGCATTTACCTAAGTATTCAGACCCTTTACTACTTTTTTGAAGCAACTTGCACAATTGGTGGCTGACTAAATGCTTTTTTGCCCCACTTTATACTGTATCATGCTTCAATGGCTTGCAGAGGCTTCCCTCTGAGATGCTTTAAGGTTTCCCATTAGGTATTCCCAGTAGTCATTGCATAATAGGTACAGTCATCAATATAATACTATCCAGTCCAAGCAAGTTTGTCTAAGGTTTACTGATAATTTATTTACCTATTTATTTCTGTTGTTGTGGCTCGACTTTTTCTAATCTTTAATCTGTATTGAGTTGTTTGTGTGACAATTAAATTTTTTCCTGTTTTATTTGTTGTGATACATCTGTAGAATTGTTGTTTTCTAGGACCCAACTGAGGGAGGGTGTGGGTTGGGTATATGGGGTGAGTGGTTGGGAGAGAGCGAGGGAATTGAGGGAGGGAATCGAGGTGGGTGGACTGAGGTAGGGCGGAGAGGTAGGGAGGACTGGATGTGTTGTGTGAAGGGAGAGAGGGAGGGTGGTTGGGATATTGTAAAATCTTTGCACTTACATTGATGCACAATTTTTGTAAAACTTGAATTTAAAAAAGTTAGTTGACAATCAAAATTGCGCTGATAAATGATGGGGAATAGTAGACTGCATAAATGTTGAAGGCATGTATAGGTAGGATCATAATGAAATGCCATGCGTAAAACATGTAGGTAAACGTGACATTTCATCTATGAACATACAAACACCATGTTATGATTACGGACTAACATTTTAGGCTTGAACAAATCTTGTGTTGCAATTCTGACATACAATAATACCTTAAAGAGTTTTGGCAGTTTCATCTCACCAACAAAAAAAACGTACACCAAACGGCCTGTGAGGAGTGCTACGAGAACATGCATAACACAGTATAAAGTAAGCAAGTCAAGGAAACTGGAAAGGGGTATCCTGCCCGTTTTCAAGTAAAAGTCTCCATTCTCTATTACTATTTCTCCTAGTGGTTAGAGCGTTGGGCCAGTAACCGAAAGGTTGTTGGATCGAATCCCTGAGCTGACAAGGTAAAAGTATGTTGTTCTGCCCCTGAGCAGGGCAGTTATCCCACTGTTCCCCGGGCACCGAAGAGGTGGATGTCATTAAGACAGCACCCCCACCTCTCTTATTCAGAGGGGTTGGGTTGAATGCGGAAGACACATTTCAGTTTAAGGCATTCAGTTGTACAACTGACTAGGTATCCCCCTTTCCCCTACTCCTTTGTTGAGTTTACTTCACATTAGGTAGCTAATGTAATGGATTTAATTGCCAGCGCAAGTCTAGATAGCACTAGCTGTATTATGCCTAAAACAGTTACGTTTCAGTCCGCTATGTGTATCTCTACAGGATGGGCATATCTCTGGGTGAAGTGGACATCCCCATGCATGCTTCTTTTTGAAATATGACTAATTTAAAATTGCACCATCCCATTTTCTGAGCTCTGTCTGCAATCATAACCAGTAGTATCTACCAGAAAATATGAAACACAGAATTATAATAAATATTTGGTGAATCTATGAATTATGTATGACCACTGGAGTCTTTGCCACTCCAAATATTTTTGTATGTAATATTTAGATATTTATGTCATCACTCAAAATCTTGCCAAAGCTTATTCTGCAGGATGGGTTAATATGAATTTAAAATAATTTGACAAGATGTAAATGAATCGGGTCATGAACATCTGGACTTTGAAATGAACAAGGGAGAGGTTAAACGTAGGCTACATCTGGCATAAGCTTATTCACACACTTTATACTGACTCTGTTGCAGTGGTCTTACTGTAGGTAGTCAACATATAGGCTATTCCCTCCATCACGACACTGCTGCCCAGTCGAAGAGCTTGTGATCTCCATGCAGCGCCACAAAAACATTTGAGCCTTCGGAAAAGCACCCCTCAGCCTGAGAAGATGCCATTCTGGAGGCATGCAGCCATTGGCATTATACCCTAATGTAGGCCTGTTTACTTACTAACAAGGTAAAGTGCATAGCATGCATGATGCATGCAAGTCATTATTCCAACATATACAGTGCATTTGGAAAGGATTCAGATCCCTTCCCGTTTTCCACATTTTGTTACGTTACAGCCTTATTCTAAAATCTATTACATTTTCCCCCCCCCCTCAATCTACACACAATAACCCATAATGACAAAGTGAAACAGGTTTTCATACATTTTTGCAAATGTATAAAAAATAAAATCTGAAATATCTTATTTACATAAGTATTCAGGCCCTTTGCTATGAGACTATAAATTTAGCTCAGGTGCATCCTGCTTCCATTGATGATCCTTGAGATGTTTCTACAACTTGGAGTCCACCTGTGGTAAATTCAATTGATTGGACATGATTTGGAAAGGCACATAACTGTCAAAGCAAAAACCAAGCCATGAGGTTGAAGGAATTGTCCATATAGCTCTGAGCAAGGATTGTGTCAAGGCACAGAACTGGGGAAGGGTACCAACAAATGTCTGCAGCATTGAAGTTCCCCAAGAACACAGTGGCCGCCGTCATTCTTAAATAGAAGAAGTTTGGCACCACCAAGACTCTTCCTAGACCTGGTCATCCGGCCAAACTGAGCAATCGGGTGGAGAAGGACCTTGGTCAGGGAGTTGACCAAGAACCCGATGCTCACTCTGACAGAACTCCAGAGTTCCTCTGTGGAGATGGGAGAACCTTCCAGAAGGACAACCATCTCTGCAGCACTACACCAATCAGGCCTTTATGATAGAGTGGTCAGACGGAAGCCACTCCTCAGTAAAAGGCACATGACAGCCTGCTTGGAGTTTGTTAAAAGGTCTCTCTGACCATGAGAAACAAGATTCTCTGGTCTGATGAAACCAAGATTGAATACTTTGGGCAGAAAGCCAAGCATCACGTCTGGAGGAAACCTGGCACCATCCCTACGGTGAAGCATTTTGGTGGCAGCACCATGCTCCTGTGATGTTTTTCAGCTGCAGGGACTGGGAGACTAGTCAGGTTCGTGGGAAAGATGAGCGGAGCAAAGTACAGAGAGATCCTTGATGAAACCCTGCTCCAGAGTGTTCAGGACCTCAGAATGGGGTGAAGGTTCATATTCCAATAGGACAACACTCAAGACACAGCCAAGACAATGCAGGAGTGCTTTGAGACAAGTCTCTGAATATCCTTGAGTGGCCCAGCTAGAGCCCAGACTTGAACCCGATCAAACATCTCTGGAGAGACTTGAAAATAGCTGTGCAGCGATGCTCCCCATCCAACCTGACAGAGCCTGAGAGCATCTGCAGAGATACATGGGAGAAACTCCCCAAATACAGGTTTGCAAATCTTGTAGTGTCATACCCAAGAAGACTCAAGGCTATAATCCCTGCCAAAGGTGCTTCAACAAAGTACTGAGTAAAGGGTCTGAATACTTATGTAAATATGATATTTCAGTTTTTATTTTTAATACATTTGCATAAAATGTCTAAACCTGTTTTTGCTTCGTCATTATGGGGTATTGTGTGTAGATTGATGAAGAAAAAAAATATTGAATCAATTTTGGAATAAGGCTGTAACTTAACAAAATGTGGAAAAGGTAAAGGGATCTGAATACTTTTCAAATGCACTTTATTTGAACATATAATTCTTCATTCATTCAGTCAGTCAGTATGTCATCCATTGTCATTTGTTTGAGTGGCGATAGGAACTAAATCAAAGAGAATAGAAAAGAAAAGTAATCTATTTGTTTATTGAAATCCATGTGTGCATTCAAAAAAGGGAGACGTAAAGTAAGACTTGGACGTGTAACAGATCTGATTTAACTTTTACGTTTCATGTTTCACGTTTGGCTTTTCTTGAGATTCTAACAATTTCCATATGGATTTTCTTATGATCCTAACAATACGTACGTTCAACCTTTTGGCAGCTGTCTCGCTCAATATAAGGGTGTGTTCATAAATGACCTCCAATGTGTCAGTGCGCTCAGGGTCATTCGTAAATTCAGAGAGCCCTGTCAGATTGTCTGTTGGTAAATTCAAAGTGTTTTGCTCTCCGAGCGTTCAGAGTGCACACTGCACGATTGACACCGTATGCTCTGGAGTAGGGTTGATCCCAGCGTTCCTCAAAAGGGCAGTCAAGCACCCAAGCTAACAGGCTGAAGTTGACTAGCTTGCTAGCTACTTCCAGACACAAATGAGAGAACGCCTTACTCTGACCATTTTACTCGCCCTAGCAGAGCTGGTTGTTAGGCTGTTTACATGTTATCTAGAGCGTTCGTGACTAATAGTAACTTTTTTTAACCTACTGTATGTTTACTGACACCAGTCATATTCAGCGGGTGTTTTGCATTCATCAGTTATTCTGCTCTCTGATACACTCATATCAGAGTGCTCTGAAATCGGACTAGATAGCCTGTGTATTTACGAAGCAAGAGATATGCTAACTGGATAACAGTCGTTCAAGTTCAGCATAGCTAGCTAGCAAAGTTATTCATTTTTTTGGCTATCTAACCAAATGACACATGCATCTAGCTGAACCCACCAAAAAATGATATGAGAGGAAAAAGTCCCTCAGCCACTCCTCCAATGGCATGACATCCTCCTAGCAGCTAGCTAGCTAACATTAGGCTCTGTGTTTTTAGCTTGCTAAATCAATTGTTACATAAATAGATACACTAGCCTATTAGCCATGTTATGAATGACTTGTGATCATTGCCCTTGCTAGTTTGGTTGTATTGACATTCCCAGCCTTAGTTACATTTGTCCTTTTTTGTCCAAAATATTCAATCATTGAAACTGAAACAGTGCATCCCGAATGCATGGAGGCAGCAAACAATGTACATACCAGGCCAGCTGTGATTTACAACCTGATAGCAATATATTTTGGACTACCAATAAATGTATTAGTGAATTATATTACTCATACATTGTACTGCATCCATCTATTCCACCAACAATGCCTTACTGTAAGTAAATACTGTAAGGAAATTTTAGTCAAATAAAACCTTATAGAGGTGGTTTTGTAGCGGAAACTGTGATTTGTCTGTTTGTTTCATATCTGCAAAGAAGTTAAAACACTGTCAGTTCCACTAAGTTTTGTCACAAAATGTTTCAATTTACAGTATGACAACCGATCAGCCGAGCAGCCTGACTTGTTTGCCATCTCTTTTGCTTGATTTCTTTGAACCATAAAACTGTTCAATTCATCATCAATTCAGAGCTCTAACAGTTCTCACAGTTAATTTCTTAACAGGTGCATGCTGCTTGTCAACAATTGGCATGAATCATTTTACAAGTACTTCCAGTGCTGCATCTGTTTTAATTTCCTCATACACATCAGAACAACATACATTATTTACATCTTCAACAAAAGAGTCCTGAGAGAACGTTTTGTATCATCTCCTATAAATTACTTTAAGCCCAACCTCCGGCACTTGGCTTTCCTTTTTATTGGGCTCAAGCTACTGACCCGGAAGCTTGGCTCAACCACTCTACCCAGGCTTTTGGGAGAGAGGGTGGTCAATGAGCTTGTCATAGCGGGTGTAAGCACTCAACACACACTCAATGGCAGCTTTCATTGCTGGGATAAGTTCTTTCCGCCTCTGGCACACAGCTTCAGAGAAGTTATTGTTGAGGAAGATAGGGGTCAGTAAGCCTGCCACAAAGGCTTCACTGATGGCGACAGGCAGCCGAGTGTGCACCTCCACCGTTTATCACCTGGCCACAATCGTCTCAGGGACATAGGCGTGCCTTCATGAGCACTGCTCTGCAAGGCAGTCAGACAGTGTGATAGGGTGGGTCATGGTGCTGAAACAGAGGCAACAGCCATTTATATTTATTTTCACGCTGTCTTTGAAATAAGCACAGAGAGAGATATAGTAGGGCAATATGCATGCAGACCGTGGTTCACCCCAGCAGGTGAACTCAGAGTGGGCTGTCAAATGTTGAAACGCGTGTGGGAGGTAGAGCCATGGGGGATGAGTAGAAATAAAATAACAATTGATTTGTGGACTTGGGCTGGATAATGGATTGACATTATGTTGTGACAGCCATGCCACCCATCACTTCTCATCTCTGCTGGTGAGAGGCGGGTCTGTTGTCTTCCTTCCAACATCTGATCCAGATAATAATAATATATTAGGCCTAGTATTTTCCCTTAATTTTTTCTGTGTCAAATCACAAGGGGACCTTTGAAGAAGTTCATCAAGTATGGTGGTTCTCTTTAGGGGGGAAAAGATCATTGAAATGGATAACGTGTATTTTTTCAATAGAGAAAAAAAACTGCAAGAGTTGGATAAGGATTTGCTGCAATCCATTTTAAGATTCCAGTCATCTAGAACAGGGTTTAGTTTTATCGAGAGGGAGACAGGTTCCAGGACATCATCATACTGTAATTAATTACTCTTCATGCCTTTTTACTTTTCATAGAACCTTTGTGTGTGAGCCACAGCCTGGCGTGAGCCAGTGCTTATAAAAAAAGGTGCTGTACTTACCATGTAACATGAGGTGCCAAGTGAGGGTGATAACTGTTTGGTGCTCTGGGATTTCGAGAGAGAATCTCATTATCTTCCTCAATATTTCAACAAGGGACATTTTTTGAAGACGAGCATCTTTTTCCTTGCATGTTTTCAAGCTTACAGCACATCAATACTTAAAGTTTCAGATCTTCATAATTCAAAACTCGAGGCCAACATTTCATTTGCACACAAGACTATTCTGGAATGAATATTACAAAAAAGATACACTGTTAGGAGTTAGTATCCTGAGTTAGTGTCTTCCTGAATGTCATCATAAATGGTGTCACAGTGCTATCGATTTATGAATCAGTTTGTTCCACTGTTGTGTTCAGACAGTTTCCTGTCCACAGACTGTTGTGCACTTAAATGCAACTCTTTAAGCACAGCCTGTTTGTCAGTCTGTCTCCCCCCAGGCAGGAGCAGATGGGCCAACAGCAGCCTGCAACTGGACAGGTTGGCTTGGCATGCATGTGTTCCCTCTCTGATGGCTCTGGGCTAGCCCAGGGTAGCATTGAAGGCAAATGATTATGTTCCAGTCACTAAAAGGTTTGGACTTTGACTGTATAGTGGTAGTTGTCTAGACAGTTGTCCACTACACTGACTGAATCCAAAAGGTTATCATCACATTAAAAATGCCCTCACATTTATACATAATGAACAGAACATCCTGCTCTTTGTTTATAATTATACAATTTGAATGGATTGCTCATGAATTTTATGTTAAATTAATGACAAAATGAATAGAGCTCGGCAGTCAGTGTCTGTTATTTGACAATGAGGCTGAGGCTGTAAAAAATGTTATGCTTCTCTGCTGAGTCACACAGTCATACAGAGAGGAAGGAGGTTGTCACAACTAAAGCACACCCACAAAAAAAGAATGCTACTTCTGAAACTGTTGGCCGACTGAACAATATTGGCACTGCAGCTGCCGGCTCTGATAGGAAAGAGGGCATATGTCAAGCGTATTTTTATGATACATATAGTGCCTTCAGAAAGTATTCATACCTTCACTTATTCTAAATGTGCTGTATTACAACAAAAATGTGTTCTTATTTACACTTCCAAAATAAAACAATTATAATAATAAAAAATAAAAAATGTGTCTTTCTCACCATCTACATACAATACCCCACAATCACAAATTTGGGCAAATTTGTGAAAATGAAATACAGAAACATCTCGTTTAAACTGAACAAAAATAAAAAGGCAACATGTAACGTGCTGGTCTGATGTTTCATGCCTGAGTGGTGCAAGGCACTGCATCTCAGTGCAAGAAGCATCACTGCAGTCCCTGGTTCAAATCCAGGCTGCATCACATTTGGCTGTGATGGGGAGTCCCATAGGGTGGTGCACAGTTGGCCCAGCATCATCGGTGTTTGGCTGGGGTAGGGGTAGGCCGTCATTGTAAATAAGAATTTGTTCTTAACTTACTTACCTAATTAAATAAATAAAATATCCCAGAAATGTTCCATATGCACCAAAAGCTTATTGTGCTCAAATTTGTTTACATCCCTGTTTAGTATTTTTCCTTTGCCAAGATAATCCATCCACTTGACAGGTATGGCTTATCAAGAAGCGGATTAAACAGCATGATCATTACAAAAGTAAACCTTCTGCTGTGGACAATTAAAGGCCACTCTAAAACGTTTTGTCACACAACACAATGCCACAGATATCTCAAGTTTTGAGAGAGCATGCAATTGGCATGCTGAAGGAATGTCCACCAGGGCTGTTGCCAGATAATTTAATGTTAATTTCTCTACCATAAGCCGCCTCTAACGTTGTTTTAGAGAATTTGGCAGTACGTCCAACCGGCCTCACAACCACAGACCGGATGTTACCACCCCAGCCCAGGACCTCCACATTCAGCTTCTTCACCAGCAGGATCATCTGAGACCACCCACCCAGACAGCTGATGAAACTGAGGAGGATTTCTGTCTGTAATAAAGCTCTTTAGTGGGGGAAAAAAATTATTCTTATTGGCTGGGCCAGGCCAGTCATGTGAATTCCATAGATTGAGTCCTAATCCATTTCAATTGACTGATTTCTTTATATAGACTGTAACTCAGTCAAATCATTTAAATTGTTGCATGTTGCTTTACATTTTTGTTCAGTTATACATGTGTATTCACACTTCTTTGCTATGACACTCCAAATTGAGGTCAGGTGCATTCAATTTCCTTTGATCATCGTTGACTAACCTGTACCCCCGCACATTGACTCGGTACTGGTACCCCCTGTATATAGCCTCGGTATTGTATTCGGTATTGTATTCGGCCTCGGTATTTAATTTTATTTTTTACTTTAGTTTATTTAGTAAATATTTTCTTAACTGTATTTCTTGAACTGCATTGTTGGTTAAGGCCTTGAGATGTCACCACAACATGATTGGAGTCCACCTGTGGCCATTTCAATTGTTTGGACAAGATTTAAAAAGAAACACCTGTCTATATAAGGTCACACAGTTGAGAGTGCATGTCAGAGCAGAAACTATACCATGAAGTCCAAGGATCTGTCTGTAGGTCCCCCAGATAGAACAGTGATGAGGCCTATATCTGGAGAAGGGTATAAAACTATTTCTAGAGTGTTGAAAGTTTCCAAGAGCACAGTGGTCTCCATCATTGGGGAATGGAAAAAAATATGGAACTACCCAGACTCTGCCTAGAGCTGTCCGTCCGACCAAACTGACTAACCAGCCAAGAAGGACCTTAGTCAGGGAGGTGACCAAGAACACAATGGCCGCTCTGACAGAACTACAGAGTTCCTTGGCTGAGACGGGAGAACCTGCCAGAAGTACAACAGTCTCTACAGCACTTCACCAATCTCGGCTTTATGGGAGAGTGGCCTAACTGAAGCTACTCCTGAGAGAAAGGCACATGAAAGCACACCTTGAGTTTGCAAAAAGGCACGTGAAAGACTCAGAGCAAAAGGCAAAATATTCTGTGGTCTGATGAGACAAAAACGTAACTCTTTGGCCTGAATACAAAGCGCAATGTCTGGAGAAAACCAGTTACAACTCATCACCCGTCTAACAAAATCCCCACCATGAAACATGGTGGTGGCAGTATCATGCAATGGGGATGCTTTTCAGCGGCAGGGACTCAGAGACTGTTAACGATAGAGGGAACAATGAATGGAGCCAAATACAGTCAAATACTTAATGAGAACCTGCTTCAGAGTGCAAACGACCTAAGACTGGGGAGAAGATTTACCTTCCAATAGGACAATGACCCCAAGCATGCAGCCAAAGCAAAGCTGGAATGGCTTCAGAACAAGAATGTGATTTTCCTTGAGTCACCCAACCAAAGCCCAGACTTGAATCTTACTGAAAAGCTGTGAAAAGACTTGAAGATTGCTGTTCACCGCCGCTCCCCATCTAATTTAACAGAGCTTGCAAGGAAGAATGGGAAATAATCCCCAAATCCAGATGTGCAAAACTGATACAAATATAGCCAAAACCATCCAAAATCACTCAAAGCTGTAATCACCGCCAGGTGCTTCTATCAAGTATTGACTCAGGGGTGTGAATACTTACAGTGGGGAGAACAAGTATTTGATACACTGCCGATTTTGCAGGTTTTCCTACTTTCAAAGCATGTAGAGATCTGTAATTTTTATCATAGGTACACTTCAACTGTGAGAGACGGAATCTAAAACAAAAATCCAGAAAATCACATTATATGATTTTTAAGTAATTAATTAGCATTTTATTGCATAGCTCTATTTATGAATTTGAGAGTGGTTACATTTGTCCAACACCATCCCTCAGCCTTTTACCAAAACCGGGCAGGGGAGGCGCTTTGTTAATGTTTCAAATCAAATCAAATGTTGTTAGTCACATGCTTTGTAAACAACAGGTGTAGACTAACAGTGAAATGCTTACTTATGGGCCCCTTCCAACATTGCGGAGAGAAATAAAATAGAGAAATTATAGAAGAGTAAAACACATAATAATATAAGTAATAATGGATACACAATGAGTAATAATAACTTGGCTATATACAAGGGGTACCAATACCGAGTCGATGTGGAGAGGTAGGAGGTAATTGAGGTAGACATGTACATATAACTAGGAAAAAAGTGACATTTATTAATCAGTAGCAGCAGCATATGTGGTGAGTCGAGTTAGTGCAAAAAGGGTCAATCCGTATAGTTTGTGTTATTTAACTATTTAGAAGTATTATGGCTTGGGGGTAGATGCTGTTTAGGGTACTGTTAGTTCCAGACTTGGTGCATCATATCGCTTGCCGTGCGGTAGCAGAGTGAACAGTCTATGACTTGGGTGGCTGGAGTTTTTGGATAATTTTTAGGGTTTTCTTCTGACACCACCTGGTATAGAGGTCCTGTATGGCAGGGAGCTCAGCTCCAGTGATGTACTGGGCCGTACGCACTACCCCTCTGTAGCGCCCTGCGGTCAGATGCCAAGCAGTTGTCATACCAAGCGGTGATGCAGCCAGTAAAGATGCTCTCAATGGTGCAGCTGTAGAACATTTTGAGGATCTGAAGGCCCATGACAAATATTTTCATTATCCTAAGGGGCCACCCAGTCCTGGGTGAACATGGAGTACAGGAGGGGACTAAGCATGCACCCCTGAGGGGCCCCCATGTTGAGGGTCAGCGTAACGGATGTGTTGCTGACTACCATCACCACTTGGGGGCTGCACCCATCAGGAAGTCCAGGATCCAGTTACAGAGGGAAGTGTTAAATCCCAGGATCTGTAGCTTAGTGATGAGCATTGGTAAAACACTACACTGTGTTAAACGCTAAGCAGTCGTCAATGAAACACCATTCTCACATAGGTGTTCTTTTTGTCCAAGTCGGAAATGGCAGTGTGGAGTGCAATAGAGATTGCGTCATCTGTTGATCTGTTAGGGCGGTATCTGAAGTGGAGTGGGTCCAGGATGTCTGGGATTATGATGTAGTCTGGGATTATGATGTTGACCAGCCTTTCAATCAATCAATCAATCAATCAATCAAATGTATTTCCAAATCCCTTTTTACATCAGCCAATGTCAAAGTGCTATACAGAAACACAGCCTAAAACCCCAAACACTTCTAAATAAGTCTGTATAAAAAGTCAAATCAAGGATATTTCTTGCTGAAACCATCATATTAAACAACAATGGTATTAATTTATTTAAGATAATGTTTTACAGCTTTTTCATTATATTTTTAAATAATATTTTATTATTTCAGATATTTGACATAATCTGTAGTACCCAAAAGGGCCATTAGATGTCGTGTGATAGATTACATAAAATCCTTGAAAGATACAAAAATTCTGAACTTTGAACGTTTCCAGTAATATACCCTCCTTATATAACCCTATACAGGATACGAACATTCCATTCCAGCTAAACAATGGACATACTATTTAGCATTTTGCAAAAAAAGAAACAATTCATAAACATTGTTACAATGAAATCTATTAATAAAAAATCAGAGAACAGTAACATTTTACACACACACAATCACTTCTAAAGAAAATACAAAATGTGAAACTGGTGGATATAGAGTTTAATTAGTGATGCAAGCATTTAAGTTCTTTCAGAGTCCAAAGAGAACCAGTCACAAGTAATTGATTTTGAATATAAAGTGCATACGCCTCTGTATGGACAACAATTTCTTCATAATAATCCTAGTAAAATCATTCCTATTGTGGGTACAGCAACTGTTTAATTATTTCTGGGAAGACATTGTGCTGGTCACTTCTCTACATTTCCAATTTACTCAACAACAACAAAAACTAGACAATTAATGAAAGGATTGTGTTATGTTATATTTCTGCTATATTAAACAGTGAAGTATATTCCTTTCTGTCTTCAATAAAGGAGGCAAATCACTACAACAATTCAAGTCTGCTCCCCTAAACCTCCTCTCTGATTCTCCTCCCCTTCTGTTCCTCTTCTCTTCCTCCTCCTCCTCCTCCTCCTCCACGCCATTGAGAGAAATAGCAATGGTGTAATTTTGTAGGTACTAACTCCGCCATGGTTCGTTGAACAAAGCCTATGGAGAAATGAATGGTGGTTTTGGGTAAACACAGAAAATAAGGTCTGTGGTAAACACTGGCTTAGGAGATCTTATACGTTTTGTTCAATGAGATAATTTTAATCAGCTAACATCACTTTTTGTAAATTTGAAAGCATTTGTCATTAAAATAAGCACATAAAGGACATCCCCCAAAACCCATAGGGATGGCTGTACAAACCGGAGGTAACTAATTCCAGGGTTTTAGGACTAGAAACCGGCAAGCTCCATTCCCTTCCAGACTGCATCCCCTGCTGGACATTACCTGTTAAAAATTGATACTGCCTCTTTCCAGCATGCTATTATGATTTATTTATGTCTGCTATTGTAGAGCCTCTTCTGACGGTCTTTATGGAATGAATAAATAAATATATAAATAAATAAAATGGCTCTTTTGTGCCTGTAACCTCTTAGGGTGCCACATGTCACGTTACTAAGAGTGTCTTTCTGGTTCATTTAACCAGTGACAGTGTTTAAAAGCATTGGACATACTCCACTGAATCCTAATTTAGATTTACCTGCTCAGTATCATCTCAACCCCCACAAAATACTTTCTTTCAACACCATAAAGCTTTATCCCCCTCCCAACCCCTCCCTTGAGACTGTAACAGGAAATAGGGGGGTCAGGTGACCAATGTATTTACGTGGTTTAGCAGAGATCCAGGTTCCGGACTTTGCTTTTTGTTTTTTACATATCCAGGTCTTGGTGACAAAATTTAGCTGAAGGCAGAATTACCACCTGAGACCCATTTCACACACAATATTCTGTATCTAAAACCCCACTTATGCCATGAAAAATAAGCATAATCTTGGAGGATTTATTTACGCACAGTGTTTCATCTAAACTATAGTAACGTCTGTATCTTCTAGCCAAATAGTTGCATGGCAATAACATAGTGATTTTAAGGTATGCTTGTAAAGAGCAACAGTCACTCACCATTAAATATTGAAAGGACAAAGAATGAAAAAATGTGTAGAAGACTCATGCATTCGACACAAACATTCCGTTTCCTTAGGATTTCAGGGAGAGAAATAAGCAAGAGAAAGTCTATCATTCTTGTTTGGCCCTGTTGCCTCTTCAACTTACTGGGATTCTAATTCAATTTCATGTTTCATTGGCTCTTCGAGCTTCCAACCGGAGAATGTACACTGGCATCCAACTTTTGGGCTCGGGTCTCTCTCTCACTCTCTCTCTCTCTCGCTCTCTCTCTCTCTCACTATGGTTCTGCACATAGTGACTTAGTAACTGGAGCCTGAGTTGAGGAGACAAGGATAAGAAAGGTAAACTAGTAGATGGGATACTTTACAAGCCATGGTGAGATCCAGAGGCGACATTCCCATAGGGGGCACGGGGTCATGTCCCACCTCAGATTTGTTTCTATTTTTGTTAAAGTTGTTGTTGTTTCTCTAATACTACTAGCCACCTAGTCATTTTATGAAGTTGGCTTTAGCTTGACCAGATAGGTTCCCAATCTCCCAACCTCATAACTATCTACCAAGAAGCCATTTCAGGCTCTGAATCAAGTTAGAGTAGTTAGGAGCTAGAAGCAGAGCTGTCATGTCTGTCGGCACCATCTAGGGAACCACTGGGAATATGGTTGAATACAAACAGTGCAGTAAGGCAAAATGCCAGTTCAGAGACAAAGTGTAGTCGCAATTCAACGGCTCAGACAAGAGACATATGTGGCAGGGACTCCAGACAATCACAGATTACAAAGGGAAACTAGCCACATCGCTGACATCGACGTCTTGCTTACGTGACAACCTAAACACCTTCTTCGCCGCACTTTGAGGATAACACAGTGCCACTGACACGGGCTGCTCCCGAGGACTGTGGGTTCTTGTTCTCCATGGCCGAGGTGAGCAAGACATGACTGCGTCCTCAGAGCACGCGCAAACCAGCTGGCTGGAGTGTTTACGGACATATTCAATCTCTCTCTATCCCAGTCTGCTGTCCCCACTTGCTTCAAGATGCCCACCATTGTTCCTTTTCCCAAGAAAACAAACGTAACTGAACTAAATGACTATCACCCCAAAGCACTCACTTCTGTCATCATGAAGTGCTTTGAGGGGCTAGTTAAGGATCATAACACCTCCACCTTACCTGACACTCTAGACCCACTTCAATTTGTATACCGCCATCACACTTCACACTGCCCAATCCCATCTGGACAAGAGGAATAACTACTGTATGTAAGAATGCTGTTCATTGACTACAGCTCAGCTCAGGTCTGAACCCCGCCCTGTGCAACTGGGTCCTAGACTTCCTGGCAGGCCACCCTCAGGTGGTGAAGGTAGGAAAAAACACTTCCACTACGCTGATCCTCAACACAGGGGCCCCACAAGAGTACATGCTCAACCCTCTGAGGGCCATGGCAGAGTGATGCCAGGAAAATAACCTCTCCCTCAAGAAAATGAAGGAGCTGATCGTGGGTTCAGGAGACAGCAGAGGGAGCACGCCCCCATCCACATTGACGAGGCTGCATTGGAGAAGGTGAAAAGCTTCAAGCTCCTCTGCGTTCACGTCACTGACAATCTGAAGTGGTCTGGACCAAACAGACAGTGTAGTGAAAAAGGATTAACCTCAGGAGGCTGAAGAAATTCAGCTTGGACCCTAAGACCCTCACAAACCTTTACACCATTGAGAGATTATCTTGTCGGGCTGTACCACGCCTGGTACTGCAATTGCAGCGCCCGCAACCGCAGCGCTCTCCAGAGGGCACACTGCCTGGAGAGCGGCACACTGCCTGCCCTCCAAGACAGCTACAGCACCAGAAGTCACAGGAAGGAGAAAAATATTATCTATCAACCCCCCCCCCCCCCCCCCCCCCAAAGCCCTGGCCTGTTGATCCCGCTATCATCCAGAAGGCGAGGTCAGCATAGGTGCATCAAAGCTGGGATTGAGAGACAGAAGCTGTTTTTCAGTCTCAAGGCCATCAGACTGTTAAATATCCACCACTAGCCGGCGTCCACCCAGTTACTCAACCCTGCACTGGACACTTTAATAAGGTTTACATACTGTTTTACTAATTTCATATGTACGTGCATACTGTATTCTAGTCAATGCCATCCTATTAAATGTTGCTGTATATTCTGAAGATATAAAAAATATTCTATCCATGTTCTGCCCATAATGTCTACACATCCCATCATATATATATAGATATATAGAGATCATCAAATCAATTCAAATCTAAATGTATTTGTCACATGCGCCGAATACAACTGGTTTAGACCTTAGTGAAATGCTTACTTACAAGCCCTTAAACAGCAATGCAGTTTTAACAACAACAAAAATGTGCTCAGAAAGTATTTACTAATTAAACTGAAGTAAACAATAAATAAAATAGAAGAAAATAGAGGTGATACCGAGTTAGTCGAGGTAATATGTAAAGTGACTATGCATAGATAATAAACACAGACTAGCAGCAGTGTAAATATGGGGTGGGGGGGGGGAATGCAAATAGTCCGGGTAGACATTTGGTTAGCCGTTCAGGAGTCTGACGACTTGGGAATAGAAGCTGTTAAGAAGACTTTTGTACCTAGACTTGGCGCTCTAGTACCACTTGCCATGCGGTAGCAGAGAGAGCAGTTTATGACTACAGTGGCTGGAGTCTTTCGACCCTCGACCCCATCCACTACGATGTTGGTGTCAATGGGGGCGTGTTCAGCCCTCCTTTTCCTGTAGTCAGCTCCTTCGTCTTGCTCACATTGAGGGAGAGGTTCTTGTCCTAGTGGCACCACATTGCCAGGTCTCTGACCTCCTCCCTATAGGCTGACTTATCGTTTTCGGTGATCAGGCCTACTAGTGTTGTGTCGTCAGCAAACTTAATGATGGTGTTGGAGTCGTGCTTGGCCATGCAGTCGTGGGTGAACAGGGAGTATAGGAAGGGACTAATCATGCAACCCTGAGGGGCTCCTGTGTTGAGGATCAGCGTGGAAAATGTGTTGTTGCCTACCCTTACCACCTGGGGGCAGCCCGTCAGGAAGTCCAGGATCCAGTTGCAGAGTGAAGTGTTTAGTCACAGGATCCTTAAGCGTAGTGATGAGCTTTGTGGGCACTATGGTATTGAATGCTGACCTGTAGTCAATGAACAGCATTCTCACATAATCAAATCAAATGTATTTATATAGCCCTTCGTACATCAGCTGATATCTCAAAGTGCTGTACAGAAACCCAGCCTAAAACCCCAAACAGCAAGCAATGCAGGTGTTGAAGCACGTTGGCTAGGAAAAACTCCCTAGAAAGGCCAAAACCTAGGAAGAAACCTAGAGAGGAACCAGGCTATGAGGGGTGGCCAGTCCTCTTCTGGCCAGGTGGAGATTATAACAGAACATGGCCAAGATGTTTAAATGTTCATAAATGACCAGCATGGTCAAATAATAATAATCACAGTAGTTGTCGAGGGTGCAGAAAGTCAACACCTCAGGAGTAATTGTCAGTTGGCTTTTCATAGCCGATCAAAGTATCTCTACCACTCCTGCTGTCTCTAGAGAGTTGAAAACAGCAGGTCTGGGACAGGTAGCACGTCCGGTGAACAGGTCAGGATTAAGTTGAAACTGGAGCAGCAGCACAGCCAGGTGGAATGGGGACAGCAAGGAGTCATCATGCCAGGTAGTCCTGAGGCATGGTCCTAGGGCTCAGGTCCTCCGAGAGAGAGAAAGAAAGAGAGAATTAGAGAGAGCATACTTAAATTCACACAGGACAGCGGATAAGACAGGAGAAGTACTCTAGATATAACAAACTGACCCTAGCCCCCCGAAAACATAAACTACTGCAGCATAAATACTGGCGGCTGAGACAGGAGGTGTCAGGAGACACTGTGGCCCCATCCGATGATACCCCCGGAGCGGGACAAACAGGAAGGATATAACCCAACCCACTTTGCCAAAGCACAGCCCCCACAACACTAGAGGGATATCTTCACCAACTTACCATCCTGAGACAAGGCAGAGTATAGACCACAAAGATCTCCGACACTGCACAACCCAAGGGAGGGGGCACCAACCCAGACAGGAAGATCACATCAGTGACTCAACCCACTCAAGTGACACACCCCTCCTAGGGAAGGCATGAAAGAGCACCAGTAAGCCAGTGACTTAGAGGCAGAGAATCCCAGTCGAAAGAGGGTAACCGGCCAGGCAGAGACAGCAAGGGCGGTTCTATGCTCCAGAGCCTTTCCGTTCACCTTCACACTCCTGGGCCAGACTACACTCAATCATATGACCTACTGAAGAGATGAGTCTTCAGTAAAGACTTAAAGGTTGAGACCAAGTTTGCGTCTCTCACATGGGTAGGCAGACCATTCCATAAAAATGGAGCTCTATATGAGAAAGCCCTGCCTCCAGCTGTTTGCTTAGAAATTCTAAGGACAATTAGGAGGCCTGCGTCTTGTGACCGTAGCGTACGTGTAGGTATGTACGGCAGGACCAAATCAGAGAGATAGGTAGGAGCAAGCCCATGTAATGCTTTGTAGGTTAGCAGTAAAACCTTGAAATCAGCCCTTGCCTTGACAGGAAGCCAGTGTAGGGAGGCTAGCACTGGAGTAATATGATCACATTTTTTGGTTCTAGTCAGGATTCTAGCAGCCGTATTTAGCACTAACTGAAGTTTATTTAGTGCTTTATCCGGGTAGCCAGAAAGTAGAGCATTGCAGTAGTCTAACCTAGAAGTGACAAAAGCTTGGATTAATTTTTCTGCATCATTTTTGGACAGAAATGTTCTGATCTATGCAATGTTACGTAGATGGAAAAAAGCTGTCCTTGAAATCGTCTTGATATGTTCTTCAAAAGAGAGATCAGGGTCCAGAGTAACGCCGAGGTCCTTCACAGTTTTATTTGAGACAACTGTACAACCATTAAGATTAATTGTCAGATTCAACAGAAGATCTCTTTGTTTCTTGGGACCTAGAACAAGCATCTCTGTTTTGTCCGAGTTTAAAAGTAAAAAGTTTGCAGCCATCCACTTATGTCTGAAACACAGGCTTCTAGCGGGCAATTTTGGGGCTTCACCATGTTTCATTGAAATGTACAGCTGTGTGTGCATAGCAGTGAAAGTTAACATTATGTTTTCGAATGACATCCCCAAGAGGTAAAATATATAGTGAAAACAATAGTGGTCCTAAAACGGAACCTTGAGGAACACCGAAATGTACAGTTGATTTGTCAGAGGACAAACCATTCACAGAGACAAATTGATATCTTTTCGACAGATAAGATCTAAACCAGGCCAGAACTTTCAGTGTAGACCAATTTGGGTTTCCAATCTCTCCAAAAGAATGTGGTGATCGATGGTATCAAAAGCAGCACTAAGGTCTAGGAGCACGAGGACAGATGCAGAGCCTCAGTCTGATGCCATTAAAAGGTCATTTACTACCTTCACAAGTGCAGTCTCAGTGCTATGATGGGGTCTAAAACCAGACTGAATTATTTCATATACATAGGTGTTCCTTTTGTTCAGGTGGGAAAGGTCAGTGTGGAGTGCAATAGTGATTGCATCATCTGTGGATCTGTTGGGGCGGTATGCGAATTGGAGTGGGTCTGGGGTTTCCGGGATGATGGTGTTGATGTGCGCAATGACTTTCCATGATGGCATAGCAGTAGGACGTGTGTTTGTCTTGCCCTGTCTCGTCTCGTGTAAATAGTCGTTTTCCTCATTTTTCTTTGTATATATTTCAGATATATTTGAATTTCACTTTCCATCTATGGATTGAATATACTTTCCTGCAACCCGCCTCACCCAATGTGGTATGGATCTGCTATTTTTATACTTTAGAACCGGAACCCCCATCAGAAGCTAGCCAGCTAACTTGCTACTAGCTAGTTGTCAGCCACTTCTTGCAGCCTTCATCGTTAACTCGGACACCAGCTAGCTTCAGCTCGGTCAATACCCACCAGTCTGCACAGCGTGATATCAACCCAGAGCATATCGTACTGCTTTTTCTCTACCACGTCACCTGATTCATACCGCAAACTCTGGACAATTACATCGGTTCATCGCAGCTAGCTAGCTGCAACCTGAGTGGCTACTGCTGGCTAACGCCTGAAGCAAGCACCAGTTATCCTTGAGCTAGCCTCGAGCTAGGCCCATCTCCCAGCAAGCTAACGAAGTCTACTAGCTAATTCTTGGGCTACAATACCTCTGTTGCCAATTGTCCTGGACCCTATTGCCGACACGAAGCCCCGCCGATCCATCATGACTTGTCTGCCGACGTAATTGTCCGAGGAGGTTTCAACAGGCTTTTCCGTTGCGATGTTGCCAAAGACGCATCTGCTAGTCCCGGGTCGCTAGCTTTCTGAATTGCCTTGTCTCCAGCTCATCTAGCATAGTAGCGACTACTGAACAGCTCCCTGACTCACCTATTGCTGCTCATTGGACCCTATGATCACTCGGCTACACATGCCTCTCCCTAATGTCAATATGCCTTGTCTACTGCTGTTTAGGTTAGTTATCATTGTTTTATTTCACTGTAGTTCCTCCAGCCCTGCCCAACATGCCTTAGAGACCTCTTTTGTCCCACCTGAGACCTCACATGAGACCTCACCTGGCTTAACTGGTGCCTCCAGAGACACAACCGTTCTCAACATCACAAATGCCTAGTATTACCTCCACTGTAATCACATTCTACCATACCCTTGTCTGTACATTATGCCCTGAATCCATTCTACCACGCTAAGAAATCTGCTCCTTTAATTCTCTGTTCCCAACACACTAGATGACCAGTTCTTATAGCCTTTAGCCGTACCCTTATCCTACTCCTCCTCCGTTCCTCTGGTGATGTAGAGGTCAACCCAGGTGCTCTCATTTGTTGACTTCTGTAACCGTAAAGCCTTGTTTTATTCACTGCTTTCCCACACTCCGCCAACCCTGATGTCCTAGCCGTGTCTGAATCCTGGCTTATGAAGGCCACCAAAAATTCGGAATATTCCATCCCCAAACACAACAAGATAGAACTGCCAAAGGGGGTGGAGTTTCAATCTACTGCAGAGATAGCCTGCAGAGTTCTGTCATACTATCCAGGTCCGTGACCAAACAATTCAAGCTTCTACTTCTAAAAATCCACCTTTACAGAAATAAATCTCTCACTGTTGCCACTTGTTATAGACCCCCCTCAGCTCCCAGCTGTGCCCTGGACACCATACGTGAACTGATTGCCCCCATCTTTCTTCAGAGTTGGTATTGTTAGGTGATCTAAACTTGGATATGCTTAACACCCCGGCCATCCTACAATCTAAGCTAGATGACCACAATCTTACAAATTATCAAGGAACCTATCAGGTACAACCCTAAATCCGTAACCATGGGCACTCATAGATATCGTCCTGACCAACTTGCCCTCTAAATACACCTCTGCTGTTTTCAGGATCTCAGCGATCACTGCCTCATTGCCTGCGTCCGTAATGGGTCCCTAAAACACTTCAGCGAGCAGGCCTTTCTAATCAACATGGCCCGGGTATCCTGGAAGGATATTGTCACGAGAATTATGTTCTCAATGTTGAGTAGTTAATGTGTTGAGTAGTTAAACCCAATGTGGGTTTCAGGCTGAGTAGTTAATTGAATTGGGTTTATGAACATTGAGAACATAATTCTCGTAACAGTAGAGGACGCCTGGTTGCTCTTTAAAAGTGAATTCCTCACCATCTTAAAAAAGAATGCCCCATATTTTTCAAATAGAAGTTTGCATCCTGTAGCATTAATTCCAAACAGTTTTGGGACACTGGAGAATAAGAGCACCTCCTCCCAGCTGCCCACTGCACTGAGGCTAGGAAACACTGTCACCACCTATAAATCTACGATAATAGATCATTTCAATAAGCATTTTTCTACGGCTGGCCATGCCTTCCACCTGGCTACCCCTACCAACAGCTCTGCAACCCCCGCAGAAACTTGCCCAAGTCCCCCCCGCTTCTCCTTCATCCAAATCACAGCTGATGTTCTGAAAGAGCTGCAAAAGCTGGATCCCTACAAATCAGCTGGGCTAGACAATCTGGACCCTCTCTTTCTAAAATGATCTGCCGAAATTGTTGCAACCCCTATTACTAGCCTGTTCAACCACTTTTCGTATTGTCTGAGATCCTCAAAGATTGGAAAGCTGCCATGGTCATCCCCCTCTTCAAAGGGGGAGACACTATAGACCCAAACTGTTATAGACCTATATCCATCCTGCCCTGCCTTTCTAAAATCTTCGAAAGCCAAGTTAACAAACAGATCACCAATAATTTTGAATCCCACCGAGCTGGTCATGGGTTCATCTCAGCCACGCTCAAGGTCCTAAACAATATGATAACCGTCTATTACGGATACAGGTATCCTGTGTGTGTGTATCCTGTGTGTGTATTTATTTTCTCTCCTCCTCACAGGTGGCATTCGTCAATCATTCGCTAATCAGAAGACACACCTCCTCCTGTTTCCATTACCCTATCACATTTCCTTTCCCTTGGTTTAAAAACCATGTCTGTTATTTGCTCGAGAGATCAATCTCTCTGTCAATGCCTTAGTCGGCCAGCAGTAGTACATCAAGCATGCCAGAAGAATGAGCGTCCCTGTTTCTATTGTCATAAAGTGGGACATATGATTAATGATTGCTTCCTGCTAAAATGCAAACAAGGAATGCCTCTTCGTGCCAAACCGCCAACAGGTGTTGGGCTAATTCGTACGGTTGTGAGGTCTGAAACGAAACAGGTGTCTCAGGGTAAGTGTAGTTTGGAAGTCCCAGTCCTCGACCGCAGTTATGAACCATTCATTTTCGAACGCAGTCGTTTATATTGTCTGATGTGTTGCCCTTATCCGACGATACATACTGTGGTTCCAGTGTGTTAGTGCAGGGTATTGAAATGGGTTTTGTCCCAGTGCAGTTGCACTTTGTGAAATTACACTCTGAGTTAATCAGTGGAATATTCAGAGTGGGGTTACGTCCTATGTTGCCAGTAAAAGGTGTGACCTTTATAATGGGCAATGATATTGCCGGAGGAAAGATAGTACCCGTATTGGAAGTATTGGATAAAAGTGACCACTCTCTCTCTCTAATGAGGTGGCACAGAGTTATCCACATGTGTTCCCCGCTTGTGCTGTCACTCGTGCTCAGGCACGACAAGAGAGTGACGTGATAGATTTGTCGAACACTGTTCTGTTCAAAGAAGTTGATCAAGAGGATGGGTTGTGTGCTACCTCTGGGAAGTCGATCACCTCTGACAAGCAACCCAGGAAAGAATCAAAGAATGTTGAACTTATTGCTGATGCAATACAGTTACCAGTCACTCGTGAGCAGCTGATTGCTAACCAAAAGGTTGACAACAAGCTTGCTAAACGTTTTTTTAGTGTTGTCTCATTGGAAGAGGTAAAGAAGAAGAATGTGGCTTACTTCATTGATGGTAATCTCCTCCCTGCATAAATGGACATCCCATGACACGGCGGAGATTGGAATGCTGTTTACCAAAAAGTGATTCCTTCAGCCTTTTGACAAAATGTGTTATCCCAAAATGTGTTATCACCAGTGATCTAGTCATTTAGGAATCACAAAAACTTATGATCGGATCCTTCAACATTTATTTTGGCCGGGTTTAAAACAAGATGTGGCTCAGTTCTGTCAGACATGCCACACATGTCAGATAACAGGAAAACCAAATCAGGTTATTCCTCCCGCTCCTCTTTGTCCAATACCTGTCATAGGTGAACCATTCGAACATGTGGTGGTTGATTGTGTTGGACCATTACCGAAGACAAAATCGGGTAACCAGTTTCTGTTAACAATTATGTGTATGGCAACAAGATACCCCGAGGCCATTCCTCTGCGAAGGATTACTGCTCCGGTAGTGAGTAAGGCCTGAATTAAATTCTTCACGATATTCCGGTTACCTAAGGTGGTACAAAGTGATCAAGGTACCAATTTCCTATCCAAGCTCTTCAAGCAGGTGTTAAAATCCTTATTAATTACGCACCGTGTGTCAAGAGCCTATCACCCAGAGTCTCAGGGTGCGCTTGAACGTTGGCATCAGACATTGAAGTCTATGCTACGTAAAAATTGTTTGGAATCTGAGAAAGATTGGGATGAGGGAGTTCCTCTAGTTTTGTTTGCTGCTCGTGAAACTGTGCAGGAGTCCCTAGGTTTCAGCCTGGCTGAACTAGTGTTTGGTCACACAGTGAGAGGACCAATGAAAGTCCTTAAAGAACAGTTTTTGTCCCAAGAGTTGTGTACAGGAGATGAGAATGTGTTGGACTACGTTAGTCGCTTTCGTGAGCGCCTACACCTAGCCTATGTTCTTGCAAAGGAAGCTCTGTCTTCCTCACAGAGGAGTATGAAAAGACATTATGATAACCTGGCTGTTTCTCGTCCACTACAGCCAGGTGACCAAGTACTGGTGTTATTGCCTGTTCCAGGATCTTCACTGTCAGTTCGTTTCTCTGTGAAACTGACTATGTGCTTCAAACTCCTGATAGAAAACGCCAATCTCGTGTGTGCCACATTAACATGTTGAAAGCATACCACACCCGACCCATCACACAGTTAGATAGTTCAACAGGAAGGTATTGCTGTCTCCGCTGATTCTACTGCTATGATAGTGGACTGTCATATTGATGATGGTGATGGAGATGGATTGGAGTTGCGCAATACTCAGCAGCAGTGCATTAGATTGCCCAACTCAGAAATGCTCCTGTCTCTCCAGTCCGATCTAGTTCATTTAACGGACGGACAGGCCAACGATATTGGGATGCTACTACAGTTTTCCATGCCTTTTTATTGACGTTCCTCTTCGCACAAACGTGTTGGAACATGACATTAATGTTGGAAATGCTACACCTATCAAGCAACACCCATATCGTATCAACACTTCCAAGAGGAAGATAATGAGGGATGAGGTGAGATATTTGTTGGAGAATGACCTGACTACGTAAAGGTAAATTCTGTCACAATGCCAGATTCGTACCCGTTACCCAGACTGGATGACTGTATCGACACTATTGGTGCTGCTAATTATGTTACTAAGTTGGACCTCTTAAAAGGTTACCGGCAGGTTCCGTTAACTTCATGTGCTTCTGAGATTTCTGCCTTTGTGACCCCAGACAACTTCCTACAGTACTCAGTCATGGCTTTTGGGATGCAAAATGCACCTGCCACTTTCCAATGACTGGTTAACTCTGTATTAGCTGGAGTTCCCAATTGTAGTGCATTTCTTGATGATCTAGTGATTTATTCGTCTGAGTGGTCAAATCATGTTGACTCTCTACGGGTTGTATGTGAAAGGTTGGCAGCTGCTTCTCTAACCCTGAAGTTGGCAAAGTGCGAGTTTGGGAAGGCTACTATTACCTATCTCGGCAAGGAGGTCGGCCATGGACAGGTGCGCCCTGTTGATGCCAAGGTCTTGGCTTTAACTGCATTTCCCGCACCTACCACCAGACGAGAGCTACACCACCTTTTAGGGATGGTTGGCTACTAATGTAGTTTCTGTCAATTTATCTGCGGTAGAGCGTATGAGTGGTCACATGATTGTAAGATAGATTTTGAATCTGCTAAAACACTCTTAATACCCCTGTACTTGCTGCTCCGGACTTTGAACAACCGTTTAAACTGGAGGTAGATGCTAGTGCCAGAGGTGCTGGTGCTGTTCTACTGCAGCATGACAAGAGTGGAGTGGAACATCCTGTTTGTTATTTTTCGTGTAAATTTAACAAATGTCAAACAAACTATGCGACAATAGAACAAGAAGCTCTTGCTTTGTTAGCCCTGCAATATTTTGAAGTATATATTTGTCACGATTCTTCAAAGTCGAACCCAGAAGCAGACCAGGACAAGGAGAGTAGGAAAAAGGTGAGTATTTATTTACAAGTGAATGGGTAGATATATCCAGGTGGTGTAGCGGGTAGCGGTGATGAGTTGATGGGAGTAAATAGGTGGATCCAATGGGGAAGCGGAATCTTCTGACGACCAGGCGGGAATGGGTTAAATGATCCGGGTGAGTAATGTTCATGGCTAACGATCCGGCAGGGAATGGATGTCAGGTCCGGGCTTATAAAGAGGAGAGATGATGATCAGGACCAGGTGTGCAGATAGCTGATGGGATACAGGTGCGGGTAATCAGAAACCCCAACTGGCTACATTGCCCGGCAACCAGACAGGGTGCGTTCCAGGACGCCGGAAAAACTCTCCAGGACAGAACATAGACAAAAAACAGACTCAGGAAACGGGATTCGTGACAATATTGGTTCCAGTGCCCTACCAGTGATTGTATATACTGATCATAACGCCTTAGTGTTTCTCCACCGGATGTACAACCAGAACCAGCACCTAATGCGTTGGGCCCTTATTGTACAAAATTATAATTCGGAGATACATTTTCAGAACCTTTTTATGCCGTATTACCCTATCACATTCCCTGTCCCTTGGTTTAAAAACCCTGTCTGTTGTTTGCTCGAGAGCTCAATCTCTCTGTCAATACCATCTGTCTGTAGATCTCTTGTTTGGCTTTTGCAACTACATGTCACTTTGTCCCCTCCTGTGAGTATTGGTTTTGTTATGATGTTTATTTGACGGTGAGAATAGGGGGTACCAAGATAAGTCGCCCATGGGCATACATTACCCGTAGGAATACTTTGTATAAAAACACTAGTTAGAACTGGGCGGACCACCCACTGTATTTTTGGTTAGTTAGTTAGCTGTTGGTGAAGTAGGCTTGTCTAGCTTAGGGGTGTTTTTGAATACTTATTATTTATTTCCTTGGGTCCAGCTCAGCCCCTTTCCTGCTCCCCCCAATTACCGTGTGTTTTCAAATAAACCATGAGTGTTTGACAGTAATTTAGTTGTCTGTGGTTATTTCGTTCTCTCTTACTTTTTCCACTATAATAATTTGCATGAGTCATGTTACGGGTCTCGTTACCATCCCAATTAGATTGTCGGGCCAAAAGGGATTCGTACCACCGCCATTGATAAGAGACAGTACTGTGCAGCCATCTTCATCGATATGGCCAAGGCTTTCGACTCTGTCAATCACCGCATTCTTATCGGCAGACTCAATAGCCTCGGTTTCTCAAATGACTGCCTTGCCTGGTTCACCAACTACTTCTCTGATAGAGTTCAGTGTGTGAAATCGGAGGGCCTGTTGTCCGGACCTCTGGCAGTCTTTATTGGGGTGCCACAGGGTTCAAATCTCGGGCCGGCTCTTTTCTCTATATATATCAATGTCAGTACACACCCCATCTGTAAATAGCACACCCAACTACCTCGTCCCCATATTGTTATTTATTTATTTTTGCTCTCTTTTGCACCCCAGTATTTCTACTTGCACATCATCATCTGCACATTTCACTCCAGTGTTAATACTAAATTGTAATGTCGCCTCTATGACCTATTTATTGCCTTACCTCCCTAATCTTACTAAGTTTGCACACACTGTACATAGATTTTTCTATTGGGTTATTGACTGTATGTTCGTTTATTCCATGTGTAACTCTGTTTTTGTCGCTTTGCTTTATCTTGGCCAGGTCGCAGTTGTAAATAAGAAATTGTTCTCAACTGGCCTAAATAAAGGTGAATAAGGTGAAATAAAGTAAATTAAAAATATGACCAGCCTTTCAATGCTTGAAATATGTATATAGGTTCGGTCAGGGAGAGGTTGAAAATGTCGGTGAAGACATTTGCCAGTTTGTCCATGTCCCTATAATCCATCAGGCACCGCAGCCTTGTGAATGTTGATCTGTTTAAATCTCTTGCTCACATTGGCCTCAGAGAGAGCGTGATCCCACTATCGTCCGGAACTGTTGGTGCTCCCATGCATGCTTCATTGTTGCTTGCCTCGAAGCGGGCATAGAACGGGTTCTACATGGAACCCAAAAGGGGTTATTAAAAGGGTTTTCCTATGGGTACATGGTTATCCTATGGGGAACCCTTTAGCAACGCGTTTTTCAAAGAGTATGCCTGACTAGGACAGCTAGGACAGACTAATGAAGCTCAAAGGAGAGAATAGTCAATAAAGTGGGGTGGTCTGTCTGACCAACGCATTATTAAGTAAAACTGCCACCTACCTACCTACTATTTACTTAGCAGATGTACGCTATTGCCCTAGCAAATCCATATTTTACTTCTAAAAGGGTAAGATGATAATTTGAGTGATATCTTCCCGTTGAAAATAACATGCATTTGTTCTGTAATGAATAAAGCATGTGCTCATCAGAGAAGAAAGCGGGGATGCTGAAAAATACTGAAAGAAACATGAGCAAAACATGAATAATAAAACTAAACCTTGACTTGTAAATTCATTATGTTCTGTTGCAGACATGCTTGTATGGAAGTGTGTTTATGTTAACACGTTTAAACTATCTGGCCAGATGCAAGAGTCAGTACGTGCTGAGGAAAGAAATTGGAGGAATTGATTCTCAAGCAGCGATTGCAGGTTGTGAAATGGTCAAAAAATACCTGCAACATATAAAACTAACAAACGTTGAATCCGAAGACCACCATCATTGGCAACATAAAGGGCTGGATAGAGGGAACAGTAGGACATTTCTGTGAACAGAAAAACAGGGTTTGAGAGGGTTGAATAAGTCAACATGCATCATGCATCAACATCCCCCAAAAATGACTTACTTTGCTAAGAGGCATTCTATTTTGCTGATGAGCCCAGCATTGTATTGTCATTAAAATACTTTTAATTTGTTTAGATTGGATTGCACCAATTACATCTAAACTCAGCTGATAAAATAATGGACAAATCCCCCCACCTACTGTGACACATTTTGAAAACGAATGTAACTGGCAAAACATCTCTGAGACCAACGTGTTTGTAATATCTGTTGTTATTCAACCATCATTAATGGACAGTTGCTTCAAGCGGTCATACAGTATCAGTCAATGGACAGTCCAGACTCAATTACATCCTTGTGGTGGCTGATAATGGAATTTCAGATGCAGCCCATCAAATCAAAATTGGTTCTGTGAAAGTTCCCCGAACATTCGTTAGGTCGTGGCAAAAGGTTATCATAACACAAAAACTGTCCTGTTGTGCTGATGATTATAGAATGTTTTAATAAAACATTTGCCTGTTCTTTGAATGTTTCTAGAATGTTTTATTTGGTTGTGGGAACAGTCTGGTGGGAACAGAACAAACGATATTTGTGTTTCCAAAACACAAAAACTGTCCAGTTGTGCGGATTATTCTACAATGTTTCTATTAGGGTGCAAAAAACATTCACCTAATGTTGCAAGAATGTTCCTAAAACACATTTTGTATGTTCTTTAAATGTTCCCAGAATGTTTCTTTAGGTTATGGGAACATTGTGGGGTATGACAAGAGATTGGTTCCCAAAACACAAACTGTCCTGACATTCAGATAATGTTTATACCAGGTTGCACAACAAATTCCTTTGATGTTGCAAGAATGTTGACAAAACAGCCTGAGTTATTTAAAGGTTCCCAAAATGTTTCTTTAGGTTGTGGGAACAGAGTTTGTACATAACAAGAGAGAGCTTCCCCAGAACACAAAATATCCTTAGTTGTGATTCATACAATGTTTAAGTTAGATTGCGCAGGTCATTCCCTTAATGTTTAAGAATGTTAACAGAAAACCCAATCTAAGTTCTTTAAAGGTTCCCAGAACATTTAATTAAGTTGTATGGGATGTTGTCATATTTTTGTGATAGTCAGAGAGACAAAACATTCCCACAATGTTGCACAATGTTCTGCAATTTCCAAATAAGTCTGTTTTTATTACGTTCATATATTTGTTTTTAGGTTTAACATAATATTCCATTGATGTTCACACAATATACATGTTACCTTGTATTGGAGGTCCTCAAAACATTTCTATAACATTTAGAAAATGTTACATGTACATTTTACCTAATGTTCTCTGTAAATTTGTAACTCATTAAAGCAGATTGGAATATATCCCCATTATGTTCCTTTCCAGATTTAATGGCATTTGAGGACTGTATTGTAGATGATATAGAGACACATGGAATTTTATTCATAGGACATTTGAACAGCATTTAATCACAGAAATACAACCATATTTTTTAACTTCATATGTTGTCATCCGACCCGTTTCTTCATGTTACCTTTGAACAGCATTTAATCAGGCAAACACAACCATATTTTTAAACTTCATATGTTGACAATCTGTGTGGTCTGAACATGAAATGTTTGGTTCACATGCTAGGTCTGTTACCCCGTGTGCCACCAGGGAATCTCTCATACATCTTATTATTTCAGTAAATGGCCATGGCAGTATGGTCAATCAGGAATTCTCTGCTTTTCTTTTAGCTCATCTTAGACATATGGCAACTGGGTTATTCACCATCACTTCACCCATCCTCTTTCATACTGTGTACTTCTTGGCCCATATTTGCAAGGTATTCAAGACTATGAGTGCTGATATAGGATCACTTTTGCCTTTTCAAATAATTAAAAATAAGACACGGGGGACCATATCAAGCGTCTCAAAGTAGGAATTATATCGGGTGCTCTTTGACCTGAATGCAAAGTGCTATGACTGGAGAAAACCAGGCACAGCTCATCATCCGTCTAACACCATCCTTACCATGAACCATGGTGGTGGCAGCATCATGCTATGGGGATGCTTTTCAGTGGCATGGACTGGGAGACTGGTAAGGATAGAGGGGACAATAAACGGAGTTAAATACAGGCAAATTCTTGAGAACCTGCTTCAGAATGCAAACAACCTTAGACTGGGGCAAATATTTACATTCCAACAGAACAATGACCCCAAACATGCAGAAGAAGCAATGCTGGAATTGCTTCAGAACAAGAATGTGAAAGTCCTTGAGCTACCCAGCCAAAACCCAGACTTGAATCCAATCGAACATTTATGGAAAGACTTGAAGATTGCTGTTCACCGCCGCTTCTCATCTAATTTTACAGAGCTTTAGAAAATCTGCAAGGAATAATGAGAGAGAATTCCCTAATCCAGATGTGCAAAACTGACACAGACAGTGTAAATTAGATATTTCTGTATTTCATTTGGAATAAATTGGAAAAAAATATAAAAACATGATTTCACTTTGTAATGGGTGAGAAATTAAGTACATTTTGAATTCAGGCTTTAACGCAACAAAATGTGGAATAAGTCATGGGGTATGAATACTTTCTGAAGGCACTGTATATACTGAAAAAAGAAAGACAAATCTGCTCTGCTGATGCAGAGGACAAACTAACCTGGCTTGGAAAACAATCAATGCAGGTTCAAATCCCACATCTGCAGATTGTCAACGTATAAAGTGTAACATATATGGTTGTGTTTGTGTGATTAATGGCCTATGTACAAATGCCCTATGAATTAAATCACTTACAATACAAATGCAAATTGCCATTATATCTGGAGTGAAACATAATGAGGATATATTCCAATCTGCTTTAAGGAGCTACAACTGTATGCTGAGAATTATGGTTAAACTAAAATATAACATTTTCTAAATGTTCTGACAACCTCCAACGCCAGGTAAAATGTATATTGTGTGAACATCAATGGAATATTATGTTAAACCTAAAACAAATATACTCTGAACATCATACAAGCTGACTTATTTGTAAATTGTGGAACATTGTGCAACATGTGGGAATGTTCTGCGCAAATTTTTTTATTGGTCACACATTAACAGATGTTACTGCAAGTGTGCAGAAATGCTTATGCTTCTAGATCCGACAGTGCAGGAATATATAAAAGATAATATATAACAATTCCACAAAAGCTAATATCTGACAAATTCCACAACAAAACCTAATACACACAATCTAGTAAAGGAATGGGATAAGAACATATGAATATAAAATATATGGATGTGCAGTGACAGAGCGGCTAAGATACAATGGACAGTATAGAGTAGATAGTGTAGGATACAGTGTACAGTATATACATATGAGATAAGTAATGAGAGATATGTAACCATTATTAAAGTGACTAGTGTTCCATTTATTAAAGTGGCCAATGATATCAAGTCAGTAGGTAGGTAGCCACCTCTCTGTGCTAGTGATGGCTGTTGAACAGTCTGATGGTCTTGAGATAGAAGCTGGTAGTTTGCCTCCGGTGATGCGTTGTGCCGCACCACCCTCTGGAGAGCCCTGCGGTTGTGGGCGGTGCAGTTGCCGTATCAGGCGGTGATACAGCCCGACAGGATACTCTCATTTGTGCACCTGTAAAAGTTAGTGACGGTTTTCTGTGACAAGCCACATTTTTTTTGCCTTCTGAGGTTGAAGAGGGGTTGTTGGGCCTTCTTCACCACACTGTCTGTGTGCGTGAGCCATTTCAGTTTGTCGGTGATATGTACACTAAGGAACTTAAAACTTTCCACCTCCACTGCTTTCCCGTCGATTTGGATTTTGGCTGTTTTCTGTTAGCGGAAGTCCACAATCATCTTTTTTGTTTTGCTGACATTGAGTGAGAGGTTATTTTCCTGACACCACAATTCGAGGGCCCTCACCTCCTCCCTGTAGGCTGTCTTATCGTTGTTGGTAATCAAGCCTACCAATGTTGTGTCGTCTGCAAACGACACAGGGACTCACGCTTAATCATGAGTTTGGAGGCTACTATAGTGTTGAATGCTGAGCTGTAGTCAATGAACAGCATTCTTACATAGGTATTCCTCTTGTCCAGATGGGATAGGGCAGTGTGCAGTGTGATGGTGATTGCATTGTCTGTGGACCTGTTGGGGCGGTAAGCAAATTGGAGTGGTTCTAGTGTGACAGGTAGTGTGGAGGTGATATGACCCTTGACTAGTCTCTCAAAGCACTTCATGGTGACAGAAGTGACTGCTACGGGGTGATAGTCATTAAGTTCAATTACCTTGGCTTTCTTGGGAACAGAAACAACGGTGGCCATCTTGAAGCATGTGGGGACAGCAGACTGGGATAGGGATTGATTGAATATATCCGATTGCGCATGCTCTGAGGACGTGGCTAGGGATGCCCCCTGGGCTGTTATTCTTGCGAGAGTTAACACGTTTAAATGTTTTACTTACGTCGGCCACGGAGAAGGAGAACCCACAGTCTTTGGTAGAGGACTGCGTTGGTGGCACTGTATTGTCCTCAAAGCGCGCAAAGAAGTTGTTTAATTTGTCTAGACGTCGATGTCCACGACGGGGCTGGTTTTCTTTTTGTAATCCGTGATTGTCTGTAGACCCTGCCACATACAGTACGTCTCGTGTTTGAGAAGTTGAATTGCGACTACACTTTGTCTCCACACTGACACTTTGCTTGTTTGATTGCCTTACGGAGGGAAAAACTACACTGTTTGTATTCTGCAATATTCACATTTGCCTTGCCATGATTAAATGTGGTGGTACGTGCTTTCAGTTTGTACGAATGCTGCCATGAATCCACATTTTCTGGTTAGGAAAGATTTTAGTAGTCACAGTGAGTACAACATCTCCTATACACTTCCTTATAAACTCGCTCACCGAGTCAGCACATATGTCAATGTTGTTCTCTGAGGCTACCTGGAACATATTCCAGTCCACATTAACAAATCAATCTTGAAGCGTGGAATCAGATTGGCCAGATCAGCGTCAGATATACCTAAGCACAGGCGCTTCCTGTTTGAGTTTCTGCCTATAGGAGGGGAGCAACAACATGGAGTCATAGTCAGATTGGCCAAAAGGAGGGCGGGGAAGCGCCTTGTAGCAGTGGTCGAGCGTGTTACTCGTTCATGTAAGGCAATCAACAAGCTGATAGAACTTAGGTAGCCTGATTCTCAAATTAGCTGTGTTAAAAGCCCCAGCTTTAATAAATGCAGCCTCAGGATATATGGTTTCCAGTTTGCATAGTCCAGTGAAGTTACTTGATGGCCGTCTTGGTATCCGCTTGAGGGGGGATATACACAGCTGTGAAAATAACCGAGGAGAGTTCCCTTTTTGAATATCATTATAATATTATTATAACGTCCCAGATAATGACATGTTCTGGGAACCTTTAAAGAACTTACACCAGGTGTTCTGTCAACATACTTACAACATTAAGGGAATGTCCTGTGCAACTGTACCTCTTGTAAGGTACCCATACTTTTCCCACCCACGTTTGATGCACCATTGAGTGCGTCCTGTTGTGTTGTATCACTGCATGGTACGGCATTTGCACCATCCGCAACGACAGTGCTCTCCAAGGTGGGGCGGTCGGCCTGCCGTCCAGGACATCTACAGCACCCGGTGTCACAGGAAGGCCAAGAAGATCAAAGACCTCAGCCTGTTCCCTCCGCTACCATCCAGAAGGCGAGGTCAGTACAGGTGCATCAAAGCTGGGACCGAGAGACTGAAGAACAGCTTCTATCCAAGGCCATCAGACTATTAAATAGACACCACTAGCCTGCCTCCGCCCAGTACCCTCCCCTTATTAGTCACTGTCACTAGCCGTCTACCACCCGGTTAGTCTACCATGCATCTCAGAGGCTGCTGCCCTATGTACATAGTCATGGAACACTGGTCACATTAATAATGTTTAAATAATGTTTGCATACTGTTTTAACCATTTCATATGTATATACTGTATTCTAGTCCAGGTCTATCCTATTTAACTATTGCTGTACATACTATTATTCAGATACTCTACATTATCCATATTATCCACAGTATCCATATACTGTCCATATTCTCCTATACATATCACCCCTACCTTGTCGCAATACAACTGATTGACTCAAATGCATTAAGAAGGAAATCAATTGCACAATTTAACTTTTAAGGAATTGTCCGTAGAGCTCTGAGTCAGGATTGTGTCGAGGCACAGGTCTGGGGAAGGGTACCAAAAAATGTCTGCAGCATTGAAGGTCCCCAAGAACACAGTGGCCTCCATCGTTCTTAAATTGAAGAAGTTTGGAACCACCAAGACTCTTCCTAGAGCTGGCTGTCTGGCCAAACTGAACAATAGGGGGGAAAGCACTTCGGTCAGGGAGGTGAACAAGAACCCAATGGTCGCTCTAACAGAGCTCTAGAGTTCCTCTGTGTAGATGGGAGAATCTTCCAGAAGGACAACCATATCTGCAGCACTCCACCAATCAGGCCTTTATGGTAGTGTCCAGACAGAAGCCACTCCTCAGTAAAAGGCACATGACAGCCCACTTGGATTTTGTCAAAAGGCACCTAAATGACTCTTAGACCATGAGAAGCAAGATTCTGTGGTCTGATGAAACCAAGATTTAACTCTTTGGCCTGATTGCCAAGAGTCACGTCTGGAGGAAACCTGAAACAATCACTATGGTGAAGCATGGTGGTGGTAGCATCATGCATATTTTTTTTTATTTTTTACAAACATTCAATAATCATCAGCCTGACTGGACAATGTTTTTGTTATGATTATGTTAACATTCCAGAGATATTTTGTTATCAAATTGTTTTGGTAATGTTTATGGGATGTTATTGTTTGAATGTTAGACATAACCCTAACTAGAACTTAACTGGAATCGTAGCTATTGTTATGTGAATGCTCCTGGTTTGCTGGAAGGGAACTTGGCAATCAATGTGGAATGGTCACCATCTGAGAATTCTGAGAGCTCTTAAAGACATGGAATGAAATTGGATTAGAGCAACAATTACAATAATAAATCAGGAAAATTAAAACAAGGCTGAGTCACTTGAAGGAAAATGTAATCTGCATTCGCTATTCATGCGCCATCCTTATCGTAACATTTCCAATATGGTTGATTGAATGCTCACCCGATTTACTGTAATTGTTTAGGTCAAGCTAAATATTGATTATCCTTTCATAAGATGCATTTTATTGTCTGATGAGAAATGCACTTTTTGAGGAATTTGTTCACAAATAGCCTATTAATTCTTCCTATTTACAGTTTCTGTGTGGAGATGGCTGACAATGTAGGCAGTTTTAGCAGTATTACCACCAGTCCACACAGTACGGCACACTATGACCATACAGGTAACAATATAATCATAAAACAATTGGATGTGCTGTGCCATGAGGACTAGGGTGGGCAATCAGGAGTTCGTATAGCCCAGGGGTATTTGTCCTCTCTAGGCCTATTTGGGAAACATACATTAATCAGACTTACTGCAGTACCACTTTTGCAAAACCTACTTTTCTTCGTAGAATTTTTCACCTGATGTAGTCGGGAGAAACACTTCTACAGCTGTCAAGACATGTTTTGGATTCTCTCTGGTTTATTAAGTTAAATATACTCATAAGATGAGGACACAAGAGGGCCCTCCTAAGATGAGGACCCTCCTAATTAAAATCGGTAACTTTTAAGGCCTTCATTTGAAGTTGGGAAAAGTTTTTAGTCTCGAGTGAAATAGCGAGTAATACACAGCTCTTATGTAGCTAACAGGTTGCCCTGGTGACACACTAAATAAACCAACTGTCACGTTCTGACCTCTATTTCCTTTGTTTTTGTATTTATTTAGTATGGTCAGGGCGTGAGTTGGGTGGGCAGTCTGTTTGTTTTTCTATGTTTTGGTCTAGTTCTATGTTCGGCCTGATATGGTTCTCAATCAGAGGCAGGTGTTCGTCATTGTCTCTGATTGGGAACCATATTTAGGTAGCCTGGGTTTCACTGTGTGTTTGTGGGTGATTGTTCCTGTCTTTGTGTAGTATTCACCAGATAGGCTGTTTTGAGTTCTCACGTTTCTTGTTTTTTTCCGTTAGTTTGTTCATGTATAGTGTCGTCAATAAATACAATGAACAACCACCACGCTGCGCTTTGGTCCGCCTCTACTTCACAAGAGGAGAATCGTTACACCAACAGTGATGTTTTGGTAAAACTGAGTACTGTGTTGTCTTGTAATTCTGCAAGTCTTTTAATTTAAAAATCAGATATATTTTCAGGCATAAAATCTATATATAAGTCCATGTATTTCTTCCTCAACCCCTAAACATGGTGATTTGGTATGCAGGCCAGCCAGTATTCAGGCCAGTGGGAAAGTCTACAACTCAATAAGCCATGATATTCAAATTGAGTTGCAGAGAAGAGTGGCAGACAGACACAGTTCCCTCTCTGCCAGTGGTGGAAAAAGTACCCAAGTGACATACTTGAGTAAAAGTCAAGATACCTTAATAGAAAATGTAAAAGTGAAAGTCACCCAGTGAAATACTACTTTAGTAAAAGTCTGAAAGTATTTGTTTTTGAATATACTTAAGTATCAAAAGTAAATGTAATTGGCAAAATATACTTAAGTTTCAAAAGTAAAAGTCTAAATCATTTCAAATTCCTTATATTAAGCCAACCAGACGTCACCATTTTATTTTGATTTTTTAAATTTACGGATAGCCAGGGGCACACGGCTTCACTCAGACATCATTTACTGTGCCTTTGGAAACTATTCAGACCCCTTGACGTTTTCCACATTTTGTTACCTTACAGCCTTATTCTAAAATGTATTAAAGAAATGTTTTCCTTCATCAATCTACACAACATACCCCGTAATGACAAAGCAAAAACAGGTTTTTAGAAATGTTAGCTATTTTCTAAAAAGAAAACATGGAAATATCATATTTACATAAATATTCAGACGCTTTACTTAGTACTCTGTTGAAGCACCTTTGGCAGCGATTACAGCCTCGAGTTTTCTTGGGTATGACGCTACAAGCTTGGCACACCTGTATTTTAAGAGTTTCTCCCATTCTTCTCTGTACATCCTCTAAATCTCTAGGGTTGGATGGGGAGGGTCGCTGCACAGCTATTTACAATTCTATTCTATTTTTAGCTATTTTCAATTCCAGATATGATCGATCGGGTTCAATTCCGGGCTCTGGTTGGGCCACTCAAGGACATTTAGAGACTTATCCCCAAACTATTCCTGCGTTGTCTTGGCTGTGTGCTTAGGGTCGTTTTGCTGTTGGAAGGTGAACCTTCACCCTAGTCTGAGGTCCTGAACGCTCTAGAGCAGGTTTTCATCAAGGATATCTTTGTACTTTGCTCCATTCATCTTTCACTCAATCTTGACTAGTCTCCCTGTACCTGCCACTGAAAAAACTCCCCACAGCATGATGCTGCCACCATTATGCTTCACCGTAGGGATGGTGTCAGGTTTCCTCCAGTAGTGACACTTGGCATTGAGGGCAAAGAGTTCAAACTTGGTTTCATCAAACCAGAAAATCTTGTTTCTTGTTTCGGTCGGATAGTCCTTTAGATGCCTTTAGGCAAACTCCAAGTGGGCTGTCATGTGCCTTTAACTGAGGAGTGACTTCCGTCTGGTCACTCTACCATAAAGGCCTGATTGGTGGAGTGCTGCAGAGATGGTTGTCCTTCTGGAAAGTTCTCCCATCTCCACAGGGGAACTCTGGAGCTCTTTCAGAGTGACCATTGGGTTCTTGGTAACCTCTCTGACCAAGGCCTTTCTCCCCAGATTGCTCAGTTTGGCCGGTCGGACAGCTCTAGGAAGAGTCTTGGTGGTTTTAAATATCTTCCATTTAAGAATTATGAGGACACTGTCTCCTTCGGGACCTTTAATGCTGCAGACATTTTTTGGTAACCTTCCCCACAATTCTGTCTCAGAGCTCTACGGGCAATTCCTTCGACATCATGGCTTAGTTTTTGCTCTGACATGCACTGTCAACTGTGAGACCTTATATAGAGTGTGTGCCTTTCCAAATCATGTCCAATCAATTGAATGTACCACAGGTAAATAGAAAATTAATGCACTTGATCTTAATTTCGAGTTTCATAGCAGTCTGAATACTTTTGAAAACACTTTTTTTTAAATGAATACAACATAACAACATGTGGAAAAAGTGCAGCGGTCTGAATAATTTCAGAAATGAATTGTATATACAGTAATGTCAAGTACAGATACCCCCCAAAACTACTCAAGTAGTACTTTAAACCACAGCTCTCTGCAGGCTTCAGATTATTCTAACAGCATCTATTAACTTATTCACTGGCATGTTCCTCAATTTCTAACCTTTGTAAAGTAAACCAAGTTTGCTATAGCACCTTAATATGAAGTAGAGAACTAATTCAGATGTTGGAATAGTGTAAATGTTCATATTGACGATACATACTGTATGATGAAAGGATCAATCAAGATCCTTTTCAACAAATCATGTATATTCCGCCAATGTTCTGTAATTATGTGTTTTCTACAAAAGAACATGTGCTGACTTGATGAGGATTTTTTCATACACATTTTTTTACCTTTATTTATACATGCTTTTCTCATTGAGATAAAATCTATTTTTCAACAGAGACCTGGTCCAACAGCAGCAGGGGGAACAAAGTTTCAGAAAAAACAACTTACATACACTAACACCACCACATTGAACAAAACTATAGACACACATACAATATACTGTATTACGTTAAGAAACACAAATGTCATAACTAAAAACCAGCTGACCTAAAGACAATTACACTTCTATGATATTTACATCAACCAGGTGTTTAAACTCCACCAATGTGACTAGATCATCAAATTTTAAAATGTCCAGGAGAGGATTCTAGGACCACGGAGCTGAGTAACTAAAACTATTTCTACCATGACCTGTTCTAATTCTTGATACAGTGAAAAGCAAATGAGAATGGGACACTCATTTTATATTTATTTACTGATCTGATTAAAAAAGAACAGAGATAAAATGGTATTTTACCCAGTATGGCCTTATAAATCAGTGTATACCCGTGTTTAAGCCTAAGCAAGTTCAATGACGACCAGCCAACGGCATTGTAGAGATCACAGTGATGTTTTAGATGTTTTTCATTGGTAAGGAACCTGAGGACCGCATGATGCTCTTTGGGTATTTTCAAATGCTAAGGATAAACCACTACCACTTGAATTGTCAGAGTCTATCTATGAGCCCCCCCTTCAGCAGTGAGGTAATGGGAGCCGCTACCTGACCAAAACCCCGGATAAACCTCCGGTAGTAGTTGGCAAACCCTAAAATGACACGGAAAAGCGGGACTGTTGGAAGGACATTTCTCCGACTTGACGTACAGGTCATGTTCCAACAGTCGACCAAGCACCAGGGACACGCGTACCAGGGACACATGCTCGGCGCGTGTAGCGGAGTATATTGGAATGTCATCTATATACACCACTACACCCTGCCCGTGCAGGTCCCTGAAAATGTCATCTACAAAGGATTGGAAGACTGATGGAGCATTCATTAACCCGTACGGCATGACGAGGTACTCATAATGCCCAGAAGTGGTGCTAAATGCTGTCTTCCACTCATCTCCTGCCCGGATACGCACCAGGTTGTAAGCGCTCCTGAGGTCCAATTTTGTGAAGAAGTGCGCCCCGTGTAATGACTCGGTCATACTGGCTATGAGCGGTAGCGGGTAACTGTATTTTACCGTGATCTTATTTAAACTTCGATAATCAATACACGGGCGCAAACCTCCATCCTTCTTCTTCACAAAAAATAAACTTGAGGAGACAGGTGAGATGGAAGGCCGAACGTATCCCTGTCCCAGGGATTCGATGACATATGTCTCCATAGCCGCCGTCTCCTCCTGTGACAGAGGACACACGTGACTCCTGGGAAGTGCAGCTTCTACCAAGAGATCTATCGCACAATCCCCCTGTCGATGGGGTGGTAATTGAGTCGCCTTCTTTTTACAGAAGGCGAGTGCCAAATCGGCATATTTGGGGGGAATGTGCATGGTGGAAACCTGGTTTGGACTTTCCACCGTAGTGGCACCTAAGGAAACACCTACACACCTCCCTGAGCACTGACGTGACCATCCCTTGAGAGCCCTCTGTTGCCACGAAATAGTGGGATCATGCGAAGCCAACCAGGGAATCCCCAACACAACAGGGAACGCAGGCGAGTCGATGAGGAAGAGACTAATTCGCTCCCTATGATTCTCCTGCGTTATCATAGTGAGCGGAGCTGTAACCTCCCTAATTAGCCCCGACCCCAAAGAACGACTGTCTAAGGCATGTATAGGGAAGGGAACATCAACAGACACAATAGGGATCCCTAATCTCATTGCAAAGGAACGGTCGATAAAGTTCCCAGCTGCGCCTGAATCTACTAGCACCTTATGCTGGGAACGCGGGGAAAACTTGGGAAATTCGATCAAAAACCACATGTGTGCAACAGGGAGCTCTGGGTGAGTGGTGTACCTACTCACCTGGGATGACCCACCAGCACTCCGCCTGCTACCTCCTGGGGAATCCCCCCAGCACCGACCAGCAGTGTGCCCTCTGCGGCCACAGTTGGTGCAGGGAATGATCCTCTCTCCCATCGGTCCATGGTTTGCAGCACGCGATCCATGGCTGCACCCAGACTCTGCAGCATGGTCGTGTGCTGCTGAACGCGCTCCTCCATTTGAAGCGGAGGGCTGGCTGTACCTGCTGACTCCATGTATTTTGGTGCGTGATTCTGTCAGAGTCTATCTAGAGGATAGCGAAGGAGTCAGGCGCAGGACACAGGTAAGAGTAAAACCGCTGTATTTACTCCATCCGAGAACGGAACAAAAATCCCGTTATAAAACAAATGCAAAACAGGATACGAACTACAAAACAGAAAGGGAAACCAGAGGGTTAAATAAGTAACATAATCATGAGACGGGAACCAGGTGTGTAAAACAGACAAAACAAAAGGAAATATGAAACATGGATCAGTGGCAGCTAGAAAGCCGGTGACGTAGACCGCCGAACACTGCCCGAACAAGGAGAGGGAACAACTTCAGTGGAAGTCGTGTCATGAATAAAGAACAGTGTCATCTGCATAACAATTAGCATCTGCTGTTACAATGTTGCTGATATACAAAATGAACAACAGTGTGCCCAAAATAGAACCTTGCGGAATACCTGAGCACAACTCTATGGACTCAGATTTACAACCATTACACATTGTGTACGATTTGATAGGTAATTTATAAACCAATCTAGAGCATGACCAGTAATTCCACAACATTATAACCTTTGCACCAACACAGCATGGTCCACGGTGTCAAATGCTTTCTATAAATCATTAACGACAGACACACAATGAAACTATGATGAGCAATTTCTTGATAGTACAACAGATAGCAACAGATGTATTGAAGGCATCCTCTAGTCTAGAAGTGGGAACCAGAAGCTAGATCCCACAGGTACTGCTGTTGTACCCTTCAGAAAACCATTGACCTGGAATACTCAACATTCATCTACACAAACACATAACATGTTAACCATAACCACTGAAGATTGAGGCTGTGGAAGAGGGCATCTGCAAAGCAAATCAATTGTTTAGTATAATGTCATTGACATGATCACATAGCTTTGAAGGCCTCTCTACAGGGCTTCCCTACATGGAGTGCAGGCGGTGCATGGGTGAGGAGGAGGAGGGGGGGGAATGGTGGACTGATTCAGCTATAAAGAGGCAGGCAGTACTGGAATGAAACACTAATTAAGAAATGCAGTCATGTGTGCAGGCAGCACTAGCCCTGGCTCTGCTCACAGCATATCAATGAAGGCCTGCTTACCTCTCTGTGCTCAAGTAGCTCACCATGCCGGGATCTAATTAGACCATCTATCTGTAAAGGGAATGAGATTACAGTACATGACAGCGCTGGGTTGCAGTGTTGGGTGTTGCAGCGTAAAGACAGGCGGGTAGGTCACAGCTAAGTCATTAGTCCATTTAAATTGATCAAACTTAGAAACAGCTTTTATTACATTTTTTATTTAAAAAAATTACCCCCCTTTTCATCAAATCATCAATTGGTACTTACAGTCTTGTCCCATCGCTGCAACTCCCGTACCCACTCGGGAGAGGCGTAGGTTGAGAGCCGTGCATCCGAAACACGATCTTGCCATGCCGCACTACTTCTAGACACAATGCACACTTAACCCGGAAGTTAAACGTGTCGGAGGATGTGTCGGAGGAAACTCTGTACACCTGGCGACCGTGTCAGCGTGCATGAGTCCAGCCCACCACATGAGTTGCCAGAGCGCGATGGGACAAGCACATCCTGGTCGACCAAACCCTCCCTGGCCCAGACGACACTGGGCCAATTGTGCGTCGCCTCATGGTTCTCCCCGTCACGGCCGGCTGAGACACAGCCCAGTACCGAACCAGGATCTGTAGTAACGCAGCTATCGCTGTGATGCAGTGCCTTAGAGCGCTGCACCACACGGGAGACCAGACACAGCTTATTAATACAACAATGAAAAAAAATAAGATCAAGCAGAAAGCTGCTAATAGTGTTGCATTCTGTGGCCGATCCACTGAAGATTATTTTTTTTATTAGACTAACAACCAGAAAACCACTTGCTAGGCGACGAATAAGTATTTTTATCAGTACCTTTTTCAGTTTCTCCAGTCTCTAAAAGGCCAGATTTAACGTTTAATACACAGCTATGCTGACGTACTGTCAGCTGGCTCAGTTCATCCAACAAAACTAGCACCCAGGAAGTAATGAAGATTCTATCTGGTTCAGCCAAGAAACTCTGGTGAAGTATCAACATTCATCATGCCAAAGTGCTAAGGTGCCATCCAGATCAACAAAATAAATTGACAGCCTCTGGCTTTGTTCCAAGTGACACCCTATTCCCACACTACTTTGATCAGGACCCTAACCCATTTGGTCCTCAGAACCACCAGGGACTTTAGTGACACTTTTTGCACTGAGATGCAGTGCCTTAGACCACAGCGCCACTCAGGAGCCCAACAGACCCTGGTTCGATTTTTGGTTACTAAATTAATCCATATGTGTTATTTCATAGTTTTGATGTCTTCACTATAATTCCACAATGTAGAAGATAGTAAAAATGAAGAAAACCCTGAAATGAGTAGGTGTGTCCAAACTTTGACTGGTACTGTATGTATATATATATACTTTTAAATTATTCCACATAACTACATTTTACAGGTTAGCACTATGCAAATGCATTGCAAGGTAGGAACGTTAAAAAAGTAACAGTGCCTGTTATTTTGGTAATTTGATCATGCTGAATGTTTATAATAAGTTAACATTGTGACAGCAACATCTTGTTTCTGATGTATATGATACATCAGAAATAATATAGATATAATCTCATACAATATAACACTGACTAGCACATTACTTCACCCATATACCCATTTACTCTTGACTCTCTGTGGAGCATATAGCCTCAACATGCCCACGCCATGCCAGACAATCCTTCAAATGCAGCTAGTGTCACCACAAACATCATTACATTCCACAGGCCACAATCAACAGCCTGATCAACTCTATGTGAAGGAGATATGTTGCACTGCATGAGGCAAATGGTGGTCCCACCAGATACTGACTGGTTTTCTGATCCTCTACCTGCTCCTACATTTTTTAAAGGTACAGTGCCTTGCGAAAGTATTCGGCCCCCTTGAACTTTGCGACCTTTTGCCACATTTCAGGCTTCAAACATAAAGATATAAAACTGTATTTTTTTGTGAAGAATCAACAACAAGTGGGACACAATCATGAAGTGGAACGACATTTATTGGATATTTCAAACTTTTTTAACAAATCAAAAACTGAAACATTGGGCGTGCAAAATTATTCAGCCCCTTTACTTTCAGTGCAGCAAACTCTCTCCAGAAGTTCAGTGAGGATCTCTGAATGATCCAATGTTGACCTAAATGACTAATGATGATAAATACAATCCACCTGTGTGTAATCAAGTCTCCGTATAAATGCACCTGCACTGTGATAGTCTCAGAGGTCCGTTAAAAGCGCAGAGAGCATCATGAAGAACAAGGAACACACCAGGCAGGTCCGAGATACTGTTGTGAAGAAGTTTAAAGCCGGATTTGGATACAAAAGATTTCCCAAGCTTTAAACATCCCAAGGAGCACTGTGCAAGCGATAATATTGAAATGGATGGAGTATCAGACCACTGCAAATCTACCAAGACCTGGCCGTCCCTCTAAACTTTCAGCTCATACAAGGAGAAGACTGATCAGAGATGCAGCCAAGAGGCCCATGATCACTGTGGAAGAATTGCAGAGATCTACAGCTGAGGTGGGAGACTCTGTCCATAGGACAACAATCAGTCGTATATTGCACAAATCTAGCCTTTATGGAAGAGTGGCAAGAAGAAAGCCATTTCTTAAAGATATCCATAAAAAGTGTTGTTTGAAGTTTGCCACAAGCCACCTGGGAGACACACCAAACATGTGGAAGAAGGTGCTCTGGTCAGATGAAACCAAAATTGACATTTTTGGCAACAATGCAAAACCTTATGTTTGGCATAAAAGCAACACAGCTGAACACACCATCCCCACTGTCAAACATGGTGGTGGCAGCATCATGGTTTGGGCCTGCTTTTCTTCAGCAGGGACAGGGAAGATGGTTAAAATTGATGGGAAGATGGATGGAGCTAAATACAGGATTTGATTTGTTAAAAAGGTTTGAAATATCCTATAAATGTCGTTCCACTTCATGATTGTGTCCCACTTGTTGTTGATTCTTCACAAAAAATACAGTTTTATATCTTTATGTTTGAAGCCTGAAATGTGGCAAAAGGATGCAAAGTTCAAGGGGGCCGAATACTTTCGCAAGGCACTGTATCTGTGACCAACAGGTGCATATCTGTATTCCCACTCATGAAATCCATGGATTAGGGCCTAATTAATGTATTTCAATTGACTGATTTCCTTATATGAACTGTCACTCAGTAAAATCTTAGAAATTGTTGCAAGTTGCATTTATTTTTTTGTTCAGTGTATAACTTGCCTCATGCCTTTGCATGAGATGCTACCCAGACTGTTTGCACCTCACCCCCTCTTTTACGCTGCTGCTGCTCTCTGGTTATTATCTATGCATAGTCACTTTAACTCTCCCTGCATGTACATATTACCTCAATTACCTCGACTAACCTGTGCCCTCGCACATTGACTCTGTACCGGTACCCCCAGCATATACTGTTATGTCACTGCTGCTCTTTAACTACTTGTTATTTGTTATTTGTTATTTTTTACTAAACACTTGTTTTTCTTAAAACTGAATTTTTTTAAGGGCTTGTAAGTAAGCATTTCACTGTAAGGTCTACCTACACCTGTTGTATTTGGCGCATGTGACAAATATAATTTGATTTGATTTGAACCTCGAGTACTGCATAGTGAGCACATACTGTAGTATGTGCTGAGTTTGGATTGGATACTGTATGTTATCATTGAGACGTCTGATCAGACACAATATCACCAATATGTAGTGCCTGGGAAAAACACCACTCCCTCCACAATATCAGTAGTGTTATGTCCAAAACTGGCATTAGTGTAATGATGTTTGAGGTGACACTAGCTGTGACGCAAGCTGATGTTGGTAAGGGTAGGTGTCCGTGCATGTAAACATCACCACCTGTCTGGTTTGTCCGGTTTCGAAATACCCACATTAATGCATGCAGGAGCCCATAGGAATGGCTACAGGTGTACAGATTCATTTTATCACCCTGTTGAAGGATAACTTTCCTGCATTGCAGAACATTTAAAACGTGTAGTGTATTTGAGGTTTTTAAAAGATTCTGAAGTTTGTAATTTACACATAGAAATTTCAGAATAGATTTTCCCTTACGAAAAAGGTGTCAACGACTATAAAAATGTCAATAAATTATAATCCACATAATAAATTCACATTTTGTGTTGCTGTATGATTGTTTTCCTTTGTAGCAATCTGGATCAAATTAAGATCCTACATCTGTAACGCATAGTCATATTGTGTCGGCAAAATTATGTGTGCAGGCAAATTCTAATTTCTGTGATGGTTGTAAAGATGCCAACTGACTCCACCTGCAGTTCAGATGTGTGAAGGATGCTATGACCTACAGATAGCCTGAACCTTGATTGACATCAAACATAAAGCCCTTCTACACTAATCAGATTAGAACACACTGAGATACATGGGGGACAAGGATTTGACAGGCAGACTGATTTACATCCTCTCCACACACATCCTTAGTGTGTGTGCGTGTGTGCGAGTGTGTGTGTGTGTCTGTCTGAGTGCTTGTCAATTTCTGTTCTGAAGGAGAATTAAATAGAAAATATCATCTGGCACTGTGATGAGACGGGCTGTCTGATTCTCCTAAAAGAAAGCAGGATGATTATTTCTTGGTCATTTAGATTTTCCAGGAGGGCATCAAGAGCGGCAAGGGATCTATGCTTTAAAACCTGCTTTGAAAAGTCACATTACAATTTTACACCTTAACACAATATTTTCAGATTGGTCTTTTATTATCGTCTGCCAAGATGTCAGGAGCTTTGAAACGTCATTAAATGATCAGTGGCTACACAATCTTGACCAGATGAGTATACTGAAAGGGCTATAGCTGTCTATGCAAATGCCTTCTGTGTCGCAAATTACCTCTCTCAAAGTATTAGTTAAGCAGCTATCAAAACTGATAAGATATACAGTTGAAGTCGTTTTTCAACCACTCCATAAATGTCTTGTTAACAAACTACAGTTTTAGCAAGTTGGTTAGGACATCTACATTGTGCATGACATAAGTAATTTTTCCAACAATTGTTTTCAGACAGATTATTTCACTTATAATTCACTGTATCACAATTCCAGTGGGTCAGAAATTAACATACACTAATTTGACTGTGCCTTTAAACAGATTGGAAAATTCCAGAAAAATGATGTCATGGCTTTAGAAGCTTCTGATAGGCTAATTGACATAATTTGAGTCAATTGGAGGTGTACCTCTAGCCATCAGAAGCTAGTCAGCTAATTGGCTACTGGCTATATAGTCATTGTTAGCAAGCTGCTTGGGGTCTATACCTTTAGCACGGATACCAGCCGCTTTAGCCCGGAAAATACCTGCCAGCCTGCACAGCGCTGAGCATATCGGACTGCTTTTTTTCCCACTACATCACCGGATTCCTGCTGCAAGCTCTGGACCATTACACTGGATCTTCGCAGCTAGCTAGCTGCCACCGAGGCTATTGTGGCTAACGCCCTTGTCCAGAAGCATGCAACAGTTAGCCTCGAGCTAGGCCCATCTCCCGGCTAGCAAACGAAGTAGACCAACTACAATACCTCTCTTTCCAATTTGGCCTGGACCCTTTGTTGACACAGAGCCCTGCCGATCCATCACGACTGGTCTGCTGATCTGCTCACGTAATCCAGCCGATGTGTTCTTAACTGGCCTCTGCGCCGTGGATGTGGTGAAGATCCATCTGCTAGCCCCGGCACGTTAGCTTCCCGCTCGTCTAGCATAGTAATCGACTACCGAACGGCTCCCTGTTTCATCTATTGCTGTTCATTGGAACCTATGATCACTCGGATACACAACTGATGCCTGCTGGAATGTTTATTAACACAGTACTTCATTTTGTTAATCTTTCGACCCCAGCCTCTAACTCGGGCCCTGTTTGTAGCTAACTGTCCCTCCCTGCATATTTATCGCCATTTGCCTGTTGTTGTCCTAGCTGTTTACCCGTTGTTGACTTAGCTCTCCCAATCAACACCTGTGATTGCTTTATGCCTCTCTCTAATGTCAATATGCCTTGTATACTGTTGTTTAGGGCAGCTCTCATTGTTTTATTTTACTACGGAGCCCCTAGTCCTGCTCAACATGCCAGAGACCGCACCTTGATTAACTGCCGCCTCCAGAGATGCAACCTCTCTCATTGTCACTCAATGTCTAGGTTTACCCCCACTGTACTCACACCCTACCATGCCCTTGACTGTACATTATACCCTGAATCTATCCTTCCACACCCAGAAATCTGCTCCTTTATTCTCTGTTCCCAAAACACTAGACGACCCCGTTCATATAGCCTTTAGCCATACCCTCATCCTACTCCTCCTCTGTTCGTCTGGTGATGTAGAGGTTAACCCAGGCCCTGTGTGTCCCCAGACGCTCTCATTTGCTAACTTCTGTAACCGTAATGGCCTTGGGTTCATGCATGTTAACATCAGAAGCCTCCTCCCTAAGTTTGCTTTAGTCACTGCTCTGCCAAGCCTGATGCCCTAGCCATGTCTGAATCTTGGCTTAGGAAGGCCACCAGAAATTCTGAAATTTCCATCCCCAGTTACAACATTTTCCATCAAGACAGAACTGCTAAAGGGTGCGGAAATGCAATGTACTGTAGAGATAGCCTGCAGAGTTTTGTCATACTATCCAGGTCTATGCCCAAACAGTTCCGAGATTCTACTTTTAAAGATCCGTCTCTCCAGAAATAAGTCCCTCACTGTTGCAACGTGTTATAGACCCCCCTCAGCTCCCAGCTGTGCCCTGGACACCAAAGGTGAATTGATATCCCATCATCTATCGCCAGAGTTCATAACTGCTAGTTGACCTAAATTGGGATATGCTTAACACCTCGACCGTCCAACAATCTAAACTAGATGCCCTCAATCTCACACAAATGATCAAAGAACCTACCAGGTACAACCCCAAATCCGTAAATATGGGCACCCTCATAGATATCATCCTGAGCATCTATCCCTCTACATATGCCTCTGCTGTTATCAACCAGGATCTCAGTGATCATTGCCTGTTTCCGTTATGGGTCTGCAGTCAAATGACCACCCCTAATCACTGTCAAACGCTCCCTAAAACACTTCTGTGAGCAGGCCTTTCTAATCGACCTGGCCCAGGTATACTGGAAGGATATTGAACTCAGCGCGTCAGTAGAGGATGCCTGGTTGCTCTTTAAAATGCTTTCCTCACCATCTTAAATAAACATGCCCTTTCAAAAAATATAGAACTAAGAACAGATATAGCCCTTGGTTCACTCCAGACTTGACTGCACTTGACCAGCCCAAAACCCCCCTGTGGCGTACTGTGCTAGCATCGAATAGTTCCCGCGAAATTCAATTTTTCAGGGAAGTCATGAACCAATATACACAGACAGTTAGGAAAGCAAAGGCTAGCTTTTTCAAACAGAAGTTGGCACCCTGCAACACTAATTCCAAAAAGTTTTGGGGCACTGTAAAGTCCATGGATAATAAGAGTACCTCCTCCAAGCTGCCCACTGCGCTGAGACTAGGAAAGACTGTCACCACTGATAAATCCACTATAATCAAGAATTTCAATAAGCATTTCTCTACGGCTGGCCATGCTTTCCACCTGGCTACCCCAACCCCGGTCAACAGCTCTGCAATGGGCATTTTGCAACAAAGCCTCCTTCCATCAAGCTGCAAAAATACCCTTGTAAAACTGACTTCTCTGTTGCCAATGACTGGAACTAATTGCAAAAATCACTGAATTTTAAAAAATGAAAACCTGTGGATGTAATTCAAGACCTACCTTCAAACTCCGTGCCTCTTTGCTTGACATCATAAAAAACTTTAGCCAAATACATTTAAACTCAGTTTTCACAATTCCTGACATTTAATCCAAGTAAACATTCCCTGTCATAGGTCAGTTAGGATCACCAATTCATTTTACGAATGTGAAATGTCAGAATAATAGTGGAGAGTGATTTTTTTCTGCGTTTGTTTTTCCATCACATTACCAGTGGGTCAGAAGTTTTCATACAGTCAATTAGTATTTGGTAGCATTGCTTTGAAATTGTTTAACTTGGGTCAAATATTTCAGGTAGCCTTCTACAAGTTTCCCACAATAAGTTGGGTGAGTTGTGGCCCATTCCTCTTGACATGGCTGGTGTAACTGAGTCAGGTTTGTAAGCCTCCTTGCTCACACACGCTTTTTCAGTTCTGCCCACACATTTTATATGGGATTGAGGTCAGGGCTTTGTGATGACCCCTCCAATACCTTGACTTTGTTGTCCTTAAGCCATTTTGCCACAACTTTGGAAGTATGCTTGGGGTCATTGTCCATTTGGAAGGCCTATTTGTGACCAAGCTTCAACTCCCCTGACTGATGTCTTGAGATGTTGCTTCAATATATTTTCCTCCCTTGTGATGCCATCTATTTTGTGAAGTTCACCTGTCCCTCTTGCAGCAAAGTACCCCCACAACATGAAGCTGCCACCCCCGTGCTTCACGGCTGGGATGGTGTTCTTCTGATTGCAAGCCTCACCCTTTTTCCTCCAAACATAACAATGGTCATTATGGCCAAACAGTTCTATTTTTGTTTCATCACACCAGAGGACATTTCTCCAAAAAGTAAGATCTTTGTCCCCATGTGCAGTTGCAAACCGTAGTCTGTTTTTTTTATGGCGGTTTTGGAGCTGTGGCTTCTTCCTTGCTGAGTGGCCTTTCAGGTTATTTCGATATAGGACTCATTTTACTGTGGATATAGTAGATACATTTGTACATGTTTCCTTTGCTGTTGTTCTGGGATTGATTTGCACTTTTCGCACCAGAGTACGTTAATCTCTAGGAGACAGACTGCTTCTTCTTCCTGAGAGATATGATGGCTGCGTTGTCCCATCGTGTTTATACTTGCGTACTATTGTTTGTACAGATGAACATGGTACCTTCAGGCGTTTGGAAATTGCTCCCAAGGATGAACCAGATTTGTGGAGGTCTACAATTTATTTATGAGGTCTTGGCTCATTTCTTTTGATTTTCCCATGATGTCAAGCAAAGAGGCACTGAGTTTGAAGGTAGGCCTTGAAAGACATCCGCAGGTACAACTCCAATTGACTCAAATGACGCCCATTAGCATATCAGAAGCTTGTAAAGCCATGACATCATTGTCTGGAATTTTCCAAGCTATTTAAAGGCACAGTCAACTTGGTGTATATAAACTTCTGGCCCACTGGAATTGTGACACAGTGAATTCTAAGTTAAATAAAATGTTTACTGTCTGTAAACAATTGTTGGAAAATGACTTGGGGTGGCAGCGTAGCCTAGTGGTTAGAGCGTTGGACTAGTAACCGGAAGGTTGCGAGTTCAAACCCCCGAGCCGACAAGGTACAAATCTGTCGTTCTGCCCCTGAACAGGCAGCCAGGCCGTCATTGAAAATAAGACTGTGTTCTTAACTGACTTGCCTGGTAAAATAAATAAAAACTTGTGTCATGCACAAAGTAGGTGTCCTAACTGACTTGCCAAAAGTATATTTTGTTAACAAGAAATTTGTGGAGTCGTTGAAAAATGGAGTTTTAATGTATGTAAACTTCCGACTTCAACTGTATATCATGCTAACATGTCTTGTTTCATACCATTCGATTAACATATACCTACTCCAGTGGCATAATAAAGTGATCAGAATGGTACTTTGACCGTGGGAAGTATTTAGTTGGTGCAACATGTTTTGCAGTAATTATCTCAGCACAAGGGGGACACACATGAGCCAAGGTAAACAATGAACTCACAATGAAATCCTTTCATCGGTTTTATAATTGTTTGTAAATGCAATCTTAATCGGATTATTCACGTTACCCATTCAGCCAGCATCATTGTAATCAAGCACAGTGATCTGGAGAGATGGCACAACCTCTATTACTGTACACACAATGTGTCGACAGAGAAACAGACAACATCTCGTTTCCAGCATTGCCTTCCCCTGACCCCAAGAACAACTAATCCAAGGTTATGTCCATTTTCCTTCTGTTTCTCTTTGTTTCCCTGATAATCAAAGTTAGCAGTCTAGGCAGTTAGCAACTGCAATTCTCTATTATAAAAAGGATTTAAACTTACCATGGTCTGTGGAAGGAAAATATGTTGTTCCTGCTGTATTTTAATCAAAAGCCTGCGGGTCAGAATGGAAACCAAAGAAGCCATCCATTTCATTTGCAGTGGAATGCTCTTCACAGAGCAGAGGGTCAGGAAACACAGAATGCAATACATAGCAATCATGAATTTTATTAGCAAGAATACAACTGAGTACAACTGACTTTTGGAGTTGACTATTGATTGGAAAAGTTCTTCACGTCAGTTTGCCTTTCATTTCAAAATATTCAGAATAAACAATGTTCAATTATTCTGAAAAGGCCTAATCAAAATCTCTACAAGGTTCTCTCAACTCTTCCTTAACTCAATCCAATGATTCAGCATATACAGTAACTATTTACTGTAAGTGATTATGACTAGAGAAGCACCAACCATATCATCATTAGTAATAATGCTCTGACAGCAGGGGAGTAGGAAGTGTGTCTCAGCCCCGTCTCTTCTCTTCCCAAACTGTCTAAAATGTCATTTCTGCTGCTGGTGTGAGAGTAAGTACTCACTGTTCTCCTATTAAATCAGACTCACTCAAGTCATACATGGTGATTATGAAAGCTTATTGATTTGTGCTGCACTTCTCACCAATTAACTTAATTAATTCTAAATTACTTATTAGCTGCCAATAGAAAGGCAAACTCAAAATGGCACAGAGTTAAAGAAATAATGTATTACGGAAGAAGTGTGTCAGTTTTGTCATCGCAGTCTTTAATTAACACACTACTGTCAAAACTCATAACATTTGATTATGGAAACAAAGAGGTTTAACAAAATGACAGACTTGGAAAGCAGGCAGTCGGAAATGTAGGTGGCTGAACATCGTTTACCAGGGGTGCCAAATGTTGTTTAAATATGACAATTCAATTTAACACGCATGTAGAGCACAAATTCTACAAAATCTGTCTGTATCCACTTGTCTGAACTATTCTTTATCTCTGATTACTCTAGAGCAGTAATATGGTCATTTAAATGCATGTGCATTTCTTCATTATATTGAATGCCAAATTAATTCAGTTAAACATTTTGACTTGCCTAGTTAAATAAAAATAAATAAATAAAACTGTTAGAGTGAGATTAACAATGCAGCAACATCCATAATTATTTTTCAAATCCCTTTTTACAAACCAGTGTCACAAGTTCTCCATACAAATGGGATGATAATACACAATTGTTTTAAATTACAAATCACAACAATCTGATATGTTCCACCAGTCCGGTTTGAAAAATTAGTTGAATGACAGATTTTCCATAAATGCATAAAATACTGTACATGCTTCACAACATGTACAATTATAATATGTTGTGTGGTAAATTGTAATTGTGGAATTTAGAGGATTTAAAGGGGCAATCTGCAGTTGTTACATACATGTTTTACATGTAAACAAACACAGTATTGCCTCAAAACATGCATAAAAACATAATTTTGATATCTTGGATGGTCAATCCTTGCATTCATAGCTCTGTCAATGAATTTGTGAGTGGTTACATTTCTCCAGCCCCAACTTTTTACTAAAACAGAGGCTTGGTGCTTTTAGGGAAATGTGTTAAAAACTATTGATGAAACCCCTCTACCACTGGGCCTACTGTATGTGTATTGTGTAAATATGGTTGACCTGCATTTATATTCATTGAGATTGCTCCACCAGCAACACACAGGTCATTTGTCTTGTCAGCACTACCGAACCATTATAATCTACCTATGTGTGATCATACCTAATTGAATCCATTAGTCTTCAAATTAATAGTTAGGTTTATTGACTTCAATTAAATGTATGGCTTTTTTGTACAGTATACAAATTCACATGCAATTTCATTGACCTTACTAGTGATTGGTTCTACACTACAAATCAGAGATTGCTTAGACAGCACCTATGATAGCATTAATTCATCACCTGTACTCATCTCATACTGTACTCTATACCATCTACTGCATCTTGCCTATGCCGTTCGGCCATCACTCATTCATATATTCTTATTCATTCCTTTACACTTGTGTGTATAAGGTAGTTGTTGTGAATTTGTTATAATACTTGTTAGATATTACTGCACGGCCAGAACTAGAAGCACGAGCATTTCGCTACACTCGCATTAACATCTGCTAACCATGTGTATGTGACAAATAACATTTGATTTGATTTGTGTGAACGGATAATACAAATATGTGTTGTTTCAAATCACACATGATACAAAAAATGAAAAGTTTCTTTTTTTCAGGTTAAATGTAGTTCCATGACTTTACTCTAACACAAATAGCTCTCACACTATGGGAGAAAAGGAGAGTTGAAGTCCCGCAAATAATTTCATTTGCAGATTAAAAGGTTTGCACGTTGTGTGGGGTGTTATTGGAGAAGTGTTTGTGTCAGTGTGACAGCAGTGTCCATAATCTTGAAATTAATAAGCATATTTATTTGACAAGAATTAACCTAGTCACCCATAAATCATGTCAAACACCTGAACTCCAACAATTACATTGTTTTAAAGAAATCTAAATAGTAAAACAATGCATACATATGCATTTTATACATGACAAATATCTGCATTTAAGTAAACATTAAATTATTTATTCATCAGTGTCACAAACATGGGACATTGAAGAGCACCATATGAACTACTATATCTATCCGAGAGTGTCCAGATTTTTCTGCTTTTCCATTTTAGGAATTAGACCAGCACAAATAACACAAAATGTAAAACAGCATATTGAGATTTTGGTGGGTGAGTTAGAATTGGCAAACCTGGATGTGTAAGGTAGATTTTATATAAAATACTAGGTAAACGCCAGAAGAATGAGAAACACACTTAGCAGATTCAAAACAAGGAAGCCATGCCTAAACACAGCTATATCAACACCCTTCTTGCCAATTTAACAGGTCCATGTTGCTGCTGTCAATTGTGAGCAGCACATTTACCACTGCATTCAGTCTGAACCCCAGAATAAGCAGGAGGAGGACAGCAATAATAATAATAAGAAAGTTGCTTGGGTCAAGAAACACAAGTAATAGACTAGTGGAAATCTGTCCTTTGGTCTGATGAGACCAAATTTAAGATTTTTGGTTCCAACCGCCGTGTCTTGTGAGACGCAGAGTAGGTGAATGGATGATCTCCGCATGTGTGGTTCCCACAGTGAAGCATAGAGGAGGAGGTGCGATGGTGTGGGGGTGCTTTGTTGATGATACTGTCTGTGATTTATTTAGAATTCAAGGCACTCTTAACCAGCCTGGTTACCACAGCATTCTGCAGCGATATGCCATCCCATCTGGTTTACGCTTAGTGGGACTATCATTTGTTTTTCAACAGGACACTGACCCAAAACACACCTCCAGGCTGTGTAAGGGCTATTTTACCAATAAGATGAGTGATGGAGTGCTGCATCAGATGACCTGGCATCCACAATCACCCAACCTCAAACCAATTGAGTTGCACCACAGAGTGAAGGAAAAGCAGCCAACAGGTGCTCAGCATATGCAGGAACTCCTTCAAGACTGTTGGAAAAGCATTCCAGGTGAAGCTGGTTGAGAGAATTCCAAGCTTGTTTAAGTATGTCATCAAGGCAAAGGGTGGCTACTTTGAAGAAACTAAAATCTAAAATAAATGTAGATTGTTTTGAACACTTTTATTGGTTAGTACATGATTCCATAAGTGCTATTTCATAGTTTTGATGTCTTCACTATTGTTCTACAATTTAGAAAATAGAAAAACCCTTGAATGAGTAGGTGTGTCCAAACTTTTGACTGGTACTGTTTATTGTGTGTGAATGATGGAAGAGCCTTACCCCAGCTGTAGGTCCATTTGAGTGTGTGTGGTCCCTTAAGCCTGCACATCAACCAGCCTGGGACCATTGGAGACAAAGGATGCTTGCTCTCAAAGTGCTCCTTGAATGTATTCGAGTCTGCATCTATAAAGGTCAAGTACAAAATGGAGGAATTGATCATATTGTGGGTTACATTTAATTTAAAGTTGACACACATTATAAACTAAGCAATGTGATGCAACAAACTACTACACACATGAAAGACTGTACCACACAGGCCAGTACAATAGACTACACACGGAGAGGACCCAAAGGGCACATACAGTACCTAACCAATACTACTCACCAGACGTGTGGACTCGAGTCACATGACTTGGACTCGAGTCAGACTCCAGTCACAAATACGACTTGCAACTCGACTTTGACTTTAACACCAATGACTCGTGACTTAACTTGGACTTTTGACTCAAACTGACTTGATACCCTCCCCAAGCCCAAATATACAAAATTATTCTATTAAAAAAAGTGTGCAGTTCTTCAACTCTTCATTTAACGGATTACAGTTTGAACAGCAGCAAATGAAATTGGACAGCAGCCAATCAAATTGTGCCAACTGAGAAAAAGTTACGCGTGGCAGTGCAGAGGAATGTGGGTGAGTGAATTCAGACGAAAGATGATACCCAAAATTATTATTTTCGGATAGAAAGACTACGCTGTAGTCAACAAAAAACGGATTGCCACTTGCAAAACATGTGGGAAGAAAATGACAGACGGAGGCGCAACAACTTTGTTTGACATTTGAAGCTGCACAAAGAACAGTAAATCGTGGCTAAAATAGCCGACAGCTTTAAATAACTTTGCTAGTGTAGCATGTAGGCTAACATAATATTAAATCAATGAGCCTCCACACAGTCAGTCAGTGCGGGAACATGATAATTTCACCTAAGATTGAGCTAAAACTGGCTAGGCACTTGGTGGCCTAAATCCTGTCTGTTACTGCTGTTCCTAAAACCATTGACATCTGTTAGCCTACTGGAACCACACCCACAGAGGGTTTGTGTTAAGGTTGGGCGATTGTGTACAAGCCTACAATGCCGGATTGGGCTCAATAGCGATTGTGGACAGTAGATAGCTATGGGGGTGGGTGGATGGGTGGGTGGGGGAGGGGGCTTTTTCATGGCTACCCATGTATATAAAGTTTATTTGGAAAGTAATAAATATATATTTAAAAGCATTCATGATTTGTGTAAATGTAATATGCTAACTATTACTCTTGTTAAAAATATGAAATGGTTTTACATTTGGTGAAGAGCACATTATGACTTGTTTAGGACTCGAAACTCAAAGTTTAGGACTTGAGACTTGCCTGTCTTGACTTGGGATTTGACTTAGGACTTGAGTTTTAAGACTTGAGACTTACTTGTGAATTGTAAAACAATGACTTGGTCCCACCTCTGCTACTCACCCAACACAGGGCAGGTGAGGACGGACCAGTGCTGCCTTGGCTCCAGTCTTCTGATTAGCAGCTGCTTCCTTCTTTGCAGAAACCTCCATGGCATCAGTCAACAAGTTCAACTTCAAATCAAATCAAATTGTATTAGTCACATGCGCCGAATACAACCTTAGAGTGAAATGCTTACTTACGAGCCCCTAACTGAGAGTGCAGTTTAAAAAAATATGGAAATGAATGAAAGACAAAAGTAGCAAGTAATTAAAGAGTAGCAGTAAAAAATGTACAATATATACAGGGGGGTGCCAGTACAGAGTCAGTGTGCAGGGGCACTGGTTAGTTGAGGTACTATGTACATGTAGGTAGAGTTAATTAAAGTGACTATGTATAGATGACAACAGAGAGTGGCAGTGGTGTGGAGATGGGGGGGGGGGCAATGTAAATAGTCTGGGGAGCCATTTGACTAGGAGTCTTATGGCTTGGGGGTAGAAGCTGTTTAGAAGCCTCTTGGACCTAGACTTGGCACTCCAGGAGTCTTTGACAATTTTTAGGGCCTTCCTCTGAGATCACCTGGTACAACGGTCCTGGATAGAACGAAGCTTGGCCCCAGTGATGTACTGGGCTGTTCGTAGTGCCTTGCGGTCAGAGGCCGAGCAGTTGCCATACCAGGCAGTGATGCATCCAGTCAGGATACTCTCGATGTCGCTGCTGTAGAACCTTTTGAGGATCTGAGGACCATGCCAAATCTTTTCAGTCACCTGAGGGGGAATATATTTTGTCGTGCCTGCTTCACGACTATCATGGTGTGCTTGGACCATGTTAGTTTGTTGGTGATGTGGACACCAAGGAACTTGAAGCTCTCAACCTGCTCCACTGCAGCCCCGTTGATGAGAATGGGGGTGTGCTCGGTCCTCTTTTTTCTGTAGTCCACAATCATCTCCTTTGTCTTGATCACATTGAGGGAGAGGTTTTTGTTCTGGCACCACACGACCAGGTCTCTGACCTCCTCCCTATAGGCTATCTAGTTATTGTCGGTGATCAGGCCTACCACTTGTGTCATCCGCAAATGTAATGATGCTGTTGGAGTCATGCCTGGCCGTGCAGTCATGAGTGAACAGGGAGTATAGGAGGGGTCTGAGCATGCACCCCTGAGGTGCCAATATGTTGAGGGTCAGCGTGGCGGTTGTGTTGTTACCTACCCTTACCACCTGGGGGCGTCCCTTCAGGAAGTCCAGGAAACCAATTGCAGACGGATGTGTTAAGTCCCAGGGTCCATAGTTTATTGATGAACTTTAAGGGCACTATTGTGTTGAACGCTGAGATATAGTCAATGAATAGCATTCTCACATTGGTGTTCCTTTTGTCCAGGTGGGAAGGGCAGTGTGGAGTGCAATAGAGACTGCATAATCTGTGGATCTGTTGGGGCGGTATGCACATTGCAGTGGGTCTAGGGTTCCTGGGATAATGATGTTGATGTGAGCCATGACCAGCCTTTCAAATTGCTTCATGGCTACAGACGTGAGGGCTACGGGTCGGTAGTCATTTAGGTAGGTTACATTCGCTTCTTGGGGCACAGGGACTATAGTGGTCTGTTTGAAATATGTAGGTATTACAGACTCGGTCAGGGAGAGGTTGAACATGTCATTGAAGACACTTACTAGTTGGTCAGCGCATGCTCGCAGTACACGTCCTGGTAATCCGTCTGGCCCTGCGGCCTTGTGAATGTTGACCTGTCCAAAGGTCTTTACTAACATCGGCTAAAGGAGAGCGTGATCACACAGTCTTCCGGTACATCTGGTGCTCTATGTACATACGGTCACTGAGGGAACAACGTCATCGATGCACTTATTGATGAAGCCAATGACAGATGTGGTGTACTCCTCAATGCCATTGGAGGAATCCCGGAACATATTTGAGTCTGTGCTAGCAAAACAGTCCTGTAGCTTAGCATCTGCTTCATCTGACCACGTTTTTATTGATCTAGTCACGGGTGCTTCCTGCTTGAACTTTTTCTTGTAAGCAGGAATCAAGAGGATGGAATTATGGTCAGATTTGCCAAATGGAGGGCGAAGGAGAGCTTTGTATGCATGTATGTGTGTGGTGTACAGGTAGTCCAGAGTTATTTTCCTCATTGTTGCACATTTAACATGCTGATAGAAATTTGGTAAAACGGAATTAAGTTTCCCTCCATTAAAGTCCCTGCCTACTAGGAGCTCCGCCTCTGGGTGAGCGTTTTCTTGTTTGATTATGGCGGAATACAGCTCATTCAATGCTATCTTAGTGCCAGGCTCTGACTGTTGTGGGATGTCAACAGCTACAAATAATATAGATGAAAACTCTCTCTATAGGTAATATGGTCTGCAGCTTATCATGAGAAACTCTACCTCAGGCAAGCAATAGCTCGAGACTTGCTTAGATATCGTTCACCAGCTGTTGTTTACAAAAATACATAGACCGCCGCCCTTGTCTTGCCAGATGCCACTGTTCTATCCTGCCGGTACATCGTATAACCAGCAAGCTGTATTTTTATATTATCGTCGTTCATCCACTACTCCGTGAAGAATAAGATGTTACAGTTTTTAATGTCCCTTTGGTAGTTTAATCTTCCCAATATCTCGTCCAATTTACATGTCCAAAGATTGCATGTTTGCAAGCAGAATTGAGGGGAGTAGGGGTTTATTCGATCACCTCCAACTCCTCATTAGGCAGACCGCCCTCCGGCCTCTCTTCCTCCACTTCCTCTTCACGCAGATCATGGAGGTCGGAGCCTGTTCCCGAGGGAGCCGTATATCCTTCGCCTCGGGCTCGTCAGAGTTGTGAAAGAAGAAAAATTATTCTGCTAGTACGTGGTGTGTAATCGAGGTCCTGATGTCTAGAAGTTATTTTCAGTCATAAGAGACGGCAGCGGCAACATTATGTAGAAAAATAGTAAATTAATAAGTTACAAACAACGCAGATAAACAAACAAAAAAACACAATCTGTTGAGGGCACGTAAAACGTCAAACACATTCAACAGAACTTTCACAGACTCAAAGTGAGAGAAAGGCAGGAGAAGCTCTCTCTTGGTGACGACTCACCCACCCTGAGCGAGTCTGATCACACCATCCCTTCAAATTGCCATGCAGACGACCACAGCCCTAGCACCACAGCAGGATGGACAGGCAGGATCCACAAACTCAGCTGATCCCCGTCAGCCCCCGGGATAGCTATTCTGACAACAAATCAAATCAAATATTATTGGTCGTATACACATCGGGATACACATGGATCAGCATCCCACACCCACCAAAAACATACAAAACCCAGAGATTGTGTTCCTCATTGACTCAAATTGGAAATACATTGAGAATAAACCTTTTCCAAAACACAGTTGCTAAACTCTGGTGTCTAAACACCCGGTGTGTCCTGGAGCTGCTGTCAGAGGAAAGACTGGGGTCCCCCAGCCACATCATAATTGACACAGGCCCAAACAAACTGAGGGCCTGGCATTCAAGGGAGTGGCCACAGCATTCAAGGGAGTAATTGAAAAAGCTTCTTCCTCATTCTCTAACTTACAAGTAGTCATCTCCACTGCTACCACAAAAATACATTCACCCTGCCACCATACAGAGGGCGAATGCAAGCATTTCTCTGCCTCAAAACCTAAAGTCTACGTGGCCCACCACGCCACCCTGGACTTCAACTGCCCTTACCCAAACCAGTTGACCTCCCCCCCCAGGCCTGCCACCACTGCAGCAAGGTCCTCAACATAACAGCCACACATACAGTATGCCCAAGCCGTGAGCAGCGCAATAGGCCCCCCCCCCCCCCCCCCAATACACCGGCCCAAGCCCCATCCTGCGACCTAAGAGGCATTTACCAGATGCTCAGCATGCTTTGCTGAGTCCAGGCCTAAACCACACAATAACGGTGGTCCAAGCCTAAACCACACAATAACGGTGGTCCGAGCCTAAACCACACAATAACGGTGGTCCGAGCCTAAACCACACAATAACGGTGATCCGAGTCTAAACCACAAATAACGGTGGTCCGAGCCTAAACCACACAATAACGGTGGTCCGAGCCTAAACCACACAATAACGGTGGTTCGAGCCTAAACCACACAATAACGGTGGTCCGAGCCTAAACCACACAATAACGGTGGTCCGAGCCTAAACCACACTAATAATGATGTGGTTGCAGCTACAGTGGGCTCCAAAATTACTGGCAATGCACAAACAATATAATTATAGAGAAACTCAAACTGATCATTGTTAATGTTTTAATGGAACCAACCAAAATCATACATGCACCTGGCAACCTTGGTTAGCGCGCACTGCACCCAACCTGCCACAGGAGTCGCTGGTGCGCGATGAGTCAAGGATGTCCCTACCGGCCAAGCCCTCCCTAACCCGGACAACGCTGGGCCAAAAGTGCATCGCCCCACAGACCTCCCGGTCACAGCCAGTTGAGCCTGGGCGCAAACCCAGAGTCTCTGGTGGCACAGCTGGCGCTGCAGTACAGCACCCTTAACCACTGCGCCACCCGGGAGGCGCGAATAATGATTTTAATTTCAAATTCAAAACCATTAACGAACTCAAAATAAAACAATCATGCCTAGAGAATCTGGAAAATCATGCCTTTCCATCAAAACAATTATGCTGGCAGAGCACACATTAATTAAGTGGCACGACCACTTTATTTTGAACTTTGAAATCGAACGTTCTCTGCCGTGCACAATTGTTGGAATCAGAATGGAATGTCTCTACATAGATGAGGTAGAAGCACTCCTTCATCTGATGATGACTCCTCTACGATTTTTCTTTTTTTTAGCTGCCTTCTTGTTCTTAGCAGATCCAGATTGACTCCCCCTATGGCTACCCTCTCTTCGGAAAGCCAGCCTTTTGCTAGATTGTGTCTTCTTCTTTTCCATTTCTAGTGCCTGCTTTGCTTGTGTGTAAATCCTTCAGAAGCTGGTTTTCGGAGGCCGGGTTTCGGATATGACCGGACGTCCTCTGGAGTTGGTAGTCCTTGCTGGGCAAGGGTGAGCTGGTGCTAGCATAAGTACTGGGCAGGTCTGTGTCTGAGCTCATGCTAGGCAGGGCTGGAATGCTGCTGGGGCCTGGCAGTTTGGTGCTGGTGGCCTGGCGGGGCTGAAATGGTGCTGGGGCCTGGCAGGTTGGTGCTGGGGCCTGGCAGGGTTGGAATATTGCTGGGGCCTGGCATGGCAGGGTTGAGTTCTGAATGGGGCTATCTGTAACGTACGATGGCGCAAACTCATTTTCCAGAAATACATCCCTATTGTAAGGTTGTACCCCAGACACCCTAAAGCCAGCCTGAATGTTCAAGGGGGTGGCAGCCAGAGGATAGGTGATTGCCACAATCCCAGAAATGTCATAAAGTGATATTGTCTTCCCAGGATTGTTCCTCATCCAGGCATCACACACGGTGTTGATATGCCTCTTTAGCGGCCCGTAGACTAACCTGTCTAAGCGTTAAAGCCGATGAGAGCAATGGGGTGGGAATGACAGCACAATTATGTCATTTTCTTTGGCATAATTGAGTCCATCAATGGACAGATGAGACTCGTGGTTTTGTTCAAAAGTAGTAAACAGGGCTTCTCCTTTGAGCACTTCGTATGCTCAACGAAATGTTTCAGGAAGTCAACAAAGTGCACATCTTTCATCCACCCAGAGGGATTTGCCGTTCCTATACTGCCAGGTGGCCTGTTGATCAGGAAATGATTGCGGAAGTTGACACGGGGGAATATAAAATATGGAGGTATACTATTCCCTGTGGCTGAGACAGCACAGGCCAGGGTGGTTCCCCTTTCAGCGAAGGTCAATGACCGTACTTGTTTGAATCCACGTCTGCCCACCACTTTGTCATGTTTCCTTACAGTGGTCACCCCAGTTTCATCGACATTCCATGTGTCTCCTGGTCCAAACAGATATCTCTGTAGCACTTATGCTACATTGTCGAAGAAAGCATTAACATTTTCTCTGTTGAAGCTACTTGCCCTGGCAAGGCTAGTTGGCTCTGGCTTTTTCAACGACAGCGTTGCGTGGCGCTTTAAGAAGCCTGTAAACCACTCCGGGCTGGCCTTTTCTTTTTCTGCCCATATTGGCGCGAACATCAGCTGGTGTACCACAACAAACTGGTAGGCAAGTCTTCTGACCTCACTTGGTGACAGACCAAAATAAATGTCAGCTGATCTAGTAATATACTGAACAAGCTGCATCTCCAGATCAGGTGAACCACTGTTGTTGGCATGGCTCTCTGACTTTCAACTTCTTCTCTGGTAACCAATCATTCGCTGTACTCCTGATTGATTTCACCTGCCTCACTTCCTTTAATGCCTTTAACATTATGCTAGGTGGTGTGCTAACCATCTTTCTTTCCTTCCCCTCTTTCTTTCCTTCCCTTCTTCATTCCTTCAAAAACACATTTCCTCATTGCAATTACATATTCATTACAGGCGTATTATTCCCATCTCCCTGTGGACTATCCTTGTTGCCACAATGCAATTCATAACACCACACTAAATTCATGACACTGTATGAAGTAGTGTGTGTAGATATACTGTCTCATATAGTAGGCATGTACTGTGTTAGTAGACACACACACCAGAGCCTGTTCATTTTATTTTACTAGGCAAGTCAGTCAAGAACAAATTCTTATTTTCAATGACAGCCTAGGAACAGTGGGTTAACTGCCTTGTTCAGGGGCAGAATGACAGATTTCTACCTTGTCAGCTCGGGGATTCGTTCTTGCAACCTTTTGGTCACAAGTCCAACACTCTAACCACTAGGCTAGGCTACCTGCCTGTCTTGTGTAGTCCAGGTGTTGCTCTAAACTATATGTATATATAATAATCTATTTACAGTAACATTTAATACTATTATCAGAGCTGAAGACTTGCCCCAAGGTCATTGAGACAACTTGCCCCAAACTGACATGTGTGCTAATGTTGGGTAAATCTTAAGGTTAGCTCAACATAGGACTGCAGCTAAAGTATCAAAAGACACGTTATTGTCTCTACTCAGTGCAAAAATAATAATTTTGAACGTTCATACCTAACAAAGTTTTATTGCATAAAATGTAAAGTGGCAATTTTTTACTTTTGAAGGGGAAAAATAAGAAACTTGTGCTCACCTCAGATTAGAGTGGCGTTGATGTGAACACATGTGAACAGGAAGTTGACTATAGAACATGTTGTCACACAAAGTAGCTATTTGATTTTTGAAATAGCGCATCTAGTGTTGGAGGAATGAACAGTTTGACAACTTACCTGTGCGACAACTTACCTCGCTCTCCCCTACATGAATTTCTGAGCTCCAAATTCAAGTTCAATTAAGCTACTTTCAGCCCATTTTATTATTTAAAATTGCAGGTGTTACATGGAAGACAAATGCATTTAGTTATGTTATTTCATTACCAGATCATAAGCCCACTAGGCTATGTCATTTTTTGTCATTGTATCCAGAATAATATCGTTGGGTGTTGGACAATAGTCTATCCTACACAATTGCACACAGTAAACTCGGTGTCCAATCCGAGGCACAAAAACATATGAAAACATCAACTCATTACCTTGATGCTTTCTCTGTTAAATCTAACTAGACCCTACTATAAATCAGGCAGACAACAACAGATGATTAATTCGCTAGGGATATTAGATCCAAAGTGGATTTAGGCAACTATCTTCACCGGCATAACCAATGAGACACGAAATAATTCTGGACATTCCTTTCAAACACCTTTTTACAAGCACTTGGGCTGTTGTTGCTTTGCAAGCGCTATCACAACAGCTGTTCATCACTTGACTGTCATTCTGAAAATATCAAGGCATAACTAATCAGCTGGACATGAGCATCCAACAAGTATTATACCACAATTATTGAATTATTGAACCACGTACCCCTTTCCTGAAGTCAAAATACCAATATATATTTTTTTCATTGATTTCACCTGTGTTCATTTCTCACCTTGTCTCATCAGCTCTCTATTTAGTTCAGTTCTTTCTGTGTGTATGGTTGAGAGGTATTGTTTGTTTTTGTCTGCCTACCTGTGGTTGACCATTGCCTGCCTGTGACCACAATTCCTGCCTTCTGCGAAGGCTTAATTAGCATCTGACACACTCTGTGCATGAATCCCCAGACTATTATCAATGACTTAACAACAGCTGCAACAAGTTGTCTAGTGTAGGAAATCCTCACTAGTACCTTTAGTTTATAGAAAGACCCATATGATTTGATATGCCCTGGTATTATTTGACTTGTAAAATGAGTGTCGGATGCTTGAAACCTGATGATTCTTTGACAATTAGGCCCAACCAAATCATGAGAGAACAAAAGTGACTTGACACATTGGAAATAATCAACAAAAAAACAGCGCAAACTGGAAGGCTATTTGGCCCTAAACGGAGAATACACAGTAGCAGAATACCTGACCACTGTGACTGACCCAAACTTAAGAAAGCTTTGACTATGTACAGACTCAGTGAGCAAGCAATGCCTTGCTATCAAGAGAGGCCGCCATTGGGAGATCTGGCTCTCAAGAGAAGACATGCTATGTGCCCACTGCCCACAAAATTAGGTGGAAACTGAGCTGCACTTTCTAACCTCCTGACAAATGTATGACCATATTAGAGAGACATATTTCACACAGACCCACAAATAATTAATTATTCAGGACAAGCCCACTCCTGGTCACTCTGATTTAAAGTGTTTTATCAAACATCTTAATGTAATGGTCTATCCTTGTAGGCTATGTAGCAATGTCACATTCAGAAATATCCGTAATTATGGTAGCATCCACATTAATATAGAAGTGTTCAGAAACGTATTCTATTCTTATTTACAAAACAGAGTGACTTCAAAAGGACTTAATACATGATTTACCATTCATTTCTAATGGATAAAACATCATCTGAAACAACCAAAACAAACTGCAAATTAATTCAACAAGTTTGTAGAGTCGTAAGGTTGATGTAGTAAATGCGTGCTAGGAATATGGTACTAAACATTTAACCACATTTAATACACCATAAGTGAATTTGTTGAAATACTTATGACACCTTCAAATGGGGGGACTAGATATATCAAGTGCAATAATTTCTAAACGGCTAAACAGACATGTATTCAAATACCCTCAAATAAAAGGTGACATTCTGTACTGCCACCTCATGTAAAACATTTGATCTCAATCCAAAATGCTGGAGTATAAATTAAAATTAAAAGTTTGAGCTTCGGTGTCCAAATAAATATGTAGGAGAGTGTACATTCACCTGACTTGTTCCATCTGTTTGAAACTAGGCTTGGGCACGTGTCTTTGTTCTTTCCAAAGAGAAGGTGCAACTCCTGAAACAAGCCATACTAATGAACCTGATACTAATGAACTAATGAACCTGATTTCAAAACAAGCAGTTTGTAAATCAAATCAAATCGTATTGGTCACATACACATATTTAGCAGATGTTATTGTGGGTGTAGTGAAATGCACATCTTAGGAGTTATGAGACTGCTGTTCAAATGAATTAACGGTAATGAATATAAGGGGGCTGTGCTGGACTGGCCTTTTCTGTCAGAGTAAGAAAGCATGCGTATTCACATTTCAAATGCAGGCTGACTATAGAAGATCTTGGGAAAAACATAGGAAGAACATAGGTCAGGATGCTATTGAAATTACTACTTTAGATCTTCAGGGAGGATTAGTATTCCCACTAGCCTGCTCCCAAATCTAGTATGTGCTTTAGCCAACTACCCCAATCGTCACCATTATTATCACCATGCCATACACATCCTCTAACAAGGATCCTCTACATCGGGTGCTATCTAGAAACCTTAAATGGTTATTCTGCTGTCCCATAGGAGGACCCTTCTACATAGGATTCTATACGGAACTCAAAAGGGCTCTACATGAAACAAAAAAGGGTTCTCATATGGGGACAGCTGAAGAATACTTTGGGAACAATATTTTCTGAGAATGTAGAAATAAGAATACTATGATTAGGAGAAATTGACCTTGATGAAGGCTTAACCTTACTGTGATGTCCCGGACGACTGTGTGATCACGCTCTCCGTAGCCGTGACCGTGACCTTCAAACAGGTCAACATTCACAAGGCCACGGAGCCAGACAGATTACCAGAGCTTGTACTCAGAGCATGCGTGGACCAACTGGCAAGTGTCTTCACTGACATTTTCAACCTCTCCCTGACCGAGTCTGTAATACCCACATGTTTCAAGCAGACCACCATAGTCCCTGTGCCCAAGAATGCGAAGGCAACCTGCCTAAATGACTACCGCCCGTAGCACTCACGTCAGTAGCCATGAAGTGCTTTGAAAGGATGGTTATGGCTAACATCAACACCATCATCCCAGAAACACTAGACCCACTCCAATTCACATACCGCCCCAAAGAGATGCACAGATGACGCAATCTCAATTGCACTCCATACTGCCCTTTCCTACCTGGACAAAAGGAACACCCATGTGAGAATGCTGTTCATTGACTACAGCTCAGCATTCAACACCATAGTGCCCACAAAGCTCATCATTAAGCTAAGGACCCTGGAACTAAACACCTACCTCTGAAACTGGATCCTGTACTTCCTGATTGGCTGCCGCTAGGTGGTAATGGTAGGCAACAACACATCTGCCACGCTGATCCTCAACACCGGTTCTCCTCAGGGATGCGTGTTTAGTCCCCCCCTGTACTCCTTTTTCACCGACGATTGCATGGCCAAGCATGACTCCAACACCATCATTAAGTTTGCTGATGACACAACAGTGGTAGGCCTGATCACCGACAACGATGAGGCAGCCTATAGGGAGGAGGTCAAATACCTGTCAGTGTGGTGGCAGGCCAACAACCTCTCCCTCAATGTGAGCAAGACAAATGAGATGATTGTGGAATACAGGAAAAGGAGGGCCGAACAAGGCCACATTCACATCGACAGGGCTGAAGTAGACCAGGTCGAGAGTTTCAAGTTCCTTCGTGTCCACATCACCAACAAAATATCATGGTCCAAACATACCAAGACAGTCATGAAGAGAGCACAACAACACATTTTCCGCCTCAGGATACTGAAACGGTTTGGCATGGGTCCCCAGATCCTCAAAAAGCTCTCGATGGTACAGCTGCACCATCGAGAGCATCCTGAATGGTTGCATCGCCACCTGCTATGGCAACTGTTCAGTGTCATGTCTAGGTCCAAAAGGCTCCGTAACAACTTCTATCCCGAAGCTATAAGACTGCTGAACAATTAGTCAAATGGCCACCCAGATTATTTACATTGAGCCCCCCCATTTGTTTTTAGACTGCTGCTACTCGCTGTTTATCATGTATGCATAGTCACTTTACCTCTACCTACATGTATAAATTACCTCGACCAACCTGTAACCCCACACATTAATTTTTGTATCGGTGCCTCCTGTATATCACTTTGTTTTTGTTGTTTAATTCTACTGTGTTACTATTCATTTTATTTAGTAAATATTTTCTTAACTCTATTTCTTGAACTGCTCTGTTGGTTAAAACCTGTTTGGGATAGGGGGTGGTATTTTCACATCCAGATGAAAAGCGTGCCCAAAGTGAACTGCCTGCTACCCTAGGCCCATAAGCTAGGATTTGAATAGAAAACACTCTAAAGTTTCTAAAACTGTTAAAATGATGTCTGTGATTATAACAGAACTTATTCGGCAGGCGAAACCCAGAGGACAAACCATCCAGGATTTTTTTTGTTGAGTTGACAATTGGGTTTCTATGGGAATCTAGATTTCTGAGGCATCTGGTTGCAGTTCCTAGGGCTTACACTAGATATCAACAGTCTTTAGAAATTGGTTGATGGTTTTCTTTTGAGTAATGAAGGAGTATGGCTGTTCAGATGGAGTGTCAAGTCTAGTGTATTGTCAGTTTCATTTTATCCGCTATTGAATACAGTTTATTCCGTCTTAAATTTGATCAATTATTTACGTTTTAAAATACCTAAAGTTGGATTAGGAAAGTTGTTTGAAATGTTTGGACCAAGATTACAGGTAACTTATTAGATCATGTTTAGTCATGTTGGGCGAGTTGGGGACGGAATTAATCGAACAAACGAACCATTTGTGATGTTTATGGGACATATTGTCATATTTATGGGACATATTGTCATATTTATGGGACATAAGGTTTTAAGGGCTTGTAAGTAAGCATTTCACGGTAAGGTCTACACCTGTTGTACTCGGCGCATGTGAGAAATAAAATTTGATTCGATTTTATTCCTGAAGTGTGACACTCAATTCGGACTGGATTAACCAATTAATGCAGTTTTTGGTAACCTCTAATGGAATGAGTTTCAAAGTGAAAGAATAAATGTGATTTTGTTGTTTGCTTTGTTCAGGATGGGATGGAGTCAGCCCAGCTGTAAGAATCTTTGAAGGACCAGTTCAATGATAAATGAGACACACATTTAAAGCTCTTAAAATGTTAAAGGGCAACTCCACAACTTTTCAGCCTCATTTTCCTTATCTCCAGCACAATACCAGTGTCAACATACACTGAGTGTACAAAACATTAGGAATTGGTCTTTCCACACGATAGACTGACCAGGTGAATCCAGGTGAAAGCTATGATCCCTTAATGATGTCACTCTATATTACAAAGGTGTTCTTAATGTTTTGTACACTCAGTGTATGGAGATTATATAGGTTGTTCGTAGAATCTGAAAAATAAATAAATCTAACTACAATGCATTAGGGGCGGCAGGTAGCCTGGCAGGTAGGAGCGTTGGGCCAGTAACCGAAAGGTTGCTGGATCGAAACCATAGCTGACCATGTAAAAATCTGTCTTTATGCCCCTGAGCAAGGCAGTTAATCCACTGTTCCCTGGGTGCTGTGGATGCCGATTAAGGCAGCCCTCCGTACTTCACTGATTCAGAGGGGCTGGGTTAAATGCAGAAGACACATTTCAGTTGAATGCACTCAGTTGTAAAACTATCCTCCTTTCCCTTAATATTTTTCATACTATAGCATTGCATATTAGTGCAAAAAGTGTTTACAAATTATAGATAAATAAGAAATACCCCCCCAAAAGCCCAAAACAGATCTTTCTAACAGTATAAGGCAGTACTAGGTAATGTTCATGGCCCTCTCATAAAGATATGTTTTATATGGCCATCCAATTAACATTAACGTTTAGGTTTAGGCCCAGTGCAGTCAAAAATATGACATTCCTGTGTTTTATATATGTTTACACACTATGAGGTTGTAATAATAGTGTGAAATAGTGGAAATTATATAAACTGTTCGAAAAGACTGCTTGAAGTTTCAGCCTGTTTTGGTGGGATGGAGCTTTGGCCTTTCCATGGTGACCATGTGGTAAATATTTAATAGACCAATAAGAAAGTGTTCCAAACCTCTCTTCCAATAACAGATAGTTTTCCCCTTACCACTCAGACCACTCCCAGTCAGTCCTAGCAACATTCTTGCTTGAGAAATTGGTCTTTGCTAAGAAGCTGTTTTTGTTTCTTTTTGACCTTTTTAATTTAAAACAAATCACAGTAAGGTACTTAATTGTTATCCAGAAATGATTTGATGTTGAGAGAAAAATGGCTGCATCGGACATTGAATCAATCTGCCATGTGTACTGTTGATGCTTTTTCAAGATTTCTTGAACTCGCTTTGATACTGAATAGAGAATTTGCCTAGATTTAATACAATAACAGATAACTAGATGTGTCTATGGTGCTTATAACTGCCTTGTAAAACTGATAACATATGTTAAGGTTATAAAATTAGACTGAAGAACTTGTGATGGAGCAAAGGGAGGATTATGGTTAAGAAACAGAACATTACAGAAATCGTATGTAATCTGAAGAAGAGCAGTTTCAATAGTTCAGCGTCTGTATAATTGACCCGCGGGGTGAAATGAACAACTGCACTGAACAATTAACTTAATTGACCAAATATTAAATTAGGATCCATTTCTCAGGGCTTGATCTTGAAATTAAATATAAACTTCAAGATAGCCGTAACTCGATAATGGTAAACTGATATTGCTTGAATTATGTTGAGGTCAATACAATCTCAAGAGACAGGCTATATTTCAATTAATACCACCACCACGGCTCTGTCTATATGATTCCTAGAAACTAGAAAGACAAGCTTCTTGAAACATCCCTAATGAAATGGACTTATAACACACTTTCTTATTCACTTCTCCACTCCAAACATTGCTTTGAATTTGCTTATTCGTCTATAGACCTACAGTGCATTCGGAAAGTATTACATGTAAGATGGCGCCGGAGCAGAAGACAGACGTTTTAAGTGCCCCCAACCTATTGTGTTTTTTTGTTTGATTATCTGCGTTGTTTGTAACTTATTTTTTTTCTCATTTTGTACATAATGTTGCCGCTACCGTCTCTTAGGACCGAAAATAACTTCAGGACATCTGCGATTACTCACCACAGACTAGCAGAATTCTTTATCTTTCTTTCACGACTCGCGGAGGATATACGGCTCCTTCGGGAACAGGCCCTGACCCCCGTGATCTGCGTGATGAGGAGGCGGACAAAGAGAGGCAGGAGAGCAGGCTGCCTTCTGAGAATTCGAAGGTGATCGAATAAACACCCACTTCCCTCAATCTTTGGACAATAAAATCGATGAGTTACAGGAAAGATTAAACTACCAATGGGACATACCCGCAGGACAGAACAGCGGCGTCTGGTAAGACAAGGAGCGGCGGACTATGTATTTTTGTAAATAACAGCTTGTGCACTATATCTAAGGAAGTCTCGAGCTATTGCTTGCCTGAGGTTGAGTATATCATGATAAGCTGTAGACCACACTACCTACCGAGAGAGATCTCATCTGTATTCTTCATAGCTGTTTACATCCCACCTCAGTCAGAGGTTGGCACCAAGATAGCATTGAATGAGCTGTATTCCACCATAAGCAAACAAGAAAACGCTCACCCAGAGGTGGCGCTCCTAGTAGCCAGGGACTTTAATGCAGGGAAACTTAAATCCGTTTTACCAAATTTCTATCAGCATGTTAAATGTGCAACCAGAGGGAAAAGAACTCTGGAACACCTGTACTCCACACACAAAGACATACAAAGCTCTCTCTCGACCTACATTTGGCAAATCTGACCATAATTATATCCTCCTGATTCCTGCTTACAAGCTAAAATTAAAGCAGGAAGCACCAGTGACTAGATCAATAAAAAAGTGGTCAGATGAAGCAGATGCTAAGCTACAGGACTGTTTTACTAGCACAGACTGGAATATGCTCCGAGATTCCTCCAATGGCATTGAGGAGTATACCACATTCGTCATTGGCTTCATCATTAAGCGCATCGATGACGTCGTCCCCACAGTGACCGTACGTGCAAACACCAACCAGAAGCCAAGGATTATAGGCAGCATCCTCCCTGAGCTAAAGGCTAGAGCAGCAGCTTTCAAGGAGCAAGACTCTAACCCGGAAGCTTATAAGAAATCCCGCTATGCCCTCTGACGAACCATCAAACAGGCAAAGGGTCAATACAGGACAAGGATCGAATCGTACTACACTGGCTCTGACACTCGTCGGAACCATTACAGACTACAAAGGGAAGCTGCCCTTACACAAGCCTACCAGACATGCTAAACTACTTCTATGCTAGCTTCGAAGGCAAATAACACTGAAACAGGCACCAGCTGTTACGGAAGACTGTGTGATCACGCTCTCCGCAGCTGATGTGAGTAAGACCTTTAGACAGGTCAACATTCACATGGCCGCAGGGCAAGACGGGTTACCAGGACGTGTACTGAGAGCATGCGCAGACCAACTAGCAAATGTCTTCACTGACATGTTCAACCTCTCCCTGTCCGAGTCTGTAATAACAACATGTCTAAGCAGACCACAACAGTGCCTGTACCAAGAACACTAAGGTAACCTGCCTAATTCATGTCTGTAGCCATGAAGCACTTTGAAAGGCTGGTCATGGCTCACATCAACATCATTTTCCTGGAAACCCTAGACCCACAATTTGCTTACCGCCCCAACAGATCCACAGATACTGCAATCTCTATTGCACTCCACACTGACCTTTCCCACCTGGACAAAAGGAACACCCATGTGACAACAGCTCAGCTTTCAACACCATAGTGTCCTCAAAGCTCATCAATAAGCTAAGGACCCTGGGACTAAACATCTTCCTCTGCAACTGGATCCTGGACTTCCTGATTTGCCACCCCCAGGTGGTAAGGGTAGGTAACAACACATCCGCCACGCTGATCCTCAACGCAGAAGTCCCTCAGGGTTGCGTGCTCAGCCCCCTCCTGTACTCCCTGTTCAATCATGACTGCACGGCCAGGCACAACTCCAACACCATCATTACATTTTCCAATGACACAAGTGTTAGGCCTGATCATCGACAACAACTAGACAACCTATAGGGACAACCTACAGAGACCTGGCCATGTGGTGCCAGAACAAAAACCTCTCCCTCAATGTGACAAAGACAAAGGAGATGATTGTGGACCTCAGGAAAAAAGAGGACTGAGCATGCCCCCATTCTCATCGACGGGGCTGCGGTGGAGCAGGTTTAGAGCTTCAAGTTCCTTGGTGTCCACATCACCAACAATCTGACATGGTCCAAGCACACCAAGACAGACGTGAAGCGGGCACGACAAAACCTATTCCTCCTCAGGAGACTGAAAAGGTTTGGCATGGGTCCTCAGATCCTCAAATGCTTCTACAATTGCACCATCGAGAGCATGGTTGCATCACGGCCTGGTATGGCAACTGCTCGGCCTCCGACCGCAAGGCACTACGAACGGCCCAGTACATCACTGGGGCCAAGCTTCCTGCCACAGAGGACTTCTATAACAGGCTGTGTCAAAGGAAGGCCCTAAACATTGTCAGACTCCAGCCACCCGAGTCATAGACTGTTCTCTCTGCTACCGCATGTCAAGCGGTATCGGAGCACCAAGTCGAGGTCCAAGAGGCTTCTAAACAGCTTCTACCCCACCATCTAGTCAAATGGCTACCCAAACTATTTGCATTGCCCCCCCCCCTCTCCACACCACTACCATAATCACTTTAATAACTCTACCTACATGTACATACTACCCCAACTTACCGGTGTTCCGACACCCCCCTGTTTATATTGTTGTTTTTTACAGCTGATCATTAATTACTTGTTACTTTTATCTCTTAATCTTATCCTCATTTTTTTTAACTGCACTGTTGGTTAGGGGCTCATAAGTAAGCATTTCACTGTAAGGTCTACTACACCTGTTGTATTTAGCGCAAGTGACTAATAAAATGTGATTTGATTTGATTTTGACCCCTTGACTTCTTCTAAATTTTGTCACGTTACAGCCTTATTCTAAAATTGATTTTTTTTATCAATCTACCCTATAATGAGAAAGCAAAAACAGGGTTTTTATACATGTTTTACAATTTATTGTATATAACAAATTGAAAAATCACATTTACATAAGTAATCAGACCCTTTATTCAGTACTTTATTGAAGAACCTTTGGTAGTGATTACAGCCTCGATTCTTCTTGTGTGTGACGCTACAACTTGGTACACCTGTATTCTGGGAGTTTCTCTCATTCTTCTCTGCAGATCCTCTTAAACTCTGTTAGGTTGGATGGGGAGCGTCACTAGACAGCTATTTTCAGGTTTCTCGAGAGATGTTTGATTGGGTTCAAGTCCAGGCTCTGGCTGGGCCACTCAAGGACATTCAGAGAGTTGTCCCGAAGCCACTCCTTTGATGATTTGGCTATGTGCTTAGGGTCATTGTCTTGTTGGAAGGTGAACCTTCGTCACAGTCTGAGGTCCTGAGTGCTCTGGAACAAATGATGGCGCCGACGGAGATGGCAGCATCGCAACTCGCTCTTAGAAAATGTTGCAGTATTTTGTTTTTTTTATGTACTATTTTTTACATTATTAGCTCATAAAATGTTCTGTGTCATTACATACAGCCGGGAAGAACTATTGGATATTAGAGTGGCGGTAACTCACCAGAACTACCAGCATTACGACCAGGAATACGACTTCCCTGGAGCAGATCCTTTGTTCACTCTCCCCAGAGCAATTTAACTTATTACAGAGGCCAACCCAAAACATTGCCAGCAGAGGAGAGGCACTCGAGGCGTCCTGCAGGTTCAACTTAGGAAAATAACCTCACACTCAACATCAACAAAACTAAGGAGATGATTGTGGACTTCAGGAAACAGCAGAGGGAACACCCCCTTATCCACATCGATGGGACAGTGGAGAGGGTAGTAAGTTTTAAGTTCCTCGGCGTACACATCACAGACAAACTGAATTGGTCCACCCACACAGACAGCATCGTGAAGAAGGCGCAGCAGCGTCTGTTCAACCTCAGGAGGCTGAAGAAATTCGGCTTGTCACCAAAAGCATTCACTGTCGGGCTGTATCAGCATCCTGTCGGGCTGTATCACCGCCTGGTATGGCAACTGCTCCGCCCACAACCGTAAGGCTCTTCAGAGGGTAGTGAGGTCTGCACAACGCATCACCGGGGGCAAACTACCTGCCCTCCAGGACACCTACACCACCTGATGTCACAGGAAGGCCATAAAGATCATCAAGGACAACAACCACCCGAGCCACTGCCTGTTCACCCCGCTATCATCCAGAAGGCGAGGTCAGCACAGGTGCATCAAAGCTGGGACCGAGAGACTGAAAATCAGCTTTTATCTCAAGGCCATCTGTTTAACGGCCATCACTAGCACATTAGAGGCTGCTGCATATATGCATAGACTAGAAATCCCTGGCCACTTTAAGGAATGGAACACTAGTCACTTTAATAATGTTTACATATCTGGCATTACTCATCTCACATGTACACTACCGTTCAAAAGTTTGGACAGAGGAACTCGCCTCTTCACTGTTGACTTTGAGACTGGTGTTTTGCGTGTACTACTTAATAAAGCTACCAGTTGAGGACTTGTAAGGCATCTGTTTCTCACACTCCTCTTTCTATTCTGGTTAGAGCCAGTTTGTGCTGTTCTGTGAAGGGAGTAGTATACAGCGTTGAACGAGATCTTCAGCTTCTTGGCAATTTCTCGCATGGGATATCCTTCATTTCTCAGAACAAGAATAGACTGACGAGTTTCAGAATAAAGTTCTTTGATTCTGGCCGTTTTGAGCCTGTAATCAAACTCACAAAAGCTGATGCTCCAGATACTCAACTAGTCTAAAGAAGGTGAGTTGTATTGCTTCTTAATCAGGGCAACAGTTTTCAGCTGTGCTAACTTGGATTAGCTAACACAACGTGGCATTGGAACACAGGAGTGATGCTTGCTGATAATGGGCCTATGTAGGCCTATGTAGATATTCCATACAAAAATTGTCCGTTTCCAGCTACAATTGTCATTTACAACATTAACAATGTCTACACTGTATTTCTGATCAATTTGAGGTTCTTTTCTTTCAAAAACAAGGACATTTCTAAGTGACCCCAAACTTTTGAACGGAAGTCTATATATTGTATTCTCTACTATTCTACTGTATCTTAGTCATTTCCGCTCTAACATCAATCTCCCATATATGTATATAGCCTTAATTAATTCCTACTTGGATTTGTGTGTATTGGGTATATGTTGTGTAATTTGTTAAATATTTATTGTTAGAAATTTCTGCACTGTCGGAGCTAGAAGCACAAGTATCTCGCTACACCCATAATAACGTCTGCTAATCACGTGTATGTGTTAAGCAGAGCGACACAGGGGAACCCAAGAGTAGACTCAGATGAGGAAACAGGGATGAATTAACCAAAATATTTATTGTTACACAGAGAGATATGGAGTGCAGATCTGGGGAAGCTCAGATGAGTTACAGAAAAAACAGATGAGGGAGTTGGCTGAGTAGAACAGGGTAAACAGGTCCCGAGGGAAATCCAAGGTAATATCCAGAACAAGGTAGTTGGGTGGTGAGATGTGGAACAGGAGACAGGAGACAGAGCGGTAATGAGCAGAGATTGCGTTCTGGCAGAGTGGAAGTGGCAGGACTGACTATTTGTAGAGGTCTTGATTATGGAACTAGTTGCAGCTGGTAGGGATCTACTCTGACTTCAGCACACCTGTCTCCAACCACATGATCACACAGAGAGGGAGAGGGAGAGAGTGTACAGGGGGAGTAACTGCAGGTCACGAAGACACCGGATGAACACCAGAGGGCGTAGCAGGAGCAGATGTGACAGTATGTAACCAATAAAATTTGATTTGATCTCTATGTTCATCTTTCACTCCATCCTGACTAGTCTCCCAGTCCCTGCCACTGAAAAACATCCCCACAGCATGATGCTGCCACCACCATGCTTCACTGTAGGGATGCTGCCAGGTTTCCTCCAGACGTGATACTTGGCATTCAGGCCAAAAAGTTCAGTCTTGGCTTCATCAGACCGGAGAATCTTTTTTCTCATGGTCTGAGAGTCTTTAGGTGCCTTAGGTGTCTTTAGGTGCCTCCAAGCCGGCTGTTGTGCATTTTTCTGAGGAGTGGCTTCCGTCTGGTCACTCTACCATAAAGGTGGAGTGCAGCAGAGATGGTTGTCCTTTTGGAAGTTTCTCCCATCTTCACAGAGGAACTCTGGAGCTCTGTCAGATTGACCATCGGGTTCTTGGTCACCTCCCCGACCAAGGCCCTTCTCCCCTGATTGCTCAGTTTGGCCGGGTGGCCAGCTCTAGGAGGAGACTTGGTGGTTCCAAACTTCTTCCATTTAAGAGTGATGGAGGCCACTGAGTTCTTGGGGACCTTCAATGATATAGCCATTTTTTGGGACCCTTCCCCAGATCTGTGCCTCGACTCAATCCTTTCTCGGAGCTCTATGGACAATTTCTTCATCCTCATAGCTTGGTTTGTGCTCTGACATTATCATTTTTTTTAACCTGTTTTCACTTTGGCTGTAACATAACAAAATGTGGAACAAGTCTAGGGGTCTGACTACTTTCCGAATGCACTGTATGTATGGCAGCTCACAAAGTTGTCTAGAATACTGTGGAGGTGGTGTGGCCGGTGTGTGGCTGGTGTGGGCCTGCATAATGTGAATGGTTGGTTGTGAGTGAGGCTGGCAGAGAGAGTTCCTTTCACAGCAAGGTGAAACCCATATGTAGACAGCAGTTGTGTTGGCTGTCAGAGGAGGAACCTGGTCAAAACTTCACAACAATAACTGGAAAAGACATATACTCATGGAACGCGACCAGACCTTTTTTATACAGTGCAAACACAGACAACTACACACATAGAGACACACACATACAAACTATATATTACACCAACACACACTAGCAATGCATAATACAACTTTTTAAACATGAAGGTGTCGTGTCTTTACTATCATTAACTGAAGACTGATAGGTTTTATCAAAGATTCTCTGTAATTAGTTACTGTGCGATCAACTGATTAATCACGTAACTAATTAACTAGGAAGTCAGGGCACCAAGGAAAAATATTCAGATTAAAAGGTTATAATTTCCTAAAATTACTTTTCAGATATTTTATCTGATCAATTAGTCTTCGAATTAATGAATTATTTACTGTACCTCACGTTAGTCTCATTCCAAACGTCGTAAATTGTTGGTTATCTGCACGAACCCAGTCTTCACTATGAGTCATCCATACATCAATTGTCTTAAATAATGTATTTATTACTAACTAAGTAATTCACAGAAATGCATAAACAAACAAACAAACATGGTAAATGGGGTTACATGAAATGATAGGAGAATGTGCCTAAGTGGGCAGAACCGGCTTGTTAGACAAGAAGGGGAGTGGGGGTCGACTAAGAAGTTACTACAAGGTGATAACTATAACAATTGAAATGCTAATCCTTACACATGAACGCTCACTTAGTCGGGAACAAGTGCGTCGTCTTAAATCGCTGGTGAAAAGTTTATTTATTTTGTAGAATTGTCCATCTCTCTCCCTCTCTCTCTCGGTTGTGGTTAGAGGGGATTGTTCAGAGTGACATTCGTTATAGAATGGATGTTTCGGTGGTTGTCGTTCTTCGCTTTTAATGATGCCGAATTCCTAGCTGCAGACTAGTAATCAATATCAAAGACTTGTTCTTATTCTGTCGGTATCGATAGTCTAAGAGTTTAACCACATGGTACGGTTAAAAAGATTCAGCAATGGTCTACACCTTTAGCCATCTCGTAATTGAGGTAAGCTTGGTCTACTGATCGAAAACCCGAGTGGGGATTTATTCGGAATGGCCGAAGAGGGCTGTCCCAGGATGTCTGACCCTAACTGGGCTCCGGGGCGGTCCTCTGATTTAGTTCAAATCAAAATGGAATTGTATTTTTCTTCATTAAACAGTCCACAATCATATTACACAATTATACAAACAGTATCATACTCACTCATTCATCTTATACAACAATTAGATGTAAACCTCATATATGAGGCTATTATATAAACAGCGTTATGGTAATGTGGCCACACCGTCTCCCATGAGCTTCCCAAGTTGTGACAAACGGACCAGTTCGTAGCTGGATTCTTCACCAATCTTTTACACTTTCTCCGGGAACATGAAATTTGTTCGTACCTCAAGTTCTGTGAGATGGAAGGATTTCCTTTGTCCTCTATGAACGTTTACCCTCTATAACTGTGTATCCATGAGGTCTTCTCAGGAATTTACGACTTCTGATCACAGCAACCTAGTTGAAGGAGGAAAGGGAGAGGCAGGGAGAGGGGGATGGGCTTGCTATACCCAAAGAGGCCAACGCCATGACAAAGGCTTAGATTGCTTTGGGGAAATAAGGGGAGTATGGCCTAGTAGATAAAGCATGAAAGTCATGATCTAAACTTTTAACCTTTCATTCCCACCTCAAGACGTTTCATTTGAAAGACAGGAAGGGAGGGACTGAAACTCAAATACATTTGACTTCCAAGTGTATGAAGCACTCCCCGCTGCATGTATACAGTAGGAAAGAATTCACAAAAGTGGAAATCGTAGGCATGCAAGCAACAGAATATATTCAAGAATGTGGGCAAACATATTAATGCCAAGTCATACTTTCCTCAGCTCTAATTTAATTATAAGATATGATGAGTAAAAGGCAAGCGCAGTGGAACATGGTGTCCTCTCTCTACTACCACACTTGCATAATGCTCCAGGGAAGGAACAGCCAACTGAACTAGATCATACTTTTCACAAGTGTTAAAAATTCATAAAACCCCTCAAGAGAAAGAAAGAAATAGGATAATTCTGACCAAATGGACGGCGAGCACAAGACGTAACAATGCAAAATGTTCCCAAAGGGAATTTTATTTAAGTTTTTAAAAATCAATAGCGCAGCTTTCTACATTGTATTCCATGACATAATTTGAGGCAGTAAGTGAATCTAAAACTTGTGGATGTCTGGGGAAAAAAACAAATTGAAGGAAAAACAGCGCATCACTTTAAAATATACAAAAGTTCCTTTATACTAAAAGGTAAAATACTAGAAAGCCAGCAAAATGTGAGTGTTTCCACTATTAAATGCTTTTCTAAGTGCTTCGTCATACATGTAATCAATGAACACACATTTAAAACTCTTCAGAGCACTGCTGAAAACATATTTTCACTGATCCAATTGAGGCTTGTTTGATTGTGTTTCAGAGAGAGAGAGAGAGAGAGGTTTAGGAAGTTGTCGAGCAGGGTTGGCCCCATCTCTTCCATATCCCCCATGCAAGTCTGCATGCCCTGGAACAGACATGATAGCACATAACAGAGGCCATTTAAAACACAGGAACATCAGGATATGATATTTAATTCGAAAAGGTTTCAGTCATTCAATAGCAAGAAAGGAGATACATAGCCTACTCATTACTGCCTACAATATTATGTAAGCAAATATCGATCTAATATTTTCCTGTAGGATTGCTGCAGCTATACATTAGACCTGGATAAGTGTTAATAATATTGGGACCATTGGGGTATTTAGCCTACGATCCATAGCCATTGTGCTGTATAGAAATGATTCCTTGATAATTGTATTCACATCATAGTAGTGACCGTCATGGAGAAATAAGCTATGAACTAGATCCCTTTTTACATCTGCGATCTGCTCATTCTCCTGTGGTCTCTGTATGCAAAGAACCTGCACCTTCAGGACAATAACTTTTGTATGTTTTGCCTGCAAATGTCATAATGATTGCAGATCATTTATCTTAAGGCAACTACACCTGCTTACTCAGCTGTCTTATTAGCAAAAGCACATTAGAAGCTAGTCCTCTAAGGATGAAGAGGAGACCACCAGTAACAGATCCCCAGAGGGTGATATTCACCAGGGCTGTTTGTTTCTCTCTGCGGCTGTCACCAGACTGATTAAACGCGGCGTGCTTTACAAAGGGTATGGTTATGCAAATATAAGAGCAAATACTGTTGACACATGATGATGATGAAACATGTTTTGAGATCAAGCAGCCTTGAGATCCCCACTAGTTGCTAGTGCCTCTCAGTGCTACGTCCATGCATCCATTTAGCCTAAATGGGGTGATGAAGTCCTGCTCTAGTATAGGACTCCATAGGACTACGATGAAACAGTCGGCTCTAAAGAGTCTCTTTGGAGCAGGTGTGGTGTTTTCATCAAGAATCGCCTTCATGGCAGAACAAATAGTGTAGCAAATTTCCTCTTCTTTAATCCTGTGTTGAAGCCATGCTTTCCTTCCATCCAGTATCCTTGTTTCCTCCATGTCAGAGCAAATAAATGGAACGCCTGCTCAGCATGCACAGATCGCAGGGTAGAGAGGATAGCTGGAGAGATGGGTGCTGGGGCCTCAGCAGCTGCATGACTCACGGGAGGAGACTCTTTTTACAGACATGACACAAGGAAGTGTGTGTGTGTGTGTGTGTGTGTGTGTGTGTGTGTGTGTGTGTGTGTGTGTGTGTGTGTGTGTGTGTGTGTGTGTGTGTGTGTGTGTGTGTGTGTGTGTGTGTGTGCATGCATGTGTGTGTGTGTCTGTGTGTCTGTGCATGCACGTTGTGTGTATTGTGTTAGTGTGTCTGTGGACCTGCCATAGCCCCTGAGAAACACCATATATTCCACCAATAACATTCGAATGGCAGACCAAGCACTTTCAAAATGAGTGGTACGTAGTGTGCAAGGGATAGCTGTTCAATAATTTAGACCGCAGATGAGGGTTACATGTGCCGAATGCATAGAGCCCTGGCTGTTTGCTGGGGAGGAAAATCTAGTCTTCCCATGTTTGCATTGTGGAGACAACATTGACAATTTCAATTGCTGACTTGCCTCATGCTCTGCTCTGACGATCCTCAATATATCAAACTGATTGGCACCAGGATGTGTCATCTAATTAATCTTCCTTTTCTAATTTTGGCACATTTGAACATGGTATTTAGAGAAGGACCACAGATATGGGAAATGGAAATGTCGCAAACATGTAAAATGGCTAATCAAAAAATGCAAGTATCTGATATGTCTGTGAGCACAAGCTGCATTCTAAATGACACAACACCTTCTCTATCTGAGTATAACGCAAAGACAATATCCCATATAAACCACATTAGACAGAGCAATATGAACAACCCAGCAAGCCCACAACGAACAGAGTGATTGGTTAATATCGACAAAATAATAGCCTATGAGCCACCAAGTGCCAACTACATGGAGAGAGAAACTTAAGAAACAGCTTCACCAGTTGGACCACTGGCTTCCTCTACTCCCCTCCAGTTCAACTGCATGGTCGTATGACATTACACTAATGGTTCACAAATCATTAAGTTGTCCCCACGATGAAAATGGGGAGGGGACAGTGGATCTGTCTCTGTCCTTAGTATCTTTGTACGTCACACAGAATATCTCAGAAAGCACTGCCACGATTTTGACAAAACTTGTGTGAATGATGTGTCTTGCCATAGAGATCCGGCATTTACAAAATTACACTGATTGGCCAGATAACAAGTGATTGAAAATGTTAACTTTGAAAGGTCAAGCCCCTAATCCCATTTGACCTGAAGTAATGAACTTCCGGACATACAAGTTTGGACACATCAACTCATTGAAGGGTTTTTCTTTATTTTTACTATTTTCTACATTGTAGAATAATAGTGAATACATCAAAACTATGAAATAACATATATGGAATCATGTAGTAACCATAAAAGTGTTAAACAAATCAAAATATATTTTAGATTTGAGATTCTTCAAAGGAACCACCCTTTGCCTTGGAATTCTCTCAACCAGCTTCACCTGGAAAGCTTTTCCAAATAGTCTTGAAGGAGTTCCCACATATGCTGAGCACTTGTTGGCTGCTTTTCCTTCACTCTGCGGTCGAACTCATCCCAAACCATCTCAATTGGGTTGAGATCAGGTAATTGTGGAGGCCAGGTCATCTGATGAAGAACCATCACTCTCCTTCTTGGTCAAATAGCCCTTACACAGGCTGGAGGTGTGTTCGGGCATTATCCTGTTGAAAAAAAATATTCTCCCACTTAGTGCAAAACCGATGGGATGACGTATTGCTGCAGAATGCTGTGGTAGTCATGCTGGTTAAGTGTGCCTTTAATTCTAAATAAATCACAGACAGTGTCACCAGCAAAGCACCCCCATACCATCACACCTCCTCCTCCATGTTTCACGGTGGGAACACATATGCAGAGATCGTCCGTTCTCTGAGGCTGGTAACTCTAACAAACTTATCCTCTGCAGCAGAGATAACTCTGAGTCTTCCACATGAGAGTCAGTTTCATCATAACGCTTGATGGTTTTTGAGACTGCACTTGAAGAAACATTAAAAGTTATTGGTATTTTCCAGATTGACTGACATTCATGCCTTAAATTAATGATGGACTTGCTTATTTGAGCTGTTCTTGCCATAATATGGACTTGGTCTCTTACTAAATAGGGCTATCTTCTATATACCACCCCTACATTGTCACAACACAAATTATTGGCTGAAACGCATAAATTCCAAGAATGAACTTTTAGCAAGTCACACCTGTTAATTGAAATGCATTCCAGGTGACTACCTCATGAAGCTGGTTGATAGAATACCAAGAGTGTGCAAAGCTGTCATCAAGCCAAAGGGTGGCTACTTTGAAGAATCTCACATTTTAAATATATTTGAATTGTTAAAAACTTTAATTGGTTAGTACATGATTGCATATGTGTTATTCCATAGTTTTGATGTCTTCACTATTACTCTACAATGTATAAAATAGTAAAAATAAAGAAAAAACCTGGAACAAGTAGGTGTCCAAACTTTTGACTGGTACTATAGCTCCCTCTCCTCATAAGGAACAAATTTGCCTGAGGAAAACATAAGGTCCGCCATGATGGATTTTCCACCATTTAGAATTTTGTGAAAAACACTTAAAAAGCTTCTCCTCTGGCACCGAATGATTGATCTACAAGAAACTTCATATGTGACATCAATGGACAAAGGTCTCTGAACGCAACACTTTCCAGACTAGTACATAAAACAACATTAAAGTGGGCGTGGCCTTGCATATATTCATATTCATATTGTAACAACATTTGGTACACATGTTGCAAACACTGTCAAGACTCAACATATGGAAGAACATTCATATTGACCCACATGGTGGCTCTATAACGGGCACATTTTTATGTCTCTTGATCTGTTTGACTAAGAGTGATGAAATGTGGCACACATGCTCAGGGATATGAGTCTAGCTAACCCACACATTATCTCAGACACCACTGGCTAGATTTTGACGAAACATGGGTGAATGATGCGTCTTGTCATTTAGATCTCGGGGGGGAGGGCACATCATCCATGGGGGACGTCATGCTTACTGTTGCCTTGTTGTAATTTGCCATTTGATACATTCATTAGTGAACATATGCCTAATAATGCAGCTGAGATGGTGGCCCAGGGACTATACTAAAATATAGTCCCTGGGCCACCACACGGTATTCAGTATTCAATCTCATAACTTACAGTAGCTACAGTATGCCTGTCCTTCATATTGCCTGTGGTTTTCTATCTGTTGTACAGCCAGACTGGAGACCATCTGACAGACCCCCTTTCTAAATCTTTAAACAAACTGGAAATATTGCTCAACTTTTATGTTTCCCTTTCAAAAAACATTTGACACAAAGATCAGACAAAATGGAGAGAATAATAACTGAGGAACTAGAAAAGTGCCTGTCTCTTTCATGTGAGTGATCTCCAACCATGGAATCAGAGGGACCTCATATGCTGTTGGAGGAGAGAGCCAAGTGTCCATGTCCCATGTTGGGAAGGCTGATTTGTGTTATGTCCATAATTAGAATAAACTGTGTGGGTTTCAAGCCGGGCATTACACATTACTTAAAAATATATCAAGGCAATGAATGTGCCAGATCTCTTGGCTTTGAAGAAGATCTTAATTAACTCCTAGCCATGCACACAGATCTCTATCATCTCAACATGGCTTCTCCAGCCCATAGAGACACCATGGTTTCAAATCTCACCGCCAGATTTCCCAACACACTCTATTTAGCCTGTATTGTACTGCCCACTCAATTTACATTTCTGTGAACATTCTTTTAGGGGATTTACGGTAAGGAGGTTATTTCTTTAGATTATGACCAGCCTCCTCTCATTTTCAGCCTCTTGTAAATCATATCTCATTTTAAGACCCAGGAAATTAAAAAAGGCAGTCTGAACACAACAAACATTAATATTTCCCTGAAAAATGTGATACATAGCAAAGAGCACTGTCTGGAGCCTCTTGGACCCTTGTTTGTGGAGCCCATGTGTCTAGTCTACTGATGCTGGTTAATTTATCCTCTAATGTCCCTGTAGAAATCACTGTCTATACTTTGTACAGATTGTGCCTCCACACTATGGTGGCCACTTACTGAAAACAATAACTCCCTAATGGTCTTGTTAACAGGTGCATGCACTTCTATCAGGACAACAAACAGTTCACAAACAGTCACACACTCTCACACACACACACACATGCACGCCCACACACCCACACAGTCACACTCATGCACACAGTCACACACACACAGTCACACAAACATACACACCCCAACATTGATGTAGCGTAGGCGTAACTGTGTCTGGGATTTGACATTTGGTGTATCTTTTAAAAGGGTCTCTCGTCATGACTCTTTCATTTGATATTACTGTAGATCCTGATTAATATTGGATGGATTCTGCCTTTCCCAGTGAAAGACTGACCTTCAGAAAATATATTCTGAGGTCACTGCCCTGATGTTTGAAGTTGATGTGCTGTCTCTCTTCTCTTGTATATGTATGTACAGTAGTCCCAATAGGAAAGCTAGATCTGAGGAAGTTTGATATACAGTATATCCTTATTGTAAAGTCACCACCTACAGTATGTATTGTAAGTTGTAGTTATTAAACTCAGCTCTAGTGGAGTGTCCTGTAACTTTTAGGCACCTCTCCTCTCTCTGAAAAACCTTTACATAAAAAATGAAAGCCTTTAAAAGCCCTATCAATTAATAAAACTATTTGTCCTCTTCTTCAGTTTAGGACAATATTTAGAATGAAGTACCATAAAAGATAAATACAACCGATAGTTTGTGAGGAAGCAAGAAACTCCAGAAACCTAATCAAAGAATTTGGTGATCATTTATTTCGGTACTCATTTTTCTTAATTCATCATGTGTGTCCTTCAGAAAAATAAGACCTAATTCATTTGAGCGTAAAAAAAAACGACAACTCAGCAGACATTCTCCCTCTCTAGCTGGAATTGCAAAGCTAAGGTGATTAGAGGTAAAAAAAAAATCTGTGTGATGCAAATTAGATTCCTTTGATGATTTCCCTTCTTTTGGCATTGACAAGCTTACTGCATCAAGAAATAGAAACCCAGAGGTATGGTGTTGAATGGAAAACTTCAGTGCAAAGTGTCACGACTTCTGCCAAAGTCGATGCCTCTCCTTGTTCGGGCAGTGCTCGGCGGTCGACGACACCTGTCTTCTAGCCATCATTGATCCATGTTTCATTTTTCCATTGATTTTGTCTACACACCTGGTTCCAATCCCATTCATTTATTGTTGTGTATTTAACCCTCTGTTTCCCCTCATGTCCTTGTCAGAGATTGTTAATTGTTATGCTCATGATTTATGGGCGATGGTTTCTTGTACCCACGTTTATTGTGTTATGTACTTTGGTTTTGGAGTTTGTTTTACGTTATTAAACTACTCCATTATACCAAGTTTGATTCTCCTGCGCCTGACTTCCCTGCCACCTACACACATGACACGACACAAAGGCAAAAGCCAATATGGCTTCCAATATGCGTTTGTCCCAATTTGAGCCAGTTTTTGGCTTGTGTCTGGTCCAAAAACACATTAATGTATTCATATTTTGACAGGCTATCATTCAGAAAACAAATAGAGTAGAATTACCTGATGCAATGAGCTCAGTCCAAGGAAACCCTCTTGAATTGCCCATACAGTTCTGGATATAGGAATGGAAAAGATTAGAAATTCAAGCTAAAGGAAATTCAGATTACAAAAAAGGATACAAATCCATGTGTAAATAAAGTGCAGAATATTTTTGGACACTGCTGTTTAAAATATTATCCTACTAGTAATAAACACCCCTTAGTTCTCCAATCCTTCACACCAAACCCAGCGTAGTGTTAACTCAGTGGTGAGCTGCTCCCAACAATGACCAACTCTCTGATTCAGTGACTTTCTGAGAGGACAATTAAGCTTCTACTCTCTGACGAATCCCACAGCCAATTCCAAGTCTCACACAAACCGCTAATTGGCATGAATTAACAGTAAACTGAGGTAGTTTCTTCACCGACTGCTCAGGCAGCACATTAAAGAGCAGCAGAGAGAAATAGAGAGAGAAAGAGAGAAATAGAGAGAGAAAGAGAGAGAGGGCCCACTTGAATTCACTTTACAGTCAGCCAGACTTCTGACATGGCCTGACGATATTAGTACAGACTTTTTAATCAAGAAACATTCAGGCTTTTGCCCAACCCTAAAGTGCATGTAGCAAACATCTGGCCCACCACCTGTTCTGCTCACTGGGCCATCCTAATGAAAAGTCTGATTTTCTCATCCATTAGTCCATATCACCCCACATTCAGCTTCTGATCATATACCCAACACATGAACACGCAGTGGGCGCTATTCTAGCCAGCTGGACTCAATCTTCTGAGTCATTGACTGTGCTATAGTGAGAACATTAGGTATAAAGTATGAATGTTTTCAAATGACTTGCTCAAATTACTGTCAAAATTAGCTTGCTCTATTCTACAGAGACAGTTCTATCGCTTATGGAACTTTCAATATCACTGAAACCAGGAATTACATGATGCCATGAAGGCAGTCTAGCAGTAACTCAGGCTGCATCACATCCGGCCGTGATTGGGAGTCCCATAGGGCGGCGCACAATTGGCCCAGCATCATCCGGGTTTGGCCGGGGTAGGCCTTCATTGTGAATAAGAATTTGTTCTTAACTGACTTTCCTAGTTAAATAAAGGTTAAATAAATAATCCTCCTGATATAACTTAGTTTGAAAGTGACCTTTATTCTACTCTACTTTATTTCTTCATTCTCAGGATCACTTTTCTATGGAAGGGCCTGTACCACATTTTAATAAACCTGTGCTATAGAAAGTTACATCATAAATATACCCTGTAGAGTAAAACATTACCATCAAGGTCAAGATTAACTGGGGTGCATAAACGGTCCCATGGCACTCATCTCAAAAGGGGAAGGTATTCTGGCAATGTTCCTACCTATCCACTGGCTGCCTCTGCAGTCCAATTTAATGTATCTTATTTCTGACGGTCTAAACATTATATCTAGTTTGTTCAACAAGGTTGTTTTCCCACACTGATGGATCATAAGGCGAATCTTCATTACTTACTAATAGTTGAATCCTATTTAAAGATGGTACGGAAACGGAAAATAAAAGGAGGATGATATGTCGCTTACTAACATGTTTATGTGAAAGAAGCATACAGCATATGTATACAGTACATAGCAATATAAAATAATTGTGCTTCATCGAAAATGCTGGCAAAATTTGTGAAATCACCAGGGAGAGGTTGCCTAGTAACGTTTAAAACATGATTACAAACCACATATGATCCAATCAGCAGAGCAATAAATTATTATTACCTTCTGCAGGCTATAATGAGGCTTCGACTCCAATGTGATTATTACAGGGGAGGGAGAGGGAGGCAGGGGAAGTGGGGGAAAGAGAGGGAGGTAGGGGGAGGTAGGAGGAGTTAGGGTGAGGTAGAGGAATTAGAGGTGATAGAGGGATGTAGCGGGAGGTAGAGGGCGTAGGGGAAGGTAGAGGGTGGTGGGGGATAGGCGAAGTAGAGGGAGGTAGGGGAAGCAGAGGGAGGTAGAAGGAAGTAGGGGGAAATGGAGGGAGGTAGAGAGAGGGAGGGAGAGTTAGGGGAAGTAGAGGGAGGTAGAGAGATGTAGGGGAAGTGTTTTTTTCAACACAGAACTAAAAAATACATTATAAACCATTACAATTTACATTAATACTTTACAACCATTTAACAAGTAGACCTTACAGACAATGAAAATACCTGACAGGTAAAACATTTAACATTCAGTAGATGATCTCTAGTGTAAGTCCTGTCATATGGTTGATCACATTAGATGCTCTTTTATTGAATTCTTGAAGGTGAATGTACTTTTCCTTAGAAATGCGAGTTGGTAAAACATTCAGTGATGGCTTGGTATAAAACTGTAGATTTGAGGAGATTTGTCCTTGGCCTTAGGGTTATCATGCCCTGAATTTGCCTGTCTGGTTTGTTGGTTGTTTGTTGCTAGTATACACTAATTGGTCTGAGAAATACTGTGGTTTCTTGAAAAATATAAAATTTCTAAAGACAGTCAAAATACGTAATAGTCATTTGTGTTCAACGGGAAGCCATGAGAGATTCTGATGCTTTTGGTTGACATTCATTCAGATAGAGCAATGAAGAGCTAATCTGACTTTGAGAGAGTTGTTGGATTTGCAACAACAGCAGATGCCCATATGACTGGACAAAACTCTAGGTGTGATAGAACCAGAGGTTGAATCACATGATTCAGAGTGCTGGATGTTACATACACAGAACATTTTTACAGAGTAGCCAAGAGAGGTCTAATGTCAGACAGGAGAACGCCCCATAGCTGTAATGATGGCCTTAAATGAACACAAGGTTCTGGGCTTTATTTACCCTCATTAATCTAACCGTGATCACACAAATGACAATGTTTTGAGAGCCTTTGTGAGATAATAATACAGTCGCTTTAGTACAAATGCGGTCGACTGTCTAGCCAGAATGGGTATTAACGCATCAATTAACGTCACAGGCACTTTGGTTTGCAGCAATTACAACAAACACTACAGACGTAGGATCTTAATTGGAGCCAGTTTGCTACAGCAATAAAATAATACTGGACATTTTTGTATGGGTTGATACATTTTTCATTAGGGAAAATCAAGTCTGAAATGCCCACTTTCTTTTGAAAATGTTTTGTAACTCAAATACAAGTTTGCATTTCCTGCGGTGGACGAAACTTTTCAGCAACAAAAAAGTGATCAAATTAAGATCCTACATCTGTATCAATCAATTACATGCATTAAGCAATTGTTTTGTTTACTGACACTAATACAGTTTCATACTCATAATTATGTGCAGGTACACTTGATTATAATAATAAACTGTTAATAACAGTTCAATTCATTTGAAAATCAAGGTAATTACTTCATGATATTGCTGCCACACAATTTACTTCTTCATTTCACACTGCAGGAAAAATATATAATCAAACCCATTGCTGCGATAGTTTCTTATGTTTACAGTGATAAGTAGTAAAAAGCCTTTGTTTCATTATGGCATGGTTTTCCTTCACACCAAGGTTGAAGAGATGCACAATACATTTTCAGTTAGAGAAATAAACCTGTCAGATTGTTATAACAGGTTATAACAGGCGAGTTAGCTAAATTAGTTAAACATGTTCCAAAACAGTTATATCAAGTCCACTGTATGGTTAGAATGGCTGATCAACTGGAGCTGTACTGTAGATGTTTCCCTGACATGACATTCTGGAAATAAAGCAAATGGTTGTTGGAGTTGAGAGAGATCACAGAAGAAGAACCACAGAGCTATAAACAAGCTATTCAGATTCAGAAAGAAGTTCAAGGGAGGTGAATCAGATAGATAACACAATGCCCCTTGTCAATCTGAATGAACAACAGAGGTACTTTTTGCATGAAAATTATGCTCAAAACATTGTGTGCGCATACCACATGCATATCACTGAATGTTTATGTGGGAGGGTGAGGTAGAAAGACAGGGAGAGAGAAACAAAGAGAGAGGGGTATCTATTTGTTCTACAGATACGGTGAAGCTGTATGTTGAGTGACATCTCTCACCAGAAGCGTCCTGCTGATGCTGTTGAGGTAGTGAAGAAAGCCATTGGCAGGGTAGATAGTATGGCTCAGGAAAGGATAAGGCTTCATCCACTGTCTGTTGAGATCATCACCGTTCAGAAAGCAACGGTGACTGTTAACAACGCAACAGAGATACACTACATGACAGAAAGTATGTGGACACCTGCTCGTCGAACATCTCATTCAAAAATCATGGGCATTCATATGGAGTTGGTCCACCCTATGCTGCTATGACAGCCGCCACTTTTCTGAGAAGGTTTTCCACTAGATTTTGAAACATCGCTGTGGGAACTTGCTTCCTTTCAGCCACAAGAGCATTAGTGAGGTTGGGTACTGATGCTTGGCGATTAGGCATGGCTCGCAGTCGGCTTCCAATTCATCCAAAAGGTGTTCGATGGGGTTGAGGTCAGGTCTCTGTGCAGGCCAATCAAGTTCTTCCACACCGATCTCGACAAACCATTTCTGTATGGACCTTACTTTGTACAGGGGAGCATTGTCATGAGGGCCTTCCACAAACTATTGCCACAAAGTTGGAAGCACAGAATCGTCTAGAATGTCATTGTATGCTGTAGCGTTAAGCTTTTCCTTCACTGCAACTAAGGGGCCTAGACCGAACCATGAAAAACAGCCCCAGACCATTATTCCTCATCCACCAAACTTTACAGTTGGCACTATGCATTCGGGCAGGTAGCGTTTTCCTGGCATCTGCCAAACCCAGCGTGATTCATCACTCCAGAGAACGTGTTTCCACTGCTCCAAAGGCCAATGGCCTTACATCACTCCAGCTTTACATCACTCCAGCCGGCGCTTGGCATTGTGCATGATGATCTTAGGCTTGTGTGTGGCTGCTCGGCCATGGAAAACCATTTCATAAAGCTCCCAATGAAAAGTTTTTTTGCTGATGTTGCTTCAAGACAGAGTTTGAAACTCAGTAGTGAGTGTTGCAACCGAGGACAGATGATTTTTACACCATACAAGCTTCAACACTCGGCAGTCCCATTCTGTGAGTTTGTGTGGGCTACCACTTTGCGGCTGAGCCTTTGTTACGCCTAGATGTTTCCACTTCATAATAACAGCACTTACAGTTGACCGGGGCAGAAATTTGACAAACTGACTTGGTGGAAAGGTGGCATCCTATGACCGTGCTATGTTGAAAGTCACTGAGCACTTCAGTAAGGTCATTCTACTGCCGATGTTTTTCTCTATGGAGAAAAACACCTGTCAGCAACAGGTGTGGCTGAAATACCTGAATCCACTCATTTGAAGGGATGTCCACACACTTTTGTGTATATAGTCTATTTTCAAGCAGATTTAAGTCAAAACTGTAACTCGGCCATTCAGTGTATGAAACTCCAGTGTAGATTTGGCCTTGTGTTTTAGGTTATTGTTATTGTCCTCCTGAAAGATAAAATCCTCTCCCAGTACTTAGTGGAAAGCAGACTGAACCGGGTTTACCACTAGGATTTTGCCTGTGCTTAGCTTCATTCTGTTTTTTTTCATGCTGAAAAACTCCCCAGTCCTTAATGATTTCAAGCATACCCATAACATGATGCAGCCACCACTATGCTTGAAAATATGGAGAGTGTGTCATAAGTGCAGAGCGGAGTAAGCAGGTTTAGATCTACTGAATTTATTAAAGCACCATATATAAAAGTGGGACGAAACCCAAAGTGCAAAATATAAAGTACTCAGGAAATAGTAGGAGAGATTCCTCTCAGGAAAACAAGCAACATTTACAATGACCGACAAAGACAGATGACAGAGGGAGTATACATACAGTGATAAAGTGGGGATTGGAACCAGGTGTGTGTAATGATGACGAGACAAATCTGGGATTGATGAGTGAAGGGCGTTTACCAGCAGCAGGTTCGACAGCAGCTAGAAGGCCGGCGACGCTGAACGCCTGACCTGGACAGGAGGGGGAGCCAAAGCGAAGCACGCCTGTATCTTTGTAGTACCTTCCCAAGTTCTCCCATGTCTCCCTGGTCCTCCACACACTCCACTGGCTTTCAGTCAAAGCTTGCATCCACTACAAGACCATGGCGCTTGCCTACGGTGCAGCAAGAGGAACTGCCCCTACCTACCTTCAGGCTATGCTCAAACCCTATAACCCATCCCGACCATTCCGTTCTGCCACCTCTGGTCTCTTGGCCCTCCCGATCAGCCCAGTCCAAACCTAGGACATCAGAGTCCCTGCCCATCTTCTGAAAGCACCTGAAACCCTACCTCTTCCTCTTCCAAGAGTATCTTAAAACTTTTTAGGGATAGGGGGCAGTATTTTCACTTTGGATGAATAGTGTGCCCAGAGAGAACTGCTTCCTACTCTGTCCCAGATGCTAATATATGCATATTATTATTACTATTGGATAGAAAACACTCTGAAGTTTCTAAAACTGTTTGAATGATGTCTGTGAGTATAACATAACTCATATGGCAGGTGAAAACCTGAGAAAAATCCAACCAGGAAGTGGGATATGAGGTTGGTCGATTTTCAACTCATCGCCTATTGAAATCCGTGGGATATGGATCTGTGTGCACTTCCTACGGCTTCCACTAGATGGTAACAGTCTGTAGAACCTTGAATGAAGCTTCTACTCTGATGTGGGGCCGGATGAGAGGGGAATGAGTCAGTGGTCTGGCAGAGAGCCAGGTCCTGGTCATGCGCATTCCACATAATATCGACTTGCGTTCCATTACTTCTATAGGCACAAAGGAATTCTCCGGTTGGAACGTTATTGAATATTTATGATAAAAACATCCTAATGATTGATTGTAAACTTATTTTAGCAAGTTTATTCGACCTGTAATATAATTTTTTGAGGTTTTCGTCCGACGTTCGCCTGGACCTACATGAGTTTTTGGATATGTGTACTAAACGTGCTAACAAAAGTAGCTGCTTGGACATAAATAATGGACATTATCGAACAAAACAACAATTTATTGTGTATCTAGGATTCCTGGGAGTGCATTCTGACGAAGATCATCAAAGGTAAGGGAATATTTATCATGTAAGTTCGTATTTCTGTTGACTCCAATATGGCAGAGAAATGTTGTTTCTATCTGAGCGCCGTCTCAGATTATTGCATGGTATGCTTTTTCCGTAAAGTTTTTTTGTAATCTGACACAGCGGTTGCATTAAGAACAAGTGTATCGTTAATTCTATGTAAAAAATATATATTTCATCAAGGTTTATGATTAGTATTTCTGTTATTTGATGTGGGTCTTTGCAGTTTCTCCTGATATTTTTCAGGCATTTCTGAACATGGCGCCAATGTAAAATGAGATTTTTGGATATAAATATGCACATTATCGAACAAAACATACATGTATTGTGTAACATAATGTCATATGAGTGTCATCTGATGAAGATCATCAAATGTTAGTGATTCATTTTATCTCTATTTCTGTTTTTTTGTGACTCCTATCTTTGGCTGGGAAAATGGCTGTGTTTTTTGGACTTGGCGGTGATCATAATCATATGTTGTGTTTTCGCTGTATTTTTTTTTATAAATTGGACACCATGGGTAGATTAACCAGATGTTTTGCTTTCATTTGCTGTATTGGACTTGTTAATGTGTGAAAGTTCCACATTTCTAAAAAATATTTTTGAATTTCGCGCCTTTTCAGCGGAATGTTGTCGAGGGGTTCTGCTAGAAGAACGTGTGTCCTAGAAAGGTTAAATAATCCCCCCTTACAGTATATGAAAGAAATGCAGCATTATATGATGCAAAATGCATCATAAGGGGATGATTTCTGTATTTTGAAAGAAAAATATCTTGAAAACTTGATTTCTGACAAGCAAAACATTTTGGGACTATGTCAACAATGCACAATGAAACAAATACCAAAATATTTTTGGGTGGAATTTTCCTTTAAATTATTCAGGCTTACATGAAGATAACCTGAAAGCAGAGAGGAGCTACACCAGAAAGAAAACAATATCTAAGGAACTTGATTGTCTTCTATGACTTGTGAGAGGGGCAAATGGCTGGTGTTTAACGTGTAACTGCTTGCCAAAATAGAGGGCAGCCTTTCCAATCAAAGGGCCGGGCGCAGTGCACACTAACCAAGGTTGCCAAGTGCACGATGTTTCCTCCAACACATTGGTGCGGCTGGCTTCCAGGTTGGATGCGCGCTGTGTTAAGAAGCAGTGCGGCTTGGTTGGGTTGTGTATCGGAGGGCGCATGACTTTCAACCTTCGTCTGTCCCGAGCCCGTACGGGAGATGTAGCGATGAGACAAGATAGTAGCTACTAACAATTGGATACCACGAAATTGGGGAGAAAAGGGGGTAAAATTCTAAAAAAATATTTTAAAAAAAAGAGATGGGTGGGGCTGTCTTAAGAGGGTGTGAACAATGCTGAATGGGTGTAGACAAACGAGAGCTCTCCAGTAGGTACCACAAGATTTAAAGGCCATTTTCTCAAAAGTGAGGTTACAAGTTTATCAACTTTCAAAGCAGAATTACTTCCCCAATGTTCCCAAAAATGCACTGTATAATATACCATTTTGTAGCTGTGTGTCCAATTTATCCAATGTAAAAAACATAATTTCAAATGTTTCTACATAAGACCGAATCAAGGTATATAGTAAACTAATTGTTGTATTGGAGAAGACAAAATACTTGTTTACTTGTATATTCAAGTAAATAAGACTCATTGTATTAATTTAATGAGTACAACGAGTCTTGTTTATTTGAATATGCAAGTAAACAAGTAAATTTTGTCTTCTCCTATACACCACTTTGTTTATATTTTCCTCCAAGCTCCATAACAAAGGAGATATTAAACAACCTCCCATGACTTTTCCCTCAGCAGAATGATTGTGCCCAGCAGGCATGAATGAGCAAACATATGAATATTAAAAACAAAGCCATCCCACATCGCTATGCTATGCACACAGGTGATGATACAGTCAGTCCGACCCAGCCATGCACAACAGAGAACTGCTACATTAAAACAACTGACAGGCCCTGCTTAAAATCTACTGTGAGATGTGATAGAGAGAGAGCATTTGAGAGAAAGAGGGAGCATCTGAGGGAGAGAGTCACTTAAAACACAACTCAATTGCTGGCTTCACTCTTTATCAGGCTTGTTGTTGTGGTGGAATGTGGGACGGCAGTCACTACTGTAAATAACCCACGAGCACAGGCACAATGGTAGACTAAATGTGAATCTAGAGTGCCAGGAAAGCTGTAGACTGAATGGTTATAGAGTAAGCGAAAGGATGTGAGGGGATGGGTGTTACTGCAATTACAGGCCTAGCGCTACTGGGTGAGGTTGCCCTGGTACTGCCGATCGGCACAGCTGTCACATTGGTGTTCTAGATTCTATGGAGATCCAGTGCCAGAAATCTCCACTTTCTGTGTGTCTATGATCCTCCATGGTGGAAAATAGATGCGCATTACTGATATTAGTTCTCAGGCTATTTACCTATTTGAGCTCTCAGAGCACATCAATGTAAGACAGAGTCAGTTAGAGGTTCAGAGGGTTTCTGAGACGGCTTTGAACTCAGACTTGGAGGAGACGCTGGATCTGTTAGCTTAACGGAGTACAGAGTTTGGCATTTAAGAAAATTTCAAAACGAACTAACTTCCCAGCATCTGTTGTTTGCACTTATGTCTCTCCTCTCAGACATCCGGAGGGACATGTCAATCAGACAGGCAGAAAGTAGCGGGAGCCAGAGTTCTATGGGGGCTTTCCATTGGCATCAACATTTGAGTAGATGAATGCCTGAGAAGAAAATTGTGTATAGCTATTATTAAGCAATATTATGGAAGGACACGCTTTATGTAACAAGCAGGAGCCTCTTTATCATCATCTCTCTCTCTCAAGATAAATAGAAGTAAATTATACAAAAGAGGATTTAGGATTTTTCAGGTGTCTGTTTTCAGCAAGGTAAGAAATGAACTTGTTTCTTTTTTTTCTGTCGACAGTAAGCCTGGTCTTTGATGATTTGGCTATGCAAGTTTCCCTCCTTGGCAACATCACAGAGTTGAAACACCAGGCAACTGTGTCAGAACCAATCAGCTCCAGTCTTTCCACAGAGGTGACAGATCATTATTATTTATCCAAATCATACTGAGTCACAAATATATCATTAATTAGGTGAAAATGAGCTTTTTATCTCAGTCATTGACATTGGATGAATAGCTTAATTTATCTATATACTGGATCAACAAGGGAAATGTGATTGGAGTGAAATAGCTTTGATGATTTCTTGCCACGCGCTGAATGCTCTTGATGTTCAGATTTTAACACCAAGTTGTGAAAAAGCCTCCTATGCACTTCAAATGAGTTACTGTAGTAGCTATCATAATTTTTAGGCCACTGATGTGACAAAAAAGCAATAATTATGTTGATGCACAAATGTGTGGTATCTTGTGTTGATGCACAAATGTTCATATGTTTGTATGGTGTGGTTGAATTTGTCAAGCTATACATCCTCTGTCACACCCTGATCTGTTTCACCTGTCTTTCTGCTTGTCTCCACTCCCCTCCAGGTGTCATCCATCATCCCCATTATCCCCGATGTATTTATACCTGTGTTCTCTGTTTGTCTGTTGCCAGTTTGTTTTGTTCGTCAAGCCACCAGCATTTTTCCCCTTGCTCCTGTCTGTTTCTAGTTCCAGTTTTCTAGTTTTCCAGTTTTGACCATTCTGCCTTCCCTGAGCCTGCCTGCCGTCCTGTACCTTGTCCCAACACACTGGATTATTGATCTCTGCTTGCCCTTGACCTGTCATTTTGCCTGCCCCTACTCTAGTAATAAACTTTTGTTACTTCATCACTGTCTGCATCTGGGTGTCACGATCTTTGTTAGAACATTCGGACCAAAGCGCAGTGTGAAAGCGGTTCGACATTTTTATTATAAGTGAACCGCACAACAAAACAAAGAATAAATGAAACATGACATTCTGGAGTGCTCACAGGCAACTACACATAAACAAGGTCCCACAAAACAGTGGGGAAAATGCTGCCTAAATATGATCCCCAATCAGAGACAACGATAAACAGCTGCCTCTGATTGGGAACCAATCAGAAGCCAACATAGAAAAAACAACCTAGATTACCCACCCTAGTCACACCCCGACCTAACCAAAATAGAGAATCAAAAGGCTCTCTATGGTCAGAGCATGACAGTACCCCCCCAAAGGTGCAGACTCTGGCCGCAAAACCTGACTCTATAGGGGAGGGTCCGGGTGGGCATCTAGAGTCTGTGGCGGCTCCGGTACGGGGCGAAGTACCCACTCCGCTTGCGGATCTGCCAGCACTGGTGGCGGCTCTGGTGCGGGACTTTGCCCCCGCCCAGCCCACGGGTCCGGCCATGGAGCTGGGTTGAACGCCACACTGGGCACCGGCGCCGAGGAAGGCTCCGGCCATGGAGCGGGACTGGACGCCGTGACTGGACTGGACATCGGCACAGAGGAAGGCTCCGGCCTTGGAGCGGGACTGGACACTGTGCCTGGACTGGGCATCGGCGCAGAGGAAGGCTCCTGCCCTGGAGGTTCTGGACCGTGGACCGTCGCAGGAGGTTCCGGACCGTGGACCGTCGCAGGAGGTTCCGGACCGTGGACCGTCGCAGGAGGTTCCGGACCGTGGACCGTCGCAGGAGGTTCCGGACCGTGGACCGTCGCAGGAGGTTCCGGACCGTGGACCGTCGCCGGAAGCTCTGGACTGGGGACCGTTGCCGGAAGATCTGGACTGGGGACCGTCGCCGGAAACTCTGGACTGGGGACCGTCGCCGGAAGCTCTGGACTGGGGACCGTCGCCGGAAGCTCTGGACTGGGGACCGTCGCCGGAAGACTGGTGCGTGGAGCCGACACAGGTGGCACCGGATTGGTGACATGCACTTCAGGGCGAGTGCGGGAGCTGGCACAGGACGTACTGGGCTGTGGAGGACCACTGGAGACCTGGTGCATAGAGCTGGCACAGATTTTACCAGACTGATAGCACGCTCCTCAGGACGAGTACGGAAAGCTGACTCAGGTGGCATCAGACTGATAGCATGCTCCTTAGGGCGGATGTCGTGTCTCAGACACCAACACAACAACTCTCTCATTTCTCTCTCCTCCAATTTCTCCATCTACTCACTGACGGTCTCTGACTCTCTCCGTTCACTCTCCTCCAATTTCTCCATCTTCTCCCAGATTGGCTCTGGTTTACTGCTCGGCTCTGCCGACCACCCCATGTGCCTTCCCCCCCCAAAAAAACATTTTCGGGCTGTCTTTTGGGCTTTCTCTGTGGCCGCGAACTTCTCTCCTTGCTGTCCTCCCTTCTCTCCTTGCGTCTGCTTCCAAGGAAGGCTTTTGTGTCCTCCCATTATTTCCTCCCATGTCCAGGATATCTTCTCCTCCTTAATCTCCTCCCAAGCCCAGGATAAACGATAAACAGCTGCCTCTGATTGGGAACCATACCAGGCCAACATATAAAAAAACAACCTAGATTACCCACCCTAGTCACACCCCGACCTAACCAAGATAGAGAATAAAAGGCTCTCTATGGTCAGTGCGTGACACTGGGTCTTCCCTAAAACATGATATCCTCTCTCATTGACCTGAATATGAATTGGTATTTTGTTCTCTGAGTACATCAACCTTCAATCGTGTTATTCTCTTCCATCTCTCTCCTCCTCTGCACTCTGTAGCTGTGTTGTTGATGGATGGAACATGTGAAATCTTTGTGATGCTTTCCCCTGTGAAGAGGAGCCATGTGTCATGTGTGTTCCATAGCACAGACAGGACATATATGTGTCAGATCATTCCGTGATGGATGTCCCTGAAAGAGCCCATGGCCTTTTCTCAACTGGATTTGCTCCACTCCTGCGTCCTCTCTCCTCCGTTCTCTCTCGAGGAGAGGGAACATGGACAAAAATGTGCTTCATAAAATGTCTCTCCACTCGCTCGTCAACGGGCAAATTACGTTTGCTGGGATGGATCCCGAAATAATTGTGTAAAGTGATCAAAACAAGTGAAGTTAGTTGTGCAAGACATTTTGTAGATTAAACAATAAGGAGCCATTTGTTTTTGAACATGTGCATGCTTTTCGCCTCCGACAAAACAGAAGTTGATTCAAAGGGGGTGTGACAGATTTAGAAGGACTCAGGTAGAATACACATGACTATCCTCGATTAAACGTGGCTATCGAGGAGGGGAGGAAACACTTCCGTTCACCTTTTAACAAAATGACATCTCCTCGACCACTCGACCACTTACCTGTTTCTGGGTCACATAGGACTGAGGAGAGAGGGTGTAGGACAGACTTTTTTTCAAATGAAAAAGGCTCATGACTCTCGTGGGAGGTCTGGCATGTCAGCTCATGTACAACCTGCTTTAAAACCAGCCCATCCTCCATAGTAATGGCCACGGCCATGGATGGAGGTCGAGTCGGAGGGGGGATGGGGCTGTCAAGGCTGCTCCCTCCCCTGCTCACCTGAACCTCTATCTGTGGAGCCGTCAGAGCACTCCAAACAAAAGGAAAATGAATTTCCATTTTCCAATTCTCCCAGTTAATGGGACTCAACCGTGTGCTGCCAGACAGAGCTCTTCCCCCTCCAAATAGTGATAAGTGCTCCAATATCTGCTGAATGTTTTCAATTCGTTTTAAATGATAAAGATAAACTCTGATTATCCATCCTGGCAATGCTTAATGTTTATATCCAAATCACTTGCGAGGTGGGGTGCAGTGACTTTGTCTGCACCTGAACTAAATGGTACTTATTGTGCACATCCATGTCTGATGGAGATTTGAGGGGGAAAGTAGGATATAACTCCATAAGATGAGGCTTAGAAAGCCTTTCAGCCCCTGAACTGGCAACCCCCTGTAACCAAAGGACTAAATTCAACTGTCTTGGTCTCTGCTGTAAAGTTGACCAGTTGTAACATTACATTGTTTGTAAAGGACAGGAGGTAGAACTTTTTTGTCCAGGTGTCAAAAGACAAGTATAAATAGTTTATTTTAAAAATTAATTCCATGAAATGCTAAAAAGAGATCAAGGTGCTTTATGGATACTGAAGAAATATCTGACTTTGAGAGACGGTAAGCGTAAAAGCGATACAAGTCATAAAATCCAAGCGAGATAGCAGTGCCAGTTATCCACCTCATGAATTGGAAGCAAATCAGTTAACTGAATTTTTTTTGTACAACCTAATAGTGACCCAAATCAAATCCAAGTAGATTATAAATTATAATTTTTATCACACTCGGCACCAAACAATATCAGCTAGATGAGGGGACATCGTTGAGCACTGAAACCCAAACCGAACACAGAGAGGTACAGTACATACAGTCTTGGTAACTTAGTGATGTTACATAGATTATTATTTAGTGTGATTTTGCCTAATACTATTCATTAATGACCATTATATTCCAATCCCTTCACACTTGATCAACTCTGTTGTTAATTAGATCCCATAAGATCATCTCTCCCACTGGGGTACAAATCTGTTGGAGCTCAGTCCTGCACTGATTAACTTATATACAGTGCCAGTCAAAAGTTTACACACCTACTCTTTCAAAAAACATTTTTTTAACAATCTCAATTGGGATATGGTCGGGTGATTGTGGAGGCTGATGGAGCACCCCATCACTCCTTCTTGGTCAAATAGCCCTTACGCAGCCTGGAGGTGTGTTGGTCATTGTCCTGTTGAAAAACAAATGATAATCTCAATAAACGCAATCCAGATGGGATATCGCTGCTGAATGCTGTGGTAGCCATGCTGGTTAAGTGTGCATTGAATTCTAAATAAATCACTGACAGTGTCACCAGTAAAGCATCCCCACACCATCACACCTCCTTCTCCAAGCTTCACGGTGGGAACCACACATGCAGAGATCATCCGTTCAGCTACTCTGCATCTCACAAAGACACAAAAATCTCAAATTTGGACAGATATCCACTGGTCTAATGTCTTTTGCTTGTGTTTCTTGACCCAAGCAAGTCTCTTCTTATTATTGGTATCCTATAGTAGCGGTTTCTTTGCAGCATTTCGACCAGGAAGGCCTGATTCACGCAGTCTCCAGTGAACAGTTGATGTTGAAATGTGTCTGTTACTTGAACTATGTGAAGCATTTATTTGGGCTGCAATTTCTGAGGCTGGTAACTCTAATGAACTTATCCTCTGCAGCAGAGGTAACTCTGGGTCTTAATTTCCTGTGGCGGTCCTCATGAGAGCCAGTTTCATTATGGCGCTTGATGGTTTTTGCAACTGCACTTGAAGAAACTTTCAAAGTTCTTGAAATTTTCCGTATTGACTGACCTCCATAACTTAAAGTAACAATGGACTGTCGTTTCACTTTGTTTATTTGAGCTGTTCTTGCCATAATATGGACTTGGTATTTTACCAAATAGGGCTATCTTCTGTATACCACCCCTACTTTGTCACAGTACAACTGATTGGCTCAAACAGATTAAGAGGGGAGATATTCCACAAATTAACTTTTAACAAGTTCACTTTTTTGCTTTCTACATTATCGCATATGGGTTATTTCATAGTGTTGATGTCTTCACTGTTATTATACAATGTAGAAAATTAGGTGTGTCCAAATGTTTGACTGGTACTGCATATCTAGGCAGTGTTCATTTAGTTTTAGTCTTAAAATACCTTTTAGTCTTCATCACATTTTATATTTCAACCTTTGTTAGTTTTAGTTCAGTCGACTAAAACTGAACCATTTTTGGCTATTTCTTTTCACAGATATTTTAGTCACATAATGGACAGTGCATTTTTTTCTATTACGTAATGAACATTTAAGCTACTGTACCGTTAACTTCCATCATGTGCACATTCAGCTAGCCTTGTTCAACTAGGCCTACTATCCCCTCCTGGCAACATTGATATTGTGGCAGATTGTAACCAATCCCAGACATAATTAAACATATAGGCTATAAAACCTTGACTACAGGGTAATCAATTTACAGCTCAGATTTTCTCCCTATCATAACCATCAAGGGAGGTAGATAACAGCATTTTAGCTTTACATAAGTGACAGATGTATTACAGGACTCCTAACATGCTGACCAGACCAAACACATCGCGTGCGCAAGTGTCGCAAAATGAATTTAGAAATCCATGTTATTCAAAAATTGCACCCACATTGCTCGCGCGCGCCAACGAGTGTCTGCAATGCCAAGGGCTAAAATAGAACTCCTTTCTATTTCTGACGCAGATCGCGCTGAAAGTCCTGCCTCTCCCATCTCCTCATTGGTTTATAGAAGCAGGTGCCATCTCTTCATTGGTTATACCCACGTGGGTGATTGAAAGACTAACTGTTTTGCCGGTTGTCATGGTGATACAATGGAAGTGTAGATGGATCACCATATAAGTTCAAAGATGAAAAAGCCCGGAAGAAGGAGCGATGACTAGAAACAATTTGGTTGGCCGTTTCATGAGTGGATTAATTGTCGGAGTAGAGGACCTTGTGCATTTCAGGTAAAATAACAACTCAATGTTTATATCCCAGGAAAAATTAGCTAGCAAGTGCAAGCTTTCAAAATTTACTTCAGATGAGGTGTTCACCGGTCAAAACCGTGACAGATATTTCAATAAATATTTCTGGCTTTAGTGTATTAGATATACTGTACGTCATGACAAGCTAGACCGAGCAACATTCATCTTGTCCATCACTCTTACACATTAGATCCATACCCACAGACTTATTTTTCATCCAGTTTGTTGCATTTGTAATCATAATGTTGGCTGGCTGGGTGACAACATGCAGGCTGTGAAACAGGGAAAGGCTGTCAGACTGTAAAAATAAACAGTAAATTGAAACAACATGCTCTGCCACCCTTGCTCCTCATGAATGGGAACTCAAAGGTCTTCATAAGTTATTACTGTCATAAACAAAGCAGAATTTAAAAATGAAACATATAGTCTTTCATTTATTTGTCATTTTTAGCGAAGCCTGTCGATCAGATTGAATTAGAGGTTAAACTTCTTATGGGCAGGTGGGACGGTAGCGTCCCACCTGGCCAACATCAGATGAAATTGTAGAGCGTCAAATTCAAAATACAGAAATACTCATAAAAAACATTCATAAAATATATGTGTTATACGTCAGTTTAAAGATTAACTTCTTGTTAGTCCAGCTGCTGTGTCAGATTTCAAAAAGGCTTTACGGCGAAGCATACCATGCGATTATCTGAGGACAGAGCCTTGCGTACAAAAGCATACAAAGATTTTCCAGCCAAGTAGAGGAGTCACAAAAGTAAGAAATAGCAATAAAATTAATCACTTACCTTTGATGATATTCACATGGTTGCACTAACAAGACTCCCTGTTACACAATAAATGTTTGTTTTGTTCGATAAAGTCCCTCTATGTCCCAAAAACTCTGTATTGTTGGCTCGTTTTCTTCAGTAATCCACTCAAATCAAATCAAATTTATTTATATAGCCCTTCGTACATCAGCTGATATCTCAAAGTGCTGTACAGAAACCCAGCCTAAAACCCCAAACAGCAAGCAATGCAGGTGTAGAAGCACGGTGGCTAGGAAAAACTCCCTAGAAAGGCCAAAACCTGGGAAGAAACCTAGAGAGGAACCAGGCTATGTGGGGTGGCCAGTCCTCTTCTGGCTGTGCCGGGTGGAGATTATAACAAAACATGGTCAAGATGTTCAAATGTTCATAAATGACCAGCATGGTCGAATAATAATAAGGCAGAATAGTTGAAACTGGAGCAGCAGCACAGTCAGGTGGACTGGGGACAGCAAGGAGTCACCATGTCAGGTATTCCTGGGGCATAGTCCTAGGGCTCAGGTCCTCCGAGAGAGAGAAAGAAAGAGAGAATTAGAGAGAGCATATGTGGGATGGCCAGTCCTCTTCTGGCTGTGCCGGGTGGAGATTATAACAGAACATGGCCAAGATGTTCAAATGTTCATAAATGACCAGCATGGTCGAATAATAATAAGGCAGAACAGTTGAAACTGGAGCAGCAGCACAGCCAGGTGGACTGGGGACAGCAAGGAGTCACCATGTCAGGTAGTCCTGAGGCATTGTCCTAGGGCTCAGGTCCTCCGAGAGAGAGAAAGAGAGAAGGAGAGAATTAGAGAACGCACACTTAGATTCACACAGGACACCAAATAGGACAGGAGAAGTACTCCAGATATAACAAACTGACCCTAGCCCCCCGACACATAAACTACTGCAGCATAAATACTGGAGGCTGAGACAGGAGGGGTCAGGAGACACTGTGGCCCACTCCGAGGACACCCCCGGACAGGGCCAAACAGGAAGGATATAACCCCACCCACTTTGCCAAAGCACAGCCCCCACACCACTAGAGGGATATCTTCAACCACCAACTTACCATCCAAAAGCGAAAACATCCCAAACAAGTTACGTAACCATTTATTTATTATTTTACACTTGGGGTTGCTGTACATACAATTGGTTAAAGTTAGAGTCACTGAACTTAAAGTAATCCAGGAATTTTTAAAGAAATTATAGTCGTACTTTATCAAACAAAGAGAGAGACAAAAAAGCACAAATAGAGATAAAATTAATCACTAACCTTTGATAATCTTCATCAGATGACACTCATAGGACTTCATGTTACACAATACATGTATGTTTTGTTTGATAATCTGAGTTTACATTGGCGCATTACATTCACTAGTTCCAAAAACATCCAGTGATTTTGCATACCCACATTGATTCAACAGAAATACTCATCATAAATGTAGATGATAATACAAGTTACACATGGAATTATAGATATACCTCTCCTTAATAATGCAAACGCTGTGTCAGTTTAAAAAAAAACTTTACGGAGAAATAAAACCATGCAATAATCTGAGCTCAGAATAATAGTCGCATAGCCGCCATGTTGGAGTCAACTATAACCATAAATTACATGCTAAATATTCCCTTACCTTTGATGATCTTCATCAGAAAGTCTCCCAGGAATAACAGGTCCACAATAAATGCTTGATTTGTTCGATAATGTCTATTATTTATGTCCAATTAACTACTTTTGTAAGCGCGTTTGGTACACCTATCCAAACGCTGATGCTGGTCGACAGTTTCTTCAGACATAAACGTCAAAAAGTTATATTACAGGTCGGAGAAACATTTCAAACTAACTACAGAATCAATCATTAGGATGTTAACGTATAGCTTCAATAAAGTTCCAACCAGAGAATTCCTTTGTGTCTAGAGGAGGAACGGAACACAGGAAGATATGTGCTTTGCGCGTGATGTGGAACTGGCACTCTGCCAGTAGTCTGATGCATTCTGTTCTTATTCAGCCCCACAACACAACAGAAGCCTCATTCAAAATTTTAAAGACTGCTGACATCTAGTGGAAGCCCTAGGAAGTGAATCTTCATTCATTCAATGGTTTGAAAATATACTAGCCTCAGATTTCTCACTTCCTGTTTGGATTCCTTCTCAGGTTTTTAGGTAAGTTGTCTAGGTAAGTCTATGGTTGCCTAGAGTGGTTCTCAATCAGAGGCAGGTGTTTATTGTTGTCTCTGATTGGGAACCATATTTAGGCAGCCATATTCTTTGAGTGTTTCGTGGGTGATTGTTCCTGTCTCTGTGTTTGTTTGCACCAGATAGGACTGTTTAGGTTTTTCACGTTACGTTTAGTGGTTTGTATTGTTCGTCATCATTTTTATTAAAGATGTATCGAGATAACCACGCTGAATTTTGGTCCGATCCCTGCTACACCTCCTCTTCAGAGGAAGAGGAAGAATACCTTAACACGTGTTAAATAGTGAGTAGTGTAGTTAAGATTAAGACTAAAAGTGGTAAAAGTAGTAGCCTACAATAAGGAAAAATTCCAGATAAAAATATTTAATACATTTTAAATGATGCAGAGCCAGACACACTTGTCTAAATTGATGGGTCATGTGAAAGAAATGATATAATCCCCAGCCACACAAGGTCTCTACAGAAGGTGTAAACGGTACAGCAAAATGGTTACTTGCATAGTAGCAATATCAGAAATAGATACTGTAAATTATATATTTTTTATATTGACACTATGTACAAGAACAATATCAGTGATTGATGAGGTATTTATATGCATAGAATCAGGGGTAAGATGGCGGAGCTGCAGGATAAAACATATATAAAAAATAGTAGCAGCAACATATGGCATGTGTGTTAGGAGAAAATCATGTGAAAAGAGGCACTGCAGATAGTGCTGAAGATTATTCCTTCCAAACCACGCATGGACAAGGGAATCTATATTCGGAGAGCCTGTTCCTGTCCTGCCCTTGACTTTGGTGCAGGGCATGTGATGTCCATACCCTCTTTGTCACAAAACTCCCTGATCTTCCCCAAAAGCTAAATGTGTCTAGCTGTGTTCTGTCTAGGTGGTGCTTGTACAGGCAGATCACCTACGGGAGGAAGAGTGTCAGCGTTGCGCAGCAGCTGACACCTGGTCCTGACTGAGTCCGAACACTCCTTGGTGACAACAACACCAGGCTCCAGAGCATCGAAGCTGTAAAACAGGAAATAACAAAAACATTTTAGGAGACATTACAACCTTGCACAACATCAGTTTAGACAAGAAGAATAACCTCAAAGAATGCAATGACAATGATAGTCACCTGCATTTCTGGAACTGCTTAATCTTTGGCAGCGGCCTGAAGTACGGAGTCAGATGTTGTTGCCAGCCATAGCTTTCCACTAGCACCGTACCATCCTCTAGTCCAACCATGTCACCTATGTCACAGTGCTGTCCTTCACAACACCAGCAATCTCAGAAAAAGTGTTCACTGGTTTTTCTGAAGCGCTGCTTGATGAGGCCGAAGCACTAGTTGGGGGGAAACTTTGTGTGGCCAGTGGTCAGGAAGTGAAGGTCCACACTCGGGGCGGCAGGGTAGCCTAGTGTTTAGAGCGTTGGACTAGTAACCGGACGGTTTCAAACCCCCGAGCTGACAAGGTACAAATCTGTCGTTCTGCCCCTGAACAGGCAGTTAACCCACTGTTCCTAAGCCATCATTGAAAATAAGAATTTGTTCTTAACTGACTTGCCTAGTTAAATAAAGGTAAAATAAAAATAAATAAACTGTGGTGGAGCTTGTGTGGGCTTTGTGCTTGAGATGTGGGGCAGCAATTTACACGTACCTTTGGAAAATACAGAAATAATGTGAGATCAATAAAAGTAGTGAGCAATCATGTTGGAGGTCACTTAAATAATCAAAATGTGTTGTTTATGCTTTACATACCAAGTGTTGTCATTGAGTCCTTGTAGAGACCCCACACCACCAAGTGGTTGCCCTAAGTTTGAAGATGTAATCCGGAGACAGGTGTTTTATGTAACAAATGTATGAATGTATTTATATAGCCCTTCGTACATCAGCTGATATCTCAAAGTGCTGTACAGAAACCCAGCCTAAAACCCCAAACAGCAAGCAATGCAGGTGTAGAAGCACGGTGGCTAGGAAAAACTCCCTAGAAAGGCCAAAACCTAGGAAGAAACCTAGAGAGGAACCAGGCTATGTGGGGTGGCCAGTCCTCTTCTGGCTGTGCCGGGTGGAGATTATAACAGAACATGGCCAAGATGTTCAAATGTTCATAAATGACCAGCATGGTCCAATAATAATAAGGCAGAACAGTTGAAACTGGAGCAGCAGCACGGCCAGGTGGACTGGGGACAGCAAGGAGTCATCATGTGAGGTAGTCCTGAGGCATGGTCCTAGGACTCAGGTCCTCTGAGAGAGAGAAAGAAAGAGAGAATTAGAGAGAGCACACTTAAATTCACACAGGACACCGAATAGGACAGGAGAAGTACTCCAATTGTAACAAACTGACCCTAGCCCCCTGACACATAAACTACTGCAGCATAAATACTGGAGGCTGAGACATGAGGGGTCAGGAGACACTGTGGCCCCATCCGAGGACACCCCCAGACTACACTCAATTATATGACCCACTGAAGAGATGAGTCTTCAGTAAAGACTTAAAGGTTGAGACCGAGTTTGCGTCTCTGACATGGGTAGGCAGACCGTTCCATAAAAATGGAGCTCTATAGGAGAAAGCCCTGCCTCCAGCTGTTTGCTTAGAAATTCTAGGGACAATTAGGAGGCCTGCGTCTTGTGACCGTAGCTTACGAGTAGGTATGTACGGCAGGACCAAATCGGAAAGATAGGTAGGAGCAAGCCCATGTAATGCTTTGTAGGTTAGCAGTAAAACCTTGAAATCAGCCCTTGCTTTGACAGGAAGCCAGTGTAGGGAGGCTAGCACTGGAGTAATATGATCACATTTATTGGTTCTCGTCAGGATTCTAGCAGCCGTATTTAGCACTAACTGAAGTTTATTTAGTGCTTTATCCGGGTAGCCGGAAAGTAGAGCATTGCAGTAGTCTAACCTAGAAGTGACAAAAGCATGGATTCATTTTTCTGCATCATTTTTGGACAAAGTTTCTGATTTTTGCAATGTTGTGTAGATGGAAAAAAGCTGTCGTTAAAATGGTCTTGATATGTTCTTCAAAAGAGAGATCAGGGTCCAGAGTAACGCCGAGGTCCTTCACAGTTTTATTTGAGACGACTGTACAACCATTAAGATTAATTGTCAGATTCAACAGAAGATCTCTTTGTTCCTTGGGACCTAGAACAAGCATCTCTGTTTTGTCCGAGTTTAAAAGTAGAAAGTTTGCAGCCATCCACTTCCTTATGTCTGAAACACATGCTTCTAGCGAGGGCAATTTTGGGGCTTCACCACGTTTCATTGAAATGTACAGCTGTGTGTCATCTGCATAGCAGTGAAAGTTAACATTATGTTTTCGAATGACATCCCCAAGAGGTAATATATATTGTGAAAACAATAGTGGTCCTAAAACGGAACTTTGAGTAACACCGAAATTTACAGTTGATTTGTCAGAGGACAAACCATTCACAGAGACAAACTGATATCTTTCCGACAGATAAGATCTAAACCAGGCCAGAACTTATCCGTGTAGACCAATTTGGGTTTCCAATCTCTCCAAAAGAATGTGGTGATCGATGATATCAAAAGCATCACTAAGGTCTTGGAGCACGAGGACAGATGCAGAGCCTCGGTCTGATGCCATTAAAAGGTAATTTACCACCTTCACAAGTGCAGTCTCAGTGCTATGATGGGGTCTAAAACCAGACTGAAGCATTTCGTATACATTGTTTGTCTTCAGGAAGGCAGTGAGTTGCTGCGCAACAGCCATTTCTAAAATGTTTGAGAGGAATGGAAGATTCGATATAGGCCGATAGTTTTTTATATTTTCTGGGTCAAGGTTTGGCTTTTTCAAGAGAGGCTTTATTACTGCCACTTTTAGTGAGTTTGGTACACATCCGGTGGATAGAGAGCCGTTTATTATGTTCAACATAGGAGGGCCAAGCACAGGAAGCAACTCTTTCAGTAGTTTAGTTGGAATAGGGTCCAGTATGCAGCTTGAAGGTTTAGAGGCCATTATTATTTTCATCATTGTGTCAAGAGATATAGTACTAAAACACTTGAGCGTCTCTCTTGATCCTAGGTCCTGGCAGAGTTGTGCAGACTCAGAACAGCCTACTGCGTTCTCTTTTCGACTCCCTATGCTAGCAAACCCCAGAAGTGTATTAATCTCCTTATCATACTGCTTCTACCAGACATTCCAATGATTTCAAAACTCGGTCAACTTCTTCCGTGACAACACTGTTGATCACCGTTTCTTCCCCAACACTCTCATCAGAAGACTCTACAATGTATTTTTCAATGAAAATGTTACCTAAATCAGGGATTTCCTCATGCTCAGATTCATTTTCAGAGTCAGAGAGAGTCAGCATTGCACAGTCGTCCTCCAGAAAGTAGACCATCACAACTTTTTCACTCTGACCTTTGTCAATAGTGTCTGATAAATTCAAGGCAGCAAAGTTATTGAGAGAAGTTGCAATATAGTTGCAGTTCTCCATAGCTACCATATCTTTCAAAAAAACTGCAGTAGAAAGGTTTATCTACGCACAACGAGCAGCTCATTTTAGTAACACAAGATGCTACACCGTAGACCAATCTGAAATTCCTCTCTCAGAATGTCCAGCCCACTAATTATCTCAGCCAATCATGGCTAGTGGGAAGGTCCCTCTCTTTTTCTGTCGCTAAACCAACTAGGCTCGTAATTTAACAACTTTAATCGTATTTACAGATGGCATAAAAGTTTGTTTTTAAGGCACATGAGAGTTCAAATGTTCCAGAAGGCATTCTGCACAAAAAATTGCTCTCCTGTGAAGTCGTGACTTGCGTCACATGCCTAGTTTCCTGAAACGGGTCACATATAAAAAGATTCAAATTCCTCTTCTGTAAAGTAGATGATATGTGACATATGCATAGATTCTTAAAACCGGTCACATTTCAAGATTTACAGTGCATTCGGGAAAAGTATTCAGACCCCTTGACTTTTTCCACATTTTTTAACGTTACAGCCTTATTCTAAAATGGATTAAATAGGGTTTTTTCCCTCATCAATCTACACACAATACCCCATAATGACAATGCAAAACCAGGTTTTTGAATTTTTTACAAAATAATAAAAAAATAAAGTGAAATAACATTTACATATGTATTTAGAACCTTTACTCAGTACTTTGTTATAGCAACTTTGGCAACGATATCAGCCTGGAGTCTTCTTGGGTATGACGCTACAATCTTGGCACGCCTGTATTTGGAGAGTTTCTCCCATTCTTCTCTGCAAAACCTCTCAAGCTCTGTCAGGTTGGATGGGGAGCGTCGCTGCACAGCTATTTTTAGGTCTCTCCAGTTTGATCGGTTTCAAGTCCGGGCTCTGGCTGGGCCACTCAAGGACATTCAGAGGCTTGTCTCGAGGGCACTCCTGCATTGTATTTGTTGTGTGCTTTGGGTTTTTGTCCTGTTGGAAGGGGAACCTTTGTCCCAGTCTGACATCCTGAGTGCTCTGGAGCACGTTTTCATCAAGGATCTCTCTGTACTTGGCTCCGTTCATCTTCCCTCGATCCTGACTAGTCTCCCAGTCCCTGCCTGTGAAAAACATCCCCACAGCATGATGCTGCCACCAACATGCTTCACCATAGGCAGTGGTGGAAAAAGTACCCAATTGTTGTACTTGAGTAAAATAATAGATAGCCTAATGGAAAATTACTCAAGTAAAAGTCACCCATAAAAATAGCACTTGAGTAAATATACTTTTGTATCAAAAGTACATGTAATTGCTAAAATATACTTAAGTATCAAAAGTAGAAGTAAAAGTATAAATAATTTCAAATTCCTTATTAAGCTACCCAGACGGAACCACTTTCTTGTTTTTAAAATGTAAGGATAGCCAAGGGCACACCAACACTCAGACATTATTTACAAAATATGTATTTGTGTTTAGTGAGTCTGCCAGACCAGAGGCAGTAAGGATTGTGTGTGAATCTCACAAATTTCCTGTCCTGCTAAGAATTCAAAATATATCAAGTACTTTGGGTTGTTAGGTACAATATTGTCTTTAGGAATGTAGTTAAAGTAATCAAAAAAATTAATTGTAAAGTACAGATACCCCCCAAAATACTTAAGTAGTACTTTAAAGTATTTTTTACTTAAGTACTTTACACAACTGACCGTAGGGATGGTGCCAGTTTTCCTCCATACGTGACACTTGGCATTCAGGCCAAAGAGTTCAATCTTGGTTTCATCAGTCCAGAGCATCTTCTTTCTCCTGGTCTGAGTCCTTTATGTGCCTTTTTGGCAAACTCCAAGTGGTCTGTTATGTTCCTTTTACTGAGTGGCTTCCGTCTGGCCACTCTACCGTCAAGGCCTGATTGATTGAGTGTGGCAGAGATGGTTGTCCTGCTGGAAGGTTCTCCCATCTCCACAGAGGAGCTCTGGAGCTCTTTCAGAGTGACCATTGGGTTCTTGGTCACCTCATGTCAAATCAATTTAATTTACCACAGGTGGACTCCAATCAAGTTGTAGAAACCTCTCAAGGGTGATCAATGGAAAAAAAGATCAATTTCAAGTCTCATAGCAAAAGGGTCTGAATACTTATGTAAAAAATGTATCTGTTCTTTATTTTTAATACATTTAAAAACCTGTTATCGCTTTGTCATTATGGGGTATTGTGTGTTGATTGATGAGGAAAAACATTATAATAATAAATTGTAATGTAACCAAATGTGGAAAAAGTCAAGGGGTCTGAATATTTCCGAATGCACTGTAAATGAATGTGATAAACTAATAAAATGTTATATGCTATCCTTTTTCAAGTATGCATAGAGTATAAATTGCAGTTTAAAGAATGGAAAACTAAAACATCACATTATTATCTTAATCTGTAAATAACCTTCAAGTTGAAAGCACATTAGATGAGGGTTGAGTGGTCCTCTCTGGCCTGTAAAGGTGATACCTACAGTATGTGGCTACAGTACTCTCACATAACATGCTTATCTCTGTGTTATTCCAGACAGAGAGGAAAATGAACTGAACACAACATGAGCAGCAGCTCACTCAGGCTCTGGGAATATACATCCTCATTTCAACACACATGGCCACCTCCATCCTACACACATGCACACACCACAGATATACCGCCTGTGCCTGTGTAGCATCCATTCCCTCTGAAATAATAGGGACAGCAAAGGCTGTTTATCCTACCAAAGCAATACAAGGTAAATTAAGCGAATGTCAGAGCTAAAAGTAATAGGAGTATGTGTCTTCGTCAGATTGCCTATTTTTGCACTATATCATGTGAATTAAGTTTTATTCTCTGCCCTTCAAAATCTCATTACAGTCCCCAGAAAATTCGTAGCTTTTAAACTCACTCTATTTATTAATATTTTTGTTCTTATTAATCCTTACATCTTTCTTCTGAAGGCAAAGTCAAACTGTTATTGTACAAATAGCTTTTTTCTCACCCCCATAATATTTCAAAATATGTTAAATGATTAATCTTCAACAATTCAGAATTTTTTCCTCAGGATGGCTCTAATGTCAGAGAAAACATGTTCCAAGAAGTTGCCATGTTGACATTCCAAGTTGACATTCCCATGCTGTCAGGGGCTCTGTCTGGAGACACCTGAGCAGGTCTGTATTGTTGCTGAAGCTTCAAGCTTCATGCACAGACAACGCATCCGCCCAAAACATTGTCCGCCCTTTTAATATGACGAATCTTGAGGGGAAGAGCTTGAAGGTACAGACACGACCACATCAACCTCTGGTTCGGACACTGCATCGAGTGTAAAAAGGTGAGTGGGTTGTGATTAGTATATACACAACTAGAGGCACTATACCGTACCCACATACACATCGAAGTGTTGGAGAGCCTAGATCAGGGCAAGAGCCTCCTTCTCCACCAAAGATTAGTTTAGCTGATAACTGTTGAACTTCTTGGAGAAGTATGCCACAGGACGCTCAATTTCCTGGCTACCTGACTGCAGCAGAACCAACTTGATCAACACAGTCTTCCATGCGGGGAAGTGGGTAGGAATCAGGTTGTCACACTTTTTTTTTTTCTTAACTTTTGTGCAAAACCGAAATGTTCCATCCTGCTTATGAACCAAAAGACAAGGTTCAGCAATGTCATTAACAAGCATATACTGAATCTCAGAGTTTAAATGTTTATGTTTCTCAAATGACACACAGTAAATCATTGCTGGATAGGTGGGGCATCACCAACGTCAATATCATGATTTACCAAATGGGTACGAGAAGGCGTCTGTAAAACTGATGATCAAATGAACCAGCTCGGTACTACAAGGAAGAGACAAGTGTCCCAGCAGAGTATTAAAACTACCCAAAGACTGAATTATTTAACCGTCCTTCCAGGACACCATCATCTGGGCTAAGCAGCCTCCCTTCACAACAAACTGCCACCGTGGGTGAAACATAACGACCCAATAACAACTCAGGTCTTGAACTCGTTAAAATAACAGGTTTAGTGTCCCCTGCAGGTAAAGGCAAGTCTGAGGCAATAGAGGATGGAATAGAAGGACATGCATAGTAAGGCTTCAACAAGTTCATATGACAGAGCTGTGTAGCCTTTTTCCTTTGAGGAGTTGCAACCACATAGTTCAACTCAGAAACCTGACTTACCACTGTATATGGTCCACTAAATTTAGCCTACAACAATAGGTAACAGAACCAACAATAGGTAACAGAGTGAGGACTTGGTCACCAGGACTGAACTGGTGGTGATCAGCTCGCCACTCAAACAGTCCCTTCATCTTACACTGAGAAGATGTTAACTTTTCCTTATCCATCTCCCCAGTTGCATACAGGCGTCGCCTGAAGTCATTTACATAAGATGACAGATTCCTAGGGGGCTCTGCAGCACCCTGGCCATCTCGTAAAATGGCTAGTGGACCACGTACGGTGTGCCCAAAAACTAGGTTGTTAGGGCTAAATCCTCTGCTTTCTTGTAAAATATCTTTCAAATCTCTTTAGCTGCAAGCAACAACCAAGGCAACCCCTACTCTCAGTCTCAGTCCAAGTCAGTGCAATAAGCACGCAACAATTACAAGGTCTGATGGAACCGCTCCAGGGCTCCCTGATGGCTCCCAAAATTGTGTCTGATGCAAAGTTGGCGTAACACCTGTGCGAACATGTTAAATTGGAACCTTGATCACTTTGAATAATTTTGGGTATTCCAAAAATAGAAATAAACTGAGTCAATGCCCTAACAATGTACTTGGTTGTTATTGTACAGAGAGGATATGCAGCGAATAACAGATCACTGGGCACACAACCGTCAACAGGTAAATACTCAAAAAACACCTTATAGTTGGAGACTCTTCTTTGAGTGTGGTGGAATTATTCTAATCAAAGGAGAGACTTTTAGATTTCTTCAAAACAATTTAACTTTATAATTGAATTACTGCAGTAATGGAGCTTGTCAACGACCCACCCGTCAGTGATTCGTTGAGAGCCCAACCAGCAGGACAAAGCCACAGCATTTTATAGCAAAGTCCATCCTCCTGGATTTTCATGAAAAATCACAGATGTATGGAATAGGAACTTTGTATTGTGGGCCAGACCGTGATTTCTACACGAAGAGAACAGTCTTTACAGCAGATACTAATAATTCACAGCAAACAGTATCTTTTATACGAATCCTAACCAGGTGAATATTATCCATACTGAATCTCCACCCTGGTACCTCATAGAACAGAAACATCAACTCATGCTATGGAATGCGGTCTTGTTAGGTTTATCACCCAAGGCATACATCTTCTCTCAGCATTAAGCCCCCAGAGGCCCATTCTCAGTAGAACACACACAGATGAGTGTTCTAAGAACCCCATATTCTGTTGCATAAAATAACAATTTGATGCAATTACAGTATTTTAACAATCTTGTACTTTCTGCTCTCACACGAGTCATACAAGTGTATTGAAATTACTTCAGAACTATGCACACTTTGAAGAGGTGTGTGGCCACTTGGAGACACCAGTTGGTCCTCCCACTCAAACCCTTGTCATCTTAAAACATTTTCTCTATCAACAAATGTGGGGAAAGTACAGTAAATGCAAAATGCACATCAAATCAACTGTGTAATATTTGGTTTCAGTCTTGTGTCAGGTGAACTTTGAGTGCTCACAACAAATCAAATACATTTCCCATCTTCTTACAATTGCTACGATAGTTATGCATATGCTTTTCATGTTTCTTCTGTAAGAAATATTTCAATTTAGCCATATCCATATAGGCTAATTCCCACAAGTGCTCATTTAGACTTTTCATCTAGTAGAATTCGCTGCACACTATTGAGGAAGAGAATTGTCATTTGAGAATTTCAAAATGAACAAATGGTTTGAATCAATGTAATTACACATTAGATGAACCATTCTCTGTAGGATGAGCCTAGTATGCTGATATTTGTTTGTTACTGCATTCATTTTCACTAAACATTACATTTTAAATACTGTTTAGTGTGATTAATACACAGTATGCATTTTAAGTAGGTTGCGGTTGAAACCGTAAAAAAATTGATAAATATTTTAAGCAAATATTATCTTGTCAAGTTCCTCCTCCAACCTCCCCCGATGAGTTTCATGATATCCTTCTCCCCCAAAATAATGTTAAATTATCTGAGACACAAAAAAAATTGTGAAGGCCTAATTACACATGCTGAACTATGGTTGGCAATTGATTAATTTCAAAGTGTCGGACACACAAAAAGAGGGGCTGATCTCTCACCTACTGAAGCAGGAGCCAGTACAAAGACCCAGTCTCTTTAAAAATTGGAGGCCCCTCACCCTTCAAAGTTACGATTCAAATATATTGGAAAAATGGAATGCTCATAGAATTTAAAAGGTCCTATCGGACATTATTCATCACAATCTGAAGGGATTCTTCAAAGGCAGGCATATTGGAGACATGAGTCTAGAATGTAGGGAAACCAGGTATAATCTTTATTGCAGATTTTGAGAAAAGCCATTGATACAATACCTCTAGAATGTGTTTATAGGTGCATGGATTCTTTCAAGTTTTTAGAATCTCTCATAAAATGGGTAAAAGTAATTTACAACAATCCTTTATGTAAAATAATAAATAACTGTTACTTCTCTGAGAACTTTGAATTGTCAAGCGGCGTAAAACAAGGTTGCCCTCTTTCACCATACCTATTTATTATGGCCATTGAACTGTTAGCTTTAAAAAAATGTATCTAATGATAACATTAAGGGACAAAAACATGTATGGATTAGAGGCAAATGTATCAATGTACGCTGATGATTCAAGTTCTCTCTTGAGTCCTCGATCTTCATTGGGGACCTGGGAAATTAAAAAAATGTATGGATTAGAGGCAAAAGTATCAATGTACGCAAACAAATCAAGTTCTCTCGAGTCCTTGATCTTCAACTATGAAGGGCCTCATTGAGGACCTGTATAATTTTTCCAGTTTCTCTAGACTTAAACCCAACTATCATCAGTGTACTACATTACGGACTTTAAATTGCCATGTGGTCTCCCGAATTATACGGGCAGATGGTGAAGTTGATGTGCTTGGTTTACATATCCCGGAGAAGTTTAGCAACCTTGCAACCAATAACTTTGGTAGAAAACTTAGCAAAATAGATATATAGAATCTTGAAACTGTGGAGAGAGAAACACTGAATGAGAAGATTAACCTGGTTAATTTTCTAGTGATATCGCAGTTTACTTACAGTGCATTCGGAAAGTACTCAGACCCCTTCACTTTTTCCACATTGTTACATTACAGCCTTATTTGAAAATTGGTTAGACATATGTTTTCCTCAATCTACACACAACACCCCATAATGACAAAGCATTTTTATTGCATTTTTGCAGCATTGAAAGTCCTTAAGAACACAGTGGCCTCCATCATTCTTAACTTCATATGGCTGCAGGGGCAGTATTGAGTAGCTTGGATGAAACGGTGCCCATTGTAAACGGCCAGCTCCTCAGTCTCAGTTGCTAATATATGCATATTATTATTAGAAAACACTCTAAAGTTTCCAAAACTGTCAAAATATTGTCTGTGAGTATAACAGAACTGATATTGCAGGCGAAACCCTGAGGAAAATCAAAGCAGGAAGAGGCTTCTATTTTGAAAACTCCATGTTCCATAGCCTCCCTTTGCTCCATTTAAAGGGACATGAACCAGATTCCCTTTCCTATCGCTTCCTCAAGGTGTCAACAGTCTTCAGACATAGTTTCAGGCTTTTATTTTGAAAAATTAGCCAGAACGATAACATTGCATCAAGTGGTCACATGAGTTTTGCTTGCGCAACAGAATTTGGACAGCCATTGTTTTCCCCTCTCCTACTGTGAAATACATTTGCGGTTGATATATTATCGATTATATATTATAAAAAATGTTTGACATGTTTCTGTGGACATAATGGAAACTATTTGAATTTTCATCTGCGTTGTCGTGACCGCTCTTTCCTGTGTATTTCTGAACTTAACGCGACAAACAAACGGAGGTATTCTGGATATAAAAATTATCTTTATGGAACAAACGGAACATTTGTTGTGTAACTGGGAGTCTCGTGAGTGAAAACATCTGAAGATCATCAAAGGTAAACTATTAATTTGATTGCTTTTCTGATTTTTGTGACCGAGCTACCTGATGCTAAGTGTACTTAATGTTATATTGTGCGATCGATAGACTTACACAAACGCTTGGATTGCTTTCGCTGTAAAGCATAATTTCAAAATCTGACATGGCAGGTGGATGAACAAAAGGCTACGCTGTGTTTTCCTATTTTGCCCTTGTGATTTCATGAATATAAATATTGAGAGTAATATTTATTGGATGTAGGGCTATGCTATTCAGCGGTTGTTGATGACACTTATCCCAATAGGGGGATTGCAGCCATAACAGGTTAAATGGAAGAAGTCTGGAACCACTAAGACTCTTCCTAGAGCTGCACGCCCAATTTTTCAGTTTTTGATTTGTTAAAAAAGTTTGAAATATCCAATAAATGTCGTTCCACTTCATGATTGTGTCCCACTTGTTGTTGATTCTTCACAAAAAAAATACAGTTTTATATCTTTATGTTTGAAGCCTGAAATGTGGCAAAAGGTCGCAAAGTTCAAGGGGGCCGAATACTTTCGCAAGGCACTGCATGTTTTTCCTCGCTTAGCTTTTTAAAATATTTTTCTAAACCTCAACTTCAAAATAATCTCCTGCAACCCGCCTCACCCAATGTGGTGTGGATTAAATTTTTTCTAAAGTATTTTTCTTTACCTCAATTGGAATCCCCCAACAGAAGATAGCCAGCTAACTAGCTTCTATCTAGTAGCCAGCTAACCACTGCTAGCGGTTAACAGCTACCTGTAGCTCGGAGAGCTCTCGCTAGTTTGTACAACGCGATTCAAACCAGAGCGTACTGGACCTATTTTCTCTCTGAACCTTCTCACCTGGATCATCACAATTAGCTAGCTGCAATCCGAGAGACAACTAACGTCTCTGTCCCGAAGCAAGCACCAATTAGCTTGGAGTTAGCCCATGCTAGGCCCATCTCCCAGCTAGCTGAAGAGGTCCATCAGCCACTGCTGGATCCCTTTTATTGCTGGTATGGGGTACGGAACCCCGCCGATTCTTCATGACTGCACTACCAACGTAATCTGCTCGATAGGGTTACTCAACTGGCTCCTACGTTGCGACACCTCCTGAATGTCAATCTGCTTGCCTGCTAGCCATGGCCCGCTAGCTGTCTAGAGCATATTGGACTGTTAGCTGAATAGATCCATTTGCAAATTGGACTGGACCCCTCTAATAAACAGAACCCTACTAATCCACCACGACTGGTCTATTGATGGAACCGCACGAGGAGGCTAAAACAGACTTTCCTCAGTCGCGACGTCCCTCTAAGGCCCTTCTGCTAGCTTGCTAGCCCCGGCCTGCTAGCTGTCTGAATCGCCGTGTCTCCAGCCAGCCCAACAATTCACTGGACCCTTATCATCCCTCGGCTACGCATGCCTCTCCCAAATGTCGATATGCCTTGTCCATTACTGTACTGGTTAGTGATTATTGTTTTATTTCACTGTAGAGCCTCTAGCCCTGCTCAATATGCCTTAACCAACCATTTAGTTCCACCTCCCACATATGCGATGACATCACCTGGTTAAAATGTTTCTAGAGACAATATCTCTCTCATCATCACTCAATGCCTAGGTTTACCTCCAATGTACTCACATCCTACTATACCATTGTCTGTACATTATGCCTTGAATCTATTTTAGCGCACCCAGAAACCTGCTCTTTCACTCTCTGTTCCGAACGTACTAGACGACCAGTTCTTATAGCCTTTAGCCGTACCCTTATCCTACTCCTCCTCTGTTCCTCTGATGATGTAGAGGTTAATCCAGGACCTGCAGTGCCTAGCTCCACCTCTATTCCCTAGGTGCTCTCATTTGTTGACTTCTGTAACCGTAAATGCCTTGGTTTCATGCAAGTTAACATTAGAAGCCTCCCTAAGTTTGTTATATTCACTGTTTTAGCACACTCTGCCAATTCGGATCTCTTAGCCGTGCCTGAATCCTGGCTTAGGAAGACCCTGAAAACCCTGAAATTTCCATCATTAACTATAACATTTTCCGCCAAGATAGAACTGCCAAAGGGGGCGGAGTTGCAATCTACTGCAGAGATAGCCTGCAGAGTTCTGTCTTACTATCCAGGTCTATTCACAAACAATTCGAGCTTCTACTTTAAAAAATTCACCTCTCCAGAAACAAGTCTCTCAACGTTGCCGCTTGCTAAAGACCACCCTCTGCCCCCAGCTGTATCCTGGACACCATATGTGAATTGACTGCCCCCCATCTATCTTCAGAGCTTGTGCTGCTAGGTGACCTAAACTGGGACATGCTTAACACACCGGCCATCAAACAATCTAAGCTTGATGCCCTCAATCTCACACAAATGATCAATGAACCTACCAGGTACAACCCCAAATCCATAACCACAGGCACCCTCATAGATATCATCCTAACCAACCTGCCCTCCAAATACACCTCTGCTGTTTACAACCAAGATCTGTGATCACTGCCTCATTGCCTGCATCCATAATGGGTCTGCGGTCAAACGACCACCCCTCATCACTGTCAAATGCTCCCTAAAACAGTTTAGCGAGCAGGCCTTTCTAATCGACCTGGCCGGGGTATCCTGGAAGGATATTGGCCTCATCCCGTCAGTAGAGGATGCCTGGTTGTTCTTTAAAAGTGCCTTCCTCACCATCTTAAATAAGCATGCTCTTGTGGCGTACTGCATTAACATCGAATAGCCCTCATGATATGCAACTTTTCAGGGAAGTTAGGAACCAATATACACAGGCAGTTAGGAAAACAAAGGCTACGTTGTTCAAACTGAAATGTGCATCCTGTAGCACAAACTCAAAAAAGTTATCGGACACTGTAAAGTCCATAGAGAATAAGAGCACCTCCTCCCAGCTGCCCACTGCACTGAGGCTAGGAAACACTGTCACCACCGATAAATCCACTATAATTGAGAATTTCAATAAGCATTTTTCTACGGCTGGTCATGCTTTCCACCTGGCTACCCCTAACACGGTCAACTGCCCGACACCCCTGACAGCAACTCAACCAAGCCTCCCCCATTTCTTCTTTACCCAAATCCAGATAGCTGATGTTCTGAAAGAGCTGCAAAATCTGGACCCCTACAAATCAGCCTAGGCTAGACAATCTGGACCCTCTCTTTCTAAAAGTATCTGCCGAAATTGTTGCAATCCCTATTGCTAGCCTGTTCAACTACTCTTTCGTATCGTCTGAGATTCCCAAAGATTGGAAAGCTGCCGCGATAATCCCCCTCTTCAAAAACACTCTAGTCCCAAACTGCTACAGACCTATATCTATCCTACCCTGCCTCTCTAAGGTCTTCGAAAGCCAAGTTAACAAACAGATTATCGACCATTTCGAATCCCACTGTACCTTCTCTGCTATGCAATCTGGTTTCAGAGCTGGTCATGGGTGCACCTCAGCCACGCTCAAGGTCCTAAACGATATCGATAAGAGACAGTATTGTGCAGCCGTATTCATCAACCCGGCGAAGGCTTTCGACTCTGTCAATCACCACATTCTTATCGGCAGACTAAACAGCCTTGGTTTCTCAAATGACTGCCTCACCTGGTTCACCAACTACTTCTCTGATAGAGTTCAGTGTGTCAAATCGGAGGCCCTGTTGTCCGGACCTCTGGCAGTCTCTACGGGGGTGCCATAGGGTTCAATTCTCGGGCCGACTCTTCTCTGTATACATCAATGATGTCGCGCTTAATGATGGTGATTCTCTGATCCACCTCTACGCAGACGGCACCCTTCTGCATACTTCTGGCCCTTCTTTGGACACTGTGGTAACTAACCTCCAGACGAGCATCAATGCCATACAACTCTCCTTCCGTTGCCTCCAACTGCTCTTAAATGCAAGTAAAACTAAATGCATGCTCTTCAACCGATCGCTGCCAGCACATGCCTGCCTGTCCAGCATCACTACTCTGGACGGTTCTGACTTAGAATATGTGGACAGCTACAAATATCTAGGTGTCTGGTTAGACTGTAAACTCTCCTTCCAGACTCACATTAAGCATCTCCAATCCAAAATTAAATCTAGATTCGGCTTCCTATTTCACAACAAAGCATCCTTCACTCATGCTACTAAACATACCCTCGTAAAACTGACCATCCTACCGATCCTTGACTTCGGCGATGTCATTTACAAAATAGCCTCCAACACTCAACAAATTGGATGCAGTTTATCACAGTGCCATCTGTTTAGTCACCAAAGCACCATATACTATCCACCATTGCGACCTGTACGCTCTCCTTGGCTGGCCCTCGCTTCATACTCGTCGCCAAACCCACCTGCTCCAGGTCATCTACAAGTCTCTGCTAGGTAAAGCCCCGCCTTATCTCAGCTCACTGGTCACCATAGCATCACCCACCCGTAGCATGCGCTTCAGCAGGAATATCTCACTAGTCAACCCCAAAGCCAATTCCTCCGTTGGCCGCCTTTCCTTCCAGTTCTCTGCTGCCAATGAATGGAACGACCTGCAAAAATTGCTGAAGCTGGAGACTCATATCTCCCTCACTAGCTTTAAGCACCAGCTGTCAGAGCAGTTCACAGATCACTGCACCTGTACTACTTCTGCTTTAACTTGCACATTCATCTTCTGCACATCAATCACTCCAGTGTTTAATTGGTATACTGTAATTACTTCGCCACCATGGCCTATTTATTGCCTTACCTCCCTTATCTTACCTCATTTGCACACACTGTATATAGATTTTTTCTACTGTATGTTTGTTTATTCCATGTGTAACTGTGTTGTTGTATGTGTTGAACTGCTTTGCTTTATTCTTGGCCAGGTCGCAGTTGTAAATGAGAAATTGTTCTCAACTAGCCTACCTGGTTCAATACAGGTGAAATAAATAAAAAAAAATTGCTAAAATTGATCAAATCCTGTTTTTGCTTTTTCATTATGGGGTATTGTGTGTAGATTGATGAGGATTTTTTTTTAATCCATTTTAGAATAAGGCTCTAACGTCTGAATACTTTCTGAATGCACTGCATTTATTCATGGCTCTACCAAGTCCAGGATAGTTCTTATTCAAATCATGCAGGAAAAAATAATTTATTTTCATTTGGAATGGCAAACTTGATCAAGTTAAACAAGCATATTAATAACAAATATGAGTTTGAACTGTTAAAAATAACATTTTAAGGCATTAAACTTCTCTTAATTCTAAAATGTTATCTAAATCCAAACTGGTTTTCTAGCAAGCTACTAAGAGAGGCCCATTCTATTTAAGAGTGAGATCTTTGCAGATTAAAAGTATCCTCACAATTATAACCAACTCACAATTACTTAAAGAAGAAATTAAGTAATGTCTGTCTGCCAGCCATTAAAAATCATAAATGTCTTAAATGATCAGTTTCACTTAAAGTCAAAAGATTTGACAGCAATGCCATATAAAATTCAAGTCAGTTTGGGACAGGTCCCTGATGTCCCCATACTTTGGCACAGGGTCTATGAAGTAGATACAGGATAAAACAACAATTGACACATCAGTCTGTTCGTTTCAATTTAAGCCACAGTATTATATATATAATACTTCCTACAAAAAGAATGCTCAATATATGGGGCACTGAACAATTAGCCTTGTGCAGACTCTGCCACAAGGAAACAGAATCAATAGAACATATTTTTTGGTACGTTCCATCAGTGGCTTTCTTTTAGAGTCAGGTCCATGAATAGTTGTTATGTCATCAGGGTTCAAATGGACCTGCAAACAATTGTCACGATCTTGGAAATGAGCGGACCAAGGCGCAGCATGAGTTTAGTTTTACATGTTTATTTAAGTGAAACTAACAAAACAAAATAACAAAACTTACAAAGACCGTGAGGACGTAGTGCCCAAACAAACAATCAATATCCCACAAAACATAGGTGGGGAAATAGCTACCTAAATATGATCCCCAATCAGGGGCAACGATAAATAGCTGCCTCTAATTGGGAACCACATTAGCACCAACATAGAAATAGATATACTAGATAACCCGCTAGTCACGCCCCGACCTACTACACCATAGAGAACCAAGGGCTCTCTATGGTCAGGGCGTGACAGAACCCACCCCAAAGGTGCGGACTCTGGCCGCAAAACCTGAAACCAAATGGGGAGGGTAGGGGGGGTGATTAGTGTTGGTGACGGCTATGGTGCAGGTCGTAGCCCCTGCCCAGACCCCGGATCCGGCAATGGCGCCGGGCTGAACGCCGTGCCTGGACTGGGCACCGTGCCTGGACTGGGCACCGGCACAAAGGAGGGCTCTGGCCATGGAGCAGGACTGGACACTGTGGCTGGACTAGGCATCGGTGCATAGGAATGCTCCCTCCATGGAGCAGGACTGGACACCGTTCCTGGACTGGCCATCGGTGCAGAGGAAGGCTCCTGCCCTGGAGCTGGACTGGACGCCTTGCCTGGAAGCTCCGAACCGTTGACCCTCGATGGAGGTTCCGGACCGTTGACCGTCGCTGGAGGTTCCGCACCATGGACCGTCGCTGGAGGTTCCGCACCATGGACCGTCGCTGAAGGTTCCGCACCGTGGACCACCGCCAGAGGTTCCGAACCGTGGACCGTCGCCAGAGGTTCCGGACTGTGGACCGTAGCAGGAGGTTCCGTGCGTGGAGCTGGTACAGGGGGCACCAGACTGGCGACACGCACTTCAGGGCGACTGCGGGGAGCAGGCACAGGACGTACCGGACTGTGAATGCGCACTGGAGGCCTAGTGCGTTTAGCCGGCACTGGGGGCACCGGACTGGTTACACGCACTTCAGGGCGAGTGCGGGGAGCAGGCACAGGACGTACCAGACTGGGGAGGTGCACTGGAGGCCTGGTGCGTGGCGCCGGCATAGGTGGCACCGGACTGGTGACGTGCACTTCAGGGCTAGTGCGGAGAGCTGACACAGGACGTACCGGATTGGGGGGGTGCACTGGAGGCCAGATGTGTGAAACCGATGCAGATGGCATCGGACTGGTGTCCCGCTCTTCATCACGCCTGTGCTGCAGCATTCTCATTGCTACCACATTGCTACCACCTCTCTCCGGAATCTTTCATCAAATTCTTCCTCCGACTCCCAAACAGGCTCTGGCACTCTCCGCTGCTCGACCGCCAGCTCCATGTGCCTCCCCCAAAACCCCAAAATCTTGGGGTTTCTGTGGCCGTGGGGTCTTCCATGCTTCTGTGGCCGTGGTCCCTTCCATGCTCCTTGGCGACTACCGCCAAAGAAGGGTCTCCTGTCCTTTCATGATTTCTTCCCAGGTCCAATTTATTTTTCCCATCATTGCATGCTGCTTGGTCCTTGTTTGGTGGGATATTCTGTCACAATCTTGGAAATGAGCGGACCAAGGCGCAGCGTGAGTATAGTTCCACATATTTATTTAAGTGAAACTAACAAAACAAAATAACAAAACTTACAAAGACCGTGAGGACGTAGTGCCCAAACAAACAATCAATATCCCACAAAACATAGGTGGGGAAATAGCTACCTAAATATGATCCCCAATCAGAGGCAACGTTGAATAGCTGCCTCTAATTGGGAACCACATTAGCACCAACATAGAAATAGATATACTAGATCACCCCCTAGTCACGCCCTGACCCACTACACCATAGAGAACCAAGGGCTCTCTGTGGTCAGGGCGTGACAACAATATTGTTAGGGGATCTGAAAAACTACAATCAGTCTATGGGAAAAACCATTATAGTCTTGAGTAAAGTATTTATTTTTAGTGCAATATCGGTAGATATTTTACAAATTGGGAGGTTCAGGATCCTTGTAAGACATCACAGTTACCTAGAGGGGTGTTTTGCAAAAGGATAGTAAAATTGCATTACATTGGGAAAGATGGGTTAATCTGTGGACATCGGAGGGTTGGAGTTAAGGTCCAAATGAATGGTGGATTGGCAGATTTGCTAGAAAATCCTGCACTTGTAGAAAGGGGAAATTATGAATATATGCATAATTATTTAACTACATGTACCATACTTGTGAGCGAAAATAGCTGTAAGCAGCAGTAGAAGTATTGTTGTCCATTAGTATTCTGCCTTCTCTTCTTTTAGCAAAGCACCTTTTGATTTGGCACCATCCATTGGCTGTTTTGTGTAGCCGCAGCTAGCATGTTCTGTGCTGCGCTACCTCTTTGTTGGTGGAAAAACAGGAAATAGAGAATTATGCAGTTCAGCCTCATTGTTGGAAAATGGTGATGTAATACTGCTTTTTATCTTCTGCCATCCTTGTTAAGCCTTCGTAAAGCAAAACCTGAAAGTACAAATCAACTATAATTAAGATGTTAATAATTTAGTATTGTAAGTATTTTCTGCAGGTCATGTTTTCCCTTGCTAGCCTAGCCTGCCTGTTGAGTGCTGTTTTGCAGCTCGCTTCTCTGTACATGTGATTTCTCTTCACACTTACATTAGCTTCCATGTTATTTAGATACTAATACTGTTCAGAACAATATTCAAGCAGGTTAGAGTTTCGCTGACTGTCAATTTATGGTTGCATACACCTTAAGGAGGACAGTACAGTTAGTTTACTCCAGTCAGGGAGTAATCCACTTTTTATATGAAGTGGATTAGAAATTATGCAAACAATTAAATTGATAGAACCCACAATCTATGTACAATACTAAAGCTGATCCCCCCCGTATCCCTAATTTCTCCTGTAAGTCGCTCTGAATAAGAGTGTCTGCTAAATGACAAAACTGTCAAAGTAAAATGTAGCAGGCAAGCCAGATTTCGGACATGGCCACTGTCTTCCCTCTCCTCCAAGATTTTTACCAAAAATTAGGACATGAAATGGAAAGTATGAGCTCCAGCATTCTGTGTGCACATTCTAGCAGATAGAGTGCTTACTTCCTGTCCTGGAGATACATACTATGAGAATATAATGAACCAGACAGGTTTCCATACAATTTGCATAAATCTGCATAAAACAATGTGCACATTTCCCACCAGAGATGTTTCCATTGTTCAGACTTTTTGTGGATAAAAATGCACATAAAATTACTTTTGCCGTTAAATTCCCATGTACCAAATGAAAAATACAAGTTAAATGGGTTTCCATCGCATTTTGAACTCCACTGATGGTTTTGTCACAGAAACTGTTATATAGCAAATGTGCCCACTCTATTCTTGGCACATGCGCTCTAGCCAACAGCTTGCAAATACGGTGCGGGTGGGCTACCTACAGCTTGCAGATACGGTGCGGGTGGGCTACCTACAGCTTGCAGATACGGTGCGGGTGGGCTACCTACAGCTTGCAGATACTGTGCGGGTAGGCTACCGACATTGTGAGATTATTATGGATAAGAGTAATATTCTTTTTATTTTTGTCAAATGGCCGCCAAGCATCGATCATCATGTCACCACAATAAGACTCTCAATATTTATTGGAAAGGAGCATCAAGCCCATCACCTTGCAAATTCCCCAACTTGTGACTCATCTGAGTGTTTCCATGTTTCCATCAGCATCAGGTAATTCATCTGTATGAAATGGTTGGACGGAAACGTCTATTTCCTTTATTTATGCCCTGTCTAAGCATAGTTCTACAGACCCAGCACTGACCTCCACGTCTAATTGGCATGTTTCACTCTGAAATAACTTGGGCTCATCTGAGTATTTAATTTATGGAGCATCAAATTGGAGCTTTGGAGGGTGACATATATAATGTGAATTGTTAGTGGCTGTGCTTTAGCTTGACAGACCAAGGTTACATAAACAAGGCCGTTGTTAATGTTCCAGTATATTTAGAAATTAATGGCTGTGGTGACAGTCACAGACCTCTGTAGCAGTGTTGTTGGCTACTTGTAAATAGGTACTGTTTTATACACTAAGCTAAAAAGATAATGAAAAGAAAGAAATACATTTGAAAATTGAATTCTTATTGCAGATTACTGTTGTTATCCATGTCAACCGAGTTAACATGTTACACTTTGTAGTCTAACAAGCAATATTCAGGGGTGTGCATCAACACCAACTCTATGCCTGCTCATCTGAGACATCAAACTTCTCCTCCTGATGCTAGGTGAGGAGGGTGTGGAGTGAGTGAGGGGAATTTGGGGGATGAGGTGTGGAGACTTGACTGTGAGTGAGGTAGGGTGATGGGGATGACAGGTGGGATTTGGGGGAGTAAGATCAGGGAGCATGTGGCAAATTATCACATCACAAGACCACTGGATCGTATCACTCTGGAGCCAGGGCCCAGGGTCTTGACCTATCAAATCAAATGTTATTAGTCACATGCGCCGAATACAACAGTGAAATGCTTACTTAGGAGCCCCAAACCAAAAATGCAGTTAAAAAATATAAAATAAAATACAGACAAGAATAAGAAATAAAAGTAACAAGTTATTAAAGATCAGCAGTAAAATAAAAATAGCAAGACTATATACGGGGGGTACCGGTACAGAGTCGGGGGCACATTGACTCTATGCATAGATGATAACAACAAAGTGTTGCAGCGGTGTACAAGGGGGGGGGGGGGGGGGGGGTGCAAATTGTCTGGGTAGCCATTTGACTAGTTGTTCAGGAGCCTTATGGCTTGGGGTAGAAGCTGTTTAGAAGCATCTTGGGCCTAGACTTGGCGTTCTGGTACCGCTTGCCGTGTGGCTGGAGTCTTTGACAATTTTCAGGGCCTTCCTCTGACACCGCCTGGTATGGAGTTCCTGGATGGCAGGGAGCTTGGCCCCAGTGACGTACTGGGCCGTTCGCACTACCCTCTGTAGTGCCTTGCGGTCGGAGGGCGAGCAGTTGCCATACCAGGCAGTGACGCAACCTGTCAGGATGCTCTCGATGGTGCAGCTGTAAACCTTTTTGAGGATCTGAGGACCCATTCCAAATCTTTCCTGAGGGGGAATAGGTTTTGTCGTGACCTCTTCACGACTGTCTTGGTGTGTTTGGATCATGTTAGTTTGTTGGTGATGTGGACACCAAGGAACTTGAAGCTCTCAACCTGCTCCACTGCAGCCCCGTCGATGAGAATGGGGGCGCGCTCGGTCCTCTTTTTCCTGTAGTCCACCTATGTCTTGATCATGTTGAGGGAGAGGTTCTTTTCCTGGCAACACACGGCCAGGTCTATGACCTCCTCCCTATAGGCGGTCTTGTCATTGTCGGTGATCAGGCCAACAACTGTTGTGTCATCGGAAAACATAATGATGGTGTTGGAGTTGTGCCTGGCCATGCAGTCATGAGTGAACAGGGAGTACAGGAGGGGGCTGAGCATGCACCCCTGAGGGGCCCCTGTGTTGAGGATCAGCGTGGCGGATGTGTTGTTACCTACACTAGCCACCTGGGAGCGGACTGTGAGGAAGTCCAGGATCCAGTTGCAGAGGGAGGAGTTTAATCCCAGGGTCCTTATCTTATTGATGAGTTGTGAGGGCACTTTGGTGTTGAACGCAGAGCTATAGTCAATGAATAGCATTCTCACATAGGTGTTCCTTTTGTCCAGTTGGAAAAGGGAGTGTGGAGTGCAATAGAGATGGCATCATCTGTGGATCTGTTGGGGTGGTATGCAAATTGGAGTGGGTCTAGGGTTTCTGGGATAATGTTATTGATGTGAGCCATGACCAGCCTTTCAAAACACTTCATGGCTACGCACGTGAGTGCTAAGGGTTATTTAGGCAGGTTACCTTCGTGTTCTTGGGCACAGGCACTATGGTGGTCTGCTTAAAACGTGTTGGAATTACAGACTCGGACAGGGAGAGGTTGAAAATGTCAATGAAGACACTTGCCAGTTGGTCAGATGCTCACAGTACACGTCCTGGTTATCCGTCTGGCCCTGCGGCCTTGTGATTGTTGACCTGTTTAAAGGTCTTACTCACATCGCCAGCAGAGAGTGTGATCACACAGTCTTCTGGAACAGCTGGAGCTCTCATGCATGTTCAGTGCCATTTGCCTCGAAGTGAGAATAGAAGTAGTTTCGCTCGTCTGGTAGGCTTGTGTCACTGGGCAGCTCTCGGCTGTGCTTCCCTTTGTAGTCTGTGATGGTTTGCAAGCCCTGCCACATCCAACGAGCATCAGAGCCGGTGTAGTACGGTTTGATCTAAGTCCTGTATTGATGCTTTGCCTGTTTGATGGTTCGTCGAAGGGCATAGCAGGATTTCTTATAATCCTCCGGGTTAGAGTCTCACTCTTTGAAAGAGTACCGTCACTGTGGGGACGACGTCATCGATGCACTTATTGAGGAAGCCAATGACTGATGTGGTGTACTCCTCAATACCATTGGAGGAATCCAAGAACATATTCCAGTCATGCTAGTAAAGCAGTCCTGTAGCGCAGCATCTGCTTCATCTGACCCCATTTTTATTAATCTAGTCACTGATGCTTCCTGCTTTAATTTTTGCTTGTAAGCAGTAATCAGGAGGATAGAATTATGGTCAGATTTTCCAAATGGAGGGTGAGGGAGAGCTTTGTATGCATGTCTCTGTGTGTGGAGTATAGGTGGTTCAGAGTCTTTTCCCTCTGGTTGCACATTTAACATGCTGATAGAAATTTGGTAAAACAGATTTAAGTTTCCCTGCATTAAAGTCCCCGGCTACTAGGAGCGCCGCCTCTGGGTGAGCATTTTCTTGTTTGCTAATGGCGGAATACAGCTCATTCAATGCTGTCTTAGTGCCAGCCTCTGACTGAGTTGGTATGTAAACAGCTACGAAAAATACAGATGAAAACTCTCTCGGTAGATAGTGTGGTCTACAGCTTATCATGAGATACTCTACCTCAGGCGAGCAATAGCTCGAGACTTCCTAAGATATCGTGCACCAGCTGTTGTTTACAAAAATACATAGCGTATAACCAGCCAGCTGTATGTTGGTAATATATTACAGTTCTGAATGTCCCATTGGTAGTTTAATCTTACGCGTTGGTCATCAATTTTATTCTCCAAAGATTGCACGTTTGCTAGCAGAATGGAAGGAAGTGGGGGTTTATTCGATCGCCTACAAATTCTCAGAAAGCAGCCCGCCCTCTGGCCTCTTTTTCTCCACCTCCACTTCAAGCAAATCACGGGGATCTGGGCCTGTTCCCGAGAACACAGTATATCGTTCATGTTGGGCTCGTCAGACTCGTTAAAGGACAAAAAGTATTCTGCCAGTCCGTGGTGAGTAACTGCAGTCCTGATGTCCAGAAGTTATTTTTGGTCATAAGAGACGGAAGTGGTAACATTATGTACAAAATAAGTGTTTTAGAAAAGTTACAAAAAATGCAAATAAACGAACAAATAAACACAATCGGTCGGGGACACGTAAAACATCTGCCTTCTTCTCCGGCGCCATTATTTCAGATCAAAACAGATTTATTTTATTTAACTAGGCAAGTCAGTTAAGAACAAATTCAAATTTACAATGACGGCCTACACCGGCCAAACCTTAACCCGGAAGACTCAGGACAAATTGCGTGCTGCCCTATGGGACTCCCAATCACAACCGGTTGTGACACAGCCTGGATTCGAACCAAGGTCTGTAGTGACGCCTCTAGCACTGAGATGCAGTGCGTTAGACCGCTGTGCCTCTCAGGAGCCCTGATGTGTTGCAGAGGAGAAATGTTATGCTAAAACACAAACGTTCTCCCTGGTGGGCTCTGCCCATTTGGGATGGAATACAATTGAACGTGCCATAGGAATATTTACACTGTATCGTTATTTAAACTTTACACTGACAAATGTATTCTATAAACTGGAAACATGAGGGTCTACCTGTCAGCAGAAGTATAGATTTGAACAGTCCAAAAAACACTGCGATATACTGTAAAACTTCAATTAATAGCCTTGGCGTTTATTTGCTTCAGTCACTTAACATAACAGGCGCTTATTAGAGACAGGCTTCTATTTGACCCAGGCATCTATTTCCTTAAATGCACACAGCTTTTTCTAATTTGCGTAGGTATTTGTTTAATTCCAGCATTTTAATACATTTCCTGCACAGTGTTCACATTTACATACCGTGTCACGTTTCTTTTGTCTTAGTATGCCATTATAAAAAAGTTACCTTTTCAGAATAATTATTCTCCTCTTTGAGTGTGCATTTTGTCAGTTCTTACCTTCCCCACTAGAGGGTTATTGGCCAATGTATGGATGTCTCTACTCCCAAAGTTGTTGACTTGTTGTGCTTGCAAGTTAGCTAGCAGCAGTTCTCAGCTGTTCTCAGTTTTTTACTGGTAATAAAAACAGATTGCAATAATTTTCTTGAGTCATTACTCAATTATTTAATGTAACAAATCAAACATTAAACCTAGTAAAAAATTAATGATAATTCATAGTAACCTGTAAACAATTCATTTAGACCTGGCTATTATTTGAAACAGGTGTTTATTTTCTGACGTGTGCTGTTGCCGGTTCTGGTGCCGTTCAGGCAATTTAAAGTCTTGACTGGAGGACTTATTTGTAGAGGAATGTAACAGTTTTTATGGGTGATTTGTGATATTGTCTTTGTGCTTACCCTGACTATGTTTTTGCATTTTAATCTGTGCTTATATACAGTAACAGTCAAAAGTTTGGACACACCTACTCATTCCAGGGTTTTTCTTTGCTTTCACTACTTTCTACTTCATTGTTGAATAATAGTGAGGACATACAAACTATGAAATAACACATATGGAATCATGTAGTAACCAAAAAAGTGTTAAACTAAAACTGTATTTTATATTTAAGATTCTTCAAAGTAGCCACCCTTTGTGTTGATGAAAGCTTTGCACACTCTTGGCATTCTCTCAACTAGATTCATGAGGTATTCACCTGGAATGCATTTAAATTAACAGGTGTGCCTTGTTAAAAGTTCATTTGTGGAATTTATTTCTTTCTTAATGTGTTTGAGCCAATCAGTTGTGTTGTGACAAGGTATGTGTGGTATACAGAAGATAGCCCTATTGGGTAAAATACCAAGTATATTGAAGCATATTATGGCATGAACAACTCAAGTAAAAAAACAAGAGTACATTTCTTTAAGACATGAATTTCAGTCAATCCGGAAAATATCATTAACTTTGTTTCTTTAACTGCAGTTGCAAAAACCATCAAGCGCTATGATGAAACAGGCTCTCATGAGGACCGCCACAGGAAAGGAAGACCCAAAGTTACCTCTGCAGCAGAGGGTAAGTTCATTAGAGTTACCAGCCTCAGAAATTGCAGCCCAAATAAAAGCTTCACAGAATTCAAGTAACAGACACCTCTCAACATCAACTGTTCAGAGGAGAATCAGGCCTTCGTGGTTGAATTGCTGCAAAGAAACCACTACTAAAGGACACCAATAATAAGAAGAGACTTCCTTGGGCCAAGAAGCATGAGCAATGAACATTAGACTGGTGGAAATCTGTATTTTGGTCGGATGAGTCCAAATTTGAGATTTTTGGTTCCAACAGCCATGTCTTTGTGAGACGCAGTGTAGCTTAACGGATGATCTCTCTATGTGTGGTTCCTATCGTGATGCATGGAGGTGGTGGTGTGGGGGTGCTTTGCTGGTGACACGGTCTGTCATTTGTTAAGAATTCAAGTCACACTAAACCAGCATGGCTACCACAGCATTCTGCAGCGATACACCATCACATCTAGTTTGCGCCTAGTGGGACTACCAATTTCTTTCAACAGGACAATGACCCAAAACACACTTCCAGGCTGTGTAAAGGCTATTTGACCAAAGAGAGTGATGGAGTGTTGCATTAGATGACCTGGCATCCACAATCACCCGACCTCAACCCAATTAAGATGGTTTGGGATGAGTTGGACCGTAGAGTGAAGGAAAAGCAGCCAACAAGTGCTCAGCATATGTGGAAATCCTTCAAGACATGGAAAAGCATTCCTCATGAAGCTGGTTGAAAGAAAGCCAAGAGTGTTCAAAGCTGTCAAGGCAAAGGGTGGCTACTTTGAAAAATCTAAAATGTAAAATATATTTTGATTTGTTTAACACTTTTTTGATTACTTCATGATTCCATATGTGTTATTTCATAGTTTTGATGTCTTCACTATTCTACATTGTAGAAAATAGTAAAAAAAATAAAGAAAATTGCTTGAATGAGTAGGTGTGTCCAAACGTTTGACTGGTACTGATAGATTGTGCAAGTTCTCCCACTTAAAAAGATGAGAGAGGCCTGTAATTTTCATCATAGGTACACTTCAACTATGACAGACAAAACTATGAGAAAAAAAAATCCAGAAAATCACATTGTAGGATTTTTTATTAATTCATTTGCAAATTATGGTGGAAAATAAGTATTTGGTCAATAACAAAAGTTTCTCAATACTTTGTTATATAGCCTTTGTTGGCAATGACAGAGGTCAAACGTTTTCTGTAAGTCTTCACGAGGTTTTCACACACTGTTGCTGGTATTTTGGCCCATTCCTCCATGCAGATCTCTTCTAGAGCAGTGATGTTTTGGGGCAGTTGCTGGGCAACACGGACTTTCAACACCCTCCAAAGATTTTCTATGGGGTTGAGATCTGGAGACTGGCTAGGCCACTCCAGGACCTTGAAATGTTTCTTACGAAGCCACTCCTTCGTTGCCCGGGCGGTGTGTTTGGGATCATTGTCATGCTGGAAGACCCAGCCACGTTTCATCTTCAATGCTGATGGAAGAAGGTTTTCACTCAAAATCTCACGATACATGGCCCCCATTCATTCTTTCCTTTATACGGATCAGTCGTCCTGGTCCCTTTGCAGAAAAACAGCCCCAAAGCATGATGTTTCCACCCCCATGCTTCACAGTAGGTATGGATGCAACTCATCATTCTTTGTCCTCCAAACACAACGAGTTGAGTTTTTACCAAAAAGTTATATTTTGGTTTCATCTGGCCACATGACATTCTCCCAATCTTCTTCTGGATCATCCAAATGCTCTCTATTAAACTTCAGACGGGCCTGGACATGTACTGACTTAAGCAGGGGGACACGTCTGGCACTGCAGGATTTGAGTCCCTGGCAGCGTAGTGTGTTACTGATGGTAGGCTTTGTTACTTTTGTCCCAGCTCTCTGCAGGTCATTCACTTGTGATCATTTTGACCCCACGGGGTGAGATCTCGCGTGGAGCCCCAGATCGAGGGAGATTATCAGTGGTCTTGTATGTCTTCCATTTCCTAATAATTGCTCCCACAGTTGATTTCTTCAAACCAAGCTGCTTACCTATTGCAGATTCAGTCTTCCCAGCCTGGTGCAGGTCTACAATTTTGTTTCTGGTTTCCTTTGACAGCTCTTTGGTCTTGGCCATAGTGGAGTTTGGAGTGTGACTGTTTGAGGTTGTGGACATGTGTCTTTTATACTGATAACAAGTTCAAACAGGTGCCATTAATACAGGTAACGAGTGGAGGACAGAGGAGCCTCTTAAAGAAGAAGTTACAGTCTGTGAGAGCCAGAAATCTTGCTTGTTTGTAGGTGACCAAATACTTATTTTCCACCATCATTTGCAAATAAATTCATTAAAAATCCTACAATGTGATTTTCTGGATAATTTTTCTTATTTTGTCTGTCATAGTTGAAGTATATCTATGATGATAAATTACAGGCCTCTCATCTTTTTAAGTGGGAGAACTTGCACAATTGGTGGCTGACTAAATACTTTTTTGCCCCAGTGTGTGTGTGTGTGTGTGTGTGTGTATATATATATATATATATACACACATACATACATACACACACACACACACACACACACACACACAGAGAGAGAGATAATCATAGAGAATTATATATATAAATATATATATATATATATATACTGTAAATAAAATAATAATAATAACGTTTTGTATAATGTGTATAATTATACACATTTGGAAAAGAGACCTAGGTCTCAATATGCCTTCCCTGTCAAAATAAAGGTTAAATGAAACATGACAAAGGGTATATAGTCGGCTATTTGAGCCTGAGTTTAATTGCCTTTACAATGAATCCTTCCTTTTCACCTACATCCTAGCATTTTTTATTCTAAGAGCTGTCTGAGCCTAACTTCTCTCCTGCCTGGTCATGTTAAGCCTTTGTAAATAGGGTATGGTGCAGAATTCTGCTTTCTGAACTGCATGATAGGCTTGAGTAAGCCTCTACCTACAGCTCCCACAGGGCCGAGCCTGGAAGTGGCCTCGTCATTTCATTCCAGGCACACAAAGCAATCCCTAATATCTGAGACCGTATAACCTCGAGCAGGAAGGGAATCAGTCATGGTGTCCACAGAATCCATTAACTGCCACACCACTTGAATGTTATCAGAATGCATCTGGTAGTATTCCGTGTCGGTTGGTTCCTTCTAAGCGCACTCCCCACACACATTAAATCAATATGGGCCAGGTAGCTAGTGTAGGGAAGGTGTATCAGCAATGGACTGTCACTAATAGGATTTTGTCATGATGTATATGTGTAGGTGTGTATTTTTCCTATAGATCAATAATAATTAGATCTCTATAGTACAATGCATCTCCATGCACACTGAAGCAATTCCATATGCAGTAAAGCTGGAGAGAAATGCTTGAAATTCACAGTAAAACGGCTGGGTGCATAAAATGTCCTCTAAGGATCAGACCCTTTTTTCAATTTTCGCCAACAATGAGATGCCCAAATCTAACTGCCAGGACAAGCAAGGATATGCAATTTAGATTGTGGCCACTAGAGGGAAGAAGTGCATGTGCAAAGTTTTAGACTGATCCAATGAACCATTGTATTTATTTAAAACATGTACCAAGACTGCCCAAATGTGCCTAATTGGTTTATTAATACATTTTCAAGTTCATAATTGGGCACTCTCCCCAAACAATAGCATGGTATTATTTCACTGTAATTGCTACTGTAAATTGGACAGTGCAGTTAGATTAACAAGAATTTAAGCTTTCTGCCCAAATCAGATATGTCTATGTCCTGGGAAATGTTTTTGTTACTTCCAACCTCATGCTAATCACGTTAGCCTACGTTAGCTCAACTGTCCCACGGGGGGGGACTGATACCGGGGGGGGGGGGGGACTGATACCGTAGAGGTTAACAATGATGATGCCACTGGTTTAATTGGTCTTTTTGGTTATGTGTGGTCCCCTGGGATCCCAGTCCCAACGTGTTTGTCAATTTAATTTACTTCCAGGGAAGTGCCAGTGATGTGCTGTTCAAGATTAGGGAGGACCATTTTTATGGGCATGGGTTTATTTCTATTACAGCATATATGGATGACTGTCATTCATATTCCATTCACCCAGTTCAATGTAACATTGATAGTTTAAGGCTACTTCATGATACTCAAATTTGCTTTATACCCATCATGAGGTTGCTACAACCTAGCCTACAAATTAAACTTTACAAAGTAGGTGCACAGGTTTAGAGACCAATTGGAGTAAATGAGGTGACAGTGACACATTCAATAGCGCCACGCACACTCTTGCCTGTTTCTAGCTAGGGTGTAATCATTAGTCCAAACAGTGCATTAGACCATTCTGTTCAGCAACAAAAAAACATTTTCTATTGAAAACATTTAGTTAGGTCCCTCCCTGTTTCCAAAACTGAAAACTTACCTTGACTTGGAAGAGTTGCAATATTGGATAGCCTTAGCCAGATAGCTAACACAAATAGCATTCCTCTGAGTCAGCTGCATTAGCTAAGTAAATGAAAGGCAATCTAAGAAGAAGAAAAAACTGCAAACTACTCACCACACTTTATGCACTGCAGTTCATACTAGTTAATACTGCAAGAGCTCTGATACGTTTGATAGGTTGGAGGATGTCATCCGGAAATCGTCATAATTATTGTGTAAGTCTATGGAAGTGGGTGAGAACCATGAGCCTCCTAGGTTTTTTATTGAAGTCAATGTACCCAGAGGAGGACGGAAAATAGCTTACCTCCGGCTACACCATGGTGCTACCCTAGAGGGTGCTGTCGAAACTAAAGTAGACTGTCATTGCAAAACAGTGTGTTTTAATCAGTTACTTGGTGATGTGAATATATTTTGCATAGTTTAATCTAAAAAGGATAACTTTTTAAATCTTTCACCATTTTTTTTCTTCTCAGAAATTCACTGAGTTGGATGGTCTTCCCCTTTGTGCTCTGAGGAGCTGCCACTATTCCACGATCAGGAAAGTTAACGTGACTTCAACACCCCGGCCCAGCCGATGACACAGCCAATGTATCTTTGTGCATCCCAAATAGCATCCTATTCCCTAAAGACCTATGGGCCCTGGTCAAAAGTAGTTCACTACATTGGTAATGGGGTGCCATTTGGGGTGCATCCACTGTCTCTAACCCTTACAGCTGATCTGACAAATCTGACATGCATTCGTTTAATAGCTGCCTCTCTAATCAGTGGTACAGCCAATGGGTCTTGGCGCAAACACACAGGTTGGACGGCTTTCAATGAGAACAATTAATTTCACTCTGTTAACTGTTAGAGGAATAGAGGCCAACAGACCAGTGGTCAATCTCTCCATCTCTTCTAGTCAACTGGCTTGAGCAAACTGATTGCTCAGGGCACCCAAAGGCTGATAGATATGAAAGATTACTGTAGGTGACAGATCACCTTCCAAGATTCCCTAAGTGAAACATTTATTCAAACAACTTGCTGTGTATCTCTGCTCACATATTACTCAAAAGTGGACATACGCTGTATTTAGAGGCTCTCTGTGCTGTCTGCAAATACAGAAAACCATCCTGTGTAATATCAACTCAAAAGGCACAAGTCCTAGGGGAGACTCGGGATGAAAGTGACAGTTAAAAAGTTTTCCATAATTACTTAGAGATCGATAGAGCTAGAGATACCATGATTTATGACAAACAACTTGTATACATTGTCTTCAGAAAGTATTCACACATCTGGACTTTTTCCACATCTTCTTGTGTTACAGCCTAAATTATACATTTATTAAAAGTTAAAGTTAAGCTGAAATGTATTGAGTCATCAAGTATTCAACCCCTTTGTTATGTCAAGCCTAAATAAGTTCAGGAGTAAAAAATGTACTTAACAAGTCATATACTAAGTTGCATGGACTCACTGTGTGCAATAATAGAGTTAGAAAATATATATTTTAATGACTACCTTATCTCTGTACCCCACACATACAGATAGTTGTAAGGTTCCTCAGTTGAGCAGTACAGTTCAAACACAGATTCAACCACAAAGAGCAGGGAAGTTTTCCAATGCCTCGTAAAGAAGGGCAACTATTGGTAGATAGGTAAAAAAAAAAGCAGACATTAAATATCCCTTTGAGCATGGTGAAGTTATTAATTGGATGGTATATGAATACACCCAGTCTCTACGAAGTCTCTAACTTAGTTGCCGGAGAGGAAGGAAACTGCTCAGGGATTTCAACATAAGGCCAATGGTGACTTTAAAACAGTTTCAGAGTTGAATGGCTGTGAAAACTGAGGGTGGATCAACAACATTGTAGTTTCTCCACAATATTAACACAGTTGACAGAGTAAAAAGAAAGAAGTCTGTATTAAAAATATTCCAAAACATACATCCTGTTTGCAACAAGGCACTAATGTAATAGTGTAACAAATTTGACAAGCAATTAACTTTTTGTCCTGAATACAAGGTATGTTATGTTTGGGACAAATACAATACAACACAAACTGAGTACCAATTCTAAATATTTTCAAGCATAGTGGTGGCTGCATCATGTTAAGGGTATGCTTGTAATTGTTAAGGACTGGAATGGAGCTAAGCTCAGGCAAATCCTACAGGAAAACCTGGTTCAGTCTGGTTTCCACCAGACACTGGGTGATGAATTTCTCTTTCAGTAGGACAATAACCTAAAATAAAATTGAATGCTCCTGAGTGGCCTAGTTACAGTTTTGAATTAAATTGGCAAAGAAATATATGGCAAGACTTAATTGGCTGTCTTGCAATGATCAACAACTAACTTGACTGAGTTTTAAAAAGTTTTAAAAGAATAATGTGTGCATATTGTACAAGCTAGGTGTGCAAAGCTCTTAGAGACTTACCCAGAAATACTCAATCACTGCCAGAGATCATTCTAACGTGTATTGGCTCAGGGGTGTGAATACTTGTGTAAATGAGATACTTCTGTTTTTCATTTTCAATAAATTTGCAAAACAATTCTTGAAATGTTTTCACTTCGTCATTATGGGGTATTGTTTGTAGATGAGAGGGGAAATCAATTTTGTATTCAGGCTGTAACAACAAAATGTGGAATAAGTCAAGGGGTATGGACCTATTGCAACGTTACTTTTGTACCTACCGATATCAGTCTTATCTCCTGTTTCTGGTTTATAACTTTCAACAAATGTACTGTCAGCCATACTGCGCAACCACAATATTTTGCCTTAAAATATTAATCAGACTCAAATGGATCACATAATATCTATATTAAGCATACTTTTCGCAACTCACTTAAATGGAAATGTAGTAGATGTTTTTCACAATTTTCAATGACTATTCATGCTTAACCCTACCAATCAGCTGCGCTTCAGCTGTCCTTGTCATGTGCACGCACTCCTTGTCTTTTGATAGAATAAACGTTTACATTTTTTTCAGAAACAGTAAACTCATCATACTTATCACATTTCAATGGCTTGACACAAGGTAATTGACCCCCAGAATCATGAAGATATTTATTTTTAACCACTAACCTGTCGATAAAAGCATATATGAGAACCATCAACTTAATTGATTAAGGCATAATAATAATAATGTCGTACAGTATATAATGTTATTTTGCTAACATTCTAAAAGCAATATGAACTGGAGGACACAATGGCCTATGATTAAACTGTATTTTATTTATTTAACATTTATTTAGTTAACATCTCTCCTTTTAACTAACACCAAGACTACCTAGCATGATACTTGAAACCTATGCTGTCATTTAGTCACTAGATGGATTAATAAGAAAATTACATGTTTGGAACATTAAACAACTAATCACAACTCTACAACCAAAATACAAAACCCCTTTTTGTTGATAACTCTAGGAAACATGGTTGATCTGGACTGTTTTTTATAGGGAGCTCATCCTCTGCATTAGGAATGTGCTGACTTCACTACATCTTTGTAGCTTCTGTCTTATCTAAGAAAATGGGCATGTTATTTTCACCCTGCGTTACTTTCATCCTGGCTGTCCCCTACTAGATGTATAGTCATTTGTATTTATAGTAGGTTTGGAGCTGTACTGTATGTCTAGCTTCGGCGGTAGATGAAAGGTTTGGTTGAAATACAATAACAAGAAGAAGTAGAAGTAATGAATATGGGCAGTTTCATGAGAGCCCTTGCCATTTCAAGCACTCTAATAACAATAACGTTTATGATGTACAATTTCATCTGTGCCTTGCTATTATTGTAAGCACACTACTGAATACATCAACAAATGGACAACCACAAATTGTGATGCTTTGTATTCTGGTTATTGTATTTATCCATGACTCAAATGCCAGAGTATTGATCTGGACTGAAGAGGCATAACAAAGCCTGGGAGGCCAGGGGATAGTGACTCATTAGCTCTCTCCTCCACAGAGAGGAGCACACTGATAAACCTGCCTCAGAGGAAGAAGAGAACCGTGGGCATTTCTCATCCTCTGGCCCATTTGAGCAAGGTGGCCATCACCTGTGCCAGAACACTGGGCCGGAGGGAGGAGGGTTGTGAGGAGGAGGAGATGGAGGGAGGTATGGGGCGGGTGGACAGGCTTGGCTGTGGTCAATGTTATATCTGCTGCGGAATGATGAACAGCCTGGGATATCCTCCATTCATCATGGGCCTGTCTCAATCCAGCCTACTGGGGCCTCCACATTATGTCAATGTCGCATGCTGGACCGCCCCATGCATCAAAACATTTTAATACAGCTCAGCTCTATGCTCCCTCTGCTCAGCTCCATGCACTCCCTTGTGTTCATGGCAGGGAGGGTGGCTGAATTGTTTACTTCCTGGTTTTATCAACGACAGGCGGTGAAAACCGTGACTTGGCGTGAACATTCATCTTTCAACTCTGCTGCATTTTATACAAATTGTACAAACATTCATTAAAAAACATTACCGACACACAAAAAACTGGCTCCATAATTTCAGGAGGTGTAGGGAAGAACATTTGCTGTTACCTCTAAAGAAAAGCTGAGTCGAAACTAATGCCTGTACAGACTTGTAGCTGATGGAGGGTGAAGGAGTGAGGAAACAGACTGCATCATGGCATCATATGGCAGGTAGAGAAACATCAGGACACATTCCAAATTATTCTTAACAGGTTCCATGATGAAAACGTGTCATTAAACAACATTGGAAAGTACCACTCTACTTCAATAAAAATTAGAAACAAAAATACTAAAGAGAGCAGTTTAAAGAGGCAGGTAGAAACCTCTCTCCTCATGAAAAACACAATAAGACAAAATGGCTTGTACTGGCTCCAGTCCAGGAGAAAAACTATTCTCCAATGTGATCTGGCCAGCTTCTACCTTGAAAATAAATGCTCTTTCTGTGTCAGCAATACAAATGAAATGGGATCAGGCTTTTTTCGACTCTCCAAGCTTGGGGCAAGGATACTCCTTGTTCAAGAGATGTAAAGACCGAGAGCACCCTGCTGAGCCTAATATCTGGATACACTCAACTATAATTGAGGCAGCCTGATGCCATTGACACAATCATCCCTTCTCTGGGGCATTGGACTATGCTCAAATGTGACCTCCAATGTTATGGTCAGAAATCTCACTCCCACTGCATGTAGAGGGAAAAAAATGCTAAAACTCTGTCATTCATTTGTGTCCTTTGTCGCATTGTGCATCAGCATGCCCTAAGGACCTCTGTGTTCTGGTGATAGCACCATGACAATGGTAATTATAGGGCTGCCTGGATGCTGACATTCTGTTGAAACATTACAGGTGTAAAGCTGATCAGCTAAACTGCCAACTCTACTGTAGACTCCTCCTGCTCTCTGCTGCTCTGTCGTGTTTATACTGTATGAAACCCTTCAACGCTGGGAACGGCAGAATAAAAGGGACTACAAGACAAATCCCTCAAGGTGAACATACAAATTAATTTTACCTGACTGTGAAATGTCAATGATGTATTTCTACATGATATCAAGATTATCAACTAACAGGTTCTCAGATTTGGCTGCAGGAAGTCCTTCTTCCCCAGGGGCTACATAACGCAATCCTCTGTTCCTCCACTCCCAAGGTCAGTATTGTAAATTACAATCTGTTCACAACAATCTGTTCACACCAGTGATAAATATCAATGGTGGAGAGGCAAGGGAGGTTGTCAAAGAGAAGATGTGAGACGCAGCCTCAGACTTCTCAAATCAGCTGAGCTGAGGAGTCCCAGCAGTCAAAAGAGACTTGACTGAGGAGGTCTGTCATGGGTAAATCTCATCCACTAAATCAAACAGACTAAAAATAACATGTCTTTCTTGAGCAACACCTCCTCCTCCATGCTTTACAGTGGGAAATACACATGCGGAGATCATCCGTTCACCCACACCGCGTCTCACAAAGACACGGCGGTTGGAACCAAAAATCTCCAATTTGGAGTCCAGACCAAAGGACAAATCTCCACCGCTGTTTCTTGGCCAAAGGAGGTCTCTTCTTATTATTGGTGTCCTTTAGTAGTGGTTTATTTAAAGCAAATTCAACCATGAAGGCTTGTTTCACATAGTCTCCTCTGAACAGTTGATGTTGTGAAGTGTCTGTTACTTGTGAAGTGTCTGTTACTTGTGAACTCTGTGAAGCATTTATTTGGGCTGCAATTTCTGAGGCTGGTAACTCTAATGAACATATCCTCTGCAGGATATGAGGTAACTCTGGGTTTTCCATTCCTGTGGCAGTCCTCATGAGAGCCAGTTTCATCATAACGCTTGATGGTTTTTGCAACCGCAGTTGAAGAAACTTTCAAAGATCTTGACATTTTCCGTATTGACTGACCTTCACATCTTAAAGTTATGATGGACTGTCATTTATCTTTGCTTATTTGAGCTGTTCTTGCCATAATATTGACTTGGTCTTTTACCAGATAGTGCTATCTTCTGTATACCCCCCCTACCTTGTCACAGCATGACTGATTGGCTCAAACGCTTTAAGAAGGAAAGAAATTCCACAAATTAACTTTTAAGGCACATGTTAATTGAAATGCATTCCAAGTGACTACCTCATGAAGCTGTTTGACAGAATTCCAAGAGTGTGCAAAGCTGTCATCAAGGCAAATGGTGGCTATTTGAAGAATCTCAAATATAACATATTTTGATTTGTTTAACACTTTTTTTAGTTGCTACATGATTCCATATGTGTTATTTCATAGTTTTGATTCTACAATGTAGAAATTAGTATAACTAAAGAAAAACCCTTGAATGAGTAGGTGTTCACAAAGTTATTCAAGTATAAATCACCAAAGTTACGATAGATTGCCATATATCTTCTGTTAATTATCAAAATTACTGAAGATTCTGGTAACTTTGGTAAATTACCGGTAGCTTTGCAACCCTAATCAGAAGTGATATGGTGACGTGCAATGCCAACGTCTTTTATCATCTTTCACAGAAAACGAATTCAATTTAAGGGACATTTAACCGCTCAGATCTAATAATGAGATTTTGTGTCAAATATCTCAAATGCTCAGTGAGTTTTATTCTTTGATGCTTAATTCCTCTAATGGAACACATTAGATGTAACAAAGGGATGAATACATCAAGCAATTTACTGGCATGTGCATGGTGTTAGTAGCCCACTTGTGGAGTATTTATGTTTTACTAGTTCTCATCTGGCACATTGAGCTGATAGCCCTACAGAGCAGTGTTGTTTAAAACTGAACACATGCTGCTGTTGTCAACAATGGACCTCAACGTGTCATGCCCCAACCTCAAATGGCTTGTCCAATATGCTATGATGGAGAAAATCAATAATTCGTCTTTCACAGTATTGCCCTCAAATGCTCAATTTCAGCATGCTCTAAATGCATTTCCAAAACCTGTCACTGAAGGAATGAAAGATACACTTGGTTTTCCTGTCTTCTTAGATTTCACAGCATTGTCTAATATAAGTAAATAGTTGATTGTGCTGACATACACAGCTGGGAAGAATGCTGCTGCACAGAGCACGGGGGATTTCACATGAAAGCTGTCAGTTAGTGTCACAGTCAGACATAGGTTGGTGGCTGTGCATGTGGTACTCCTTGTTTTAGACTAGTGGATTCCCTACCGACACACTCTGTTCTCACCTCTTACTGTGTGGTCCCATGCTAAATACAAGCATCTTGCTCAATGTCATCACATTCTCTCTCTGCAATCAGGAAGATAACAGCAAAGCAAAAGGTTGTTAGTCAAAAAGTCAGCTCAGTTTACATCTCCCTCTCCCTCTGGCCAGACCAGCTTTGTGACGAAGATTGGGCTATCATACTCGTACAGATGTAAGATCTAAATTTGAGCCAGTTTGCTATAACGAAAATAATCCTGCAGCAACAGGAAATGTGAACTATTACTGTATGTGGAATATAATTCATTGCCATTTTTGTTGGGATTGATACATTTGATACAAAATCAAGTCTGACATTTCCAAGCGAAAATTACAAACTTCAGAAGCTGTTTTAAACCTAAAATACACTAAATGTTTTAAAGGAAAGCTTTCTTGCAACAGGGTGATTCAGTTAAGATCCTACATGATTAGAAATTAACATATTTATTTATTTATTTACTTAACCTTTATTTAAGAACACATTCTTATTTACAATGACGGCCTACCCCGGGCCAAACCCGGACGACGCTGGGCCAATTGTGCGCCGCCCTATGGGACTTCCAATCACGGCTGGATGTGATGCAGCCTGGATTCGAACCAGGTACTGCAGTGACGCCTCTTGCATCGAGATGCAGTGTCTTAGACCATATCTGAAGAACCAATACTTCATACTTTGTGTGAGCTGAAAATAGCAGCAGAGTCAAGCGAGTGCACAGTGAAACAAGTGCACTTGTTTGTATTTGTTTTCCCCGAAACAGCAAACAAGTTGACAGCACAATCAGTTGCCAAGGGAGATGGATTGTGAAAATGCAAGAGGAATACGTATTTCAATAAGTCCAATGTTCAAGCCAAAGTAAATGCTGTCTTCTTCACAGCATGGCTCGATGAACAAAGAAGGAAATATAAACAATGGTTTAAAATAGACAGCTCAGATCTCAGATTAGCTGTGATTCATGCAAAGTGCATTTTCGTCTTCCTGAGATCTGTGGTGAAACTAGTATGAGCAAATGTGACCTTTCAACATATCAAATCACAATTTAAATTTCAAAGGGTTATGACACTTCCAACACGTATATTATGTATGTTAACGGCTTTATATATGAGTTTGGAGATTTTTCCATACAGTATTTATAAGACACCTTTAAATGTTTATTGATGTGTTAAATATCACACTACTCTCATTGCAGCTACAGACACTGTAGAGAAGAGGGAATGTTTTTAGACAACATGACCTACAGTTTTTGTCATTGTTGAGTCCATCTCTCTTTAGCCCCAAACATTGTGTAATAGGCTACAATCTGATCATTGATTGTTGTGCTCAGGCTCCCTGAGCATTAGGCTGGTGATAATGCAAAGACTGCAGTTCTGATTGGCTCTAGTTCCTACATGGCGTCAGTAGGGAGTCGAGTCAGTAATAGGGAGTCAGGTCAGTAATGTGTACAGAGGGGTATGGAGGCTTATCGGTCACCTCCAGTCCATGAATAATACTATGCTGTCTGCTTTGCTTAATATAAGGAATTTGAAATGATTTATGCTTTTACTTTTGATACTTAAGTATATTTTAGCAATTACATTTACTTTTGATAGTTAAGTATATTTAAAACCAAATACTTTTTTAAAACTTTTACTCAAGTACACTTTTACTGGCGACTAACATTCGCTTGAGTAAATTTCTATTAATCTGTACTTTTACTCAAGTATCACAATTGGGTACTTTTTCCACCACTGTTGTTAAGTACTGGTGTACTACTGAATGGGATCAAATATGAGAGTTATACTTCAAAACGCCATTGGTGACCCTGCTGGGATTGAGCATGGGGACAATCTTAAAGATTTAGGCCTCCCTCAGGCTCTCGGTGACCTTGTCACTGCTACATAGGAACTCCAGGGTTCCCTTCATCACCCAGCTGGCGTTACTTTCCCCAGGGTGGACCCGCGCTGTCAGCACCTCACACAGACATTTATCTGGGGAGGTGGAGGGAAAGGGTAGAAGGGGAGGGAGAGAGAGAGGGTTTCACAATGACTGTTAGTCTGCCACTATAGTTTCCACTCTGAAGGTATTAGTTACACTATCTACATTAAATCAGTAAATCCTCTAGCCACCACTTCTTCCACGTTATGTAATGTTATGTCCAATCAGAACAGGGCTCTCTACAGATCATAAATCCACATCTAAACAAACATGCATTGCTATGGTTTACTTAAAATCTGTGTCTGTCCTATACAGGTCCCCCTTGTTTTGAAAAAGGTAACACAATTTCTGAAGCATGTAATACATTCCGTACACAAGTCTATAGGGCAGCATCTAGACAGCAGGTCCTGTGAAAAATGTTATTTTGAAAAAGTGAGAAGATGGATATCCTTTCAAAGGCGTATCAAATATTAATCTAGCCTGGCTATTGTGACCAGGGCTGCCAAAGACAACCACGGAAGAGACAAATTCCTCTGACTCCTGCACTGATCATTCAGTAATGAGTTTCTGCTAGGCCTGTAAAGTGTACACCTTCTTTATGCTTCATTTCATTTATATATTTAATTGAAGTATTGTGAGCCTGAGCAATCAGGTTTAAGTAAGTGATTTGTTTTTGTGAAACAAAATGAGCGATAGCAGAAATCTCATACTTTCGCCTTAATTTAACGAGACATAATTTGTCTGCAGGCGGTCCTGTGTTGACAACAATGATACGTTATGAGAATATAGCCAAATGCATAACAATGCAGAGAGTGCAATTATATAAATGGAATGGAGAGGAAAAAATCAGAAAGCGAAAGATTAATTTGTCTTTTTGCAAAATGAAATAGATTAAACTTGCAAAAGTGAATGCGTGGGGATGCAGGCATCTTATGGAACTGTCCAGAAGATCAGATTTGAATAATACATATCACAACAGCCAGAAGCATGGGCTCAATTCCCTGCAAGAACTGCCTGCTTAAAACTGGAAAAATGTATATTTTATATTTTGTTTCAAGAAGAAATGTGTTTGCGTTCTCTTTTTCATACATACTTTTATTTGAGGTAGTATGTGTGTAGCCTATCCATTGTGAGTTTATCACATTCCTCAACAAGTCAAAACTATGCTCCTCAGCTCTAATTTCTCCTTATGGTGCAACAGCACAAATTAATCAAACAAGCAGCAACACTAGAATGAACTCGTAACTGGAGAGCCACTCAAACAGGCTAACACGCTAGTCTTTCACACATTCCTCTCCATAATTACAGTCATCTTGACCCCATTTCCATTCATCGTCTCTATTCAATGCCTAATAAAGCTTGGTCTTGGCACATGTAAAGTGTAAAGCATGGAGAGGTGTAGGCATGTTCTGAAAGGCATCGAGCGATCAGATTCATCAACAGTTCTCCTTGCCAATCCCACAAGCCAAGCCAAGGCAAGTTATCTATATTCTCAGCGGTGGGTAGAGAGACTGTGTGTGTTGTGTGTTTTCCCTTAGATATGGACATGTCTCTGGCACACAGGTATCATCAGCCAAACTGTCATACAGAGAGCGGGTTGGAAATGTGTTTCTTTGTCTCTCTATCCCTTTCTGCTTCCTGGCTATCTGAGCAAACGTACCACCTGCTGACAACATCTACAATACCCTGAAATGTGTGTGTTTTGTGTGTGTACGTGCACCCGTTCTTGTATGTTTTCCAATGGGTGTACTGTACTGTGTTAATCTGCAGAATACTTTCTCTATGGTATAATTCAAGACAATGGCTGTGCTTTTAGAATAAATCCACATATGGCAGTCTGAATATAAAGCCTGGACCACTTTAAAGTATGCTTTGTTTCATTATATATTGCCAGTATGTTTTCATCATGTAGTGTAGGCAACAAAAACATTCAGAAAATAACCACTTTTAACATTTAATAAACACATTCACTGTACAAGCCCCTCACTTCGGTTAACATTAGCCTCTCTTTCACCATGATCACTTATCCTTACATTATAATGCACTGGACCACAAGCAGCACTATTATCCAACTTTTATTGGAGATGAATTGCTATGAATTGACTGTACATTAGACTGAACATGTAAGAGAAATGGCTTGTTTGTGGAAGTGTGAAGGTAACAAGTTGACATTAAATGTCTGGTTGCTAACCTACTTCCACATCAACCCCCTTTCCTTTCCTTTCCACTATATACTGACTAATGGTGGTTGTTGATCAATCTCCCCACTCTGCCACTCACCCACTTGGACAGGGGCATCCTTCATCTCCCATGGGGTGTAAGTGGTGCTGGAGTACCATCAAAGGCTTTCTCACTGAGCAACTTGGTGATTAAGTGCCACACTTTATTCCCTTTGGGTGACTGTCCAACCAAGTAATACATCTGGCCATGGAACACTTGCTTTTTAAAAGAAATCGGACACTTTATTTTTTTTACATTTTAGCCTAAAATGACATAACCAAATCTAACTGCCTGTAGCTCAGGACCTGAAGCAAGGTTATGCATATTCTTGATACCATTTGAAACACTTTGAAGTTTGTGGAAATGTGAAATTAATGTAGGAGAATATAACACATTAGATCTGGTAAAATATTTTTTGTATCATCATCTTTGAAATGCAAGAGAAAGGCCCGATCCCGTAGAGGTTAAACCAAAATAAAAGGCAAATGTACCACATGTGTTCTGGTGTGAACTTGTTGTTACTGAGATGAAGACAAGCTTTCCTATAATAAAACACAGTGAAATGCGTGTCTGGATAAAGTGTCTGAGTTTTCCATTAGTTCCATGTTGTTGTGATTCAAAGCTCTGTCTGTCCCTATTCTCATAAGGATTTTTTGATCAAACCGCCCCATCACTTGGGTCCACAAGAACAGATCAAACATACCCTAATAGGGAAGATTGCAGTTGAAAGGGAGAACTCAAAGGCTGGTCCTTTTCCTCACACTGGTTTACAGGGTTGTTCCTGGCTCAAAAAGTGGCTTCAGTGGTTTCCTGTGCAGGGAAAAGCCTTGGTTTAGTTATAACCAAACCTCTGTTGACCAGTTCTTCATAGTTTCAACACCCTAAAAACCATCTCAAAATAGCTGTCAGGTGCAGCAACAAACCCTCAAAACATCCAGCTGGTATGTTGTGCACCACCTGAGGTGAGGAGGCAGCAACAAGCTGTGAGTGAAAGTTACAAAAACTTTAAATTGAAGAAATAACTGATCAAATGGCAACTACTGAGACAAACACAGTATTGGCAGAGAGAGGCTGCCTCGCATGCACACCCAGAAGTACAAAGCAAGCCTTGAGCAATCAAAACCAATCTCTGTAATCTTTTCCTGTATATGCAAATCAGGTCTAATTAGTACAAATCAGGGTTGTCCATTTATAATCAATGCAGCTTTAATTTTCCATTTTATTAATTAAATATGTTCAAGTCCAAATGCGCTCAGGCTCATTTCAGAGATTGTTCATTATCTAACATAATCTCATTTAGCATGACAGTGTGTTCTATAGCTATCTAAAGGGAGGTCACTTTTTCATTTTTCTCTCTCTCGTGATACTGTAATGCGCCTGGGTGTTAGGCTTGTGTACCATTACCATTAGCCAAGGGTCTTACTACTCACCCCAAACAACACCAACCAACCCAGAACAGGTGCCGCAAAGTACCCTAAACAGAAAACCTAAAGTACCCCAAAGTAGACCAAACAACCACAAACAGATACCCCAAAGTACCCCAACGTAAACAAAACAACTCCAAAGTACATCAAAGTACTCAGAACAACCCCAAAATGCCCCAAACAAACCCAAACAGGTACCTCAAACAGGTATCCAAAGCACCCCTAACAGGTATCCAAAGGAACCCAAACTTTTTACCCTAAAGTAGGGTTTCACCCTTCCAGCATTGGGGAACATTCCACGCCCCCCATGGCCTCGTCTATTTCTATAGGCACAAACACTGTTGATGACACAAACTATTCACACCCCTTGTGTTGGCGGAAATAACATTTTGTAGGATCAAAGCTTATTTCCTGCAGTTCTATAAATGTTGCCATGGGATGTAGACATTTTGTATTGCAATTTTAAAGCTAATTTCCATTACAACAAAATCAATGGGCTAAGAATCCAAGCTAAAAAACGTTAGCTGACATGGGCTAGTTATAAATAGCTCTCTAGTGTCTGCAATGTCTGACATAAAAAGAGAAAAACTGCTGATGCACTGCCCGATTTCGAAATGTCACCTCGTGCATCCTACAAGTTGCAATTGTAGGGGGCGCGAGAGGCTGAACCGCCAACCCCTTGTGCCCCCACAGTTTGGGAACCACTGCCATATAGTAACCCAAACAACTCCAAACAGGTACCACAAAGTGCCCCAAACAACCCCAAAGTGCCCCAAAAAAGTACCCCAAACAGGTACTCCAAAGAACCCCAAAGTGTCCCAAACAACCCCAAATGGATACCCCAAACAGGTACCCCAAATTACCAGAAAGTACCCATTTAAATAAAATAAATTGTCATTTAGCAGACACTGCTATCCTAGCTTCAGGGGGAAGGGTGCCAGGGCAGAGAACAGCTTTGACTGGGATGAGCGGTAGGGGTGGGAGTGCCAAGAGAACAGAGGTGGCAGAATGGAGTACTTGGGTGGGGTGTAGGGTTTGAGTATAGCCTCTAGGTAGGGCGGGAATATCCTCTTGCTGTTCCATAGGCAAGTGCCATGGTGTTGTAGTTGATGTGAGATTCGACTAGAAGCCAGTGGAGTGTCCATAGGAGTAGAGTGACATGGGAGACTGGTTTCTTCCTAGGTTCCAGCCTTTCTAGGGAGTTTTGTTCTAGCCACCATGCTTCTACATCCAAACTGCTTGCTCTCTAGGGGTTTAGGCTCGGTTTCTGTATGAACACTTTGTGATAACTGTTGATGTAAAAAGGGATTTATAATCAAATTTGATTGATTTAAATTTGATTGAATTTGAGAAGGTTGAACACCAGGTTGGCTGCAGTGTCCTGGATAATTTACAGGGGTTTGATGGCACAAGTGCCCAGCCAACAGCGAGTTGCAGTAGTCCAGACAGGAGTCAACAAGTGCCTGGATTAGGACCTGCTCCGCTTCCCCTGTGAGGTAGGGTCGTATTTACGGATGTTGTGGAGCATGAACCTGCAGGAGCGAGTCACTAAAAATCTGACCCAGGAGAATGCAGCCAAGTAGTGAAAATATAGGTGGAAGAATATATTGGCAGAATATAATCTTAAATGCAAATGTGTATATTATTTACAGTATGCATGATCAATAAGGTTTCTGTTTTTTAACTCCAGGTGCCTTATCCAATAAAAGAATGCACAGGCATTATTTATTTAAAAACAAATCATAGGATAAAAGTGGTAAAGCAACAACAACTCTGCCACGTTGACCCTCAATCTGGTTGTGTGTTTAGACCCTTTCTGTACTCCATGTCACCCACGACTGCGTGGTCATTCACGACTCCAACACCATCATTAAGTTTGCTACCGACAGCGATGAGACAGCCTACAGGGAGGAGGTCAGTAACCTGGCAGTGTACCTTGGGTACTTTTTTGGGGTTGTTTGGGGTACTTTGGGGTTCTTTTTTGGGGTTGTTTGTGGTGCGCTGGGAGGAAGTCAGTGAACTGGCTTGGGGTCGTTTAGGGTACTTTGGGGTACCTGTTTTGGGTTGTTTGGGGTTGTTTGTGATGATTGCTAGGACCCTTAGCCAGACTAGTTTTTCTCCAATAGCTTCATTGAGACCTGATAACCTCTTTATTGTCTACTTATCAGGGAAACAGAGATCCAGATGAGATGAGATTTATTTACCTTTATTTAAAACTAGGCAAGTCAGTTAAGAACAAATTCTTATTTTCAATGACAGCCTAGGAACAGTGGGTTAACTGCCTGTTCAGGGGCAGAACGACCTTGTCAGCTCGCGGGTTTGAACTTGCAACCTTCCGGTTACTAGTCCACCGCTCTAACCACTAGGCTCTAAACACTAGGCTACCATGCCGCTGTAGTTGATGTATTGAGTACGAGTTCAGTACAGTATGAAACACACAATTCATATCTGGGTCAAGCTACAGGATGAAAAAAGGGAGAAGAAATCGACATATTCAAAGAGCTATAATAACATTGCCCAAAGCTCAGATCCAAACCCATTTCAGACATCCCAGAAAACACCATTCTGATTGAATTCATCAGTCATGTATCACTCCATTGTGTAGCCTAGTGGACGAAATGACTGGAAATCATCAGAAGCTCAATACATACGGATTATTCATTTACTAAAACACATCACCACCAAAGTTAGTTCCCCAAATGTCACTGCTGACAGTGGTAACATTTGTGTTTTGAGAGTGATGTGGAAGTCAAGCCTATCATTCATGTGATATCAGTCATTATATTCACCTAATGGACCTCGACCAGGCTATCTGACCAATGGGGTGTGATAGATGTGAGCGTTATGATGGACTCGTCGACTACGAGGAGAGACATACTGAGAATCAGAGAGAAGATGGTGAAAATGCCAAGGTCAAGACAGATCTATAACAGTGTATAGAGAATGTATCGGAAACAGAGGCAACATTCAATTTAACATTCAAAGCTCAACAACAATATTGTGGATTAATTTACCAGTACTTGCCTTCATTTGTTTCATAATTGTGCACATTTCAAACCAAATTGGATCAAATTGAAGTTTCAATCAGATACGGAATGAGGCTACAGTAATCATGTTGACAAAAACAAACTATTGTGACTCCTACGGTTTCTTTCCACCCACATTAACACAAGAAGTTATTTGCTCCTATGGAATCATCCTCTGTGTTTACAGCTATTTCAGATGACTTGGCAAATAAACAAATTCAACTCTGAGCTTAAAAACTTTAGCCATACCAGTGTTGTTTATACTCAAGCTGCTCTTATCACAGGACTCCCTCAGCACACAAACGACTCCATGACATGTCATAAAATGAAATGACCCTTTCTCACCATGACACTGGTGACAGTCATTTATCTTAGGAGTTAACACAAGGCTTCGTTCAATTAAGCAGCAAGCAATTATTCATGTCCTACACACAATATTAAAATTAATATATCATAATTATTATATTATATTAACATATTATATTAACATGTGTCGCTATTATTATCAGCCCTAAATTGAATAAAAACACCATATTGAGTTAAGTTAGCCAACTACTATACTACTAGAGGTGATCTGCAGTGCAATTGAGTTGCATAGTGTTAAATGGGGCTTAATTATCCAACATTAGTTGTCTATTATGTTACAACATGTGTATGAATGTGTATACAAGAAAACCAAAACGGCTTAATATACCATGGTCCTATAAGAGAGAACAGAAAAGCACTAAATTGCGAAAGGACAGGTCCCTGGCTGATGTGTTAGGAGAGTGGTAGAGGGATTACAAACTGATGCATAGAAGATGCATGTTGTATGTTGAAAACATGGACGATCATTTAGTGCATCTAGCTACGCCCAATTTTTCAGTTTTTGATTTGTTAAAAAAGTTTGAAATATCCAATAAATGTCGTTCCACTTCATGATTGTGTCCCACTTGTTGTTGATTCTTCACAAAAAAATACAGTTTTATATCTTTATGTTTGAAGCCTGAAATGTGGCAAAAGGTCGCAAAGTTCAAGGGGGCCGAATACATTCGCAAGGCACTGTAGTACTAGCAGGTAAAAATAGCTGCCTCTTCCTCTCTGTTGGTTGTTATGCAAGCTGGCTAGTAATGCTTTTGTCGCTAACGTTAGCTAGCAACCTAACATTACAACAGAGTCATCTGGAGACTCGACAGCTGGAATAAGAACAAACTCCATCTGCCTGGCTAGTAATGTAATGACTGCTCTACCTACATGGCTAGCCAGCCATGCAGTAGTGATGTAAATGCTGTCAAATACTCCCACATTTCCATCAGTTATCCTACTAAATTTGGTGGTCAGTGTATAAAGTATCTATGACTTGAACTAATGTGTCTGATAATGAACTCGTCACGAGTTGTTGCTCATGTGTAATAATAGCTAACTAGCTGGCTCATGTAGCCATGAACTCCCGAACGTCTAGCTGCATCTAGCTAGCTATCGTCGTAACAAACTTGGACACAATCTTTTCATGCCACTTCCCAGGAAGATGGCACAGCAAAGATGGATAACTGACCGATGCTGGCACTAAGATTGTACTTAACGAACTGTATAGGGCCATAAGCAAACAAGAAAATGCACATCCATAGGCGGTGCTCCTAGTGGCCAGTGATTTTAATGCAGGAAAACTGAAATCTGTCTTACCTCATTTTTACCAGCATCTCACCTGTGCAACTAGAGTTGAAAAAACTCCAGACCACCTTTACTCCACACACCCGGACCCTCTGACGAACCATCAAACAGGCAAAGCATCAATACAGGACAAAGATTGAATCCTACTACACCGGCTTTGACGCTCGTAAACTATTACGGACTACTGTGACGCGAGCCTACCAGTGACGCAAGCCTACCAGACGGGCTAAATGCCTTTTATGCTCACTTCGAGGCAAGCAACACTGAAGCATGCATGAAAGCACCAACTGTTACGGACGACTGCGTGATCACACTCTCTGTAGGTCAACATTCACAAGGTTGTGGGATTGACGGATAACCAGGATGTGTACTCAGAGCATGCACGGACTAACTGGCAAGTGTCTTCACTGACATGTTCAACCTGTTTTCAACTGAGTCTGTAATACCCTTCAGTGGTACGTGCTCAGTCCCCTCCTATACTCCCTGTTCCCTCATGACTGCATGGCCAGGCACAACTGGCAATGATGAGACAGCCTATAGGGAGGAGGACAGAGTCCTGGTCGTGTCGTGCCAGGAGGACCGAGAACGCCCCCATTCTTGTCAAAGGGGCTGCAGTGGAGAAGGTTGAGAGCTTCAAGTTCCACATCACCAATAAACTATCATGGTCCAAACACACCAAGACAGTCGTGAAGAGGGCACGAAAAAGCCTATTCCCCCTCAGGAGACTGAAATTATTTGGCATGGGTCCTCAAAAAGTTCTACAGTTGCACCATCAAGAGCATCCTGACCTGTTCCATCCCTACCTGGTATGGAAACTACTCGGCCTCTGACCGCAAGGCACTACAGAGGGTAGAGCGTACAGCCCAGTACATCACTGGGGCCAAGCTTCCTGCCATCCAGGACCTCTATACCAGGCGGTATCAGAGGAAGGCCCTAAAAATTGTCAAAGACTCTAGCCACCCTAATCATAGACTGTTCTCTCTGCTACCGCATGACAAGTGGTACCAGAGCGCCAAGTCTAGGTCCAAAAGGCTTCTAAACAGCTTCTACCCCAAAAACATAAGATTTCTATACAGCTAATCAAATGGCTACCCAGACTATTTGCATTGCCCCCACACTCCCTCCTTTATGCTGCTGCTACTCTCTGTTTATTATCTATGCATAGTCACTTTAATTCTAAATACATTTACATATTACTTCAATTACCTTGACTAACCTGTGCCCTCGCACATTAACTCTGTACCGGTACCCCCTGCATATAGCCTCGCTACGGTTATTTTACTGCTGTTCTTTAGTTATTAGTTATTTTCCTTTTTTACTTATCTATTTTTTACTTAACACTTATCTTTCTTAAAACTGCATTGTTGGTTAAGGGCACATAAGTAAGCATTTCACTGTAATGTTGTATTCAAGGCATGTGACAAATACAATTTGATTTGATTTGACTACAGGCAACATCCACACTGAGCTAAAGGCTAGAGCTACCCCTTTCAAGGAGTGACACTAATCCGAACTCTAAGAAATCCCACTATGACCTCCAAAGAGCCATCAAAAACAGTCAATGCAGGACTAAGATGGAATCCTAATACGAATCCTGACGCTCATAAGATGTGGCAGGGCATGCAAAATAGCACAGATTACAAAGGGAAACTCAGCTGTGAGCTGCCCAATGACGAGAGCCTACCAGACGATCTAAATGTAATCTATGCTCGCTTTGAAGCAAGCAACACTGAACCATGCATGACAGCACCAGCTGTTCTTGGTGACTGTGTGATCTCGCTCTCCTTAATTGATGTGAGTAAGACCTTTAAACAGGTTAACATTCACAAGGCAGCGGGGCCAGACAGTTTACCAGGACACGTACTCAGAGCACTGACCAGCTGGCAAGGGTCTTCACTGAGATTTTCAACGTCTCCCTGACCCAGTCTGTAATACCTACATGTTTCAAGCAGACCACCATAGTCTGTGTGCTCAAGAATGGCAAGTTAACCTGCCTAAATGACTATCGTCCCGTAGCACTCACATCTGTAGCCATGAAGTGCTTTGAAAGGCTGGTCATGGCCCACATCAACAACATTATCCCAGATACAATGGACCTACTACCATTTGTAAACCGCTCCAACAGATCACGCAACCTCTATTGCACTCCACATTGCTCTCTGCCAAAAGGAACACCTACATGAGAATGTGGTTCATTCTATAGCTCAGCATTTAACACCATAGTGCCCTCTAAGCTCATCACTAAGCCCAGGACCCTGTAACTGAACACCTCCCTCTGCAACTGTATCCTGGATGTCCTGATAGCTGCCCCCCAGGTGGTGAAGGTAAGCAACGACATATCCACCACACTAACCCTCAAAACAGGTGCCACTCAGGAGTTTGTGCTTAGCCCCTTCCTGTACTCCTTGTTCACCAACGACTGCGTGGCCTCGCAGGACTCCAACACCATCATTAAGTTTGCTGACGACACGACAGTGATTGGCCTGATCACCGACGACGATGAGACAGCCTATAGGGACTCAGTCAGTGACCTGGCAATGTGGTGCCAGAAAAACAACCTCTCCCTCAACGTCAGCAAGACAAAGGAGCTGGTCGTGGACTACAGGAAATGGAGAGTCGATCATGTCCCCATCCACATCGACGGGGCTGTAGTGGAGCGGGTTGAGAGCTCCATCTTCCTCGAAGTCCACATTTCTAAGGAATTATGATGGTCCACACACACCAACACAGTCGTGAAGAGGGCATTGCAATGCCTCATCCCCCTCAGGAGGCTGAAAAGATTTGGCATTGGTCTTCAGATCCTCAAAACGTTCTACAGCTGCACCATTGAGAGCATCTTGACTGGATACATCACCGCTTGGAATGGCAACTGCTTGGCATCCAACTGCAAGGCGCCTCTGAGGGTAGTGCGTATGGCCCAGCAAATCAGTGAGACTGAGCTCCCTGCCATCCAGGCCGTGCAGAGCAAGGCCCTAAAAATTGTAAAAGACTCCAGCCACCTGAGTCATAGACTGTTCTCTCTGCTACCACACACCAAGTCCCTGAACAGCCATAAGACTGCTAAATAGTTAGTCCAGGTAGCTTTTGGTTAACTATTTAACTACCTGCATTGAACTCTTTTGACTCATCACTCATGCTGCTGATAATGTTAATTTAATTAATATCTATTCCTTGTGTAATTTTTTTATTTTCTTTTTTGCCTTAATGGGAAGGCCTGTAAGTAAGCATTTCACTGTTAGTCTACACCTGTTGTTTACGAAGCATGTCACAAATTTTATTTGATGCAAAATTATTTTTGTACCAGGTTAGGAGAGCATTTTTGCTAACCTTCACCGTTTTCCTAACCTTAACCTCAGTCGACTAACTTGCTATGTTAGCGTATTGTTATTTTGTAAAATGGCACTCATTCAGTGAGTGACCAGGCTACTGCAGATGACAGGGAATTGTCAAAGGCTTGGAACAGCCTATCAAATTGGAGATTTTTCTAGATTATAACAACAACTCCAGCAAAATACCATGATGTGTGTGAGATAGAAAAATTACGTATTTAACTGATCGATTTGATATTAATGGTTAACAATTAATATTTAACTAATAGTAAGACATTTCTGTCCCGCTAGTGTCTGTGTTTTCATGGGCTTCACTCTAGTTCACTGCAGCTAATCTGGGCGTATGGTCACTGGAGATGGCTTGAGCTGACAAATGAGTTAAAGACTGCCTTACATAGCCAAGAATGTGTTTTACTAGAGATAGCTTAGGAGTAGAACAATCCCTCATTGTCTCAAAATCATCCTTGCATCTGGGAAACTAAGCCAGGGTGTGGTTAAGATAACAACCCACATGCAGATAATGACAGGATGAACCCAGAGTGGCTTATGATGCTCCTTGGTCTGCATGAGGAGGGTTGAACCAACCATGACTGAGCATTATTAGTGTCAGCTATATATAGTACTCTGCATTTGTGTAAAGGTTAGGTTACTCGGTCCAACACTCAAGGGTGTGGAGTCGACCAGCCTCATTATTGCAACAATTCATCAATATTAAATAAAGAATATTGTTTGAAGAAATGACCAAGTCTCTCTCAGTACTGAATTTCCACGACATGTGTTAATGTCATAATTCCACTGTCCTGCAGCTCAGGCAGGCATTTTGTCTACACAATTTTCCCATGCTATTATTTGGTTTGCAACAGCAGGTACCCAATCAAGGGTTACATTCTTTCTCCCCTTGAGGTTTCTACTATGAGCACTAATTCTGAAGATCTGAAAAGGCATTCCTGTGCCTCTACAGTCAGCCAAATGGTGGCAGGCTGGCTGTGGGGAGGGCACGGCAGCTCTCTTCCCTAAATATTAATCAGCAGGAACTGGAAGGACAGAGGAAAGATGGGTGAAACATGATGGAGGTGGAGGGTGGGGAGGATGGAGAGAGGCTCGGGAGAGGCTGGTGGGGCTGGCAACGGTGGAGAGGCTTGGGAGGGAGGGGAGGTGGGGGGCAGGGGAGGCTGAGAAGGGGACAATGCTCCCCTCCCCGATAGCACGGCCCTGGTTGTGTGCCACACTTGGATCAGCTTATCCCTCTCTACCCAGCGTCACCCCACACATCCATCACCCAGCCTCTGTCTCATTTATATAGCATCATCATTAAGGAATTAGCCTCAACCTATTAATAATGCCCACAAGGCCATGATGAAAATCCAGACATAAACACACTGTCCTTCAGAGGGATTACATGTCTAACCTCAAAGTCCTCTCACTCACCTTCTATCTGGCCCATTAGTTTGACTTGGGTTCAAAGGAATGCATGAGTATTATTGTATTTCTCCTCTGACTCCAGCAGTGCACGTATCATGCGGTGAGTCTATCACCTTGCATTCTCCACATTACAACTCCAGCTCTGACAGGAGCTGTCTGTGTTATATCTTATGAGTTCTCTCTCACACACACACACACACACACACACACACAGGTAACGCGCACACACACACACACAAAGGCTCAACAGGACATGGCTTCGTAGACTCACGCAGCTGATGCAGGTCCTTACAGCTTTTGAAGGAGGGGCAGGTGGTGATAGTGAGCGCTACCAACCAGTGTGTTACACAGACTCTGCTGCCTGAAGAACACCTTGCGAGGGTCCACTGACCACTGCAGCACCTGCAGTTGACTCTGAAACACAGCAATAAACACTGGCCTGTAAACTACCTCCCATAATGCACGGAGCATAATTGCTGACTCAAATACAACATACACCCAAACGCCCATACACACACATAACACACACATTCTCCTTCTCTGGAGAATGTCAAGACTATCTCAAGGTTGGTGTGGGTGTATGCACGCACGCACACACACGCACGCACGCACGCACACACACACATACACACACACACACACACCATATCTACACTCGTAGTGTAGTCGAGGTTTAAAAAAGGCTTTTTAAAGTTTGTATTTTCCACTTTAAAATGTCAGAGTTAATCTGCCCTAACAAAAAATGTCCATTAAATATAATCCACTTAATAATTCTAATTTCCTGTTGCTGCAGGATTATATTCCTGCTGTAGCAAACTGGCTGAAATTAAGATCCTACATCTGTACCTGCAGTGCAGAGTAGATGTTGGGGTAGTAATAGGCCAGGTAGCAAATGTCGTCGTTGTGTTTGAAGTTTACGGTAAAGGTCAAGGTGTAGAAGGAAGAGCTCTTCTGGCCTCGGCTTGGGCAGAAGTTGTTTCGGCATGGACAAAACTCAAATGACATGTAATTAAAAAAACTCAATTTACAGAATGTTATGCTACACAGTGTACAAAACATTAAGAACATCCTTCCTAATATTGAGTTGCACCCCCTTTCGCCCTCAGAACAGCCTCAATTCATCAGGACATGGACTCTACAAGGTGTCGAAAGCATTCCACAGGGATGCTGGCTCATGTTGATGCCAATGCTTCCCACAGTTGTGTCAAGTTGGCTGGATGTCCTTTGGCGGGTGGACCACTCTTGATACACGCAAGGAAAGTTTGAGCATGAAAAACCCTGCAACAGACTATGAGAAACAAGATCCTCTGGTCTGATGAAACCAAGATTGACATTTTTGGCCTGAATGCCAAGCGTCATGTACAGAGGAAACCTGTCAACATCCCTACGGTGAAACATGGTGGTGAAAGCATCATGCTGTGGGGATGTTTTTCAGCAGCAGGGACTGGGAGACTAGTCAGGATTGAGGGAAAGATGAATGGAGCAAAGGACAGAGAGATCCTTGATGAAACCCTGCTCCAGAGCACTCAGGATCTTAGACTGGGCTGAAGGTTCACCTTCCAACAGGACAATGATCCTAAGCACACTGCCAAGACAATGAAGGAGTGGCTTTGGGACAAGTCTCTGAAACCTCACACTCAATATCAACTAAACAAAAGGAGATGATCATGGACTTCAGGAAACAGCAGAGGGAGCACCCCCCTATCCAAATCGACGGGACAGTAGTGGAGAAAGTGGAAAGTTTTAAGATCCTCGGGATACACATCATGGACAAACTGAATTGGTCCACCCACACAGACAGTGTGGTGAAGAAGGCGCAACAGTGCCTCTTCAACGTCAGGAGGCTGAAGAAATGTGGCTTGTCACCAAATACATTCACAAACTTTTACAGATGCACAATCGAGAGCATCCTGTTGGGCTGTATCACCGCCTGGTATGGCAACCTGCTCCGCCCACAACCGTAAGGCTCTCCAGAGGGTAGTGAGGTCTGCACAATGCATCGCCGGGGGCAAACTACCTGCCCTCCAGGACACCTACACCACCCGATGTCACAGGAAGGCCAAAAAGATCATCAAGGATAACAACCACCCAAGCCACTGCCTGTTCACCTTGCTATCATCCAGAAAGCGAGGTCATTACAGGTGCATCAAAGATGGGACCAAGAGACTGAAAAACAGCTTCTCTCTCAAGGCCATCATACTGTTAAACAGCCATCACTAACATTGAGTGGCTGCTGCCAACATACTGAGTCAAATCTCTAGCCACTTTAATAATAAAAAATTGGATGTAATAAATGTATCACTAGTCACTTTAAACAATGCCACTTTATATAATGTTTACATACCCTACATTACTCATCTCATGTGTATATACAGTATTCTATACCATCTACTGCATCTTACCTATGCCGTTCGGCCATCGCTCATCCATATATTTATATGTACATATTCTTATTCATTCCTTTGTTGTTGTGAAATTGTTAGATGACTTGTTAGATGTTACTGCATGGTCGGAACTAGGAGCACAAACATTTCGCTACACTCGCATTAACATCTGCTAAACATGTGTATGTGACCAATAAAATTGTATTTGATTTGAATGTCATTGAGTGGCCCAGCCAGACCGGACTTGAACCCAATCGAACATCTTCGGAGAGACCTGAAAATAGCTGTGCAGTAACGCTCCCCATCCAACCTGACAGCACTTGAGAAGATATGCAGAGGAATGGGAGAAACTCCCCAAAAACAGGTGTGACAAGTTTGTAGTGTCATACCCAAAAAGACTTGAAGCTGTAATCGCGGCCAAAGGTGCATCAACAAAGTACTGAGTAAAGGTTCCCAATACTTATATAAATGTGATATTTCAGTTTTTTTTTTAAATACATTTGCAAACATTTCAGAAAACCTGTTTTTGCTTTGTCATTGAGGGGTATTGTGTGTAGATTGATGAGGGGGGGAAAAACTATTTCATCCATTTTAGAATAAGGCTCTAATGTAACAAAATATGGAAAAAAGACAAGGGGTCTGAATACTTTACGAATGCACTGCATATTGTGGAGTCTTATGTAAGGATATTAATATTGTGTTAGCACTGGTGACGCTTGTATTCCTATTCCTAGCAGTAAAAGTTAACTTGAACAATAAAGCAATTATAATCTGCTTGCAATGGATATCACTAAATAATGGTTTGTTCACGCACCAAATGACATGTCACAGCTCACTCTTCTAATCATCATTAAAAAGGATCTGCAGTCTATTTGAGTGTTTGTAAATTAATGTCCTCCCGGCACTCACCTGTAGTAGCAGATCTCAGTCGCAGTTCTGACCCAGTTGAGTCGTACCTCCAGAGCCTCTCTGGCATTGTACAGCACCGGCTGCATCCCTGGGGACAGACAGATAGGTGCACTGTACTGTAGCTTACAGATACCTATCTATACCCTTTATGTCACTAATCTAATGAACAGATTGATGCCACAACATAAACTACAAGGAACGTTGTACTGTTAGGTGGGAGCACACAGTACAGAGAGCACATACAGTTTACTAGAGTGTACAAAATAAGTCAAGATCTATAGAAAGTATACTCAATAGGGGACTTTAAAATGCCATTGTACTTTTTTCCTAGGATATAGACCCAATTTCACATTTACGGCAAGTGTTATTGTGGCCAGGCTCACCGCTGAGCTTTAGAACTGGGGAAGGTGAGGTTCTGAATGAAGGAGAGCCCTGCGTGGGGGATAGAGCAGCACAGTGAGGGGGACTGAGGGGGGAGCCACACAGAGAGGGAGGCTTTAAGGGGCAGCTACTGAGGGAACCCACCCCCAACACGTAGAGAGATCAACAACACAGGGGGTGGGCAGCCAACCCTAAAATATCTATTTTGACAATCTACCTTTGACATCTACCTCAGTGCTTATCCAGGGAGGAGGTCTTTATCCTGGCTATTCCTGCTTACCGTAGTTGAACTGGCTGTTGGCTTTCTCACAGTTGATGATGTTGAAGCGATAGGGCACGTTGGCCGCCATACCTCTTAATAGAACCACTTGCGGTGCTGGGAGCAGTTGGCGTCCGCATTCAGGATCATATCATACTTGTGACTGAGGAGGAGGCAGGCGGTTGAAGTCAGAGATTACAGTTGAATCCCAAATGGCACCATATCCCCTGTATAGTGCACTATAATTTTGACCAGAGCCTGTCAAAAGTAGTGCTCTACATTATGAAGAAATAAGTATTTCCCTCTCTGGTGTATTCTAACTGCTCTACAGTGTAGCCGTTTTACAAACAATTGCTGTATTATTTAATGACATTCCAGTCCCGGTATAGACTAAACCTTTAATTTAATCTGAAATATGTCAATGGGACACCTTCCTTACAGAACCAAAAGGAGAGGTTAGTGCGACGCTGTTTTATTTCCAATGCAGCGTCAATGAGCCCCGAGGGGGATGGACTGCCTGTAGTCAGATCTCAGCAAGGAAGCAGTAAGCATCTGGAACCAAATGAAAAACCGTACCTGCGGACGTGAATGGCTTTGCGCTGGTTCCCGCACTCAAACTTGGAGAAGAAGCTCAGGGAGTTGGAGTGAACAAGAGAGCACAGGGAGCTGGGGGTGGGGGAGGTTAATTAATATAGAGTACCTTGACTACATCAACAAGTATGATGGCTAGGAGAGTAATGGTCATGTTGATATTTAAGCTTTGGTGTAGCTGCTCTTACAGTATCCATGCTATTCATCTGACGTCCTCTATTTCCACTGCATTCAACTAACACATCAATAGATGAGTCTGGAGCAGCAGAGCCTAGAAATATCTCCTTCAATGTGCTTTCTCCAGACATACCCCCACCAAAGTGCATTGCTATTTCAACATTTGGTCAGTACCAAGAAGGGTATTTCACTGCCTGGTAGCAGATGTTTTAAGCAGCTATGGTAGACACCCATTAATAATCCACAGGAGGATACGGCCATATGATAACTGCTTGTGTGTAATCAGTCAGAGAGTGGCTGACTAGTCAGCACTTACCTGGGGTCCTCCAGATCAAACACAACTTCATTAATAATGTCCTCAGGGTAGAGGAGACGCTGGATGTCCTCAAACAATTTCCTGTTAGAGACAGTACAGTACATATCCAATGAGGATTGTATTTGATTTATTTCACCTTTATTTAACCGGGTAGGCGAGTTGAGAATAAGTTCTCATTTACAACTGCGTCCTGACCAAGATAAAGCAAAGCAGTGCGACACAAACAATAACACAGAGTTACACATAGAATAAACAAACATACAGTCAATAATACAATAGAAAAAGTATATATACAATGTGTGCAAATGAGGTAAGATAAGGGAGGTAAAGGCAATAAATAGGCCATAATATTTTATTTTTTTATTTATTTATCCGTTATTTTACCAGGTAAGTTGACTGAGAACACGTTCTCATTTGCAGCAACGACCTGGGGAATAGTTACAGGGGAGAGGAGGGGGATGAATGAGCCAATTGTAAACTGGGGATTATTAGGTGACCGTGATGGTTTGAGGGTCAGATTGGGAATTTAGCCAGGACACCAGGGTTAACACCCCTACTCTTACGATAAGTGCCATGGGATCTTTAATGACCTCAGAGAGTCAGGACACCCGTTTAACGTCCCATCCGAGAGACGGCACCCTACACAGGGCAGTGTCCCCAATCACTGCCCTGGGGCATTGGGATATTTTTTTTTAGACCAGTGGAAAGAGGGCCTCCTACTGGCCCTCCAACACCACTTCCAGCAGCATCTGGTCTCCCATCCAAGGACTGACCAGGACCAACCCTGCTTAGCTTCAGAAGCAAGCCAGCAGTGGTATGCCATAGTATAGGCCATAGTGGCAAAATAATTACAATATAGCAATTAAACACTGGAGTGATAGATGTGCAGAAGATGAGTGTGCAAGTAGAGATACTGGGGTGCAAAGGAGCAAAATAAATAACAGTATGGGGATGAGGTAGTTGGATGGGCTATTTACAGATGAGCTATGTACAGGTGCAGTGATCTGTGAGCTGCTCTGACAGCTGGTGCTTAACGCTAGTGAGGGAGATATGATTCTCCATTTTCAGTGATTTTTGCAGTTCGTTCCAGTCATTGGCAGCAGAGAACTGGAAGGAAAGGCGGCCGAAGGAGGAATTAGCTTTGGGGGTGACCAGTGAAATATACCTGCTGGAGCGCGTGCTACGGGTTGTTGCTGCTATGGTGACCAGTGAGTGATTATCCAATGAGGATAATCTAGTATAATATACTTACACTACTGTACACTTCAATAACAAAGCATTCAGCATTAATCTAGTTTATTAATTATGGTTCTGTAATTATTTTAATAAATACTGTGCATAGAATATATTCTTAGATTTGCCGGTACTGGCCATATAGTACAGCATTATGTAATCTAAAGCATGTTATGACTCATTACAAACAAGTACATTTGAGTTCTGTAATATTATAGCGAATGGCGGACTTCATAAACCCTGGAAGTCAGCCTAAACCCTGCATGTTAACTTATATGGCAATTCGACTGGACACTTCTAGATTTCCCCTAACGAAATATAAACAGCGGGATACACCTGCAGACCTAGTTTTTCTGTGTAGCAGTTTGGTGTGTCAGCACAGCAACGGGCCCTGATATTTCCTCCTCTCTCTCAGTAGTAGGAGAGAGACTGTGGTGCAGACACTGCTCTACCCCTCTCCTATAACTATTCCATTGCCAACTCCCCAAGGTCCCTCACATCTCCCCAACTTCAGAAGAGAGGCGCCAGCCACAGAGGAGCACTGCATCAGACAGCCATTCCTTTCCTCCTCTCTGTGAATACAGGATTACAAGATGGGCTGGAGAAATGTCTCCACTGCAACCACACAGCCCTCCTCATCCCCTCCTTCATCCCTGTGCAGGGTGCACTCTAAAGAAATCCACCAGAGGACAATAATAAAGTCTGGGAGATCCACCATCAGGAGGCTAGGGGAACACATGCTGGATGGAGCCTGAGGGTGTGGCTATTTGATCAGGCCATGCCTGTGAGGACCACTGACCTTCAACAAGCCCACCATGTCTTGAGGGGAGAGAACGGCCAGCAACCATCCCACTGAGTGAGAGAGAGTCAGAGGGTGGCTGAAAACCCTTTCTCACGCTCTCTAAGGAAGCAGGGCCCAGCAGACCAGGCACCGTCCAAATGACATGAGTCTACTTGTTTTTCTTCATGAAGAGGAGTTTTACATCAGGGAAATCTTAATTTAACTTGGGACAATTTACATACACTTCTGGTGAAAGCTGAATTTAAAAGTATTCAGAACCATGTTATGTGAACTCCCAAAAATGAAAGTGCTTGACAAAATTGTATCTGTGCAACCTAAATGTTGCAGACTGCCAAACACTTTAAGTCCCCAAAAATAGATTTTGCACAGAAGAAGACACTAAATAGAGCTAATATCTTATCTCTCCCCAGGGTGAACACAATGAATTGTGAAATGAGTGAAATAAACATCCTTTCCCACAATCTGCTATTTGCACCTGGAAAAGTTATCCAGGAAAAAAAAATGTTTTGGTCCAGGCACTCGCCACACAGCATAATTAGACTACTGAGTGATTAATAAAAGGTTTGCACTTTGGGATACATTTGGGTTGAGGGAAGCAGAACTAAAAATTAAACAGCTTGAGATAATGATAAGCAAGAGGTGGATATCTACACTAGATGACCAAAAGTATGTGGACACCTGCTCGTCGAATATCTCATTCCAATATCATGGGCATTAATATGGAGCTGGTCCCCCCTATGCTGCTATAACAGCCTCCATTCTTCTAGGAAGGCTTTCCACTAGATGTTGGAACGCAGACTGCAAGCCAGGCCTAATCGCCCAACATCAGTGCCCAACCTCATTAATGCTCTTGTGGCTGAATGGCAAGTCCACGCAGCATGTTCCAATTAATCGTTAAGGTGTTTGATGGGATTGAGGCCAGGGCTCTGTGCAGGCCAGTCAAGTTCCTCCACACCGATCTCGACAAGCCATTTCTGTATGTACCTCGCTTTGTGCACTGGAGCATTGTCATGCTGAAACAGGAAAGGGCCTTCCCCAAACTGTTGCCACAAAGTTGGACTCACAGGATCATCTAGAATGCCATTGTATGCTGTAGAGTTAAGATTTCCCTTCACGGGAACTAAGGGGCCTAGCTCGAACCATGAAAAACAGTATTCCTCCTCCATCAAACTTCACAGTTGGCAAAATGCATTTGGGCAAGTAGCGTTCTTCTGGTATTCGCCAATCCCAGCTTCGACCATCGGACTGCCAAATGGTAAAGCGTGATTCATTACTCCAGAGAACACGCTTCCACTGCTCCAGAGTCCAAAGGCGGCAAGCTTTACACCACTCCAGCCGACGCTTGGCATTGCGCATTGTGATCTTAGGCTTTTGTGCGGCTACTCGGCCGTTGAAACCCATTTCATGAAGCTCCCGACGAACAGTTCTTGTGCTGACGTTGCTTCCATGGGGAGTTTGGAACTAGCTAATGAGTGTTGCTTCCGAGGACAGACGATTTTTACGCCCTACACACTTCAACACTCGGCAGTCCCACTCTGTGAGCTTGTGTGGCCTACCCCTTCACGGCTGAGTCATTGTTACTCCTAGACGTTTCGAATTCACAATAACAGCATTTAAAGTTGACCGGGGCAGCTCTAGCAGGGCAGAAATTTGACAAACTGGGGCCTCACGTGTGGTGCTTCACTACAGATCCGGGTTCGATCCCAGGCTGTGTTGCAGCTGGCCACATTGAAAGTCACTGTGCTCTGAGCTCTGCCAATGTTTGTCTATGGAGATTGCATGGTTGTGTGATCGATTTTATACACCGGTCAGCAACAGGTGTGGCTAAAATAGTCGAATCCACTAATTTAAAGTGTGTCCACTTAATTTTGGTCATGTAGTGTATCAACTACGGATTTTACGTCAAAGATACTAAAGCATTTGTTGATTCTCACAAATGCCAATAATTTCAGGTTCAGAAACAAATGATAAAAGCATTGTCATCAATAAGACAAAAATATGTATAGAATACAATTGCATTACATGCACAGTCTATCATATAAATAAGGCCAGAATCAGATTATGTGGAAAAACATTTCAAGACCTATCTAAATCCCATCTTTCTGTGCATATATAAAGCCTATATTAGTCACTCTTCAGAAAGCTGCAGTAAGCAATTTGTTTGATTAGCCAAAACTTCTCCCTCTGTTTGTATGGCCCCTCAAAATGAGTAACTACATTGACTACACTGTAGCATAATAAATATAGTCGTAGAAATAGAGTGTAAAAGGATCTAAACTATTCAACCAGGAAAATCAGTACAGTAACAACCCCCCTCAAACATTCCCACGGTGTTGAACGCTGTGCTAGTGTCAATGAAAGGTGTCAGATGGTTACACCACTACAGTGAGATGACCATCGAAGAAGACAGGGAAAATGTTGCCATAATTCTTATCTCCGGCAAGTCTGTCTCTTCTCAAAAACAATTCTGGCAATCACTTCCAGAAACCTGCTTCCATGAACTACTTTTTGAAGATGGCACTCACAAAACATTAAAAGAATCCAAGACAATTGACAGCATGAATGCTATCTCTGCTGTGCCATCTGTGACAGAGAGGAGCAACAGCAGATGATACAAAGAGAGAAAATAATCAAGACAGTGTGGATAGCAGGAGGACCAAGCATATATTTTACATCTTCCTTTCTAAAATTCTCCTTAAATTCCTTGTACCAATGGTGTTTATGCAAATTAAGTGATGTGGTGCTTGTAATGGTTAGTACCACACTGATACAAGGCCTTCCATCATGCCATGACACAAGAATGACACTGCAATGGATAGCAGCCATTTTATGGGCTCCTGACCAATTCTGCTATTTTGTGTGTCTGATCTGAACTTTTTCCGCCATCGTTTCCTATGACCGAAAAGAGCTTCTGGATATCAGAACAGCAATGACGAACCTCGATTTGGATGAACGAGTAAGAGGCGCAGGACATTCCGCTCACCCCGGACCAGGCCCGAAAATGAAAAAGGCGTCGTAAGAGAGGCCGATGTGTGAGCAACCTGACGAGACTACGTCGGCGAATACATAAACCGCCTATAACTTCCATTCTATCGGCGAAGGTACAATCACTGGACAAACTCTGTTAGAGATTATCATATCAATGGGACCTGAAGAACTGTAATATCCTATGTTTCTTGGCGTCAAGGCTGAACAAGGACATGGACAATATATATCTAGCAGATTTTTCTAAACATCGGCAGGACAGAATGGCAGTGTCGGGGAAACTCAAGGGGAGTTGTGTGTCTCTTTGTTAACAACAGCTGGTGTTTAATCTTTACTGTTAAGAAAGTCTTGAGGTTGGTTGGAAACGGACGGAGGGAGAAATATATTTTTGTCATGGGCAAAGAAACTCGAAAGGGGTGATATGTTTTAATAGCTATATATAGAACAAATCGAGGTGAGGGCGATGGAAATGTTTTTGGTGGTTTCACATTTATTAATGATGTTATGAATAGAAACGGAGGAGTTGTCACATTTGCAGCCATCAAAAATATATGGGAATATCTGCTCAATCCAAATTTACGACCAACTGATTGCAGTATTACCACCAAAATGTAGGAGGCAAGTGGAAAAGGGAGAAGGAAGGGAACTTGTTTGTTTGATACAAATTGGCTAAAAGGAATTGGCATAAATAGAAAAAATATACTATTTGAGGACTAAAATGTTGACAGCTGCGCCATACAGGTTGCAAAATAAATGGGAAGAGATTTTTGATGTATCGATTCCATGGCACATGGTTTATGAACTGGTACAAAAAACAACAGTTGATTCAACACTTAGTGTTTTCAATTTAAATTATTATACACAATTCTTGCCACCAACAGAATGCTATATACAGTATATGGGGCACATAACAATCTCAGCTCTGTAGATTTTGCTGCAAAGAGACAGAATCAATAGATCATTTATTTAATATTGCTCCCATGTAGCTTGTTTCTGGCCACAGGTTCAGGAAGGGCAACAACAACAAAAATCACAACATGCACTTAAAAGTAACCTTACAAATAACAGTGTTGGGCGATTTGGAAATCCATAGTCAGTCAAAATATAATATAATAATACTCTTAGGAAAGGTTTTTATCTTTAGCTCACAATCGGTGGATACTATACGATTAGAAATGTTAAAAAATTATGTAAAACATCACAGCACAATTGAAAGATATATGGCACATTGAAACCAAACGAGGGTGGTCTATGGTGATAGGTGGGATGGGCTGAGAGTGGCCGAGGGTTGGGATTAAAAAGCTTATGTTTGGTCATGTATTATTATGTGTAATGTATTGTTATGTGACTGCTTTATATAAAAGTACCATATATGTAAAATGTGAATGTAAAATGTATATGCAAAATGAAAAGCTTAAAAAAATATATGTATATATATATATATTTGTCCTCTGAAGAGGGAAGGTAGTGGATGGTCCACACACACCAACACTGTCTTGAAGAGGGCACGACAAAGCAACCTCCCCCCCATGAGCCTGAAAAGATTTGGCATGGCCCCTCAGATCCTAAAAAAGTTCCACAGCTGCACCATTGAGAGCACCTTGACTGGCTGCATCAACACTTGGTATGGCAACTGCTTGGCATCCGACCGCAAGGCACTACAGAGGGTAGTGCATACAACACAGCACTTCACTGGCGTGGAACTCCCTGCCATCCAGGACCTCTATACCAGTCGGTGTCAGAAGAAGGCCATAAAAATGGTCAAAGACTCCAGCCACTTAAGTCATATACTGTTCTTTCTGCTAACGAACGGAAAGCGGTACTGATGCACCAACTTCAGAACCAACAGGACCCTGAACTGCTTAGTTAGTTAAACAGTTAACCAAATAGCTGTCAGGATTATCTGCATTGACCCTTTTTGCACTAACCTCTGACTCATCACATGAGTGCTGCTATTGTTTATTATGAGTCATTTTATTCCTAGTTACAGTTGAAGGCGTAAATTTACATACATTTAGTTTACATACAAACTCGTTTTTCAACCACTCCACAAATGTCTTGTTAACAAACCATAGTTTTGGCAAGTCGGTTAGGACATCTACTTTGTGCAGGACACAAGTCATTTTCCAAGCAATTGTTTACAGGCAGATTATTTCACTTATAATTCACTGTATCACAATTCCGGTGGGTCAGAAGTTTACATACACTAAGTTGACTGTGCCTTTAAACAGCTTGGAACATTCCAGAAAAATATGTCATGGCTTTAGAAGCTTCCGATAGGATAATTTACATAATTTGAGTCAATTGGAGGTGTACCTGTGGATTTATTTGTCACGCCCTGACCATAGAGAGCCTTTTTATCCTCTATTTTGGTTAGGATGGGGTGTGACTAGGGTGGGTAATCTAGGTTGCTGATTTCTATGTTGGCCTGATATGGTTCCCAATCAGAGGCAGCTGTTTATCGTGGTCTCTGATTGGGGATCATATTTAGGCTGCCATTTCCCCACTGTGTTTTGTGGAATCTTGTTTATGTGTAGTGGCCTGTGAGCACTTCATTGTCGTCACGTTTCGGTCAATCTTTGTTTTTTGTTTTTTTGCGTTTCAGTTAATAAACATGTGGAAACCATATCACGCTGCCCCTTGGTCTGATAATTCTTACGACGAACGTGATATTATTTCAAGGCCTACCTTCAAATTCAGTGCCTCTTTGCTTGACATCATGGGAAAATCAAAAAAATCAGCCAAGATGTCAGAAATTTTGTTTTAGACCTCCACAAGTCTGGTTCATCCTTGGGAGCAATTTCCAAACGCCTGAAGATACCACGTTCATCTGTACAAACAATAGTATGCAAGTATAAACACCATGGGACCACGCAGACGTCATACCGCTCAGGAAGGAGATGTGTTCTGTCTCCTAGAGATGAACGTACTTTGGTGCGAAAATTACAAATCAATCCCAGAACAACAGCAAAGTACCTTGTGAAGATGCTGGAGGAAACAGGTACAAAAGTATCTATAGCCACAGTAAAACGAGTCCTATATCGACATAACCTGAAAGGCCGTTTAGCAAGGAAGAAGTCACTGCTCCAAAATCGCCATAAAAAAACAGACTACGGTTTGCAACTGCACATGGGGACAAAGATGGTACTTTTTGGAGAAATGGCCTCTGGTCTTATGAAACAAAAATATAACTTGTTTGGCCATAATGACCATCGTTATGTTTGGAGGAAAAAATGGGAGGCTTGCAAGGCGAAGAACACCATCCCAACCGTGAAGCACGGGGGTGGCAGCATCATGTTGTGAGGGTGCTTTGCTGCAGGAGGGACTGGTGCACTTCACAAAATAGATGGCTTCATGAGGAAGTAAAGTTATTTGGATATATTGAAGCAGGAGTTGAATGGAACAGCACTTCACCTTAGTGACTGTTCCCTCTGCTCTATACAATACATGTGTTTATTTTATGTGATGATAAAAGGCGGATACAATACAAATGTTTTTTTTTATGTTTTCTTTCACAGTGATAGTGACTCCGACTGGGAGCCCCCAGTGTCAAGCTGCCCGCTCTACCTCTGCCCCCTCTACTCCTGCCTCCAGTGGTGTTCATATGCCACAGTTCATTACTGCAGGCATGACTGTGCCTCAGGGCCAAAAGTGCACAGCATGGAGGCGTCGTTGTGTTCTGTGTCGCATGAAGTCGCCCATCACCTGCACCACTTGTTCAGTTTGCCTCTGCTTTACATCAGAAAGAGACTGCTATGGGACATGGCACAGGCAGCAAAATATTGTGTAGGGGACTTCCAAAGAGTCTACTGTTTTTTTAAAATATTTTTTTACTAATTTTTTACAACATTTTCATATTTTTTTGCCTGTGTTAGAATTGCTTTTTGATATGTTGTATATAGTTATTTGCACTGTTGTGTATATAGTTATAGGTTATTTCACCAATTCGGCCACTTGGGTACATTTGGGAAACTTGTGTGGGATACCTGGGTGACTTCATGCTAAATGTCATGTAGCTCACCCATTCCTGAAGTTATCAGTCTGAAACTTTGCACACCTACAGTTGCCCTCTTGTGTATTCCATCAAAATTATCTCCAGCATTCTATCTGACTGTGTGGCTATTCTAGTACATGAGAAAGATGATGCTACAACAATATAAAACAGAAAACGTATGCTCTTTCTTTCTCTTTTCTTCCACCAGATCTACTGTGTTATATTCTCCTACATTCAATTAACATTTCCACAAACTCCAAACTATGCAATAACTATTTAGAGAAGAAACAGTCAGCTGATATTCTGTCTATAATGGAGTGGCCAGCACAGTCACCGGATTTCAACCCTATTGAGCTGTTGTAGGTGCAGCTTGACCGTATGGTACACACGATGTGCCCATCAAGCCAATCCAACTTGTGGGAGGTGCTTCAGGAAGCATGTGGTGAAATTTCTTCAGATTACCTTAAAAAATTGACAACTAGAATGCCAAAGGTCTACAAGGCTATAATTGCTGCAAATGAATGAGTCTTTGACAAAAGCAAAGTTTGAAGGACACAATGATTATTTCAATTAAAAATCATTATTTATAACTGTGTCAACATCATGACTATATTTCCTATTCATTTTGTAACTCATTTCATGTATGTTTTCATGGAAAACAAGGACATTTCTAAGTGACCCCAAACTTTTGAACGGTAGTGTACTTGTAGGTTGAGCAGCCGGAGTGTTAGATGTGCCTGCTTGGGTGTGTCAGTATGGATCTGATACCATGGCTCTTCCTTCCTCCTATCTCTCTACCCACAAGAAGTAGGGGTTACAGCATGCCAAATGCTGTTATTCACAGACAGCCACGCGGTGCCTAGTCCTGGTCACATCAGTCAGGCACATAGAATAAAATAAGTATATTAGGAAGAGGAGGATAATGGGGGCTCCGGAACGACTTCTTCCATGTGTGTGTGTGAATGAGGCAGCGAGGTGGTGGCATTGATTTATGCCTGCATCAGAGGCCCTGTTATTGAAGTAATGTGAAGTCAGAAATCGCTGCACATCAAACTCACAGCACACACTTCCTCGGTCAAGCCTTTTCGCAAGTAATGGATCAGTCAAATAGGCTCCCATTTTACTAATTTAGGAGAAATTACAGAGGAAAATTGCATGTGTCAGATTATGTCTGTGCCCATTCCAGTGAGTGCTTGAGTGAGTGAATGTGTGCTTGTGTGTGTGTGTATCGTGTGTGCGTGCATGACTACTGAGTGCATGTGTGCTACAATCACAAATCTCTCACGTATTCCTTGCTGCAGTCAGCCTCTTCATTTCAAATGTTGTCGTCACTATCATCTTCAAAGTTGACATCTAGCGAAAAAGAAAATACAAGACGACTAATACGTACATTTCAAGATGTGTCAGACTTCTGAACAATTTGTGTAGGATGAAACAAACTGGTAAATGAGAAATCTGTCCCTGTCTGACATGTAATATACATGTGCATGACTAAAATGTGAATTGTAAAATGCACAGTACGGACCTGTAACAGTGACCAAAACAAATAGATGCATACCTCCAAAAAAGACATACCTCCAAATCATTAAACATACAATATGAGAGCTTATTATCTTGTCCTGTATCTTTTATATTCTACAAAGGACAAACACTTCTATTGCATATGGATTTTACAGTAATGCCTCTGACCTTAAAACAATAACTTGATCTTCTTTTGTTTCTGTAGACCTTTCACCCTGATGTTCTAGTCCGCTAACATGACTGGCAGATGAAAGAGTTCAACTCCATGTCATGTCAGCAGACAGATAGGGGAACGAACGATGGTTCACGGAGAAAGAATTCAGAACCTCCTCAGAAAGGCCCCCATTCCAACAGGATGAGCTAGGAATATGTCAAACTGAAATCTGCCTCACAGCAACAGCAGCCATAAGAGTATTTCAATTTGGAGGGTCATTACTGAGAGAGGTGTGAGGAATTGGTAGCTACAGGGGCTCTTAAAGGACCAAATCGCCCGCTAACTGATTCTAGAGGTGTGCCACTGTTGATGTAACTAGAGACAGTCAATTTCAACATAGCAGACTGGCCTTGTTGATGTCCCGTGTTGCAGACAATATATATTTTGAATGTTGTGAAATATGTCCTTGTTGTTGGAACTGTAAATATAGATTTTCAATGGCTTTTCAGATTTTTGGCAAATTGGAAAGCCCTATGGCAGTCTGTAGCTCTGCAACATGTAAATCATACATCAATGCATGGAGTATTTATATTCTTTCCTTTGGATGGATCATCCTGTACTTTACCCTGTTCTCAGAGTTTCACTGCTGCCTGCTCATTCACTCCTGTCTGTTTATAAGCAAGTTAGATGAAGAGTGATCCACTCTTCTGGGAAGACGTTCCACTAGATGTTGGAACATTGCTGCGGGAACTTGCTTCCATTCAGCCACAAGAGCATTAGTGAGGTCGGGCACTGATTTTGGGTGATTAGGCCTGGCTCGCAGTCAGCATTCCAATTAATCCCAAAGGTGTTCAATGGGGTTGAGGACAGGGCTATGTGCAGGCCAGTCAAGTCATTCCACACCTATTTCGACAAACTATTTCTGTATGGATCTAGCTTTGTGCATGGGGGCATTGTCATGCTGAAACTATTGCTATAAAGTTGGAAGCACAGAATCATCTAGAACGACATTGTATGCTGAAGAATTAAGATTTCCCTTCCCTGGGACTGAGGGACCTAGCCCGAACAATGAAAAACAGCCACAGACCATTATTCCTCCTCCACCCAACTTTACAGTTGGCATTATGCGTTCGGGCATGCAGCTTTCTCCTAGCATTCGCCAAAACCCAGATTTGTCCGGTCTGATGCTAGATGGTAAAGCGTGATTCATCACTCCAGAGAACACGTTTCCACTGCTCCAAAGTCCAAATGGTGGCGAGCTTTAAACCATTCCAGCCAACGCTTGGCATTGCACATGGTGATCTTAGGCTGCCGAGGATAGACGATTTTTACTCGGTTCCGCGCTTCAGTTCTAGCCGGTCCAGTTCTGTGAGCTTGTGTGGCCTGCAACTTCGCAGCTGATCCGTTTGTGCTCCTAGACGTTTCCACTTCACAATAGTAGTGCTTACAGTTGATCGGGGCAGCTCCAGCAGGGCAGAAATTTGACGAACTGGCTTTTAGGAAAGGTGGCATCCTATGACGTTGCCACGTTGAAAGTCACTGAGCTCTTCAGTAAGGCCATTCTACTTCCAATGTCTTCTATGGAGAGTGCATGGCTGTGTACTCGATTTTATACACCTGTCAGCAACAAGTGTGGCTGAAATAGCCGTATCTACTAATTTGAAAGGGTGTCCACACATTTTGTATACATAGTGTAGCTACAGGGTAACCACACCTGAGCTTGCTGAATAACAAAACACGCCAGGAAGTATTTTTCACTGCAGGTCACTGTCAATGTGTTACAATGGGATAATGGTGCTCATCATGTTCAATCAATTACTGCAATAACAAAAAAATATATCACATTCCTCTCATATATAGGATTCACACACACACAGAGACAGAGAGAGACAGAGAGAGAGAGAGTTCTTGGGCTCCTGAGTTCTTCTGCAAAAAATAGAGAATTAGAGTTGGACAAATGTAGGTAAACTTAAAATGTTTCACAAGGACTTATACTGGATGCCATCCTCAACATTAAAACGTTCAATCCAAATCAAAATTCCATACCTAGAACCTCGATCTTGGCCAAAATTGCCTAAATGGACTATTACTACCAAGGACTATCAAGAAAAAACTTCTAACAAACCAAAACCTGCAGAAGAAGCACGGCGGAACCTGGAAATAATATCCAACACAAAACTGAGTGAGTAATATTCAGTCTGAAGCTACTTCGGAAGCCAAAAAGAAAAAGACAATCTCTAGGTAATTTTGTTATATAAAGCTAAGTAAATAAGTATACTAAGCTACCAAGCTGCTAGGACAGAACAGACCAGGCAACTTATGTTCCACACAGACCATCCCCTGGCATGCACAGTGCTATAAGAGCACACTATCCCTATTTCAATAGAGAGTTTATTGGCCCCAGGGTGGAAACTCAGAATATGAGGAAATTGAAACAACCTCTGTCAACCTCTACTCCTCCATCATTGAGAGGGATACAGAGATGGAGAGAGACATGTTGGAGTTCAGAGAGCTAGTCCACACAAATCTAGACAGAACAAACCCATAAAACAGACCAACACAACAACGCCCCCACAACAAGACATGGAGGGCAGAAGATGGAGAACTTAAAGAGGCACAAATGGCACTAAAGGACGAGGTCGAAAGCTGAGGTGTGACAGAGAGCAGGACACTCCCCCAGACAAGCCGGCAGAACAGCCCACCTCAGACCCAGACCCGGGACAGACAACCCAACAGACCACACCACCTCTGAACAGCCCTCCTGACAACCCCCCCCCCCCCCCCCCCCCCCACATCCACTGAGGACACACAAAAGCCAGATATTGTGCTCCTCATTGAGTCAAATGGCAAATACATTCGAGAGGATAAACTTTTTCTGAAACACAAAGTGGCTAAACTCTGGTGCCCAAACACTAGGCATGCCCTGGAGCTGTTGTCAGGGAACAGACTAAGTTCCCCCAGCCACATCATAATTCACATGGGCACAAAGGAAAGTTTGGCAACAGCACTCAAGGGAGTGATTGAAAAAGCTTCTTCAAGGGCCTCCCAGGTGGCACAGTGGTCTAAGGCACTGAGCTGTGCCACCAGAGACTCTGGTTTCGAGCCCAGGCTCTGTCACACCCAGCAACGACTGGGAGGTCCATGGGGCAATGCACAATTGGCCTAGCGTCGTCCAGGTTAGGGAGGGTTTGGCCGGTAAGGATATCCTTGTCTCATCGTGTACTAGTGACTCCTGTGGCGGGCCGGGCGCAGTGCACGCTGACCAGGTCGCTAGGTGCACAGTGTTTCCTCCGACACATTGGTTGGGCTGGCTTCCGGGTCGGATGCGCGCTGTGTTAAGAAGCAGTGTGGTTGGGTTGTGTTTCGGAGGATGCATGGCTCTCGACCTTAGTCTCTCCTGAGCCAAGATAGTAACTACTAGCAATTGGATACCATGAAATTGGGGAGAAAAAGGAGGTAAAATTAAAAATTTCCCCAACGCACAAGTGGTTATCTCCACCCTACTACCACAAAATAATTTTTAACCATACAGTGGGTGAATGCAAGCATTTTGCGAGAAACCTAATGTATACCTGGCCCACCACTCCACCCTGGACTTGAACAGCCTTCACGACCAGGTCCACCTCTACAAGGCAGCAATCCCAACTTTTGCCAGGACCCTGAAGGACGTCACCCTCATCCGTAGCCACAGCACCTCACACAGGAGCAACAGAGCAACAGACACCCTGCACAGACCAGCGAGACCCCCTCCCGAAGGACCTGCACTTAGAGAACCCATGCCAAGAGGACGTACATCCAGACCACAGCATCACCAGTCACAACCCAACCAGCTAAGACCACCCCAAGCAAACCCTAGCCACACCCTATATATGCCCCCCCCCATATCAGACCTATGCCCCTTCCGCACACCCCATGCCCACCACTCATGTGGCAAGGACCTCAACATGAAAGCAGGGCATATGACAAGGCCGTGAGCAGAGCAACAGGCACAAACCCCACTATTACACCCGCCCCAGCCCCATCCTGGAACTTAATCAGTACAGTTGAAGTCTGAAGTTTACAAACATTTAGGTTGGAGTCATTAAAACTAGTTTTTCAACCACTCCACAAATTTCTTGTTAACAAACAATAGTTTTGACAAGTCATTTTTCCAACAATTGTTTACAGACAGATTATTTCACTTATAATTCACTGTATCACAATTCCAGTGGGTCAGAAGTTTACATACACTAAGTTGACTGTGCCTGATAGACTAATTTACATCATTTGAGTCAATTGGAGGTGTACCTGTGGAAGTATTTCAAGGCCTACCTTCAAACTCAGTGTCTCTTTGATTCACATCATGGGAAAATCAAAAGAAATCTGCCAAGATTTCAGAAAATAAATTGTGGACATCCACAAGTCTGGTTCATACTTGGGAGCAATTTTCAAACACCTGAAGGTACCACGTTCATCTGTACAAACAATATTACGCAAGTATAAACACCATGGGACCACGCAGCAGTCATACCGCTCAGGAAGGAGACACGTTCTGTCTCCTAGAGATTAATGTACTTTGGTGCGAAAAGTGCAAATCAATCCCAGAACAACAGCAAAGGATATTGTGAAGATGCTGGAGGAAACAGGTACAAAAGTTTTTATATCCACAGTAAAACGAGTCCTATATCGACATAACCTGAAAGGCCGCTCAGCAAGGAAGAAGCCATTGCTCCAAAACCGCCATAAAAAGGCCAGACTACGGTTTGCAACTGCATTTGGGGACAATGATCGTGCTTTTTGGAGAAATGTCCTCTATTGAAACAAAAATAGAACTGTTTGGCCATAATGACCATCGTTATGTTTGGAGAAAAAGGGGGAGGCTTGCAATCCGAAGAACACCATCCCAACTGTGAAGCACAGGGGAGGCAGCATCATGTTGTGGGGGTGCTTTGTTGCAGGAGGGGCTGGTTCAATTCACAAAATAGATGGCATCATGAGACAGGAAAATGATATGGATATACTGAAGCAACATCTCAAGACATCAGTTAAAAAGTTACAGCTTGGTCGCAAACGGGTCTTCCAAATGGACAATGACCCCAAGCATACTTCCAAAGTTGTTAGTCCTGTTTGTTGTGCCAGGACTTCCAGGGTTTTCCACCCCTTCTCCCCCAGCAGCCGCAGGTCATCCAGCCTCATTAAACCCACTGCCATCAGTCACTTATGCAGGGTGGCCGACTGAACCGATCTCAAAAGGATGGCTGGATTGTGGAAGAACTGGCTCCTCCCACACCCACATCCCAGGCTCCACATGTGGGCCTTAGCAGCTGCCAGGCCCTCAGCACCGCATAGTAAAAAATCAGAGAGACCTGCTGTACTCAATGAGGAACAGCTGCCGGTCCAACCCTAATCCGCCAGCTCTCCTCAGGAGCCCGCATGTTAGTTCCCTCCAGCTGACATCAGTATGGTACAGCAGTCTGTGCACCGCCTTTAGTCCGGAACGCAGCCAGTTTATACCACAGGGAGGAAGCCCCCATGTTGTTGATTATCAGCATCCTCCCCTTTCTATGACACTTGGGACTGGAGCCACCTCCACCTGGGCAGCCTTGACCACTGCCTGTGACAGCTCCTCCCAGTTCTTCCTGATACACCTCTCCAAGCCCAGGTACATCCACAAAATGTTAAACCCTTCCCACCCCCACTGCAAACCCCCTGGAATCAGAAGGATTCCATGCCCCCTATGCCTCCATGCCCCACATAACAGAGCTTTGCTCTTGACCCAGTTCACCTTAGTCTCTAGTGCCTGCATATCCTGCCCATCCCAGGCACTGCTATGCCTTGTTTGTGCTTTCTTACTACATCTGCCTCTGGAATACTGTGAATTCCACCGAGTGGTTTGGTTCTGTCATAAAGTTCTGTGGCAAATTCATCTGTGCGATTGCCTATGAGTGTGTCACATACAGCTTGTTTGCCGAAACAAGCTTCTGCCAGGTCTGCCGTCTCTTTCTGGAAGAACTTATGTAGTTCCTCAGTTTTAGAAAGAAGGGACTGAAACATGAGCAGCAAATACATGGTGGAGAAATTATGAAGCTTTGCTCTCAGACAATGGGGGATCCAATGGCAGAGAGATAATCAAAAATATCAGTTAAAGTGTCCAGGACGGCATTTATGGAACTCAGCTGGCATGCCCAGGAAGTGTTTGAGAGCTGTACAAGTTCAGCTGATGCTATTCCAAGTTTGGACTGAGATTCTTTGAACTTGTGGTGGTTAACTAGGGATGTACTGAAAAACGAATACACGTTCCCCAAGAAACTGAAAAACTCAGCAGCTTCCGGAATAGCCCTGCAAGTATGACACAACACCAAATTAAGCTCATGAGCATAGCAATGTACATAAATTGCCTCCGGATGCAGCACTCTGAAATGTGCTTGCACACCTCCTTTGGACCCACTCATGACAGCTGCACCATCATAGGTCTGTGCAATGTACTTTAGGCCTGATACCCCTCTCATTTGGAGCTGCTGTTGCAACTCATTTGCTATCGATTGGGCTTCAAGTGACTTGATTTCTGCTAGTGCTAGTAAACGCTCCTTAACGGTCCCCTCTGTCACATACCTAACACATAGAGCCAACTGTTCAGACTGCCTGGCCTCATCTGCCATAATGGCATACATTCTAGACTTTGACATCTCAGAGACCATGGTGTCCATAATCTCTTGAGCACAGCATTCGATCATGTCATTCTGAGATTCTGGAGAGAGAAACGTCGCATTTGATGAAGTATTGTACCTTTACAGACAAGGGTCAAACTCCTTCAAAAGCTCCATACATTCAAGAAAGTTCCCTCTATTTGTGCTTTCAATAGATTCATCATTGGCATGGAAAGAGTCCCTATCTTCCTAACGTTGACCTCAACAATTCTCCTTGGATACTCCCTTCTCTCTGCAATATCACTATCATGGGCAGAAGTTACAATTTGAGCAATGTTCCCATGACTGTTAGCTTCCTGGTAGCTTTGCCATGCCACAACACTGTCTCTGTCTGTTTGTGCCATTTCATGTTTACCGAAGATAAACAGTTTTTTCCAATTTTTGCAGCCATTACTGACAAAATAATAAAATGTAATGTTTTTGCCAAAAAGTCAAATAGGAAAGCAGAAATCCGCGTTTTTGTGGACAGAGTACTGTACCCAATTGTATTTCTGTGGGTAGCTATTCAGCTTCACTTGTCTGGGCCCAGTGTCTTTGTCACCCAAATCGCTCTCATTTCTGGAAGGTGTTGCTGCAGTGGCTTAATTACTTTCTTTCTCTGGATCTGTTTGTTGTCCCTCCCTGTCTGGATCTGTTTGTTGTCCCTCCCTCTCTGGATCGGATTGTTGTCCCTCCCTCTCTACATCTGTTTGTTGTCCCTCCCTCTCTGGATCTGTTTGTTGTCCCTCCCTCTATGGATATGTTTGTTGTCCCTCCTTCTCTGGATCTGTTTGTTGTCCCTCCCTCTCTGGATCTGTTTGTTGTCCCTCCCTCTCTGGATCTGTTGTCCCTCCCTGTCTAGATCTGTTTGTTGTCCCTCCCTCTCTAGATCTGTTTGTTGTCCCTCTCTCTCTGGATCTGTTTGTTGATCCTCTCTCTCTGGATTGGTTTGTTGTCCCTCCCTCTCTGCATCTGTTTGTTGTCCCACCCTGTCTGGATCTGTTTGTGGTCCCTCTCTCTCTGGATCTGTTTGTTGTCCCTCTCTCTCTGGATTGGTTTGTTGTCCCTCTCTCTCTAGATCTGTTTGTTTTCCCTTTCTCTCTGGATCTGTTTGTTGTCCCTCTCTCTCTAGATCTGTTTGTTGTCCCTCCCTCTCTAGATCTGTTTGTTGTCCCACCCTCTCTGGATCGGTTTGTTCTCCCTCCCTCTCTAGATCTGTTTGTTGTCCCTCCCTCGCTGGATCTGTTTGTTGTCCCTCCCTCTCTGGATCTGTTTGTTGTCCCTAACTGTCTGGATCTGTTTGTTGTCCCTCCCTCTCTGGATCTGTTTGTTGTCCCTCTCTCTCTGGATCTGTTTGTTGTCCCTCTCTCTCTAGATCTGTTTGTTGTCCCTCTCTCTCTAGATCTGTTCATTGTCCCTCCCGGTCTGGATCTGTTTATTGTTCCTCCCTGTCTGGATCTGTTTGTTGTCCCTCCCTCTCTGGATCGGTTTGTTCTCCCTCCCTCTCTAGATCTGTTTGTTGTCCCTCCCTGTCTGGATCTGTTTGTTGTCCCTCCCTCTCTAGATCTGTTTGTCGTCCCTCCCTGTCTGGATCTGTTTGTTTTCCCTCCCTCTCTGGATCTGTTTGTTCTCCCTCCCTGTCTGGATCTGTTTGTTCTCCCTCCCTCTCTGGATCGGTTTGTTCTCCCTCCTTGTCTGGATCTGTTTGTTCTCCCTCCCTCTCTGGATCGGTTTGTTCTCCCTCCCTGTCTGGATCTGTTTGTTGTCCCTCCCTCTCTGGATCTGTTTGTTGTCCCTCCCTCTCTGGATCTGTTTGTTGTCCATCCCTCTCTGGATCTGTTTGTTGTCCCTCTCTCTCTGGATCTATTTGTTGTCCCTCTCTCTCTGGATCTGTTTGTTGTCCCTCTCTCTCTAGATCTGTTTGTTGTCCCTATCTCTCTAGATCTGTTTGTTGTCCCTCTCTCTCTAGATTTGGTTGTTGTCCCTCCCTGTCCAGATCTGTTTGTTCTCCCTCCCTCTCTAGATCTGTTTGTTGTCCCTCCCTGTCTGGATCTGTTTGTTGTCCCTCTCTCTCTGGATTGGTTTGTTGTCCTTCTCTCTCTGGATTGGTTTGTTGTCCCTCTCTCTCTGGATCTGTTTGTTGTCCTTCTCTCTCTGGATCTGTTTGTTGTCCCTCTCTCTCTGTATTGGTTTGTTGTCCTTCTCTCTCTGGGTCTGTTCGCTGTTCCTCTTTCTCTGGGGATGCTTGCTCTCTCTCACTTGTACAGCTCGCATGTTCATCTCTGCCTTACATAGAAGCCTCTCTTTCTGCATGACCCTTTAAGACATCATGAGCATAATTTATTTATGCCTCACAAAAGTAAGACATATGCTGTCATATGCTGTAGAAATTTAACTGAAAGCTTAAACATCTACTTGATTTTTATATCACTAACCTTCATCAGACATTCTCCCTCAGCCCTGTCAGCCTCCAGCTTTTTTCCCTCACTCTTGTCTGCTGTGTTTTGACATGTATTGCTATTAAACTCATATTTACAATAACTCAAGGCTTAATAGGTGATTAATCAGTTGAAGTTTTTATTTTTGTTTGAACTGGTAAAATCTTAATTTCTCACCGGATTGGCCTTCGGCAGAGCTGCTGGCACTGCCTCTCTTGAAGAATTTCTGTATATCCATCTAACGTTAGTCATTAGCTAGCCTACAGTTGAGAAATTGCGGATAATACAATGACATTGTGATCATTGTCACCTTTTGCACACATAACCTACTGATAATTGTTTTGCAATGGTCTACTGAATGAAAGCAATTGAGTATTAAAAGATATGTGCATGATGTTATGTCATCTGTCTCATTTATAGCCTGGCACAGATAGCAAAACTACATTAAATACAATGTTAATTAGATATCATCGCCACATAACTTATAGACCAAGCGACATCCCTGCCACCATCCATAGCATGACTAGACCCAACCTCAGCTACACCACCATCCATAGCATGACTAAACCCAGCCTCTGCTGCCTGTGTCTCATGCCCCCCTGCACATTGACCTTGATTTCCCCCACTGGCGCTTGTACCCTCAGCTATCTTATGTACAGCCTTGATGTGTGGGCACGCAAAGCTCTTATGCCACAAATTGCCACACTCAAGCACCGTACACCATCTGTGCTGGAAAAGCCTGCATAGAGCCCCTCCCCATGCCTCACTTTAAAATGCATATTTAACGGTTGCACATTGTTATTCAGAAACAATATGCTTAACGGCATCTGCCTGAAAACCTGCCGACAGTACACGAAACCCGCTAGCAAACTTACCAAACCGATTCAGCTCTTTCTGGATTTGATGATCCGTAATAAACGGAGGTAGATTCTCAACTACCACCCTTTTCGAAGGAGTCGAAATATGAGAAATCGGCACCAACATATTCCTTACAAATACTCCACTAGCAATCAGCTTACCCACCAAATTCACTCTTTTCATGAACACAACCACAGCTTTGTTCATTCTGGATGTGAAATGTATAAATTCAGTTCCTACCTGTTTGCTGACCATGAGCAGAATCTCCTCCATCTTAACTCCATTCTCAGGAACACACCTGAATCCATGCCCTAGCAACAGCGTCTCCTCCGCGCTAGGCTGTGAATCCATCGCGCACAGCACACTTTCCAAACCCCAGGAAACTTAAACTCTGTCCTCTTCCTCCCTAACTTTGAAAACAAACAGTGGGTACCACTAAACTAACAGTGTGATGACCCTCCACCATAGAAAATCAACATTTTAAGAAATTACCAAGGAAAGAATCAAGAAAATAAGTAAGGACAGATCCATTCACATGTTCTCTCAACTACACTCCCAGCATGCACTGGGAAGAGAGAGAGAGCAGGAAAGAGAGGAAAGAGAGACAGTACGAGGAAGAGAGACTGATGAAAATATAGAAAGGTAAACAATACCTTGGGGTCTTGGAGCAGTGTCAGTAGTCCTCCTATGCAGGGGGAAGGTATAAACACTGATTGGAGGTCAGTGGAAGGGGGCATTTAGGATATCACTTCCTCATCAGCTGAACAGCAGGCTCCACCAAAGACTCCAAACCTTTACTGGCCAGGCAGGTCTTTCAAACAACAACAGAAACACACACAGTCACCTCCTAGATTGTTCAAATAAAATAAAATGTTATTTGTCACATGCGCCGAATATAACAGGGGTAGACTTTACAGTGAAAAATGCTTACTTATGAGCCCTTTCCCAGCAATGCAGAGTTAAAAAGTAAAACTATTTGGTAATAAAAATAGAAAATAGTAACACAATAAATAACAATAACGAGGCTATATACAAGGAGTACCAGTACGGAGTCAATGTGCAGGAGTACGAGGTAGTTGAGATAATATTTACATGTCGGTAGGGGTTAAAGTGTCTAGGCAATCAGGATAGATTTTTTCTAATTACAATCTTGTCTCATTGCTGCAACTCCCCAACGGGCTCGGGAGAGGCGAAGGTCGAGTCATGCATCCTCCGAAACATGACCTGCCAAGCCACGCTTCTTAACACCCGCTTGCTTAACCCGGAAGCCAGCTGCACCAATGTGTTGGAGGAAACACTGTTCAACACTGTTCAACCAATGTGTTCGAGGAAACACTGTTCAGCCTGTAGATGCCCGGCCTGCCACAAGGAGTTACTAGAGCGCAATGAGCCAAATAAAGCCCCCCCAGCCAAACACTCCCCTAACCCAAATGGCGCTGAGCCCATTGTGAGCTGCCCCATTGGGCCTCCCGGTCACAGCCGGTTGTGACACAGCCTGGAATCAAACCCCAGGCTGTAGTGACGCCACAAAACCTGAACCCTGTTTGTTGTTATTTTTTAACTGTCAAATTAGGAGCCCTGTCCAGCATTACAATCAAGTTCGGTATTATACGCAAATAACTTGCCGAGGGCAATCAGAATTGCCAGGCAATACCAACTCCAATTATAAAATGCCAATATGATTAAAGTAATAAGATAAATTAATTTCAAATTCTAAGGAGTAGAGAAAGCAAAAAGGAGTAGAGAAACCAATTAGAGTGAGGGATATTAGTTATGGCTTATAACAGTGACAGGTAGCCTTTGAAACTATGTGAGGGTATACCTGTATTTTGTGGAAGAGGTGACTGATGCCCCCCTGTGCCACCAGGGAATCTCTGCCGGCGCTGCAGTGGGTGGTCTGGTGTAGGCAGCGAGCAAGGCCAGGTGGATGGGGATGGCCTGGGTCCTTGTTGTGCCAGTCCTCATACAGCTCCAGCAGGACAGTCAAAACCCTTGGCTACAGCGGTCCTGACATTGGCCTCTGAGACAGAAATCAGTTTTAATGTCAACAAAGAAGTAGTTATATATTTTGTATTTGTATATTACTATGGATCCAAATTAGCTGCTGCCAAGGCAATTAGGGAAAGTGAAAAGACCTCTGGTGGCATGTCTTGTGGGGTATGCATGAGTGCCTGAGCTGTGTGCTAGTCATTTAAATGGACAGCTAGCTGCATTCAACATGTCAATAATTCTCACAAATACAAGTACTGTAGTGAGGAAGTCACTCCTCTGTTTGGGGTCACTTAGAAATGTCCTTGTTTTTGAAAGAAAAACACATTTTTTGTCCATTAAAATAACATCAAATTGATCAGAAATGCAGTGTAGACATTGTTAATGTTGTAAATGACTATTGTAGTTGGAAACGGCTGATTTATTATGGAATATCCACATAAGCGTACAGAGGCCCATTATCAGCAACCATCACTCCTGTGTTTCAATGGCATGTTGGGTTAGCTAATCCAAGTTTATCATTTTAAAAGGCAAATTGATCATTAGAAAGACCTTTTGCATTTATGTTAGCACAGCGGAAAACTGTTGTCCTGATTAAAGAATCAATACATCTGGCCTTTAGACTTGTTGAGTATCTGGAGCATCAGCATTTGTGGGTTCGATTACAGGCTCAAAATGGCCAGAAACAAAGAACTTTCTTCTGAAACTTGTCAGTCCATTCTTGTTCTGAGAAATGAGGCTATTCCATGTGAGAAATTGCCAAGAAACTGAAGATCTCGTACAACGCTGTGTACTACTCCCTTCACAGAACAGAGCAAACTTGCTCTAACCAGAATATAAAGAGGAGTAGGAGGCCCTGGTGCACAACTGAGCAAGAGAACAAGTACATTAGAGTCTAGTTTGTGAAACGGATGCCTCACAAGTCATCAACTGGCAGCTTCATTAAATAGTACCCACAAAACACCAGTCCCAACGTCAACAGAGAAGAGGCAACTCTGGGATGCTGGCCTTCTAGGAATAGTTGCAAAGATAAAGCCATATATCATACTTGCCAATAAAAATAATAGATTAAGATGGGCCGATTTTACGTTTTCATAACAATCGGAAATCGGTATTTTTGGAAACCGATTTGGCCATTTTTTTAATATATTTTTTTACACCTTAATTTAATCTTTATTTAACTAGGCAAGTCAGTTAAGAACACATTCTTATTTTCAATGACGGCCTAGGAACGGTGGGTTAACTGCCTCGTTCAGGGGCAGAACGGCAGATATTCACCTTCTCAGCTCGGGGGATCCAATCTTGCAACCTTACAGTTAATAACCTGTTGCGACTCTAGGGGCAGTATTTTAATTTTTGGAAAAAAAACGTTCCCGTTTTAAACGGGATATTTTGTCAGGACAAGATGCTAGAATATTCATATAATTGGCAGCTTTGGATAGAAAACACGCTAACGTTTCCAAAACTGTAAAGATATTGTCTGTGAGTATAACAGAACTGATGTTGCAGGTGAAAGCCTGAGAAAAATCCAATCCGGAAGTGCCCCAGGTTTTGAAAGCGCTGCGTTCCAATGAGTCCCTATTCAGCTGTGAATGTGCCATCAACGAGCTTACGCTTTCTACGTATTCCCCAAAGTGTCTACAGCATTGTGACGTAGTTTTACGCATTTCTGTTGAAGAATAGCATTAGGGGCCACATTGCGTAAGTGGTCACATGGTGGCTCCGAGAGAGATTCTCGCGTAAAATACAGAGGTAGCCATCACTCCAATCGGTCCTACTGAAAAACGAATTGTCCCGACAGATATATTATCGAATAGATAAAAAAAAACACCTTGAGGTGTTATATTATTAACAACGTTTGCCATGTTTCTGTCGATATTATGGAGCTAATTTGGAATATTTTTCGCGGTTTTCGTGACTGCAATTTCCGGGCGATTTCTCAGCCAAACGTGAAGAACAAACGGAGCTATTTCGCCTACAAAAATAATATTTGGGGAAAAAATGAACTTTGGCTATCTACCTGGGAGTCTCCTGAGTGAAAACATCCGAAGTTCATCAAAGGTAAACTTTAATTAATTAATTTGATTGCTTTTCTGATTTCTGACAAGGTTGCCTGCTGCTAGCAAGGCATAATGCTATGCTAGGCTATCGATAAACTTACACAAATCCTTGTCTAGCTTTGGTTGTAAAGCATATTTTGAAAATCTGAGATGATAGGGTGATTCACAAAAGGCTAAGGCATACTGTGTCTCAGTATATTTCATTTGTGATTTTCATGAATAGGAATATTTTCTAGGGATATTTATGTCTGTTGCGTTATGCTAATTAGTGTCAGGCGATGATTACGCTCCCGGATCCGGGATGGGGAGTCACAAGAACTAGTCCAACACTACAACCACCTGCCTCTCGTTGCACTCCACAAGGAGACTGCCTGTTACGCAATGCAGTAAACCAAGGTAAGTAGCTAGCTAGCATTAAACTTATCTTATATAAAACAATAAATCAATCATAATCACTAGTTAACTACACATGGTTGATGATATTACTAGTTTATCTAGCGTGTCCTGCGTTGCATATAATCTGACTGAGCATACAAGTAACTGACTGAGCGGAGGTAGGCAGCAGCAGGCTCGTAAGCATTCATTCATTTTGTATTTGTATATTACTATGGATCCAAATTAGCTGCTGCCAAGGCAATTAGGGAAAGTGAAAAGACCTCTGGTGGCATGTCTTGTGGGGTATGCATGAGTGCCTGAGCTGTGTGCTAGTCATTTAAATGGACAGCTAGCTGCATTCAACATGTCAATAATTCTCACAAATACAAGTACTGTAGTGAGGAAGTCACTCCTCTGTTTGGGGTCACTTAGAAATGTCCTTGTTTTTGAAAGAAAAACACATTTTTTGTCCATTAAAATAACATCAAATTGATCAGAAATGCAGTGTAGACATTGTTAATGTTGTAAATGACTATTGTAGTTGGAAACGGCTGATTTATTATGGAATATCCACATAAGCGTACAGAGGCCCATTATCAGCAACCATCACTCCTGTGTTTCAATGGCATGTTGGGTTAGCTAATCCAAGTTTATCATTTTAAAAGGCAAATTGATCATTAGAAAGACCTTTTGCATTTATGTTAGCACAGCGGAAAACTGTTGTCCTGATTAAAGAATCAATACATCTGGCCTTTAGACTTGTTGAGTATCTGGAGCATCAGCATTTGTGGGTTCGATTACAGGCTCAAAATGGCCAGAAACAAAGAACTTTCTTCTGAAACTTGTCAGTCCATTCTTGTTCTGAGAAATGAGGCTATTCCATGTGAGAAATTGCCAAGAAACTGAAGATCTCGTACAACGCTGTGTACTACTCCCTTCACAGAACAGAGCAAACTTGCTCTAACCAGAATATAAAGAGGAGTAGGAGGCCCTGGTGCACAACTGAGCAAGAGAACAAGTACATTAGAGTCTAGTTTGTGAAACGGATGCCTCACAAGTCATCAACTGGCAGCTTCATTAAATAGTACCCACAAAACACCAGTCCCAACGTCAACAGAGAAGAGGCAACTCTGGGATGCTGGCCTTCTAGGAATAGTTGCAAAGATAAAGCCATATATCATACTTGCCAATAAAAATAATAGATTAAGATGGGCCGATTTTACGTTTTCATAACAATCGGAAATCGGTATTTTTGGAAACCGATTTGGCCATTTTTTTAATATATTTTTTTACACCTTAATTTAATCTTTATTTAACTAGGCAAGTCAGTTAAGAACACATTCTTATTTTCAATGACGGCCTAGGAACGGTGGGTTAACTGCCTCGTTCAGGGGCAGAACGGCAGATATTCACCTTCTCAGCTCGGGGGATCCAATCTTGCAACCTTACAGTTAATAACCTGTTGCGACTCTAGGGGCAGTATTTTAATTTTTGGAAAAAAAAACGTTCCCGTTTTAAACGGGATATTTTGTCAGGACAAGATGCTAGAATATTCATATAATTGGCAGCTTTGGATAGAAAACACGCTAACGTTTCCAAAACTGTAAAGATATTGTCTGTGAGTATAACAGAACTGATGTTGCAGGTGAAAGCCTGAGAAAAATCCAATCCGGAAGTGCCCCAGGTTTTGAAAGCGCTGCGTTCCAATGAGTCCCTATTCAGCTGTGAATGTGCCATCAACGAGCTTACGCTTTCTACGTATTCCCCAAAGTGTCTACAGCATTGTGACGTAGTTTTACGCATTTCTGTTGAAGAATAGCATTAGGGGGCCACATTGCGTAAGTGGTCATATGGTGGCTCCGAGAGAGATTCTCGCGTAAAATACAGAGGTAGCCATCACTCCAATCGGTCCTAATGAAAAACGAATTGTCCCGACAGATATATTATCGAATAGATAAAAAAAAAACACCTTGAGGTGTTATATTATTAACAACGTTTGCCATGTTTCTGTCGATATTATGGAGCTAATTTGGAATATTTTTCGCGGTTTTCGTGACTGCAATTTCCGGGCGATTTCTCAGCCAAACGTGAAGAACAAACGGAGCTATTTCGCCTACAAAAATAATATTTGGGGAAAAAATGAACTTTGGCTATCTACCTGGGAGTCTCCTGAGTGAAAACATCCGAAGTTCATCAAAGGTAAACTTTAATTAATTAATTTGATTGCTTTTCTGATTTCTGACAAGGTTGCCTGCTGCTAGCAAGGCATAATGCTATGCTAGGCTATCGATAAACTTACACAAATCCTTGTCTAGCTTTGGTTGTAAAGCATATTTTGAAAATCTGAGATGATAGGGTGATTCACAAAAGGCTAAGGCATACTGTGTCTCAGTATATTTCATTTGTGATTTTCATGAATAGGAATATTTTCTAGGGATATTTATGTCTGTTGCGTTATGCTAATTAGTGTCAGGCGATGATTACGCTCCCGGATCCGGGATGGGGAGTCACAAGAACTAGTCCAACACTACAACCACCTGCCTCTCGTTGCACTCCACAAGGAGACTGCCTGTTACGCAATGCAGTAAACCAAGGTAAGTAGCTAGCTAGCATTAAACTTATCTTATATAAAACAATAAATCAATCATAATCACTAGTTAACTACACATGGTTGATGATATTACTAGTTTATCTAGCGTGTCCTGCGTTGCATATAATCTGACTGAGCATACAAGTAACTGACTGAGCGGAGGTAGGCAGCAGCAGGCTCGTAAGCATTCATTCAAACAGCACTTTGGTGCGTTTTGACAGCAGCTCTTCGTTGTGCGTCAAGCATTGCGCTGTTTATGACTTCAAGCCTATCAACTCCCGAGATGAGGCTGGTGTAACCGAGGTGAAATGGCTAGCTACTTAGCGGGGTGCGCTCTAATAGCGTTTCAAACGTCACTTGCTCTGAGACTTGGAGTGGTTGTTCCCCTTGCTCTGCATGGGTAACGCTGCTTCGAGGGTGGCTGTTGTCAATGTGTTCTTGGTTCGAGCCCAGGGAGGAGCGAGGAGAGGGACGGAAGCTACACTGTTACACTGGCAATACTAAAGTGCCTATAAGAACATCCAATAGTCAAAGGTTAATGAAATACAAATGCTATAGTGGGAAATAGTCCTATAATTCCTATAATAACTACAACCTAAAACTTCTTACCTGGGAATATTGAAGACTCATGTTAAAAGGAACCACCAGCTTTCACATGTTCTCATGTTCTGAGCAAGGAACTTAAACATTAGCTTTCTTACATGGTACGATTTGTTTTTGCATTATTTAAACCAAATTGAACATGTTTCATTATTTATTTGAGGCTAAATTGATTTTATTGATGTATTATATTAAGTTAAAATAAGTGTTCATTCAGTATTGTTGTAATTGTCATTATTACAAATACATTTTAAAAATCGGCCGATTAATCTGTATTGGCTTTTTTAGTCCTCCAATAATCGGTATCGGCATTGAAAAATCACAATCGGTCGAGTTCTATAGTGTAGGTAGGGGTAAAGGGAATATGCATAGATAATAAACAGCAAGTTTCAGCAGGGTAAAAACAAAAAGGAGGGGGACTCAATGTAAATAGTCTGCTTGCCGTGCGGTAGCAGAGAGAACAGTCTATGACTTGGGTGACTGGAGTCTCAGACAATTTTGTGGGCCTTCCTCTGACACAGCCTAGTATATAGGTCCTGGATGGCAGGAGGCTTGGCCCCAGCGATGTACTGGGCCATATGCACTACCATCTGTAGAGTCTTATGGTCAGATGCAGAGCAGTTGTCAAACCAGGCGGTGATGCAAACAGTCAGGATGACCTCGATGGTGCAGCTGTAGAGCCTATTGAGGATCTGGGGACCCATGCCAAATCTTTTCAGTCCTCTGAGGGGGAAAACGCATTGTCGTGCCCTCTTCACGACTGTCTTGTTGTGTTTGGACCATGATAGTTTTTTGGTGATGTGGACAAAAAGGAATTTGAAACTCTCGACCTGATCCAGTACAACCTCATCAATGTGAATGGGGGCATGTTTGGCCACGCTGTCGTGGATGAACAGTGAGTATAGAAGGGGACTAAGCACACACCCCTGAGGGGCCCCCGTGTTGAGGATCAGCGTGGCAGATGTGTTGTTGCCTACCCTTACCACCTGGGGGCGGCCCGTCAGGAAGTCCAGGATCCAGTTGCAGAGGGGGGTGTTTAGTCCCAGGGTCCTTAGCTTGGTGTTGAGCTTTGTGGGCAATATGGTTTTGAACGCTGAGCTGTAGTCAATGAACAGTTTTCTCACATAGGAGTTCCTTTTGTTCAGGTGGGAAAGGGCAGTGTGGAGTGTAATTGCGATTGCGTCTTCTATGGATCTGTTGGGGCGGTATGCGAATTCGAGTGGGTCTAGGGTTTCTGGGATGATGGTGTTGATGTGAGCCATGACCAGCCTTTCAAAGCACTTCATGGCTACTGACGTGAACGCTACGGGACGATAGTCATTTCGGCAGGTTACCTTCGCTTTCTTGGGCACAGGGACTATGGTGGTCTGCTTGAAACATGTAGGTATTACAGACTCGGTCAGGGAGAGGTTGAAAATGTCTGTGATTTAGTTGAAGTTTATGGTTTATTGAATGATTTGTCCCAAATACAATGCTTTTCATTTTTGAAATATTTATCTAGCTTATTTCTTGCCACACATTCTGAAACTGACGTCAGCTCTTCGTGTTGCAGTGATTTCAATTGCTGTGTTAGCTGACGTATAGTGTTGAGTCATCATCATACATAGACACACAGGCTTTACTCAGTGCCAGGTCATTAGTGAAGATTGAAAAAGTAAGGGGCCTAGACAGCTGCCCTGGGGAATGCCTGATATAGCAGGGCATGGCTACAGCAGTCCTGATATTGGCCTCTGAAAATAAGAGAGAAATGTAGAGGTTTTAATGTCCACAAAGTAGTTGTTACAGTATATAGCCGTGCTATATTATTTATTTATTGAGCCACTATGTTTAGCAATGCTTCCTTGGCCTATTTATCAAGCCCATGGCAGTGATGTCAAGGATCTTGAGCCAATGATCAATGACTGTTATTACTTTGACAAGGAGAGCTACCTTTTCTTGGAAAATGTAAAATATTGCATTGTACACAGCGTGAGATGTCAAGGCCGGAAAAATATACACTATAACATTCAGTTGACATGTGCTAACGTATCTACAGGGTAAGCTTTTATCACAGCTCTCTAGACACAGAAAAGCTTTTCTATCAGGTTTAATAGCAGTAGAAACACTCAAACATCCTCAATTCCAGCTCACTGAAAGACAACAGAATGAAATAAACTTGGAAATGTGAAGGACTTTCTCCTGTTGGCATCACTTTATCTACCTCTCTGAAGTCTGAACCCCCTCTATTTCTCATCAATGATAATTTGGCAAGGTCTAACTGAAGCCAAAACATAGTATCCATCATATGTCCAGCAGAGAGCTAAGGCTTGAGTGCTAAATTGTTTAAAGTATTTATTCACATTTGACCGTTGCATCGATTTAAATATTAGCAACCACCTTAGTGTCAAAGAAAAAAGCGTGTTGTATTTGCATTAGTTCCTTGTCTGTTTACTCTCTGGGTCTGGGTAAATGTTTACTTCAAACAGCTGTATTAGCTATTCATATTAAAATTGATCCTGGCTGGCGTTTTATTTTTCTCCATGTTATGCTTCACTGTGCATTTTATTAGAAAAATGTAATAAGAGCGTGCATCATTTTGGCACTGAGAGGCCAAATAAACAATGCTATAATGAAATGAAATAAAAACATGTGGCATTTGGTTATAATAATGACGAAGATGATGGAGAAGATGTGGAATGCAGGAAGACTGATCCAATGGATATGAGATGAGAAACTCAATGAGATGATGGCAGTTTGCGTTATAACACATGTAGGCTCCGTGATGATACCATTGTGCAGAACAATTGTGTGTATCAACAAAAATACAGAAGAACACGGTAAGAAGCGCTTTAGGTCAACTGGTATGATAACGAAGCTCTAGTGAGTGCTACAACATCTACATATTTGAAGGAGGAATATGAGTTTAAAGGGACTGTATAAAAATGCCCTGGCTTTGTTTAGTTAGCTGGGTATAGACATAAGCCAGCTAGATCTACTATCCACAATGGCCATGAACCTCATTACCGTGCAGTGAAAGGGAGGACGATGTACACACTCCCATTGACACAGCTTGCTGATCTTATAACATAATGCATCGTTGTATCTAATGAAGAAGCTGGGGCCTGGCCAATACCCAAGCCAGAGCCAGAGCTACGCTCTGCTGCTGATAGAGAATCTATAGAGCCACTGCAGTAGTGCACAGAGCAAGTGTAGTGTTGTGAAGGTCAGCCTGACGTGTGTACTGCATTGTATGTTGGACTGGGGCAGCATGGGAAGTGATGAAGTGTATCTCCCCAGTCTGACAGATGATCACAGGAGATGGAGTGTAGAGTGAGTATAGAAACAAATGAGTAAGGATTTGGGATTATCTCACTAGTGCAAGAGCTCCCCTCTCCCTCGCCCTCTGTCTCTCTCTCTCTCCCACACACACTCTCTCCCCTATATCTCAGCATAAGGTCCATGGGTTCTTAGAGCTCCAGCCCTCTGCAAAGCACAAACACAGCTTTCTAAAATATGAATGACTGCAATGGGTTTGATCACTCTCCCACAGGACTGGAGATCAATTTGTTAGGAGCAGGTATGTAGGTAATGCATACTACACAGGTGATGCATACTAATCCACATTAATCCAATAATAACCACAGGGGCAGATATGTTTGTATGTAATCGATCTGAAAATCCTAGAAAGTTTAATTGTTTTAATACTTTAGGATTATTTATTTTGTATTCCTATGGAGATATGGATTGAGAAACGGTGTCATGACAGCAGCCCAGAAATAACGCATCAACATAGAGTGGATGCAGCTCAAGCCTAGTTTAACCAGTTAAACATTGGTAATTCAACATGAAAATATGATCCATCTGCAATCTTCCTTTTCACATTTCATGTCATCTTTGTAGCTGTCGTCTGAGCAGCTTTACAGAATCATCACCCAGCCTTCGACATCTAAATGTGTTAGACAGAAATAAAATGCACAACTATCTGATCGTCAAGGAAAAACCTGTTGAATTGTTCAGTGGTTATTAACTACCTCTGACTCACATCCCCCTGAAAGAACAGGAAAACAGGACCATAAAAAAATAACATCACAAAGGGTAATAAAGCTCCCTGAAGACTGCGCAGACAAAGAGCAGTGACTGCGCTGGAAACTGCTGCTGAATGTAAGATAATTAATTGCACCATCACCACCTAGGTGCACATCTTAAAATAGGCTTCAGAGAGAAGCAGGATCCTAATGTTATTTATAAACAGAATCATTTAGCAAGCAACTGCAGTGCATCAACAGGTGCAGAGCCTGCATACACAAAAGAGAGAGCTGAGGGGCTGAGAGAGCTGAGGGGCTGAGTGAGCAGAGGGGCTGAGTGAGCTGAGGGGCTGAGTGAGCTGATGGGCTGGCTGAGTGAGGCACAGTGTCACACTGCCACCTACAGTTAGACTAGAACACTGCTGCCTGGCTGTTATAAGAGAGGATGTCTCCTCACAGAGCTGAGAGCATGACTGCAACCTCTCCCTGGCAGATTAATAGCTGAGCTTGTGTGTTTTCATGCCTTTACGCATTTTGAATGCCGAGAGAAAACAGTAATTTGATTTTGTTGGAGAGAAAAAAAGGATTCCCCCTGACGATAAAAGGAAATAACAGTTCTGTTAAAGTACACAGGGACCTATATTAAAGTGATATTTACTACAGTATCAATAGCTAATATGGATTGTGTTCTGAGCAAATATCTTGTGAGGGAGATGTGATATTAAATCATTGTCTGACAAGTTGTAAAGTTGTGGAGAAGCTCAGTGTAATTATGTTATACTGAGTATGATTGTGTTCCAACTGAGTGAATCCCGACTGGGAAGAAGCTGTTAGAAATAGAAGTGCTGCAAGAAAATAAATCAATTAAACCACTTCATAAAGATGATCACTCTGAGTAAAAACACAGACATGGGGATCTGCATTATAAACATCCAAGAAGATGTAAAAATGAAAAATACTTCATTTAAATCCCAATAGTATTGCTTGTCATATATGCGTATTTCACCATTGCCTACGCTAGCAAAATTGCTAAAACTGCTCATTACTATTACAATTTACCCACTGGCTTGTGATAGACTTGATAAAATGGCCACCTTTGACCAGTTGATTGAGGGGTTTGATGTCAAGAGAATATATTAATTGTACAGTCAAAACAAAGCCTGTGGCACTGACCATCCAACACATAATAAGGGCTGGGGTCGAGGCTATCCAACACACAATAAATCAAGTCAAATTTGATTTGTCACATGCGCCAAATACAACAGGTGTAGTAGACCTTACCGTGAAATGCTTACTTACAAGCCCTTTACCAACAATGCAGTTCAAGAAATATACTTAATAAAATATTTACTAAATAAACTAAAGTAAAAAAACTAAAATCTAATCAATCAAAAAGTAACACAAGAAATGGACATAACAATAACGAGGTTATATACAGGGGGTACCGGTACCGAGTCAATGTGCGGCGGTACAGGTTAGTCGAGGTAATTTGTAAAGTGACATAGATAATAAAAAGTGTGTAGCAGCAGTGTAAACAAACAAAGGGGAGGAGGGGTCAATGTAAATATTCTGGGTGTCCGTTTGATTAGTTTAGTTGTTCAGCAGTCTTATGGCTTGGGGGTAGAAGCTGTTAAGTAGCCTTTTGATCCTAGACTTGGCATTTCAGAAGAGTCTTGATAGTTTTTAGGGCCTTCCTCTGATACCGCATGGTATAGAGGTCCTGGATGTCAGGAAGCTTGGCCCCAGTGATGTACTGGGCAGTATGCACTACCCTCTGTAGCACCTTACGGTCAGATGCCGAGCAATTGCCATACCAGGCAGTGATGCAACCATGGATGCTCTCCATGGCGCAGCTATAGAACCTTTTGTGGATCTGGGGACCCATGCCAAATCTTTTCAGTCTCCTGAGGGGGAAAAGGTGTTGTCGTGCCCTCTTCACAACTGTCTTGGTGTGTTGGAACCATGATTGTTTGTTGGTGATGTGGACGCCTAGGAAATAGAAACTCTCGACCTTCAGTCCTGTCGATGTTAATGGGGTTGTGTTTGGCCCTCTTTTTCCTATAGTCCACAATCAGCTCCTTTAATAAGGGCTGGAGTTGAGGCTATCCAACACATAATAAGGCCTGCAGTCCAGGCTCCTTTTTATTATCTATGTCACTTTACAAATTACCTCGACTAACCTGTACCGCCGCACATTGACTCGGTACCGGTACCAGAGGAGGCTCCTCAAAGGAGGAAAGGGAGAAGTCTCCTGCTCAGTGAATTTCATGAAAATAAAAATAGTGAAACATTGAAAATCTAATCTAATTTATGTATCAAGCCCTTTTTACATCAGCAGATGTCACAAAGTGCTTATATAGAAACCCATCTGAAAACCCTAAACAGCAACCAATGCAGAGGTAGAAGCGCGGTGGATAGGGAAAACTCCTTAGAAAGGCAGGAACCTAGGAAGAAACCTAGAGAGGAACCAGGCTCTGAGTGGTGGCCAGTCCTCTTCTGGTTGTGCCAGGTGGAGATTATAAGAGTACATGGCCATTAAGGCCAGATCATTCTTCAAGCTGTTCAACTGTTTATAGATGACCAGCAGGGTCAAATAATAATCACAGTGGTTGTACAGGATGCAACAGGTCAGCATCTCAGGAGTTCCCCTTTTGAGATAAAACTATAATAAATATCTTCACGTCACCAAAAATCGGATTAAAACACATTGTTTTGCAATGAAAATCTACAGTAACCTCAACAGCACTCTCTAGGGTAGCACCATGGTGTAGCAGGAGGACAGCTATTTTCCATCCTCCTCTGGGTACATTGACTTCAATACAAAACCTAGGAGGCTCATGGTTCTCACCCCTTTCCATAAACTTACACAGTAATTATGATGACTTCTGGAGGACGTCCTCCAACCTATCAGAGTTCCTGAGGCATGAACGGACGTTGTCGGGTGTTGTCCACCCAATCAAAGGATAAGAGAATAAATCTAGTACTGAAAGCATAAGCTACAGCTAGCTAGCACTGAAACAAGTTGTTTTAAAGCTACTGTGACTGGCTAAGGCTATCCAACACTTTCAAGTTAAGGTAAGCTTTTGGTTTTATTAATTTATTGCCACTGGGGCCCACCAGTGTAATTGCTCAACTGCTTGCTGTACTCTGTACTGTGTGACAGTAGTGGGTTTACTAACGCGTTAGCTACTAGAACTATGTTGACTATGACGTTAGCTAATATTGTGACAACGATGTAGGCTATGTGTAGCGGTTATGATGTGAAGGTTTGGCTTGGAGAGGTTTTTTCGCCTGGTCACAGACAGCTGTTGTGTTGTGCACTGAAGTCCAAAAGCGAAGGGAAAAGGTGAGAGGAGGAGAGCGCATAGATGCGAGAAGGAATTATACAAGCAAAGTGATTGTTGTTTGAATGTGGCTGCTATGAAAGTGAACTGTGTGTGCGGGTGATCAGCAGTATATTCATTCAGCTGATTCTGTTGTAAAACGTTTCTTAAATGGAAGCAAACAAAATGGAGAAAGACCTACCTACCTGAATTTGTCCAATAGAAACTCTCATTTTGGCTAATGATTACCCCCTAGTCAGCCAGATCGAGGCAAGACTGTGCAAGGCGGTATTGAATGTGTAACCTTGATTAATACAATTTGTCTCTCGACCTGTGTTATATACTGTCATTCAAGGCTAGGTTGTAGCAACCTCATGATGGGTATAGGGCAAATTCTAGTGTCATAATAGCCTAAATCTATCGATGTTACATTGAACTGTGTGGATGGAATATGAATGACAGTCATCCAATATGCTGTAATAGAATACAAATATATATATGTATATATATATATATACACTGCTCAAAAAAATAAAGGGAACACTTAAACAACACAATGTAACTCCAAGTCAATCACACTTCTGTGAAATCAAACTGTCCACTTAGGAAGCAACACTGATTGACAATAAATTTCACATACTGTTGTGCAAATGAAATAGACAACAGGTGGAAATTATAGGCAATTAGCAAGACATCCCCAATAAAGGAGTGGTTCTGCAGGTGGGGACCACAGACCACTTCTCAGTTCCTATGCTTCCTGGCTGATGTTTTGGTCCCTTTTGAATGCTGGCGGTGCTTTCACTCTAGTGGTAGCATGAGACGGAGTCTACAACCCACACAAGTGGCTCAGGTAGTGCAGCTCATCCAGGATGGCACATCAATGCGAGCTGTGGCAAGAAGGTTTGCTGTGTCTGTCAGCGTAGTGTCCAGAGCATAGAGGCCCTACCAGGAGACAGGCCAGTACAACAGGAGACGTGGAGGAAGCCGTAGGAGGGCAACAACCCAGCAGCAGGACCGCTACCTCCGCCTTTGTGCAAGGAGGAGCAGGAGGAGCACTGCCAGAGCCCTGCAAAATGACCTCCAGCAGGCCACAAATGTGCATGTGTCTGCTCAAACGGTCAGAAACCGACTCCATGAGGGTGGTATGAGGGCCCGACGTGCACACGTGGAGGCCACACACACTACTGAGCCTCATTTTGACTTGTTTTAAGGACATTACATCAACGTTGGATCAGCCTATAGTGTGGTTTTCCACTTTAATTTTGATTGTGACTCCAAATCCAGACCTCCATGGGTTGATACATTTGATGTCCATTGATAATTTGTGTGTGATTTTGTTGACAGCACATTCAAGTATGTAAAGAATAAGTATTTAATAAGAATATTTCATTCATTCAGATCTAGGATGTGTTATTTTAGTGTTCCCTTTATTTTTTTGAGCAGTGTATTTATTCATTATATATACAGTATATCACAAAAGTGAGTACACCCCTCACATTTTTGTAAATATTTGAATATATATTTTCATGTGACAACACTGATGAAATGACACTTTGCTACAATGTAAAGTAGTGAGTGTACAGCTTGTATAACAGTGTACATTTGCTGTCCCCTACAAAATAACTCAACACACAGCCATTAATGTCTAAACCGCTGGCAACAAAAGTGAGTACACCCCTAAGTGAAAATGTCCAAATTGGGCCCAAAGTGTCAATATTTTGTGTGGCCACCATAATTTTCCAGCACTTCACAGGTTGCCACTGGAGTCCTCCTCCATGATAACATAACAGAGCTGGTGGATGTCAGAGACCTTGCACTCCTCCACCTTCCGTTTGAGGATGCCCCACAGATGCTCAAAAGGGTTTAGGTCTGGAGACATGCTTGGCCAGTCCATCACCTTTACCCTCAGCTTCTTTAGCAAGGCAGTGGTCGTCTTGGAGGTGTGTTTGGGGTCGTTATCATGTTGGAATACTGCCCTGAGGCCCAGTCTCCGAAGGGAGGGGATCATGCTCTTCTTCAGTATGTCACAGTACATGTTGGCATTCATGGTTCCCTCAATGAACTGTAGCTCCCCATTGCCGGCAGCACTCATGCAGCCCCAGACCATGACACTCCCACCACCATGCTTGACTGTAGGCAAGACACAATTGTCTTTGTACTCCTCACCTGGTTGCCGCCACACACGCTTGACACCATCTGAACCAAATAAGTTTATCTTGGTCTCATCAGACCACAGGACATGGTTCCAGTAATCCATGTCCTTAGTCTGCTTGTCTTCAAACTGTTTGCGGTCTTTCTTGTGCATCATTTTTAGAAGAGGCTTCCTTCTGGGATGACAACCATGCAGACCAATTTGATGCAGTGTACGGCGTTTGGTCTGACCACTGGCAGGCTGACCCCCCACCCCTTCAACCTCTGCAGCAATGCTGGCAGCACTCATAAGTCTATTTCCCAAAGAAAACCTCTGGATATGACGCTGAGCACGTCCACTCAACCTCTTTGGCCGACCATGGCGAGGCCTGTTCTGAGTGGAACCTGTCCAGTTAAACCGCTGTATGGTCTTGGCCACCGTGTTGCAGCTCAGTTTCAGGGTCTTGGCAATCTTCTTATAGCCCAGGCCGTCTTTATGTAGAGCAATAATTATTTTTTTCAGAACCTCAGAGACTTCTTTGCCATGAGGTGCCATGTTGAACTTCCAGTGACCAGTCAGTATGAGGGAGTGTGAGAGAGATGACACCAAATTTAACACACCTGCTCCCCATTCACACTTGAGATCTTGTAACACTAATGACACCGGGGAGGGAAAATGGCTAATTGGACCCAATTTGGACATTTTCACTTAGGGGTGTACTCACTTTTGTTGCCAGCAGTTTAGACATTAATGGCTGTGTGTTGAGTTATTTTGAGGGGAGAGCAAATTTACACTGTTATACAAGCTGTACACTCACTACTTTATATTGTAGCAAAGTGTCATTTCTTCAGTGTTGTCACATGAAAAGATATACTCAAATATTTACAAAAATGTGAGGGGTGTATATATTTTTTCGTCATTGTCTTTTGATGAATGAAAACATGTTCTATCATAGTAGCTCAAAATTGATCAGAAATTACTAATCTGCTTTGCTCTTTGCAATTTTGATCTTCCTCCTCCTTGTACCCCTATTTTGACAGTACTGTACCCTGCATCTCACAAACTTGTCCTTTGTCTCTGTGATACTATAATTATTGTGCTTTGTTGATATGAACCTGCAACTAGTCAAAATCTATTGAGCAGTCAGTACTGTTAATAAATGGGAAGCACAATGTTCAGGCCATACAATTTGTCCATTGTACAGTATCATCAAATCAAATTTATTTATATAGCCCTTCGTACATCAGCTGATATCTCAAAGTGCTGTACAGAAACCCAGCCTAAAAACTCCCTAGAATGGCCAAAACCTAGGAAGAAACCTAGAGAGGAACCAGGCTATGTGGGGTGGCCAGTCCTCTTCTGGCTGTGCCGGGTGGAGATTATAACAGAACATGGCCAAGATGTTCAAATGTTCATAAATGACCAGCATGGTCCAATAATAATAAGGCAGAACAGTTGAAACTGGAGCAGCAGCACGGCCAGGTGGACTGGGGAGAGCAAGGAGTCATCATGTCAGGTAGTCCTGAGGCATGGTCCTAGGGCTCAGGTCCTCCGAAAGAGAGAAAGAGAGAATTAGAGAGAGCACACTTAAATTCACACAGGACACCGAATAGGACAGGAGAAGTACTCCAGATATAACAAACTGACCCTAGCCCCCCGACACATAAACTACTGCAGCATAAATACTGGAGGCTGAGACAGGAGGGGTCAGGAGACACTGCGGCCCCTTCCGAGGACACCCCCGGACAGGGCCAAACAGGAAGGATATAACCCCACCCACTTTGCCAAAGCACAGCCCCCACACCACTAGAGGGATATCTTCAACCACCAACTTACCATCCTGAGACAAGGCTGAGTATAGCCCACAAAGTTCTCCGCCACAAGTTCTCCGTATACAGCCTACAATGCACTGTACTACAGTATACAATAATAAAAGGGACAAAAATCAAAGGAGTAAACATGTGATCAATGTGTTTCTTCTTGCTTTTGGGCTGGGTCAGGCCAGAGCACTTCGTCGACATCACAAGCAATATTGTCCCTCCTGAGGCAATGGGGGAAGAAGCCTCTTGAGTGCCGTATACAGCCCTGACATGATTCCTCACCTATTTTACCACAGGCTAAATCCATGGCTTGCAGCAGATTTACTCTGATGTAGGGTTGTCTATCATACACTTTCCATCTCCAAGAGGAGAAAAACTCCTCAATCGGATTCAGGAAAGGCGAGTATGAAGGGAGGTACAAGTTCATAAACTGCCCATTGATGTTAAACCATTCCCTTACATGAGCAGCTCTGTGGAAACTGACATTGTGCCACACTATCACATAGGTGGAAATGGGATTCTCATTTAGCTCTTGACCCTGCTGCTCTTGAACCTGCTGCTGAAATAAAATATATCTTAGATTGGCAATAAATCTTAGAAGGTGCTGGGTGTTATATGGCCCGAGTGTAACATGGTGATGTAGAACACCATGGTTGCTGATAACAGCACAGATTGTGACATTGCCACCTCGTTGACCAGGGACTTCAACAATGGCCCGCTGTCCAATCATGTTTCGGCCTCTCCTTCTCCTCTTTGTTAGATTGAAGCCTGCTTCATCGACAAATATGAACTCATGGGGTCTGACCAAGGATTCCAAGTCAAATATTGTCTGTATAGAAATACAACATACTGTATGTAGGATTTTGTAAGTCGTACAGAGACAGTGCTATACTGTAGAGTACAATTAGGCTTTTGATTCACATACATTGTATGTACTGAAGAGTACTGTCATTCATATAGTATGTGTTAGTACTGTAGACAATCTGGATTACAGTAAATGTTCCTGAATGTACACTTACTTGCACATACTGAGCTCGCAGTTCTTTCACCCTTGGTGAGTTGCGCTCAAAAGGAACTCTGTATACTTGTTTCATTCGCATCCTGTTACGATGGAGGACACGGTCAATTGTGTAAATGCTTACACTGTCGATTCCCTGGAAGTGTGTGTTGTCTTGTATCACTCGTTCCTGGATTTCTCTGAGTCGTATTGCATTATCTTGAAGGACCATGCCAACTATAACGGCCTCTTGCTCCCGAGTGAATATAGCTGTCCTTCCACCTGCATGTGGCAGCCTTGCAATTCTACAAAAAGTAGTTGTGCAGTTACAAAACATATTCATGCAGTACAATACATACAGTGATTAACTTTACAAATGTCTATTGAAACATCTGCATATAGTGTAGTACAGTATATTTGCAATTACAAAAATACAGTAGTATCCTTTACCTGTTCTCTTCTCTGAATGTCCTTACTATGGTGAACACAGAAAATCGGCTCAAATTGGGTTGCACTCTAAGTCCTGCTTCCCTCATTGTCAGTCCATGGACAAGAACATGGTCTATAACTGTTGCTCAGATTTCATCAGATATTTCCACTCTTTGTCTTCCTCTTCATCCTCCTCTTCCTCTTTCTTGCCCTCTTCCTCCTCATCGCCCATCTCGCATACGCACTCCTCTCACATTGTTTATTCTATCCATTCTCAGACTTTCTCCTTCCCACCTTCAACAACCTGTTTGCTCTCTGAACTGGCTTATATTGGTTGTGTCGCATCATTTGAAACAGGTTAAATAAATTTTGAGTGGTTGTGTCCAATCAATGACATGTCTTCCCTATTTGTATTTGATTGTTGCCACTTGTGTTTACCATGTGCATTAGAGTGCAGAATGTGTTTTCAGAATGAGAATGTGTTTAGAGTTTTGCTGAAAAGTCTAAGTGAGATCTGCAAATTGTGTTTTACCATGTGAAATGGTTTAAGGTATTGACAACAGACTGCATAATTAGCTAAATGAGTCCAGGCAACTGAGAACTTTGTTCAGCCAATGGGTTTTAGTGTTTTAGCTGTAACGGTCGTCCTCCTCTTCGTCTGAAGAGGAGGCGAGAAGGATCAGAGGACCAATATGCGGCGTGGTAAGTGTCCATGGTAAAATCTTTAATAAAGAAAAGACTGAACACTATACAAACGAGTAACAAAAACAATAAACCAAATTCAACCGTGAAGCTACAAAATGAGACCTGTGCTGACACAAGCCACTAACATAGACAATCACCCACAAACAAACAGTGCAACCCAGGCTACCTAAGTATGATTCTCAATCAGAGACAACTAATGACACCTGCCTCTGATTGAGAACCATACTAGGCCGAAAACATAGAAATGCCCCAAAACATAGAAAAACAAACAGACTGCCCACCCAACTCACGCCCTGACCATACTAAATAAATACAATACAAAGGAAATAAAGGTCAGAACGTGACAGTACCCCCCCCCCAAAGGTGCGGACTCCGACCGCAAAACCTTGACCTATAGGGGAGGGTCTGGGTGGGCGTCTGTCCGCGGTGGCGGCTCTGGCGCGGGACGCGGACTCCACTTCATCATTGTTTTAGTCCGCTTTATTGTCCGCCTCCGTGGCTTTCTCAGCATGACCACCCCTCTCAATGACCCCACTGGACAGAGGGACAGCTCGGGACAGAGGGACAGCTGCTCGGGACAGAGGGACAGCTGCTCTGGGCAGAGGGGCTCCGGCAGCGGCGCCGGACAGGCGGGGGGCTCCGGCAGAGGCGCCGGACAGGCGGGGGGCTCCGGCAGAGGCGCCGGACAGGCGGGAGGCTCCGGCAGAGGCGCCGGACAGGCGGGGGGCTCCGGCAGAGGCGCCGGACAGGCGGGGGGCTCCGGCAGAGGCGCCGGACAGGCGGGAGGCTCCGGCAGAGGCGCCGGACAGGCGGGAGACTCCGGCAGCGGCGCCGGACAGACAGGACCACCTGCAGGGAGGAGACAGAGAGACAGCCTGGTGCGTGGGGCTGCCACAGGAACCACCAGGCTGGGAAGACCTTCAGGAGGCTTGGGGTTAAGAGGAGGCACCTGAAAGACCGGGCTGTGGGGGAGCACTGGAGCTATGGTGCGCAACCTTGGCACCACTTCCCCAGGCTGGATAACCACTCTAGCCCGGACCGTCCAGAGTGCAGGCACAGGTTGAACCGGGCTGTGGGTAAGCACGGGAGATCTAGTGCTTACTACACGCACCTCTCCCTTCGGCTCCATTCCCACATTCGCCCGGCACGAGCGGAGCGCGGGCAGAGGACGCACTGCACCCTCCCAGCACCCCGGAGACACAGCACGCAGAGCCGGCGCAGGATACCCTGGGCCAAAACTGCGTACCGGCGACCAGACCCGCTGAGCAGGCACCATACGCCCTGGCTCGATGCCCGCACTCGCATGACACTCTCGGGGGGCTGTCCTATAGCTCACCGGGCTATGGACACGTACTGGCGACACCGTGCGCTTAACCGCATAACACGGTGCCTGCCCAGTATCTCGCTGCTTATAATAAGCACGAGGAGTGAGCGCAGGTCTGCTACCTGGCTTAGCTCCACCCCTCGTGTGCCCCCCCAAAAAACGTTTTGGGGCTGTCTCTCATACCTGTCGCACTGCCGTGCTGCCTCCTCATATCGCCGCCGCTCAGCTTTCGCTGCCTCCAGCTCTGCTTTGGGGCGGCGATATTCCCCAGCCTGTGCCCAGGGTCCCTCTCCGTTCAGTATCTCCTCCCAAGTCCAGGAGTCCTGTGATACCGGCCGCTGTTGTTGTTGCTGCTGCTGCTGCTGCTTTTTCCTTTGCCCATTACCACACCGCTTGGTCCTGTTGTGGTGGGTGATTCTGTAACGGTCGTCCTCCTCTTCGTCTGAAGAGGAGAGGCGAGAAGGATCAGAGGACCAATATGCGGCGTGGTAAGTGTCCATGGTAAAATCTTTAATAAAGAAAAGACTGAACACTATACAAACGAGTAACAAAAACAATAAACCAAATTCAACCGTGAAGCTACAAAATGAGACCTGTGCTGACACAAGCCACTAACATAGACAATCACCCACAAACAAACAGTGCAACCCAGGCTACCTAAGTATGATTCTCAATCAGAGACAACTAATGACACCTGCCTCTGATTGAGAACCATACTAGGCCGAAAACATAGAAATGCCCCAAAACATAGAAAAACAAACATAGACTGCCCACCCAACTCACGCCCTGACCATACTAAATAAATACAATACAAAGGAAATAAAGGTCAGAACGTGACATTAGCAATTGAGAAAAACTGTAATGATTGTGATATGAGAAAACTGAGGATGAATCAACAACATTGTAGCTACTCGACAATATTAACTTTAATGACAGAGTGAAAAGAAGGAAGCCTGTACAGAATACAAATATTCCAAAACATGCATCCTGTTTGCACTTAAGTAAGACTGCAAAATAATTGGAAAATAAATATGTTTTTTGTCCTGAATACAAAGCATTATGTTTGGGGCAAATCAAACACAACACATCACTGAGTACCACTCTTCATATTTTCAAGCATGGTAGTGGCTGCATCATGTTATGGGTATGCTTGTCATTGGGAAGGACTAAGGAGTATTTTTTTAGGATAAAAAGAAACAGAATACAGCTATAAGCACAGGTTAAAATCCTAGAGGAAAACCTGGTTGTGTGCTTTTCAACAGACACTGGGAGACAAATTCACCTTTCAGCAGGACAATAACCTAAAACACAAGGCCAAATATACACTGGAGCTATTTACCAAGACGAAATTGAATGTTCCTGAATGGCCTAGTTACAGTTTTGACGTAAAATCGGCTCTTAGAGACTTACCCAAAAAGACTCAACTGCAAACGCTGCCAAAAGTGCTTCTACAAAGTATTGACTCAGGGGTGTGACATTTTTTGTGAATTAGATCTCTGTATTTTTCTTTTTAAATTGATGTTTTTACTTGTCATTATGGGGTATTGTGTGTAGACGGGTAAATTTTGAAAAAAAAATTGACTGTAACAACAAAATGTGTTATAAGTCAAGGGGTACTGTATGAATCCTTTCTGAAGGCAATGTAGGTTACATAAGCAGAGGCCCCTTCAATAGTAAAGTCAAAATCTCTGTCAATACAATCACAAACATTTATTACCAGCAACATAACTGCTGATTCAGGGTTTCAGACATACAGTATATTCTGCCACAACAGTGTGAACGTAGATTAATTATGAATGATGTTAGCTACATCCCCATGAATCCTAGTTCGGTCTTCGGAATTAGGATGATGTAGTAGCGTGTTATGTTGATCTTGAGCCGAGGTGAAGGGCATAAACAAGCCAAACAAAAACAAATCAAATTGTATTGTTCACATTCACATACTGTCACGCCCTGACCTTAGAGATCCTTTTTATGTCTCTATTTTGGTTTGGTCAGGGCGTGAGTTGGGGTGGGCATTCTATGTTTTGTGTTTCTATGTTTTGGCCGGGTATGGTTCTCATCAGGGACAGCTGTCATCGTTGTCTCTGATTGGGAACCATACTTAGGTACTGTCACGCCCTGGTCAAAGTATTTTGTGTTTATCTTCATGTATTGGGTCAGGCCAGGGTGTGGCATGGGGTTTTTGTATTGTGGTGTGTTTTGTCTTGGGGTTTTGGTGTGTATGTATTGGGATTGTAGCTAGCTGGGTGATCTAGCAAAGTCCATGGCTGTCTGGAGTGGTTCTCAATCAGAGGCAGGTGTTTATCGTTGTCTCTGTTTGGGAACCATATTTAGGCAGCCATATTCTTTGAGTTTGTCGTGGGTGATTGTCCTTAGTGTCCTTATGTCCGTGTTTATGAGCACGAGTATTAGGCTGTTTCGGTTTTCGTTACGTTTATTGTTTTGTAGTTTTGTATTGATTCGTGTTACGTTGTGTTATTAAACATGGATCGAAATCTACACGCTGCATTTTGGTCTGACTCTCCTTCAGATGAAGAAAACCGTTACAGAATCACCCACCACAAAAGAACCAAGCAGCGTGTCAACAAGCAGGAGCAGCCCAAAGAGGAGATGCGCAATAAGGATTTCTGGACATGGGAGGAAATTCTCGACGGGAGAGGACCCTGGGCTAAACCAGGGGAGTGTAGCCGCCCAAAGTTGCAGCAGGAGAAGAGGCAACAGGAGCAGCCCAAAGAGGAGTACAGTATGGACTATACTTCTTGGGAGGAGATAGACAGGTGGGCGGTCGACCCAGGGAGAGTGCCGGAGCCCGCCTGGGATTCGATGGAGCAGTGCGCGGAAGGATATAGGAGAATGGAGTTTGCGAAGCAAGCAAGGCGGCGCGGACGGAGGCCCGAGAGTCAGCCCCAAAAATTTCTTGGGGGGGGGGCTCAGGGAGAGTGTGGCAGAGTCAGGGTTCAGACCTGAGCCAACTCCCCCTGTTTATCGTGAGGAGCCAAGGAGGAGACCAGAGCCGGTGTTGGAGGTGAGCGAAGCAGAGACTGTGAAGGAGTTAATGGGGAAATTGGAGGAGAGAGAAATGAGGGAGTTGCTGGGTTGGTGCTTTTTGCATGGAATTCGCCCGACGGAACGTGTCTGGGATTTGATGGCACCTGGGTTAGCACTCCATACTCGTCCTGAGGTGCGTGTTAGTCGGCTGGTGAAGTTGGTTCCAGCCTCACGCACCAGGCCTCCTGTGCACATCCCTAGCCTTGCACGTCCTGTGCCAGCACTGCTCTCAAGATCTCCAGTACGCCTTCACGGTCTAGCCCAGTACCACCAGTGCCAGCACCACGCATCAGGCCTACAGTGCGTGTCGCCTGTTCAGCGCTGCCAGAGCCTTCCTCCTCTTCAGCGCTGCCAGAGTCTCCCACCTGTTTAGTGCTGCCAGAGCCTTCCGCCTCTACAGCGCTGCCGGAGTCTCCCACCTGTTCAGCGCAGCCAGAGCCTTCCGCCTCTACAGCGCTGCCAGAGCCTTCCTCCTCTTCAGCGCTGCCGTAGTCTCCCACCAGTTTAGCGCTGCCAGAGCCTTCCGCCTCTACAGCGCTGCCGGAGTCTCCCACCTGTTCAGCGCAGCCAGAGCCTTCCGCCTCTACAGCGCTGCCAGAGCCTTCCGCCTCTACAGCGCTGCCGGAGTCTCCCGCCTATTCAGAGCTGCCAGCCTGCATGGAGCTGCCAGCCTGCATGGAGCAGCCAGAGCTGCCAGCCTGCATGGAGCAGCCAGAGCTGTCAGTCTGCATGAAGCAGCCCGAGCTGCCAGTCTGCACGGAGCTGCCAGTCTGCACGGAGCTGCCAGTCTGCACGGAGCTGCCAGTCTGCAAGGAGCTGCCAGTCTGCAAGGAGCTGCCAGTCTGCAAGGAGCAGCCAGAGCCGCCAGTCAGCGTGGAGCAGCCAGAGCCGCCAGTCAGCGTGGAGCAGCCAGAGCCGCCAGTCAGCGTGGAGCAGCCAGAGCCGCCAGTCAGCGTGGAGCAGCCAGAGCCGCCAGTCAGCGTGGAGCAGCCAGAGCCGCCAGTCAGTGTGGAGCAGCCAGATCTTTCAGTCTGCCAGGATCCGCCAGTCAGCCAGACTCTTCCAGATCCGCCAGTCAGCCAGACTCTTCCAGATCCGCCAGTCAGCCAGACTCTTCCAGATCCGCCAGTCAGCCAGACTCTTCCAGATCCGCCAGTCAGCCAGACTCTTCCAGATCAGCCAGATCCGCCAGTCAGCCAGACTCTTCCAGATCAGCCAGACTCTTCCAGATCCGCCAGTCAGCCAGACTCTTCCAGATCCGCCAGTCAGCCAGACTCTTCCAGATCCGCCAGTCAGCCAGACTCTTCCAGATCCGCCAGACTCTTCCAGATCCGCCAGACTCTTCCAGATCAGCCAGACTCTTCCAGATCCGCCAGACTCTTCCAGATCCGCCAGTCAGCCAGACTCTTCCAGATCCGCCAGTCAGCCAGACTCTTCCAGATCTGCCAGTCGGCCAGACTCTTCCAGATCCGCCAGACTCTTCCAGATCCGCCAGACTCTTCCAAGTCAGCCAGACTCTTCCAGGTCAGCCAGACTCTTCCAGATCCGCCAGTCAGCCAGACTCTTCCAGATCTGCCAGTCGGCCAGGATCTGCCAGTCGGCCAGGATCTGCTGAAACCACCAGCCAGCCAGGATCTGGTAGATCTACTGTATCTACCTGCCTGAGCTTCCTCTCACTCCTGAGCTTCCTCTCACTCCTGAGCTTCCTCTCACTCCTGAGCTTCCTCTCACTCCTGAGCTTCCTCTCACTCCTGAGCTTCCCCTCAGTCCCGAGCTGTCCTTCAGTCCCGATCTGCTCCTCAGTCCAGTGGGGTTCTGGGTGAGGACTACTAGGCCATGGTCGGCGGCGAGGGTGGACTATCCAGGGACGCGAGGAGAGGGGATTAAGACATTGACTGAGTGGGTTCCACGTCCCGTGCCGGAGCCGCCACCATGGACAGACGCCCACCCGGACCCTCCCTATTGTTTTGAGGTGCGTTCGGGAGTCCGCACCTTAGGGGGGGGGGGTTCTGTCACGCCCTGGTCGAAGTATTTTGTGTTTATCTTCATGTATTGGGTCAGGCCAGGGTGTGGCATGGGGTTTTTGTATTGTGGTGTGTTTTGTCTTGGGGTTTTGGTGTGTATGTATTGGGATTGTAGCTAGTGGGGTGATCTAGCAAAGTCTATGGCTGTCTGGAGTGGTTCTCAGAGGCAGGTGTTTATCGTTGTCTCTGATTGGGAACCATATTTAGGCAGCCATATTCTTTGAGTTTGTCGTGGGTGATTGTCCTTAGTGTCCTTATGTCCGTGTTCTGTGTTTATGAGCATTAGGCTGTTTCGGTTATCGTTACGTTATTGTTTTGTAGTTTTGTATTGATTCGTGTTACGTTGTGTTATTAAACATGGATCGAAATCTACACGCTGCATTTTGGTCCGACTCTCCTTCAGATGAAGAAAACCGTTACAGGTACCCTTTTTCCCACCTGTGTTTGTGGGAAGTTAACTTTGTTTGATGGCACAGAGCCTTAAGCATCACAGTTTGTTTTGTATGTTTATTGTTTTGTCGGCGTCATTTCTTAAATAAAGTAAAATGTACGCTCACCATGCTGCACCTTGGTCCTCATCCTTCAACAGCCGTGACACATACACACATGTTATTGTGAGTGACGCAAAATGCTTGTCTTCCTAGCTCCAGCAGTGCAGTAATATCTAGCAATTCACAACAAGTGTTGCATCCGCTGGAACACAGAACATGCCAGTGTTGTCTGTTGATTTGTCTTTGATCCACATTTAGAGGACACAGCTACTGTGACATGCTCCATTATGAAGGATAAGCAGTGTGTGCTTCCCCTCTGATTCCACATCAATACCACTCACAGAGTATCATGTAGCTTAACAAATTATTCAGTTAACATGCTCTGTTTTACTGACACACCTTCCCGTCTCCGAATCAAACTGAAGCAGTGCAACTTAAACAGTTAAACACCGGCACCTTGCAGTGCTGTATGCAAAAGAGCCCATGGTGCTAACTGATCTAAGTGGTGAAAAATAAATTATCCTGCCGATTTCACATGAAAAATGTGATTTATTTCAGCACATTTGAACAGGGGTTATAAAGTTGTTCCCCTCTGCTGTGGCTGTTTTTGCTGTGGGATATGAAGCAGGGCTCTGGACAGATCAATGATCACACACACTCACACAGAGGAGCTCATCAGAGGTACAGAGTCATGTTAATTATCTTCTGAGAAAAGCTTCTTGGTCATATTAAGGCCCTTTGTGAGACTCGGCTCATAACCACAGGTTAGCCCTGTGGAGCCCCTCTTATCAACTAGCTTGTTCTGAAACCCAGCTGTGTGTGTCATTGTTAGCCCTCAGGGATGTGGTTGAGATGCAGCCATACAGTACTGTAGATCTCCCTATGGGCAAAAACAGCCTATGGTGTACAGTCTGAACACTAAAGGCAGCAAAAAGGGAAATCTGGCAGTATTGCGTTTTCGATACCATGCTGGGGAAAGGCTTTGAGGGCACAGTTCACTACATACTGTACATTGCTGATAAGCCTCTTCCTATTACCCATATGTTTTACTTCGCATGTGATCAAATAACTGCATGTTTCAGAATTCTTAATCAGAATCCATGCTGGGAGCAGGGAGCTCTGTAATTGACAGTGTGGTGCTTCACCCTGCATGGATGTGTAGCTATCAGCAGGTTGATATGGAACCTGTCCAATTTCCCAGCAGTCTCTCTCTGTGGAGCTCATGTCATCTCATTATCTCACAGTTGTTTGCCGAACAACAGAGAGATTAATGTAATACGGAGGAATAAGAAGGTTTAGGCCCTTTTCTTTAAACCTCATAAGAAATGGGTAAGTAAACATGCCTTGGTTTGCATCTGTTCTGCATAGACAGATACAGGAAATACTATCCCAAGCTATTTGCATAACTATAGCCCATGTGGGGAATGGAGGACTGCACAGGGAGGAGAACAGTGGAACTGGACGCTAGCAGAATGGGAGGGGAAGAGGAGCAAGACAGTGAAACCACCAGGGTTCCAGAGTCTGAGAGCCGGCTCAGGGCAGTAGACTGTCCTTCATCAGGAGACACACAGACACTCAGCCCGGACCCCAAAGCTCACAGCTCAGAGCTGATGCCAGCAATCCAGAATGTGGGCTGGGAACGACGGATCGGAAATGCCACCAGTGTCAGACTCTGTTTACCAATGGATGGACAATAAATTCCACTCAGTAAGAAAAGCACTGACTGGCGGGTGCTGGGATTGTTTATATAAGCACTTCTAAACTATTACTAAATGAAGCACACACGCAGGTCCGCGTGCACGCAAACACACATACTGTCCTCATTTGGGCCTGCGATTCAATGTGTCAGCGTGTGTTTGTAAAGTATTATAAAAAACATGTTTTTGTATATTATGATTAGTTAAACTGTCTTTCGCACAACAAAATCTATTAAGGACTTCAGGCTGGTAAAATTGAGTGAGAACGTCAGGTGTTCAAACTCCCCCATGCTGCCAAAGGCAGTAATAATTACTTTCCATTTGCACAGTAAGACAGTGCCAATACATATGCCCCCTGCCGTGATCCAACTCCATTAAACATGAGTAACCTAGCTACTTCCTTCTAAATGAGCTGCTGGGGAAAGTTCTGATGAATGTAGGTTCAGCATGTTCCTTCACTCTCTGCCCGGCGGACTCTTGTTTTAAGGCACACATTTAATTACAAATCTGAGCCATGCAAACTTATGCAAATTGTTGAATTTGTGTCGACCCGAGAAAGTTCAGTTTCATAAGAGATTAAGTTTTAGAAAATGGAAAACCTCTCTTGTTCATTGAGGGGAAAAATAGGTATTTCTTAGCTACCGTAAAATGTAAATGAAATACAGCCACTCAAATAGCCACCTGTCCCTTGTAATAACAGGGCAACGGCACACATTTCAGCAAATAAATGCCTGTTTCAAATAAACGCAGGGTCTAAATAAATTGTTTACGAGGTTAACATGAATTACAATTAATTGTTTACTAGGTTTAATGCTTGATTTGTTACATTAAATAATTCAGTAATAATTTGAAAAAATGATGGCAATTATCTGTTTTTATAACCAGTAAGAAACTGCTAGCCTTTGGATGCTAACAGCTGCTAGCTGACTGGCAAGCACAAAAACAGTCAACAACTCCAGGCGTACAGAACCATAGAAATAGGCCGATCACCCTACAGTGGCAAGATAAGACCTGCCAAAAATTCACAGTGAAATAAGAGAATAATTATTTTCAAGGAAAATATATATTTTTTAAATAGAGGCATACTAAGACAAAGGAAATGTGACAAAGTGTGTAAATGATAACACATTAGTGCAGGACATTAAGTAATTGATTAAAGTGCTAGAAGTGAAGGCAGGAAATAAACAATTTGATTATTTGCATAGTTATGTGCATTAGGAAGTAGACACCTGGCTCAAAGAGTCTGGAGGAAACCTGGCACCATCCCTACGGTGAAGCATTGTGGTGGCAGCATCATGCTGTGGGGATGTTTTTCAGCGGAAGGGACTGGGAGACTAGTCAGGATCGAGGGAAAGATGAACGGAGCAAAGTACAGAGAAATCCTTGATGAAAACCTGCTCCAGAGCGCTCAGGACCTCAGACTGGGGCAAAGGTTCACCTTCTAACAGGACAACAACCTTAAGCACACAGCAAAGACAACACAGGAGTGGCTTCGGGACAAGTCTCAATGTCCTTGAGTGGCCCAGCCAGAGCCCGGACATGAAAGCAATCAAACATCTCTGGAAAGGCCGGAAAATAGCTGTGCAGGGACGCTCCCCCAAGATTGTAACGTCCTACCCAAGAAGACTCGAGGCTGTAATCGCTGCCAAAGGTGCTTCAACACAATACTGAGTAAAGGTTCTGAATTTCCATTTGACATTTGCAAACATTTCTAAAAACCTGTTTTTGCTTTGTCATTATGGGATATTGTGTGTAGATTATTGAGGGGAAACAACTATTGAATCAATTTTAGAATAAGTCTGTAACATAACAAAATGTGGAAAAATTCAAAGGGTCTGAACAGTTTCTGAATGCACTGTATATAACACAAATAATTTCTGAGTCTATAAGCAACAATACACCTATTTTGTGTTCTTGGCTTTATAGTGGTGCTACAGTATGCCTTTTAACAGTACTAGGAAGCACCGAAGGCTGCTGAGGGGAGGACGGCTCATGATGATAGCCAGAACGGAACATATTTGTATTTGATGCCATTCAACTCATTTGGCTCCAGTCATCAAGCCAGTCCTCCCCAATTAAGATGCCACCAACCTCCTGTACTAGGAAGTCACTTCTGCCTCTCCCGAGTTAGGCTACACTTTGCTAACTCATGAGACACAATCAGCTTAGTTAACACTTAAAACCTCTTGAAGCTAGGGGGCACAATTTTTATGTTTGGAAAAATAACGTTCCCAAAGTAAACGGCCTATTTCTCAGGACCAGATGCTAGAATTTGCATATAATTGATAGATTGGGATAGAAAACGCTCTAAAGTTTCCAAAACTGTCAAAATATTGTCTGTAAGTATAACAGAACTGATATTGCAGGCGAAACCCTGAGAAAAATCCAATCAGGAAGTGCCTCTTATTTTGAAACCCTTCAGTTCCTATGCATGCCTATCCTCCATTTAAAGGGATATCAACCATATTCATTTTTCTATGGCTTCCCTAGGGTGTCAACAGTCTTTAGACATAGTTTCAGGCTTTTATTTTGAAAAATGAGGGTGAACGATCACATTGCGTAAGTGGATAGGTGGGGGCTCTCAGAGTGAGTTTTTGCGCTACAGAGTAAAGCAGCCATTGTTCCACCCGCTGTTATTGAAAAACCTACACATTTGGTTGATATATTATCGAATATATATTTTAAAAATGATTATAAAAAACGTTTGACATGTTTCTGTGGACATTATGGAGACTATTTGGAATTTCCTTCTGCGTTGTCGTGACCACTCTTTCCTGTGGATTTCTGAACATAACGCGACAAACAAACGGAAGTATTTTGGGTATAAAAATAATCTTTATGGGACAAAATGAACATTTGTTGTGTAACTGGGAGTCTCGTGAGTGAAAACATCCGAAGATCAAAGGTAAACGGTTAATTTGATTGCTTTTCTGATTTTTGTGACCAAGCTTCCAGATGCTAAGTGTACATAATGCTATGCTAGGCTATCGATAAACTTACAAACGCTTGGATTGCTTTCGCTGTAAAGCATAATTTCACAATCTGAGACGACAGGTGGATTAACAAAAGGCTGAACTGTGTTTTGCTATATTTTAGTAATATTATTTGACTGTGGCGCTATGCTATTCAGCGGTTGCTGACAAATGATCCCGCGACAGGGATGGGTAGCGTCAAGAAGTTTTAAGCTGCTGGGCCTCACTACCCCCTTAACTACACCAATGGGCAGCCATTTTGACTGCAACATTCTAACAGTCTAATAATTACATTTCATATATGCTGAGTGTACAAAACATTAGGAACACCTGATCTTTCCATGACAGACTGACCAGGTGAATCCAGGTGAAAGCTATGATCCCTTATTAATGTAATTTGTTAAATCCACTTCAATCAGTGTAGATGAAGGGGAGGACAGGTAAAATAAGGATTTCTAAGCCTTGAGACAATTGAGATGGATTGTGTATGTAGAAGAATGGGCGAGACAAAATATTTAAGCGCCTTTGAACGGGGTATGATAATAGGTGCCGGGAACACCAACTTGTGTCAAGAACTGAAATGCTGCTGGGTTTTTCACACTCAACAGTTTCCTGTGTGTATCAAGAATGGTCTACCACACAAATTACATCCAGCAAACTTGACACAACTGTGGGATGCATTGGAGTCAACATGGGCCAGCATCCCTGTCGAACACGTTCGACACCTTGTAGCGTCTATGCCCCAACGAATTGAGGTTATTCTGAAGGCAAAAGGGGGGGTTGTTAGGAAAGTGTTCTTAATGTTTTGAACACTCGAAATCGAAAAATAACAATCGAAAAATAACCCTTTGGTTGTGTTTACAAAGATCTTGAGTAACAGAATACGAAGACAATTTTTTTCAAAGAACAGAATAGCATTTTTATTGTTTTTATTTCACCTGTATTTACAGTGCCTTGCGAAAGTATTCGGCCCCCTTGAACTTTGCGACCTTTTGCCACATTTCAGGCTTCAAACATAAAGATATAAAACTGTATTTTTTTGTGAAGAATCAACAAGTGGGACACAATCATGAAGTGGAACGACATTTATTGTATATTTCAAACTTTTTTAACAAATCAAAAACTGAAAAATTGGGCGTGCAAAATTATTCAGCCCCCTTAAGTTAATACTTTGTAGCGCCACCTTTTGCTGCGATTACAGCTGTAAGTCGCTTGGGGTATGTCTCTATCAGTTTTGCACATCGAGAGACTGAAATGTTTTCCCATTTTTTCCTCCTTGCAAAACAGCTCGAGCTCAGTGAGGTTGGATGGAGAGCATTTGTGACCAGCAGTTTTCAGTTCTTTCCACAGATTCTCGATTGGATTCAGGTCTGGACTTTGACTTGGCCATTCTAACACCTGGATATGTTTATTTTTGAACCATTCCATTGTAAATTTTGCTTTATGTTTTGGATCATTGTCTTGTTGGAAGACAAGTCTCCGTCCCAGTCTCAGGTCTTTTGCAGACTCCATCAGGTTCTCTTCCAGAATGGTCCTGTATTTGGCTCCATCCATCTTCCCATCAATTTTAACCATCTTCCCTGTCCCTGCTGAAGAAAAGCAGGCCCAAACCATGATGCTGCCACCACCATGTTTGACAGTGGGGATGGTGTGTTCAGCTGTGTTGCTTTTACGCCAAACATAACGTTTTGCATTGTTGCCAAAACGTTCAATTTTGGTTTCATCTGACCAGAGCACCTTCTTCCACATGTTTGGTGTGTCTCCCAGGTGGCTTGTGGCAAACTTTAAACAACACTTTTTATGGATATCTTTAAGAAATGGCTTTCTTCTTGCCACTCTTCCATAAAGCCAGATTTGTGCAATATACGACTGATTGTTGTCCTATGGACAGAGTCTCCCACCTCAGCTGTAGATCTCTGCAGTTCATCCAGAGGGATCATGTGCCTCTTGGCTGCATCTCTGATCAGTCTTCTCCTTGTATGAGCTGAAAGTTTAGAGGGACGGCCAGGTCTTGGTAGATTTGCAGTGGTCTGATACTCCTTCCATTTCAATATTATCGCTTGCACAGTGCTCCTTGGGATGTTTAAAGCTTGGGAAATCTTTTTGTATCCAAATCCGGTTTTAAACTTCTTCACAACAGTATCTCGGACCTGCCTGGTGTGTTCCTTGTTCTTCATGATGCTCTCTGCGCTTTTAACGGACCTCTGAGACTATCACAGTGCAGGTGCATTTATACGGAGACTTGATTACACACAGGTGGATTGTATTTATCATCATTAGTCATTTAGGTCAACATTGGATCATTCAGAGATCCTCACTGAACTTCTGGAGAGAGTTTGCTGCACTGAAAGTAAAGGGGCTGAATAATTTTGCACGCCCAATTTGTCAGTTTTTGATTTGTTAAAAAAGTTTGAAATATCCAATAAATGTCGTTCCACTTCATGATTGTGTCCCACTTGTTGTTGATTCTTCTCAAAAAAATACAGTTTTATATCTTTATGTTTGAAGCCTGAAATGTGGCAAAAGGTCGCAAAGTTCAAAGGGGCCGAATACTTTCGCAAGGCACTGTAACCAGGTAGGCTAGTTGAGAACAAGTTCTCATTTACAACTGCGACCTGGCCAAGATAAAGCAAATCAGTGCGACACAAACAACAACACAGAGTTACACATGGAATAAACAAACATGCAGTCAATACCACAATAGAAAAAAAGTCTATGTACAGTGTGTGCAAATGAGGTAAAATAAAAGAGGTAAGGCAATAAATAGGCTATAGTGGCAAAATAATTACAATTTAGCAATTAAACACTGGATTATTTAATTGGAGTGTTTAATTTAACTGGAGTCTTTAATTTACATTTACATTAGTTACATTAGTTTCAGAGGAGTCTGCTGACTTGAATAACTGAGGAGGATGGGAGTCCCACGGTAAAGGCATAGAACGCACGGAGATGTCAAAGTGTATTTCAAAAATCTTCAAAGAGTAATTATTTTAACATAAAGCATTTAATAAAGACATTTATAGCACAATATTATAGGGAATGAGAGGGCAACCTATACCGTTTAAGGAAGGGATCACAGCAGTGATTGAATGAGGGTATGAGGCATGAGTTGATGTGTTCAGAGGGTTGATTTGAGTGCAGGACAGGACTTGACTGGGAAGAGAAAAAACAATAACACAACACACTACACAGTTAGACAAAAGAGCTAAGAATGACTTAGTTCGAGCAAGGAGTAAAATCATTGATGTGTAATAATGTGATTGTGTATGTGATTGGCTCTACATAGAGTAACGAGAGAAAATGAAAACTTAAACTGATTAATCACATATTAAGCCTTGAGTTATTGTAAATATGAGTTTAATAACAATATATGTCAAAACACAGAAACAAGAATGAGGGAAAAAAGCTGGAGGCTGACAGGGCTGAGGGAGAATGTCTGATGAAGGCTAGTGATATAAAAAGCAAGTAGATGTTTAAGCTTTCAGTTCAATTTGTACAGCATATGACAGCATATGTCTTACTTTTGTTCGGCAAAAATAAATTATGTTCATGATATCTTAAAGGGTCATGCAGAAAGAGAGGCTTATAGGCAAGGCAGAGACCAACATGCGAGCTGTATAAGTGAGAGAGAGCAAGCATCCCCAGAGAAACAGGGACAAGAAACAGATCCAGAGAGAGAGAAGGACAACAAACAAATCCAGAGAGAGAGGAACAACAAACAGATCTAGAGAGAGAGGGACAACAAACAGATCCAGAGAGAGAGGGAAAACAAACAGATCCAGACAGGGAGGGACAACAAACAGATCCAGAGAGGGAGGGACAACAACCAGATCCAGATGGGGAGGGACAACAAACAGATCCAGAGAGAGAGGGGCCACAAACAGGTCTAGAGAGGGAGGGAACACAAACAGATCTAGAGAGGGAGGGACAACAAACAGATCTAGAGAGAGAGGGATAACAAACCAATCCAGAGAGAGAGGGACAACAAACAGATCTAGAGAATGAGGGACAACAAACAGATCCAGACAGGGAGGGACAACAAACAGATCCAGAGAGGGAGGGACAACAACCAGATACAGACAGGGAGGGACAACAAACAGATCCAGACAGGGAGGGAAAACAAACAGATCCAGACAGGGAGGGACAACAACCAGATCCAGAGAGAGAGGGACAACAACCAGATCTAGAGAGGGAGGGACAACAAACAGATCCAGAGAGAGAGGGACAAAAAACAGATCTAGAGAGAGAGGGACAACAAACAGATCCAGAGAGGGAGGGACAACAAACAAATCCGGACAGGGAGGGACAACAAACAGATCCAGACAGGGAGGGACAACAAACAGATCCAGAGAGAGAGGGACAACAAACAGATCCATAGAGAGAGGGACAACAACCAGATCTAGAGAGGGAGGGACAACAACCAGATCTAGAGAGAGAGGGACAACAAACAGATCTAGAGAGGGAGGGACAACAAACAGATCCAGACAGGGAGGGACAACAAACAGATCCAGAGAGGGAGGGAACACAAACAGTTCTAGAGAGGGAGGGACAACAACCAGATCTAGAGAGAGAGGGACAACAACCAGATCTAGAGAGAGAGGGACAACAACCAGATCCAGAGAGGAAGGGACAACAAACATATCCAGAGAGAGAGGGACAACAAACAGATTTAGAGAGGGAGGGATAACAAACAGATCTAGAGAGAGAGGGACAACAACCAGATCTAGAGAGGGAGGGACAACAAACAGATCCAGAGAGAGGGGGACAAAAACAGATCTAGAGAGAGAGGGACAACAAACAGATCCAGACAGGGAGGGACAACAAACAGATCCAGAGAGAGAGGGACAACAAACAGATCCAGACAGGGAGGGACAACAAACAGATCCAGAGAGAGAGGGACAACAACCAGATCCAGAGAGAGAGGGACAACAACCAGATCTAGAGAGAGAGGGACAACAACCAGATCTAGAGAGGGAGGGACAACAAACAGATCCAGACAGGGAGGGAGAACAAACCGATCTAGAGAGAGAGGGACAACAACCAGATCTAGAGAGAGAGGGACAACAACCAGATCTAGAGAGAGAGGGACAACAAACAGATCCAGACAGGGAGGGACAACAAACAGATCCAGACAGGGAGGGAAAACAAACAGATCCAGACAGGGAGGGACAACAACCAGTACCAGAGAGAGAGGGATAACAAACAGATCTAGAGAGAGAGGGACAACAACCAGATCTAGAGAGGGAGGGACAACAAAGAGATCCAGAGAGAGAGGGACTAAAAACAGATCTAGAGAGAGAGGGACAACAAACAGATCCAGAGAGGGAGGGACAACAAACAGATCCGGACAGGGAGGGACAACAAACAGATCCAGACAGGGAGGGACAACAAACAGATCCAGAGAGAGAGGGACAACAAACAGATCCAGAGAGAGAGGGACAACAACCAGATCTAGAGAGGGAGGGACAACAACCAGATCTAGAGAGAGAGGGACAACAAACAGATCTAGAGATGGAGGGACAACAAACAGATCTAGAGAGAGGGACAACAACCAGATCTAGAGAGAGAGGGACAACAACCAGATCCAGAGAGGGAGGGACAACAAACAGATCCAGAGAGAGAGGGATAACAAACAGATCTAGCGAGAGAGGGACAACAACCAGATCTAGAGAGGGAGGGACAACAAACAGATCCAGAGAGAGAGGGACAACAATCAGATCTAGAGAGGGAGGGACAACAAACAGAACTAGAGAGAGAGGTACAACAACCAGATCTAGAGAGGGAGGGACAACAAACAGATCCAGACAGGGAGGGACAGCAACCAGATCTAGAGAGAGAGGGACAACAACCAGATCTAGAGAGAGAGGGACAACAAACAGATCCAGACAGGGAGGGGCAACAAACAGATCCAGACAGGGAGGGGCAACAAACAGATCCAGACAGGGAGGGGCAACAAACAGATCCAGATAGGGAGGGGCAACAAACAGATCCAGACAGGGAGGGGCAACAAACAGTCCCAGAGAAAGAAAGTAATTAAGCCACTGCAGCAACACCTTCCAGAAATTAGAGCAATTTGGGTGACAATGACACTGAGCCCAGACAAGTGAAGGTGAAGAGATATCCACACGAAAGTTTCGGTACACAGAAACGGGCATTTCAGCACTGCTGGTTTGAGAAATACAATTGGGTAGAGGACTCTGTCCACAAAAACGCCGCTTTCTGCTTTCCATTTTGAATTTTTGGCAAAAACATTCAATTTGATAATTTTGCCAGTAATTACTACAAAAATTGGAAAAAAGCTTTGTTTATCTTCGGTAAACATGCAATGGCACAAACAGACAGAGACAGTGGCATGGCAAAGCTACCAGTTATGGGAACATTGCTAAAATTTTAACATCTGCCCATGATAGTGCCAATGATGAATCTATTGAAAGCACAAATAGATGGAACTTTCTTGAATGTATGGAGCTTTTGAAGGAGTTTGAGCCTTGTCTGCAAAGGTACAATACTCCATCAAATGCGATGTATCTCTCTCCAGAATCTCAGAAAGACATGATCGAATGCTGTGCTCAAGAGATTATGGACACCATGGTCTCAGATGTCAAAGTCTGGAATGTATGCCATTATGGCGGATGAGGCCAGGGATGGGCAGACTGAACAGTTGGCTCTGTGTGTTAGGTATGTGACAGAGGGGACCGTTAAGGAGTGTTTACTAGCACTAGCAGAAATCAAGTCACTTGAAGCCCAATCGATAGCAAATGAGTTGCAACAGCAGCTCCAAATGAGAGGGGTATCAGGCCTAAAGTACGTTACACAGACCTATGATGGTGCAGCTGTCATGAGTGGGTCCAAAGGAGGTGTGCAAGCACATTTCAGAGTGCTACACCCGGAGGCAATTTATGTACATTGCTATGCTCATGAGCTTAATTTGGTGTTGTGTCATACTTGCAGGGCTATTCCGGAAGCTGCTGAGTTTTTCAGTTTCTTGGGGAACGTGTATTCGTTTTTCAGTACATCCCTAGTTAACCACCACAAGTTCAAAGAATCTCAGTCCAAACTTGGAATAGCATCAGCTGAACTTGTACAGCTCTCAAACACTTCCTGGGCATGCCAGCTGCGTTCCATAAATGCCGTCCTGGACACTTTAACTGCTATTTTTGATTGTCTCTCTGCCATTGGATCCCCCATTGTCTGAGAGCAAAGCTTCATAATTTCTCCACCATGTATTTGCTACTTATGTTTCAGTCCCTTCTTTCTAAAACTGAGGAACTACATAAGTTCCTCCAGAAAGAGACGGTAGACCTGGCAGAAGCTTGTTTCAGCAAACAAGCTGTATGTGACACACTGATAGGCAATCGCACAGATGCATTTGCCACAGAACTTTATGACAGAACCAAAGCACCTCCTTGGTTTTAGGCACAGAATTGTCATGTTCCCAAACAATGAAAACAGAGTTGTTGCTCCCCTTCTTGGACAGGACGGTTTGTGAGCTTGACCAGCGATTCTTGATTGTAGATGCAGGTCTGCTCAAAGGCAGACAGGCATACAGCCCCAACTCAAAAACCTTCCTTGATTCATCATGCTTAACTGAGTTTGCCAATCACTACAGTATTGATGTTAAAACAGAAGAGATGTTGGTGGCCAGAAACTTTTTTGCCCGGAAAAGAGAGGCTGGATGTCCTCCCAAAGATATGCTTGCTGTGTATAACCTCCAGGGTGATCACGTTTCCTTCTCTGAAGGAAATAATTCAGGTTTCCCTCACAATTTGTCACACCCTGGTCAAAGTATTTTGTGTTTATCTTTATTTATTTGGTCAGGCCAGGGTGTGGCATGGGTTTGTGTATGTGGTGTGTATGTATGGGGATTGTAGCTAGTGGGGTGTTCTAGCTAAGTCTATGGCTATCTGAAGTGGTTCTCAATCAGAGGCAGGTGTTTATCGTTGTCTCTGATTGGGAACCATATTTAGGCAGCCATATTCTTTGAGTTTGTCGTGGGTGATTGTCCTTAGTGTCCTTAGTGTCAGTTTGCACCAGTTTAGGCTGTTTCGGTTTTCATTACGTTTATTATTTTGCACTGTTTGTATTTAGATTCGTGTTGCTATAGTCACAATAAACATGGATCGTAATCTACACGCCGCATTTTGGTCCGACTCTCCTTCTCATAAAGAAAACCGTTACACAATTCCTGTGAGCAGCTGCTCCTGTGAAAGGTCCTTTAGTGCACTGCGCTGGCTACACTCCTGGTTGCGTAAGACAATGGGTCAGAAAATACTTACAAGTCTTGCAGCTATGTCCACTGAGGGTGAAGTGCTTGGGCCACTAAGACACAATAATGTTATTGACTGCTTTGCCACCTTTAAAAATAGGAGGTACACTCTGACGCGTCCACCCACAAAATAAGCATCAAAAGAGAGGAGCAGGAGGAGCAGTTCCGTAATATAGGTTGTAATATTTGTTCGGGATCGTTTTTTAAATGTTATTTAGCTCATTAGTTGAATTTAGTTATGCCCCATTGTGGATGATACTGTTTAAGATGTTCCACGTGTCTGAATTATTGGGTTAATTTTGAGCAACAATTAACAAAAGGGTGAAATTTAAATAAATGTGTTTTTCTAAAGGTATAATATGACCTGTATGTCTTCACATTTCTCTCTCATTTTATTTCTCTCTAACCTTATTTTGAACGATTTTACACGCGTTACTATAAAAATACATGATGAAAATAAGATTTAGAGGCTTTAAAACAAATCCTGGGGGAGTATACCCAGACCCCCCTAAAAGAGGCTGTCCGTGAATCTCTAGTGACGTCCCTGGTGTAGTGGAATGGTCATCACTTCTTAAATCAGGGAACAGGAGGGGACTTAGCTGGAAATCCATGAAGCAGATACATTCCATTGTAGCTGCGCCATTGTAGGTTTGAACAACGCGTTTGTCCACGAAGTTAAACACAGACTGATGTGTCATGTGGGCGAGATGCACAAAGTAACCCAAGAAACGTTCCTGAATAAAGCCCTGGTCATCCACATACCTTGCCATATCTGACAACGGCAAGCAGACTGGTGGCATCATAGGTCCTAGAGTTGGGGGACAATTTTTACCCCCTGGGGCCCAGAGTTTTCCTTATCTGTTAACCTAACCAGTTAAACTCTGGACCCTATAAGGGTGGGGGGGGCAGTGAAATCCCTGTCAAACTGCAGAAACCTTATACTTGTTCATATTCATTATATTTAGACTAGATAAGGTGGGGGATTTCCTCTACCCAGACAGAGACAACAACTGATAAGCAATAGAACTCACAGGGCTGAGCTTGCTTTATGCATGTTTGTATAATGCAGGCCTATGCAGTTGTAGGTCTTATAAAAAATGTACTTACATCTGTCATCACTATGTTGATTGATTCATTCCAGTTAATAATTTTGGATTGGAGTATCAGTCTGAATATAACATCCAGGCCTCGATGATGTCCCAGCAGTGTAGCTGTGGTGACTGAAAAATAAAAAAGTAAACAAAAGCCACACATTGATATTAATGTCCTTCGAATATTGCATTTTTACTGGTTAGTGCTAACTGATGATGCATACAGACAATACTTTTATATTTAGAAACTCATTGACAGTTGATAGTGATAGTAAAAATGATCAGACTTAAAGCTGCTTCAGCTTTGACCATGTGACCTCAGACCTGTTATTTGACAATTTCACTGGTCAATATTTAGAGTATGTTTTTAACAAATCCTTATTACTATCCTAAATGAAGGGCACCAGCATATGTCTGTACCCAAGCCAAATGTTTTTGCGCCACTTCAGAATGTAGATCTCCTTCATATTCTCTGAACTCCCAAAGTTACATAGAAACCTTTGTATTACTTCTGGATACTGTTGACATTGAGAATAGATCAGATGGACAAAGCAGTAAAGTGTGATTGAAGCTTTAAGGACTTTGACCATTTATCTACCAGAGAAGAAGACCTGGAGTACCCAAAGGCAGGCTGCCGTCCTCCTGGTATATTTGATATTCTGTTTCAGCAGAGTCAGTGTCAGCAGCACAGCCTCGGCCTTCTCTGCCTTCATCCCAATACGACGGTCTGACCGAGACACACAAAACACCACAGACACACAGCTATGAGTAACCCACAGATCTACTGAAAACTGACTGACCACCCACAGACACTGTTTGCACCGATGCAAATATTCACATTCTATGAGGCAGAAAAATAAATATTTGATCAGTGGAATTAAAACAGTTTGTGTATACTGTATGTTTTGATTATTTCATCTATCACTTAAAATAACAAGAAAACACTTCTCAGTGAGAATCACCATAATAACATGAAGGCATTAATACATGCTGCTTGGTAGCATGAGGGCAACATTTGCACTGAATGATATGCAATGCAAATTATCATAAATTGTCAATTTGCTTGAATGATTTCATGGTGCTTTTACACATGTGAATTGCCTGTCGGTCCGAGGAGTGGAATAGATTGCTTAACCAGGCACAGCAATCCTAGTTTGTGAACAAATATCACAGCAATTAGTGTGGAAAAAGCTTCAATGGCATTATTGGATAATGCCTTGTGCATAAATATTCATAGCTGGAATTTTTTATGATTGGAGGACACCCATTAAATGTGAAGTGTCCCGTCAAAGGAATTCATTAGATGACTGTACTGTATGTTTTGGAGCGCAGACACAACAGGCTCATCAGGCCTTGACATGAGGAGCAAAGCTTTCCTTTCATCGTAAAGCAGATGAGACCAATAAATACACTATGTACTGTTTAGCAATAACGTAATGAAAGCAATAAAATAAAGTGATTAGGGATCTAATGCAAATAGTAATGCAAGCTCAAATAAATTGTATCGTACATCACCATATAAAATCGACTGTTGCTTCTATGCGACCTTGCTCTTGAGTGGAAACACAAATGCACTTCCCAAAAGCTAGTTGGGGACCTTTGACACGGAAATTTGCTGGTGAATTAGGTGGAAAGATCATAACAACTCAGCGCTTAAATTTGACCCTTGCTTCTCATTCTTGTCGAAATAGCTTGAGACCAAAATATGTTTTTAGAGACCAGCTTATGCTGCTGACACCAGTTACCATAAACACTTCATTAGTTTGGGTTGGGTAAGAGTAAAAATCTCAATGAATATGAATGGAGAAAGCCTATCACCCAGCATCGCCCCTAGGCAAGTCAGTTAAAAATTATTATTTACAATGGCGGTCTACCAAAAGGCAAAAGTCCTCCTGCGGGAACGTGGGCTGGGCTAAAAACTAAAACTAAATTAAAAAACAATTTAGGACAAAACACACATCACGACAAGAGACCACATAAAGAGAGTCCTAAGACAACAACATAGCATGGCAGGAACACAATATGACAACAAAATGGTTCCAACAACTAGTGGCCATATGTCACTAATGAAGATATGAGGGTTGCATCCATGTCAGTTAAGTTGTGTCACACAACACAGTGGCTAAAGGCAACTAAACCAAAGAAGGGTAATTGACTGTAGATATCAAAGGAGAGTAGAGGTACTGTAGCGTTATATAGCTGAATGGAATGACTATGAATCTGTACTATGAATTTGAATCTACAACGAAGACTCACCGGCTGAAAGCAGCTCATCCAGCATGTTGACGATATTGAGGTAGCACTCAATGTCCCCTGCATTCTGTGAGGAGAAAAGATCAACACTGCGTCAAAACCTCAGCCAGGCTGCTGCTGTTGCTGTCTGTAATGTTGGCTGTACAGTGGCAACTTGAAAGAGAGAACTGACATTGACATTGTTGTTACATTTCCATACCTATTTTAACTATGTGACCTTGCTATCGAGTTGCAACACAAATTCATTTCCCAAAATCCAGCCAGGGACCTATAATTCGGACATCTAATTTTGCTGATGAGTTAGGTGGAGAGATCCCTTAGGTCACAAAAACCCAGCGATGTGTGGGTCCCAAATACTGCAGCCAGCCCAGGGACAGGAAACTGAATGCCCTGGGCCCAGCAGGGGTTTGGGTGCTGTGTTCAAAAGCAGCAGCAGATGACAGACCTTCTGTAGGGTGGGCAAATGGCACCCTATCAGGGGCACTACTATGGGCCCTGGTGAAAGTAGTGCACTACATGGGAAATAAGGTGCTATTTGTGATCCATTCAAGGAGCCACAGATGGAGCTTCTACCCTCTGTCTCGCTTGGCGGCACTTTGTAGAAAGACAGCACCTAAACAGTCATGGTGGTGAAGTGTGAATGGATCACCTACACCAGTGGTTCCCAAACTTTTATAGTCCCCTACTCCTTCAAATATTCAACTTCCAGCTGAATACCCCCTCTAGCACCAGGGTCAGCACACTCTCAAATTTAGTTTTTTTGCCATCATTGTAAGCCTGCCACACACACACATTATACGATACTTATATTAAATATAAGAATGAGTGTGAGTTTGTCACAACCCGGCTCTTGGGAAGTGACAAAGAGCTCATCTAGGACCAGGGCACAAATAATAATAATAATAATAATCAATAATTTTGCTCTTTATTTAACCATCTTACATATAAAAGCTTATTTGTTCAACGAAAATGGTGAACAACTGGTTAATGAGAAGGGTATGCTTGAAAGGATGCACATGACTCTGCAATGTTGGGTTGTATTGGAGAGAGTCTCAGCTTTACATCATTTTCCACATAGTCTGTGCCTGTATTTAGTTTCATGCTAGTGAGGGCCGAGAATCCACTCTCACATAGGTACGCGGTTGTAAAGGGCATCAGTGTCTTAACAGCGCGATTTGCCAAGGCAGGATACTCTGGGCGCAGCCTGATCCAGAAATCTGGCAGTGGTTTCTGATTAAATTAAATTTTCACAGAACCGCTTGTTGCAATTTTGATGAGGCTCTCTTGTTCAGATATTGGTAAGTGGACTGGAGGCAGGGCATGAAAGGGATAACAAATCTAGTTGTTTGTGCCATCCGTTTTGGGAAAGTAACTGCGTAATTGTGCACTCACCTCACTCAGGTGTTTCGCTACACCACATTTGACATTGTCCGTAAGCTTGAGCTCATTTGCACACAAAAAAATAATATAATGATGGAAAGACCAGTGTGTTGTCCTTGTTATTGCAGACAGAGAGGAGCTCCAACTTCTTCATCATAGCCTCAATTTTGTCCCACACATTGAATATAGTTGGAGAGTCCCTGTCACCCTAGATTCAGATCATTCAGGCGAGAAAAATCATCACCCAGATAGGTCAATCATGTGAGAAACTCGTCATCATGCAAGCGGTCAGACAAGTGAAAATTATGGTCAGTAAAGAAAACTTTAAGCTTGTCTCTCAATTTTAAAAAACCTGTCAATACTTTGCCCCTTGATAACCAACGCACTTATGTATGTTGTAAAAAGGTTACATGGTCGCTGCCCATATCATTGTCTAGTGCAGAAAATACATGTGAGTTCAGGGACCTTGCTTAAACAAAGTTAACCATTTTCACTGTAGTGTCCAAAACGTCTTTCAAGCTGTCAGGCATTCCCTTGGCAGCAAGAGCCTCTCGGTGGATGCTGCAGTGTACCCAATTTGCGTGTGCAACTGCTTTCACACGCATTACCACTCCACTATGTTTCCCTGTCATGGCTTTTGCGCCATCAATACAGATACCAACACATCTTGAACATCAAAGTCCATTTGATGTCACAAAGCTGTCCTGTACTTTAAAAATATCCTCTCACATTGTTCTGGTTTCCAGTGGTTTACAGAAGAGGATGTCTTTCTTAACTTTGGGATAGGTGGCAGCATTTTCACTTTAGGATGAATAGCGTTCCCAGAGTGAATAGCGTGCCCAGAGTTTCTAAAACTGTTTGATTGATGTCTGTGAGTATAACAGAACTCATATGGCAGGCAAAAACCTGAGAAAAAATCCAAACAGTAAGTGGGAAATCTGAGGTTTGTCGTTTTTGAACTCATCCCTATTGAATACACAGTGGGATATGGGTTATTTTGGACTTCCTAAGGCTTCCACTAGATGTCAACCGTCTTTAGAACTTTGTTTCAGGCTTCTCATGTAAAGGGGGGCTGGATAGGAGCTGTTTGACTAAGGGGTCTGCCCGCAGCCTCGATCTCAGTCACGAGCTTTCACATGAGAGCGACCATGGCCTTTCTACAGACAATGGAATTCTCCGGTTGGAACATTATTGAACTTTTATGATAGAAACATCCTAACGATTGATTCTATACTTAGTTAGACAAGTTTCTTCGACCTGTAATATAACTTTTTGAACGTTTTGTGGGATTGGACCAGATCGCGCTTTTGGATTTGTTTACCAAACGCCCTAACAAAAGAAGCTATTGGACATATATTATGGAAATTATCGAACAAAACAACCATTTATTGTGGGACTGCGATTCCTGGGAGTGCATTCTGATGTAGATCATCAAAGGTAAGTGAATAATTATAATGCTATTTATGAATAATGTTGACTACCCAACGTGGCGGATATTTCTCTGGCTGGTTTGGGCTCTGAGCACCGTTCTCAAATTATGCTTTTTTTTTAAACTCTGACACAGCAGTTGCATTAATAGAATAGATGCAATATATGCATAAATTAACACACCCTCTAAAGCGTGAGAACAGGAACATGATGCCCATATATGGGCATAAGCACGTGATAAGTCCCCGCCAGGATGTCCTGACCGGATGCCCAAATATGGGCATGTACATGTCATCCTGACACGTTTGACGTGTGCCGTCTACTTTATTTTCTCCATCGATATTTTGGGTCCATGGCCAGGAAATTCCCCAGACCTTAATCCCATTGACAACTTGTGGTCAATCCTCAAGAGGCGAGTGGACAAACAAAAACCCACAAATTCTGACAAACTCCAAGCATTGATTATGCAAGAATGGGATGCCATCAGTCAGGATGTGGCTCAGAAGTTAAATGACAGCATGCCAGGGCGGATTGCAGAGGTCTTGAAAAAGAAGGGTCAACAATATAAATATTGACTCTTTGCATCAACTTCATGTAATTGTCAATAATAGTGTTTGACACTTATGAAATGCTTGTAATTATACTTCAGTATTCCATAGTTTCATCTGAATAAAATATCTAGACACTGAGGCAGCAGACTCTGTAAAAATTAATATTTGTGTCATTCTCAAAACTTTTGGCCACGAGTGTACAGCTGCAAGTCTCTTGGGGTATGTCTCTGTAAGCTTGGCACATCTAGCCACTGGAATGTTTGTCCATTCTTCAAGGCAAAACTGCTCCAGCTCCTTCAAGTTGGATGGGTTCCGCTGGTGTACAGCAATCTTTAAGTCATACCACAGATTCTCAATTGGATTGAGGTCTGGGCTTTGACTAGGCCATTCCAAGTTATTTAAATGTTTCCCCTGAAACCACTTGAGTGTTGCTTTAGAAGTATGCTTAGGGTCATTGTCCGTAGGTGAACCCACGTCCCAGTCTCACATCTCTGGAAGACTGAAACAGGTTTCCCTCAAGAATTTCCCTGTATTTAGCTCCATCCATCATTCCTTCAATTATGACCAGTTTCCCAGTCCCTGCCGATGAAAAACATTCCCACAGCATGATGCTGCCACCACCATGCCCTCACAGTGGGGATGGTGCTCTCAGGGTGATGAGAGGTGTTGGGTTTGAGGGACAAAAATCACAATTTTAGTCTCATCTGATCAGAGTACCTTCTTCCATATGTTTGGGGAGTCTCCCAGATGCCTTTTGGCAAACACCAAACTTTTTTTTGTTGTTGCTTTTAAGAAATTTATTTTTTTCTGGACACTCTTTCGTAAAGCCCAGCTCTGTGGCGTGTTCGACTTAAAGTGGTCCTATGGACAGATACTCCAATCTCTGCTGTGGAGCTTTTCAGCTCCTTCAGGGTTATCTTTGGTCTCTTTGTGGACTCTCTGATTAATTCCTTGCATGGTCTGTGAGTTTTGGTGGGCGGCCCTCTCTTAGCACGTTTGTTGTGGTGCCATAATCTTTCCATTTTTTAATAATGGATTTAATGGTGCTCAGTGGAATGTTCAAAGTTTCTGATATTTTTTATAACCCGACCCTGATGTACGTGTACATCCATTGCATGAAATCCAAATAAAAATCAATTTAAATTACTTCACCTCTCTTTAGGTGAGCTGTATTTTTCCACAATACTAACACATAACTTCTCATTAGCTTGTACAAGCCTAGCCATTCCTAACAGTTACTCCCCCTACCTAAGTTGGGGAGTCCTCTTTCTTGTTATTTTGTTTCAGAGTTATCACAAGTCGACAGTTCAGTTGGCCTTGAATGTTTCAACTCTAACCAGCTCATATTGCGAAATAGCAACACAATGGTCTAGTTAGACACATTATTAAATTATGACTCTTAACACATTTCATACAATTACATGATTTCAGGGTTGAATACTTTAATCATTACTTTAAACATAATAATAAATGTATCACCCAGCTAAACTCAGCAAAAAAAGAAACATATTTTTTTCAGGACCTTGTCTTTGAAAGATAATTCATAAACCCAACTAACTTCACAGATCTTCATTGTAAAGGGTTTAAACACTGTTTCCCATGTGTGTTCAATGAACCATAAACAATGAATGAACATGCACCTGTGGAACGGTCGTTAAGACATTAACAGCTTACAGACGATAGTCAATTAAGGTCACAGTTATGAAAACTTAGGATACTAAAGAAGCCTTTCTACTGACTGTTTCTAAAAACACCAAAAGAAAGATGCCCAGGGTTCCTGCTCATCTGCGTGAATGTTCCTTAGCATGCTTCAAGGAGGCATGAGGACTGCAGATGTGGCCAGGGAAATAAATGGCATTGTCCATACTGTGAGATGCCTAAGACAGCGCTACAGGGAGACAGGACAGCTGATCGTCCTCGCATTGGCAAACCACGTATAACAACACCTGCACTTGATCGGCACATCTGAACATCACACCTGCGGGACAGGTACAGGAAGACAACAACAACTGCCAAGTTACACCAGGAATGCACAATCCCTCCATCAGTGTTCAGACTGTCCGCAATAGGCTGAGAGAGGCTGGACTGAGGGCTTGTAGGCCTGTTGTAAAGGCAGGTCCTCACCAGACGACATCACCGGCAACAACGTCGCCTATGGGCACAAACCCACCGTCGCTGGACCAGACAGGACTGGCAAAAAGTGCTCTTCACTGACTGTCTGGGTTTTGTCTCACCAGGGGTTATGGTCAGATTCGCGTTTATCGTTGAAGGAATGAGCCTTACACCGAGGCCTGTACACTGGAGCGGGATCGATTTGGAGGTGGAGAGTCCGTCATGGTCTGGGGCGGTGTGTCACAGCATCATCGGACTGAGCTTGTTGTCATTGCAGGCAATCTCGATGCTGTGTGTTACAGGGAAGACATCCTCCTCCCTCGTGTGGTATCCTTGCTGCAGGCTCATCCTGACATGACTCTGCAGCATGACAATGCCACCAGCCATACTGCTCATTCTGTGCGTGATTTCCAGCAAGACAGGAATGTCAGTGTTCTGCCATGGCCAGTGAAGAGCCCGGATCTCAATCCTATTGAGCACTTCTGGGACCTGTTGGATTGGAGTGTGAAGGCTAGGTTCATTCCCCCCAGAAATGTCCAGGATCTCGCAGGTGCTTTGGTGGGAGAGTGGGGTAACATCTCACAGCAAGAACTGGCAAATCTGGTACAGTCCATGAGGAGTAGACACACTGCAGTACTTAACTTTTTATGGCTGCAGGGGCAGTATTGAGTAGCTTGGATGAAAGGTGCCCATATCAAACGGCCTGCTCCTCAGTCATAGTTGCTAATATTTGCATATTATTATTAGTATTGGATAGAAACCACTGAAGTTTCTAAAACTGTTTGAATTATGTCTGTGAGTATAACAGAACTCATATAGCAGGCAAAAACCGGAGAAATTCCACTTCCTGTTTTTTTTCTGGGAGGTGGCAGATATTCAACCAAGGTCTCATTGAAATTACAGTGAGATATGGATGAGTTTTCACTTCCTACACCTTCCACTAGATGTCAGCAGTCAATAGAACTTTGTCTGATGACTCTAATGTGAAGGGGGGTCGATTGACACAGGAAATAGTCACCACAGCCATGAGTGGACCATGCTTTCACCAGGCGCTTTCACATGGGAAGGACTTGCGTTCCACCGCTCATCTGAAGTAATTATAATTCTCCGGTTGGAACGTTATTCAAGATATTTGTAAACAACATTCTAAAGACTGATTAAGTACATCGTTTGACATGTTTCTACTGACTGTTACGGAACTTTTGAACATTTCGTCACGTTATAGTGAACGCGCTTTGTGACTTTGGAATTGTTTACCAAACGCTCTAACCAAAGTAGCTAATTGGACATAAATAACAGACATTTTCGAACAAATCAAGCATTTATTGTGGACCTGGGATTTCTAGGACTGCATTCTGATGAACTTCATCAAAGGTAAGGAAACATTTATCATGTATTTTCTGGTTTCTGTTGACTCCAACATGGAGGCTAATTTAGTGTCGTCTCAGATTATTGCATGGGTTGCTTTTTCCGTAAACCTTTTTTGAAATCTGACACAGCGGTTGCATTAAGGAGAGGTATATCTATAATTCCATGTGTATAACTTGTATTTCCGTTGAAACGATGTGGCTATGCAAAATCACTTGATGTTTTGGCTATTGGCTATATAAATATGAACTTTATCAAACAAAACATCCATGTATTGTGTAACATGAAGTCCTATGAGTGTCATCTGATGAAGATAATTCAAGGTTAGTGATTAATTTTATCTTTATTTATGCTTTTTGTGCATGCTATATTTTGCTGGAAAATGGCTGTGCTTATTGTGATTTGGTGGAGACCTAACATAATCGTTTGTAGTGCTTTGGCTGAAAAGCCTATTTGAAATCGGACAATTTGGTAGGATTAACAACGAGAATAGCTTTAAAATGATATAAGACACATGTATGTTTTAGGAATTGTAATTATGAGATTTCTGTGGTTTGAATTTGGCGCCCTCTATTTTCACTGGTAGTTGTCATATCGATCCCGATATCGGGATTGCAGCCATAACAGGTTAATGCAGCTGGTGGCCACACCAGATACTGACTGTTAATTCTGATTTTGAACCCTCCCTTTGATCAAGGAACACATTATTCCATTTCTGTTAGTCACATGTCTGTGGAACTTGTTCAGTTCATGTCTCAGTTTTTGAATCTTATTATGTTCATACAAATATTTGCACATGTTAAGTTTGCTGAAAATAAATGCAGTTGACAGTGAAAGGACATTCATTTTTTTGCTGAGTTTAGTATGGACACTGATAGTTGTGAATCTGATGCAGCCGAAGATCTACAGTCCCCTTACCGAAGAACAGACAGGGACGTTGGACCATCGAAGAGGCGCAAATATGATGAGAACTACATTGATTTGGGGTTCACTTATATTGGGAGTAGTGCCTTTCCTCAGCCACAGTGCGTTATATGTGCAAAAGTACTATCTCACGATTCTATGAAACCTTCAGTCTTGCACAGACATTTAGAAACAGAACATGCCAATTTGAAATTTCCGCTAGCGGAACCCCTCACCAACAGCCAATGAAATTGCAGGGCGCCAAATACAAATCAACAGAAATCTCATAAATCTAATTTCTCAAACATACAAGTTTTAAGCACCATTTTAAAGATACAATTCTTGTTAATCCAGCCACAGTGTCTGATTTCCAAAATTCTTTACAGCGAAAGCTCCACAAACGATTATGTTAGGTCACCACCAACTCACAGAAAAGAGAGAGGAGTTACAAAAAGCACAAATAGAGATAAAATTAATCAGTAACCTTTGATGATCTTCATCAGATGACACTCACAGGACTTTGTTACACAATACATGTATGTTTTGTTCGGTAAAGTTCATATTTATGTCCAAAAATCTTATTTTACATTGGCGTGTTACGTTCAGTCATTCCAAAACATGCAGTGATATTGCAGAGAGCCACATGAATTCACAAAAATACTAATTAAAAATGTTGATGAAAATTCAAGTGTTATGAAACTACGTCAAAATGCTGTAGACACCTTGGGGAATACATAGAAAAAGGAATCTGGTTGATAGCCCATTCACTGCTCAATAGGGACGCATCGGAACGCAGAGTTTCAAAATATGAGTCACTTCTTGATTGGATTTTTCTCAGGCTTTCGCCTGCAATATCAGTTCTGTTATACTCAGACAATATTTTTACAGTTTTGGAAACTTTAGAGTGTTTTCTATCCTAAGCTGTCAATTATATGCATATTCTAGCATCTTGTCCTGACAAAATAGCCCGTTTACAATGGGAACGTTATTTTTCCAAAAATGAAAATAGTGCCCCCTAGTTTCAAGAGGTTAAGTTGTCATGATGATTGATGTCTAGGGACCTCTTTGAATTGGGGGGTATGTGTTTGAACATTTCAAAGAGTATGGCCCCCCCACCCCCTGTTATATTGACCTTAGAGCTGTTGTCTATGAAACAGGAATGTCCGGGGTATTGAGTGTGGCAGACACATAATAAATAAAGCCCAGAACAAGACATGTGGCCCCAGAACACTAAACAAGATTTTTAAAATAAAACCCAGAATATTAAACAGAAAATTATGTCTCCTAGGCCAATTCTCGGGGTGCTATGCGTCTCATGTCATGAACCCAATGACAAAAGCCTCAAGGAAGTTTTGTGTGAGACCCCAGAATGTTTTAAAGGAGTTTTGGGTACGAGTGAGGGACATATGTCTTACATATTGATGAGAGAAAGGCTTTAGATAAGGCTTGCGTTCTGTCAAATTGAACAGGCCCTGAGCGGTACAACTCTCCCCGGATATGCACTGGAAGAACTGGTCTGCGGACGCAGTGATCTGAAGGCCCTAAGAATCGCTTCAATGGCGTATAGCCCTGACTCCAAAGTGACAATTTTAGCATGTGAACAATTTGAGAGCGCAAATGCGATGAAATCTGTCAGTTCATATGTATTTTCTAAAGCATGCAAGGATGTAAACTTTTTTATGCCGCTGTTTAGCTTTAAATGGATTGATTATCCCATATTCATAACCCTTATGAATAAGCTGGACAGTCTTTTTCAAAATCGTGAACAATTACGGCGCTGGCCGCGTCTATCCTTAAGACATACCCAGGACCCACACGCCCGACGATCTTTCGCTGGAGTGACAACGTACAGAGCTTTGATGGAGCGTGCAAGAGAGCCTGTCTGTAACAATTGTCCTCTTCTTCTGACAAGGAGTAAGAGAGGTTGGACCAATGCGCAGCGTGGTAAGTGTCCATTTTAATATATAAAACTGAACACTATAAAAATACTAAATAACAACGTGAAATCGAAACAGTCCCGTGTGGTACAGACACAGGAAACAATCACCCACAACTCAAAAGTGAAACCAGGTTCCCTAAGTATGGTTCTCAATCAGGGACAACGATTGACAGCTGCCTCTGATTGAGAACCATACCAGGCCAAACACAGAAATCCCAAAACATAGAAAAAGGAACATAGACAACCCACCCAACACACGCTCTGACCATACAAAACAAAGACATAACATGTTTAGGATGGGTATTGACAATAAACATGGCAGGCCGCTCCGGCCATTTCTCAGTAGGTAATTCATCACAAGCCAACACCCCCCCCCCCCCCCCCCCCCCCAAATGTCCAATCAGTCAGCTCATGAGCCCTTCCAACTCTTGGGTATTCATGCCTTTGCTCAACGATCCTTAATAATAATCTACTAAGACCTGTCTTCGGGTATTCACTTCCAAGATTGAATCAGAGCATGCATAAACAATCTTTCTAATGGTAAAGGCTAAAGGTGCACAGAAATGCATTTCCAGCCTGAGGTTACCTTGGGACACCACCGAAAGATTTCCTGAGGTATCATCATCAGGGGATAAATTGAAAGCATACAATGTGTAATCCTCTGCAAAATCATTTAATAGGTAAAGAGAGATCTTTTAGATGCCTCCCGGTAGCCAGGAATAGATTATACATTTCTCGCACAGATATGTTGTTATTAAATTGAGGTTGGAAAGCCTTAGCAGGGACCTGACGTCCGTCCTGACAGAGAGCTACATACTCTGCATTGAAGTATTGAAAATTAAATGGGTTTTTATTTTAAGCTGCCCGTATTAGAGGTGTGATCAACCAAACCTACAACCATGTATCGTGGTAAAGGGCATGGGATTGATTTGCACTTTTCACACCAAAGTACGTTTGTCTCTAGGAGACAGAACGTGTCTCCTTCCTGAGCGGTATGACGTCTGCGTGGTCCCATGGTGTTTATACTTGCGTACTATTGTTTATACAGGTGAATGTGGTACCTTCAGGCATTTGGAAATTGCTCCCAATGATGATCCAGACTTGTGGAGGTCTACAATTTTTTGGTCTTGGCTGATTTCTTTTGATTTTCCCATGTTAAGCAAAGAGGCACTGAGTTTGAAGGTAGGTCTTGAAATACATCCACAGGTACACCTATTGACTCAAATTATGTCAATAAGCCTATCGGAAGCTTCTCTAAATCAATCACATTTATTTATAAAGCCCTTTTTACATCCGCAGATGTCACATAGTACTTATACATGAAACCCTGCCTAATAACCACATCAAATTTACACCTTCTTGCACGAATACAAAGTCACAATGAAAAACTAGAAACAAAATAAGACAAAAAAAACATTCAAAACTTATTTATAGCCCCAAGTCTTGCCCCCCACTATACACCATTTGTGTGCTGTTTTTTGGGTACTCTATACCTTACTTGCTCCAGAGTATGGCATGCCATAGCACTGTTGTTTATAACAGCTGGTAGGAAGGTCCTCTGTTGAGAACAGTGTATCGGAAGATGTTGTCCAGGTAGGTTTCATGTTGTCTTCACCCACGAAATGGTCCCCACAGTATAAGACTGCTGGCAGGCCAGCTCATAAATGCCTAAAACAGTGACCAGCAAACTTCATGGACTGAATAATATATTATTAAAATTATTATTTGTATTCCTACCATGAACAAAAACAAACAAAAATAATTCTCCACAACTACAAGGTGAAAGTTAATGTAGGCCAGGACAGTGTACTTCAGATCCTTTGGGGGCACTTAAGACCAGTACTGTATCAGACTGGAGGTGTGAAAAAAGTAGTGCACTATGTGGGAAATAGGGTGCCATTTCTGACACATTTTTTATGTTATCCATCTAAAACCAATGCTCAGAGCAATGTTTCTTTCCGAAACAAATCAAAATGATGCGGTGTGTTGTGATGAACAGTGCTTTCCTAATCAGATTGTCATTCCTTTTGCATGTGTTGTTCTATGGCATGCCAGAGACAAACCTCTCAAAGACAAAACGCCTACAATATGATCATAATTTACATTGAAATATGACAACAGAGTATTAATAAACATCAAATAAATGTGACAGACAATATAAGGTCCCCAAGAAGGCATGTTGTTTAATACAACTATCATCCCGTAAGATTTTGATGAAACACTGCCTCGAGTAAAAGGCGAAAGGCTTGTTCATGTCTGAAGAGAAAATAATCCAGAGTAAGTCAATTGTTGGCATACGTTTTGTTTAACTATAGGTGAAAAGGATTCAAGACCAATTGAATGGTCTTGAGAATCTGGCCCTTGTAACATTGGTTTATAACCTTCATTCAAGACATACATAAAACTCGGGCCCTTGACTTGACTTTCAGGGTCTGTGCTGACTCGATGATTGATGGCATTTTGCACAATTTCCCATTTTACTAAAGCCTTTACACAAAGCTACAAAACTAGAACGCTGGCACCGCCTATAGACGTGCTCCATTCGCCCCCATTGGAGGACGCTGCATATTTTCCCTGGCCTTCCACCCTTTCTCGCACCAATCAGATGTTGTATTTTTCCAGGTACTCTGTGAGCTCCCGGCCATTCGACTGCATCTGTGTGTTGAGGGATTCGACAATCTTTGAGATCTGTTGGTATGATTTACTTTACCGTCCTCTCCACGAGCACCCCACCCACCAGCCAGAAGCCGGTTGCTAAAGCCATGACGTCATTTTCTGGAATTTTCCAAGCTGTTTAAAGGCACAGTCAACTTAGTGTGTGTAAACTTCTGACCCACTGGAATTGTGATACAGTGAATTATAAGTGAAATAATCTGCCTGTAAACAATAGTTGGAAAAATTACTTGTGTCATGCATAAACTAGATGTCCTAACCGACCTGCCAAAAATAGTTTATTAACAAGAAATTTGTGGAGTGGTTGAAAAACTAGTTTTAATGACTCCAACCTAAGTGTATGTAAACTTCCGACTTCGACTGTAGATATGCACGTCGGTTTTGCACATTGGGCCGATGCCGACATTTTTAGCTAATATCGTCCGATTCCGATATGCTTACAGAGATATTGTGCATCCCCAATACGGAGTATACAAAATATTTATAACATCTGCTCTTTCCATGATATAAATTAACCAGATGAATCCAGGTGAAAGCATTTTTTTAACCTTTAGTTAACTAGGCAAGTCAGTTAAGAACAAATTCTTATTTTCAATGAAGGCCTAGGATCAGTAGGTTAACTGCCTTGTTCAGGGGCAGAAAGACATATTTTTTTCCATTGTCAGCTCAGGGATTCGATCTAGCAACCTTTCAGGTACTAGTCCAAAGCTCTAACCACTAGGCTACCTATGATCCCTTATTGGTGAAATTAGTTAAATCCACTTCAAAATCAGTATAGAAAAATATAACATTTTTAAGCCCTGTGACAATTGAGACATGGATTGTGTATGTGTGCCATTCAGAGGGTGAATGGGCAGGACAAAATATTTAAGTGCCTTTGACCGGGACATGGTAGAAGGTACCAGGCGCACCAGTTTGTGTCAAGAACTGGAAAGCTACTTGATTTTTTTCATGCTCAACAGTTTACCTGTGTGAATGTTCCACTACCCAAACGACATCCAACCAACTTGATACAACTGTGTAGCCTATGTGGGCGACACAGATACACAAAATAAAGCCATGAATAGCGGTATCATTAACATTTCAGTAAAAGCATTCTCCCCAATACAAATAAACAATACATGAACACAAATGTGACCAAAGAAACAATACAAAAACACAAATGTGACCATACATTGCGTGCATCACACCAACTTGAAGCCAACATTAGATGTGGTCGTCCTCATAATAACCGCATGTGGTTTCACTGTAACAGAGTAGTGCAACACCCTTCAATTGAAGCAGCAGTAAACAAACGAAAGTGGCCACATCTCTTACAAAACGGATTTTAAAAAATGAAATCATGGATAATAAGGGAGCAGGAAAACGTATAAATTGGCTACAATAATTACAAGGACTTTTCAAGCACCAAATTGAGTTTCAAGGTCGGTCTATTCCAGTACTTGCATTTCTGAGCTCCACATTTAAATTTAAGTAGGCTAATTTAGGCCCTTGTATGTATTGTTTAAAATTGCAGGTGTAACATGGAAAACAAAATGTATTTGTCAAACAATTTCATTACCAGATCATAATGTGAATAAGCCCACGAGGCTATGTCATTTTTTGTCATTACATCCAGAATAAGTAATAGGAATAGCGTTGGGTGTTGTGCTATCCTACACACATGCACACAATAGAATCGGTGTCCAATCCGAGGCACAAAAACATGAACATATTACCTGGATGTTTTCTGTTATATCTAACGAGACCATGCTGTAAATTAAGCATACAACAACAGATGATCAACCTCAATTCACTAGGGATATTAGATCCAATGTGGATCTAGGCACAACTGTCTTCACTGGCATAATGAATGACACACCAAAATATTCTGGACATTCCTCACAAACATTAGTGGACTGGCCACTGGGAGCACCAGGAGAATTCCAGGTGGGCTGGTCAATCTCTGGGCCGGTGGGCCGCCTGCATTATACATTTTGTTAGACTAATAAAAATTTTGAAAAAAGCGACACATGGTCAACCCCCCTTTCCCCCTGGCCCGTTGGTCTATTCCAAACTAACGTTTATGCGACCCTTGCCCCACCCCCTTTGTCTCGCACACACCTCGAAAACTAGCTACAATAGAAAATGGAAAGGTAAAGTAAAAAAAACAGGGGGGTGGGGATGAAAAGTTAAGAGACAAAAAGAGTCAAAAGTCAAATGCAAGTAAATAAATAAATAAATAAACCTACTTATTCAGCAGTAGCAGTAGTAGTACTAGTACCATTGCCACTGACGCTAACATTGAAGTGCTAGACCGGCAAGAGGAAGATGCCACAACCTGGTTCCAAAAGAGTAGACGGAGAGGACAGCGAAGCCAAAGATAGTGCAGCCGAAGCGGTAGATATGTGCCTAAATGTGTTACAAATACAACATGTTATATCAGAACTTGAGTGAAATACAAAGCAAATACTATTGGTCAGCTACTGCTGTGTAAATGTACCAGAAAGAAAGAATTAAGGTAAAGACATACAGTAACTGGGTGTTCAAACCGGCTAGCGGAAAAACTCAAATCTGACGCCTAACAAAGCTCTGAATGCCTAGATTTCGACATCCTGTGGGGATTTTGTGGGAAATGGCAATCACTTGAGTATCAGTGATTTACTGTCGTATACATTTTACTTAGCTAAAATAAGCATTTTCATTTGATTCTGATTGCTTTTGCCCTGTTGTTCTAAACGCTAAATTGCATTAGACATATACAAACGTTAATTACCTAATTTTATTTCATGTCTATACAGCCATTGGTTGCAAATAGTATACATATTGTTGTAACTGACAGTTATAACCTGTAAGTCTGTCGTTGTCTTTTGTTTGAATTGTTTACGTGTCCGCTGCGCGGATACTGTTGTAACGGGGATCCTTATTGTAGCAACACACTTTTGGAGGGAAGGCAATGCTGCGCTGCGTTAGCTAAGTTTTCATGTCATCGGGTGTAGTTCATAAAGGTTGAAGAGTGTATGTTAGGATGAAGTGTGAATTCATGCCAGGAATAATAAGTGTAAAGTTTGATTTCCTCCCTTCTGTAATAAGCAGCCAATGAGGTATTTTTTCCTTTATTCATGTGTTTAATCTGAACCCGTTATAACGCCGGTTAAACTGTTATGTATGTAAGCACTTCAGAGTTATACCAAGCTAATAAGTCACTCATAAGATAAGGTTGTAAGAGTGTGCTTAACTGTATTTTTCATTTACTTTATAGTTCTCACTGAAGGTGATAATTCTGACTAAAACTACAGAATAAAGCCGCCAGTTAAAATCAAGGAACGGTTGTGCTCGTGGTTACTGAAGGGAGCTACAATTGTAAAACCAATCAAGTCCTTTCCCTCTCAAATTCATATTTTGTGCGGGAGAATATGGCTACAGTGATTTGCTACTGTAGTTATGATCCTCATCGACACGGTTCCTACCACTTCACCTCTTACTAGACAACACATTGAAACTCAACATTATGCTAACAGTCCGGTGTGAACGGCGAGTAAAGCCACACAAAAAAACGTGTTGCGTCGTCATTCATTCATTCACTTGATATTAAATAGTGGGGATGCTGCTGTGTTTTTTTTAGTTTTTCACAATTGGGCCTTTATTAGTCAATTTATATATTATTTTATTCATATCCAGTTTGATGACAGGTCCAGTCCAGTTTCAGTGGAAGTGAGCATTGATGTTGATGACAGGTCCAGTCCAGTTTCAGTGGAAGTGAGCATTGATGTTGATGACAGGCCCAGTCCAGTTTCAGTGGAAGTGAGCATTGATGTTGATGACAGGCCCAGTCCAGTTTCAGTGAGCATTGATGTTGATGACAGGCCCAGTCCAGTTTCAGTGGAAGTGAGCATTGATGTTGATGACAGGCCCAGTCCAGTTTCAGTAGATGAGAGCATTGATGTTGATGACAGGCCCAGTCCAGTTTCAGTGGAAGTGAGCATTGATGTTGATGACAGGTCCAGTCCAGTTTCAGTGGAAGTGAGCATTGATGTTGATGACAGGCCCAGTCCAGTTTCAGTGGAAGTGAGCATTGATGTTGATGACAGGCCCAGTCCAGTTTCAGTGGAAGTGAGCATTGATGTTGATGACAGGCCCAGTCCAGTTTCAGTAGAAGTGAGGAGTCAGGGAAAGCCAGGATACCAGACCAACTTTGGATTATTTCAAGAGACCCAAGTCAGATGACCTAAAAGCAAACAAAAAATTGGTTTCCATCCTATGCTGGAACAAAAAATAAGAACTGTGGTACAGAGGGTTTTCTGTTTTACAAAGAAAGCCATGTGTTCAATTTGTATGGCATTTGAGAAGCTTACTGACAGCAGTATTTTTATGAGTGGAATGACAGATTGGAAACATGTTCACCAAAGGGTAGAATAGCATGAGAAGAGCAACATGCACAGAAGTAGTGCTTTTTAATACTTTTTAAGGTCCTTTAACCTCTTATGGCTGTGATCCCCGTACAGCGATCAACATCAGGGGAAATTTCAGAGTGACAACTAAAAATACAACGTTGTAACATTAACATTCTTGAAAATGCAAGTGTCTTACATCCTTCAAAAGATTAGAATCTTGGTAATCAAACTACGTTTTCCGATTTAAAATAGCTATTAGAGAATAAATAACATGCTTTTGTTTGAGAAGAGCAATGAACAACAAAAACATTTTCCGCCATGACAGTTTTTACACATTCACATCTGAAGGTAAAATTATGACGTACATTCTGATATCTTGTTCTTATTTCTCTTCCTGAGGGTCCCAGTGATCAAATAAAGTGCCGTTTTCTTTGATAAAATCCATTTTTATAGCCTAAATCGAAACATTTTGTAAACCGTTTGTGCCGTGAATTCCGTCTCTATAAATGTTTTACGGAGCATTCAACGTAACTATACACCGGAAACAATCGTTTATCTAGTCATGGTTGGTTTCAGTGCATGCCTCTGGATGTCTGCAACACAGCCAAACGTCATTGTTTTTTTGCAGGGAGCATTGACCGAAGTGAACTGATTTGAAGACAACGAGCAATGACTTCAATGCATACCAATCATTTTAGCGAAGCTTCATTGATTGACTGTATTTCTGCCCAATCACCACTGATCTTCTTGAAATCTAGCTGGGTAGATAGCCAATGAGCTGAGGTAAACGCCAGTATGTAACGGTTTTGGGTTGGACCACCATTCCTTGTTTGTAATCGCACGCGTAACAAACTCCATTCTCGCCTTGACTATCAGAGGAGTTGCTGTGACGCTTGTTATGCACAGCAGTATTTTAGAAAGTTGTATTTTCAATGATTTCATTGAAGACATCACGGCGAAGTCCAAGTTTAAATACAGAAGATGTTGATCGGGAAAGTGAGACAGATTTTTTGTTTGAGGAATCTTTGAGTGTTATGATTCAAACAGGAGCTGAGGAGCTGTTTCTGCAAGGACAGGACGTACATCTGGACGGGTAAATGCTAATGCTGTTTTATAAAATATAAATATATATATATATATATATATATATATATATATATATATATATATATATATATATATATATATATATATACATATATATATATATATATTTATTTATTTATTTATTTTTTTGCAAAAAAATAGTAATATATATATTTTGCAATTTGCAATGAAATGTGTGGTTTGTGTGTGTGTGTGTGTGTTTGTTGGTTTGTTTGGGTGTATATATGTATGTGTGTGTGTATGTGTATAAATATATATATATATATATATTTTTAAAAAAAATAAAAAATTATTCAAATGGAATGGAGTAGAACAGCAAACACACACATCGCCACTGCGCCTGCTACTCCTCTCCATTTCCATATGAAATAGCCATTAGGTGCTGTTCGGGGGAGGGCAGGCCCACAACAATGACCGGAGTTGAATGGAACAGCACTTCACCTTAGTGACTGTTCCCTCTGCTCTATACAATACATATCTGTTTATTTTATGTGATGATAAAAGGCTCATAAAATACAAATATTTTTTTATGTTTTCTTTCACAGTGATAGTGACTCTGACTAGGAGCCCCCGGTGGCAAGCTGCCCGGTCTACTCCTGCCTCCAGTGGTGTTCATATGCCACAGTTCATTACTGCAGGCATGACTGTGCCTCAGGGCCAAAAGGGCACAGCATGGAGGCGTCGTTGTGTTCTGTGTCGCACCTGCATCACTTGTTCAGTTTGCCTCTGCTTTACATCAGAAAGAGACTGCTATGGGACATGGCACAGGCAGCAAAATATTGTATTTTATTTTTTTTTTTTTTTATTTTACCTTTATTTAACCAGGCAAGTCAGTTAAGAACAAATTCTTATTTTCAATGACGGCCTGGGAACAGTGGGTTAACTGCCTGTTCAGGGGCAGAACGACAGATTTGTACCTTGTCAGCTCGGGGGTTTGAACTCGCAACCTTCCGGTTACTAGTCCAACGCTCTAACCACTAGGCTACCCTGCCGCCCCATATAGAGGACTTACTGTTCTACTGGTCTACTGTTTAATTTTTTTTTTTTTTATCTAATATTTAAAAAAAAAATGTATTAAAAAAATGTTGCGTGTTAGAATTGCTTTTTGATTAGTGGTATATAGTTATTTGCACTGTTGTATATAGTTATAGGTCATTTCACCAATTCGGCCACTTGGGTACATTTGGGCAACTTGTGTGGGACACCTGGGTGACTTCATGCTAAATGTCATGTAGCTCACCCATTCCTGAAGTTATCAGTCTGAAACTTTGCACACCTACAGTTGCCCTCTTGTGTCCAGCATCCTATCTGACTGTGTGGCTATTCTAGTACATGTGAAAGATGATGCTACAACAATAAAAAACAGAAAACGTATGCTCTTTCTTTCTCTTTTCTTCCACCAGATCTACTGTGTTATATTCTCCTACATTCAATTAACATTTCCACAACCTTCAGAATGTTTCCATTCAAATGATACCAAGAATATGCATATCCTTGCCTCTGGGGTTGAGCTACAGGCAGTTAGATTAGGGTATGTCTTCAGGCGGAAATTGAGAACAAGGGATGTAGCCATAAGAGGTTATTAAGGTTTTTAAGGTCCTCCAGAGCAGACATTCAAAGTCTGCTCAGTGGCAGTCAGGTGTCTTCCCACAGAGAGCAGGTATGCAGGAGAAGGCAGGTGCTGGAATGTGTTGTAGACATCGTGAAAGTCATTGGCAGTTACAGGGGGATGCCGTCTGAGGCTGTGTATACATTAGAGGACACCAGTATTGATCACGGTAATTTCTTGGAGATGATAATACTGCTGGGAAAGTATGACGTCTGCTTGAAAGACATTGCTGTGTGAATCCTACCACAGGATGGATGTTTGGGAGAAGAAGAGCCAGGACACGCGACACAGACACCTATCTCCAATCTGAGAAACATGCTGGTAGACTAAGGATAGTGCTTTGGAAAAGGTATTTTGATCATTTGGAAAACCAGACCAGGGTCTCTATGTTGAAGTACTCCTCACACTATCAGCCATACAAGGACAGGCCAACATGAAGACAACTGTTTGGGTGAAGGCAAGCGGATTTACTGAGGCTCTTCTCTGGTATGAGACAAAACTGACAGCTCAAATATTTCTTCGGATATTTGAGCACACGTCACCACTGTCCAAATACCTGCAGACAAGTGGGATGGACATCCTGTCTGCCGATCAAGTGGTTGTGGCTACACAGGAAACCCTGAAAGGCATGTCAAGAGACTGACACCATTAAGGCAGCTATAGACACATTTGTTCAGTTTGCAAATAAGAAGATTAATTAACAGGATGAGGACACAGAGCTGGAGGAGGTGGAAGCCACTCTGCCACAGAAAAGGGCAAGAAAGAAGAAAATAATGTCTGGAGAGATGTCTCAAGATGAAGCTTTGACAGAGGCAGAGAGTGCCTATAAAGTCCATAATCAAATTATGGATACAGTCACAAATAGAAAGCACCTATGGATACTGTCTCATGGCACTCTACATGTATATGCTGACCTAGCCCTTCTGGACTCTAGAAACTTCTCCCTCAATAACATCCAATGGTCTTCCAGAGACAGCCCTTAAAGAGTTCAGCAAATGTTTGCTTCAATTTGATAGCCGAGCAACTGTTGACAATTTGCAGTGTGAAAGACTGAAAAGTTCAGGATTGGAGGAATACATGACCAGGACAGTGGAGGATGGCCCTGATGGAAATGAAGATGAGGTGGAAATTAATAAATGTTGCTCAGCCTGCAAAGAATGTCCACTGTGTTGTTACCAGATTCTGACATGGTACAACCTGCTGACTGATGCATACCATATCCTTGGCCTTGGATACAAGTTCTTACTCACCTTCTCAGTTACACAGGTAGCTTGTGAGCAAAGTTTCTCTACTTTAAAAGTATATAAAGAGCAGACTCAGGAGCACTATCTCACAAGAACACCTAGAGGCCTTCATGCTGATGGCCACTGAGAAGGAATTCCTAATGGCCCTGGATACTGGCATGATGAGTTGCAGAGAAAAGCAAGCTGTTGAGAAAATTGCTCCTCCAATAAGGTAGTTGCGACACATTTCCTATAACTTGCTCACTTACCATTATTTTACTCATACATTTCTAATGTCTCTTTTTCCTGTCTGTAATATTGATATCCAATACTTTGACAGAGTGGAGCCAGTCAGCTGACCCTGATCAGCAGTTAGACAGATCTATGTTTCAGTGAGTATTGTGGATATTATAGCATCTCTTTTTTTACTCCAGGCTTCAGGTGATGTAGATGAATCATGACTCATGATGGCTTGTGCTGCTCTCTTACAGGTTATGTTGGTCACGCCCTGGTCTCTTTCACCTGTTTTTGTGATTGTCTCCACTCACCTCCAGGGTTTACCCGTTTTCCCCTTTAGTCCCTGGGTATTTTTTTTCCAGTGTTTCCTGTTTGTCTGTTACCATTTTGTCTTGTCAAGTCAACCAATGTGGTTTTCTTATCTCTCTTTTTCTAGTCCTCCCAGTTTTGACCCTTGCCTGCCTTGACTCTGAACCCACCTGCCTGACCATACTGTCCGCCCTGACCTCGAGCCTGCCTGCCACTCTGTACCTCCTGGACTCTGACCTTGTTATGATCTTTTGCCTGTCCACGACCATTCTCTTGCCTGCCCCATGGATTATATTAAATATCAGAAACTCGAACCATCTGCCTCCTGTGTCTGCATATGGGTCTCGCTCTGTGCCCTTATAACGTTCTATGTTTGGAGAGGTGTTCAACCATTGTTTTTTAGAAGGTGCACTCCCATGACTTAAAGCCAGCCAGCTGACCCTGAGCAGCAGTTACAGTTCCTTGTCTCGGTGAGTATTTAAAAAAAAAAAAATTCACTCTAGGCTTCATGTGAGGTAGCTCAATAATGACAAATTTAGTGTGTTTTGTAGAAGTTTTATAACAATGTGCAGTGTTTGTGTGTGTGTGTTTTGCATCTTTTTTGAAGTAGTACTACGGATTTGTGTGCCCATGAAAACTGTTTTCACCCCGTAACATAAGGAGACACAAAATGTTATGTAATACTCTCTCCGCTATGCTAAGCCACGGCCATGTTTTTGCTATCTTCAGAGATCAATCACAACTGTCTGTTGGACCTGTAGCAGGACCCATAGCGGGGAAACGCTGACAGACAGGATTCCTTGGACAGAATGGCTTGAATGATGTCAGGTTGGGATTAATGCTGTGAACTTTTAACGGTGAAGCAAAGGGCATTGTGAAGTTCATGGGCTAAAGAGTTGGCAGTAAGCTGGGTGGGTGACAGCAAACAATTAAGGTGGGAAAGGGGAGAGAGCTAAGGCTTCAAAGATCTCAGTGGGTCCGGCTGAAGGGTAGGACACAGGGCTTGAATAAGAATGAATAAGAAATAGGGTGGATAAAACTCTACTGTACATACAACACACACTGAGTGTTCAAAACAGTAGGACCATCAGCTCTTTTCATGACAGACTGACCAAGTGAATCCAGGTGAACACTATGATCCCATACTGATTTCACTTGTTAAATCCACTTCAAATCAATGTAAATGAAGGGGAGGAGACAGGTTAAATAATTATTTTTAAGCCTTGACACCGCTGAGACATGGATTGTGTCATGACGTTGCCCTCTTTCGGTACAGCAAGCCCCATACCCCTCTCCCTGTCTCCTACACACAGGCTGCTTTGGTCAGAGAGGTCGTAAATTCCTGGAGGAGATTATCTCCTCATGGCCACAGTATTGAGACAGAGTGAATTTTCATAGAGAACAAAGGAATTTCTTTCACCTCACAGAACTTGAGGTCCGAACAACATTCATGTTCTGGAGAAGGTATAACATATCGGTGAAGAATCCAGCTACGAACTGGTCCATTTGGTACAATTTGATGAAACTCATGGGAGACAATACGACCACATTACCATAACGCTGTTTATGTAATAGCCTCAGATATGAGGTTTACATCTAATTTATGTATAAGATGAATGAGTGAGGATGATACTGTTTGTAAAATTGTGTAATGTGATTTTGGACTGTTAAATGAAGGAAACTCCAATTCCCTTTTGAGTTTAACTAAATCAGAGGACCGCCCATGAGCCCAGTTAGGGTCGGGCATCCTGGGTCAGGCCCTTTTCTGCAACTCCCGAATAAAACCTCCACTTTGAGAATTTCTCAACAGACCATGTTTTTCTCCATTACGAGAGGACAAAGTTTTGAGACCAGACTGCTGAATCTTTTAACCACCCCACGTGGTTAAACTCTTAGACTATCGATACCGACAGAATAAGAACAAGTCTTTGATATTAATTACTAGTCTGCAGCTAGGAATTCGGTATTATTGAACGGGAAGACCGAAAACCGCCGAAACATCTATTCTGTAACGACATGAATGAATGTCACTCGGAACTATCCATTCGAACCACGATAGAGAGAGAGAGAGAGAGAGAGAGAGAGAGAGAGAGAGAGAGAGAGAGAGAGAGAGAGAGAGAGAGAGAGAGAGAGAGAGAGAGAGAGAGAGAGAGAGAGAGAGAGAGAGAGAGAGAGAGGACGGACACTCTCCAACAGAAACAAACTTTTCAACAGAGACCCCCAGACGACACACTGAGCATAAATATACATATTGATTGCAATTGTTCCCGAATGAGTGAGAGTTCATGTGCAAAGGATAAGCATGTCAATTGTTATAATGATCAACTGTGTGTTGTCTTATCTCAGTCGACCCCCACTTCCCTTTTGTACACCAAGCCGCGATGCCGGTTTATCCCACTAAGGAAACTCCGTTATCATTTCCGTGTAACTATCTACTGTTTGTTTATGCATTTCTGTGAATTACTTAGTTAGTAAATAAATGATTTTAAGATGTATCGATGACTCAACGTAAAATAAATAATTCATTAATCAGAAGACTAATTGATCAGAAATAAAATATCTGAAAAGTTATATTAGGAAAATTATAACTTTGTAATCTGAATATTTTCCTTGGTGCCCCGACTTCCTAGTTAATTACAATTACATGATTAATCAGTTTAATCGCGTAACACTAATTACAGAGAATCTTTGATAAAAACTAAAAGTCTTCATTTAATGATAGTAAAGACATAACAATTGTGTATGTGTGCCATTCAGAGGGTGAATGGGCAAGACTTTAGTTATTTTGAATGGGGTATGGTAGTAGGTGCCATTCGCACTGGTTTGAGTGTGTTAAGAATTGCAGCTCTGCTGGGATTTTCACTCCCAACAGTGTCTCTGTTTTGTACACTCAGTGTATAGCTAGACCTATATACATGTAGACCATCATATTTTAACATATTCAAAAACCACATCAGCTGTTGTGAAATATTATCTTGCTGTAAGCCGTTTCTAAACATGTGCGTGACATGCAACCGCTAATCAGATGAAATAAAGAGCTAATATTCATTTCTTCAATGGAAGGTAGGTGCATGGATGTAACCTCGCCAGCCATTGACTTGCAAATGCAGCAATAAATCAGAAATAACTTAATCGATCTGAGGATCTAACGTGTGTGGATCTGAGGGGGATAGAGAATGGGTGCTATATGCCTGTGTGAGAGCAGGTATTTTTTAAGCGTATAGCTTGTGGTTGATGTATAGGCTTCCTGTACTGTACGTGTTGGTGGCATCAAAATGGAGACACCAGTGAGGTTGAGAAGTCAGCCATGTCTTTTTCTCCCTGTCACCCCTGTTGATGACACAAGACAGGACAGCAGCCCACTGGCAGGGAGATGAAACTGGCTGTGCCGAGGAGGAACCAGAGAGGAGAGCAGCCAGCTGCTAGGATCTGATAACTTTATTACACTGTAAGCAGCCTTTAGAGCATGGACCAGGTACACGCTCTTCCTCACATTAAAGAAAAAAAGAGGCCAGCTGCACTTTTTCTCAAGTCAAGGAAACTTGTATGAACCTACGATGAACCCGAGGGGTGCGTATGTTGTAACATATAATTATAGTGAGGGAGGGGATTGATATTAAACTATTATTTGCCAATATGTGATCATGCACCAAATGGCTGACCCAATCATTTTAACAAAATTGTATTTTATATGTAGACAGACACCTCACATGTTATTAAACATCAACAATGTTTTCCAATTAGTCTGGCCTGTGAAATGTGTGCAGTGAAAATCATCTTCACCCCCCCCCCCCCCCCCCCCCCCCCCCCAACACCAAAAAGGGCATTGAATACAGTCATCAAGTATATGCAGGCAATAAAACATTAATGGCAGTATGAGCTGTATAATTCTGAAATGTAATGGATGAAAAAGACATTGTTCCTATAAAGCTACATGCATGCCTCATAAAATATTGTAATCCAGCTAAAGTGAGAATCCAAATATTTCACATCATTTCTGAGCCATGTAATAGCTATAGGCCTAGTTGTAGTGATACTAGCATCCAGACAGTGCCTCTGCTCTCATTGCTCTCCATGACCAGGAGCACCCAATAAAACGCCCTGGAAAATAACACAGGTGATCAGGTTGTCTCGTCATCTGAAAAGTTACACCATCTCCTGGGCTACTCACTTTATGATGTGAAACACATCTTGCTAGTCATTACACCCAGAGGCCCCATCTCAACCATCATTGGTAAGCACTCTACATTTACTAAAACAGGTTACATCACATCAATGTTTCCTATCCCTGCACCTAACACACTAAGAGAGACAGGTGTCAAATCATGAAGCATGTCCACTCCTAAATCTAGCCTACAACCTGTGGCTGAGAATGAGTAAGGCTTTGCTCGGAGATTGAGGCTGTAAACGTCAAATTACTGCTTACTGGTTCAGAAATCGCTGAAGCATATCATGTACGTTTAGTAGGTTAAACATCCAGTTCCTCAGGTCAAAACTGATGACAAGGTGAACAGATAGTAAATTCCTGATTTGGCTCCAGCAGTTACAGTGCCTTGCGAAAGTATTCGGCCCCCTTGAACTTTGCGACCTTTTGCCACATTTCAGGCTTCAAACATAAAGATATAAAACTGCATTTTTTTGTGAAGAATCAACAACAAGTGGGACACAATCATGAAGTGGAACGACATTTATTTGATATTTCAAACTTTTTTAACAAATCAAAAACTGAAAAATTGGGCGTGCAAAATTATTCAGCCCCTTTACTTTCAGTGCAGCAAACTCTCTCCAGAAGTTCAGTGAGGATCTCTGAATGATCCAATGTTGACCTAAATGACTAATGATGATAAATACAATCCACCTGTGTGTAATCAAGTCTCCGTATAAATGCACCTGCACTATGATAGTCTCAGAGGTCCGTTAAAAGCGCAGAGAGCATCATGAAGAACAAGGAACACACCAGGCAGGTCCGAGATACTGTTGTGAAGAAGTTTAAAGCCGGATTTGGATACAAAAATATTTCCCAAGCTTTAACCTCTTAGAGCTCTAGGGGCGCTATTTCATTTTTGGATAAAAAACGTTCCCGTTTTAAGCGCGATATTTTGTCACGAAAAGATGCTCGACTATGCATATTCTTGACAGTTTTGGAAAGAAAACACTCTGAAGTTTCAGAATCTGCAAAGATTTTGTCTGTAAGTGCCCCAGAACTCATTCTACAGGCGAAACCAAGATGATGCATCACCCAGGAATTAGCAGAATTTCTGAAGCTCTGTTTTCCATTCTCTCCTTATATGGCTGTGATTGCGCAAGGAATGAGCCTACACTTTCTGTCGTTCGCCCAAGGTCTTAGCAGCATTGTGACGTATTTGTAGGCATATCATTGGAAGATTGGCCATAAGAGACTACATTTTCCAGAGGTCCGCCCGGTGTCCTTTGTCTAAATTTGTGCGTAATCTTCAGGTGCAGGCATTTTCTCCTGGGATTCAGGAGAGAAAGCATGTTTCCAAGAACGATGTATCAATGAAGAGATATGTGAAAAACACCTTGAGGATTGATTCTAAACAACGTTTGCCATGTTTTCAGTCGATATTATGGAGTTAATTTGGAAAAAAGTTTGCGTTTTGAGGACTGAATTTATGGATTTTTTTTGGTAGCCAAATGTGATGTATAAAACGGAGCTATTTCTAATACACAAGGAATCTTTTTGGAAAAACTGAGCATCTGCTATCTAACTGAGAGTATCCTCATTGAAAACATCAGAAGTTCTTCAAAGGTAAATGATTTTATTTGAAGGCTTTTATGTTTTTGTTAATGTTGCGTGCTGGATGCTAACGCTAATGCTAACGCTAAATGCTAACGCGAAATGCTAACTCTAGCTAGCTACTTTTACACAAATGATTGTTTTCCTATGGTTGAGAAGCATATTTTGAAAATCTGAGATGACAGTGTTGTTTACAAAAGGCTAAGCTTGAGAGATGGCATATTTATTTCATTTCATTTGCGATTTTCATAAATAGTTAACGTTGTGTTATGCTAATGAGCTTGCTGATAGATTTACACAATCCTGGATACAGGGGTTTTTTCATAGCTAAACGTGACGCAGAAAACGGAGCGATTTGTCCTAAACAAATAATCTTTCAGGAAAAACTGAACATTTGCTATCTGAGAGTCTCCTCAATGAAAACATCTGAAGTTCTTCAAAGGTAAATGATTTTTTTGAATGCTTTTCTGTTTTTTTGTGTAAATGTTGCCAGCTGAATGCTAATGCTAAATGCTATGTTAGCCATCAATACTGTTACACAAATGATTGTTTTGCAATGGTTGAGAAGCATATTTTGAAAATCTGAGATGACAGTGTTGTTAACAAAAGGCTAAGCTTGAGAGCTAGCATATTTATTTCATTTCATTTGCGATTTTCATGAATAGTTAACGTTGCGTTATGGTAATGAGCTTGAGTCTGTATTCACGAACCCGGATCCGGGATGGGGAGATCAGAAAGGTTAAACATCCCAAGGAGCACTGTGCAAGCGATAATATTGAAATGGAAGGAGTATCAGACCACTGCAAATCTACCAAGACCTGGCCGTCCCTCTAAACGTTCAGCTCATACAAGGAGAAGACTGATCAGAGATGCAGCCAAGAGGCCCATGATCACTCTGGATGAACTGCAGAGATCTACAGCTGAGGTGGGACTCTGTCCATAGGACAACAATCAGTCATATATTGCACAAATCTGTCCTTTATGGAAGAGTGGCAAGAAGAAAGCCATTTCTTAAAGATATCCATAAAAAGTGTCGTTTAAAGTTTGCCACAAGCCACCTGGGAGACACACCAAACATGTGGAAGAAGATGCTCTGGTCAGATGAAACCAAAATTGAACTTTTTGGCAACAATGCAAAACGTTATGTTTGGCGTAAAAGCAACACAGCTGAACACACCATCCCCACTGTCAAACATGGTGGTGGCAGCATCATGGTTTGGGCCTGCTTTTCTTCAGCAGGGACAGGGAAGATGGTTAAAATTGATGGGAAGATGGATGGAGCCAAATACAGGACCATTCTGGAAGAAAACCTGATGGAGTCTGCAAAAGACCTGAGACTGGGACGGCGATTTGTCTTCCAACAAGACAATGATCCAAAACATAAAGCAAAATCTACAATGGAATGGTTCAAAAAATAAACATATCCAGGTGTTAGAATGGCCAAGTCAAAGTCCAGACCTGAATCCAATCGAGAATCTGTGGAAAGAACTGAAAACTGCTGTTCACAAATGCTCTCCATCCAACCTCACTGAGCTCGAGCTGTTTTGCAAGGAGGAATGGGAAAAAATGTCAGTCTCTCGATATGCAAAACTGATAGAGACATACCCCAAGCGACATACAGCTGTAATCGCAGCAAAAGGTGGCGCTACAAAGTATTAACTTAAGGGGGCTGAATAATTTTGCACGCCCAATTTTTCAGTTTTTGATTTGTTAAAAAAGTTTGAAATATCCAATAAATGTCGTTCCACTTCATGATTGTGTCCCACTTGTTGTTGATTCTTCACAAAAAAATACAGTTTTATATCTTTATGTTTGAAGCCTGAAATGTGGCAAAAGGTCGCAAAGTTCAAGGGGGCCGAATACTTTCGCAAGGCACTGTATATTTAGGTCAGATTTAAACCTAGTATCTGTCACAAAACAAAGGTGAAAAAGGACTGCACAAAGCAGATGTCCTAACCGACTTGCCAAAACTATAGTTTGTTAACAAGAAATTTGTGGAGTGGTTGAAAAACTAGTTTTAATGACTTTAACCTAAGTGTATGTAAACTTCTGACTTCAACTGTACACTAAGATTGGAGTCATTAAAAGTCGTTTTTCAACCACTCCACAAATTTCTTGTTAACAAACTATAGTTCTGGCAAGTTGGTTAGGACATCTAGTTTATGCATGACACAAGTAATTTTTCCAACTATTGTTTACAGGCAGATTATTTCACTTATAATTCACTGTATCACAATTCCAGTGGGTCAGATGTTTACATACACTATGTTTACTGTGCCTTTAAACAGCTTGGAAAATTCCAGAAGATAATGTCACGGCTTTAGAAGCTTCTGATAGCCTAAATGGCATTGTTTGAGTTAATTGGAGGTGTACCTGTAGATGTATTTCAAGGCCTACCTTCAAACTCAGTGCCTCTTTGCTTGACATCATAGGAAATTCAAAAGAAATCAGCCAAGACCTCAGAAAATAAATTGTGGACATCCACAAGTCTGGTTCATCCTTGGGAGCAATTTCCAAACGACTGAAGGTACCACGTTCATCTGTACAAACAATAGTACGCAAGTATAAACACCATGGGACCACACAGCTGTCAAAAAGCTCAGGAAGGAGACACGTTCTGTCTCCAAGAGATGAACGTACTTTGGTGCGAAATGTGCAAATCAATCCCAGAAAAACAGCAAATGACCTTGTGAAGATGCTGTGGGAAACAGGTACAAAACTATCAAAATCCACAGTAAAACGAGTACTATATTGACATAACCTGAAATGCGGCTCAGCAAGAAAGAAGCCACTGCTCCAAAACCACCTAAAAAAAAAAAGACTACAGTTTGCAGCTGCACATGGGGACAAAGATCATACTTTTTGGAGAAATGTCCTCTGGTCTGATGAAACAAAAATATAACTTATTGGCCCTAATGACCATTGTTATATTTGGAGGAAAAAGGGGGATGCTTGCAAGCCGAAGAACACCATCACAACCGTGAAGCACAGGGGTGGCAGCATCATGTTGTGGGGGTCCTTTGCTGCAGGAGGGACTGGTGCTCTTCACAAAATAGGGAGGAAAAAATGTTGATATTTTGAAGCAACATCTCAAGACATCAGTCAGGAAGTTAAGGCTTGGTCGTAAATGGTCTTCCAAAAGGACAATGACCCCAAGCATGCTTCCAAAGTTGTGGAAAAATGGCTTAAGGACAACAAAGTCAAGGTATTGGAGTGGCCATCACAAAGCCCTGACCTCAATCCTATAGAAGAAAAAAATTGTGGGCATTACTGAAAAAGCATGTGCGAGCAAGGAGGCCTTACACACCTGACTTACAGCAGCTCTGTCAGGAGGAATGGGTCAAAATTCACCTAACTTATTGTGGGAAGCTTGTGGAAGGCTAGCCAAAACATTTGACCCAAGTTAAACAATTTAAAGGCAATGCTACCAAATACCAATTGAGTGTATGTAAATGTCTGACCCACTGGGAATGTGATGAAAGAAATAAAATATGAAATAAATAATTATCTCTACTACTATTATTCTGACATGTCACATTCTTAAAATAAAGTGGTGATCCTAACTGACCTAAAACAGGAATTTTTTTACTTGGATTAAATGCCAGGAATTGGGAAAAAATGAGTTTAAATGCATTTGGCTAAGGTGTATGTTAACTTCTGACTTCAAATGTATATGGGAGAATTTGAGTGGTTCTGGCCAGGTTCAGACAGACATTTTGGTGTACAAATCTCTCTGAACACTGTAGGGTCCTGTGTCTTATAGTGCTAGAAAGCCCCATCTGTCTGCTCTCCGCTTCCACTCTCTCAGCGGAGCTGACTTGAAATGTCAGGTTTCAGACCCCACATTTGCATAAGGAGTGACGTGTCACATTTTCTGGCCTAACCAGACAAATAATCGATTTTCTCTTTCTCTGAATGACAGCACAACCAGTCTAGCGAATTCAACCGTTGTGGTTTCATCGCGCTGTGATATTCTCCGCTGGATTTAGAGCTCTCAACATGAAAAAATACAAAATAATTTCATAGAATTTAAACAAAACCACTTTCTCCTGGTCACAGAGGATGTGGATGTTTAGGAGTAAATTCCCTGTTGTCAGTTATATGAAATAGTTGCAATATTGTCCTGTCATTAGGTATGATCATATTTGTGTAACGGCTTTCTTCCTGGGAAGGAGAGGCAGACCAAAACGCAGCGTGGTTAGGGTTAATCATCTTTAATAAAGACGAATACCGAGAAAACACTACAAATATACAAAACAATAAATGTGAAAACAGTCCTGTGTAGTGAAACAAACACAGACACGGAAATAACCACCCACAAATCTCAACACAAAACAGGCTACCTAAATATGGTTCCCAATCAGAGACAATGACTAACACCTGCCTCTGATTGAGAACCATATCAGGCCAAATATAGAACTGCGACCTGGCCAAGATAAAGCAAATCAGTGTGACACAAACAACAACACAGAGTTACACATGGAGTAAACAGACATACAGTCAATAACACAATAGAAAAAAGTCTATATACAGTGTGTGCAAATGGCGTGAGGAGGTAAGGCAATAAATTGGCCATAGTAGCGAAGTAATCACAATTTCTGCAAATTAACACTGGAGTGATAGATGTGCAGTTGATGAGTGTGAAAGTAGATATACTGGTGTGCAAAAGAGCAAAAAGGAAATAAAAACAATATGGGGATGAGGTAGTTCGATTGGATATTTACAGATTGTCTGTGTACAGGTGCAGCGATCGGTTAGCTGCTCAGATAGCTGATGTTTAAAGTTAGTGATGGAAAAATAAATCTCCAACTTTTTTGCAATTTGTTCCAGTCATTGGCAGCAGAAAACTGGAAGGAAAGGCGGCCAAATGAGGTGTTGGCTTTGGGGATGACCAATGAGATATACCTGCTGGAAGGCGTGCTACGGGGGGGGGGGGGGGGGGGGATGTTGTTATGGTGACCAGTGAGCTGAGATAAGGCGGAGCTTTACCTAGCAAAGACGTGCACTGAGATACAGTACCTTAGACCGCTGCACCACTCGGCAGCCCATATGTTACTGTAAATATTGCCAAGAAGGCATAATAGCTGACACCATACTGTATATACTTTAGAGTATGTATCTGTTCCTTTAGTTAACAGTCTGCATGCCGTTGCCTCATTGAAGAGCAACTGCTTTTTATAGAAACTACGAACTTTCCTACACACCTCATTAAATAAGGAATCAACTGTAATTGGGAAGATTTACATTGAAACTACTAGGCTAGATGTAACGACGTTCGTCTGTAGGAGGAGAAGCGGACCAAAAAGCAGCGTGGTGGTTATTCATGTTCTTTAATGGAAAACTGAACGATACATGAAATAACTCAAATCTACAAAACAACAAACGGAACGTGAAAACCTATACAGCCTATCCTGTGACAACAAACACAGTGACAGGAACAATCACCCACAAACACACAGTGAAACCCAGGCTACCTAAGTATGATTCTCAATCAGAGACAACTAATGACACCTGCCTCTGATTGAGAACCATACTAGGCCGAAAACATAGAAATGCCCCAAAACATAGAAAAACAAACATAGACTGCCCACCCAACTCACGCCCTGACCATACTAAATAAATACAAAACAACAGAAATAGAGGTCAGAACGTGACACTAGATATCAGTAAGCTAAAAATCTTGCAAGCGCATAGGTGGTTGCAGAGTTTATTGTGGAGACAGAAGTTGGGAGAGGCAATGGCATGCAGACTAATTAAACTGAACCCATCAATGAATTAGAATCACATATCTAAGTAGCATGTAAGCTAACAATGTGAAATTCAAATCTATGCTGGGGTCCATGCTTGCACTGACACAAAAATAATAATGTCTGTGACATAAAACAATTATATGCATGTATGTGTGTGTATTTCAGGAAATGGCTTTCTGGAATCCTAAAGCAGCTGATTGGTCGGCCCCATTGCTGATTGGAAATCTGATCCCTCCCTCTTGTCAGGGGAAACAGCTGTCTCTTCAATTACCAACTCCTTCTCCAGCTTGATAAAACCCAGTGTTCCTCCCTCAGGGAGGAGAGCTTATTTTTATGTCAGGTGGTTGATGGTCAGGGAAAGTTTTGTTGATATTATTTTGTAGCCACTCCTTCAGAGGTATGTGTACGCCAATAGGACTTTGTGTTTTTGGTTAATTGAAAGTGTTCATGTAAATTATTGATAAATTATTCTGTTTCATTTGTTCCCAGGGGGGTTTAGGCAAGAGGCCTGCGGGCATATATAACCCATAGTAAACTCAGCTAAAAAAGAAAAGTCCCTTTTTCAGGACCCTGCCATTCAAAGATAATTCATAAAAATCCAAATAACTTCACAGATCTTCATTCGAAAAGGTTTAAAAGCTGTTTCCCATGCTTGTTCAATGGACCATAAACAATTAATTAACATGCACCTGTGAAACGGTCGTTAAGACACTAACAGCTTGCAGAAGGTAGGCAATTAAGGTCACAGTTTTGAAAACTTAGGACACTAAAGAGGCCTTTCTACTGACTCTGAAAAACACCAAAAGAAAGATGCCCAGGTCCCTGCTCATCTGCGTGAACGTGCCTTAGGCATGCTGCAAGAAGGCATGAGTCAATGTCCGTACTGTGAGACGTCTAAGACAGCGCTACAGGATGACAGGACGGACAGCTGATCGTCCTCACAGTGGCAGACCACGTGTAACAACACCTGCACAGGATCGGTACATCCGAACATCACACCTGCGGGACAGGTACAGGATGGCAACAACAACTGCCCGAGTTACACCAGGAACGCACAATTCCTCCATCAGTGCTCAGACTGTCCGCAATAGGCTGAGAGAGGCTGGACTGAGAGCTTGTAGGCCTGTTGTAAGGCAGGACCTCACCAGACATCACCGGAAACAACGTTGCCTATGGGCAGAAACCCACCATCGCTGGACCAGACAGGACTGGCACACTAGGTAAGACCTGGGCGGACCACCCCCTGTATTTTGGTTAGCGCGCCAGGTGGTGCTAAAGGTTTTAATTTGTACTTTCTTTGCTTTGGTTCTGTCCAGACCCTTTTTCCCACATTTCCGTGTTAAGGAATAATAAATTCCCTGTAAACAGTATTTAATCTGCCTCTGTCGTCCTTCCCCGCACCTACGATCACATACTTTTTCACTTCACAGGGAGTTGAGATGTGTCAGGGTGTTGCGTTCCCTCATCCAAGTGGCGTACGTAACAGCATGAAATGTTATTGCACAAGACATACTGTATCAAGGATGCATACTGTATCAAGGATGCACATCCAGTTTACCACTGCAGGATTAGTTACCCATCTCTCTTAGGGTTCCATTCCACAAGCATGGCTTGTGCTGTTTCTAAACCCTGAAGGGGAATAAAGGACACATGTAAAATGGGGCCTCAGTCAGTTCCCCTTCCTCTTACTTGTGTGTGTGTGTCAGGGGCAGCCCACCCATTGAGCTATGACTGGAACAACACACCTGGCTGTGTTAAAAATGCCCTTGTGCGTTAACTCTACCATTGAACCACAGCCCAAATGTCAAACAGTGACACGGATAAGTGAACTCTAGAATGTAGGGGGAGTAAATCACCCAGCACACTCCCTTGTCATCAAGATCAGCTTGTGGGCACCAGGTTAAGCACACTCTGTTACAGAGAGAGAGAGAGAGTGTGTGTGTGTGTTTTTTTAATCTATCTTTGGCGAGATTCCAAAACTCAACATGCTTGCAATTCCTGTGCCTTCCTCACAACACAAATAGTGGAATGGAAATAGATCAAAATTGCATGGGATATACAATATGCAGACAGGCAACACATTTATCCTTTTAACTAAAACTTTTGTAATCAATCATCATAATTATGTAAGATAAGTCAAAGCAACGCATATACAGTTGTTTCACTGTACCTGTGCAGTGAATTGTGGCAGCTTGCAAGAGATGGCAACAATCAAAATAAACACGACCCTAATGTGCCAAACTATTCAACCTGAGCGATCGAGGAAAACAATGGGCCTGTTCCATTCACAACATATCTAGGATACAAACCCTCAGTACGAATGAACAATGTTTAAAGCAATGCTGCCTCAGTAACTAAACAGACATAACTCACTGCCACGCCACAAACCTTTTTTACTGTCAGACTAGGTGTCAGGAACCAGAGCAAAAAAAAAAAAAAAACAGTCATCCAGTAAATATGATTTCAATTTTGGTAATGTTCTAGTAACGTTTTTCAAATGGTTTGACATTCTTCTGTGGGAGTAACAGTACTTCAGCATAACACTTCCTACAGGTTTCAGGATTCTTTAGAATTTTTGCACTTTAATAACAGAAAATGTCTATTGTGTTTCACGGTATTACTTACCCGCCAGTGTTATGATTGCCGGTGATATTTGCCTATTTGTATTTATTATGGATCCCCATAAGCCAAGGCAGCAGCTACTCCTCCTGGGGTCCAGCAAAATGAAGGCAGTTTATACCATTTTAAAAACATCACAATATATTCAGACTGTGTGCCCTCAGGCCCCTACTCCACCACTACCACATATATATACAGTACAAAATCCATGTGTATGTGTGTGTATAGCGTATATGATATCGTGTGTGTATGCGCCTATGTTTGTGTTGCTTCACAGTCCCCGCTGTTCCATTAGGTGTTTAGTATTCTAATTTTACTGCTTGCATGTGTTACTTGATGTGGAATAGAGTTCCATGTAGTCATGGCTCTATTTAGTACTGTGCGCCTTCCATAGTCTGTTCTGGATTTGGGAACTGAGAAGAGACATTTTGTGGCATGTTTTGTGGGGTATGCATGGGTGTCCGAGTTGTGCCCCAGTAGTTCAAACAGAGAGCTCGGTGCATACAACATGTCAATACTTCTCAAAAATACAAGCAGTGATGAAGTCAATCTCTCCTCCACTTTCAGCTGGGAGAGATTGACATGCATATTATTAATATTAGCTCTGTGTACATCCAAGGGCCAGCCGTACTGCCCTGTTCTGAACCAATTGCAATTTTCCTAAGTCCTTTTTTGTGGCACCTGACCACACGACTGAAAAGTAGTCCAGGTCTGACAACTTGGGCCTGTAGGACCTGCCTTGTTGACAGTGCTGTCAGTGACAGTGCTGAGCAGCGCCTTATCATATACATACTTCTCCCCAGCTTAGCTACTATTGTATCAATATGTTTTGACCATGACAGTTTACAATCCAGGGTAACTCCAAGCAGTTTAGTCACCTCAACTTGCTCAATGTTGTCACGACTCCTACCAAATCAAAATCAAATCAAATCAAATTTATTTATATAGCCCTTCGTACATCAGCTGATATCTCAAAGTGCTGTACATAAACCCAGCCTAAAACCCCAAACAGCAAGCAATGCAGGTGTAGAAGCACGGCTCCACCAAAGGTGGCTCCCCTTCCTGTTCGGGTGGCACTCGGCGGTCGTCGTCACCGGCCTACTAGCTGCCACTGATCTTTTCCTCCCCCTCCTTGTCTGTTTATTAGTTACACCTGTTGTTAATTAGGTTTATTAGTTGGGCTTTATTAGCCAGCTGGCCCGCCTGCTGGGTGTGCGGGATTGTTTTATGTGTACTCATTAAACACGCCTGTAAGTCACGGTTGTTCGTGAACGTGAGTTGTTTTTGGGACTGTTTAGTTCCCCTGTGTTTTTGGGACTGTTTAGTTCCCCTGTGTTTTGGGGGCATTTGTTTTGAGCGGTGTCTGTTTTCACCTGGTTGGTGAATAAAGAAGTAGCGCTACTCTGAACTCTGTCTCCTGCATCTGACTCCTTCCTCCACTACACCCCGGGCATTACAAATGTCCACATTATTTATTACAAGATTTAGTTGAGGTTTAGGGTTTAGTGAATGATTTGTCCCAAATGCAATGCTTTTAGTTTAAGAAATATTTAGGACTAACTTCTTCCTTGCCACCCACTCTGAAATGAACTGCAACTCTTTTGTTAAGTGTTACAGTCATTTCAGTCTCTGTAGTAGCTGACATGTTTAGTGTTGAGTCATCCGCATACATAGACACTCTGGTTTTCCTCAAAGCCAGTGGAAATTCATTAGGAAAGATTGAAAAAATAATGGGCCTAGACAACTGCCATGGGGAATTCCTGATTCTACCTGGAATATGTTGGAGAGGATTCCATTAAAGAACACCCTCTGTGTTCTGTTAGACAGGTAACTCTTTATCCACAATATAGCAGGGGGTGTAAAGCCATAACACATACGTTTTTCCAGCAGCAGACTATGATCGATAATGTCAAAGGCTGCACTGAAGTATAACAAAACAGCCCCCACAATCATTTTATCATCAATTTCTCTCAGACAATCATCAGTCATTTGAGTAAGTGCTGTGCTTGTTGAATGTCCTTCTCTATAAGCATGCTGAAAATTTGTTGTCAGTTTGTTTACTGTAAAATAGCATTGTATCTGGTCAAACATTTTTTTCCAAATGTTTACTAAGGGTTATTATTAGGCTGATTGGTACGCTATTTGAGCAATTAAAGGGGGCTTTACAATTAGGTAGCGGAATTACTTTTGCTTCACTCCAAGCCTGAGGGCACACACATTCTAGTAGGCTTAAATTGAAGATGTGGCAAATAGGAGTGATAATATTGTCCGCTATTATCCTTAGTAATTTTCCATCCGAGTTGTCAGACCCCAGTGGCTTGTCATTGTTGATAGACAACAATCATTTTTTCACCTCTTCCACTCTAACTTTACGGAATTTGAAATGACAATGCTTGTCTTTCAAAATTTGGTCAGATATACTTGGATGTGTAGTGTCAGTATTTGTTGCTGGCATGTTATGCCTAAATTTGCTAATCTTGCCAATGAAAAAATCATTAAAGTAGTTGGCAATATCAGTTGGTTTTGTGATGAATGAGACATTTGTTTCAATGAATGATGGAGCTGAGTTAATCTTTTTCCCAGAATTTAATTTAAGTTGCTCCAAAGCTTTTTACTATCATTCTTTATTCAATTAATCTTGGTTTAGTGTAGTTTATTCTTCTTTTTATTCAGTTCAGTCACGATTTCTCAATTTGCAATAAGTTTGCCAATCGGTTGTGCAGCCAGACTTATTTGTCATTCCTTTTGCCTCATCCCTCTCAACCATACAATTTTTCAATTCCTCGTCAATCCACGGGGATTTAACAGTTTTTAGAGTCATTTTCTTAATGGGTGCATGCTTATTAGCAACTGGAATAAGCAATTTCATAAATGTGTCAAGTAAAGTGTCTGTTTGCTCCTCATGACACACCACGGACCAACATATTCTTAACGTCAATAACAGGAATCACTACAAAATGTATTGCATAACCTCTTATACACTATATTAGGCCCAGCTGTTCAAACTTTGGTTTTCCTAGATATGGCTACTTATATTGTGATCACTACATCCAATGGATCTGGATACTGCTTTCAAGCTAATTTCTGCAGCATTAGTAAAGATGTGATCAATACATGTTGATGATTTCATTCCTGTGCTGTTTTTAACTACCCTGGTAAGTTGACTCATAACCTGAACCAGGTTGCAGGCACTGATTACAGTTTGAAGCTTTTTCTTGAGTGGGCAGCTTGAGGAAAGCCAGTTAATATTTAAATCACCCAGAATATACACCTCTCTTTTGATATTACACATTATCAAGCACTTCACACATGTTATCCAGATACTGACTGTTAGCACTTGGTGGTCTATAGCAGCTTCCCACCAGATTGGGCTTTAGGTGAGGCAGATGAACCCGTAGCCATATTTCTTCAACAGTATTTGACAAGAGATCGTCTCTAATCTTTACAGGAATGTGGTTCTGAATATAAACAGCAACATCTCCACCATTGGCATTTCTATATTTTCTATAAATGTCATAACCTTATATTGCTACCACTGTATCGTCAAAGGTATTATCTAAGTGAGTTTCAGAGTTAGTCAGAATATGAATGTCATCTGTTAATAATTAGCTAGTAACAGATTTTATTTTACCTAAATAAATAAATAAATGTAAAATAAAATCTGTTACTAGCAAATTATTGATTTCATGATCCTTGTTTCTTAAGCTACATATATTAACGTGGGATATTTTGAGCACTTTTCTTCTGGGATGCTTATTTGCTTTCATTGCTTTACTGGGAAGCTTAGTAGATGTGCTCATGTTATTTACGTTAGTACAGGGTGAGCTGCTCACAGTGGACTTCCTCATAGGGCACACTGGCTTAGTGCTAACAGTATAAATCTATTGATTTCTCCCGCCGGAGCGGCATTTGTTGTCAAAATGGGAAAGCTGTTTTGACCTTGTGGCTGTGCTATATAGTGGAAATCGGGTCAAGTGGCAGTGGCCAATGATTTTCTGGTTGATGAAATTCTACACGATTTGCTAAATTTCAGTTTATGTGAGAAAACAATAGTGTGGGGAATCATTGTACCATCAAAATCGCTGTGAGATGTATTTTTCAATAACAAAAATGATTGTTTTTACAGCTATTTGAAGTTGTGGACCAAAACCGAAAGTAAAAGGCTCAAGTGCGAGTCTCCGCCATGTTACGGGGAAATGGAAAGCGAGGGAGGGGCTTGATTTTGTTTTGAATGCAGCCTATTGCTGTTGCAATTCACCAATCTTCCACATACAAGAGAAATTATTGGTGTAGCACCTTTAACTTCTCTAGGAGAGGGGGCAGCATTTGGATTTTTGGATGAAAAGCATGCCCATATTCAACTGCCTGCTACTCATCCCCAGAAGATAAGATATGCATATTATTAGTAGATTTGGATAGAAAACACTGAAGTTTCTAAAACTGTTTGAATCATGTCTGTGAGTATAACAGAACTTATGTAGCAGGCAAACCCAGAGGACAAACCATTCAGATTTTTTTTTTTTTGAGGTTACTGATTTCATTGGGAATCTTGATTTCTACGGGACTTGCTTGCAGTTCCTACCGCTTCCACTGGATGTCACCAGTCTTTATAAATTGGTTGAGGTTATTTCTTTGTGTAATGAAGAAGTACGGCCATCTTGAATGAGGGTCACTTCATGTGTACTGTTTGATAGAGACGCATGACCAGAAAGCATGCTTCAGTTTGTTTTCTTCCTGTATTGAACACAGATCATCCCATCTTCAATTTTATCGATTATTTACTTTAAAAAGTTAAAGTTGTATTACAAAAGTAGTTTGAAATGTTTTGGCAAAGTTTACAGGTAACTTTTGAGATATTTTGTAGTCATGTTGCACAAGTTGGAACCAGTGTTTTTCTGGATCAAACGCGCCAAATAAATGGACATTTTGGATATATACGGACAGAATTAATCGAACAAAAGGACCATTTGTGATGTTTATGGGACATATTGGAGTGCCAACAGAAGAAGTTCGTCAAAGGTAAGGCATGAATTTTATTTTTATTTCTGATTTTTGTGTCGCGCCTGCAGGGTTGAAATATGTTTTCTCTCTTTGTTTACTATGGTGCTATCCTCAGATAATAGCATCGTTTGCTTTCGCCGAAAAGCCTTTTTGAAATCTGACATATTGGCTGGATTCACAACACGTGTAGCTTTAATTTGGTATCTTACATGTGTGATTTCATGAAAGCTTGATTTTTATAGGAATGTATTTGAATTTGGCGCTTTGCATTTTCTCTGGCTTTTGGCCAAGTAGGACACTACCGTCCCACATATCCAAGAGAGGTAGTCATGTTCTAAAATTGTCCCGAAAACGTTAAGAAAACTTTCCTAACGTTAGAGTACGTTCTAGTAATGTTATTTAAAAACATACATTCCGTTCTCAGAACGTTAAGAAAACCTTCCTAAAAACCACAATAAAACTTTAGTAAAGTTGAAAGAATGTTATCTAAAAACATATTCATTCTGTTCTTCTCAGCATCAACAAAACTCTCTTGTTAAATGTGTTTAGTTGTGTTGGCCACACCCAGTAATTGGCCACACCTCATTTAATGAGTGCTTGTTTCCTTTGAAATGGGGTCTGTTTGAATAGATAAAAATGAACAACCCTGTATAAGTAAAAATACATCCATCATTTACTTATTTCAGCAGTTTGAGTTTGGTTTTTATTAATATTGTCTAATGTTGGTGGGGCATATTAGTGTATTTTAACAGAGCTGAGATTTACTTTGAAGTGCAAAGCGTAAAACGATTATTTGAGACCATCAAGTTCATTAAAATGGCGCCGGAGGAGATGGCCGCAGTTTTACGGTCTCCTAAGCAATTGTGCTATTATGTGGGTTTTTTTGCGATATTTGTAAATTATTTTGTACATAATATTTCTGAAACCGTATCTTACGGAAAAAATGAGCTTCTGGATATCAGGACAGCGATCACTCACCTCGGATTAGACAACAACAACAAGCAGGACTCACACGATATTCTCCAAACACCCCACAGGACAGACATCCCAATTATTCGCAAAAGGAAAAGATGCAGAGGACGAAGAGCCGGATGCCTCGTCCGGACCCGCAAAAGGCAACTAGGAAAGCTGCCATTACCGTCAATATTACTCGCCAACGTGCAATCATTTGACAATAAACTAGACTAGGTGCGGTCACAAATATCCTACCAACGGGCCATCAAAAACTATAATATCCTATGCTTCACGGAATTGAGGCTGAATGACGACATGGATATTCAGCTAGCGGGATGCACACTGCACCGGCAGGATAGAACAGCACACGGTAAGACGGGGGGGGGAGATTTTGCTCGCCTGAAGTAGAGTATAGTGTGATAAACTGCAGACCACACTACTTGCCTAGATAGAGTTCTCAGCTATACTTTTCGTGGATGTTTATTTACCACCACAGATAGTGGCACTAAGACCGCACTCAGTCAGCTGTATAAGGAAATAAGCAAACAGGAAACCACTCACCCAGAGGCGGCGCTCCTAGTGGCCGGAGACTTTAATGCAGGGAAACTTAAATCAGTTCTACCGAATCTCTATCAACATGCTAAATGTGCAACCAGAGGGGAAAAAATCTACCTCACCTGTACTCCAAACACAGAGACACGTACAAAGCTCTCCCTCGCCCTCCATTTGGTAAATCCGACCACAACTCTAACCTCCTGATTCCTGCTTACAAGCAAAAATTAAAGCAGGAATCACCAGTGACTCGGCCCATAAAAAAATGCCCAGATGAAGCAGATGCTAAACTACAGGACTCTTTGCTATCACAGACTGGAACATGTTCCGGGACTCTTCCGATGACATTGAGGAATACATCACATCAGTCACTGGCTTTATCAATAAGTGCATTGAGGACGTCGTCCCCACAGTAACTGTACGTACATACCCCAACCAGAAGCCACGGATTACAGGCAACATTCGCACTGAGCTAAAGGATAGAGCTGCCGCTTTCAAGGTGCGGGACTCCCGCACATGTGCTTCCCAACTGGCAGATGTCTTCACTGACATTTTCAACATGTCCCTGATTGAGTCTGTAATACCGTGACACGAGCCTACCAGACAAGCTAAATCACTTCTATGCTTGCTTCGAGGCAAGCAACGCTGAGGGATGCATGAGAGCATCAGCTGTTCAGGACGACTGTGTGATCACGCTCTCCGTAGCCGATGTGAGTAAGACCTTTAAACAGGTCAACATACACAAGGCTGCAGGGCATGACAGATTACCAGGACGTGTGCTCCGGGCATGTGCTGACCAACTGGCAGGTTTCTTCACTGACATTTTCAACATGTCCCTGATTGAGTCTGTAACATGCTTCAAGCAGACCACCATAGTCCCTATGCCCAAGAACACAAAGGCAACCTGCCTAAATGACTACAGACCCATAGCACTCACCTCCGTAGCCATGAAGTGCTTTGAAATGCTGGTAATGGCTCACATCAACACCATTATCCCAGAAACTCTAGACCCACTACAATTTGAAAACCGCCCAAACAGATCCACAGATGATGCAATCTCTATTGCACTCCACACTGACCTTTCCCACCTAGACAAAAGGAACACCTATGTGAGGATTCTGTTCATTGACTACAGCTCAGCGTTCAACACTATAGTACCCTCAAAGCTCATCAACAAGCTAAGGAACCTGGGACTAAACACCTCCCTCTGCAATTGGATCCTGGACTTCCTGACAGCCGCCCCAAGGTGGTGAGGGTACAGTGGGGAGAACAAGTATTTGATACACTGCCGATTTTGCAGGTTTTCCTAATTACAAAGCATGTAGAGGTCTGTAATTTTGATCAAATCCAGAAAATCACATTGTATGATTTTTAAGTAATTAATTTGCATTTTATTGCATGACATAAGTATTTGATACATCAGAAAAGCAGAACTTAATATTTGGAACATAAACCTTTGTTTGCAATTACAAAGATCATATGTTTCCTGTAGTTCTTGACCAGGTTTGCACACACTGCAGCAGGGATTTTGGCCCACTCCTCCATACAGACTTCTCCAGATCCTTCAGGTTTCGGGGCTGTCGCTGAGGAATATGGACTTTCAGCTCCCTCCAAAGATTTTCTATTGGGTTCAGGTCTGGAGATTGGCTAGGCCACTCCAGGACCTTGAGATGCTTCTTACGGAGCCACTCCTTAGTTGCCCTGGCTGTGTGTTTCGCGTCGTTGTCATACTGGAAGACCCAGCCACGACCCATCTTCAATGCTCTTACTGAGGGAAGGAGGTTGTTGGCCAAGATCTCGCGATACATGGCCCAATCCATCCTCCCCTCAATACGGTGCAGTCGTCCTGTCCCCTTTGCAGAAAAGCATCCCCAAAGAATGATGTTTCCACCTACATGCTTCACGGTAGGGATGGTGTTCTTGGGGTTGTACTCATCCTTCTTCTTCCTCCAAACACGGCGAGTGGAGTTTAGACCAAAAAGCTATATTTTTGTCTCATCAGATCACATGACCTTCTCCCATTCCTCCTCTGGATCATCCAGATGGTCATTGGCAAACTTCAGACGGGCCTGGACATGCGCTGGCTTGAGCAGGGGGGCCTTGCATGCGCTGCAGGATTTTAATCCATGGCGGCGTAGTGTGTTACAAATGGTTTTCTTTGAGACTGTGGTCCCAGCTCTCTTCAGGTCATTGACGAGGTCCTGCCGTGTAGTTCTGGTCTGATCCCTCACCTTTCTCATGATCATTGATGCCCCACGAGGTGAGATCTTGCATGGAGCCCCAGACCGAGGGTGATTGACCATCATCTTGAACTTCTTCCATTTTCTAATATTTGCACCAACAGTTGTTGCCTTCTCACAAAGCTGCTTGCCTATTGTCCTGTAGCCCATCCCAGCCTTGTGCAGGTCTACACTTTTATCCCTGATGTCCTTACACAGCTCTCTGGTCTTGGCCATTGTGGAGAGGTTGGAGTCTGTTTGATTGAGTGTGAGGACAGGTGTCATTTATACAGGTAAAGGGTTCAAACAGGTGCAGTTAATACAGGTAATGAGTGGAGAACAGGAGGGCTTCTTCAAGAAAAACTAACATGTCTGTGAGAGACGGAACTCTTACTGGTTGGTGGTGATCAAATACTTATGTCATGCAATAAAATGCCAATTAATTACTTTAAAATCATACAATGTGAATTTCTGTATTTTTGTTTTAGATTCCATCTCTCACAGTTGAAGTGTACCTACGATAACTTACAGACCTCTACATGCTTTGTAAGTAGGAATACCTGCAAAATTGGCAGTGTATCAAATACTTGTTCTCCCCACTGTAGGTAGCAACACATCTGCCACGCTGATCCTCAACACTGGAGCTCCCCAGGGGTGCGTGCTCAGTCCCCTCCCGTACTCCCTGTTCACCCACGACTGCATGGCCAGGCACGACTCCAACACCATCATTAAGTTTGCTGCCAACACAACAGTGGTAGGCCTGATCAACGACGAGACAGACAACGACAACGAACCTATCCCTCAACGTAACCAAGACTAAGGAGATGATTGTGGACTACAGGAAAAGGAGCACTTAGCACGTCCCCATTCTCATCGACGGGGCTATGGTGGAGCAGGTTGAGAGTTTCAAATTCCTTGGTGTCCACATCAACAAACTAGATTGGTCCAAACACAACAAGACAGTTGTGAAGAAGACACGACAAAGCCTATTCCCCCTCAGGAAAAGATTTGGCATGTGTCCTGAGATGCTCAAAAGGTTTTACACCTGCAACATCGAGAGCATCCTGACCGGTTGCATCACTGCCTGGTTCGGCAATTGCTCGGCCTCCGACCGCAAGGCACTTCAGAGGGTAGTGCGTACGGCCCAGTACATCACTGGGGCAAAGCTGCCTGCCATCCAGGACCTCTACACCAGGCGGTGTCAGAGGAAGGCCCAAAAAATTGACAAAGACCACAGCCACGCCAGTCATAGACTGTTCTCTCTACTACCGCATGGCAAGCGGTACCGGAGTGCCAAGTCTAGGACAAAAAGGCTTCTCAACAGTTTTTACCCCCAAGCCATAAGACTCCTGAACAGGTAACCAAATGGTTACCAGGACTATTTGCAATTTGTTCCCCCCCCAACCCCTCATTTACGCTGCTGCTACTCTGTTTATCTTATATGCATAGTCACTAACTATACATTCATAAACATACTACTACTAAATTGGCCCGACCAACCATTGCTCTGGCACATTGGCTAACTGCATTGTGTCCCATCATCCGTCAACCCCTCTTTTTACGCTTCTGCTACTCTCTGTTCATCATATATGCATAGTCACTTTAATGATACCTACATGTACATAATACCTCAATAAGCCTGACTAACAGGTGTCTGTATATAGCCTTCCTACTCTTTTTTTCACCTGGCTCGATGCCCACTCTAGCCCGGCCGATAAGAGGCGCTGGGATGTACCGCACTGGGCTTTTTACACGCACCGGGGACACAGTGCGCCTCACGGCAAAACACTGTGCCTCTCCGGTAAGCACGGGAAGTTGGTGCAGGTCTCCTACCTGCCTTCGCCACACTCCCCGTGTGCCCCCTGCCTCTCATGCTTCCAGCCGCGCCGCCGTGCTGCCTCCTCGGCTTTCAATGCCTCCAGCTCAGCCTTGGGGCGGCGATATTCTCCAGCCTGTGCCCATGGTCCCTTGCAGTCCAGAATCTCCTCCCAAGTCCATGAGTCCTGCGATTGCTGCTGCTGCCCGTTACCACGCTGCTTGGTCCTTTTGTGGTGGGTGTTTCTGTAAGGGATATCATCTGGAGATAGAGAGGAGGACCAAGGTGCAACGTGGTAAGTGTTCATGTCTTTTTTAATAAACAAACTGAACACTGGAACAAAACAACAAACGATGAACGAACAGTCCTGTAAGGTGAATGACAAAACAAATTAACACCCACGAAACCCGGTGGAAAAAGGCTACCTAAGTATTCTCAATTAGGGACAACAATTGACAGCTGCCTCTGATTGAGAACCATACTAGGTGGAACTCAAAACCCAACATAGAAAAACAAACATACTGCCCACCCCAACTCACGCCCTGACCATACTAAAACAAAGACAAAAACAAAGGAACTAAGGTCAGAACATGACACTTGTCTCATTACGCACACCTGGTTCCCATTCCCCCTGATTAGTATGTTATATATGTGCCCTCTGTTCCACATTGTCCTTGTCGGTTATTGTTCCCATGTCCGTTGGTCTTGTGCTTTGTTGTTTGGGCTTTCGTGCTACGTGTATTGTGCACTTGTTATTTCGGGTCTCGTTCCGTGTAGTGTTATTACGGGTCTCGTCCCATGTAATTGTTAGAGGCTTAGACATCTTTCTTTTGTTTGGGTTACATCCCTGTGTATTTTATATACTTGTTTGTTTTGGGTGTCGTCCCTGTGCCTTTTTCATGAAATCTTGTATTTTTGGGATGGAGTAATAAAACCCCCTATTACGTATTGCTGCAACTGTCTCCGATTCTTATACAATGTGACAGAATAACCGATCCGCAAAATGGAGACAGCGGGAAAGGCAGAGCTGGCATCACGAGGACTGTCTCTCCAGACTCGGCAACACCATGGACAACATGCTGGCAACCATCCTGCATTTGGAGAGGAACCTGTGCTGGAGACTGGAGGGACTGCAGATTCCTCTCCAAATGCAGGATGGTTGCCAGCACACTGTCAATGGCGCTGCCGAGTCTGTAGAGACAGTCCTCGTGATGCCAGTCTGGGAAACGGGTGGACCCAAGGTCGAGTCCTACGAGGCCTTCCCTCTCCTCTTCCGCTAGGTGTTGTATCATCCTGTGGAGCGCCAAGAGGGGGGTGAGCGTCTACTCTGACTATGCCAAGGATCTAGGACCTCCTCAGAGCTCGTCCTGGAGTTCCGGACCATCGCAGCCTCCACCGCATGGAACGAGTTGGCTCTGGTCACAGTGTCCTACAGCGGACTGCGAGAGGAGGTACAGCTGGAGTTAGCCTGTCGTGATGACAACCTGTCACTCGATCAGCTCATCAGCATGGCAATCCGGTTGGACAACCTCCTGTGGGTCGACAAGGACCTGTGCGGAATCTGGAGCACAAGGCTACACCTGCTCTGTGGCCAGAGCCGATGGAGGTGAGCTCTGCACGTTTGCCCATGGCAGAGTGTAGGAGAAGGAAGAATCTGGGCCTCTGCTCCTATTGTGGAGAGAGGAGTCATTTCTCCCCGACCTGCCCTCTATCCACAAATAGGCGAGGAGGTGACAAGCCAGGGAATTCTCCTGCTCCCACCCAGGAGTGTCAGGGGAGGTGTCTAGTGGTGTCTGTCAACACCACCACGTTGGAAAGTCTGGACCACGCCCCTCAAGTGGATTTACCGGAGGAATACAAGGATCTGTACCGGGTTCTCTAAGACCCAGGCTACACGCCTGCCTCATCACCCCTGGGACTGTGCCATTGACCTGCTGTCTGAAGCAGCACTCCCGAGAGGACACGTATATCCCCTCTCCTATGCTGAGACCGAGGCCATGGATCTACGTACAGGAGAGCCTCCAGCAGGATTTTATCTACCCCTCTACATCACCAGCCTCCTCAAGCTTCTTTTCTGTAAAATAAAAAGATGGGGGACTGCGCCCCTGCATTGATTAGCAAACTCTGAATAATGCCATTGTCAAGTTCAGCAAACATTTACCCCTTATCCCAACCATCATCAAACAAATGCACGGGGCGCAGTACTTCACGAAACTGGAATTGAGGAGCGCCTACAATCTGGTGCACATTCGTGCAGGTGACAAATGGAAAACAGTATTTTCCGCGATTACGAGTATCTCCTAATGCCTTTTGGCATGTCTTATGCTCCTTCAGTCTTCCAGGCCATTATTAACTAATTGTTTCGGGACATGCTGGGACGGGGCATAGTGGTTTATGTAGACAACAGTTGGGTCTATTGTGCTGACCGCACCCAGCATATTTTGTCAGTCAGGTCTGTGCTGGGAAAACTGCTGGAGCATGATATTTTTGTCAAACAAGATAAATGTTTGTTTTTACAGTGTTTCCATGTTCTTTTTGGGCTACCTCATATCCACGGAGGGAGTGGAGATGGAGGAGCAACACATCTGTGCAGTCAGGTCATGGCCCGTCTCCAACTCCGTGAAAGCAGTCCAGCAAATTCCTTGGGTTTGACAACTATTTCCAGAGGTTCAACCGGGGCTTCAGCATAGTGGTCACACCTCTTACCTCCCTGCTAAGAGGTCCCCAGCACCTTTGTTGGACGGCGGAGGCGGCGAGGACGTTGGAGACACTGAAGGCACGCTTCACCACTATTCTCGTACTGGTACATTCCAACCCCTCACTCCCCTTCATCGTTGAGGTGAATGCATCCGAAGGAGGAGTCGGGGCAGTGCTGTCCCAGTGCACTGGAACCACTCCAAAGCTACGGCCCTGCGCCTTCTACTCCAAGCAGCTGAGCCCCACCCAGATAAACTATGGCGTAGGGGACCGGGAACTCTTGGCGGTCATGAAGGCTCTGAAGGCGTGGAGGCACTGACTGGATGGGTCCAAACACCATTTCATGGTGTGGACGGACCACCGCACCCTGGAGTACATCAGGGCAGCAAAGAGGCTAAAGGTGGGCTCTACTCTTCACCAGGTTCCAATTCACGTATTCCTATATGCCAGGCTCGAATAATGTGAAGGCCTGATGCCCTGTCTCGCTTCTATGATGCAGAGGAGAGGCAGGGAGAGGAGACACCCATCATCCCTCCGTTCCGTATCATCACGCCAGTGGTGTGGGATGTGGACGCCGACATACAGCAGGCCCTGTTCACGGAACCCGAACCTGCACAATGCCCAGAGAACCATGCCTATGTGCACACAGGTGTGTGGGACCGCCTCCTTATCTGGGCGTACACGGCGCCTGCGTCGGCAGGGTAGCCTAGTGGTTAGAGCGTTGGACTAGTAACCGGAAGGTTGCGAGTTCAAACCCCCGAGCTGACAAGGTACAAATCTGTCGTTCTGCCCCTGAACAGGCAGTTAACCCACTGTTCCCAGGCCGTCATTGAAAAATAAGAATTTGTTCTTAACTGACTTGCCTGGTTAAATAAAGGTAAAATAAAAAAAAAAAAAAAAATAAAATCCTGAGATAAGCCGTACCATCACCTGCGTGTCTGAGAAGTACTGGTGGCACACCTTGGCTAGGGACACCAGGATTGAAGTCTCTTCCTGCTCCATCTGTGCTCAGTGAAAGACACCCACACACCTTCCTTAGGAAAGCTCCTTCCCCAGCCGGCTCCACAATGACTCTGGTCTCACCTCACGGTGGACTTTGTCACTGACCTTCCCCCTTCCCAGGGGAACACCACCGTTCTCGTCGTTGTGGACCTGTTTTCCAAAGCTTGTCGCCTCTTCCTCTGCCTCAGCTCCCCTCGGCCATGCAAACTGTGGAGGCTCTTTTTACGCATGTCTTCCAGCACTACGGGATCCCGGAGGACATTGTGTCAGATCGTGGTCCTCAGTTCACCTCACGCGTAAGGAAGGCGTGAATGGAACGCCTGGGGGTTACGGTCAGTCTTAACTCCGGGTACCACCCTCAAGCTAATGGGCAGGTGGAGAGGGTCAATCAGGAACTGGACAGGTTCCTGAGGTGTTACTGTCAAGACCGGCCGGGTAGCGGGCAGATTTTCTACCTTGGGCTGAGTACGCACAGAATTCCCTTCCGCCACTCCTCCACTAACCTCACTCCTTTCTAGTGCATGTTGGGGTATCAGCTGGCCCTGGCACCTTGGCATCCGAGCCAGACTGAGGTCCCTGCGGTGGAGGAGTGGTTTCGGAGCGCGGAGGATACTACTGTGCACACTCGTCTCCAGCGGGCTGTGAGTCGGCACAAGGAACAGGCCAACCGCCACTGTAGTAAGGCGCCTGTTTTCATTCCAGGCAACCAGGTCTGGCTCTCCACCCGGAACCTGCCCCCCCCCGCCTGCCCTGCTGGAAGCTGAGCGCGAGGTTTGTGTGGTTGAGTCCTGACAAGGGTTAATGAGGTAACGTACCATTTGCAATTCCCTGCTGATTACCGCATTAACCCGACTTTTCATGTGTCTTTCCTCAGGCCAGTGGTCCCTGGTCCCGTCGCTGAGGCTGGCCGCAGTGACGCCTCGCCTCCTCTGGATATTGAGGGAGGACTGGCGTACTCGGTCGAGGAAGTTCTGGATTCGAGGCGTCGGGTGGGGTGTCTCCAGTACATCATCGACTGGGAGGGGTATGGCACAGAGAAGCCATGCTGGGTTTCTGCGGTGGACATCCTGTGACCAGGTATTTTTTACCGTCAGTGGGGGGAGGGGGTACTGTCACGCATTCCCCCGGTACTGCTGCTCATTCCGTGCACCAGTTCTGGAGGTCTACTTTACCGGCTTTCTAGGCATCACTGAACTGGATTCATTACCACTAACCCGGACTGTCTTGTCTCATGTCTGTAGTGACACCTCTTGCACTGAGATGCCTTAGACCAATGAGCCACTCGGTCTTAGTAACTTGATAATGCTATTTTCATCATCTGTAATGTGTATGGACATAACGCACACGCTCCAAATAAGACCTTTTTGTCCAATTTACCATAAAATTACAGGATTTACACAACAAATACTTGGATTTTAACGAAACACCTGATGACTCTGCTGATCGTTTTCCTCCTAGACTGAATCAAAACTCTCCAAATAGCAATATCATAACAATATTGTGCAGGGATTTCTCTGTTGTTGATGCCTGGTATTACTTCAAAATGGATGCAAAGGGTTATACCAGGACCAACAAAGCTATGTCACAAAATGTAGAATAGATGTATTCCTAATTTACCCCTTTTTGTTACAATTTGTTATAGATGTAGATCATCAGCTCCCTTTTCTGATCATCATTTGATATCCTTGAATTTACAAGCTACTGTCACGCCCTGACCATAGTTTGCTTTGTATGTTTCTATGTTTTGTTTGGTCAGGGTGTGATCTGAGTGGGCATTCTATGTTGTATGTCTAGTTTGTCTATTTTTATGTTTGGCCTGATATGGTTCTCAATCAGAGGCAGGTGTTAGTCATTGTCTCTGATTGGGAACCCTATTTAGGTAGCCTGTTTTGTGTTGGGTTTTGTGGCTGGTTGTTTCCTGTCTTCTGTCTTTGTGTCTATGCACCAGATAGGACTGTTTCGGTTTTTCACATTTGTTGTTTTGGTATTTTGTAGTGTTCACATTTATGGTCTTTATTAAAAATGTTGAACTCTAACCATGCTGCTCTTTGGTCCGATCCTTTGTCCACAGAAGAAAAACGTTACACCTACTAAAAAATCTAAAAGGTATTCAAGGATATTGGAAATGAAACAACACACAAAGATCCTATTTTCATTGGCAACATCAAATCGATAGCCAAATATATTTTTGCAAGAAAAGACTTGGGTCATGGAAGGAGATGGGAATTCTTCAAATATAATGTTAGAGTTGTAGCCATTAAACGTGCCAAAGAGCTGAAGCACCTGAAGAACCTAAGAGAAAAAGATTTGAGGAGAAAGCTTGACAGTTTTCTAAAGAAAGATAATCTATTCCAAGAAGAGTCCGTATTTAAATCTTTACAAATAGAATTAGAACAGCTTTACTCAGATCTGGCAACGGGTGCCTTTGTCAGATCAAGAGCATGATGGTTTTAAGAGAGTGAAAGAAACACCAGTTATTTTTATACACTTGAAAAGACAAACTACAAAATAAAATCTGTATTGGCACTCAAAATGAATGATGTATTACACAAAGTTCACAGTAAAATATATACATTTTGCAATTCCTTTTACGAAAACCTTTAAAAGTCACAATTTAAAAGAGATACAGTGGGGAGAACAAGTGTTTGATATCCTGCCGATTTTGCAGGTTTTCCTACTTACAAAGCATGTACAGTGGGGCAAAAAAGTATTTAGTCAGCCACCAATTATGCAAGTTCTTCCACTTAAAAATATGAGAGAGGCCTGTAATTTTTATCATAGGTACACTTCAACTGTGAGACAGAATCTAAAACAAAAATCCAGAAAATCACATTGTATGATTTTTAAGTAATTAATTTGCATTTTATTGCATGACATATGAATTTGATCACCTACCAACCAGTAAGAATTCCGGCTGTCACAGACCTTAAGAAGCCCTCCTGTTCTCCACTCATATTACCTGTATTAACTGCACCTGTTTGAACTCGTTACCTGTATAAAAGACACCTGTGCACACACTCAATCAAACAGACTCCAACCTCTCCACAATGACCAAGACCAGAGAGCTGTGTAAGGACATCAGGGCTAAAATTGTAGACCTGCACAAGGCTGGGATGGACTACAGGATAATAGGCAAGCAGCTTGGTGAGAAGGCAACAACTGTTGGCACAATTATTAGAAAATGGAAGAAGTTCAAGATGAAGGTCAATCACCCTCGGTCTGGGGCTCCATGCAAGATCTCACCTCGTGGGGCATCAATGATCATGAGGAATGTGAGGGATCAGCCCAGAACTACATAGCAGGACCTGGTCAATGACCTGAAGAGAGCTGGGACCACAGTCTCAAAGAAAACCATTTGTAACACACTACGCCGTCATGGATTAAAATCCTGCAACGCACGCAAGGTCCCCCTGATCAAGCCAGCGCATGTCCAGGCCCATCTAAAGTTTGCCAATGACCATCTGGATGATCCAGAGGAGGAATGGGAGAAGGTCATGTGATCTGATGAGACAAAAATAGAGCTTTTTGGTCTAAACTCCACTCGCCGTGTTTGGAGGAAGAAGAAGGATGAGTACAACCCCAAGAACACCATCCCAACCGTGAAGTATGGAGGTGGAAACATCATTCTTTGGGGATGCTTTTCTGCAAAGGGGACAGGACGACTGCACCGTATTGAGGGGAGGATGGATGGGGCCATGTATTGCGAGATCTTGGCCAACAACTTCCTTCCCTCAGTAAGAGCATTGAAGATGGGTCGTGGCTGGGTCTTCCAGCATGATAACGACCCGAAACACACAGCCAGGGCAATATAATGTTGCTCATATTGCTAATGTTAATTTCCTTTTTCAGCTTCATATCAATGCCTATTCTCAGATGTAATTTTAGCATGTATATCTTCGTGGGGCCAAACCAAAAAATAAACAATTCAGATGCATGGCAGCAAACCCACTACACAATACTAAACAATGCATAAATTGCACTATAATGGTGACAAACGGTGCCCACACACTGTTAGGGCCTACATAAAGCTGTCCCAACAGCATAGTCCAAACATCTTACCACTGCTACAACTGACTATCAGCTGAGCCTTGTCTGGCAGCGAAACAGTTAATTCAGCCTGATTTACTGCCTTTAAAAAAACATAGCTGATATGGATAACTTGCTTAAACAAATGTGGTTTCTAATGACAATTGAGATGTAGAAACTATGGCATAAGGAGACGCCTAGCGGATAAGAGGCAATCCGTAATTTTGATAAAGACAATGAGCGAGCTAGGATGGACATAGTCAAAATAACTATTTGTTTAGCACTTTTTAAATGTACACCAACAGAATTCAGAACATGGGCCGTTCTTACAGTATTCTACCTGCACACCAAGTCAGAACCATAGGATAAAAAAGGGGCTTATAAGCAGACAATGAAAGCTCTTACAATATTCAATGATTAAACTTCTCTTAAACAGGTTATAGGCTACATGTGCACCACCAAGTCAGAACAGTAAGCAAAATTAGGTTGGGAAACGGGACCAAATTATTAGGGTGAGACACATGGGCTACTAACAGCTTACTACACAACATACGCTTAGAATTATTTTCTTAGCTACAGTATACTGCGTTTACTGTGGAGCCTTTAGTCCCACTCAACATGCCTCAGATACCTCTTTTGTCCTATCTCCCACACATGCGGTGACCTCACCCAGCACAACTAGTGCGTCCAGAGATGCAACCTCTTATCGTCACTCAATGCCTAGGTTTACCTCCACTGTACCAGCACCCTACCATACCCCTGCCTGTACATTATGCCTTGGATCTATCCTACCACGCCCAGAAATCTACTCCTTTTATTCTCTGTCCCCAACGCACTAGACGACCAGTTTTGATAGCCTTTAGCTGTACCCTCATCCTACTCCTCCTCTGTTCCTCGGGTGATGTAGAGGTTAACCCAGGCCATGTGTGTGTCTGTAACCGTAAAAGCCTTGGTTTCATGCATGTTAACATCAGAAGCCTCCTCACTAAGTTTGTTTTACTCACTGCTTTAGCACACCCCGCCAACCCTGAGGTCCTTGCAATGTCTGAATCCTGGCTTAGGAAGACCACCAAAAATTCTGAGATTTCCATCTCCAACTACAACAATTTCCATCAAGATAGAACTGCCAAAGGGGAAGGAAGCCTGCAAAGTTCTGTCATACTTTCCAGGTCTATGCCCAAACAGTTCAAGCATCTAATTTAATTTCCCTCCAGAAAGTTTCCGCCTGTTATAGACACCCTTCAGCTCCCAGCTGTGCCCTGGACACCATATGGGAATTGATTGCCCCCCATCTATCTTCAGAGTTCATTCTATTAGGTGGCCTAAACTGGGATATGCTTAAAACCCTGGCAGTCCTACAATCTAAGCTAGATAGTCTCAATCTCACACAAATAATCAAGGAACCCACCAGGTACAACCCTAAATCCGTAAACATGAGCACCCTCAAAGATATTATCCTGACCAACTTTCCCTCCAAATACACCTCTGCTGTTTTCAATTAGGATCTCTGAGATCTGCATCCACTATGGGTCCGCGGTCAAACGACCACCCCTCATCAATGTCAAACGCTCCCTAAAACACTTCTGCAAGCAGGCCTTTCTAATCTACCTGGCCCGGGTATCCTGTAAGGATATTGATCTCATCCCGTCAGTAAAGGATGCTTGGTCGTTCTTTAAAAGTAATTTCCTCACCATCTTAAATAAGCATGCCCCTTTCCAAAAATGTAGAACTAAGAACAGAAATAGCCCTTGGTCACTAAAATCCATGGAGAATAAGGGCACCTCCTCCCAGCTTCCCACTGCACTGAGGCTAGGAAACACTGTCACCACCGATTTAAATCCACAGAAATAGAGAATTTCAATAAGCATTTCTCTACGGCTGGCCATGCTTTCCTCCTGGCTACCCCAACCCCGGCCAACCTCTCCATACTCCCCGCAGCTACTTGCCCAAGCCTCCCCAGCTTCTCCTTCACCCAAACAAGATAGCAGATGTCCTGAAAAAGCTGCAAAACCTGGACCCATACAAATCAGCTGGGCTAGACAATCAGGGCCCTCTCTTTCTACACTTATTCACCGCCATTGTTGCAACCCCTATTACCAGTCTGTTTAACCTCTCTTTCGTATCATCCGAGATTCCAAAAGATTGGAAAGCTGCCGTGGTCATCCCCCTCTTCAAAGGGGGAGACACTCTAGACCCAAACTATTACAGACCTATATCCATCCTGCCCTGCCTTTCTAAAGTTTTCGAAAGCCAAGTTATTAACAAACAGATCACCGACCATTTAGAATCCCACAGTACCTTCTCCGCTGTGCAATCCGGTTTCATAGCTGGTCATGGGTGCACCTCAGCCACGCTCAAGGTCCTAAATGATATCATAACCACCATCGATAAAAGACAGTACTGTGCAGCCGTCTTCATCAACCTGGCCAAGGCTTTCAAATCTGTCAATCACCGCATTCTTATCAGCAGACTCAACAGCCTTGGTTTCTCAAATGACTGCCTTGCCTGGTTCACCAACTACTTCTCAGAGTTCAGTGTGTCAAATCAGAGGGCCTGTTGTCCAGACCTCTGGCAGTCTCTGGGGGTGCCAAAGGGTTAAATTCTCGGGCCGACTCTTTTCTCTGTATATATCAATGTCTCTCTTGCTGCTGGTGATTCTCTGATCCACCTCTACGCAGACGACACAACTATGTATACATCTGGACCTTCTTTGGACACTGTGTTAACAAACCTCAAAATGAGCTTCAATGCCATACAACACTCCTTCTGTGGCCTCCAACTGCTTTTAAATGCTGGTAAAACTAAATGCAGGCTCTTCAACCAATTGCTGCCCGCATCCGCCCGCCCGACTAGCATCACTACTCTGGATGGTTCTGACTTAGAGTATGTGGACAACTACAAATACCTAGGTGTCTGGTTAGACTGTAAACTCTCCTTCCAGACTCACATTAAGCATCTCCAATCCAAAATTAAATCTAGAATCGGCTTCCTATTTTGCAACAAAGCCTCATTTAGTCATGCTGCCAAACATACCCTCGTAAAACTGACTATCCTACTGATCCTTGACTTCGGCGATGTCATTTACAAAATAGCCTCCAACAATCTACTCAGCAAACTGGATGTAGTCTATCACAGTGCCATCCATTTTGTCACCAAAGCCCCATGTACTACCCACCACTGCGACCTGTATGCTCTCGTTGGCTGGCCCCCGCTATAAATTTGTCGCCAAACCCACTGGATCCAGGTCATCTATAAGTATTTGCTAGGTAAAGACCCACCTTATCTCAGCTCACTGGTCACCATAGCAAAACCCACCTGTAGCACATGCTCCAGCAGGTATATGTCACTGGTCATCCCCAAAGCCAACACCTCCTTTGGCCACCTTTCCTTCCAGTTCTCTGCTGCCAATGACTGGAACGAATTGCAAAAAATCACTGAACCTGGAGACTTATATCTCCCTCTCTAACTTTAAGCATAAACTGTCAGAGCTGCTTAGCGATCACTGTACCTGTACACAGCCAATCTGTAAATAGCACACCCAACTACCTCATCCCCATATTGTTATTTATCGTTTTGCTCTTTTGCACCCCAGTCTCTCTACTTGTACATCATCATCTGCACATCTATCACTCCAGTGTTGATGCTAAATTGTAATTATTTCGCCTCTATGGCCTATTTATTGTCTTTCTTCCCTAATCTTCTACATTTGCACACACTATACATAGATTTTTCTATTGTGTTATTGACTGTACATTTGTTCATGTGTAACTCTGTGTTGTTGTTTTTGTCGCACTGCTTTGCTTTATCTTGGCCAGGTCGCAGTTGTAAATGAGAACTTGTTCTCATCTGGCCTACCTGGTTAAATAAAAGTTTAAATAAAAAAAATTGCAAAAATCATTTCATGTTTAGCACACAAAGTAACCGGTGACCTAAAGTTTAAGGTGGAACTGACAGCGTTTTAACTACTTGACAGATCATAATATCAGACAATCATAATATCAGTAAAAAAATATCAAATGTCCAGGTCATGCAACAAAACCAACTTCATACAAGGTTTTAAAAATAGGTCATATTTGACTCAATGTTGCATGACGTACACTAAAGCAATGTTGGCAGAATAGATGGATGCAATTCAATGCATGATTAATATAATTCACCAATACATTTCTTGGTAGTCAAACAAATATTGCTATCAGGTTGTAAACCACAGCTGGCCTGGTACATTGTTTGCTGCCTTCATTCGGGATGCACTGGCATTTTTTCTGCCTCCATGCACAGAATTCTCATGGAAAACCAGAACACCATTGTCAATCACAAATATGAGAATCTGCTCACAAACTATGAGCCACGCCATGAAACCATTACGCAATAAACATTGTTTTCTGAAAAAAAGGACCATTGGTGCCAAATCGGCTGTATAATATGGCAATCAACGGTGCAAATACCCCTCCCAGCTGTTCAAATCTTGCCTACTTCCATAGATGTATTTTGATAATCCATCTGGTGCCAGATCACAGGCTGTTCTCAACACATTATTCAGTTTCACTGATAGGTATCAGATATCTAAATAAAGGACTGCTGCCAAACCACAACAAGCTCAATTACCTGAAATGTTCTACTCTACTATCAGCTGTGAGAAACACCCCACTCAGCACCCTGAACCTAACCTGATCCAGTATGGCTCTTAGAAGACTGCTGGGGCCATATGAAGACCAGCAACTTACTGTACTATTTGGGAGCACACCTCGGTCTGATACTACAGCACATATCAAGCATGGTTGTGTTGTGGGGGTCAGTGTGCTGCTAACAGCTTAGCTTACTCCACTGTCCGACTGCCCCATACTGGGCTCGAACCACTGATCTTCTGCTTTGCAACACATGTGACCGCCCTCCTTGACAACATGTAAACAAAAAGTAACTTGTGCTTGGCTGCATCAGCGGCACTTCAAGCTAGCTGTGGAGTAATGCAGTTATGTTCTTAACTCTGTTACAGTTCCTCAGCACCCATTAGCAGTTCCATCCAGTCTGCCAACAATGATAGATAGGGGTCCAAGGGGAAAGGTTGGTGTCTCCATGTCCTCAAATGTATCCTCAGTCATCGCCCTCCCCCTTCTATGTTTCTGTCACGCCCTGGTCGAGGTATTTTGTGTTTATCTTCATTTATTTGGTCAGGCCAGGGTGTGGCATGGGTTTTTGTATGTGGTGTGTTTTGTCCTGGGCTTGTGGTTTAGTGGGGTTCTCTAGCAAAGTCTATGGCTGTCTGAATTGGTTCTCAATCAGAGGCAGGTGATTATCGTTGTCTCTGATTGGGAGCCATATTTAGTCAGCCATATTCGTTGAGTGTTTCGTGGGTGATTGTTCATGTCACTGTGTTCGTTTGCACAAGATAGGCTGTTTCGGTTTTCGCTGAATGTTTGTTTTTGTATAGTTCGTGGTTTTGTCTTCATTAAAGATGTATCGAACAAACCACGCTGCATTTTGGTCCGATCCTTGCTACACCACCTCGTCCGAGGAGGAGATCGAAGAAAGCCGTTACAGTTTCTTCATGCTATAATGGCCAACCATTGAGGTTTGGAAAGGGCTTGGTTGTGTCCCACTGGACACACCACATCATTTCAACATGGAAATTTGGGTAATACTTCGTTGAGACGTTTATTAATGAGATTTCAACCTTTATTCACCCACTCAAAAACACAGCCAGAAGTTTGTTGAATTACCAATGTGCTATCACTATGCTTTCAACGATCTAAAAACACAACCAAATTCCCAATCAAAAACAATGTCTGATTTTTGGTTTAGTTGTCACCGCGCTTTCAACCATTTAAAAGCAAAGTTCAAATGGGAATGCAATGTCAGATATTTTGTATGGATAGAACAACTTAATGTGCTTGATTTAATAGCACAACCAAATGACCTGGATGGATTCCAGTTGAGATTACATTCAAAGTACATAGGGCAAGTGATCAATACTGTTTGAGATACTGCACAGATATTTATAGCAATTACAAAAATCTCCACAGACCTGTAACCTGCTATTTTGAACATACAGGCTTCTATGATTACATAAGAAGACATTTATAGTCACAGTAACCTCAACATGTGGCCATGGAGCAGTGGAGGCTGATGACTAGAAAAACTGAGGAGGATGGGAGACCCACGGTATACAGCGGGAACATAAAGCATTTAATAAAGACATTTATAGCACAATATTATGGGGAATGAGAGGGCTACTTACACCGTTTCAGGAAGGGATCACAGCAGTGATTGAATGACCACTGCTGTATGAGGAATGAGTTGAGGTGTTCAGAGGCTTGACTTCAGTGCAGTACAGGACTTGACTGGGAAGACAAAACAATAGCACAACACACTACACAGTTAAACAAAAGAGCTAAGGATGAGTTAGTTCAAGCAAGGAGTAACATCATTGATGTGTAATAATGTGATTGTGTATGTGATTGACTACATACAGTAATGAGAGAATTGATAGGGGTACTCACAGTGCTTAAAGAGGAAACATTAAATGTAACAGTGGATGATCGGGCACATGAGACGTGGCTTCAGTTCATGTCAGGAGAGAGTTGACAATGGTAGTGGATTTAAATGGTCATCACTTCTTAAATCAGGGAACAGGAGGGGACTTAGCTGGAAATACAAATACATTCTATTATGCGCCACTGTAGGGTTGAACAACAAGTTTGTCCATGAAGTTAAACAAAGACAGCGCATCTCGCCTGCCTGACACATCAAAGTAGCCCAAGAAACGTTCCTGAAAAGAGCCCTGATCATTCACATACCTGACGATAACTGACAACAGCAAGCAGACTGGTGGCACCATAGGTCCCAGAGTTGGGGGCAATTTTTTCTGTCAAGCAACCTTATATTTGGACTAGGTAAGGTGGGAGATTTCCTCTACCCAGACACAGAAACAACAACTGATAGACAATATAACTCATGGGCCTGAGCTTGCTTTATGCATGATTGCATCATGCAGGCCTATGCAACTGTAGGCCTCATGACTATTATCTTGATTCATCCCAGTTAATAATTTTGGATTGAAAACGTATAGGCAGCCTAGCCAGCCCAATTTTGAATATAAACCAAATTTGATCACATTCACATGTTCTCCTGACACACACATTGACTATAAATACATAACGTTACCATTTAGTTACCCTGACCAAATGGACAGCAAATGGATGCATCTGCTCTTATTAGTAGCCTACAGTTGATCAGACAAAAAAATGGTCTCGTTTTCATCCCATGTAGCAACTTAAATCTCAAATGTTTAGGTGTAGCCTAGGCTACTGCAACATTTATTTAATGAGTTTTTGCTTGTGTCTGTCTGGAGTGATCATGTGTTATCTTTTTAAAACTTTTAATGGATGATGCAATGAAACTATTAAATCATTCTGAATTGATTTCGACATCCCAGAAAAGACAGTAGAAAGTTCCATATGTTCAGCAAGTAAAGTATTGTAACGTGCAATTACCGCTACAAGCTCATTGTGGTTGCACTTGTTAGCGGAACTTTCCTACGTCGTGTCCTCTTAAAGCCAATTATTGCATGCCCAAAAACTCAGTGGTGTTGATAAACTGCTTGAGAACATCCCTGTTTCTTCTTACTTCCTCGTTGTGTTGCGCATTTTGAATACGCAAACCTTCGTCATGATCGATACAGCTTTTTCCCAGAAACTTGAATCGTATATGCTCCCTGTTTTTGCCGTTTAGCTGAACGATCGATGTTCTTCAAGTCACTGTACCCCTCTTTCGCCCAAGGCTCAGACTTTCCAAAAAGCAGGCCAGGCCAGCAAAACAGGCGGATTGATAAAAGGCTCCCTGTTAATGAGGGCCCAACGCCCTCACCTTTTCATCTTACTTCATGAAACTGTTATCAGGCAGAGGTTGACTCTCGTTTTATTCGCACTCCAGAGAATGAAAGTAGTTCAACAAAAATACCCCCCATAATGCTCTGCGGCACAACCCCAATGCAACGCACTATGTAAATCCTCATCAATCTACACACAATACCCCATAATGACAAAGTGAAAACAGGTTTTTAGAAATGTTTGGATATTTGTTACTAATAAAAAACAGAAATACCTTATTTACTTAAGTATTCAGACCCTTTGCTATGAGACTCGAAATTGATCTCATTGATAATCCTTGAGATCTCTCTACAACTTGATTGGAGTCCACATGTGGTAAATTCAATTGATTGGACATGATTTGTCAAGGCACACACCTGTCTATATCAGGTCCCAAAGTTTACAGTGCATGTCAGAGCAAAAACCAAGCCATGAGGTCAAAGGAATTGTCTGTAGAGCTCCGACACAGGATTGTGTCAAGACACAGATCTGGGGAAAGGGTACCAAAAAATGTCTGCAGCATTGAAGATCCCCAAGAACAGAGTGGCCTCTATCATTCTTAAATGGAAGAAGTTTGGAACCACCAAGACTCTTTCTAGAGCTGTCCGCACGGCCAAACTGAGCAATCGGGGGACTAGGGCCTTGGTCAGCGAGGTGACCAAGAACCCGATGGTCACTCTGACAGAGCCCCAGAGTTCCTCTGAGAATTGAGAAGCTTCCAGAAGGACAACCATCACTGGAGCACTCCACCAATCTGGCCTTCATGGTAGAGTGGCCAGACGGAAGCCACTCATCATTAAAAGGCACATGACTGCCCGCTTGGAGTTTGCCAAAAGGCACCTAAAGACTCTCAGACCATGAGAAACAAGATTCTCTGATCTGATGAAACCAAGATTGAACTCTTTGGCCTGAATGCCAACTGTCACATCTGGAGGAGACCTGGCACCATCACTACGGTGAAGCATGGTGGTGGCAGCATCATGCTGTGGGGATGTTTTTCAGCGACAGGGATTGGGAGACTAGTCATGATCGAGACAAAGATGAACAGAGCAAAGTACAGAGAGATCATTGATGAAAACCTGCTGCAGAGCGCTCAGGACCTCAAACTGTGGTGAATGTTCACCTTCCAACAGGACAACGACCCTAAGCACACAGCCAAAACAATGCAGGAGTGGCTTTAGCACAAGTTTCTGAATGTTCTTGAGTGGCCAAGCCAGAGCCTGGACTTGAACCTGATCGAACATCTCTGGAGAGACCTGAGAATAGCTGTGCAGCGACGCTCCCCATCCAACCTGACAGAGCTTGAGGGGATCTGCAGAGAAGAATGTGAGAAACTCCCCAAATACAGGTGTACCAAGCTTGTAGCGTCATACTCAAGAAGACTTGAGGCTGTAATCACTGCCAAAGGTGCTTCAACAAAGTATTGAGTAAAGGGTCTGAATACTAATGTAAATGTGATATTTCAGTTTTTTTTTTTTTGTAAATTTGCAAAGATTTCTAAACCTGTTTTTGCTTAATACTTATGGTATATTGTGTGTAGATTGATGAGGGGAAAAGGACTAATGAAACAAAATGTGCAAAAAGTCAAGAGGTCTGAATACTTTCCAAACACACTAGATACATCTCCTTCAAATGTTGACATTTGGTTGAACTGACAACCAAACACAATTCAATATCCAGTTTGTTTACAAATTAATTACTGATATGTTGGATTCACATCTTTATCTCAACCAAAAATATAAGTTAAAGGATGGAACCAAATAAAATCAAACTTCAAAGGCACTTTAAATAAAGTTAATCCTATTCTTTAACTTAGATTTTTGGTTGAGATGGCGACATAAATCCAACATATTCATTATTAACGTAAATATTACATTTCAAATCAACCAAATCTTGAAACCCTAGGCCTATATGTATTGTATATTTTTAGTTGAAGTTTGGATTTAATTGAAACAATAGCTGTTAATGACTTCGCAAAATATATATAGACCTTGTCTCATTAAACTATAAGGCACAAGGGGGGGTATATGGCCAATTTACCACGGCTAAGGGCTGTTCTTATGCACAACTCAGAGTGCCTGGAAACAGACCTTAGCCATGGTATAGTGGCCATATACCACAAACTCCCGAGGTGCCTTATTGCTTTTATAAAGTGGTTACCAATGTAAAATAAGTGTTTTGTTATACTCGTGGTATACGGTCCCCTATAACACAGTTTTCAGCCAATCAGCATTCAGAGCTCAAACAATCCAGTTTATAATTAATGTTATATGACTTATAAAGTAAAGTTACATTTCATTTGCTCTGTTAAACCTACCCTTTGAAATGACTTCGATAGCAGTGAATCTATTTATTAAGGGATCTCTCAGTAATCATTCTCACGATAGCACATAAGTGACAAATATCAAAGCTAAGCAGAGCTGGCCTTAGTTAAAACCCTGGATGGGACACCATAATGGATAGCTGTAGATAGATTAACTATCCAGTAGGAGGTGCTGCTCATCTTATTCTCTTTTATTCTGATAGTGGAAATAACATTGAAGATCTGACCTTGTTTCAAAGGTCAAAATTAAACATATTTTATACAACGTTTGTTTGCGTTGAAAAAAATGTACCTTCAAAACAACAGCTTACATTGACTACTTGATCTCAAGTGTCCCTAATTAGCAAGTACCAGTATTAGAGATGTTTCTTTGCATTGAAGGGGTATCATTGCAGTTCTATACTCTATATTGGAGTATTGGACTGCATAATGCACCTTGCTTGCTTACCTCCTTCTGAAGTGCCTTATTCATTCCCTTGGAGATGGCTTTTCTGTGAACAGAGAAGTTGTATTTACTCTAGGCTATATGCCACAGTATCTGCAGTGGTGTACAGTTGTAGGCCTACTTCCACTAGAGGGAACTCTACACTAGACAAAGGCAAAATTATAGACATGAAACCAAACCAAGTTTTTTTTAAGTCAATGTAGTGCAAAACATGAACCGAATGAGTAACATGTATTTTTCCTTGTTCAATGGTTGAACTTCATGTTCATTTTCGTTGTTGAGTTTTTCTGGAAAATTTTACAAGACTTGTCTTTAGAGTAATATCATTGCTAGGGAGAGAGGGAGTGCCCTCATCTTTGTGGGGAGACTTGAAAGAGGTTGAGGCAAGAGGGATTGGGTTAAATGCATTAGACACATTCATTGTGCAACTGACTAGATATCCACTTTCCCTTACAAATTATCTATGTACTGTAATTCATTAATTGTCAGTGGGCATGCTATTGTTTTGCTGTTACCACCAAGAGGAAGAGGGCGGACCCCATTCTGTCGTTTAATCCGATTGGTCTATTAGTTGTCAAAATCGCACCCAAAGATCTACTTTTATTGGTTGTTGTGCTGAATTGCATTAAATAGGTTGCCGGAATTGGGTAAAGAAACATACCACTGGATATGCATTGTTTCTTGATTTCCCACCTCAGACCGAACCCAGTTGCAGACAAAGTGGCGTGAAAGGACCTCAACTACTTAGAGTAAAAAAATGGTTTAATCAATCAACCAGAAACTATACACTTCTTGGATTCCCGTTTAACAACCACATGTATGTGAGTATGCAGTCAATTGTTATTAGGCTACTTTGCAAGTGTTTATCTGGATGTTGTCTAGCTTGTCATCTGAAGTCTTGACAGAAGGAGTAACTAGGTGGACGTCGTTACTTCAGCTAAAGTTTGTTTGCTAGTTTGTTAGCTGGCTGGCTAGGTAAATTAGCTGTTAAACTTATTTTCATATATAACTAGCTACTTAGCTTGACAGAACATAGGGTTAAACAGGTTTATTTGATACCAATTGGTGGTACTCTAGAAATAGACAAAAAAAAACAATGTAACGTTAACGAGTTAGCTAGTTTGCTAACTGGTTAGCTAGACCTTTGGCGAAACCATCGATAATTAGCTAGCTAGCTTTAACGTGCAAGGCCTGACCAGATCATTCTGAAGATATTTTAGGGGGCTAAGACTGTCAGGTTAGCTTGCCTTAACAATGTGAGCGTTTCAATTAATTTCGCTATCGTCATAATCGGACTTCATTAGCTAGCCTACAATGCAACGGTTATTGGAATGCCAGCTTTGATGTCATGACATGATTCCACATGTGGCTTGTGTTCAATTGTCTGAAGGAAATCGAAGCTATTTAACCACGCCACCTTTTGATGTCTTGAAATCAACTTTTTTTGTACTTTTATAGGAGTTTTAAAATTTAAATTGATTCACTCAACAGCTGTTGTAGCCTAGGTGATACTTCGTTAACGTGATAATTATTTAAGTTATTTGTTTGAAAGTAGCCAGCCGCCCACCACCCAGGATTTCAATATGATTTATCAGTGTAGTTATATCTTGCTGGCTGGCACATAGGGGTGTATTTTGATGTCTCTGTTTAATAATAATCATAACACACTAAACAGGGTTGATTTCCATTCATAAATAAGTTTGAAAAAATAAATGTTATTTGGCACCCTACTGAGACGTTGAAAGCAAAATGCATAATTCCAGGGCTATAGCATAATAGGCTAGGAGTAAACTGGGACCTTGGTGACTAAAACTATTTTAAAGTTAGGCAGTAAAACAAAATAGCTTTATTAGACTTAGTTGTGGAAAATAAGTACATTTACAATGACGACTTTTACAGTTAAAATCTTCATTTTCCAAGTCACACCAGACCAGACACATTAATAAATTCATCCCACTTTAGATGGCAGATTCAGTCCAAAATGTAACTCTTTGGCTTTTCTCTCTGGTCCATCTGGAACAGGATGGCAAAGTGGCCTCCAAAACAATTGTTTCTCAGCCATAAAGGATTAACTCTTCTACTAAGAGAAGAATTTTCATCTTTGAATGCTCCTGGCTTGAATGTCCCTGACTCCCTGGAGCTGTTCTTTCAAACACTTTTTCATTAGACTCACTCACTGGCTTGTCAAAGTAGCGTGAGGGTTTGAACCCACATGCCCTCAGTTGCACAGACACCAGCCATTTCCCAATGGGCCATGTAGAGTCCCTATGGATTGACAGAAGCTCTTGGTTATTAGGACTGCAAACCAGCTGGTGATCCATTCAGCATCACAAATGCAGAGAAGTTCCCTGCTTCAGACTCCTGAACCCTCGGTTCTCCTCCATCCTCCCTGTGTCTAATAATAAAAGGGAGTAGCACTGGAATACAAACACCATGTGAAAAGATCCTGGAAAGGCTTTTAGTCAGAAGGGCTGAGATGTTTACAGAGGGAAGAAACAAGATGGGAAAATAGGGACCTTTTCTTTCTAAGTTTCCTATTGGCAATCTAATTAAGAGGCCCCATTCATGTGTGAATGTCCTGGAAGTTTGGTATTTAGTCTCACAGAGAATGATTCAGCATCGTCCTGATCATGCTGGGCATGACTGGCAGTTATTACTGGCAGTAATAGCTGATTAACAGGTTCTATCTCCAGACCATTGAACTGCTAAACAGTCATCATTAGCTGGCCTCTGTCCAGTACCTTGGCCTGAACCTTAGACACTGTCACTAACCGGCTACCACTCGGTACTCTATCCTGCACCTTGGACTGCTGTCCTATGTACATAGTCAACACTGCTCACTTAAATGTTTACGTACTGTTTTACCCACTTTATTTATTTACTGTATTCTAGTCATTGCTCATCCTATATGACTACTGCTGTAAACACCTTTTCTAGTCATACTGTCTATACACACACACACACCATTCACATATTTATATTGCAGACTCTGATATTGCTCGTTCTGATATGTCTTAATTTTTAAAGTTGAAATTTTGTTTATTGTATTGCTTCATTATGGCACTATAGGACCTAGAAACCCAAGCGTTTTGCTGCACCTGTGATAACATCAAAACTGTTAGCCTGACCAATAAACGTTTTATTTTATTTGAGTAACATAAACCACCATCAGAACTCCTTTGGCCATTTTGTGGTTCCCTGGCCTAAGTAATGTACCAGCTCACAAGCTGCATAAAATGTTTCCTGACTACATGAAATATCACCCAGCCCTAATTTCTATCAGACCGTCCTCTAGGGGGAGCATTTTTTGGGATCTGATGCTGCCCCCCCCCCCCCCAACCCTCTTCAGTCTGTGCCTGGATCAGCGGTTTGCTGTTGTAATTGGTACAGGACAATCGCACTGCTTTGCATTTACTAAATTTCATGGTTTGCTGTGTGCCCCATCTTTTTTGTGACTCACCTGCTGCATTGTGTTCCCTGTCAACCTGACATTTACATTTTTAAATGCCCTGCTGATGTGTGTATGCCTGCCTGTGCCCTCCAACCTTCCACAACTGAACCCAAACCTGTCTGCTATGGACCCCAAACTGCGTGTCAACACACACATACTTGGGCTGCTACTATAAAATTAAGTTGCTGAAACAGGGCTTTTATATACTCTCGTCTGTTTCCATGCCATGTAGTTAAAAGAAGACTTGATCCTTTTGGGATTGGAGTGTTGCTATGTGGTAGAAGTACTAACAGTGATTGAGCAGCAGTGTGTACCCCACAATATTTCCCCTCTGTTGAAAAAGAAAAGCATTCTAATGAATATTGAGCGCAATGTCTGCTTGTCTGAGATTGGAATGACTTCACTAATCGAATGCTCTGTGGTATATAATGGTTTGAAAGCTCTGAATTGGTTTATATGAATTACTGTTAGTGTTTTGTGGACTTTGACAAGTGGGAGAGACCGTTTTAAAAAGGGATGCCCGCTGTTGACTGACCATTATTAATAAGCCTGCTCAACTGCTGATATGCTATGAAACGTGCCAGGGAGTCTGCTTTATGATTTAATATGCATGTAGGCCATCGATAAGACATTACATAGGCTAGGAACTGTATCTACTACAATTTAATAAATAGGATTTGGTTACTTTGAAAGGTTGATTTTGAAAGGCTTTCCCACAAACGCTTAACAATTAGGCTATGCTTTACTCAGGAGATTCATTAAGTGGCTTGAATGTGCAATTTAGCTGAGGGTCGCATTCTGGCCACATTACTCTGTGGGCCTTCTCTGTTGTGTGTGTGTGAGCTCCATTAATAAAAAATGCTGAGACTGCTGAATAATTTCAGACATCAAGTGATATCATAATGTTGTACCTACAAAGCACGGTTCATTTTCATGAGTGACTTTGATTTTTTTTTTTTTTAAATGCACTCATTTATTTAAATAGCCTAACCAAAATCATAGGCCTAACTTGTTTGATTCAATAGGCATATCCACTTTAGGATGATCCATTTTCTGCAATTAGGCTTAGAGGTGTTGTAATAGGCATTATTCCAATGTAGGAATGGCATTCAAATAAGCAGCACGTTATCACATGATCTAGATGTTGCCTAGTAATTGAATACATTTCCCCAATTTGGTTGTCTATGATCAGTTGGATAAATAATACTTTTGTTTCAAATTATATTTTAAGTCTGCCCTTAACTTTGGGCCAATAAGTAGATGTAAAGAATCTGTTAAGTTTATTTGATTTAACAATAAAGCTCAACTTTAGAAGCTCAACTTTAGAAGTAAATTGTATGTTGGGTAAAATATCCACCAGTTTTGTTTTGCATCTCATTTTCTGTTTTTGTTTTTCAATAGTTGGAGAAATTAGGACAAACGACTCCCTGGAGGTCTCTGAAACCATGTCAGTCAGCGTCCATGAAAACCGTAAGTCCCGGACCAGCACGGGCTCCATGAACATCTCACTGTTCCATAAGCCCTCGCATCCAGACAGCGTGCTCACTCACCTCAACACCCTCCGCAAGCAGTGCATGTTCACTGACGTGACGCTGTGGGCGGGGGACCGCTCCTTCCCGTGCCATCGGGCGGTACTGGCTGCATGCAGCCGCTACTTTGAGGCTATGTTCAGCGGCGGGCTCCGTGAGAGCCTGGACAACGAGGTGAACTTCAGAGACAGCGTGCATCCAGAGGTGTTGGAGCTGCTGCTGGACTTTGCCTACTCGTCACGTGTCATCATCAACGAGGAGAACGCAGAGTCGTTGCTGGAGGCGGGAGACATGCTGCAGTTCCACGACATCAGAGACGCTGCTGCGGAATTCCTGGAGAAGAACCTGCACTTGTCCAACTGCCTGGGTATGATGCTACTGTCTGATGCCCACCAATGCAAACAGCTGTATGAGCTCTCCTGGAGGATGTGCCTGGTGCACTTTGAGGCGTTGCGGGACACAGAGGACTTCTACGGCCTCAACAAAGACAAGCTGCTGAACCTGATCCTCAGCGACGAGCTGGAGATCGAAGACGAGCATATCGTGTTCAATGCTGTGATGCGCTGGGTGCGCTACGACCTGGACGGCCGCAGAGACGACCTCCCTGAGCTGCTGGGTGGAATCCGCCTGGCCCTGCTGCCCTCTGAGTGTCTGATTGAGGCGGTGGCCTGCGAGGAGCTGGTGATGTCAGACAAGAGGAGCCGGCAGATAGTGGAGGAGGCCATGCAGTGCAAGAAGAAGATCCTGCAAAACGATGGGGTGGTCACCAGCCCATGTGCCCGGCCCCGCAAGGCAGGCCACACGTTGCTCATCTTGGGAGGACAGACCTTCATGTGTGATAAGATCTACCAGGTGGACCACAAAGCCAAGGAGATCATTCCCAAGTCGGTCTTGCCCAGTCCCAGGAAAGAGTTCAGCGCCTGTGCAATTGGCTGTAAGGTCTACGTGACTGGGGGGAGGGGTTCTGAGAACGGGGTATCCAAGGATGTTTGGATCTATGACACGGTCCACGAGGAGTGGTCTAAAGGAGCTCCCATGTTGATAGCACGGTTTGGCCATGGTTCAGCTGAACTGGAGAACTGGCTGTATGTGGTGGGTGGCCACACTGCCATAGCAGGCATCTTCCCAGCCTCCCCCTCAGTCTCCCTCAAACAGGTAGAGCGGTATGACCCACTCACCAACAAATGGACCATGATGGCGCCGCTCAGAGATGGTGTTAGCAATGCAGCTGTGGTCAGCGCCAAGCTAAAGCTGTTTGTGTTTGGTGGTACCACCATACACAGAGACAAGGCCTCAAAGGTGCAGTGCTACGACCCTCTAGAGAACCGCTGGGCCATCGCAGCAGAATGTCCGCAACCGTGGAGATACACAGCCGCTGCTGTTCTGGGCAGCCAGATCTTCATAATGGGCGGAGACACTGAGTTCACCGCCGCCTCCGCCTACCGCTTTGACTGTGAGACCAACCAGTGGTCTCGTGTTGGGGACATGACTTCTAAAAGAATGAGCTGCCATGCGGTGGCCTCTGGGAACAAACTGTATGTGGTGGGGGGCTACTTTGGGACGCAGCGCTGCAAGACTCTAGACTGTTATGATCCCACGTCTGATAGCTGGAACAGTATAACCACAGTGCCTTACTCACTAATTCCCACTGCGTTTGTAAGCACCTGGAAACATCTACCTGCCTAGCAACCTTGACATGAACAAGGAGTGGTCTCCAGAACTGGGTAAGTGTTAGATGAATTTAGTTATTGTGTTCATTAACCAATTTAAAATACTCTGTCCGTTTCTAAGAATTTGTAAGATCCTTATTTGCATAAAATGGACAAAGACCAGTCAACCGAAATTGGCCAATAGCGTTTATTCTTGAGAGCACTAGTCATAATACCATGTACATTGGTTTAAATACCTCACATTTTGTCATAGCGTCTTGAATGCCCCTCCTGCTCTCCGACAAGGACAAAGCTGCTTCTAAAGTCCATTCCAACCCACTAGCGCACATACATTACACACTATATCTGGATTATCTCCTGAAGTCTCACCACAGTATATTACCACTTGACAGTTCCAGTCCCCCCCCAGATATGGAAAACTCTCGCTCTCGCTGTCTTATTTTATCTCCACAGAGTTATAGCCGGGTCGGTTCAAACAGGTTAAGGATTCTCTTTGCTTACTTTAGACACATACAGTGCCTTGCGAAAGTATTCGGCCCCCTTGAACTTTGTGACCTTTTGCCACATTTCAGGCTTCAAACATAAAGATATAAAACTGTATTTTTTTGTGAAGAATCAACAACAAGTGGGACACAATCATGAAGTGGAACGACATTTATTGGATATTTCAAACTTTTTTAACAAATCAAAAACTGAAAAATTGGGCGTGCAAAATTATTCAGCCCCTTTACTTTCAGTGCAGCAAACTCTCTCCAGATGTTCAGTGAGGATCTCTGAATGATCCAATGTTGACCTAAATGGCTAATGATGATAAATACAATCCACCTGTGTAATCAAGTCTCCGTATAAATGCACCTGCGCTGTGATGATCTCAGAGGTCCGTTAAAAGCGAAGAGAGCATCATGAAGAACAAGGAACACACCAGGCAGGTCCGAGATACTGTTGTGAAGAAGTTTAAAGCCGGATTTGGATACAAAAAGATTTCCCAAGCTTTAAACATCCCAAGGAGCACTGTGCAAGCGATAATATTGAAATGGAAGGAGTATCAGACCACTGCAAATCTACCAAGACCTGGCCGTCCCTCTAAACTTTCAGCTCATACAAGGAGAAGACTGATCAGAGATGCAGCCAAGAGGCCCATGATCACTCTGGATGAACTGCAGAGATCTACAGCTGAGGTGGGAGACTCTGTCCATGGGACAACAATCAGTCGTATATTGCACAAATCTGGCCTTTATGGAAGAGTGGCAAGAAAGCCATTTCTTAAAGATATCCATAAAAAGTGCCGTTTAAAGTTTGCCACAAGCCACCTGGGAGACACACCAAACATGTGGAAGAAGGTGCTCTGGTCAGATGAAACCAAAATTGAACTTTTTGGCATCAATGCAAAATGTTATGTTTGGCGTAAAAGCAACACAGCTCATCACCCTGAACACATCATCCCCACTGTCAAACACAGTGGTGGCAGCATCATGGTTTGGGCCTGCTTTTCTTCAGCAGGGACAGGGAAGATGGTTAAAATTGATGGGAAGATGGATGGAGCCAAATACAGGACCATTCTGGAAGAAAACCTGATGGAGTCTGCAAAAGACCTGAGACTGGGGACGGAGATTTGTCTTCCAACAAGACAATGATCCAAAACATAAAGCAAAATCTACAATGGAATGGTTCAAAAATAAACATATCCAGGTGTTAGAATGGCCAAGTCAAAGTCCAGACCTGAATCCAATTGAGAATCTGTGGAAAGAACTGAAAACTGCTGTTCACAAATGCTCTCCATCCAACCTCACTGAGCTCGAGCTGTTTTGCAAGGAGGAATGGGAAAAAATTTCAGTCTCTCGATGTGCAAAACTGATAGAGACATACCCCAAGCGACTTACAGCTGTAATCGCAGCAAAAGGTGGCGCTACAAAGTATTAACTTAAGGGGGCTGAATAATTTTGCACGCCCAATTTTTCCGTTTTTGATTTGTTAAAAAAGTTTGAAATATCCAATAAATGTCGTTCCACTTCATGATTGTGTCCCACTTGTTGTTGATTCTTCACAAAAAAATACAGTTTTATATCTTTATGTTTTGAAGCCTGAAATGTGGCAAAAGGTCGCAAAGTTCAAGGGGGCCGAATACTTTCGCAAGGCACTGTATATAACATAGGCACATGATTTAATGATTCCACGTAACAGTTTGTGCTCTAAGTGCAACACAGTAGTCCTAAACTAGCCAACAATATCTGCTGTGTGAATTGAGCAGTCATTTGAAAGAGTAATAATTTCAGCGAGACCACTCGGGCGAAATCCGTTAAAAGCCAAGATGATGGAATTCATTGCTCTTGACAACCAACCTTTCTCTGTCATGGGTGATGTTGGCTTTTGCCGACTTGTTGAGCACTGGTACACACTACCAGGTGCGGTATTTTTCAGATGTTGCACTACCGGAGTTACACAGTAATGATGTCACTGCTATTAGCTTCACGACATACATACTATAGAACACTGTTTGTCTTTGCGTGTCACAAAAGATACAGTAGCATTGTCAAAGCTGTACAGAACAGTCTGCAAACACCGGCCACGAACGATGTGTTTACAATACCGCGTTGGTAATAAAGCATTTTGTTCGACCGCAACTTCTGGGGTAGTTAGCTTTAGCTTGGTACCTAGATAGCACCAATACAACAATACAAACTGACGAGTACAACCTGCAGTCATTCTCATTATTCTTAGCAATGATTTGGAAAAGTACAAACTCTGCAGTACCTGGATGAAGATGGTTTTTGGGTGTGGTAGCTAGTACTATAGTAGCAGTAAAGGCTAGAAGGTTTATCAGGGGGAAATCGCTGTGCCTCTGTCAGGATCAGCAGAGCAGTAAGCCTCTCAGACATTTATTTGTGAGCTGCATTACAGAGGTTTTCCAGTCAATTGGCTATTAGCCTATTGGAGAACATGCTGGGGCTCAATCGGTTTTACATGGCGTGACCAGAGAGCAACCAAGAGCTACTCTAATGGGGGTGGGTGCTGTTCAGTTGTGAAAGCCAGTAGATCCCAAATGTACCTTAACCCCATTAAATATAAAGTACAGCCCTGTAGTTGTTTCCTAAACTGACATGATGTCCTGTTTTTATCAGGAATAAATGAGACCATCACAGTTATTTACAGTTATGCATGTGCCTGAATTGTGCAATGTTATTTAACCCAATGCTATGGTTCTTATCTGAAAGGTAGGTGAGTGTGTTTGCTGGTGCTGAGCTACTATAGTGGGATTGGAGTATTGCTGAAAAGACCTTCAAACCCAATAACCCCTGTAGTCTTAATGGATGATGTTGCTACAGGGGACAGGGAGGCTCAAGTCAGTGTCCAGTCATCTACCAGGCTGGTGAGAACAGAAGCAACTAACTTAGTTCACATTACCCCTGTGCTGTGAGCTGAGGTTTAGTCTCCTGTGTGTAATCATTAACACTCACCTTACAGCCAACATCATAGGGCTCCATTTCAAAGGAGCAGATGGCCCAGCTTCATAATTAGCCCCTGGGGGCCAGGCTAGAGAGGCTGGATCCCCAGGGTGGCTGCCCTTCCTCTCTCACTGACTGATGAGAGAGGAGACTGTAGCTGGGTGACTCTCTGGTTGTTGTGAAATTGTTAGGTTAGATATTACTGCATGGTCGGAACTAGAAGCACGAGCGTTTCGCTACACTCGCATTAACATCTGCTAACCATGTGTATGTGACAAATAAAATTAGATTTTGATTTGAACTTACAGCTGCTGTTACATCCTCACCCTCTCCACACATCCATTTCTCCCTAAACACAATTTGTTGAATGACTGCAACCAACTTCCCCTGTAAAGGAGTCAGAGGTGAGGTGGTCACAGTACAGACACCCACATGCTTTGGTCTGTGAGCAGGCCAGTGAATCCTGTTTCAGTTATTTACTTTATTTTTTAAATATTTATTTTTACAACTACAGCAGGTTAAAGGGTAGAGTAGACTACCTGCCCGCATCTAGCCACACTCCACCTGCTATTCAATTATCTCTCTGGTTCTGCCCCTGAACTTTAAGACAGTCTCGCCTCCCCAGCAATATGGTTGAGCCATCGTGTTGGACCAAACCAGTGAACAGAAAAGCATGTCAGTACTCGGTAGGCACCTTTTATGCCAGAAGTGCGTATCCTAATCATTTTAGATTCGACTGGAGCCTCTTGTCAGACATTTTGGTACCCTCTTACACTTAATCAGATGTCAGCGCTTGAAGCGCTCACATTTTAATGAGGACTTTTATTCATTTTTGTCCCCCTGACTAGAAGCCAGCCTGTGAGGACTAGGGTTACACTGGATGGTTTTGGGTGGTTGAATAGTCATGATTATTAATCCAATCCAATATGAGGAATGATTCTATGAAATATAATTTAGGAAATTAGAATCATTGGTCCATAATATTAAGCCTTTGATACTGTTGGGGTTCGTTTCCTTGTCAATCATTGGTGAAACTAGCATTATGACTATCTTTTAATTAAATCATTAAAACCTTTAATGCAATTGCAGACAAGTTGACACTCAGAAACATGCGCTATGTTCCTGTTAAGTTCTGCAAAATGTAAAAGGTCCCAAGTTATTTTATTAAACCTGTAGTCCAGCCCTAGTGACGTCACTGCCTACGTCGTCATCTTCTACTCCTGAGACCAAAACCATGCCTACTCAACACAAACTCTTGTTTATATAGCTATATAAAAGCTTAGCAGTAAATGTTCAAGTTGATTTTATAGTGGAATGTTTGACTAATCTCTTACACTCCACTGCAGAGTTCTGTCTTCATTCACACATTTCTCAGAAAGTTTCTTAAGAGGCAGAGAGCCTAGAAAACACATGTGGAACAATACTAAACCTCTATAATGAATATATATTGTTAATCTCTAGTCTAGGACCCTATAAATGTAAGGAGGGTGGGGTCTTATAACCCCTCCCCTTCTATTAATACAACATAAGCATAATCGATTATTATAATATATCAAACATTTGGTACAGCCCGTATCGTGAACCCTAGGTGAACCCTTTTCAATACCAACATGGTAGAAACACTGTATGGAAAATGTATCTGGAGTACTGATGTGCTTAATTTGGCCTGCCTGTGTGTCTGAAGTAGAGGTCGACCGATTAATCGGAATGGCCGATTTAATTAGGGCCGATTTCAAGTTTTCATAACAATCGGAAATCGGTATTTTTGCCCTTTAACAAAATAAAATAACTAGGCAAGTCAGTTAAGAACACATTCTTATTTTCAATGACTGCCTAGGAACGGTGGGTTAACTGCCTTGGTCAGGGGCAGAATGACAGATGTTAACCTTGTCAGCTCAGGGGTTCCAATCTTGCAACCTTACAGTTAGCTCGTCCAACGCTCTAACCACCTGCCTCTCATTGCACTCCACGAGGAGCCTGCCTGTTACGAGAATGCAGTAGAAGCCAAGGTAAGTTGCTAGCTAGCATTAAACTTATCTTATAAAAAAAACAATCAATCATAATCACTAGTTATAACTACACAACTTTCTAGCTTGTCCTGCTTTGCATATAATCGATGCAACGCTGGGGGATGATTAAACAAAAGCGCATTTGCGAAAAAAGCACAATCGTTGGACGACTGTACCTAACCATAAACAATGCCTTTTTAAATCAATACACAGAGGTATATATTTGTTAACCTGCATATTTAGCTAAAAAAATCCAGGTGAAATTGTGTCATTTCTCTTGCGTTCATTGCACGCAGAGTCAGGGTATATGCAACAGTTTGGGCAACCTGGCTCATTGCGAACTAATTTGCCAGAATTTTACGTAATTATGACAGATTGAAGGTTGTGCAATGTAACAAGAATATTTAGACTTGGGGATGCCACCCGTTAGATAAAATACGGAACGGTTCCGTATTTCACTGAAATAATAAACGTTTTGTTTTCGAAATGATAGTTTCCGGATTCGACCATATTAATGACCAACGGCTCGTATTTCTGTGTGTTATTATGTTATAATCAAGTCTATGAGCAGTCTGACTGAGCGATGGTGGGCAGCAGCAGGCTCGTAAGCATTCATTCAAACAGCATTTTCGTGTGTTTTGCCAGCAGCTCTTCGCAAGCACAGGCTTGAAGTCATAAACAACGCTATCAGCCTAATGGCTGGTGTAACCGATGTGAAATGGCTAGCTAGTTAGCTGGGTGTGCGCTAACAGCGTTTCAAACGTCACTCGCTCTGAGACTTGGAGTAGTTATTCCCCTTCCTCTGCAAGGGCCGTGGCTTTTGTGGAGCGATGGGTAACGCTGCTTCGAGTGTGGCTGTTGTCGATGTGTTCCTGGTTCGAGCCCAGGTAGGGGCGAGGAGAGGGACGGAAGCTATACTGTTACACTGGCAATACTATAGTGCCTAATAAGAACATCCAATAGTCAAAGGTATATGAAATACAAATGGTATAGAGAAATAGTCCTATAAATACTATATGAACTACAACCTAAAACCTCTTACCTTGGAATATTGAAGTCTCATGTTAAGAGGAACCACAAAATTTCATATGTTCTCATGTTCTGAGCAAGGAACTTAAACGTTTGCTTTTTTACATGGCACATATTGCACTTCTCTAACATTTTGTTTTTGTATTATTTAAACCAAATTGAACATGTTTCATTATTTATTTGAGGCTAAATAGATTTTTATTGACGTATTAGATTAAAATAAGTGTTCATTCAGTATTGTTGTAATTGTCATTATTACAAATACATTTTTTTTTAAATCGGCCGATTTTAATCGGAATCTGCTTTTTTGGTCCTCCAATAATCTGTATCGGCGTTAAAATCACAATCGGTCGACCTCTACTGTGAAGAGTTCTGTAAATTGCTCTCCACACTGACGCATTCACCCTAGCTGGCCAAATGAAGCAAATCAGTACACAAGATACATTTTACATAGTGTTTCTACCATGTTGGTCTCACAGGCTTTGCCCTCCCAAAGCGCTTCGTCGTTTTGAATGAATGTCCATAGGGAGGTGTAGACCTATTAGAATGCTCTCTTGGCACAGGGATGATACCTCTCTTGGCTTCGCGGTGTCCTAGGGGTTGATTCTCCTCAGTTCAACATGGTGACTGTACAAAGGCCTGTATTCTCTTCTCATTCCTGACATTTGTTTGTGAAAGTCACCCACAGGGCCTTGAGCTTATGGTTTTTATTGGCCTGAGTGTGGCTTACAGTGGACTCCTTCCTGTATAGTGTGATAGTGGTTGGTTGTGGGAGGAAGAGGAAAAAATAGTGTTAAAGCTATGAAGAGGGGTCTCTGTCTTGCTTGGCTTGGAGATGGGGGTTTTCCAGCTCAGTAGTTAGGCTCCACAGTGAGTTCAGATTTAATTGAACTACGCCCGAGCAGAAAATAAGGGGATACTATAACATCGTGATCGCTTTCACTCTCAGCAAACTAAAGTAACCTATTTACAGTACTCCCGAGTGGCGCAGCAGTCTAAGGCACTGCATCTCAGTGCTTGAGGTGTCGCTACAGACATCCTGGTTCAAATCCAGGTTGTATCACAACCGGCGGTGAGTCCCATAGGGCGGCGCACAATTGGCCCAGCGTCGTCTAGGTTTGGCCGGTGTAGGCCGTCATTGTAAATAAGAATTTGTCATTAACTGACTTGCTTGGTTAAATTATAAAAAATAATACTGTATGAATCAAGGTCTTCTGTTCCCACCCAATGCTATTATATTTTAAAGTATGTATTTATGAACCTCAGACCCAGAGGCAACTATATAATGGTTGACTATAATTCTGAACAGATATACAGTAATGGTGTCTTTCTTTAATGAACCAATCTGAGTTTACCACTGATACCCTGGGCAATTTGACGAAGTTGCAGAGATGTAGGACAGATGCCCAGCACCCAGTCAGTCATATCAGACATCTGAGCTCCACTACAGTAAAGGGTCCTCGGAGGGAGCCTGCCAGGCTGCTACACACCTCAGGCTACACAGTCTGCCTGTTCTTTCACCAGAACTTTCCACCGCAAGCAGTCACACTGTAGAGAATACTTAATGGCTGTACTAAATGGGCAACGTTAAACACATGGCCATTTCCTCTGCTTTAGTTTTACTGTTAATGCTTTTTGAGATTGGTTCGGTTTCTGTTCTATATTTTCTAACACTTTGGTTAGAAAAGATACATTTAAAAAGTTACATGTGCTCTTATGTGGGCTGAATAGTGTAACGCAGAATAAAACAATTAATAGTCCCATGATGGTAGTGACCACTTATTAATCATAATTCATTCACATTACTTTACCAAAATGCCTCCGTGTCTATATTAGATTTGTTTCATGACTTCATTATTTCATCATCTCTGTAGATTTCCTGTCTGATCGGGATAGGCATTTGACCTTTTGACTGTTCGAGTACCCCCCCAAGTACTCTGGGAGGGGTGAAGAAAAATAAACACGTTTGTGTATGCCATTTTATGATTAAATTATTGAAACCGTAATATCAACTATCTTATCAACTATCAATATCTTCCAAAAGGTAGTAAACTCAGCAGTGTGGCCCTTTTTTAATTTGGCAGACAAAACACTTCCTGGACTCCTATGGTCAAGACTCCTTTTTTATAGTAAAAAAAACATAATAGAATAGTGCGTCGTGATTCATGTCTCATGTCTCAAGCAGTTATTCTCAGTGATAATTTGAAACTGGGCTTAATTTGGCAAGTTGAGGGTTACAAACCAAAGTCTCTTTTCGATATACAGACATTCAATTTAGTTTATGCCCATTCCTTGGCATTTTCTAAATTGATGAACAATTCTACATTGAACGCTGCATGGGCATTTATACGGAGACTTGATTACACACAGGTGGATTGTATTTATCATCATTAGTCATTTAGGTCAACATTGGATCATTCAGAGATCCTCACTGAACTTCTGGAGAGAGTTTGCTGCACTGAAAGTAAAGGGGCTGAATAATTTTGCACGCCCAATTTTTCAGTTTTTGATTTGTTAAAAAAGTTTGAAATATCCAATAAATGTCGTTCCACTTCATGATTGTGTCCCACTTGTTGTTGATTCTTCACAAAAAAATAGTTTTATATCTTTATGTTTTGAAGCCTGAAATGTGGCAAAAGGTCGCAAAGTTCAAGGGGGCCGAATACTTTCGCAAGGCACTATATATATATATATATATATAGCACTTACCTGTCCAGAAGTACGTCCTGTCCTTGCAGAAACAGATTCCTCAAACAAATCTTTCGCTTTTCCTGATTTATTCGCCATGATATCTTCAATGAAGTCCTTGAAAATACAACTTTCTGAAATACTGCTGCCCGTAACAAGCCTCGCAGCAACTCCTCTGATCGTCAAGGCGAGAATGGCGTTCGTTACGCGTGTGATTACAAACAATGGTGGTCCAACCCAAAACCATTACATTCTGGCGTTTACCTCAGCTCATTGGTTATCTACCCTAGATAACCGCTAGATTTCAAGAAGATCATTGGGCAGAAATACAGTCCATCAACGAAGCATCGCTAAAATGATAGGTGCGCAAGGAAGTCATTGCTCGTTGTCTTCAAATCAGTTCACTTCGGTCAATACTCCCGGCAAAAAAAACAATGAGGTTTGGCTGTGTTGCAGACATCCAGAGGCATGCACTGAAACCAACCATGACTAGATAAACGATGGTTTACCGTGTGTAATTACATCGAATGCTCCGTAAAAAAATGTATAGATGGAATTCACGGCACAAACGGGTCACAAAATGTTTCGATTTAGGCTATAAAAATGGATTTTATCAAAGAAAACTGCACTTCATTTGATCACTGGGACCCTCAGGAAGAGAAATAAGAGCAAGATATGAGAATGGAATTTGCAAATACATTTATTAAAAATCCTACAATGTGATTTTCTGGATTATTTTTTCTCATTTTGTCTGTCATAGTTGAAGTGTACCTATGATGAAAAATGACAGGCCTCGTATTTTTAAGTGGGAGAACTTGCACAATTGGTGGCTGACTAAATACTTTTTTGCCCCACTGTATATCTCACTAGGTCAGGGTTTTTCAGCCTCCATATATCCACTAGTTCTAATGTATCCATGATATTTGTGATCTCCATACGTGCATGAGAGTGATTTCTTTTAAGATCCATTGAGGTCCCTAACCATATCTCACCACAATAATTGATTCAGTCGTTGCTTGTGAGCCCAATAGATTTATAAATTCTGGGATCCCGGGTGGCGTAGCAGTCTAAGGCACTGCATCTCAGTGCAAGAGGTGTCACTGCAGTCCCTGGTTTGAATGCAGGCTGCATCACATCCGGTCTATTGTGACGCCTCTAGCACTGCGATGCATGGCCAAAATTATGTGAACACCCCTTCAAATTAGTGGATTTAGCCATTTCAGCCCCAGCTGTTGCTGACCTGTGTATAAAACCGAGCCCATGCACTCTCCGTAGACAAACATTGGAAGTAGAATGGCCCATACTGAAGAGCTCAATGTGGCACCATTATAGGATGCTTCCTTTCCAAGTAGGCAGTTTGTTAAAACCTTTCCAAAGTGAATGACTGGGGCGAGTTCTCCTTTTTTAAAAGCTGTACAATCTCTGTTTTGCAAGTATCAATCATTTTGTCTGACCATACTATGACAGTTCTTATAGCCATCTGTAATAGTATCTCTGCCTTTTTTTGAAAGGTATTACTTTCAGCTTTGCTGTGTTATGGCTGATCGCAAGGATATCAGTCAATTGAAATTGGGAGACTGGCTTACGCACTGGGGAGCAAGGCCCAGCCAATCCAATTATTAATTTTCTTTGCCCACACAAGGGCTTTTTTATTACACAAGGGCTTTCAAACATTCTTCAGTTTCATCAGGTGGCTGGTCTCAGAAGATCCCGCAGATCAAGAAGCTGGATGTGGAGGTCCTGGGCTGGTGTGGTTACACATGGTCTGTGGTTGTGAGGCCGGTTGGACGTACTGCCTAATTTTCTAAAATGACATTGGAGGCTTCTGGTAGAGAAATTCTGGCAACAGCTCTGGTGGACTTTGCTGTGGTCAACATGCCAATTGCACGCTTTCTCAAATCTTGACATCTGTGGCATTGTTACAACTGCACATTTTTAAAGTGACCTCTTGTCCCCAGCACAAGGGGCACCTGTGTAATGATCATGCTGTTTTAATCAGCTTCTTGATAATCCATCCCCCTGACAGGTGTGGCATATCTTGACAAATTTGTGCACAAAATTTGAGAAGAATAAGATTTTTGGGCATATGGAACATTTCTGGGATTGTTTATTTCAGTTCAAGAAACATGGGACCAAAACTTTACATGGCACTGGCGGAGCTTTGCTAGGTAGATGCACTATGCAGAAGTTGCTCTGCCATTTCCTGGTTGCTAAAATTCTAATAGTTCACCTAATTTCAGTTTGATTAAAAAAGCAAGCATCGTGTAGAGCAGGGCTCTCTAGCCCGGTTCCTGGAGAGCTGCGTTCCTGTAGGTTTTCACTCCAACCCGACTCTAGCACACCTGATTCTAATAATTAGCTGGTTGATAAGCTGAACCTGGTTAGTTACTGTGGTTGGACCAAAAACCAACAGGAAGGTAGTTCTCCAGGAACCGGGTTGGATGACAATTTGTTCTTAACCATGACAGAATAATTCATTTAGACATTTTTATGCCCAACATAGGTACAAGGCCATCAGACTGTTAAACAGCCACCACTAACATTGAGTGGCTGCTGCCAACATACTGACTCAACTCCAGCCACTTTAATAATGGAGAAATTGATGTAAAAAATGTATCATTAGCTACTTTAAACAATGCCACTTAATATGTTTACATACCCTACATTACTCATATGTATATAATGTACTCGATACCATCTAATGCATCTTGCCTATGCCGTTCTGTACCATCACTCATTCATGTATTTTTATGTACATATTCTTCATCCCTTACACGTGTGTGTGTGTTTGTATAAGGTAGTTGTTGTGAAATTGTTAGGTTAGATTACTCGTTGGTTATTACTGCATTGTTGGAACTAGAAGCACAAGCATTTTGCTACACTCGAATTATCATCTGCTAACCATGTGTATGTGACATTTGATTTGCACCATGTAAACCACTGAAATATATTTTCCGGCTGTTTTTACTTTCAGTTTTTTAAGCCAGATTAAGACTCAAACTAGACTTAACGGGAAGCATAGAAATGGCAATAGATATTGTGCTTATGTTGCTTTCAATGAGAATTAAAGATCTATAACACTTCTATGTGAATTTGGTCGGGATGCCCAAAAATTAGCATATTGCTGCTTTTAAACCAAAATTGCAGCTCCATGTGTGTCCCAGTCCCACCACGTGACATTGTGTTTGAAAGCATGGTACACTTATGTTACTGCTTCTCTTACCTCCAGTCCAGAGGGATTGTATTGGGTAGCTGCATTGTGACTGTGCCTAGATCAGTAATTCAGTTAATTTGCCAGAACAAGCAGTCGTGACACCATGCCAACCAGTACCCCCTGCTTCCAGAAAGACTAAACCAGCTAATTGTGTGGCTGTTGCAGAGGCACTACATCAGATTTTGTGGATATTAATCTGATCTCTCTGTGGCACATGTTACTGTCGCAGGAAACATGGTGTTTTGGCCCAATGTACTGGTGCTCCAACTGTAACGCCATGCAGCTGGTAGCTAGACACAGGGAACATAAAGAGTACTAGACTCTCCCTCACGAATCTACATACATTAAACACAGCTTCCTCTCCCCATAATAGGGGGTGGTGAGGCTTTGCTTGTTCCGCCTGCCCTAATTACACTGCTCAAAAAAATAAAGAACACTTAAACAACACAATGTAACTCCAAGTCAATCACACTTCTGTGAAATCAAATTGTCCACTTAGGAAGCAACATTGATTGACAATACATTTCACATGCTGTTGTGCAAATGGAATAGACAACAGGTGGAAATTATAGGCAATTAGCAAGACACCCCCAATAAAGGAGTGGTTCTGCAGGTGGGGACCACAGACCACTTCTCAGTTCCTATGCTTCCTGGCTGATGTTTTGGGCACTTTTAAATGCTGGCGGTGCTTTCACTCTAGTGGTAGCATGAGACGGAGTCTACAACCCACACAAGTGGCTCAGGTAGTGCAGCTCATCCAGGATGGTACATCAATGCGAGCTGTGGCTAGAAGGTTTGCTGTGTCTGTCAGCGTAGTGTCCAGAGCATGGAGGCGCTACCAGGAGACAGGCCAGTACATCAGGAGACGTGGAAGAGGCCATAAGAGGGCAACAACCCAGCAGCAGGACCGCTACTTCCGCCTTTGTGCAAGGAGGAGCACTGCCAGAGCCCTGCAAAATGACCTCCAGCAGGCCACAAATGTGCATGTGTCTGCTCAAACGGTCAGAAACCGACTCCATGAGGGTGGTATGAGGGCCCGACGTCCACAGGTGGGGGTTGTGCTTACTGTGCTCTTCACAGATGAAAGCAGGTTCACACTGAGCACATGTGACAGAGTCTGGAGACGCCGTGGAGAACGTTCTGCTGTCTGCAACATCCTCCAGCATGACCGGTTTGGCGGTGGGTCAGTCATGGTGTGGAGTGGCATTTCTTTGGGGGGCCGCACAGCCCTCCATGTGCTCGCCAGAGGTAGCCTGGCTGCCATTAGGTACCGAGATAAGATCCTCAGACCCCTTGTGAGACCATATGCTGGTGCGGTTGGCCCTGGGTTCCTCCTAATGCAAGACAATGCTAGACCTCATGTGTCTGGAGTGTGTCAGCAGTTCCTGCAAGAGGAAGGCATTGATGCTATGGACTGGCCCGCCCGTTCCCCAAACCTGAATCCAATTGAGCTCATCTGGGACATCATGTCTCGCTCCATCCACCAACGCCACGTTGCACCACAGACTGTCCAGGAGTTGGCGGATGCTTTAGTCCAGGTCTGGGAGGAGATCCCTCAGGAGACCATCCTCCACCTCATCAGGAGCATGCCCAGGCGTTGTAGGGAGGTCATACAGGCACGTGGAGGCCACACACACTACTGAGCCTCATTTTGACTTGTTTTAAGGACATTACATCAAAGTTGGATCAGCCTGTAGTGTGGTTTTCCACTTTAAATTTGAGTGTGACCCTAAATCGAGACCTCCATGGGTTGATAAATTTGATTTCCATTGATAATTTGTGTAATTTTGTTGTCAGCACATTCAACTATGTAAAGAAAAAACTATTTGATAAGAATATTTCATTCATTCAGATCTAGGATGTGTTATTTTAGTGTTCCCTTTTATTTTTTTGAGCAGTGTATATTGGCAGTAGTCTGAACAGGCTGGCATTGCACTGAACTTCCCTTTCCACAAAAATCCACTGGCTCGTTGCTATCCCTACCCGCCCTGAAATTTCAAACCTTATTGCATTATGCAGCAGAGCTATGTTCATTCTGCTGCAGTCTTGACCGGTGTCCAGATAAGGATATCATGAGCCGTTACACAGCACACTGTAATAGGAGGCTGAGATCCTTCATCATACAATTACCATGAATCGGTGATATGCCAAATCCGCTATTGTTTCTTCTTTAAAGAAAATTGCCTTTCTTCCACACCGTGTGGGGTGTGAAAGCAGGATGTGCAGAGATGTTAAAAATGCAAAGCATTGAGACTTGTTAAGCAAACCTTATTGGTATCAACTTCCAGGGCATGTTCCATATTGTCTGAGAGCCTTACACAATAGTAGGCTGATACAGAACAAGTTAAAAGGTAATTGCCTGTCCTCCGCCTTTTACTAATTTTGAATTAAAAGGAATGCAGTCCAGCGTCTGACAGTCTACAAACTTTGAAGGTTAAATCTGATACCGAATTATTGGAGGACCAAAAAAAGCCGGTTCCGATTTAATCGGCTGTTTTTTATAAATATAACTTTATTTTTTCCCCTTTTCATGACAATTACAACAATACTGAATGAACACTTATTTTAATACATTAATCAAATCAACTCAACTAAAATAAAAATTAAATCATGTTCAATTTGGTTTAAATAAGGCAAAAACAATGTGCCATGTAAAAAAGCTAACATTTAAGTTCCTTGCTCAGAACATGAGAACATAAGAAAGCTGATGGTTCCTTTTTAACATGAGTCTTCAATATTCCCAGTTAAGTTTTAGGTTGTAGTTATTATAGGACTATTTCTCTATACCATTTTGTATTTCATATACCTTTGACTACTGGATATTCTTATAGGCACTATAGTATTGCCAGCCTAATCTCGGGAGTTGATAGGCTTGAAGTCATAATCAGAGCTGGCTTCAAGCATTGCGAATAGATGCTGGGAAACGCAGGAAAGTGCTGTTTGAATGAATGCTTACGAGCCTGCTGCTACCTACCACCGCTCAGTTAGACTGCTCTATCAAATCATCGACTTAATTATAATATAATAAACACACACGAGCCTTAGGTCAAATCCGGAAACTCATTTAGAAAACAAAACATTATTTTTTCAGTGAAATACGGAAACGTTCTGTATTTTATCGACCGGGTGGCATCCAGAAGTCAAAATATTGCTGTTACATTGCACAACCTTCAATGTTATGTCATAATTATGTAAAATTCTGGTAAATTAGTTATGGTCTTTTGTTAGGAAGAAATGGTCTTCAGACAGTTCAACGAGCCAGGCAGCCCAAACTGCTGCATATACCCTGACTCTGCTTACACTGAACACAAGAGAAGTGACACAATTTCCCTAGTTAATATTGCCTGCTAACATGAGTCTTTTACAAATATGCAGGTTTAAAAATATATACTTGTGTATTGATTTTAAGAAAGGCATTTATGGTTAGGTACATTGGTGCAATGATTGCACTTTTTTTCACGAATGCGCTTTTGTTAAATCATCACCTGTTTGGTGAAGATGGAAGTAGGCTGTGATTTGATGATAAAATTAACAGGCACCACATTGATTATTTGCAACACAGGACAAGCTAGTTAAACTAGTAATATCATCAACCATATTTAGTTAACTAGTGATTATGTTAAGATTGTTTTTTATAAGTTTAATTCTAGCTAGCAATCGATCGACATCTAATTGTCACTTAGTCAAAGCAGCTCTGTCAGAGGCTCCATTTTGAGCACGCGACGTGAGAGATTTGTAAGTAATGCAACATTTTATTATAATTACAGAATTAAGTTGGCTAAATGAGTATGCTAGGGTGATTCTCACAATCTTAGTTTCAAAGATTTCAAACATGAAATCTTTAAAGACATGCATCAACAAATTTCCTTTTTAGGCATTAATATCAAGGTCTGAAGTGTTTGAGCATTCATTTTTAAAACATTTACTGACAATTTAACACCTTTTTGAACATATTTTCCAAAACAAGTCCTTAATCTCATTACATGAACGGTCTGAAAACGTCAAGACCATTAGGAAAGCTAATACGTTTTCACATAAAAAAAATGTTTTTTTATAAAAATAAAAAGATTTGTTACTTGAAACTCTGAAATAATATATATTTCTAAATTAAGATGTTTATTTGATTTTGACTGACTTCTCTCATTACCGCAACAACTTCCGCAATCTTCAACCTAATATTTTTGATATTTCATTGACACCAGACATATTTTCAAAATGTGGCAAGCCTGAAAGAACGTGACGTATAGATTCTGCATATGCATTTAAAAGCAAACTTTTCCATTCATTAAATTAACATTAAATGGACACAGGTTCTGAAATTAGGTTGATTTTGGTAATGATACTAAGACTGAGGTATAGTTAAAAACATGACATTTTAATGTAGAAAATGAGATCATATTGGCACAACCATGGATTTAAGTTCAATCAATTTCATTTTGCAGTGCTTCAAAAGTACATAACAAACAGGCTAAAAACAAAACACATACAAAAAACATTAGAACACATATCACTACACACACTGGCCTGTACAGTGTCCCTTGGGATGATGTTTCTATGACCCCAAGCTCTGGTGCAGCTTCTTTATCTTTAAGCCAAAGTTTTCATGCGTTTTGCAAGCACATGTTTCTGTCTGACTCTTTGCTGGCCAATCCAAAGTGGCTTAAGTTTAAAGATGTTTATGTTTTATTGCACCATCATTTAACCAGGTAGGCCAGTTGAGAACAAGTTGTCATTTACAACTGCAACCTGGCCAAGATAAAGCAAAGCAATGCGACAAAAACAAGAGTACACAAACAAACGTACAGTCAATAACACAATAGAAAAATCTATGTACAGTGTGTGCAAATGTAGAAGATTAGGGAGGTAAGGCAATAAATGGGCCATAGAGGTGAAATAATTACAATTTAGCATTAACACTGGAGTGATAGATGTGCAGATGATGATGTGAAAGTAGAGCCTTGGAAAGGTTGTGCCTTGGATTCTCAGACTTCTATGAAGATTTGCCAATGTGTCTGTCAGGGCTCTCTTACGGAATGTCTGGCTCTTTTCCGAATTTCTCCGGATTCCCATTTATTACAGTGGAGACTTCATCTTGATGAAGGAAGCGGCTAATGAGTTTGCGCATTAGTCTTCTCTGGCTGTTATTGAATAATGTTCTCTGATGACCTCTCTTTGTAGTTTTCTTCTGGACCTATCTGCCTTCCATGTTGTCAATTACCTGCTTCCTCTTGGCCATCATCTCAAGTCTTTTCTTTAGGTTGACAATCTCTTTGGTCCTCTCCAGCAGCTTTTCTGTGTAGAGCAACTTTGACCTCAATTTGGATTGTTTTCTTTCTTCGGTTCTTCTTTCTGGGTGACTTTCTTGGTGCTTGTCTCTTCTTTTAGGAGTTGAGTTGATGGCAGGGACATTTACCTGCTGAGGTGAGAATGGCAGTTCTCTTGAGGAGGCTGTCTTTGAATAACTTCATTTTACCTCTTGAACATGTTGAAGTGTATTGTCTTCCTCGCTTGATGGTATTATGTCCAATACAGCTTTTAGATGTTTATTTTTTCTGTAATACCTCTTGAGTTTTCCCGCCACTTGTGCTTCGTTTATGTTGCTGCTTTGTCAGATCTGGAGTTTTCTTGATTTTACAATTTTGCTTTTGTTTTTGATATCTAGAAATGGAAAGGAAGCATGAAATGAGCATGTCTCAAAACATGGGGGAAATCGTACTGTTATGGACACGTCATCTTATAGTAAAGACTGAATGGCTTACTGACGTGTGTGTACATCCTATAGTAGTGACTGAATGGCTTACAGACTGTGTGGACATCCTATAGTATCTAAATGGCTTACTAATTCTGTGTGTGGTGGATGTGTGCGTGTGCAAGTGTAGACTTCTAAACACTGTAGGGTATTGACTTCTTATAGACACTGAGGGCATAGGCTTCCTATAGACCTATATGCTAATTACTTTTGCTGTAACTTCTCCAACCCCTAACCTCTTGTCTTCTTTCTGTACTCTTCCAGCAGTTCTGGGTTGGTGTAAGCGCTTTATTTTTGTCACTTGCTGATTGTCTGCAATTAAACAGGACATAAAGAAAAATATCAACAGTTAGTAAATAATATTTAAATTAATAGTTCATTATTTTTATATATATATATATATATATATATATATATATATATATATATATATATATATATATATATATATATATATATATATATATTAAATAGTCTGTATGATTCAATTCTCATTACTGAAACAGAAGTTCTCTCTACCACAACTAGCCTAAAATTGCAGTGGTAAGTGAGAATGGTGTTGCAGAGGATGAGGAACCGTAGCATGTTTTGCTAACAATGGAGAAGACATGATGACTAAGCATATTTTTATCACTCAATGTACATAATTAGACATTAATGAATTATATTTTCATATATTTAAAAACGTAACGTTTTCCTAAATTTTGGAAACTACCTGTATCGGTAATGATAATCAATACTGTCGTGTACGCAGTCTGACTAGATTGTTTAACTTTTAACTGGAGAAATATAAAGATCTGCTTACCATCTTGAAGGTACTGGCAGATTTGTTGCTTCATTCAAAATCAAACTTTATTTAAAATTCTCTGTGTAAACAGTCCAAATGTTGCGTAGGATGAGAACATCAGTCATGGACACCATTTTTTCATTATTATACATGAATATTCGGTTAATAATTTATCATTTGAAAACATCTATTATAGCATCCATTTATTTTTTTTAGGATATTTTAATTTTACTCTGTTTTAAATTACAACATAACAACATACATTCAGACAGAGCTGGACGCGTTGTGGTAATTAGAATTGCAGCAGAAAAGTCAGATCTGTAACATGCTGCTGTTTTCCAATAAATATGCCAACATGAGGGAAACCTTATGGTTTTATTCTTGTGTGCGAACAGATTTGAATGACATGAAAATATCTGGATAGCCAGTACACCGGTGTGCTCTGAAATTGTTTGATTGCTGATATTTATAGGAAAATATTTTTATTTAATACATTACAAGCATCGTTACATGTACTGTAGTGAAAATACACCCGCTAAATCACTTAATATCTTACAGTTTATTTTATAAAACAGCATTTTCTTTTACCCTCCAAGATTGTGCAATCCTCTCCCCAAGCTTCCTCTGCCTTTGCAGTTTCCTACATTTACCAGAAATCCTCGCAACATTCAGCTCTCTCTCCCCTGGTTGCCACAGTCAGAATTGGCTATATCGTAAACATTCATAAAACAATTTGCTTTTGGGCTTAATTTAAGGTTAGCAATGTCGTTAACACGGGTGTGTTCATTATACAGTGGTCCCTGCAGCATACTCTCAAACTTGTGTGATTAGAACGCTTATTTAGAACATTGTTTCGAAACGTAATGTCCTAAATGTGACCAGTTTATTTTTGGATGCATGCAATGTTCAGACATCCTCAGAAGCATAACACAATCATCCAAACCGGAAAATGTATGCTACATTATTCTTAGCGTTATCTGAGGAAAGATTGACTTAACACAAGCGGTCAAATTTGGGTTGACAAACCATAATATGAATTGGCTAATAGCAATTACTATTTACAATTAATCACATCACGGGTGAGCTCAACATTGATCAAAATCATTTTAAAAATCTAAAATGTCACTTTTTTTTTCTTCCCCGTGTCAACTTAAGATAAGACATGAGTTTCGTCTGTTTGCAGTATCCATGTTGAAGACATCTACAATCATTCCCTTCCCTTCATTCAAAGATGAGTGAACCGTCCCTTCACATGAATTTGTTATAACATCTTTGGTCTGAGATGTTTACGTGACACCCAGAATGCATGGTATAATGTCAACAAACATGGTGCCACACGTAGCTGGCGAACAGCTTCGGGTTAGTACAACTGTCAAAGTATTTTACACACATCCATTACAATCTATGCAAGAATTGGAACGCATCATTTTTCACCAGTACTTAAAACAAAATATATTATGCTCCATACATGCATACATTTGGTTATGCTACAGTAGAAACAACACGATATACAGAAAAATAAGGCATGCACTTTGATAGGAACAGACATGTCCAAAGTTATTATTCCTCTTAGGAAAACAAAGTCAATGCGAGCGCCAGCCATAAAATGCCTTCTGGAACATATGAACTTTCATGTGCCTTTTTAAACTATGTCATCTCTAAATACAAATAAAATTGTTAAATTACGAGCCTAGTTGGTTTAGCCACAGAAAGACGGCAACCTTCCCACTAGCCATGATTAGCTGAGATAACAAGTGGGCTGGACATGCTGAGAGATGAGTGTGGATTGGTCTGCAGTGTTGCATCTTGTCTATATAATGAGCTGCTCGTGATGCAGTTTTCGAAAGATATAACTTTAACCACGGAGAACTGCAAATATTTTGCTGCTGCTCTCAATAACATTGCTGCCCTGAATTTATCAGATGCTATCGACAAAGGTCAGTGGGGAAAATTTTCTGGATGACGATCGTGCCATGCAATGCTGACTCTGAAAATAACACGTTTTGAAATCGGTGGAACACAACCGGCCAAACAAGCTGTGTAAACTAAACAGAAACACAGGGGTTGTAGTCTGCCATGAAGCTTTCATCCATGTATACAGGTAAGAATCTAGCTACAGATTCAGACATTATATGTTTCTAATTTTGTTAACATTTTCATTGCAGGCTAAAGCTTGCTGTTAGCTAGCCAGCTGGAGTTTGATGGCTGGCTTGCTAACCAAATAACGTTAGTTTCATTTAACTTTAGCTTGCTATGACAATTGGTTTGTATTGCTAGTAACGTTACTCATTGGATTGGGATTATATTTCATATTTTAGCTAGTTAATGTGACTAAACAAAAGACCCCAAGTTAAAGCTTGCTGTTAACCTCAGCTGACGTTAGCTAGCTAAGTGGCTAGCTAACATTAACGTGTGTGTGTAACGTTAGTGTAGTTCTCAGAATGCCATTCTGCATTGCTAGTTATAGCCTAATGTTAGCTAGCTAACATTGAACCTATTGGGTTAACTTTAGCTAGCTATGACAATCGGTTTGTATTGCTTGCTGTTAGCTAGCAAGCTGATGTTAGATGGCTGGCTAGCTACAGTAGCTAACATTCCCTGTATGAACTGTGTAGTGAAATCTCAGAATGCCATTTCGCATCTATATAATAAGGCTAAAATATTTATCTGGAATTTGTCTTTCAGCATCAATCAGTAGAATACGCCTGACTCTAATCCACCAGTCATACAGTTACCAAAACTCACCAAGTTTGCCCCCGACTGGTGCTTCGGCCTTATCAAGTGGCGCTTCAGAAAGACCAGAGTGAACACTGTCTGAGATTTCTAGTGTTGTGAAGGACAGCATTGTGACGGGTCAACATCTCACAGCTGGTTGGACTGGAGGATGGTACGGTGCTGGTGGAAAGCTATGGCTGGCATCAACACCTGACTCCGTACTTCAGGCTGCTGCCACAGAGCAAGCAGAGCACAACAGGTAAAAAATTATTTTCATTAAGGTTATTCTTATCAATACTTGGGAGGTGAATTGATCTTGTGCAGGGTTGTGTCTTCTGATTTTTGTTATTCCCTGTTTTACAGCTTCGATGCTCTGGTGCCTGGTGTTGTCACCAAGGAGTTTCCGGGAGGTCGGGGAACATGTTTCAGCTTCTGCGCATCCTTCCTCACATAGATAGTCTGCCTATAAAATCACCATCTGGACTGGACACAGCTAGACAAATGTATATTTTTAACAAGATCAGGGAGTTTTGCGACGAAGAAGCCATGGACATCACATGCCCTGCACCAAAGTCAAGGGCAAGACCGAAACAGGCTCTCCAAAATATACATTCTCTTGTTCATGCATGGTTTGGACGGACTAGTCATCAGCACTATCTGCAGTGCCTCTATTCACATGACTCTCTCCTAACACACACGCCATACGTTGCTGCTAATATTAAATGTTTTTATCCTGCTGCTCACCCACTTTACCCCTGATTGTATACATATCAATCACTGATAGATAGTGTTAATATAAATGTCTATTTCTGATATTGCTACTATGCAAGTAACCATTTGGCTGCACAGTTTACACCGTCTGTAGAGACCACCCACTTAGCAAAATATTGGTATGTGTGGTCGTAACATACCACAACAATATTGTGTGACCGTATCAAGTGTAATTTCAGAAATATTTTATGTACTGTACATGAGTAACTCACTCAGGTTGCATGGCCTTAACTTATGTATGGAATACTGTGAAACAGTTAAAAAGTATGTAAATATACTGGTGTGAAAGAATTTGGGCAGTGGTGTGAAGTATTTTTATTAAAGTACTTTTTTGTGGTACCTGTACACTATACTTTTTTTCTATACTTTTGGGGGCTACTTTTACTTCACTACATTCATAAAGATAATTATTTTTACTCAATACATTTTCCTTGACACCCAAACTACTTGTTACATTTTGATAGAAATTGTCCAATTCACACTTATCAAGAGAACATCCCTACTGCCTCTGATCTGGCCCACTCACTAAACACAAATGCTTTGTTTGTAAATTGTCTTGAGTGTTGACGAGAGCCAGGGGCACACTCCAATAAATTGAATTGTGCCGTCTGGTTTAATATAAGGAATTTGAAGTGATTTATGATTTTACTCTGACAGTTTAGTTGTTTTTTTTTTACCACTGAATGTGGCTGGGGTTTATAGCATTTATTTCACATAACCCATCAATTTATACAATTGTGTCTGGGTAAGTATCTATAATATTTATCTGAACACTGTTTACCTGGATGTGTTCCTTATTGTAGGCTACTATTACCTTTTTAGTCTTAGTCTTTACTACACTACTCACTGTTTTAACACATGACCTCATGTGAATCCTTAAAGAGATGGGTGGGGCTGGTTTAAGAGGGTGTGAACAATGCTGAATGGGTGTAGACAAGCGAGAACTCCCAGTTGGTCCTTTTCTCAAAAGTGAGTTTACAAGTTGATCAACTTTCAAAGCAGAATTACTTGCCCATTGTTCCTAATTGCAGTGTATGATATACCATTTTGTAGCTCTGAGTCTCTACTTTTATTCCATTTCAAATGGTGCTACATAAGACCGATTTGAACTGGTCAGTCACATTTTGGAACAGTGAGTGCATTGAAAAGGTAAAGATATTGTAGAACTAGGTGGGGTTCAGCTGAAACTCATACTTTGTGGCTGTGGTAACTAGTGACTACCCTCACCCCTTCTATCTTAATAAGGGCTTGTATGTATATTTGATGAAGGTTGGGTTGTCGAGTTTGTATTCATCCTCCTGCTTGCTGGCGGACATAAGTCCCCTCGTGGGAGAGAGAAATCCAAAAGGATAAGTAATAACACTTCCAACTGTAAAACATTTATTCACCAAATTATGTTAATGTTTAAATTATTTCATATTTCCAATGTTGAGTCACTGGTGTTTATCAGCCTGTTGTCAAGCTAGCTAGCACAAGATCCGCGTTGGGGACGATGAAATAACGGAAGCCCATTTTTAATGACTGAAGCGAAGTGGGCGATGGAACTGTTGGACGATGTGAGCGGCGAAAATGGGAGATGGACATAAACAGGGCGGGGCCATAGTTGGGGGAAAGCTGAAATTTATGCAAATACTCTGACATCCTTTTGCTATTGACCAATCGAAGCTCAATATAATTGCCAGATCCTACTGGATTGGCTTATACCTAGCCTGCTTGCTAGCACCAACATTAGGGCGAAGCAAGTGTCGCCTTCTGAATTTACGCGTTAAAAAGAATCTCGGACGTATCAGACGTGAAAGCTATGATGAACAACTAAACTAACTAATCAAACAAATTTAATCCAATTTATTTATATAGCCCTTCTTACATCAGCTGATGTCACAAAGTGCTGTACAGAAACCCAGCCAAAAACCCCAAACAGCAAGCAATGTAGAAGCAATGCAGGTGTAGAAGCACGTAGCTAGGAAGAAACCTAGAGAGGAACCAGGCTATGAGGGGTGGCCAGTCCTCTTCTGGCTGTGCCGGGTGGAGATTATAACAGAATATGGCCAAGATGTTCAAATGTTCATAAATGACCAGCAGGGTCAAATAATAATACTCACAGTGGCTGTCGAGGGTGCAACAGATCAGCACCTCAGGAGTAAATGTCAGTTGGCTTTTCATAGCCGATCATTCAGAGTATCTCCACCGCTCCTGCTGTCTCTAGTGATTTGAAAACAGCAGGTCTGGGACAGGTAGCATGTCCGGTCAGGGTTCCATAGACGCAGGCAGAACAGTTTAAACTGGAGCAGCAGCACGGCCAGGTGGACTGGGGACAGCAAGGAGTCATCAGGCCAGGTAGGTCTGAGGCATTGTCCTAGGGCTCAGTTCCTCCGAGAGAGAAAGAAAGAGAGAAAAAGAGTGAGCATACTTAATAAATTTATAGTACGAATTTTGATGATCCTTGGTTGGGATCTGAGCAGATTATTTGTTGCGATCGCAAACGTAATAAAATGGTGGTCCGATAGTCCAGGATTATGAGGGAAAACATTAAGATCCACAACATTTATTCCAGTTAACAAAAGTATGACTGTGGCAGTGAGTAGGTCCGGAAACATGTTGGACAAAACCCACTCGTCGAGTCGATGATGGCTCCGAAAGCCTTGGAGGGTGTCTGTGGACTTTTCCATGTGAATATTAAAGTCACCAAAAATCGGAATATTATCTGCTATGACTACAAGGTCCGATAGGAATTCAGGGAACTCAGTGAGAAACGCTGTGTATGGCCCAGGAGGCGTGTAAACAGTAGCTATAAAAAGTGATTGAGTAGGCTGCATAGATTTCATGACTAGAAGCTCAAAAGACGAACATTTCAGGGTTTTTTTGTAAATTGAAATTTGCTATCGTAAATGTTAGCAACACCTCTGCCTTTGCGGGATGTGTGGGGGATATGGTCACTACTGTAACCAGAAGGTGAGGCCTCACACAGTATATTCATCAGGCTTAAGCCATGTTTCAGTCAGGCCAATCACATCAAGATTATGATCAGCCATTAGTTCATTGACTATAACTGCCTTGGAAGTGAGGGATCTAACATTAAGTAGCCCTATTTCGAGATGTGAGGTATCACAATCTCTTTCAATCATGGCAGGAATGGAGAAGGTCTTTATTCCAGTAAAGATTGCTAAGGCGAACACCGCCGTGTTTAGTTTTGCCCAACCTAGGTCGAGGCACAGACAGTCTCAATGGGGATAGCTGAGCTGACTACGCTGACTGTGCTAGTGGCAGACTCCACTAAGCTGGCAGGCTGGCTAACAGCCTGCTGCCTGGCCTGCACCCTATATCATTGTAGAGCTAGGGGAGTTAGAGCCCTGTCTATGTTCGTAGATAAGATGAAAACACCCCTCCAGCTATGATGGAGTCCTTCACTTCTCAACAGGCCAGGCTTGGTCCTGTTTGTGGGTGAGTCCCAGAAACAGGGCCAATTATCTACAAATTCCATCTTTTGGGAGGGGCAGAAAACAGTTCTCAACCAGCGATTGAGTTGTGAAACTGCTGTAGAGCTTATCACTCCCCCTAACTGGGAGGGGGCCAGAGACAATTACTCGATGCTGACACATCTTTCTAGCTGATTTACATGCTGAAGCTATGTGGTGACCTGACGGTTTCATCCTAACATCGTTGGTGCCGACTTGGATAACAATAACCCTATTAGAGGTCGACCGATTATGGTTTTTCAACGCCGATACCGATTATTGGAGGACCAAAGGGGCCGATATCGATTAATCGGTCGATAAAAAATAAAAAATAAAAATTACAACAATACTGAATTAACACTTATTTTAACTTAATATAATACATCAATCAATCTATTTAGCCTCAAGTAGATAATGAAACATGTTCAATTTGGTTAAAATAATGCAAAAACAAAGTGTTGGAGAAGAACGTAAAAGTGCAATATGTGCTATGTAAGAAAGCTAACGTTTCAGTTCCTTGCTCAGAACATGAGAACATATGAAAGCTGGTGGTTCCTTTTAACATGAGTCTTCAATATTCCCAGGTAAGAAGTTTTAGGTTGTAGTTATTTTAGGACTATTTCCCTCTATACCATTTGTATTTCATTAACCTTTGACTATTGGATGTTCTTATAGGCACTTTAGTATTGCCAGTGTAACAGTATAGCTTCCGTCCCTCTCCTCGCTCCTCCATGGGCTCGAACCAGCAACACAACGACAACAGCCACCACATCGAAGCAGCGTTACCCATGCAGAGCAAGGGAAACAACCACCCGCTCAGAGCTAGTGAAGTTTGAAACGCTATTAGCGCGCACTAACTAGCCAGCCATTTCACTTCGGCCACACCAGCCTCATCTCAGGAGTTGATAGGTTTGAAGTCATAAACAGCGCAATGCTTGACGTACAACGAAGAGCTGCTGGCAAAACGCATGGAAGTGCTGTTTGAATGAATGTTTACGCGCCTGCGTCTGCCTAGCACCGCTCAGTCAGATACTTAGATACTTGTATGCTTGTATGCTCAGTCAGATTATATGCAACACAGGACATGCTAGATAATATCTAGTTATATCGTCAACCATGTGTAGTTAACTAGTGATTATGATTGATGGTTTTTTATAAGATAAGTTTAATGCTAGCTAGCAACTTACCTTGGCTTACTGCATTTGCGTAACAGGCAGTCTCCTTGTGGAGTGCAACGAGAGAGAGGCAGGTCGTTATTGTGTTGGACTAGTTAACTATAAGGTTGCAAGATTGGTTCCCCTAGCTGACAAGGTGAAAATCTGTCTTTCTGCCCCTGAACGAGGCAGTTAACCCACCGTTCCTAGGCCGTCATTGAAAATAAGAATGTGTTCTTAACTGACTTGCCTAGTTAAATCAAGATTAAATAAAGGTGTAAAAAAAAAAAAGGCAAATCGTCGCCCAAAAATACAATTTTCCGATTGTTATGTCCTGACGAACCACGTCCAGATAAAGCGTCCGGGGTGGAAAAAAATGGAATGAAAAAAGTCGAGCAAGGAGAAAAAAATCAAATATAAACGGTAATTAAAAAATAGAAACCGTGAAGTTGGCAGGTAGCAAAGTAAGGTGAGCAACAAACCGCACAGCAGCACGTAAACAAGTCTACAAGTTGTGACCAGAAATTAACACTAATCGTAGATTCAGTATGTTGTTAATGTTAATTGTGAAGACCCAGACGTTATTTAATTTTTTTTATCATGAATTGTCTAATTTGCTAGCCAGCTAAAGACATGTGGCAAATTAGTTTTCCCATTTGTTTTCAGGGACTAAAGAGGGCACCTGATTGGCATTTCACGCAATTGACTTAGCAGGAGGAAACAGTTATGCTTGACTCGTTTGGAGGTAAGACATTTCAACATCTGATGGAAAAATGTAAATGCAGCCAGTTGTGTTCTGTTCAATCTATGCTTGCTTGCCAGCCAAGTTATTTGTGCATTCTGTTGAGTCTGTTTACCTAACGTTTGCTGACTTTCTCTTACGATATTGTGTTGTACCGTTGGGTTTGTCTTAACTTATCCTCTAATTTTAACTAGTAATTTTACTACTCTTAATGTAAACAACTTGATCAAGTCTATAAATATGCAAAACTTAACAAAACAATTGCACATTAAGAGGTTGTACCAGCACTGAAATTTGAGCAGTGAGGTTAATATCTCCCCTCTTATCTGTGCTTGTTCCAGGTTGAAGGATATCCCACCCTGACACCTTGGCAGATGTAAAGAACTTGAGAACCCCCCAGCCACCAGGACAATCACCATATCCCAGGATTTGTTTCAGGGGTGTGCAACATCACAATGTTAGATACTTACTGTACTGCTGGAGCTAGAAGCATAAGCATTTCGCTGCACCAGCTATAACATCTGCTAATCTGTGACGTGACCAATAAACTTTTATTTGATTGTCATGCAGATGGTTCAGGTCATTGTAATTTATGACGCTCATTCTAAAATACAGATGTGACTTTTGGGGGATTGCACTGTGTGCAAGTCTTACATTTAGACCACAATTAGTTGATTGAGGTGTTGGTAAAGGGCTGGAACAAAAACCTGTAAACTCCTATGTATAAAAACATTTTAAAAACCTGTGGAATTTTCTAAGCTATTTAAAGGCACAGTCAACTTAGTGCATGTAAACGTCTGACCCACTGGAATTGTGATACAGTGAATTGTAAGTGAAATAATCTGTCTGTTAACAATTGTTGGAAAAATTACTTGTGTCATGCACGAAGTAGATGTCCTAACCGACTTGCCAAAACTATAGTTTGTTAACAAGAAATTTGTGGTTGTTGAAAAACGAGTTAATGACTCCAACCTAAACTTCCAACTTCAACTGTATGTACCCCACACATACAATTATCTGTAGGGTTCCTCAGTCGAGCAGTGAGTATCAAACACAAAGACCAGGGAGGTCTTCCAATGCCTCACAAAGGGCAGCTAAAAATTAATGCAGACGTTGAATATCCCTTTTGAGCATGAAGTTATGAATTACACTTTGGATGGTGGATCAATACACCCAGTCACTACAAAGATGCAGGTGTCCTTCCTAACTCAGTTACCGAAGAGGAAGGAAACCAAGAGGAAGGAAAGAGTTAGAGTAAAATTGGCTGTGATATGAAAAAATGGAGGATGGATTAACAACATTGTAATTTCTAAACTATACTAACCGAAATGACAGTGTGAAAAGGAAGCCTGTACAGAATAAAAAATATTCCAAAACATGCATCTAGTTTGAAATAGGGCACTAAAGTAAAAATGCAAAACATGTGGCAAAGAAATTCATTTTATGTTCTGAATACAAAACCTTATGTTTGGGTAAAATCACTGAGTACAACTTTTCATATTTCCAAGCATGGTGGTGGCTTCATCATGTTATGGGTATGCTTGTCATCTGCAGGGTTTTTTATTTTTTTACATTTAAATAAACCGAGGTAAGCAGGCAAATGATGCATGAAGATGTCGGTTGATCTGCTCTACGACGCACACAAGCTTCAGGGGATTCATCTGAAGGTAACCCAGGACCTGGCTGTAAAAATTGCAAAAAGTGCATATGGGATAAAATTAGCCAAAAATAATGGGACCAAACCTGAGTTTTATTATATCTCTCGGATATAGGACAGACACTTCAAAATCTTGTTCCTTATTATTTATTTATTTTACTGTGTTTTGTTATTTATGAATTATTCAATGCGTTTCTATGGGCTCTAGCAGTAAATCAAATCAAAGTGTATTTGTCACGTGCGCCGAATACAACAGGTGTAGACCTTACAGTGAAATGCTTACTTACAGGCTCTAACCAATGGTGTGTGGGTAAGTAAAGAAGTAAAACAACAGTAGAAAGACATTTAAAAAAAGAGTAGCAAGGCTATATACAGACACCTGTTAGTCAGGCTTATTGAGGTAGAATGTACATGTAGGTATTGTTAAAGTGACTGTGCATATATGATGAACACAGAGTAGCAGAAGCGTAAAAAGGGGTTGGCGGGTGATGGGACACAATGTAGATAGCCCGGTTAGCCAATGTGCGTGAGCACTGGTTGGTCGGGCCAATTGAGGTAGTATGTACATGAATGTATAGTTAAAGTGACTATGCATATAAGATAAACAGAGAGTAGTAGCAGAGTAAAAGAGGGGTTGGGGTGGGACACACAATACAAATAGTCCGGGTAAGCATTGGTTACCTGTTCAGGAGTCTTATGGCTTGGGTTAAAAACTGTCGAGAAGCCTTTTTGTCCTAGATTTGGCACTCCGGTACCGCTTGCCATGCGGTAGTAGAGAGAAGAGTCTATGGCTGGGGTCTTTGACAATTTTTAGGGCCTTCCTCTGACACCGCCTGATGTAGAGGTCCTGGATGGCAGGCAGCTTTGCCCCAGTGATGTACTGGGCAGTACGCACTACCCTCTGAAGTGCCTTGCGCTCGCAGGCCGAGCAATTGCCGTACCAGGCAGTGATGCTCTCGATGTTGCAGCTGTAGAACCTTTTGTGGATCTCAGGACCCATGACAAATCTTTTTAGTTTCCTGAGGGGGAATAGGCTTTGTCGTGCCCTCTTCACGACTGTCTTGGTGTGTTTGGACCAATCTAGTTTGTTGTTGATGTGGACACCAAAGAATTTGAAGCTATCAACCTGCTCCACTACAGCCCCGTCGATTAGAATGGGGTCGTGCTCGGTGCTCCTTTTCCTGTAGTCCACAATCATCTCCTTAGTCTTGGTTACGTTGAGGGATAGGTTGGTATTCTGGCACCACCCGGCCAGGTCTCTGACCTCCTCCCTATAGGCTGTCTCGTCGTTGTCGGTGATCAGGCCTACCACTGTTGTGTCATCAGCAAACTTAATGATAGTGTTGGAGTCATGCCTGGCCATGCAGTCGTGGGTGAACAGGGAGTACAGGAGGGGACTGAGTACGCACACCTGGGGAGCTCCAGTGTTGAGGATCAGCGTGGCAGATGTGTTGCTACCTACCCTCACAACCTGGGGGCGGCCTGTCAGAAAGTCTAGGATCCAGTTGCAGAAGGAGGTGTTTAGTCCCAGGATCCTTAGCTTAGTGATGAGCTTTGAGGGTACTATGGTGTTGAACGCTGAGCTATAGTCAATGAACAGCATCCTCACATAGGTGTTCCTTTTGTCCAGGTGGGAAAGGTCAGTGTGGAGTGCAATAGAGTTTGCATCATCTGTGGATCTGTATGGGCGGTATACAAATTGGAGTGGGTCTAGGGTTTTAGGGATAATGGTGTTTATGTGAGCCATTACCAGCATTTCAAAGCACTTCATGGCTACGGAGGTGAGTGCTATGGGTCTGTAGTCATTTAGGCAGGTTGCCTTTGTGTTCTTGGGCATAGGGACTATGGTGGTCTGCTTGAAGCATGTTACAGACTCAATCAGGGACATGTTGAAAATGTCAGTGAAGAAACCTGCCAGTTGGTCAGCACATGCCCGGAGCACACGTCCTGGTAATCTGTCATGCCCTGCAGCCTTGTGTATGTTGACCTGTTTAAAGGTCTTACTCACATCGGCTACAGAGAGCGTGATCACACAGTCGTCCTGAACAGCTGATGCTCTCATGCATGCCTCAGCGTTGCTTGCCTCGAAGCAAGCATAGAAATGATTTAGCTCGTCTGGTAGGCTCGTGTCACTGGGCAGCTCGCAGCTGTGCTTCCCTTTGTAGTCTGTAAAAGTTTGCAAGCCCTGCCACATCCGACGAGCGTCAGAGCCGGTGAAGTATGATTCAATCTTAGCCCTATATTGACGCTTTGCCTGTTTGATGGTTCGTCGCAGGGCATAGCGGGATTTCTTGTAAGCTTCCGGGTTAGAGTCCCGCACCTTGAAAGCGGCAGCTCTACCCTTTAGCTTAGTGTGAATGTTGCCTGTTATCCATGGCTTCTGGTTGGGATATGTACGTACAGTCACTGTGGGGACAATGTTCTCAATGCACTTATTGATAAAGCCAGTGACTGATGTGGTGTATTCCTCAATGTCATCGGAAGAATCCCGGAACATGCTCTAGTCTGTGATAGCAAAGCAGTCCTGTAGTTTAGCATCTGCTTCATCTGACCATTTTTTTTTATAGGCCGAGTCACTGATGCATCCTGCTTTCATTTTTGCTTGTAAGCGGGAATCAGGAGGATAGAGTTGTGGTCGGATTTACCAACTGGAGGGCGAGGGAGAGCTTTGTACACGTCTCTGTGTGTGGAGTACAGATGATCTATAATTTTTTCCCTCTGGTTGCACATTTAACATGTTGATAGAGATTTGGTAGAACTGATTTAAGTTTCCCTGCATTAAAGTCTCCGGCCACTAGGAGTGCCGCCTCTGGGTGAGTGGTTTCCTGTTTGCTTATTTCCTTATACAGCTGACTGAGTGCGGTCTTAGTGCCAGCATCTGTCTGTGGTGGTAAATTAACAGCCACGAAAAGTATAGTGGAAAACTCTCTAGGCAAGTAGTGTGGCCTGCAGTTTATCACAATATACTCAACTTCTGGCGAGCAAAATCTAGAGACTTCCTTAGATTTCGTGCACCAGCTGTTGTTTACAAATATGCACAGACCGCCCCCCCCCCCGTCTTACCGGAGTGTGCTGTTCTATCCTGCCGGTGCAGAGTGTATCCTTCTAGCTGAATATCCATGTCGTCATTCAGCCACGATTCCATGAAGCATAGGATATTACAGTTTTTTTAAGGCTATATTCAATGTTAAATGTTTTTTTTGATACCTACATAGGTCCTAAAAAATTGTAAATCAAATGGCTAAATGATACATTTTATGACCAACTTATAACTTATAATTCCATACGTTAGCTTAGTAGATATTGTGATCTAAGGACTTAAACCTACAGGGGGTTTAATTGCACATACAGAACTAACATTAACAATATGCATGCCAGTCATTCCTGCTTTATTTGACCTTTATTTAACTAGGCAAGTCAGTTAAGAGAGATGAACTGCTTCTCCTAGTTTTTATGAGAAATATTACTGTGATGAAAATTCCAGATTGTCTGCATAATCAACACACAGTATTTAGTATACAGAGCCATGATCGCATGGAACTCCCTTCCATCTCCAATTACTCAAGCAAAATTACCATTAAAAATGTATAAAACATCTCATGGCACAATAGGGACTGAAATTATGCACACACTAACAGTCTACACATTCTTTAGTTGTATTGTTTGTATCGTTGTATTTTACATTTGTGTGACCGTTCTTGTCTATCAGTGTATCTGTGGAAGAATAGCTGCTGCTTCGGCAAAATCTAATGGGGATCTGAATAAACCAATAAGTTGAGTTGATGTCTTGAGTCTGTATTCCTCATTGGCGCTGTTTTGTCTGTTTCAGTGTTTTGCCTCTGAGACATGAGACTTTGCTTTCACTGTGTATCCATCCGCCTCTCTGTTCACAGATGTCACATGTTTCCGGCCATAGTGACTAGCAGAGGCTTGCCTGCCTGTAGACCAACGAGATGTGTCAAGCGAGTGAAGGGTTTGGTTCCGCCAGGGTCGCCCAGCTATAGCTGTTACGCCAAACACCCCCTTGGAGGTAAAGACTGTTCCAGATTATCTGAGGGGTCCAACGGCAGAACACAAGGTCCTCCAAGAGGGATGCCATTTGCTGGATCTTCTCCCTCACATAACAAGGATACATCCATACCATGCTTCCTAACAGTCTTATTCATGACCATGGAGAGAAACAGACCCTTTATAGACAGACAACCGATTTGGGTATTATTGCTCAGTATTTCTAATTTTATTATTTGAGGGATCCCCTATTAGATCCTCCCAGCTTTGAACCCAGGCGATGTAGTCTTAAGGGGTGATTGTTTTTTTTAAATGACAATTAATTAACTACAGTAAGCAGGAACACTATCCCTTCCATCATAAAATGTGGTGCTGTTTGTTAGCTCTTTGCTGTAGGCTCTCAGCACACACTGTTAATGAGCCTCAGCAGACACTCAGATCCAACAAGCAGCCCTACACTACATTGCAAGTCAACTCTTTAAAACAATGATATACTGTATATCAAAGAAACACAATATGTATCATCTAACTTTCAGGGGAAGTACATGTTAAAGTATAAGCAGTTGTACTGTATTTACTTTGTATCTATGAATTCAGCCTGGGACTCCTGTCAACACCACAGCACAATTTGCTATTGTTGACCTCTTATCATTGAAGCATTTCTTGAAGGTATGAAACGATACCCATTACTCACTGGTTTAATCAAGATTGTTTCCATGTCATTTCAACCCCCAAATTAAATGTGATTACATTGGAAACATGGAAAACTGATTTGGATTAGCAAAAAGTAATCAACGTAGGGGAATTGTCTTTTTTTCACTTTTAACCTAAATCCAATGGACATGGTGACATTTCTTGTTGATTTCAAGTTGAATTCACATTTGTTGACAACTCAACCAAATTTAAAATCAAAACTAGATGTTGAAATTGCATCTGTACCCACTGGGTACATTGTGGTTGATGTGTGTTTTATTTATACAACCTTGGCACTATACATTTGATAATATGTCAATGAGGGTACTAAGCTTTGATATTGGGATTTTTTTTTCCAGGGGTGAATTTGGTTTATATCTGGAGTTTATTTGTGGAATGATAGCCGCCCAGAAGCTACAACCTTTTTCTTCAGAAGCCCCGTAGGAGGGGGGATTTTTTTTTAATTGATAAAGACTCACTTTTAAACTACAGTTACTTTTCCATGTGGGGGGTGCCTTCAAGGACTGTAATAAGGCCTCCTTGTGAACTGAATTCCTTGTGCCTAATACTGGTAGAAAGGTTTGTCATAAATTCACTCTGTTAAAGTGTTTGAATAAATTACTTTTTAATTCACATTGACTACTGGTTGGTTCCATAAGTACAGGGACGGGGATTAATTGAGTGCCTCAGCCTGCCGTCCTGATTTGTCACACCTCTAATGCAGACATTCCAGAGGGCTTTGAAGTAGACAAAATCATTTTATGATCGTAATTAGAGATAGATTAAGAGCAGTGGGGATTTATTCCGGAATTTCATCCTTTTTCTGATGTGGTTAGTCTGATGAGAACGTTAATAGAAGAGGTAATAGGCACAGCTAAGTCAGCCTAGTAGTAGAAGTAGTTGAAGGAGGTGTCCACTTCACTGGCTGTAGCAACAACAATGCAAGAAATATGTTCTCTTGAAAGCTAAGATTCATTATTTAATGCAAGGTTTTTTGGAAGCACAGTTCGGTCGATATTTTTTATTTTACTTTATGATTCAAAACACTTACTCTTGCAGTATGCTGCATCAAATTACCCATTCTGTATTTTCACTTGTATATAGAATCCCTCCTTCATGAGCACCAATATAAAGACCCTAAAGCTAGCCTAGTGAAGGCAACAGTAACAATAAACCTCGCTCTGCTGAATATGTTGTCTGCCTAAATCAATTATTTAGATTTCTATTTATAACTGTTTGCCTTGCAACCCTCTCTTTCCCGGGATACAAGGGTCTTATCCTGTAACGTTTGCTCTGCTACAGCGAGAAGCTATTAGCATGACCCATTAGGCTGGGAGTGACAGGTGTGGAAGCGGACCACAACAGATATTTCCAGCTCAGTCCTGGCCCCTCAGGGAAAATAAATGCAAACTGTAGATTTCACAGATAATTTTTTTTAGCTGAAAGGAAAGTTTAAAAACAGAAGTATAGTCCCCGGACACTTTTTAAGTAGTGGAAATGGGAATATTCGATCTAGATGTCCACTCATCCTTATACCCATCCAAATAATAACACCAACCCACTCACCAATCTCTCAACCTGACACTCAGAGTGACAGTATGTCCACAAGGTTGTTGCAACTCTGTTTTTAGCTCATTACATACACATTTACCCTCACCTCTAATCTGCCTGTGTGGCTGTCAGCCCAGAAGCTTTAGGAGGAGTTCCAAAGGCAGCCAATGAAGGGCACAGGCAGGCATCGCCAGGCAGCGTAGCAAGTCCTCTGGGCAGGTGGAAGGTGAGTCTTCTGCCAGGAGACGATCCCACCTGCCTCTCAGCCGTCTGGACAGACCACCTGCTGCCCTTCATCATCGCTGATATCCAATATCATCCAAGATCACCCTCCCTCCAACACATACTTTAATGCCCTTAGGGTTTTACAAGAGAAAGCAAATATCACATTCCTTTTTCATTTATTAATTTATGTGTACAAGGATGTGGGCTTGTCCTGCATGTTAGATTGGGATGGCACTGTTCATAAAACTAGTTGATTTTCCATGTAATCAATTCCCACTATATGCTGTTTTCCATCCTGAGATGGTGGCACTCTGCACCAGGACGTCCCTTGTAACCCCCACACAAATTGACTCCTGACTACAGGTGTTACCATATAATAAAGTACTATACCTAACTACTTTCAGGCTGCATACTTCCAAACTGCTACATGAAATGGTCTGTGTATAGCCCTAATAGCATGTTAGCATTCACAGGGAGGTTGCTCACTAATTGAAATGCAGCATCAGAGTTGTTACATGTGTTTTCATAAGCTGCTTCATAATTGAGCAATCCTGGATCTTCACTTATGTATATTTTAGCATATTCACCCCTCTCTTCCCAGTTCAGAAAACCCTCAAGCAACACTTAAGTCTTGCTAAACTTTACAGGATTTCAAAATGCAATGAATGCCTACTGTTTTGAATAAATAAATATTAACAACCTTTCTCACTGTTCAGAGAAGGGAACAGAAAATGCTTTGTTTCAGTGTCCTTTCATGTTTTCTAACAGAATACTTATGCTTTGGCATTGCATTTGCTCAATGACTACATGCTACAGTACATCCCCACCGATAATACAGCCAGACGTATATGGCAGGGTCTACAGGAAATCACAACAAAAATAAAACCAGCCACGTCACGGACACCGATGACACACTTCCAGACAAACTGAACACCCTCTTTGCCCGCTTTGAGGATAATACAGGGCCATTGTCGCAGACCTCTAACAAGGACTGCACCCCCCCCCCCCCCCTTCTCCGTGGCCGATGTGAGTAAAACATTTAAACGTGTTAACACTCGCAAGATTGCTGGCCCAGACGGCATCCCTAGCCAAGTCCTCAGAGCATGCGCAGACCAGCTGGCTATCAAGGACTGTGGGCTCTCCTTCTCCGTGGCCAACGCGAGTAAGACATTTAAACGTGTTAACCCTCACAAGATTGCCGGCCCAGACGGCATCCCTTACCGCGTCCTGGTGGCTGGTATGTTTACGGACATATTCAATCTCTCCCTATCCCAGTCTACTGTCCCCACATGCTTCAAGATGGCCACCATTGTTCCTGTACCCAAGAAGGCAAAGATAACTGAACTAAATGACTACTGCCCCGTAGCACTCACTTCTGTCATCAAGAAGTGCTTTGAGAGACTAGTCAAGGATCATATCACCTCCACCTTATCGGCCACCCTAGACCCACTTCAGTTTGATTACCGCCCCAACAGGTCCACAGACAAAGCAATCGCCATCACACTGCCCTATCCCATCTGGACAACCTATGTAAGAATGCTGTTCATTGACTACAGCTCAGCGTTCAAGACCATAGTATCCTCTCAACCCGCCTTGTGCAAATGGGGCCTGGACTTTGATGGGTCGCCCCCAGGGGGTGAAGGTAGGAAACAACATCTCCACTTCACTGACCCTCAACACTGGGGCCCCACAAGGGTGCGTGCTTAGCCCCCTCCTGTACTCCCTGTTCACCCACGACTGCGTGGCTATGCAAGCCTCTAAGTCAATCATCAAGTTTGCAGACAACACAACAGCAGTGGGCTTGATTACCAACAACAAGAAACAGCCTACAGGGAGGAGGTGAGGGCACTCAGTGTTTGGTGTCAGGAAAACAACCTCTCAGTCATTGTTAACAAAATAAAATAAATGCTTGTGAACTTCAGGAAACAGTAGAGGGAGCACTCCCCTATCCACATCGATGAGACAGCAGTGGAGAAGGACGAAAGTTTTAAATTCCTCGGCGTACACATCACAGACAAACTGAAATGGTCCTTCACACAGACAGTGTGGTGAAAAAGGTGCAACAGTGCCTCTTCAACCTCAGGAGGCTGAAGAAATTTGGCTTTTCACCCAAAACCCTGACAAACTTTTACAGATGCACAATCAAGAGCATCCTGTCGGGCTGTATCACTGCCTGGTACGGAAACTGCACCACCCTCAACCGCAAGGCTCTCCAGAGGGTGGTGCAGACTGCACAATGCATCACCAGGGGCAAACTACCTGCCCTCCATGACACATACAGCACCCGATGTCACAGGAAGGCCAAAAAGGACAACCACCACACGAGCCACTGCCTGTTCACACCTCTACCATCCAGAAGGCGAGGTCAGTACAGGTGCATCAAAGCTGGGACCGAGAGACTGAAAAACAGCTTCTATCTCAAGGCCATCAGACTGCTGAACAGCCATCACTAACTCAGAGAGGCTGCTGCCTACATTGAGACCCAACCACTGGCCACTTTAATGAATGGATCACTTGTCACTTTAACTAATGCCTCTTTAAATAATGCTACTTTCATGTTTGCCTTTCTTACATTGCTCATATCATATGTACATAATGTATAACATCTACTGTACACACAGTATACCATTATACCATCTATTGCACCTTTCCTATGCCACTCGGCCATCGCTCATCCATATATTTATATGTACATATTCTCATTCACCTCTTTAGATGTGTGTGTTTTAGGTAGTTGTTGGGGAATTGTTAGATTACTTGTTAGATATTATTGCACTGTCAGAACTAGAAGCACAAACATTTCGCTACACTCACATTAACATCCACTAACCATGTGTATTTGACCAATACACTTTGATTTGAGTTGAGCTACTGCTAGCAATAAATATGTATTATCCGACAAGGTGCAATTATCTGGGTACATTCATTCATGTCAATCATGTCCTTTAGTGTTACCATGAATCCATTTTAGATAATTGGCATAGGAGAACTTCGTTTGACAGCTTGTAAATCTCTTCTGAAAGGATTCTGTTCATAAGACTTGAACATGAACAATCCCAGCTTTAGAACTCTGGGTGTCAACTAGTCTGATTAATCAGACTGTAATACACAATTCATTGGTACAGTTGAAGTCGGAAGTATACATACTCTTAGGTTGGAGTCATCAAAATTCGTTTTTCAACCACTCCACAGATTTCTTGTTAACAAACTATGGTTTTGGCAGGTCGGTTAGGGCATGTACTTTGTACACGACACAAGTCATTTCTCCAACAATTGTTTACAGACATATTATTTCACTTATAATTCACTGTATCACAATTCACTAAGTTGACTGTGCCTTTAAACAGCTTGGAAAATTCCAGAAAATGATGTCATGGTTTTAGAAGCTTCTGATAGGCTAATTGACATCATTTGAGTCAATTGGAGGTGTACCTGTGGATGTATTTCAAGGCCTACCTTCAAACACAGTCCCTCTTTGCTTGACATCATGGGAAAATCAAGATAAATCAGCCAAGACCTCAGAGAAGAAATTGTAGACCTCCACAGGTCTGGTTCATCATTGGGAGCAGTTTCCAAACGCCTGAAGGTACAACGTTCATCTGTACAAACAATAGTACTCAAGTTTAAACACCATAGGACCACGCAGCCGTCATACCGCTCAGGAAGGAGATGCGTTCTGTCTCCTAGAGATGAACGTACTTTGGTGCGAAAAGTGCAAATCAATCCCAGAACAACAGCAAAGGACCTTGTGAAGATGCTGGGAGGAAACAGGTACAGAAGTATCTATATCCACAGTAAAACGAGTCATATGTCAACATAACCTGAAAGGCCACTCGGCAAGGAAGAAGCCACTGCTCCAAAACCGCCATTAAAAAGCCAGACTACAGTTCGCAACTGCACATGGAGACAATAGAACTGTTTGGCCATAAGGACCGTCGTTATGTTTGGAGGAAAGGGGGAAAGGCTTGCAAGTCAAAGAACACCATCCATCTAGCAATGGGGTGGCAGCATCATGTTGTGGGGGTGCTTTGCTGCAGGAGGGACTTCACAAAATAGATGGCATCATGAGGATGGGAATTTATGTTGATATATTGAAGCAACATCTCAGGACATCAGTCAGAGAAGTTAAAGCTTGGTCGCAAATGGGTCTTCCAAATGGACAATGACCCCAAGCATACTTCCAAAGTTGTGGCAAAATGGCTTAAGGACAACAAAGTCAAGGTATTGGAGTGGCCATCACATAGCCCTGACCTCAATCCAATAGAAAATGTGTGGGCAAAACTGAAAAAGCGTGTGCGAGCAAGGAGGCCTACAAACCTGACTCCGTTCCACCAGCTCTGTCAAGAGGAATGGGCCAAAATTCACCCAACTTATTGTGGGAAGCTTGTGGAAGGCTACCTAAAACATTTGACCCAAGTTAAACAATTTTAAAGGCAATGCTACCAAATACTAACTGAGTGTATGTAATCTTCTGACCCACTGGGAATGTGATGAAAGAAATAAAAGCTGAAATAGAATAATAGTAGAGAGAATTATTTAACATTTCACATTCTAAAAATAAAGTGGTGATCCTAACTGACCTAAGACAGGGAATTTCTACTAGGATTAAATGTCAGAAATTGTGAAACTGAGTTTAAATGTAGTTGGCTTAGGTTTATGTAAACTTCTGACTTCAACTGTATATACTGCCTGCAAAATCATGTAAATGTTCCTTACAAGCCAGAATGTTGAATTAAATTACAAACCGCACATACCGGTTGTCTGTGCGGTTCGTCCTTCAGCTGCTCTACATTTTTTACAAAATATCCACAGGTAAGTATTGTTTACCTGACTTTTTAGAGAGCTGGTAGGCATATCAGAGTAGGATGGAGAGCAAGCAACACCTTTTTTAAATGTTTTATTAGGATTTAAATATACCAAAAAATAAAAAAATAATGTTGTTCTTCATCCTCTCCTGATTTTTTACCTTTATTTAACTGGGCAAGAAGTTTAGAACAGTTATTTTCTTTTAAATGACAGCCTAGGAACAATGGGTAAACTGCCTTCTTCAGAACAACAAATTTTTACTTTGTCAGCTTGGGGATTTGATCTTGTAACCTTTCAGTTACAAGTCCAACGCTCTAACCACTAGGCTACCTGCCAACCCATTGTTCATGGAATGCTTGGTTCAATAGCTATAGATGAGTGAAAACCAAATATCCAATATAAAACAAACTTTACCTTGGTGCCTAATCAAACCATACCTACCAGCTCCCTAAAAAGTTGGTTAAGCAATACTTTCCTGTGGATATTTTGTCCAAAATTTAGAGCAACTGAAAGACAAGCCGCACAGGCAACCGTTAGAGAAAGTTTACATTTTGTTCATCATTATGGCTCGTAAAGAACGTTTACACGATTTTTCAGGCAGTATCTCTCAATTGCCCTACTGTAAATGTACAAGTACAAGGATCTGACATATACTGTGAGCCACACTGTTGATGACCACTATACTGTGGGCTATAATGTACGTACAGTCAGGCTAATAACCTAGTTTGGCAGCTTCCCAGAAATGTCATGAACATACACAATTGAGTGGAGAAACAATGCATGCCGGTGAGATAATAATTTAAGATGAATACAAATATATACACAATTCCTGGAAGCGGAAAATGTCAGAGTTCCTTCATGGTCTGCGTACTCACCAGAAATGTCACCCATTGAGCACGTTTGGGATGCTCTGGATCAACGTGTACAACAGCATGTCACAGTTTCCGTCAATATCCAGCAACTTCGAACAGCCATTGAAGAGGAATTGGACAACATTCCACAGGCCACAATCAACAGCCTGATCAACTCTATGCGAAAGAGATGCACTGCATGATGCAAACTTCTTCTTTTTTTTAAAGGTATCTGTATTCCCAGGCATGCAAAATCTATAGATTAGGGCTTTATTTATTTATTTCAATTGACTGATTTCCTTAGATGAAATGTAACTCAGTAAAATCTTTGTTCCATGTTGCGTTTATATTTTTGGTCAGTGTACATTAAGAAGACAGAGAGCCTTTCACACACTCACTCCTCCCTCTAATGCCAAACATAGATCAGGGCTTGTCAGATACTCCACAATCTCATATTTTATTTACCACTGATTAAGAGAGACATGTGAAATCAATAAATTCCATTAGCCCTATAAGTCTGTGTAAAACTAAATAAACACTTTGAACAGCGAATCTCACTCCCCAGCGATGGGATTGACAGTGGTCTGCTGCACTCACTGCTTAGTATGCAGACATGTTCTGCAGAAAGTCTATTGACCTTCTCTCAGTGAGTTGGATACACAGACTCCTGGGTGTTGAGAGGTTAAACGTCAAGCTGAGGATTGGCTGCAGCAGTATTGTGTGTAAGGGGTGGTTGGTGTTGTCATTGTGGAGCAGAGAGCAGCAGACTAGGACTGGCCTGACTGCACCACTGGGATAGAGCATACAAAACAGGAACAGTTGAGGACAAAACTACAATTACAACAAACCCTACACTGAACAGTAGGCTACAACATAGATAGTGTTGTGTTGTAAATTTGCAAGCTTCTGCATTCACAATGGCTCACACATTCTGGGGAAAGTATATTGGTGGTAGTTTAACTCAATTCAAATATAGTTAGTGTTTTCAGTAGTTAATTACTATTTTGCCATGTAGCGGTGTAGAAAACCACTGGAATTACTAATAAATTACTTTTTTGCAAAAAGTAAAGATGGGTCTACATTCTTAGAAAAAAGGGTTCCGAAAGGGTTCTTCACGGTTCTCCTATGGGGACAGCCAAAGAACCCTTTTAGGTTTTTTGTTTTTCTTCTAAAATTGTAGGCAAGAATTTCCTTTCTTTGTTAGCATAATACCTGCCTCATTTTCACTTGAAACAGGTTTGTGTTTAATAGACTCAACAACACATCCTGTTAACAAGGGACTCGAGAGCGATCTGTTTTTGCTATTTGTATTATATGACATTTTAGATTTGCATATGATAATTTTTCATAAAGTAGTTTGGATGTAGATAACTACTTTTTCAATGTATCTTTAGTTAATAAACTATATTTTTCTGAAGGGTAGATTTAGTGTAGCTGAATTCTTCCAGTGTGAAGTAATTGGTACCTTGGAAAACTATATTTTCAGAATAGCTTCCCCAACACTGAATCTCTTTCAACAATACATGGACTTTAAGCTTGAGCTGGAACTCAGAACCAAACATCATAAAGACAATCAAATATTCCATCCAGGACACAACTGTTGCATGTTGCCCTCCCCTATTATAAATCATGTATAGCAGCCATGAGAATTAACAACATGTGAGCTGAGCCAGGTCTCTAGTTGAATTTATTCAATTTAAGCTCAATGTATTAATTAGTCCCTGTAATAATGGTGTATGTAGTAACACTGGTTAATTCATGTAATAACTTTTATAAATATAATAACATTTAGTATTTTATTAAGATCCCCATTAGCTGTTGCCAAGGCAGCAGCTACTCTTCCCAGGGTCAGAAATAAAACATTACATCATACAAACATTGTGCATCATATGTACATTGCTCCATTATTACATTACTAAAAATGTGTATGTGTCTCTCTCTCATTGTGCTGTGAGTTGTTGTTTTATCTGTTTTTTTAAATCAGATTTTATTGCTAGCTTGAGTTACCTGAGGTGGGAGAGAGTTCCATGTAGTCATTGCTATATATAGTACTGTGCATTTCTTAGCCTCTGTTCTGGACTTGGGGACTGTAAAGAGACCACTGGTAGCATGTCTTGTTTCAGTGGGGTGTGTATGGGTGTCTGTGCTGTGTTTTAACTGATTGAAACAGACAGTTTGGTACTTTCAATACCTCTGACAAAGACAAGTAGTGATGCAGTCAATCTCTCCTCCACTTTGAGTCATGAGAGATTGACATGCATGTTGTATTTTTGTAAAATCCTGTCAAGAAAAGAGACTCAGAAGCACAGTTAGCCTAAAGTTTGAAATGGAGGTCGCTAACAAACCGTTTCAATGCTGCAGGAGCTGTGATATGTTTTATTCCCAGATAACGTGGTCCCCCCGGACTTTCAATGTAGCAACTGTTTGCTCGCAGAGGTGAAGTGACTACTTGTTTGCTAAGAGTAGTGAACTTACACAAGCTACTGGGGAATCCACATCACCTGACTTGCCTAAGTAAATAAAAGTTAAATATAACAAAATAAAACATCCACATACTTTCTCTTCTACTCCAGTAGCTGGACGCCGCTCTAACCTGATGGGTGTGTTGCCGCCATGTCGTCTCTCCATAAACGACTGGCCAGTGTTCTGCAGGGATCCCTCCACGAAAGGGTCTCCCCCTTCCCTGGGAAATTGAATTAGTATGATGTTTCTGGATGACTTAATGGATGTTCCTATTTGTTACAGGCTTAGGTTTTTCCATTTGTTGTTTTGACTGAATGGAAGGCCAATGCAATGATACTGTATGTTGTGTGGTTCTAGGTTAGATATTGTCCACCCTACATACTAACATACTGTACATTCAAAATTCAACATACCACCTACCTCAGTCCAAAGTCTTTTGACGGCTGGACATTTCCATAACAGATGCATTAGTGTACCAACCTCGATTTTGTGCTTTTCCATGTTGCATCCCACTGTACTGCAGTGAGAGATACACCCAAGTCCTGTTCCCAACATAACTGAGCAGGGATGTTGTTGTTTGAGGAGAAGATGCCAACCAGCTTGTATAAGGCGGTAAACTTTTTTTTTCCCATAAGCAACACCCCTCAGTTTGCTGTCTATCACACTTTTAGATCCCACATCAATACCGTTGGAGGATTTACATTTTATTATTGATTTGTGTCAGGACCTGGTTACGAACTCGGGTCTCCGATGTGAGAAACAGTCACTTAGTAAACTGAGCCACTAATAGTCGGCAGAACCCAGAAGATGAGGCAGACACAGCAGTACTAGAGACGGTGATTTAATAAAGAAAAAAATCTTCAGGCAAAAATATAAATCCACAACGTCAGAAGTAATTCCAAGAGAAAAAATGGATATCCTCCAAGACAAGGAAAATCCACAAAGTGGTAACAGCAGGGAAAAAACAAACCTCAAAATAATAATCAAAAATAAACAAGAACAAAACCAGAGTACCTCAAGAAAATCCAACTAGCGAAACAAAAGTTCACAGCATGGCTGGGTGCTAACATACAAACACAGAGCAAAGAACTGAGGAACACTAAGGGTTTAAATACATTCAAGGGAAATGAGGCACAGGTGCAACTAATAACTAGAACAAGGGAAAAACAAAAGGTTCAAAAAAGCACAATGGGGGCATCTAGTGACCAAAACCTGAACAATCCTGGGCAAATCCTGACAATTTGAGCTGAAAATAGGGTAGAAATGCCATATTTGTCACGCCTGTTATCCCTCCCCCTCTCTGGCACTCGAGGGTGCCAGGCTGCCCATCATTACGCACACCTGTCACCATCGTTACGCACATCAGCATTTCATTGAACTCACCTGGACTCCATCACTTTGTTGATTGCCTCCTTTATATGTCTATTCCTCAATTTGATCCCCATGTCAGCATTAATGTCGTTATGTTTCCCTTGTCCAGGCGCTGTCCGTGTTTTGTTTCATGTCTGTTATTTATAAAATATTCAGTCCATGTACTTGCTTCCCCTCTCCCAGTGTCTGTCCTCACAGAATGCTGACACCAATATTGGAAGCATCAGTGAGTTTTTTGTTGTTTTTTGTTTTGGTTGGTGAAGTCAGGTCCGTGTGCCACTGCCGAAGAAACCAGGGATGCCTTAGCTGGCTCGAGAGGTTTTATTATTTTTGTTATCCCTTTTTTTCCCCAATTTCGTGTTATCCAATTGGTAGTTACAGGTCAAGAGCTATGCATCCTCTGAAACACAACCCAGCCAAGCTGCACTTCTTGACACAATGCCCTCTTAACTTGGAAGCCAGCCGCAGGAAACACTGTACACCTGGCAACCATGTCAGCGTGTATTGTGCCAGGCCCGCCACAGAAGTCGCTAGTGTGCGGTGGGACAGGAACATCCCTGCTGGTCAATACGAACCACAGAACCCCCCCCCCCAAAAAAACTCTGTTAGTGATCCCTCTAAATTCTGGAAAACTGTTAATTCACTGAAGCTTGGTAATTCCTCTACTTCCCTGCCTAAGCAAGTAGTTTTAGACTCCATCATTACTGAAAAAGTTAAGATCTGCGATGCTTTTAATCAGCATTTTATCTCTGGCTTCCTGTTTGGCTTCATATTTCCTATTCCTGGTTTCCTATTTGAAAGAAATGGTAGTCATACCGGTCTTGGCCAGCCAGTTAAGCACCAAATTAAATTGCAAATGCCTTAGATGATGAATTGTGCTGGCAATTTTGTAGCTTGTTAAAATCTTTTGATACTGTAGTCCATGTTTTTCTGTTGAATAAGCTATCCTCAATAGGGTTGGGTACTGATGCTTGCCGATGGTTTCATAATTATCTCAATGACAGAACTCAGGCCATCAAGGTAGATGGGGTCAAATCTGAGTTCCTTTAGTTACATAAAGGGGTTCCCCAAGGTTTGATACTCGGCCCAGTATGCCCCACTAATGTTTACAATCTATATATACTGAACAACAAATGTAAAGTGTTGGTCCCATGTTTCATGAGCTGAAATAATAGATCCCAAAATGTTCCAAACACACAAAAAGCTGATTTCTCTGAAATGTTAGTGAGAATTTCTCCTTTGCCACGATAATTAATCCACCTGACAGGTGTGGCATATCAGGAATCTGATTAAACAGCATGATCATTAGACAGATGCACCTTGTGCTGGGAACAGTAAAAGGCCACTCCAAAATGTGCCTACCCTTAGTGACTATTAAAACCTACCCTAACCAGAAACCGTGGATATGTAACGATCTTCTTCATCTGAGGAACAGGAATAGGAAGGATCAGACCAATATGCAACGTGGTACGTGTCCATGTTAAATGTATTACAACTGAACACAAAATAACAAACGTGAAACAACGAAAATCGAAACAGTTCTGTATGGTGAAAACACAGACACAGAAAACAACTACCCACAAACCATAGTGGGAAAACAGGCTGCCTAAGTATTGTTCTCAATCAGATACAACGATTGACAGCTGCCTCTAATTGGGAACCATACCAGGCCAAACACATAGAACTATAACACATAGAACAAAAACATAGAATGCCCACCCCAACTCACGCCCTGACCAAACTAAAATAGAGACATAAAAAAGGAACTAAGGTCAGGACGTGACAGGATAGATGGCAGCATTCGCGCAAAACTGAAAGTGCGAACCATCGCATTTAACCATGACTGAGAATATGGCTGAATACAAAAAGTGTCGTTTTTCTGTCCACAAGGCAATCAAACAGGGCGAAATGTCGGTATTGGGACAAAGTGGAGTCGCAATTCAACGGCTCAGACACAAGACGTATGTGGCAGGGTCTACAGGCAATCACGGATTACAAAGGGAAAACCAGCCACGTCACAGACACTGACGTCTTACTTCCAGATAAACTAAACATCTTCCTTGCCCGCTTTGAGGATAATGCAGTGCCACCAACATGGCCAACTACTAAGGGCTGTGTTTCCTCCCTCTCCTTCTCCATGGTTGACGTGAGTACCAACAACGACAAGACAGCCTACAGGGAGGAGGTGAGGGTTCTCGGAATGTGGTGTCAGGAAAACAACCTCTCACTTAACATCAACAAATCAAAGGAGATGATCGTGGACTTCAGAAAACAGCAGAGGGAGCACTCCCCTATCCACATTGACTGGACAGCAGTGAAGAAGGTGGAAAGTTATAAGTACCTCGGCTCATCTCGGACAAACTGAAATGGTTCACCTCACACAGACAGTGTGGTGAAAAAGGCGCAACAGCGCCTCTTCAACCTCAGGAGACTGAAGAAATGTGTCTTGTCCCCTAAAACCCTGACAAACTTTTACAGATGCAAAATTGAGAGCATCTTGTCGGGCTATATTACCGCCTGGTATGGCAATTGCAGCGCCCACAACCGCAGGGCTCTCGCATCACCGTGGCCAAACTATAGGACACCTACAGCACCCAATGTCACAGGAAGGCCAAAAAGATCATCAAGGACAACAACCAACCAAGCCACTGTCTGGTCACCCCGCTACCATCCAGAAGGTGAAGTCAGTACAGGTGCATCGAAGCTGGGAACCAAAAACAGCTTCTATCTCAAGGTCATCAGACTGTTAACAGCCATCACTAACAAAGAGAGGCTGCTGCCTACATACAGACTTGAAATAGAACCCCTTCAAATTCATAGACAGTGCTCTAGTTGCAGAAGCTGTACACGGAGTCTCTGTGTTTACACAAATACACAGATTGATGGTGGCAACACTTCCTTATTCAGATATTGCTCCACTATAACTCAGAGGCCAGTGTAATAAATAAGACCTGATCGCTGCTGCTGCTGGGACTGAGCTCACTACTTTCTACAGGACCATCCCCCTCTACACCACTACAATACAGGCAACCTGACCTCAGGACACACCAGGACTGTTTACATGGGAGGGTTTCTGTTGGAACTTACCTTAGTCAGTGGTCATATCCAAATGAGTTAATGAGAAACTGGCGAGTCATCAGCGTCTCCCTTGCCTGAACTTTACTTATCTCCGATACTACTGTGATCTTCAAAAAGTGATGTATTTCTTTGCTCTCTCCTAATCTAATCCCATATAACAGTATAGTTACATTGCTACATGTTCAGTGGATCATTTCATATTTTATATTTTCTTTCATAATTTGTTACGGTTAAGTGAATCATTTTATGTAAACCTGCTGAGAAAATTCTCAACATTACTTACTGTATAGCCTACTGTGTAATGACAGCTTGAGAGAGGGGAATGTAGGAGCGAACATAGCATTTCCACAGAAACATGCTGTGACACGCTCCACCCAGGTTTAATGGGAAGCCTGGCTCCTTAAGATTGTCAAATTTACATAACAGGAGTCTGGAGCTGCCGGGTATAGGTAAGCCCAGGGCTCGACAGCCCAGGATCTCTGTCTGGGCATTACTCTGGGGTAATGTCATCTGTCTGTCTGTCTGGCAGTAAACGTGCCAAGTGTGGGAAGGAACTATGCGTGAAATGAAGCTGTGAAATCAGAGGTGACCTCCCAGAGCAGTGCTGAAACAACAAAGCTTGTGCTGGATGCCACAGCCGCACAAGCTCACACTCTGTCTTACACACGCTCTCTCTCACAAACATGCATATACACGCTCTCTCTCACACACATGCATGCACACACTCGCATGCGCACAATCCCATGCACGCACACACACACACAACAAAGTACAATATAAAACTCTTTCATTTTTGCTAATCCTTGAGAGATTATCTTCAAGTACACATCTGAGTAGAGGAACAGCATGCCAGGGGAGAACAGTGTTCACACGTCAACAGCACACAGAAGAATGAATCTGAGCACAGGGTTTAGTCACTCTTTGCTGCACTGCCTTTCAAAGTAGGACACTTTGTTTGTTGTCATTGTTTGCATTGCTGTTTCCATTTTCTCGTGAGTGAGAATCATGTTATGTAAACCATGTTCACTGGTGAAAGAGCGTGAGAGGGGAGATGTGAAGTGGGCAGAAGGGAGGAGGGAGGGAGGGAATGGGGGAGTTGTTTCAAGCCTCACACCACATGGAAGAAATATATTTTGGAGGCAGTCATGTCAGCCACAGACTCAGCGTGTGAACAGGGCCCAGTGGGGGTTTGATGCGTCCTCTTATAGAAAGCACAACCTGAAGAAGTGTAGCCTGATGTTCTACCCCGAGAGGAATACTGTACAAAGAGCATGGAAGTCATCAGTTATCACCAATGTAATTTGTAAATGTATTATGGAATCTACGTGGAAAAAAACCTTGGATTTGAAAATAGTTGTTTGAGGGTGAAATTTCAACCACAGGATTATGTCATCATGGTAACCAAATTTCAACATAGACAAATCTTGAATAAAATATGTAAAATTTGTACCTTTAGAACAATGTCAGATGTTTCAACGTTATATCCATTACCAGACAAAAATGATAGACCGGGCAGCACCTCCTACTGGAGAATTGATCTATCTACAGCTATCCATTTGGTCTTCCATCCAGGGATTTAACCAAGCCCAGCTTAGATATGATATTTGTCACTGACTATTACCAATGTGCTATAGTGAGAATGATTATTGAGAGATCTCCACTTAAAAACTAAATAGATTCCCTGTTTCTAGTGAAGTCATTCCTAAGGGTAGGTTTACCAGAGCGAATGAAATGTGGCCATACTTTATCACTCATGTATAATTTGTAAAGTCATCAACAGCTATAGTTTCAATTTAACTCAGAAATCAACTAACAATAGACAATACAAAAAAACACTTAGCAAAAGGGTTCTTTGGCTGTCCCTATAGGAGAACCCTTTTTGGTTCCAGGTGTGGAGGGTTCTACATGGAGGGTACAATAGGGTACAATAGATTATTTACTTGTCCACAAGTTAACAATTTATATGTTGGATTCATGTTTCCAACTCAACCTAAAATACAAATTTAAGAATGGGATTAAGCCAGTGTCTCAGATGGAACTATCCAAGCAGTAGTTACATCTCCTTTAATTGTTGATATTTGGTTGCATTGTCAACCAAACACACTTCAATATTACTTTTGTAATACAGTAAAAAGCCTAAAGTTAAGGCTATTTTACAAACTAATGTAACATTCTATTTTAAAATGAGTAACACATCCATGGCCACATTTCGAGGTTACTGTAACTCTAAATGTCTTGTGAAACCATATAAAGTGTGCATGTTCAAGAGAGCATGCCTAGGTGGTTACAGGTCTGTGGAGATCTTCACAATTCTTGTAATAATATGTGCAGAATCTCGAACAGCATTAATCACCTGCACATTGCACTTATAATGTAATCTCAATTGAAATCCATCCAAGTCATTTGGTTCTTCTATTAGATTAAGCATAGTGATAACATATTCATCTGTTGTATGAATAAACAAAACATCTGATGTTGTATTCCCATTTGAACTTAGCTGTGCTTTTAAAGGATTGAAAGTGCAGTGATAGACATTTGTATGAAAACTAAACAAGCAATCTGTAAAAAAAAATAGTTTTTCCATTTAATTTTGGTTGTACTTTTAGATGGTTGGAAGCATAGTGATACCACATTGGAAATTCAACTAACTTTTGGCTGTATTTTTGAGTGGGTGAATATAGGTTGTAGTCTTATTGATCAAAGTCTCAACCAAATGCACTACTTGACCAAAAGTATGCTCGTCGAACATTTCATTCCAAAATTATGGGCATTAATATGGAGTTGGTCCCCCCTTTGCTTCTATAACAGCCTCCACTCTTCTGGGAAGACATTACACTAGATGTTAGAACATTGGTGCGGGGACTTGCTTCCATTAAGCCACAATAGTTTATATCGAGGTCAGGCACTGATGTTGAGAGATTAGGTCAGGCTCGCAGTCGGAGTTCCAATTCATCCCAAAGGTGTTCGATGGGGTTGAGGTCAGGGCTCTGTGCAGGCCAGTCAAGTTCTACCACACCGATCTTGACAAACCATTTCTGTATGGACCTCGCTTTGTGCATGGGGGCATGTCATGCTGAAACAGGAAAGGGCCTTCCCCAAACTTTGTTGCCACAAAGAATCGTTGATAATGTCATTGTATGCTGTAATGTTAAGATTTCCCTTCACTGGAACTAAGTGGCCTAGCCCGAACCATAAAAAATTGCCCCAGACCATTATTCCTCCTCCACCAAACTTGACAGTTGGCACCGTTCATTGGGGCAGGTAGCGTTCTCCTGGCATCTGCCAAACCCAGATTCTACCAGATGGTTAAGTGTGATTCATCACTCCAGAGAACGCATTTCCACTGCTCCAGAGTCCAACGGCGGGAAGCTTTACACCACTCCAGCCTCTTGGCATTGCTGCTCGGCCATGGAAACCTATTTCATGATGCTCCCGACGAACAGTTATTGTGCTGACGTTGCTTCCAGAGGCAGTTTGGACTTGGTTGTGAGTGTTGCTTCCGAGGACAGACAATTTTTACGTGCTATGAGCTTCAGCACTCAGTCCCGTTCTGTGAGCTTGTGTGGCCTACCACTACGCGGCTGAGCTGTTGTTGCTCCTAGATGTTTCCACTTCACAATAACAGCACTTACAGTTGACTGGGGTAGCTCTAGCAGGGCAGAAATTTGACAAACTGACTTGTTGGAAAGGTGACAACCTATGATGGTGCCACGTTGAAAGTCACTGAGCTCTTCAGTAAGGCGATTCTAATGCCAATGTTTGTCTTTGGAGATTGCATGCCTGTGTGCTCGATTTTATACACCTGTCAGCAAAGGGTGGGGTTGAAATAAGCCGAATCCACTTATTTGAAGGGGTGTTCAAATGCTTTTGTATATATAATGTATTACCCAATTATCCAAGTTTAAATGGCGTGGTGTGCCCATTGGGCAGTATTCTTCCTTTCCATTTTGTAGTCTTGCTCTATAGACTCCCCAAATATGGTAAATATGTCACTGGAAGAGCACTATACTTACAGTGCTCTGTGCGCTATGCAGGGATTCCACTTCCACATTTCAGGACTCTGTATACTGTATACTCTAATGTGGATTGAATCTCAAAGGTCTCCCATCCCTCCCCTCCTGCCAACAGTTGTGTGACAGGACAAGGCCTCTTGTTAGTCAAGGTAGGTACAGTACAGTCTGCAGTGAACAGGGCCATGCACCAGCCAGAGCACCGCGGCTCCCAGGGGCCCGATGGACAGGCCTGGTCAGGACATGACAGGAGACAAGAGAGGTGTGGTCCCCTGGACAGATGAGTCATCCCACACATTTTTAACAATGCAATTAACAGCCTTTGAAGAGGTGGGATACCCGGCCTGTTGGAGGGAGTTCTCTGGGGTACAAGGCAGTGAAGAGAAGAGAGGAGACGAGAGGAAAAAGGAGAAGAGGAGAGAAGCTGCTGGCTCTCTCTCACTCTCTGAGAGGAGTTGTTCTACCTCTGGAAATCAACAGCAGCCAGCCTTGGTGCCAGAGTAGAGTAGAGCAGAGCCAGTGTGTCAAAGACAGGATATGCAGCATAACACATCCACCCTAATGGACCTTACCTGGCATTCCTGTCCTTTATCAGATCACTCTGCACTTTAGAACCCAACCCTGCTATATGCTGAATCACTACGCTATACAGATGATGAAAGGGCACGGTGCCTTTCAAGAATACTGTAGGAATGCTGTCATAATACATCATAGCATAATGTAAGCTCTTTACGGTAAATGTGTCATATATAGCATGTCACTGCAAAGGACACTGTGCAAAGGACACTAGCAAATTATAAGGTCATTAATAAAGTAATGTATAAAGTATGGTGTTCAGGTGTTGTGACAATAATCGTCAAGAGGTCACTGTTGGTGCACAGTAATCTATTTGCCATAATAGCTGGAGAACAGTATCCTGAAAACCCGGGCATCAGAGCAGCCATACTGCTGTTATTCTAGTCTCCTAGTCTCCTCTCCCCTTCTTCTCTGAGTGACCTCTCCTCTCTCCCTGGTTTCCCCTGACTGTAATTCAGTGGAACACATTACTATGGCTCACGTAACCACCCTGTCACATTGTCTACTGCGGTGTTCAGGGTAAATACAGCTGCTGCTCCCTCCCTCCTCCTCTCCATCCCTCTCCCTCCAGCAGTAGGTTATATGGCCAGACCGAGCCAACTGCTGGGGGGGGGGGGGGGGGCTCAGGGCGTCAGTCTGTCCAGTCCTAGTAGCTGTGTGTTTGTATAACAGTCGTATGACACTGTGACTAGGTATTATAACTGTCCTGAGGAGGGGGTGGGACAGGGTATGAACCCAGTGTTTAGAGGGGTAACCACCGGAATGTCTGGGATAATACTCGCCTGAAGCTGTCCAAGCTGTAATTTTGATCCCACTCTTGAAAGTTGTAATAGTAGAATGAATGGTAACACTTTACTTGACACTCAGTGTCACAACACATCATAATATGTCATAACCGCTGACATAACTTGTCATTAACTGTAATATGGTCATAACATTGTCATGACACATATTTAGACCTGTTGTGACATATATTGCGTTATTTTAAGGCCGATTATGACTCCTACATAAGAGTCTCAAAACCCACAAAGCCTACCACACGAGGCAAAACATTCCATTACACCATAGCCTACGTGTCAACAGTATGTTTAATTAATTACATTGACCATATTAAATTATACAGTCGAAGTCGGAAGTTTACATACACCTTAGCCAACTACATTTAAACTCAGTTTTTCACAATTCCTGACATTTAGTCCTAGTAAAAATTCCCTGTCTTAATTCAATTAGGATCACCAATCACCAATCAGTTAGGATCACCAATATTTTAAGAATGTGAAATGTCAGAATAATAGTAGAGAATGATTTTTTTCAGATTTTACTTATTTCATCACATTCCCAGTGGGTCAGAAGTTTACATACACTCAATTAGTATTTGGTAGCATTGCCTTTAAATTGTTTAACTTGGGTCAAACGTTTCGTGTAGCCTTCCACAAGCTTCCCACAATAAGTTGGATGGATTTTGGCCCATTCCTCCTGACAGAGCTGGTGTAAATGAGTCAGGTTTGTAGGCCTCCTTGCTAGCACATTCTTTTTCAGTTCTGCCCACAAATTTTCTATAGGATTGAGGTCAGGGCTTTGTGATGGCCACTCCAATACCTTGACTTTGTTGTCCTTAAGCCATTTTGCCACAACTTTGGAAGTATGCTTGGGGTCATTGTCCATTTGCGACCAAGCTTTAACTTCCCGACTGATGTCTTGAGAGCTTCAATATATTCACATAATTTCCCTCCCTCATGATGTCATCTATTTTGTGAAGTGCACCAGCATCACCTGCAGCAAAGCACCCCCACAACATGATGCTGCCACCCCTGTGCTTCTCGGTTGGGATGGTGTTCTTCGGCTTGCAAGCCTCCCCTTTTTTCCTCCAAACATAACGATGGTCATTATGGTCAAACAGTTCTATTTTGTTTCATCAGATTCGAGGACATTTCTCCAAAAAGTACGATCTTTGTCCCCATGTGCAGTTGCAAACTGTAGTCTGGCTTTTTAATGACGGTTTTGGAGCAGTGGCTTCTTCCTTGCTGAGCGGCATTTCAAGTCATGTTGATATAGGACTCGTTTTACTGTGGATATAGATACTTTTGTACCTGTTTCCTCCAGCATCTTCACAAGATCCTGTGCTGTTGTCCTGGGATTGATTTGCACTTTTCGCACCAAAGTACGTTCATCTCTAGGAGACAGAACGCGTCTCCTTCCTGAGCGGTATGACGGCTGCGTGGTCCCATGGTGTTTATACTTGCGTACTATTGTTTGTACAGATGAATGTGGTACCTTCAGGTGTTTGGAAATTGCTTCCAAGGATGAACCAGACTTGTGGAGGTCTACTATTTTTTTTCCGATGTCTTGGCTGATTTCTTTTGATTTTCCCATGATGTCAAGCAAAGAGGCACTGCGTTTGAAGGTAGGCCTTGAAATACATCCACAGGTACACTTATTGACTCAAATTATGTCAATTAGCCTATCAGAACCTTCTAAAGCCATGACATCATTTTCTGGAATTTTCCAAGCTGTTTAAAGGCACTGTCAACTTAGTGTATGTAAACTTCTGACCCACTGGAATTGTGATGCAATGAATTATAAGTGATATAATCTGTCTGTAAACAATTGTTGGAAAAATTACTTGTGTCATGCACAAAGTAGATGTCCTAACCGACTTGCCAAAACTGTAGTTTGTTAATAAGAAATTTGTGGAGTAGTTGAAAAGTTTTAATGACTCCAACCTAAGTGTATGTAAACTTCCAACTTCAACGGTATTTATTTATTTTCCCTTTTGTACTTAACTATTTGCACATTATTACAACACCATACATAGACATAATATGACACATCTTTATTATTTTGGAACCTTTGTGAGTGTAATGTTCACTGTTAATTATTTATTGTTTATTTCACTTTTGTTTATCTATTTCACTTGCTTTGGCAATGTAATCTTAAATTGTAATTGCACACACATTGATGTCAGACATGCACCTACCCCAATGCTCTGTGGCTGATGAGTGGGATGACTGCAGGAGCAGATTTCAGCAGCAGGACAACACACCCTTTTTTTGAAAAGGCTTAAATATATTGGGTCAATAAGTATTCAACCCCTTTGTTATGGCAAGCCTAAATACAGTGCCTTGCGAAAGTATTCGGCCCCCTTGAACTTTGCGACCTTTGCCACATTTCAGGCTTCAAACATAAAGATATAAAACTGTATTTTTTTGTGAAGAATCAACAACAAGTGGGACACAATCATGAAGTGGAATGACATTTATTGGATATTTCAAACTTTTTTAACAAATCAAAAACGGAAAAATTGGGCGTGCAAAATTATTCAGCCCCCTTAGGTTAATACTTTGTAGCGCCACCTTTTGCTGCAATTACAGCTGTAAGTCGCTTGGGGTATGTCTCTATCAGTTTTGCACATCGAGAGACTGACATTTTTTCCCATTCCTCCATGCAAAACAGCTTGAGCTCAGTGATGTTGGATGGAGAGCATTTGTGAACAGCAGTTTTCAGTTCTTTCCACAGATTCTCGATTGGATTCAGGTCTGGACTTTGACTTGGCCATTCTAACACCTGGATATGTTTATTTTTGAACCATTCCATTGTAGATTTTGCTTTATGTTTTGGATCATTGTCTTGTTGGAAGACAAATCTCCGTCCCAGTCTCAGGTCTTTTGCAGACTCCATCAGGTTTTCTTCCAGAATGGTCCTGTATTTGGCTCCATCCATCTTCCCATCAATTTTAACCATCTTCCCTGTCCCTGCTGAAGAAAAGCAGGCCCAAACCATGATGCTGCCACCACCATGTTTGACAGTGGGGATGGTGTATTCAGGGTGATGAGCTGTGTTGCTTTTACGCCAAACATAACGTTTTGCATTGTTGCCAAAAAGTTCAATTTTGGTTTCATCTGACCAGAGCACCTTCTTCCACATGTTTGGTGTGTCTCCCAGGTGGCTTGTGGCAAACTTTAAACAACACTTTTCATGGATATCTTTAAGAAATGGCTTTATTCTTGCCACTCTTCCATAAAGGCCAGATTTGTGCAATATACGACTGATTGTTGTCCTATGGACAGGGTCTCCCACCTCAGCTGTAGATCTCTGCAGTTCATCCAGAGTGATCATGGGCCTCTTGGCTGCATCTCTGATCAGTCTTCTCCTTGTATGAGCTGAACGTTTAGAGGGACGGCCAGGTCTTGGTAGATTTGCAGTGGTCTGATACTCCTTCCATTTCAATATTATCGCTTGCACAGTGCTCCTTGGGATGTTTAAAGCTTGGGAAATCTTTTTGTATCCAAATCCGGCTTTAAACTTCTTCACAACAGTATCTCGGACCTGCCTGGTGTGTTCCTTGTTCTTCATGATGCTCTCTGCGCTTTTGACGGACCTCTGAGACTATCACAGTGCAGGTGCATTTATACGGAGACTTGATTACACACAGGTGGATTGTATTTATCATCATTAGTCATTTAGGTCAACATTGGATCATTCAGAGATCCTCACTGAACTTCTGGAGAGAGTTCGCTGCACTGAAAGTAAAGGGGCTGAATAATTTTGCACGCCCAATTTTTCAGTTTTTGATTTGTTAAAAAAGTTTGAAATATCCAATAAATGTCGTTCCACTTCATGATTGTGTCCCACTTGTTGTTGATTCTTCACAAAAAAATACAGTTTTATATCTTTATGTTTGAAGCCTGAAATGTGGCAAAAGGTCGCAAAGTTCAAGGGGGCCGAATACTTTCGCAAGGCACTGTATGTTCAAGAGTAAAATTTAGCTTAACAAGTCACATAATAAGTTGCATGGACTCACTGTGTACAATAATAGTGTTGATACTTTTTTTTACGACTATCTCATCTCTGTACCAAATACATAAAATTATCTGTAAGGTCCCTCAGTCGAGCAGTGCATTTCAAACACAGATTCAACCACAAAGACCAGGGAGGTTTTCCAACGCCTCGCAAAGAAGGGATTGAAAATCCTTTAGAGCATGGTGAAGGTACTAATTACACTTTGGATGGTGAATCAATACACCCAGTCAGTACAAAAACACAGGCATCCTTCCTAAAGCAGTTGCCTGTCACGTTTCTTCAAAATCGAACCCAGAAGCAGACCAGGACAAGGAGAGTAGGAAGAAGGTGAGTATTTATTTACAAGTGAAAGTGAATGGTTAGATATATCCAGGTGGGGTAGCGGGCAGCGGTGGTGAGTAGATGGGAGTAAATAGGTGTATCCAATGGGGAAGCGGAATCCTCCGACGACCAGGCGGGAATGGGGTAAATGATCCGGGTGAGTAACTGAAGACAAAACAAACAGAGGTAAGTTTAAGGCAAGCAATACGTAACAAACAACAAAACAAATTCTATCCAACTTGAGGCTGATACTCTGGCACAACATACTGTTCATGGCTAACGATCCGGCAGGGAATGGATGTCAGGTCCGGGCTTATGAAGAGGAGAGATGATGATCAGGACCAGGTGTGCAGATAGCTGATGGGATACAGGTGCGGGTAATCAGAAACCCCAACTGGCTACATTGCCCGGCAACCAGACAGGGTGCGTTCCAGGACGCCGGAAAAAACACTCCAGGACAGAACATAGGCAAAAAACAGACTCAGGAAACGGGATTCGTGACATTGCCGGAGAAGAAGGAAACTGCACAGGGATTTCACCATGAGGCCAATGGTGTCTTTAAAACAGTTACAGAGTTTAATAGCTATGATAGGAAACACTGATGATGGATCAACAACATTGTAATTACTACACATTACTAACCAAATTGACAGAGTGAAAAGAAGAAAGCCTGTACTGAATACAAAATATTCCAAAACATCCTGTTTGCAACATGGCACGAAAGTAATACTGCAAAAATTGAGAAAAAGGAACTTTTTGTCCTGAATAGAAAGAGCTATGTTTGGGGAAAATCCAATTACAGAGTACCACTCTCCGAATGTTCAAGCATAGTGATGGCTCCATCATGTTATGGGTATGCTTTTCATCGTTAGGGACTGGGGAGTCTTTCAGCATAAAGAAAAAATGGAGCTGACTCACAGCTGTAATCACTGCAAAGTATTGATTCAGGGTTGTGAATATTTATGTAAATTCAATATATCTGTATTTCATTTTCAATAAATTAGCTAAATAAAAAAACACAAACACGTTTTCACTTTTCTATTATGGATTATTATGTGTAGATGGGTGAGATTATAATTTTTTTTATACAGTTTTAATTCAGGCTGTAACACAACAACATGTGGAATAATATAATGTGTATGAATACTTTCTGAAGGCAATGTAAACGTGACAATAGTGAAAAAGTTCAGGAACCACTTCCCTACAAGCTGGAGAATGACAATGACTGACGGTGATCACAGCTAAGATATTAGGTTTCCATGAAGGCCAAAGAAAGGTATTTGGTCAGATGTTGGGTAAAATGTGGAGAAATTCTATTAAGAAAAGGAGAGAACATAGCACAGGCACACACAAACATTGAGTGACAAAATACGATTTCTGAGAGGATACTATCTAGAAAACAACTTTCGGTAGTTTCACACGCGAGGTGTTGCCGTGCGTCAGCATAGGGTACAATCCACTTTCACACCTTTCAGATGAAATCATAGAGCGAGAACACGCTGTACTGTCAGAGGCACGGGGAAACAGGAAACGGGATGGATTCATCATAAAACTGTATTCACATCAAAGACACCGTATTACTGGTCTGGCATGGATTTTTAGAAACACTCGAAGGTCATGTATCTCCTCATAATGAACATTGATGTCTGTCCTCCCCCTAAACTTACCATTTCATATCCACAGGGATCCGAAGAGGATATATGATGGATATGAAAGATTCCTGTCATTCAATCAGAGTACAAATAACTATATAAGGTTCCACAGTCGACAGTGCATGTCAGAGCAAAAGTCATGAGGTCAAAGGTATTGTCCGTAGAGCTCAGAAACAGGATTGTCACAGTGGCCTCCATCATTCATCAAGGGAAGAAGTTTGGAACCACCAAGACTCTTCCTAGATCTGGCCGCACGGCCAAACTGAGCAATCGAGGGAGAAGGGCTTTGGTCAGCAAGGTGACCAAAAACCTGATGGTCACTGACAGAGCTCCAGAGTTCCTCTGTGGAGATGGGAGAACCGTCCAGAAGGACAACCATCTATGCAGTACTCCACAAATCAGGCCTTTATGTTAGTGGCCAGACGGAAGCCACTCATCAGTAAAAAGAACAACAGCCCGCTAGGAGTTTGCCAAAAGGCACATAAAGGCTCCCAGACCATGAGAAACAAGATTCTCTGGTCTGAAGAAACCAAGATTGAACTCTTTGGCCTGAATTCCAAGCGTCACGTCTGGAGGAAACCTGCCACCATCACTACGATGAAGCATGGTGGTGGAAGCATCTTGCTGTTGGAATGTTTTTCAGCAGCAGTGACTGGAAGACTAGTCAGGATTGAGGCAAAGAATAACAGAGCAATATACAGAGAGATCCTTGATGAAAACATGCTCCAGAGCGCTCAGGACCTTAGACTGGGGCGAAGGTTCACCTTCCAACAGGACAACGACCCTAAGCACACAGCCAAGATGCAGGAGTGGCTTCGGGACAACTCTCTGAATGTCCTTGAGTGCCCAGTCAGAGCCCGGACTTGAACACGATCAAACATCTCAGGAGAGATCTGAAAATAGCTGTGCAGCAATGCTTCTAATGCAACCTGACAGACCTTGAGATGATCTGCAGAGAAGAATGGGAGAAACTCCCCAAATACAGGTGTGCCAAGCTTGTTGCGTCATACCCAAGAAGACTCAAGGCTGTCGTCGCTGCCAAAGGTGCTTCAACAAAGTACTGAGTAAAGGGTCTGAATACTTATGTAAAGTGATATTTCAGGGATTCTTTTTTGCTTTGTCATTATGGGGTATTGTGTACAGATTGATGAGAAAAAACGAATTGAATCAATTTTAGAATAAGGCTGTAACACAACAAAATGTGGAAAAAGTCAAGGGGTCTGAGTACTTTCTGAATGCACTGTATACAGAATCAGCACAGTACTAGTACAGTAGCTTGGTTGGGATGTTTCTATGTGGTGAGTGTTTCATCACTGTTATAAATCAAATCAATAATGTCATATGCAACAGCAACAGACTGAGAATGGCTGCTGTGTAATCCTTTAGCCCAACCGTTGAACCTATCAGAGATCCCTATGGATCTCTAATAGGTTATAAATGACCATTGGCAGACTCAGAGATATGAATGGATAAAGAATGAAGGAGAGGAGGGGGTGGCACACCATTGGTCCTCTGTCTCTCTCTCTCTCACTCACTCATCCTTTCTGTGAAAAACAGCCTATCTATCTGAGTGCATAGTGCCATTAGTATTCATTGTTCAACCATTGATGGAAACATACACACATGACCTGACAACAAATATCGGCACTTGTCTGAGATTGAGGTTCCTCTCCACAATAATAATAACACCCTGCTTACTATTACCTGTCACCTTCCTCCTGTGGCTAGACTGTGAGGGGAGCAGGATAGGGGAGAGAGAGAGGGGATGGGCATTATACAAGCCTATTTGGAAGAGGAACAACACAATCTAAGAAACTGACTCCCTCCACTGTGACACAATATGAAAAAGATGTTTAATCTTTATCAACATCTAGCATAAAAAATATATGCAACACGCTTGAGGGTGTCTGGGGGAAATCAAAGGCTGGCAATGGTGAACACGCTGTTTTTGATACTCAATGGCCGTTCTGTTCTCTGTTCGTATTGAAACACACTCTCTGTCTGGATTTAAAGCCCAAGAAGTAATTGATGGAGTGGAAACACGTCCGTTATCACAAAGGCACCCAAAAAGAAGAGACAAACGTGGAGCAGACAGAGAATGCCATTGTTAAGTAGTGAAAGGCTCTCTAGAATGATCTCTCATCTTCATTAGTCACACCCTATTAGCAGGCTTAATTACTCCTATCTCCCTGGCCACTGGTCTTCCAAGTGTAATCAATCAATCGTGCTCTGGACCCGGCTGACAAGGACGGGAGAGGACTGGCTTTCATGGCTGTGTGATCAGACTGACCAACCAGATGCATTCCTACAATTTATGTCTACAGGTGGCAGATGCATTACTATGTCTACGGTTATGAAAATGAAACTTACTAATAATAAACTCTCTCCAAAAACAATGTTTGTTTCTAAGCTGCTGCAGGAGCTGGACTGACTTGGCTTCCACCCCTTTGGTGAGCCATAGCTTATAGATAAATAGTGCACTTTATAGCAAATATTACAGTCTGGCAGGGGCAGACCGAAACGCCAGATAGGCTGGATAATGTTTTGCCTAGTGGGCCTGTCTAACTAGTTTTTTTTTGCACAAAATGATAAATATCTGGCTAATAATCGGGGCCTCAAGGAATAAATGGGCTGGTGTGGGGGCCTTGAATGGGCTGGTGTGGGGGCCTTGAATGGGCTGGTGTGGGGGCCTTGAATGGGCTGGTGTGGGGGCCTTGAATGGGCTGGTGTGGGGGCCTTGAATGGGCTGGTGTGGGGGCCTTGAATGACAAAATGTGCCGGTGTTGGGTCCTCAAGGAAAAAAAACGGTCCGCTGTGTTTGAAATGTTCACTTTATCAAACTGTTTCAAGGTATTTGCATGCCATATGGTCCGCTGTGTTTGAAATGTTCACTTTATCAAACTGTTTCAAGGTATTTGCATGCCATATGGTCCGCTGTGTTTGAAATGTTCACTTTATCAAACTGTTTCAAGGTATTTGCATGCCATATGGTCCGCTGTATGTAGGGATGTGAACATAGCAGAATCAGTGTGCCCTATGGCGTACTTTTTAATGAGAGACTTAAGTGACCAGGACAACTAGTTAAGAATTATTATCAAAGGCTAAAACTAGGTCCCAGAGTTTTTCCTGGTTAGTTTACATGTGGAAGAAACACTCCTGTTCCTGGGGCCCTGGCATGGTCTGAGTTGGGACTTAACATTGAGATGTCAGAACCCTAGCGTCCTCATAATGCTCCTTCAGAGAATGTGACTCCTGTCCTCTCCTCGCTTCATTCCATTCCAAAGCATTTAGCAGTGATGTTCAGTAAAAAAGGACACTGATTGGCTTAAACCTATAGCATCTTTTCCCCCTATTTTTTTTTTTACCCAGAAAGGGCCTTCGGACGATTACCAGTCAGTCAGGGAGGACACTAGAACTGATGCCTAGCAGGGCCAAGTGTTTTTTTCCTCCTCTAGATTAGCATTTGAATAAAAACTGAAGGACCCTAGGGCCGAGGAGGGGAAAACAAGGAGGACTTTGCCCGGTGGTGAGAAGCAGAGGTTTCCTTCACAACCAAACTATCCTGTATTAGCCAGTGGCTGAAAATAGCCATTTGTCTGTGTTATGATTATTATGAATAATGACTAAATGATGTATACATTTAACGTAGAATTGTAACTAACATAATTCTACCCTGTCTTTCTATAATGATAAATAATATTTGTTCATTAGGAAGGGGTTATGTAGCTTAGACCTAGGAAGAAAGGAATGCATGTGTGTGTCGAAAGAGAACGGAGAGGTGCATTAACCTATGTTTGAACCAACCTGGCTCCAGAGCTCTCATATCTGGGGGAGACTGGAATTGTCAGCTGAGTGGTAATAAACTGTGGTGAGACTCATGAGAAAATCCCTATGTTGGTGTGTATGTATGTGTGTAGGGTAAGAGAAAGCTATAAAAGGAATGTCTTTGTATATGTACAGCAGCGTCCTCGTAAATAAACCTTACTGACTATTGTAAACTGGCCTCTGCATATTTCATTTCAATAAGAACCTTACAAATTCTTAAGTAATAGACAGAGTAATTTAAGTGAAGTTCAGTTTATGAACATTGAGAACAAAATTCTCATAACAGTCTGAGTCTCACTAATGTCATTCATTATATTATACAAAGCAGGATCCAAGGCCCCTCTGTGCATCACTTCATCTACCTGTCACTACAGACATGAATCAACAGGTTTCACTTCGGTTTTCAAGATAGTTTGTCTTACTTCAAAATGCAATTATTAATTATTGATAACAAAATACATTTCTTGAAAGTGAGAGGGGAGAATATGTTGTATACTGTACATACAGTGCCTTGCGAAAGTATTCGGCCCGCTTGAACTTTGCGACCTTTTGCCACATTTCAGGCTTCAAACATAAAGATATAAAACTGTATTTTTTTGTGAAGAATCAACAACAAGTGGGACACAATCATGAAGTGGAACGACATTTATTGGATATTTCAAACTTTTTTAACAAATCAAAAACTGAAAAATTGGGCGTGCAAAATTATTCAGCCCCTTTACTTTCAGTGCAGCAAACTCTCTCCAGAAGTTCAGTGAGGATCTCTGAATGATCCAATGTTGACCTAAATGACTAATGATGATAAATACAATCCACCTGTGTGTAATCAAGTCTCCGTATAAATGCACCTGCACTGTGATAGTCTCAGAGGTCCGTTAAAAGCGCAGAGAGCATCATCAAGAACAAGGAACACACCAGGCAGGTCCGAGATACTGTTGTGAAGAAGTTTATAGCCGGATTTGGATACAAAAAGATTTCCCAAGCTTTAAACATCCCAAGGAGCACTGTGCAAGCGATAATATTGATATGGAAGGAGTATCAGACCACTGCAAATCTACCAAGACCTGGCCGTCCCTCTAAACGTTCAGCTCATACAAGGAGAAGACTGATCAGAGATGCAGCCAAGAGGCCCATGATCACTCTGGATGAACTGCAGAGATCTACAGCTGAGGTGGGAGACTCTGTCCATAGGACAACAATCAGTCATATACTGCACAAATCTGGCCTTTATGGAAGAGTGGCAAGAAGAAAGCCATTTCTTAAAGATATCCATAAAAAGTTCAAGGGGGCCGAATACTTTCGCAAGGCACTGTACTGTTAGAATGAATATAATGAACAATCCCACCAGTTCCATATGTTTTTTTTGTGTCAACCTGCTGTGCAGAAGACAATTCCTCTACCCCATTCAAAGTAGGCTAAACAATTTGAATGCCTAATGACTAGAAGTCTTGAGTGGTCAGATCATGAAATTCCAACACTTCAGACTAGTCAAGGTGCCCTGCCCTGCCTATGGCTCTGACCTCCAGCCAAGTTTCTCTCAAGCAACATGTTTGTCTTCTTTCTCTCCTCTTTTTCATTAAAGGGTGGTATTTGCCAAGCAGCTGTCACTGAGGAGATGTTGGCCATTGTGTGTCAACAGCCTGGTAACCATGGAGGTATGCCCAATAGGAAGCATCTAAATCAAAGTCTACAAAATATTTACATTCAACAATTTTTGTTTTAAACAGAAGTCCCATTTAAAGTTAACGGTCACAACCTTGAAACTAAAAACTCCTAGACAGAGAACTACATCAGTGGTCATCAACTGGTCAATCACAGTAGGCGAAGTGTTCCCATTTTATGTGTCTGAAGGTTCAAAATCAGCCTTCCCGGTGGGCCCGGAGAGCAAATCAAGTGCTCTATAGGCCTATCGCTGGCCAATCGAATGTCTCAGATTTCCATGTCTGCAGTAATGTAGCAGACGTTTAAAAAAAAAGCAACAGCAAAGTTGTTACTGTGAGATTTCTAAATGTTTAAAACCATGACCTTAGTGATCACTCTTTAACAGCCTGTTTTCGTAATGGCTGCTCAGTGAAATGACCTGTCCTGATTTGTCATACGCCTGCAAAACATTTTTAGGAGCAAAGCCTTCCTTCATGACCTGGCCTCTGTAAATTGGTATAGAATCAGCTTCGAAGACGCATGGACCTTTTTTTTTTACATTTTCAGTGGTATTGTTAACAAACACCCCATAAAGAAAATTAGAAAAAAAACAGGTTCAGCCCCTGGTTCGACCATGATCTGGCAGAGTTACTCCAACTCAAGAATTCCATTTGGCGAAAGGCTCGGCACACGCATACTCAGGTTGATTGGCTCTTGTTCAGGCAAATGAGAAATAAGTGCACTCAGGTTATCCGGAAGGGCAAGGTTATTAGCTTAAAGGAGCAGTTCTCTCTCTGTATTCTCTCTGGTATGCAATCTGGTTTCTGCTCAGGTTATGGATGTGTCACTGCAACCTTAAAGGTCCTAAATTATGTCACCATTGCTTTTGATTCTAAGCAATGTTGTGCTGCTATTTTTATTGACTCCCCACCTGTGTGATTACTACCTCTGAGGGTTTAGAGCTTGAGGTGGTCACCTCATACAAGTACTTGGGAGTATGGATATACAGTACACTGTCCTTCTCTCAGCACATATCAAAGCTGCAGGCTTAAATCTAGACTTGGTTTCCTCTATCGTAATCGATCCTCTTTCACCCCAGCTGCCAAACTAACCCTGATTCAGATGACCATCCTACTACCCATGCTAGATTACGGAGACGTCGTTTATAGATCGGCAGGTAAGGATGATCCCGAGCGGCTAGATGTTCTTTACCATTTATCCATCAGATTTGCCACCAATGCTCCTTATAGGACACACCACTGCACTCTATACCCTTTTGTAAACTGGTTATCTCTGTATACCCGTCACAAGACCCACTGGTTGATGCTTATTTATAAAACCCTTTTAGCCCTCACTCCTACCTATCTGAGATATCTACTGCAGCCCTCATCCTCCACATACAACACTCGTTCTGCCAGTCACATTCTGTTAAAGGTCCCGAAAGCACACACATCCCTGAGTCACTCCTCTTTTCAGTTCGCTGCAGCTTGGTACTGGAACGAGCTGCAAAAAACACACAAACTGGACCGTTTTATCTCCATCTCTTCATTCAAAGAATCAATCATGGACACTTTTAGTAACAGTTTATTTTTCTCTACCTAACTAGGAAAGTAAGTTAAGAACAAATTCTTATTTTCAATGACAGCCTAGGAACAGTGGATTCACTGCCTTGTTCAGCAGCAGAACGACAGACATTTTTTACCTTGTCAGCTCGGGGATTCGATCTTGCAACCTTCTGGCTACTAGTCCAACACTCTAACCACTAGACTACCTGCCGCAGTTGTGGCTGCTTTGCGTGAAAAAACTTCCAAGAAGGCGTAGCAGTGGGATGTCTGTATTGATTGTCTTGTCCCGTCCCTTGTATATATCGTTTTTCTTTGTATATATTTCGTATATATTTTTTACATTTTTAAATCTCATTTTCCATCTACGGACTGAACATACTCTCCTGCAACCCGCCTCACCCAATGTGGTATGGATCTTCTAGTTTTTACACTTTAGAACCGGAACCCCCTTCAGAAGCTAGCCAGCAAACTAGCTACTAGCTAGTAGTCAGTTAGCCACTGCAGGCGGTCATCACCGTTAACTCGGACATCTGCCAGCCTCAGCCCGGTCAACTCCTGCCAGCCTGCACAGCTCGATATCAACCCAGAGAATATCGGACTGCTTTTCTCTACCACATCTCCGGATTCCTCCTGCAAGCTCTGAACTTTTACTCTGGATCATCGCAGCTAGCTAGCTGCTATTTGAGTGGCTACTCCTGGCTAATGTCTCTGTCCCGAGCAAGCACCAGTAAACCTGGAGCTAGCCTCGAAGTAGGCCCATCTCCCGGCTAGCCGAAGAGATCCATCAAGCAATTCCTGGGCTTCAATTACCTCTTTTTCCAATTGGCCTGGACCCTTTGCTGCCGAAACGTAGCCCCGCTGATCCATCACGACTGGTCTACCGACGTAACCATCCGATGGGGTTTCTGTCCCTAAGCAAACACCAGTTAGCCTGGAGCTAGCCTCGAGCTAGGCCCATCTCCCGGCTAGCCAAAGAAATCCATCAGATAATTTCTGTGCTTCAATACCGCTTTTCCCAATTGGCCTGGACCCTTTGCTGCCGACAAGGAGCCCCGCTGATCCATCACGACCGGTCTGCCGACGTAACCGTCCAAGGGGGTTTCAACAGGTTCTCCCATTGCGACATCCCCCTGAGGCCCATCTGCTAGCCTGCTGCTATCCCCGGCCTTCTAGCTGTCTGAATCGCCGTGCCTCCAGCTCGCCTAGCTACTCAATGGACCCTATGATTACTCAACTACAAATGCCTCCCCCTAATGTCAATATGCCTTGTCTATTGCTGTTTTGGTTAGTCATTTAATCTTATTTCACTGTAGAGACTCCAGCCCTGCTCAATATTCCTTAGCTAGCCCTTATGTTCCACCCCCCACACATGCGGTGACCGCACCTGGCTTAAATGGTATCGCCACTACTCACATCCTACAAACCTTGTCTGTACATTATGCCTTGAATCTCTTCTTCTGCGCCCAGAAACCTGCTCCTTTTACTCTTTGTGCCGAATGCACTAGACGACCAGTTCTTCTAGCCTTTAGCCGTACTCTTATCCTACTCCTCCTCTGTTCCTCTGGTGATGTAGAGGTTAACCCAGGTCCTGCAGCCCCCAGCATCACTCCCATTCCCCAGGCGCTCTCATTCGTTGACTTCTGTAACTTTAAAAGCATTGGTTTCATGCATGTTAAAATTAGATGCCTCCTCCTTAAGTTTGTTTTATTCACTGTTTAACACACTCCGCCAACCCATATGTCGTAGCTGTGTCTGAATCCTGGCTTAGGAAGGCCACCAAAAATCCTGAAATTTCCATCCCAAGCTATAACATTTTCCGACAAGATAGAACTGCCAAAGGGAGTGAGTTGCAATCTAGTGCAGAGATAGCCTGCACAGTTCTGTTCATGTTCATACTATTCATGTCTGTGCCCAAACAATTTGAGCTTCTACTGTTAAAAATCCACCTTTCCAGAAACAAGTCTCTCACCGTTGCCGCTTGTTATAGACCCCCTGCAGCCCCCAACTGTGCCCTGGACACCATATGTGAAATGATCGCCCCATCTATCTTCAGAGTTTGTACTGTTAGGTGACCTAAACTGGGACATGGTTAACACCCCGGCCATCCTACAATCTAAAATAGATGCCCTCAATCTCACACAAATTATCAAGGAACCTACCAGGTACAACCCTAAATCTGACACCATGGGCTCCCTCTTAGATATTCCTGACCAACGTGCCCTCTAAATAGACCTCTGTTGTCTTCAACCAGGATCTCAGCGATCACAGGCTCTTTGCCTGCGTGCGTAATGGGTCTGTGGTCAAACGACCACCCCTCATCACTGTCAAACGCTCCCTAAAACACTTCAGAGAGCAGGCCTTTCTAATCAACCTGGCCCAGGTATTCTGGAATGATATTGACCTCATCCCTTCAATAGAGGATGCCTGGTTGCTCTTCAAAAGTGTTTTCCTCTCCATCTTAATAAGCATGTCCCATTAAAAAAATGTAGAACTAAGAACAGATATAGCCCTTGGTTCACCCCAGACTTGACTGCCCTTGACCAGCACAACAACATCCTGTGGCGATATCCTACTTTTCAGGGAAGTCAGGAACCAATATACACAAAGTGTTACGGTGCGTGAATGAGGACCCAAAAGCGAATTAACGTAAACAGAGCTTCTTTAATAACAAAACAAAACGTAGGCTCAGATGGACCGGCAGGTTCCGACAGGACAGGACAAGGTTGCAGCAAACATGACGATAGTCTGGTTCAGGCATGAACAACACAAACAAGAATCCGACAAAGACAGGGGCAGAAACAGAGAGAGATATAGAGGACTAATCAGAGGGAAAAAGGGAACAGGTGGGAAAAGGGGTGACGAGGTAGTTAGGAGGAGACAAGGCACAGCTGGGGGAAAGAGGGGGAGAAAAGGTAACCTAACAACGACCAGCAGAGGGAGACAGGGTGAAGGGAAAGGACAGAAACAAGACACAACATGACAGTACATGACACAAAGTCAGTTAAGAAAGCTAAGGCTAGCTTTTTCAAACAGAAATTTGCTTCCTGTAGCACTAATTCCAAAAAGGTTTGAGACAATGTAAAGTCCATGGAGAACAAGAGCACCTCCTCCCAGCTGCTAACTGCACTGAGGATAGGAAACATTGTCACCACCAATAAATCTACGAACATTTCAATAAGCATTTTTCCATGGCTGGCCATGCTTTCCAACATATCAGCACCCCCTGCTGGGCTAGACAATCTGGACACTCTCTTTCTAAAAATGATCTGCCAAACTTGTTGCAACCCCTATTACTAGCCTGTTCAACATCTCTTTCGTATCGTCTAAGATCCCCAAAGATTGGAAAGCTGCCATGGTCATCCCCCTCTTCAAAGGGGGAGACACTCTAGACCCAAACTGTTATAGACCTATATCCATCCTGCCCTGCCTTTCTAAAATCTTTGAAAGTCAAGTTAATTAACAGATCACCAACCATTTCAAATCCCACCGTACCTTCTCTGCTATGCAATCTGGTTTCCGAGCTGGGCATGGGTGCACTCAGCCACGCTCAAGGTCCTAAACAATATCATAACCGCCATCGATCAAAGACAGTACTGTGCAGCCGTCTTCATCGACCTGGCCAAGACTTCCGACTCTGTCAATCACCGCATTCTTATCGGCAGACTCAATAGTCTTCGTTTCTCAAATGACTGCCTCGCCTGGTTCACAAACTACTTCTCAGATAAAGTTCAGTGTGTCAAATCGGAGGGCCTGTTGTCAGGAACTCTGGCAGTCTCTATGGGCGTGCCATAGGGTTCAATTCTCAGGCCGACTCTTTAATCTGTATACATCAATGATGTCGCTCTTGCTGCAGGTGATTCTCCCACTTAAAAAGATGAGAGAGGCCTGTAATTTTCATCATAGGTACTCTTCAACTATGACAGACAAAATTAGAAAAAAAATCCAGAAAATCACATTGTAGTATTTGGTCAATAACAAAAGTTTATCTCAATACATTGTTATATACCCTTTGTTGGCAATGACAGAGGTCAAACGTTTTCTGTAAGTCTTCACAAGGTTTTCACACACTGTTGCTGGTATTTTGGCCCATTCCTCCATGCAGATTTCCTCTAGAGCAGTGATGTTTTGGGGCTGTTGCTGGGCAACGCGGACTTTAAACTCCCTCCAAAGATTTTCTATGGGGTTGAGATCTGGAGACTGGCTAGGCCACTCCTTCATTGCCCGGGCGGTGTGTTTGGGATCATTGTCATGCTGAAAGACCCAGCCACGTTTCATCTTCAATGCCCTTGCTGATGGAAGGAGGTTTTCACTCAAAATCTCACGATACATGGCCCCATTCATTCTTTCCTTTACACGGATCAGTCGTCCTGGTCCCTTTGCAGAAAAACAGCCCCAAAGCATGATGTTTCCACCCCCATGCTTCACAGTAGGTATGGTGTTCTTTGGATGCAACTCAGCATTCTTTGTCCTCCAAACACGACGAGTTTTGGTTTCATCTGACCATATGACATTCTCCCAATCTTCTTCTGGATCATCCAAATGCTCTCTAGCAAACTTCAGACGGGCCTGGACATGTACTGGCTTAAGCAGGGGGACATGTCCACTGCAGGATTTGAGTCCCTGGCGGCGTAGTGTGTTACTGATGGTAGGCTTTGTTACTTTGGTCCCAGCTCTCTGCAGGTCATTCACTAGGTCCCCCCGTGTGGTTCTGGGATTTTTGCTCACCGTTCTTGTGATTATTTTGACCCCACAGGGTGAGATCTTGCGTGGAGTCCCAGATCGAGGGAGATTATCAGTGGTCTTGTATGTTTTCCATTTCCTAATAATTGCTCCCACAGTTGATTTCTTCAAACCAAGCTGCTTACCTATTGCAGATTCAGTCTTCCCAGCCTGGTGCAGGTCTACAATTTTGTTTCTGGTCTCCTTTGACAGCTCTTTGGTCTTGGCCATAGTGGAGTTTGGAGTGTGACTGTTTGAGGTTGTGGACAGGTGTCTTTTATACTGATAACAAGTTCAAACAGGTGCCGTTAATAAAGGTAGAGTGGAGGACAGAGGAGCCTCTTAAAGAAGAAGTTACAGGTCTTTGAGAGCCAGAAATCTTGCTTGTTTGTAGGTGACCAAATACTTATTTTCCACCATATTTTGCAAATTCATTAAAAATCCTACAATGTGATTTTCTGGATTTTGTTTCTTCTCATTTTGTCTGTCATACTTGAAGTGCACCTATGATGAAAATTACAGGCCTCTCTCATCTTTTTACGTGGGAGAACTTGCACAATTGGTGACTGACTAAATACTTGTTTGCCCCACTGTATATCTCCCTCACTAACTTTAAGCATCAGCTGTCAGAGCAGCTTACCGATCGCTGCAGCTGTACACAACCCATCTGTAAATAGCCCATCCAACCAACTACCTACCTCATCCCTATTTTGTTTTTGGTTTTTCTGCTCTTTTGCAAACCAGTATGGTTTGTCTCTACTTGCACATCGTTATCTGTAAATACAGTGGGGAGAACAAGTATTTGATACACTGCCGATTTAGCAGGTTTTCCTACTTACAAAGCATGTAGAGGTCTGTAATTTTTTATCATAGGTACACTTCAACTGTGAGAGATTGATGCTAAAACAAAAATCAAGAAAATCACATTGTATGATTTTTAAGTAATTAATTTGCATTTTATTGCATGACATAAGTATTTGATCACCTACCAACCAGTAAGAATTCCGGCTCTCACAGACCTGTTATATTTTCTTTAAGAAGCCCTTCTGTTCTCTACTCATTACCTCTATTAACTGCACCTGTTTGAACTTGTTACCTGTATAAAAGACACCTGTCCACACACTCAATCAAACAGACTCCAACCTCTCCACAATGGCCAAGACCAGAGAGCTGTGTAAGGACATCAGGGTTGAAATTGTAGACCTGCACAAGGTTGGGATGGGCTACAGGACAATAGGCAAGCAGCTTGGTGAGAAGGCAACAACTGTTGGCGCAATTATTAGAAAATGGAAGTTCAAGATGACGGTCAATCACCCTCGGTCTGGGGCTCCATGCAAGATCTCACCTCGTGGGGAATCAATGATCATGAGGGATCAGCCCAGAACTACACGGCAGAACCTGGTCAATGACCTGAAGAGAGCTGGGACCACAGTCTCAAAGAAAACCATTAGTAACATACTACGCCGTAATGGATTAAAATCCTGCAGCGCACGCAAGGTCCCCCTGCTCAAGCCAGCGCATGTCCAGGCTCGTCTGAAGTTTGCCAATGACCATCTGGATGATCCAGAGGAGGAATGGGAGAAGGTCATGTGGTCTGATGAGACAAAAATAGAGATTTTTGGTCTAAACTCCACTCGCCAAGTTTGGAGGAAGAAGAAGAATGAGTACAACCCCAAGAACACCATCCCAACCGTGAAGCATGGAGGTGGAAACATCATTCTTTGGTGATGCTTTTCTGCAAAGGGGTCAGGACGACTGCACCGTATTGAGGGGAGGATGGTTGGGGCCATGTATCGCGAGATCTTGGCCAACAACATCCTTCCCTCAGTAAGAGCATTGAACATGGGTCGTGGCTGGGTCTTCCAGCATGACAACGACCCGAAACACACAGCCAGGGCAACTAAGGAGTGGCTCCGTAAGAAGCATCTCAAGGTCCTGGAGTGGCCTAGCCAGTCTCCAGACCTGAACCCAATAGAACATTTTTGGAGAGAGCTGAAAGTCTGCATTGAAGGATCTGAAGGATCTGGAGAAGGTCTGTATGGAGGAGTGGGCCAAAATCCCTGCTGCAGTGTGTGCAAACCTGGTCAAGAACTACAGGAAATGTAGGATCTCCGTAATTGCAAAGTTCTGCTTTTCTGATGTATCAAATACTTATGTCATGTAAAATGCAAATTAATGCAAATTAATTACTTAAAAATCATACAATGTGATTTTCTGGATTTTTGTTTTAGATTCCGTCTCTCACAGTTGAAGTGTACCTATGATACAAATTACAGACCTCTACATGTTTTGTAAGTAGGAAAAACTGCAAAATCGGCCGTGTATCAAATACTTGTTCTCCCCACTGTATATCTCTCCAGTGTAAATTGCTAAATTGTAATTACTTCGCCACTATTGGCCTATTTATTTCCTTACCTCCTTACTTCATTTGCACACACTGTATACAGATTTTTCTATTGTGTAATTGACTGTACATTTATTTATCCCATGTGTAATTCCGTGTTTTTGTCGCACTGCTTTGCTTTATCTTGGCCAGGTCGTAGTTATAAATGAGAACTTGTTCTCAACTGGCCTACCTGGTGAAATAAAAATAAATGTAAAACAAACTGTGAACTCTCCTTCCAGACTCACATTAAGCATATCCAATCCAAAATTTAATCTAGAAACGGCTTCCTATTTCGCAACAAAGCCTCCTTCACTCATGCCGCCAAACATACCCTCATAAAACAGACTATCCTACTGATCCTTGACTTCGGCGATGTCACTTACAAAATAGTCCCAAACACTCTACTCATCAAACTGGATGTAGTCTATCACATAGCTATCCGTTTTATCACCAAAGCCCCATATACTACCCACCACTGCGAACTGTATGCTCTCGTTGGCTGACCTCATCACCATATTGTTACTTATCCTCTTGCTCTTTTGCACCCCAGTATCGCTACTTGCACATCATCATCTGCACATCTATCACTCCAGTATTAATGCTTAATTGTAGTTATTTTCGCATCTAGGGCCTATTAATTGCTTACCTCCCTACTCTTCTATATTTGCACACACTATACATAGATTTTTCTATTAAAAAATGTTTTTTGTGCTATTGACTGTACGTTTGTTTATGTGTAACTCTGTGTTGTTGTTTTTGTCGCACTGCTTTTCTTTATCTTGGCCAGGTCGCAGTTATAAATGAGAACTTGTTCTCAACTGGCCTACCTGGTTAAATAAAGGTGAAATAAATAACCATGTTGTTGTCATGTGGTGTTGCTACATGATGAAATGTGTTGGTGCCATGCTAGGTTGTTGTCTTAGGTCTCTCTTTAAGTAGTGTTGTGGTGTCTCTCTTGTCGTGATGTCTGTTTTTTCCTATATTTTTTATTTTTAACCACAGCCCCCATCCCCGCAGGAGGCCTAAGCCTTTTGGTAAACCGTCATTGTAAATAAGAATTTGTTCATAACTGACTTGCCTAGTTAAATAAAGGTAAAATAAAAATAAAAACTAGAGCGAGAATGTCAGCGAATACAGCAAAGAGCTTTTGTTTTTATGAGCGAATTCATGTTTAAGTTCATTCTCAGCACTGTCAACACAATTCATTCAACACTTTTATAAGCCATAAAATGTGAGTTCTATCTTCTTCCACTCGCTCTACAACCAGCATTGCAGCTGTAATGAGTAAGTAGGAAAGTGTATCAATAGGCTTGGTTGCATTGTTATTAGCGGATTGGGACTTTTTTAATATCGAGGAATTTCACTTTCTCTGCTCATAGGCGTAACAACATGAATTTGTGCAGAAATAAGGCAGAAATAATGCGATGCGACTCAAGTTTCACAATCAGCTGGAAAACAGTGTACCTTTTTGGTCAGTGTGTCACGCCCTGACCTTAGAGATCCTTTTTATTCTCTATGTTTGGTTAGGTCAGGGTGTGACTCAGGTGGGAAAGTCTATGTTTTCTATTTCTTTGTTATTGGCTGTGCGTGGTTCCCAATCAGAGGCAGCTGTCTATCGTTGTCTCTGATTGGGGATCACATATAAGTTGCCATTTGCCTTTTGGGTTTTGTGGGATCTTGTTCTGTTTAGTGTCTGTACCTGACACAACTGTGCGATTTTGTTTTCACTTTGGTTATTTTTTTTTAGTGTTTTTTTAAAATAAAATATGAACACTTTGGTCAACTCCTTTCGACGAGAGCCATTACACAGTAGAGGAAAAGGAGAACGGAGGGATGTTGAGATGCTGACTGAGGATGAGACTGAGCATCAGCTGCAGGCACCATCAGCCCAGTAAAATACAAATAAAATACAAATGATTTAAATGTATGCTCACTCAGCTGTTCCCCACAAGTAATATAACAACTTATCTATTACAGGTGTGATCATATAGCCTACCTGACATTTTTCAAATATATACAGTACCAGTCAAAGGTTTGGACACACCTTTTGTAGAGTAATAGTGAAGACATCAAACTGTGAAATAACACATATGGAATCATGTAGTAACCAAAGTGTTGAACAAATCTAAATACATTTTTTACATTTGAGATTATTCAAAGTAGCCACCCTTTGCCTTGATGACAGCTTTGCACACTCTTGGCATTCTCTCAACCAGCTTCATGAGGTAGTCACCTGGAATGCATTTAATTTAAGAGCTGTGCCTTCTTAAAAGTTAATTTGTCAACATACATTTTGACTCAAAGTGATTTTGACTCAGAAAAGTTTGGTGACCACTGAGGTGCATATACAAACTGGTAGAGATAAATATTTTTTTATCATGTTAGGTTCTGAACAAACAGAGTAAAAACTCAAACAGACAACTAGTGAAAGCTCAAACCAAGTTTCAACCCAATGGGTGCCTCAGCTGCAAGCACAACATACAAGTCACAGAAGCAAATACTTATACCTAAGATAAACAATCCTTCTCTGTTGCTAGGCAGAAACTCAGTCTGCTCTTCTTACTGGTATTGTCATGGCCCTGCCTAAGTCCTCTGGCCCCCCTCTCTCTTCAAATGTTGACCTTATTGAGTTGAGTTCCACACCCATCCTTATCGTAGTTCTACAGCATCTGGCCTGCCTCATCAGGAACTGAGACTAGACTGTTACTCTTCACTGTAACGCTCGTCGGAAGAGGAAGAGTAGTCGGACCAAGGTGCAGCGTAGTAAATGTTCATACTTTATTTACAACTGAACACTAAGCAAAACAACAACGACGACCGTCACGTTCTGACGGCAAAACAGAGCTGCTAAAAAAATAAAAATAAAAAAAATAAATAAAAAACATCCCACAACCTAAGGTGGCAAAACAGGCTGCCTAAGTATGATTCCCAATCAGAGACAACGATAGACAGCTGTCCCTGATTGAGAACCATACCCGGCCAAAACATAGAAACACAAAACCTAGAAATAAAGAACATAGAATGCCCACCCAAATTACACCCTGACCAAACCAAATATAGAGACATAAAAAGCTCCCTACGGTCAGGGCGTGACATTCGCCTCCTTCCTTAGAAATATTAATATTCTTCAATGACATGTTTGCACAGCTATTAACTTTCTGTACTTCCCCTTGTCTCACACAGTAACTCTCCTTACACAAAGTTTGTATTCAACCTTCATTTACCCCTAACATATACTGTAAATGTCTTTTATATGCAAAGTAATCAATGTTCTATAATGGTGACATGAATAAGTATATTTGAAGATAATTGTTGTCCCATGTAGCTGATTTGGTAGAGTATGGCACTTGCAACACCAGGGTTGTGGGTTTGATTCCCACAGGGAACCAGTATAAAAATGTATGCATGCAATACTGTAAGTCGCTCTGGATAAGTGTAGTAATTAGATCACAAACAAGGCCCTACAGCTGCTTGCCCTGTGACTGGGGGTGAAAAAGCTGACTACAGTTGTTTGTGTACCCAGACCATGGACTGTGGCATTCACTACTCTGGATGCAGCATTCCAGGGGTTTCTATACATCTGCATTTGACCAGAAACCCATTACTCAAGCTAATGCCAGCACAAAACACACCCATTCATCTTTTTCTTTTTTTAACACACATCAACAGAACATACAGACAAGCCAACCGACACAACATGCTGCACTTCCTCAAAATACTCTATTTACATACAGACACAGAGGGCTGTGGTAATTGGTCAGATGACACCCAGTGGGCTGTGTAGTGCAGCTCCCCCAGAAGGTCCAGTAAGATCAATGAGCAGTCCGTCTGGTCTATTCAGGACAGAGCAGAACAACGCTCCATCAGAAACATGGTGGAGCCTGGAACCCCTGATCGGCATGCCGATGAACTCATCCTCTCTCTCTCAAAGAGCATGTTCACCAGGAGCCCAATGGACTCTCACATTTTCAACTGGCCTGGCAGGCCCTTTGATCTATTGTTGTGCCCCAGTGATTGAAATGTCCTGCTTGCTCACCAGTAGCTGGTTGCAGTGCCTGGTCAGCCTAGTGCTAATGAATGCACACACAATCCCAGCAGCTTCCAAAGCCCAGCGCCAATGGCAGAGCGAGTGCTAAGCTCCCAGTGAACCGGCACATTAAAATACCCTTGTTGACAGCCGTAATGGAGCGAAAACAATTGAATTCCTTCAGCTGCGGCTACAACCCATAGATTCTATTGTGACCTGTGTGTGTGCATCTTGCATAATCCCCCCCCCCCCACAGATCTAGGGGATGTTGGAGGAGAATTGGGGGAGAGCCTGGTTGTGGTGGGCTGGTGAGTAGAAGACGGTCTTTGGGGAAAACACAGCAAAATTACAGAGCATGCAGAGAAGGGCAGCATCTGCTGGAGCACAGAAGATGATGACCAAACCCCTCACATGTCACACCAAGGATGTGCTCACATGCCAAGCTGTGTGACTGCCTTACTGCCTGACTGCTACAGCACAGTGGGAGGCCATAGAAAACCAATAATGGGCAGGGAGGAAAAGTGCTTTTGAAGTGCATGTACCTTACAAAAAAATGAGTTCTGGTTCAGAAGAAAGACATGTTCATCTAACAGCCTGAAAAAGAAGCAGAAGTTCTGGATGAGCATTATTATCCCTTCTCTCTCTGCCACTCCAACGGTATCAATATAACCCTAATGCCATCATTTATGATTCATGGAAAAGGCCAACAAAAAAAAAACATTCTGCAGATCAGGTATAGAGAACAAATTATCAGAAATAGAGATTGAAAGGTGGAGGAGGAGAGAGGAACAGAGGGAGGGAGTAAAACAGGAAGAGAAGGAGAGAGAAAGAGCTGCAGAGCGGAAGCAATTTAGTTCTGAACCTTTAAGAGTCTAGGTGAAATATGATTTGCCGATGGTGGGAACCGCTGAGGGGGTAAATTATGAACCCTAGCCTCATCATCGCTGCCCCCGGGGAGAGGAGGCCCAGAGATGGATGGAAATGGCTTCAGACCCTCTGCCTCCCATTTCCATCAGACAGTGATTGAGTTCAATAATAACCCATAGGGTGCTGCCTGCGTGGTGTGTGGGGGAATGGGAGAGACAGGGAGGCACTGCACTGTCCTGCCTCCAATGTGATATATATGGAATGAACAAAAGAACGTGACACCTGTGAGATTTACGAGGTACTGGCTTGTAGAAACCCAGGCTGGCAAGTTATACAGCTTTCATTGTAAAACAAAGACATCAGTCAGCCATCCATCTGAGATGACTGCCTGTCTCATTAAAGTTATTATCATATTGAAATAGCTCAGTACCATACAGGCTGGCCTCTTTAATACATCTTAATATGTATTATGTTTCTTTGATGCCTCTACGTTCTCTAAGATCAGCATATCAGTATATTCTTCATCTGGTATCAAGGTGTTTCCCATGTTAATTATACACAGGTTTCCGTACTCAACTGAGGCAGATAGGTTGCCATAACATACTGTAAGTTGACTACCACGGTGAGCAGATCATTGATGTTTGTACTATAATATGTAAAAGGAGAATAATGACTCATGCCCATATCGGAGCACAACACCAGTCTGCCACTATTGTTCTAGCGAACATACCGACAGTATTTATATGCCCGTCGACACAGAACACAATAAAGACTCAGGTTTCTTTTGTTTTGTTCCTTTTTCTTTTCTTCCCCCAGATGGAGCAGTCTAGAATGGCTCTTTCACGTTACACACCAATTGGCACCAGGAGCTAGATAAAGGTCACTACTGACAGTGAGCAATGCATGATAATATCATCCTTTACAAGCCAAATCTCTGCTGTTCTGCTCACATTCTAACGGTGTGACAGGTTGCCCAGTCATTCTTCCACTGCAGTTGAGGGAGGGAGGGCCAGGGGGATTTGGAAGCACTTTGAAAAGGTCATACTAGCAAAGATGAATATGTGCTTAGGTGAAGTTATAATGGCAGACATCTTGTAGGCTGGAGCTTTGGGAATTATATAGATCTGGACCTGAAAGTGGGGCATTTCACAGCAGCTGCTAGAGAATGCTCATCATGGCTTAATAAAGCTGTTCGTATCCCAAAAAACGTTCAAAGTCAAATATGGATACTCATCTGGGACAAAATAATAGAAAGCAGAAATAGAGAGCATATTGTGTTAGTTACAAACTGATAGATTGAATGGATCTGATTAGACAGTTTATCTTCCCATCCTCGTACCTTGAAGTCCTGTGTTTCTCCTCAGCGCAGTGCAGTACGGTGCAGGCCAGCTGGGCAGGGTCACTTATTGTCACTGACAAAGGCAGGGCTAGTCACATCCAGAAGTGGACTCCGCCACACCCTCTACCATAGAATTCCTCCTGAAGCCACTCTCAGCCTACAGAGCTGTCAGTGAGGTGGATGAAAAAGACAAGTACATTTCTATCTTGTCCATGGAGTGGAACACACAAGCGTAAAGAAAGACAACGTCCCCTGCAGAGGAATGGCAGTTTCGCGAGGTACGTCGTCAAACTAGACAGCACAGGATCATAGAGACAGAGAGAGAGAAAGAGAGTAACGGGTGGTTAAATCAAACATACCCTCTGTGCAGCTGGCATCAGACAGTCAATTAAGGCCAACATTCACCCAAAAACTGTGAAACACGATCCGTGCAGTTGTCCTGCTTGACTGGCCATTATGTGTGGCCTAGAGGCACACCAAAGCCATTCCATTATAGAACAAACAATTAACACACAAAGACAGGGGGAGAAAATAGACACAGACACAAATCTCAGTTGACAAACAATAATAGTTATTTATTAAGAGAAAAATGAATTTACATTTTATACCTCCAAAACAGGGAGGACACTGATAAATAAAGCCTCATTATAAAAAGCTTAAATCGATCCAAAAATCCACAAACAATACTTTAAAAGTTAAATTTGTACATGACACATATTTACATAATGGTTGCTTTGCCCTTTTATTTTTTATTTTTACATGAAATTCCGCAAGAAATACAAATTGTACCTTTTTAGTACAAACAACAAATGACTTTAAAAGCACTGGTATACAGTATAACTGTAAAACCCACTCCAACTCCTCACAGATGCTGGCTAATATTCTAGTGCATTTCAATTTGAGCATAATGGTCTCCCCTATCTCTGCATTTGCCACAATGCATCATGTACAACATTTCAGAGCCACTGTAGCACTGCTCAACATCTATACTGTAGACGGCCATGACAGTTGTTGTTGAAGGGATGATTAGCAGATATTCCCAGAAGAATATCAAGTGATAAAGGGTAGGGTCTAAGAACGTTCACACCTGTCAAAAGCGGAATATGTCTATTAAGGCAAGTCAGTAAATGTGAATGAACCAATCAATCAACCAATGATCCCTCCCTATGCTTTCACTTTTATAAAATCACTAAACAAGGGGCCATGAAACACCATGTTAACGTGGTGATTCACTTTGCATATATATGACCAGGGGGAATTGTTGTGAAATATCAAGATGACAAATCGAACAGAGTAGATAGTATTGGTGAATTATGAAGATTGCCACAGCGCCATCTGATGGTCAAAACAAGATAAACCAACGCAGACAAGAAGAAGCAGAGCAGTTAGGCTGCATTTACACAGGCAACCTAATTCTGATATTTTTTCCACTAATTTGTATTTTTACCCATCAGACCATATATATATTTTTTAGAGCTGATCTGATTAGTCAAAAGACCAATTAGTGATGAAAAAGATCAGAATTGGGTGTAAACACAGCCTGTGACTGATGATTAGCACCATATTTCAGTTTTACAGAGTCAGAAGAGGACTTTGCTGTGCTTTCATTTTAAATTCTGCTCATCAGCAGCAAAGAGAAACGACAAAACTGAAATATTACGCATTATGAACCACTGGTTATATGGATCAAAACCCCCAGACTGGAGCATGGACGGAAAAATATCAATGAAGAAAATACAGGGACATTAATTATTCTGGACTATTTGAGAGGCACAAGAGAGCTTGTGGTACCACAGGCTACCAATACTAGAGCAGACTGCAGGGGACATAGGGAAATATGGGGTTTCGTCCAGAGGAAAGGTTTGCTTTGGTTTGACTAATAGACGAACAGCCTGTCCTGCAGGCAGATATACAGTATCAGTGTAATTCCAATGGGAATGGTTGGTCAGGGCTAGATTCATCTATTCCAATATCAGCATTAAAATATTACCCAAAAATTGTATCAGAATTTCTGTTTCTGTAAATCCATTGTTGTGAGATAGATATCCCTTAATCAGTCTGGATTTCGATTTAGTCTGTGTACATTGAATGATTGTCACTCATTGTAAAGCAGGAAGTCTTGCCACTTGTAACAGAGTGAATATTATCATCACCTTCAAACCCTATGCCAGTATTGCATTGCAGTGATTGACAAATAAAATGGTTCACAAATTCAAACTCAAGTGTGCAGTGGAGGAATAGAAACACCGCAAATGTTTCTTCTACCCATTCAATCAGCTGGAACCATAACGTCTAACAGTTTATCATCATTATATTCAATTGCAAAGTGGACAATAGCGACAAAAGCAAGTCAGCCACTATGTCTTTGAGTTTCGCTTCCTTACACACTCTCTTTCTTCAGCTCTTCCTCTTCGTCACTCATCTCTCTCTCTCTCTCTTTTCTCTACTTTCTCTCCTCCATTACAAGCTATTCTTTCTCTTTATTTGGCCTGTCTTGTTTTCCGTTTCTCCCAGACTCATTCATCCTCTTCTCATAACTCAAACTCTGTGGTTAGTCATGTCTTCTCTAACCTTGAGTTGCCTTTCTTTACAACTGATGTAGTGCTGATGGGAGAAATGAGGCTGTAGTTCCTTACAGGCGGGAACAAAGCATTATGGGGCCCAGTGTTAAGCAATACCTTTAGAAGTATGACAATAAACACTATTGCATAAGCTTTACTCACTCAACTGGAATTGTTGAATAGGGTGTACTGTATGCTCTATTTTGTCATATTGGCTATTAGGGTATACTTAAATTTGTGAAATGCAGCATATTCTACAACAGTCACTCCCCTACGACACCTGCTCTGTTAAATCTTCCCTTCACATAGAAAACGAATGTCAGCTACTGTATACTTCATGAATGCTAAATCTTCTTCTAGCCATGGTAAAATTCCTGAAACTGTCCAAATCATATCTGAACACTATCAAACTCCAAAGTAACCAACCCATGCATACCAATCCAATCCATGCCACAGCAGACTTGCAGCTTCACCACAGAATCAAACCCAAATTATCTTCATCTAAAAGTTACACCTTGACAATTCAGTGGCAACTAAGCGCGAAGTGTCTGCATGGTTCCATAATAAGTTCACAGGAAGTGCTCAAGCTGTACATCCTGGCCATGGCCATGGTCGACCCCTCCAGGTCCAGGTCAGTGGGTAGGGTACAGTATGTCAATGGGGTGCATGTCTATCTGGCCACACTACTACATGGTCTGGCAGTCAGTTGATGCAGTGAGTGTGGGGCATTGTGGGATAGTGGATGACAGCGGGATCAGCAGAAGAAGATCTTTCCGTCGCACTGAGGCTCTGTGACCCCAGTGTTCCCGGGATCTGTGGGGAAGAAAGACGGACATAGACTTTAGTTAGACTGTAACAACATCCATCCCTTATACACCGAGTATACCAAACATTAGGAACCTTTCCCCCCTTTCGCCATCAGAACAGCCTCAATTTGTCGGGGCATGGATTCCACAAGGTGTAAAAAGCGTTACACAGGGATGCTGGCCCATGTTGACTCCAATGCGTTCTACAGTTGTGTCAAGTTGGCTGGATGTCCTTTGGGTGGTGGATCATTCTTGATACACACAGGAAACTGTTGTGAGTGTCAAAAACCCAGTAGCATTGCAGCTCTTGACACAAATCGAAGCGCCTGGCACCAACTACCATACCCTGTTCAAAGGCACTTAAATCTTTTGTCTTGCCCATTCACCCTCTGAAAGGCACACTGTCACATACATAATCCATATCTCAATTGTCTCAAGGCTTACAAATCCTTCTTTAACCGGTCTCCTCCCCTTCATCTACACTGATTGAAGTGGATTTAACAAGTGACATCAATAAAGGATCATAGTTTTCACCTGGTCAGTCATGAAAAGAGCAGGTGTTCTTAATGTTTTGTACACTCAGTGTATAGCGCGTAGCACAGGTAACTCAACTTTTCCCATGGCTCTCTTTTCCTTACAAAGATGTTTGGTGCTACTGGTACCTAGCTGGTGCTACTGGTATCTGGCTGGTGCTACTGGTACCTGGCTGGTGCTACTGGTACCTGGCTGGTGCTACTGGTACCTGGCTGTGATTGCTGCCCCTTCCCTTTCTTCTTCTTCTTCTCCTTCTTGTCCTTGGTCTTGGCCAGCTGCATCAGGCGGTTAGGGATTTGGTTCTGGCCCTCTGTGCTGCTCTGGGCCTTGGAGCTGGCGTTGGAGGAAGAGGACGAGGAGGAGAAGGGGTTCAGGTTCTTCCCTTTCCTCTTGGAGCCCATCCTGAGGAAGGGGTCTTTGGTGGCGGGGGAGGAAGACAACTCTGCCTCCCCTCCTCCAGGCTCTTTATCCAGAGAGGTGGAGCTCTGAAACTTCATGGACTCCTCTGAGGTGGTGGAGGGCGTCCGCTGGGTCCTGTGTGCCTGCTCTGCCTACAGATCAAACCAAACCATACAACAACAAGTAGGCACTTAAGCCTCACAGCAACTTAATGATGGAATCTGACTTTTGAAGGAAGAGATTTTATCTAGGATTCAAGGTTGAGCTAGTTTTAGAATTAGAAGCTCAGGCTTGAGCCCAGGTTATGGTAAAGGGTTATTTAAAGGCCATCATTACATGGCCCATGTGTAGTCAGTCCATTGTGGTTACATTTTGTTAAATAATAGTTATTTGATTTCTGTAATGTAAGGTAACAGACAGAGACCAGTGAGCAGTAGCCCTCTTTGAGAACCGTGTTGGCCGATCCAGCTCACCTCGGCTTTCTTCATCTGCTCCACCATCTCAGCCTCCCGCTGCAGCGTCTCCTTGTCTCTGTCCAGCTTCCTCTGGGCGTCCCTTAGCCTCTCCAGATCCCTCTGATACTCCTCCTTCCTCCTTAGAAGCTCCTTCCTCTCCTCCTCCATCTGCCTACGCCTCTTTACTGTCTCCTCCTCCTGCTCCTTCACCTGTACCTCCCTGTCGCCCAGCCCCGACTCCCTCACCTCCCACTCCCTCTCCCTCCTCCTCCTCTCATCAGCGTGGGCCACCTGCTGACGCTGCAGGTTGGCCACCTCCTGCCTCTGCTTCTCTAGGCTGCGCTGTTTCTCCTGCTCGATCAGGGAGTTGGGCCGCGAGGAGGAGGAGGACAGGGAGGAGGTGGAGGAGTGGCGCGAGGCTGGCCGCTCAGCCAGAGCATGACGCTGGTCCTCAATGAAGGTGTCCTGCTGCACCACCACTGCCTGCAGGAGGACAGTAACAATGGTTATAAACACATGAAGTTGTATTGACATGCATACTAATGGCCAGTTTTTGTATGTCAGTGTGCTTTTTAACAGCTCTGCGTGATTTATCTAATAAAAGAGGATAGGAAAAATGAAGAAGCGAGGAGAACATCATATGAAAGAGAGGAGAAGTGGATATACCTGCAGTGTGCTGAGGAGGTCATGGAGGTGTGTGACACTCTGGAGGACCTGCTACATTATAAGACGAGAAGAGAGATCCTAAACATGTACCTGTGTATGGTTACACAGTAGGAACATACACACAATGAAATACTTCCTATGAAATAACATAATACAGTACAGCGGCAACTAGAGGCCTGTCTGTGGGAACAGGTAGTGATGCCTCTCTCACGCAGCCAGTCAGTCAGTCAGTCAGTCAGTCAGTCAGCCAGCCAGTCAGCCAGCCAGTCAGCCAGCCAGTCAGCCAGTCAGCCAGCCAGCCAGCCAGCCAGTCAGCCAGTCAGTCAGTCAGCCAGCCAGTCAGCCAGTCAGCCAGTCAGCCAGTCAGTCAGCCAGTCAGTCAGTCAGCCAGCCAGTCAGCCAGTCAGTCAGTCAGCCAGCCAGTCAGTCAGTCAGTCAGCCAGCCAGTCAGCCAGTCAGTCAGTCAGTCAGCCAGTCAGTCAGTCAGTCAGTCAGCCAGCCAGTCAGCCAGTCAGCCAGTCAGCCAGTCAGTCAGCCAGTCAGCCAGCCAGTCAGCCAGTCAGCCAGCCAGCCAGTCAGCCAGTCAGTCAGCCAGCCAGTCAGCCAGTCAGCCAGTCAGCCAGTCAGTCAGCCAGTCAGCCAGTCAGTCAGTCAGCCAGCCAGTCAGCCAGTCAGTCAGTCAGCCAGCCAGTCAGTCAGTCAGTCAGCCAGCCAGTCAGCCAGTCAGTCAGTCAGTCAGTCAGCCAGTCAGCCAGCCAGTCAGCCAGTCAGTCAGTCAGCCAGTCAGCCAGTCAGTCAGCCAGTCAGTCAGTCAGTCAGCCAGCCAGTCAGCCAGTCAGTCAGTCAGCCAGCCAGTCAGTCAGTCAGTCAGCCAGCCAGCCAGCCAGTCAGTCAGTCAGTCAGTCAGTCAGTCAGCCAGTCAGCCAGCCAGTCAGCCAGTCAGTCAGTCAGCCAGCCAGTCAGCCAGTCAGCCAGCCAGCCAGTCAGCCAGTCAGTCAGTCAGCCAGCCAGCCAGTCAGCCAGTCAGTCAGCCAGCCAGCCAGCCAGTCAGTCAGGGATGTACAGTATGCTGGTAGTGTAACATAGCGTTGGAGTCAGACCTACCTCACTGTTCCTCTTGAGCAGTAGCAGTAGGTTGTTGTTGCCCCCCTGTGGAAGAAGACAAGTACAGCTGCAGTTAGTTACTGAGATATTAACAGAGCTGCTGAAGCGAGGGGTCACGTTAATCACCCCCTCAAAGGAAGAGATTGATCCCACCTGCCTGGCGGGGCGGCCTGAGCAGAGGAGATTGTAGCCATTAAAAGCACAGGACTGCTCCCACACATTTCAGCCCAGCCCGGGGGCATCACCTAGCCTAATGGAGCCTTATTAATATGGACCAGCTCAGCTCAGCCAGCCCAGGGCCTCAGGCTGGGATAATGCCTGTCTGTTAATGTCAGTGGTGATGATGGGGGACCGGACCAGGCCTACTGAGACACATACATACAAGTTTAAATCCTTCCTGATGGCATTGGTTAGGAAATAATAGTTATAAAGAATAGCCAGGAGTTAATGAACAAAGTGTGTGTGTGTGTGTGTGTGTGTGTGTGTCTAAGCTGGTCTTCAAGCATTCCTCTGTTCCTTTCATTCATTTGCTGTGACTCACACACATACACCTCTGAGTTGTACAGTTACTGTAATTACCTTCTTTAACACACCGTCTGACTCAGTCCTCCGAAGGTCTAATGAGTCATCCCCCTCTTCTTTCTCTCCGTCTGGAATAAAAAGAGACCTTTATCCCACAGCTCAGCTACAGTATGACAGGCAGTCAGGGTACATAGGGAGAGGGAGTAGGAGTGAGTGATGTGACCTTACTTTTGGAGATGTTCATCTGGTGGCTGTCAAAGCCACCGAAGGTCTCAGCGCGCCGAGGCAGACACACTGGCCCCACACTGCCCCCTGATGCATCTTGGGTACTGGACACCTGCTGCCCCACAGCCCCGCCCAGACTTCCATTCACCAGCACATGGAGAGTCTCCACTGAAACACACACACACACATTACACACATAAGGATAGGACCTGCACTCTAGTTCTGTATTCATGCCGTAACATGACATAAAATCATTCACAGTTGTGTGTTGTTTTTTATTACTATTTGCCAGGTCTTGTGACCCTTAACTGGCTACATGTACACACAGCATCCTGTATGATTTCAGTAACGACTACACACACTACTCTAGGTAGCTGAAGAAACCTGGATAGACCTCCATAAACTGGGTTTCTAAGGGAACCAGGAGAAAATGAGAAAAAATATCAATATCTGGCTCATTACTCAACCTGCAGTGTTAAAGCAATCCATTTGTATTGATTATATCGCTGTCTACAGAGAGAAAACGCTGATATAAATAACTATGACAAGTAACCATATATCACTCTGGCTTTAGCCAACAATGAGTTTTCGGCACTATTCTGTAATCTCTCTGCCTTGGTCTTTCAGCTGCTACCGGCATTATATTATATTAGGGGTATTTTCGGGTAATTTCCTGATTGTTTCTGATTGGTCCTGTGTGTCTTTAGGGGCAAATCACTGGTTGGCCATGTGTCCAGGTAATTCAATAGGTGACCACTGATTGAATAAAGGGACATCTGTGTTGTGTTTGGTCTCTGCCAGAGGACTGTCCACTCTGACTCACCTTCCCTCAGGGCATCCTTCATGATGGGCTCTCCCTTGGTGATGTCATCTGGGGTGGCTCTAAACAGCATTTTGGTCCTGATAGACTGGGTTGGTCTGGTCTCCTCTGCTGGTCCCTCACACATGTCCCTGAACACCTTCACCTTCTCCTCCAATAGACTCATGATCTGCTCATCCTTCTTCCTCAGCAGCTCTGAGAGGAACAGAGACACACACTGTGGTTAATACCTGTCATACACAACACTGACAGAGGATATCCATCAGGTTATACAGAATTTGATGAAAAAAACAGAACAGGTTTTTACCTCTAATCTCCCGTGCTTTGGTCTCTAGCAGTCTCTTGTCTTCCTCGGTCTCACTGGGGATTCCCTCATCGTCATCCTTCTCTCTGTTAACACACACAATCCTCCATCAATCAAACCATTTACACTGCATGTGGAGTATAAAACAAACATGTTCTGCATATATATTTGTGGGTACACAATGTGTGTGTTCCCATTGATATAGAATTCCAGATATTTTTTATAATAAACAAATTGCTGTGGTCTGATGGGTTTTCCCCATTCTAGTCATTATATTTCTATGTGTGTTCCTGTCTAACTGACTCACATGGAGTGCATGGCGTCCTGTATGAGCTGCATCCAGGTGTTGCGTTCCTCCTTGGTGCTGGCCAGCACCTCCACCATCTCTGGCTTCTCTATTCCCGCTGTGATCAGGAACAGACCCCTCTCCTCGTTAGCCACCTCACGCACAATCAGCTTCTGCAGGGAGATCACCGTGGACCGCTGATCCTGGGGGACGGGAGAGCGGGGATGGAGGGGAAAGAAAGAGGGAAGAATGGAGTGAGAGGAAAGAGAGCGAGAGAGAGAGAGAGAGAATGGAGGTGAAAGGATGTATTGACCAGGTTTCTATTGAAGGATGTATAGACCAGGTTTCTATTGAAGGATGTATAGACCAGGTTTATATTGAAGGATGTATAGACCAGGTTTCTATTGAAGGGTGTATAGACCAGGTTTCTATTGAAGGATGTATAGACCAGGTTTCTATTGAAGGGTGTATAGACCAGGTTTATATTGAAGGATGTATAGACCAGGTTTATATTGAAGGATGTATAGACCAGGTTTATATTGAAGTGTGTATAGACCAGGTTTCTATTGAAGGATGTATAGACCAGGTTTCTATTGAAGGGTGTATAGACCAGGTTTATATTGAAGGATGTATAGACCAGGTTTATATTGAAGGATGTATAGACCAGGTTTATATTGAAGGATGTATAGACCAGGTTTCTATTGAAGGGTGTATAGACCAGGTTTCTATTGAAGGGTGTATAGACCAGGTTTATATTGAAGATTGCATTGACCAGGTTGCTATTGAAGGGTGTATAGACCAGGTTTCTATTGAAGGGCGTATAGACCAGGTTTCTATTGAAGGATGTATAGACCAGGTTTCTATTGAAGGGTGTATAGACCAGGTTTCTATTGAAGGGTGTATAGACCAGATTTCTATTGAAGGATGTATAGACCAGGTTTCTATTGAAGGGTGTATAGACCAGGTTTCTATTGAAGGGTGTATAGACCAGATTTCTATTGAAGGATGTATAGACCAGGTTTCTATTGAAGGGTGTATAGACCAGGTTTATATTGAAGGATGTATAGACCAGGTTTCTATTGAAGGGTGTATAGACCAGGTTTCTATTGAACGGTGTATAGACCAGGTTTCTATTGAAGGGTGTATAGACCAGGTTTCTATTGAAGGGTGTATAGACCAGGTTTCTATTGAAGGGTGTATAGACCAGGTTTCTATTGAAGGGTGTATAGACCAGGTTTCTATTGAAGGGTGTATAGACCAGGTTTATATTGAAGGATGTATAGACCAGTGGGAGGTTTCTATGGAAGCTACTATAGGGAAAGTCAATGTAAAGCCCAAGGAAAGGGGAGCTGAATGAAAACTCCAAACGTAAGTGAATGGTAAAAAACTGCAAGATAAGATTCTACAAAGAGTGTAACCAAGCTAATATACTGCTTCATTAAAATGTACATCTAGAATGCCACGGCCTTGCGAGGCACAATATTATTAGAGGTGGATAAACCTTGAAGGACTGGTGTTATAACAGCACAGAAAGGTAAACTTGGTGTAAAGTAACATGAAGTGGGCACGGTTCTCTACAAAGTGTATGAAATATTGAGCTGGGAAAAACAAAAATAACATACCAGTGAGGCAAAGACATATTTCTGGTCTTTCTCCTGGAGGAACACAAACACGTCAGACAGCAGCATGGCCTGGACATCTGAGGAAAATAACAGAGTCGGGATCAGTGGAGGAGGGAGGAAGGGGCAAGAGAGGGAGAGAGTGAGAGAAATTGAGGACAGAAAGAGTGAAAAAAACTAGAAGGAGAGGGAGAGAGGAGGGAATGAGAAAGAAAGAGAAACCTAGCGAGAGACAGAGAAGGCGAATGATACAGAGATAAACAAGGCTGATCCCGTACCCTTTAGTCTGCCTGCAGAGTTCTTGAGCTGCAGTGGTCCATCATGCAGCAGCCTCCTGCCTCTCACCAGGTCTTCCCGTGCAAACATCTGGCCACTCTTCATCCTCTGAATGGACTTGCTGTCCGTACGGCTGTACACTTCTTTCAACCGTTTCTTCTTGTCGTGTTCATTCACCTTGTTGTCCACCGCATTTAGAATCTCCTTCACCAGTCTCAGAGCCTGGGTTATATCGTCATGGTCTTCCTCATTCTCTGCATCAGGGAAAGAAGAGCCGCATGTCACTTCAGCACACACAGAGGGAGAGACATCACCACTCTTTCTCACAAAGTAAGTGTACGAGTGCCATTCAAGGAATAGAGAATACCAGGCCTCACCTTTGGTGTGATGCAGTATTCTCTGTAGTAGCACGGGGTACTTGGTTATTCGCTGTGTCACTAATAAGATACACTCTGGAATGCCTAGTCTTCGGACGATTGTGCTGCTCATCTTTTTCTGAAAAACAGACAGATCCAATTCATATATGAATATTCTGTTTCAAACAACTGCAGATTTATGCAATAAAATTACAACAGTGTAGTGGCACCACCTGGTGGATAAAGTTATGTTTTTCATACTGCTTATAATCAATCAAATGTATTTATAAAGCCCTTCTTACATCAGCTGATGTCACAAAGTGCTGTACAGAAACCCAGCCTAAAACCCCAAACAGCAAGCAGAAGAAACCTAGAGATGAACCAGGCTATGAGGGGTGGCCAGTCCTCTTCTGGCTGTGCCGGGTGGAGATCATAACAGAACCAGCAGGGTCAAATAATAATAATCACAGTGGATGTAGGGGGTATAACCATGTACAACAAAGAGCAGTTAGTTACCTTGATGAAGGCTTGGAAGCGTTTGTCTTTGGTGTGAAGCTCCTTATAAAAGTTAACCGCCTCATTGTGGCGACTGCAGAATTTCCCGTAGACTTTCTTCATGCGGTCGGCATTGGGCCCTGAGAACTGCAGACCAGACAACCCATCGAAGATTAACTTACAGGTTAGTCTGCTAGTCAACATTTACACAACGATCACTAAACCCCTCATGCCATCAAACAGTCTCCCCCTGCTAACCTGTGAGACAAGGACGTCTCCTATCTTGTGGATGAGGAAGCTCCCGTCATCCCGACCCTCGATTGAAGACTCCCTCTTGCGCTCCAGGAGGTGGGTGAAGAAGTCTGTGTGTAGGTCCAGGAGTTCGTCCAGCATGGGAAACACCCGCTCCACCGTGAGGGCCTCCAGCTGCAACTCCTTCTGCAGGCCCTTACTGTACACCTCAGACATGATCCTCAGCGTCCGTACGTGGTGCATCTCTGTCTGGACCAGCTCTGCAGAGAGACAGGAAGGGAAGGGTAGGACGGGGAAGTAGAGAGTGGGTTATAGTGCAACATCCCAATTAACAACACCCTCCTCACATTGTGTTTAACCCCAGGGTGAAAGTAAGCCGGTAAGGTCCGGTACAGAGTATCGTCAAAATAACTAGTGGGGATACGCCGTACCGGTTAAACATGGCCCTATCACAATAATTAAACAAAGATGCAAATAAAACTGTCAGTTTTATGTCAGTCGCATGAAAGAAATGTGCGAATGTGTAATACGCTCCAAAAAACATTTGTGTCGTTTTTTGCAGTGGTGTAAAGTACCTAAGTAAAAATACTTTAATGTACTACTTAAGTCGTTTTTGGGGTATCTGTACTTGTCACGAGTCCGACCGAGGGTGGTTTCCCTTCCCGGTCGGGTGGCGCTCGGCGGTCGTCGTCACCGGCCTATTAGCTGCCACTGATTGTCTTTCCTCCCCCTCCTTGTATGTTTATTGGCACCTGTTTATGTATGATTAGTTTGTCTTTATTAGACAGCCGGCCCGCCTGGTTGTTGTGCGGGATTATTTCAGTGTAACCTTCGGCTCTGTTGTAGTTAGTGCCTGGTCGTGCATTTTCCGTTGTACATTTTCATTCCCTGTGTTTGGGGCCGTTACTATTGTGAGCACCCTGTGGTGCGTTGGTGCTATTAAAGATGCACAGCATTGCACTCTCTGTTCTCCTGCGTTTGACTCCACACCCACGACACCCGGAGCATTACAGTACTTGACTAGTAATATTTTTGACAACTTTTACTTTTACTCCACTACATTCCTAAAGAAAAGAATGTACATTTTACTCCATACATTTTCCCTGACACCCAAAAATACTCGTTAGATTTTCAATGCTTAGCAGGACAGGAAAATGATCTAATGCACGTGCATATCAAGAGAACATCCCTGGTCATCCCTACTGCCTCTGATCTGGCAGACTCACTAAACACAAATGCTTGTTCGTAAATTATGTATGAGTGTTGAACTGTGGCTATCCTCTGGCTATCCGTTAAAAAAAAAAGAGAAGAAAATTGTATCGTCTGGTTTGCTTAATATAAGGATTTTTTTGTGATTTATACTTTTACTTTTGATACATAAGTACATTTAAGTACATTTAAAGTACATTTAAACATTTGTTTACATACTCATCTCATATGTATATACTGTACTCGATACCATCTACTGTATCTTGCCTATGCTGCTCTGTACCATCACTCATTCATATATCCTTATGTACATATTCTTTATCCCCTTACACTGTGTACAAGACAGTAGTTTTGGAATTGTTAGTTAGATTACTTGTTGGTTATTACTGCATTGTCGGAACTAGAAGCACAAGCATTTCGCTACACTCGCATTAACATCTGCTAACCATGTGTATGTGACAAATAAAATTTGATTTGATTTGATTTGATTACTTTCACTCAAGTAGTATTTTACTGGGTGACTTTCACCTTTACTTGAGTCATTTTCTTTTAAGGTATCTTTACTTTTATTCAAGAATGAAAATTGGGTACTTTTTCCACCACTGCGTTTTTGTTGGTTTTGGTGTTCAGCAGGGTTTTTTTCGGCTGTTCGAACACCATTTGTTTTCTTGAGGCAAGTCGAAGTCCGATAGACGAAGTCTACGCTCCTTCGTTGGTGATTGTTCAACAGTAATACTCTTAGTAGGAGTGGGAACTATGAACGGGATTCTTCAATTAAGTGTTTGTTGTCATTCAACAAGAGACGACTAGTTTTCATGCACATTTTTTCACATGAGAAATAATGCACCGAACATCTTAGTTTGATGTAAAATTAAGCGACTAAGACCTCCTCGGCAAGAACAAGAACAAAGTGAACCTAGTATGCGGGCGCCTTAACAGATGTCTCTTTCCACTCATCAAATAGCGGATGTACAGTGCAGTGTACGGATGTAGGAATGATTTTAGAGTAGACAGGCTTACAGGAGCCTATTGAAGTGATTGTTTGACAATCAGATGAGAACATGATGACTGGGTGTGTTTATACCACATTAAAAGGTAATACATTTTAAAAGTAAAATGGACAAATCTTTACTATTAGTCCCACAGATATCTTATTAAATTAATAAATGAATTGTTTGACTGAAACAAAGGATGGGAACATATGGAGGAATGAGTGGGATTGGGAGAGTTGCCCTCCTACCATAGATGACGTCCTGTCTCTTCACCACCTCCTTCTTGAGCCCCTTCACATACTTCTTGTCCACAGTGAAGGTCCAGGAGTCTGCCTCAAGATCCTTAGACTCTGCCTCAAACTCTCCCATCAGCTGGCTGTCCATCATCTCAGTCCCTAGGACAACACACATGAACAGTTAGTATGAACGGGGCAGGAGTGGCTATACTGTATGTACTGTAAGCATACATATGCTCTCCTACACTCACATATGCTGTAAATTGGACCAATACAAAGTCATGCAAAACAACAGCTGAAAACAGAGGAAATCCGAACATGTCACATTTGCTCACTCCTTTGAACCGATCCCCACAAAGAGAGTACAGCAAATACAGGCTCTGTCACAGTGATAACTCTCTAGCTCACTACCTTACCTTCATCAGTGAGAGACTCAGTGGACTCATTGACCTTGGAGGTCTTGTGCAGTGAGTCTGTGGACTGGGACAGGTACTTCAGGCCCTTCAGTGGCATCTCATCCATCAATGGCCTGCATGGACAGACAGACAGACAGGGTGGAAGAGAGAAACAGAGTTAGTGAAGGAGGGACTGTTACAGTGATAACATAAGTTGTGTATACACTCTGGTTGTACAATGCATTTGACACAACACTTGTGAGTACACAGTATTGTTGATGTGTGTCAGCATGAAAATGTACACCGTTTGTACAACCCTAGTATGTAAGGGGCGATAGTGAGTTGGTTGGTGATTGAGTGGCGTTGTGTCTCACCCTGCGATGTTGCTGATGGAGATGCTCTTGGACAGGTTGCTTTTGTTAAAGGGGAGAATGCTGTGATTCCTGCGAGGCACCACCGCTGCCACCGTAACCATGGCCTGGTCATCAGGGGACAAGATGGCAGACCACGGACGTTCCCGAGACGATGTCGATGATGTAGCTGATCACACGAATACAGTTAGCATGTAAAGTAGTACAGCTCATTAGGATATCAGGAATTCTACATGCACAAAGTCAAATAAATACTGTACATAAAAACATATACAGTACTTGGGATTTTTTTGGGGGGGGAAATATTAACAATGCATAGATTGAGACAGACAAGGTTGAAGTTAGAAGTTTACATACACTTGGGTTGGAGTCATTAAAACACGTTTTTCAACCATTCCACAAGATTCTTGTTAACAAACTATAGTTTTGGCAAGTCGGTTAGGACATCTACATTGTGCTTGACATAATAAATTTTTCCAACAATTGTTTACAGACAGATTATTTCACTTAAAATCACAATTCCAGTGGGTCAGAAGCTTACATACACTATGTTGACTGTGCATTTAAACAGCTTGGAAAATTCCAGAAAATTATGTCATGGCTTTAGAAGCTTCTATTAGGCTAATTGACATCATTTGAGTCAATTGGAGGTGTACCTGGATGTATTTCAAGGCCTACCTTCAAACTCAGTGCATCTTTGCTTGACATCATGGGAAAATCAAAAGACCCCCAGAAGAAAAAATTGTAAACCTCCACAAGACTAGTTCATCCAAGGAAGCAATTTCCAAACACCTGAAGGTACCACATTCATCTGTACAAACAATAGTACGTATGTATAAACACCGTGGGACCACGCAGCTGTCATACCACTCAGGAAGGAGACGTGTTCTGTCTCCTAGAGATGAACGTACTTTGGTGCGAAAAGTGCAAATAAATCCCAGAACAACAGCAAAGGACCTTGTGAAGATGCTGGAGGAAACCGCATAGAAGTGTTTGGCCATAATGACCATCGTTATGTTTGGAGGAAAAAGTGTGAGGCTTGCAAGCTGAAGAACACCATCCAACAGTGAAGCACGGGGGTGGCAGCATCATGTTGTGGGGGTGCTTTGCTGCAGGAGGGGCTGGTGCACTTCACAAAATTTCACATCATCACTTCACATCATGAGGATGGAAATGTATGTGGATATATTGAAGCAACATCTCAAGACATCAGTCAGGAAGTTAAAGCAAATGGTCTTCCAAACGGACAATGACTCCAAGCATACTTCCAAAGTTGTGGCAAAATGGCTTAAGGAAAACAAAGTCAAGGTATAAAAGGTGGCAATCACAAAGCCATGACCTCAACCCTGTAGAAAATTTGTGGGCAGAACTGAAAAAGCAGAACTGAAAAAGCGTGTGCGAGCAAGGAGGCCTACAAACCTGACTCAGTTACACCAGAACTGTCAGGAGGAATGGGCCAAAATTCACCCAACTTATTGTGGGAATCTTGTGGAAGGCTACCCAAAACGTTTGACCCAAGTTAAACAATTTAAAGGCAATGCTAACAAATACTAATAGAGTGTATGCAAACTTCTGACCCGCTAGGAATGTGATGAAGGAAATAAAATCTTAAATAAATAATTCTCTCTACTATTATTCTGACATTTCACATTCTTAAAATAAAGTGGTGATCCAAACTGACCTATGGCAGGGAATTTTTACTAGGATTAAATGTCAGATATTGTGAATGTCAGGAATTGTAAATGTACTTGGCTAAGGTGTATGTAGACTTCCTACTTCAACTGTACATCTGAACTGCACAAATAAATATATCACATTTACTTCTCAATACGACTCCGGATATGGACTCAGAATCTGGCACCGTTTGCTGCTTCTGCTGCTGAAAAATACAGTAGTGTATTACAATACATCAATGCCATTAACAAGCCTGTTACCCATTCATTCACGATAGACAGAGACTGATCCCGCACAGATGCATTCTGCTCCTGTGTGTTTGAACAAAGTAGTGTTGTAGACAGCTGACGGCAAGCTTACCTTCATTTTGACCTGGACACACACAGGAAGACGCTCTCTGCAGCCCTTATGGACCTGTGCATTGCAGTCTGAAATCATCAGAAGAAAAACAACATTAGGACAAAGATTTGGTAGAAACATCTGTTAAAGATTGCAGGAAAAGCAGAGTAGTATGGTCTACCCATCTCACTCTCCTCCTTCATCAGGTGACAACGTTGCTACTTGCTACTAGTGTAAATAATGTAATTTCAATGCAACAAGATCACACAACAGTGTAAAAAACCTGCTAGCTTGGTGATGTGACTCATACCAAATCAACATAGCTCATCTGAACCACCCTGAACTATAGAAACAAACAGGCAGCAAGAGGAAACTCTAATCTGTACACTGAGAAAATGTCTTCATCCAGATTCCATCCCATTTTAGGCTGCATAAAAGAATTAGAAAAAGTCCCAAAATGGTATGATGTTCTGTAAAGAAAAACATATTTTTTATGTTTCTGCCTAGTTTCCCTTTTCAGACAGGGTACAGTGTCTTACAGTACCTCTTCCAGCACTCCATGTCTGACCTCTGAACAACTACAAAGTCTTGTTTACTGAACACAGTTAGCAGACACACCCAGGTTAAGGTGAGGGGTGTTCAGAGCAGGCGCCATATAAACAGTTGACCTAACAACATAAAACATAAAACAGAGGAATCAAGACTAAGTGTAGAGTAGGAACAGACCATAGAGTTCAAAGTGTTCCACTCCACCTTCAGTCAAGCCCATCCAAACAACACCAACACAACAACACTTCAGGGAAGAAAGAGTTGGGAAGAGGGGAGAAACACAACAATGAGCAGGCTCTCCCAGCTGGAGGTTTTAAACAGTGAGAGGGGACTGTGCTATTACTCTCTCCCAGCTGGAGGTTTTAAACAGTGTGTGGGGACTGTGCTATTACTCTCTCCCAGCTGGAGGTTTTAAACAGTGTGTGGGGACTGTGCTGTGCAACACGGTGTGTGTCCATTTTTTTAATTGTGTGTCAAACACAGATGACAAGACCGAATCTCTCAAAATGAGTCTGAGAGAACAGAGAGAGGAGCAGTGGTGTAAAGTACTTAAGTAAAAATACTTTAAAAGTACTACTTTGGGGTATCTGTACTTTACTTAACTATTTATAATTTTACTTCACTACATTTCTAAAGAAAATAATGTACTTTTTACCCCAGACATTTTCTCTGACACCCAAAAGTTACATTTTGATAGGAAAACGGTCTAATTCACACACTTATCAAGAGAACATTACTGGTCATCCCTACTGCCTCTGATCTGGCAGACTCACTAAACACAAATGCTTTGTTTATGTCTGTGTGTTGGAGTGTGCCCCTGGCTAACCGCCAATAAATAAAAACAATATGGTGCCGTCTGGTTTGCTTAATATAAGGAATTTGAAATTGTTTGTACTTTTACTTTTGATACTTACGTACATTTTCAGCAAATCTATTTACTTTTGATACTTAAGTATATTAAAACCAAATACTTTACAACTTTTACTCAAGTAGTATTTTACCTGGTGACTTTCACTTTTACTTGAGTCATTTTCTATTAAGGTATCTTTACTTTTACTCAAGTAAGACAACTGAGTACTTTTTCCACCACTGGAGAGGAGGCAGCTCTCCATTAGACACTACACTCTATTAGTTCATATTTCAGAAAGAACTCATTGACTCTCCACAAAGCCCTATTTTACTATTAGATAAGATAAGGATCAAAATCACTGATCAAGAAAAAAAAAAATCTGAATAATTATGTCAATTGTCAAAATGAAGGGCTGGTTTCAAATGTAGGTCTTTGCTCGTCAAACCCGATGTGGGCCACAATTCTGTGTATCTGTGTGACAAAAACGAAGTCACTTTTGAGAAATGAGCAAAGGAAGCCCAAATAGGGCTTACAGCACATTCTCTGCCAGTGGAAGAAAGGAAGAAAGAAAAAGAGAGAGAGAGAGAGAGAGAGAGAGAGAGAGAGAGAGAGAGATAGCCGGGATGTAAGAGTAGAGTTGACATCTTCCCAGCTGCGTCAGGGGCCAGGGGCAGGGTGATGCAACCCATTGAAACGTTGAGAGGACTGACTGGGCCGAGGGGCACATCCCTCCCCTGACTCTGGTTCCCTCTAACCACCCAACTCCTATTCACTGGGACAGACCCACCCAGTCCATCACGCTTCAGACAGACTGACAACAAACAAAGTAGCTCTGAGAAAAAGTATTGGAAGTGGTCTACTCTGCTCTTCTAATACATGCTGCTGGCCATACAGAGATGGTGGGAGGAATTAATATACTGCACCGACATAGTTCCTATATATGTCCACTTCTGATGGCCCCAGAATAAACAACATCCTCTTTAGCTCTCTGCAGATAGACCCTGGATATGGAGAATTTCCCGTGTCCTGCTTAATGTGGAGCAGTTTCAGTAAAGTGACTAGACTGAATGAATAAACAGGATAACCGGTCACCATTTTGTCACATTACTTGGAGCTAACGTAGGATGTTCCACCACCAGACATTACACAATGATGGAAAACACGGCTTGAGCCCCTGAAAACATACCTTAAAGTACTGAATCTCTTGACTTACGGAGACAGCATAGTTTCAAAGTTTCAAAATACACACAAAACAGGTCCAAAGCAGCACCAAGTGTAGGCCTATGTAATCACCATGGAAAGGAATAAGGGGTATTGAGGTGTGGTAAATGGCGCTAAAACTAGAGCAGTGGTCCCTTACCACGGAACAGAGAGACTAAATAACTCTGTGGAGTCTGGTTTCTCATAAACACTCAGATTTGTTGTCTTACTGGTGCAGAGGAAGGCTTCTTTAGTGATAATGGGTTTGTTGCATTGGTGGCAGGTTGAGGATGGGGCTGGGTTCACAGAGCTGAAGAGATGGCCGTTCAGGTTTTTTTTCTCCTTCTCCTTGGGGTCTTTATCTTTCCCCTGAGCCTTCTCTTTCTCCTGCAGAGAGTTAGAGACACAAAGGGAATACCATAAATTCTCTAAGTCAAAGCACTATGGCACTGTGTATGCTTTCCGTACTGTAAGCAATCAAGGTCTCACAAATAGATCTCACACTTCGATAGTACTTAGCCAAAGCCGAGAGATATGAGTCATTTGTGCAAAGATGTACTGAAGTTTGACAGCTGTCAAAAACCCCTTCACAATATTTCTGTATTTTCTATCCAGAAGTCTCATTCACAAAAAGAAACATAATTATGACAAAAGGTTACAATATATCAATATAACCACAGACACAATACACTGGACTGGCCAATAACACACTCTCAGGTTGACTGTACAGGTAGACACTCATTCCTAATCAGTACAGGAAATGAAACAACCAATATCCTATGATTCTGACTCAAACTAAATGTGTTGCTATAGCAATTCCTCCTGAAAAAGGGAAGAATGTGTATTTAGAGAAGAGCATCAGAGCCTGTTCCTTTCTGAGCAGTGAGCCGTGAGACAGGCAACAGGCGTTAGCCAACACAAAGAACCAATATCTCCTACCTCATCCTGTATTGTATCAGCCCTCAGCTTCAGGGAGCAACCGTGTGCCAGGACATGTCTACACAACATCACAGTGGCAGTCTGTCTGTCTGTCTGATACATTATTACAGTGGCAGTCTGTCTCTCTGTCTGATACATTATTACAGTGGCAGTCTGTCTGATACATTATTACAGTGGCAGTCTGTCTGATACATTATTACAGTGGCAGTCTGTCTGATACATTATTACAGTGGCAGTCTGTCTGTCTGATACATTATTACAGTGACAGTCTGTCTTTCTGGCTGATACATTATTACAGTGACAGTCTGTCTGTCTGTCTGATACATTATTACAGTTACAGTCTGTCTGTCTGTCTGATACATTATTACAGTGACAGTCTGTCTGATACATTATTACAGTGACAGTCTGTCTGTCTGTCTGATACATTATTACAGTGACAGTCTGTCTGTACGCTGGTCTGTACGCTGGTCTGGAACAACAGGCAGTACAGAATCTACAGATGGAACTCTGGCATTCCCATGTTGCCAGCCATCAGCCCAAAAGAAGGAAGTGAGATACCATGGATGTACCATGAGTGTCTGTGCTGACTGTTTTGCAGTCTCCGTTACACACCAGCCCCACTGCAACTTCCAGCCTATAATCTAGCTCACAGTCTCAGCAAACTATTGTAAAGTATGTACAGGGCATTCAGAAAGTACTCAGACCCCTTCCCTTTTGTTACATTACAGCATTATTCTAAAATGGAATAGATTCATGTTTTTCCTCATCAATCTACACACAATACCCCATAATGACAAAGTGAAAACAGGTTGAGAAATGTTTCATAGTTTATTAAAAATAAAAAAACAGAAATACCTTACTTACATAAGTATTCACACCCTTTGCTATTAGACTCAAAATTGAGCTCAGGTATATCATGTTTCCATTGATCATCCTTGAGATGTTTCTACAACTTGATTGGAGTCCACCTGTCGTAAATTCAATTGGTTGTACATGATTTGGAAAGGCACACCTGTCTATACAGGTATAAGGTCCCACAGTTGACAGTGCATGTCAGAGCAAAAACCAAACCATGAGGTCGAAGGAATTGTCCGCAGAGCTCCGAGACAGGATTGTTTCGAGGCAATATCTGAGGATGGGTACCAAAAAAATGCTGCAGCATTGAAGCTCCTCAAGAACACAGTGGCCTCTATCATTCTTCAATGGAAGAAGTTTAGAACCATCAAGACTCTTTCTAGAGCTGGCCGCCCGGCCAAACTGAGCAATCGGGTGAGAAGGGTCTTGGTCAGGGAGGCAACCAAGAACCTGATGGTCCCTCTAACAGAGCTCCAGAGTTCATCTGTGGAGATGGGAGAACCTTCCAGAAGGACAACCAAGATTCTCTGGTCTGATGAAGCCAAGATTGAACTCTTTGGCCTAGAGGAAACATGGCACCATCCCTACAGTGAAGCATGGTGGTGGCAGCATCATGCTGTGGGGATGTTTTTCAGCGGCAGGGACTGGGAGACTAATCAGGATCGAGCAAAGACGAACGGAGCAAAGTACAGAGTGAAAACCTGCCCCAGAGCTCTAAGGACCTCATTCTGGGGTCAAGGTTCACCTTCCAACAGGACAATGACCCTAAGCACACAGCCAAGACAACGCAGGATTGGCTTTGGGACAAGTCTCTGGATGTCCTTGAGTGACCCAGCCAGAGCCCGGACTTGAACCCGATCAAGCATCTCTGGAGAGACCTGAAATTAGCTGTGCAGCGACACTCCCCATCCAACCTGACAGAGCTTGAGAGGATCTACAGAGAAGAATGTGAGAAACTCCCCAAATACAGGTGTGCCAAGCTTGTAGCATCATACCCAAGAAGACTCAAGGCTGTAATCGCTGCCAAAGGTGGTTCAACAAAGTACTGAGTAAAGGGTCTGAATACTTATGTATATGTGATATTTCAGTTAATTTTTTTTATAAATTAGCAAAAATTGCTAAAAACCTGTTTTTACTTTGTCATTATGGGCTATTGTGTGTAGAGATTGATAAGGGAAAAAAACGATTTAATACATTTAAGAATAATGCTTTAACAAAATGTGGAAAAAGACAAGGGGTGTGAATACTTTCCGAATGCACTGTACAGGGTACATACTTTCAAAACCCATATTGGAAGCTATACAAACATTGGACATTTTTATCAGTCTGTATGCATGTGTTATGGATTGAGTAGCATTTTTGATGATAAGCATGTTCTTCTATGTAATAACTAGGCCTGCTATAAAATACATAGAAATATATTGTTTTGGATACAACACAGGGAAATCAAATCACATGAGAACTGTGTTGATGCATGGTCTGGGCATTACTGTTATTTCCCTTAATGTTATCAGGAAGTCTAATGTTATTAGGTCTGAAAGAATTGTGGTTTGTTTTCGTAGCAGCAGTGATGCCATACAGACGTCTGTTTGAGACAAACCACAGCATGCCTCTGTTTCCTGTTTGGCTTCCCTACTGCGTGCAGACCAGGCGCCTCGCTCTGCTTCTCACAACTCACAGACTCACAGCCAGATACACTTACCCAGCAGATATATACTGTATACTCCTTCACAGTCATTTACAATCTGATTATGACACCTAGAACACAGATAAGCACCAGGGAAAAGTATCTTATTCTGGAAACTACAGTTTTGAGATTGCAATATGTGTATTAACCTGCACACAGCTATAAGCCTGGACATAAATTATAACCTGAAAACGTGTATCCAAAGAACTACAATGAGAAACCTTTAGACACGTAATAATAATTTGGATTCAACACCAATACAGACAATGGCGCTGGGATCAGACTGAAAAGGTACTGTACTACTGGATCTTCTTAAATTCAAGTCACTTCAATACTTTATTTATCCCCTGAGGGTCAATTCGGAGCCAGGCCCTATGCCGGTTATTTCATTGTTAGTCTACACCTGTGTGTACACCTTTGTTTACAAAGCATGTGACCAATAAAATGTGATTTGCTTCGCTAGTGCAGGAGGAGGAAGAGAGGCTGAATGGACAGTCTCACCTTGTTCTTTTTAGTACTCATCTTGCTCTTGAGGTAACTGAAGGTGCGGCTGACCTTGGTCCCCTGTCTCCCCTCAGAGTCGCTCCGCAGTGGCCCCGGGTCCTCCTCAGAGATGCTGGATGAAAAAGAGTAGGAGAACCAGAGAGACAAACTCAGTATACTGTCAGATACTACCCTGCTGGAGAAATAGCCTTTAAGAACAGGCCCATATAAAACGGGACAAGGTTTCTGTCTTACCTATGCTCTAGTGATGCCGATCCCATTCCTACAGCAGAAATAGAGAGAGGAGGTGATGAGCTGGATCAATGGAACAGTAGATTGTGTCATTTATTTATTTACATTTGTATTATTTTTTATTGGTACACCGGATAGGTGCAGTGAAATGTGGTGTTTCACAGGGTCAGCTATAGTAGTACGGCGCCCCTGGAACACATTAGGGTTAAGAGCCTTGCTCAAGGGCACATCTACAGTTTTTTCACCTTGTCGGCTCAGGTATTTGAACCACCGACCTTTTGGTTACTGGCCCACACTCTACGTGGTAGGCTACCTGCCACCATAAATGGGACAGGGAGTTGTAAATGTAGTTAGAGAAATATAAATATGATCAAAATATAGTTGTACATGTATATACAATACGAGCAATGAAAGCATGTTGAAACAACAGAGATTACAGAGTGGAATTCCCCCCCCCCCCCCCCAAAAAAAAAAGATATGTACTTTTATCAGTATTTTGGTTCAGTACAAGCATACATTACATAACCATTACAATACATTTCCAAGCAGAGGTGATATCACATAACACGTAGTAGTACCAACATCCAACAGAACCAGGTTAAATGTGGAATTGCACACTGGGTCATTTGGTTAAGGACAATTAACAAGACCAACAAGACCAACAAATACATACACAAAGGAATGTGACGATTATGCAGCATATATGTACACTAGTAGTCAAGGGTGGCCAATAATAAAGAGATTTACTGAGGGTCAGACACAGCACTGAAACGCAGCCTCAGAACTACAACAAAGCTCAATAAGACACACATATCACCACAAACACAGAGACATTTTCAACAACAAAAGTCTGCCAGGCAAAATCTCTCACAGCTCTTAAGCTGTAGATATGACACGCTAGAGCAGCGAAAGCTCTTTGAAACGTCATCCTCCAGCAACGGCCCGGGCAGGGATTTTCTTCCAATCGTTCTCTCCAAAATAATATACAAGGCTCAAAGGAGTGTGAAAGCAGCAATGAAATGTTCCTATCCTTTCTAGCAGCTGTGAAGCCCAACAGGAACACTTTGACATGTGTTTATGTGGATTCCAAAGAATGGAGGCTAGGGGGAATAAATAGAACTGATGGAGGAAAGAGAGGGGAGAAGTGTGTGTAAAACTCACAGGAGAGACAATAGGAATGTCCGCCATGTCAAATACAATAGAAAAAGGGCTACTTTGAAAAGGGGCTACAATGCTAACAGAAAGCTGATTATTTGGTCTCAGTTAGATACCAATAGAGGGAAATAGATTCTGGGATTATATGTGTCTCCAGCAGATGTAACATATGGCTGACTGGACTGCAAAAGGGCTTTTCACTCTGCTACAGCGTCCCTACTCTTTCAAAAAATCTGCACAATGAGTCTGCTGTTCTTGCATGGGTTTCAGCAATGTAGATAGAGTTCAGAAATACAAGGCTCTTAAAAGGACAAAAGAGTTAACTGTTCATAAACATGTATGAAATATGTGAACATCTTGGCAGGTTTGACATCCTTTCATACTTTTTTCAGTCATTTTCATGGCAGCCAAGGTTTTCGAAACTGATCAAATAGTTGAATTTGCTTGAAACTTCACATAAACAGAACAGCAAACAGTGCATATTTGATCACCTGTTGAGATTTGTATTAGTAACTAGAGGCAATTTAAGCCTATGTAAGTAAAACATTTTTAGAAACAATGACTTCTACTGATTGATATTTCATCAAACCAAATTATTTGCCTGACAATGTTAACCTTGTTAAGGTTAGGGGACCAAACAGAGATGAATTGATTTAAAAGAGTTGATTTAGAGAGAGGTAACGTCCTTTAGTGACACGGGTTGACCTAGAGGCACACTACACAGGAAGCAGCCAGGCGCTAAGGGGCCACTCAGGGCATTCTGGGAAATGTAGAACATCACTGGAGGAAGAGCCAATAGAAAATAATGTTCTATGTTGAGTCGGTCCACTGACTATCCAGTTCAAGGGGACAAAAAATATCAAATCACACGTTAAATTAGCACAAGAACCTGGGCCGCCCCTCATTCCCTTCCAAGTGATCAAATGACTGAACCCTACACAAAGGGACAGGGAAACAAGAGAAGGCAGAAATAATAACCCCAGTGATAGTGAGGAGAAGATCTAACAGTAGCCCCTGTTAGCCCCAGAGGAGATTGGGATTGAGAGAGTTAACAAACCACCTGATTCCTGTCTGGGAAACACAGCAGAGGGACAGAGAGAAAATGTACCTGTAGGACGAGGTTGGAAACAGCAGGTGACAGGAGACTTGATTGTTGGATAGATAGAGGCATGGGCCTGAATCCGCAAAGCATTTCAGAGTAGGAGTGCTGATCTAGGATCTGTCCATATAATCTTATTCATAATGACCTAAAAGGCTAATCTGATCCTAGATCGGCACTCTTACTCTGAGACACTTTGTGGGTACATGCCCTGGCCTTGTGTACCACCATGTCACCACAGAGACAGAGACAGAGACAGAGACAGAGAGACAGAGAGAGAGAGACAGAGAGAGAGAGAGAGAGAGAGAGAGAGAGAGAGAGAGAGAGAGTTAAAGTGACCCTCACCGTCCAGGTCTCTGTGACTGATGGCCAGCATGGACACCGACTTGGTGAGTGCTTGGTGAGGAATGGAGGTACAGCTGTGTCTCACAGGCAGAACTCTACCTGATTTCTGAAATAAAGGAGAGAGAGAGAGAGAGAGAGATCAGTGAGCTGTCTGGGTGAAAATAAAACATGAACTACAGTGCATAGAGAGAACCAGTCTACATGGGATGGTACGAAGATTCATTGATTCAGTACAAGTGCAAGTCATTGTGCAAGCAAAACACAGGACCTCTATGGTAAAGATACGCCTGGACAGTATAGTGTGTGAGGGTTACCTGGCTGTCGAGGCTGCTGTAGTCTCCCAGGTCTGACTCCTGCTCCTCTGTTAGGGACAGAAGCGAGCCCCTCTCCTCACTGTCCAGACGCGCAACAGTTCCCACACCAGAGGAGATCTTCCCAGCATCCTCCTCTCCAGCTAGACCCTCCAAACTGTAACTGCAGACAAAACAATACCATGTTAGTGAAAGAACACTCCACTGGTGTTTCTGGTGAAAGATGTGGTAATTTGTTTAGGGACAGTAGATACAAACACCCTGTTCGATCTTTAAACCCTTGGCAGGAAGTGAACTCACACCCAGCAGATCTTCATGCTCCAGAAAGGATGACACAATCAGTTATTTCAAAACTGAAACCACACAAGTGGAGAGCACAAGTACATACAGATATACACAGTTAAAGGAAAAATCCACTCCAAAAAATATTTTTTATTTTTTTAAATTAGCCCACTGTTGATACAGTCCCAAAATGTTTTGCATGTCAGCAGTTACGTTTTGAAGATATTCGATTTTCAAGAAGCAAAGTGTCACTTGCCACATCATGATAATGATGCGTTTTGCACATCTTGATATCTTGAGAACTTGAAAAAAATAACAAAATATATTTTTTGAGTGGATTTGTCCTTTAACTAGATCCCTGCAGTGAGGAGATGATGAGATACAGAAAAGAGGAAAAGCATGTATAGACAAAGAAAATACATATGAACACCAGCACAAACAGGAAGAAACACATACATGTAAACCTAAACACAAATGTAAGAGGGAAATAACTGAAGTAAAATAAACATAAAAATACAATTCCCAAGCTTCAAATCAGTTAAACAACCTAGCTAACTTGATTAAAAAGTGTAGCATGTTAAATAATAGGCGACAAATAAACCCCTTTGAGACCATACATATGTCATTTATGAATGCATAAGAAATCAGCATTCACTATTAGAGTACAACAGATCTATTATCTCATTCTAGCTGTGTGTCAATTGATCCTCTCACTGAAGCTGTAAGTCTGGCTAAGCGAGATGAACAGAACTAAAACCATAACTCACCTGTCTGGCTCACTGATGATGATGATGACTATATTAGTCATTCTAATCTTTGCAATAGTTAACAAGCAGTGTAGCAGTATAATACTATTGTTCTAAAGATGCTTGATGCTTCCTCTCTAAATTCTAGCTTCCTTGTCTCAGAAGAGCGAGAGAGAGAGACAGAGAGAGAGAGAGGGGAAGAAGATAAGTGACTGTGCATCGCTGAGGTCGACCACAACTGACCAACAAGGTGAATAAGACAAAGATAGAGCAACAGCAGCAGTGACAAAGCATACACCAAGCCAGAGACACACCAAGCCAGAGACACACCAAGCCAGAGACACACCAAGCCCGAGACACACCAAGCCCGAGACACACCAAGCCCGAGACACACCAAGCCCGAGACACACCAAGCCCGAGACACACCAAGCCCGAGACACACCAAGCCCGAGACACACCAAGCCCGAGACACACCAAGCCAGAGACACACCAAGCCAGAGACACACCAAGCCAGAGACACACCAAGCCAGAGACACACCAAGCCAGAGACACACCAAGCCAGAGACACACCAAGCCAGAGACACACCAAGCCAGAGACACACCAAGCCCGAGACACACCAAGCCAGAGACACTCCAAGCCAGAGACACTCCAAGCCAGAGACACACCAAGCCCGAGACACACCAAGCCAGAGACACACCAAGCCAGAGACACACCAAGCCAGAGACACACCAAGCCAGACACAGACATGCACAGAACAGAGAACATGCAGAGGCCTCTTCCTCTCTTTTTATTTATTTCATTTTGTTTGTGTGTTTGTCCTCTTAAGCTATTAGTTGACACGGTGATGGCATACCTTCTGCTATCAATCTGTGCCGGGTGGGGAGGGGGGACGTTGGAGGGACACCAGCTCATACTGACAGGGAGAAGCCAGGGAGGGAGAGGGATGGAAAGGGACAGGAGAGGAGAGGAGAGGAGAGGAGAGGAGAGGAGAGGAGAGGAGAGGAGAGGAGAGGAGAGGAGAGGAGAGGAGAGACAGACAGGAGCAGAAGGGAAAGGGTGATGTTATTTCAGGGTGAGATGTGATGGTCAAAGGGGTGAGTTAATGGGTAAGGTTTTTTTCCCATTGAGGTGTCTTGATACATATCATATTGGAGAGATAAATAAATAAAAACAATAAAGTTTTCACTGTCTTCATTCTTTATATGTTTTAGAAATGATTTTTCAATTGCATAAGGCACATAAAATACAATTTGATTTGATTAGGGAGTGCTCAATATAGGTAGCAATGCATTTTACATTTTCTTTCTGTAATTAAAACACAGCTTGGCAGTGACACACCAGGGAGAGTCAGAATGGAAACAGTGAGGAATAACTGTGTGGTACCTTCTCCTATGAAATGTTGGCTTTCGAGGCTTCCCTTCCCCTTGACCTTGCAATAAACTGAGAAGAGATGGAGAGATGAGGAGAGGACAGAACAGATGGGATGAACAGAGAGAGATGAGAGCACTGACAGTACAGAACATGATCACATGGGTGATAATGAATAAAAGGAAAATGGTGCCAATAAAAATCACAGTGTTTAACCTTTGACCTGGACCAGGTCTTTCCCACAAAGTCCACTGACACAGAGGTGCCTCCAGGCTTATCTAACTGTACTGTATAAGGCTCCCTGAGGGAAAAGCATGGATTAAATACACACAGAGACAAATATCTACATACACATGCGCTCACACACAAACAGTGGCCCACTGACACACAAACACAAAGTGTCTGAACTTGAGGCCGTATGAGGACCAGTCCTCGGAAAGCAAGTCTCTGTCAGTCTCATCCCTGCAGACTGCGCTTCCCAGGGTACTACTGTCTCAAGTGACTCCCCAATAGATATCATCATACCGAGGACAAGTCAGGATACTGACTTGGAGGCTTATGGTTCACACAGATTATGACTTTTCACCACTCATCCATAGCTATCCTTCCTGGGTATGTACTATAGGGTAGTGAGTGTGTTGAGTTAGAGGTCAGTGTGTGGGGTTAAGAGGACTCACCTGCGTTGGTTCATGTCTGTGTCTCCTGCAGGATTCTTCCCCGGGCCCCAGCTGTGCCGGCGGAATGGAGAGAGCGAGCGGATAGAGGAGCGCAGGATAGCGGAGCACACAGGCACCTCTGTCAGCTTGTCTTTCCTCTCGTCCTCCTCTCCGTCCCTCCCTGTCGTCTGCCAGGCGTCTCCGGCACTCCAACTGGCCCTAGTGCTCAACACCCCTGCCCCCGCCCCAGTCCAAGCGGGGCCCACTCTGCCCTGGGAGGAGACACTGAGAGGACCCACACTGCCCTGGGAGCTGGCGCTGAGGGGACCCACACTGGCCACGTCGTCTATGGAGGAGAAGGACACCGACACACCACTGTTGCTTTCACTTGGCCCAGTCACAGCCTTCTCTCCCTTTGGACAGAGAAAATACAGAAAGACCCTGTTACCCACTGCAGTCAAAGTCAACTGAATGGCATTGTGGAAGGATTTGGAATTGCACATTTCAGCTAACACATTTGGGTAAGGGGCACTTTGTTTTACACCAAAAACAAAGCTAAAAACATTAATTATACTAAAGGTGTGAAAGCTAAATAAATCTGTATCTATTGTCAAGGTAGTCAGTTTTGACCTAATGTCCTGTCTTGTATGCCAGTGAGGTTAGACCTGATGACCGGTCTGAGCTGCCTTTAGTCTGAGCTTACTGCAGCCTTCAGTGTGGCGAGGGGAAAGGGCAAGGCAGTGAGAGAGAGACATGCTGCTGGGAGAGAGAGTTCTTTCCAGCCCTATAAAAGGTTACATAACAACAGAAACACACACACACCCTTTAGGGAGGCCGGCAGGCAGGCAGGCTGCAGATGATTTCCATTGGGACTGTATCATTAGTTTTCACATTGTCCAGTAGTGGGCGTGCGAGCGGGTGGTGAGCTAACGGACGGCCACTGTGGCTCAGAGCATAATCATGCAGGCCCCTTTATGAGGACCAGGCCATAGAATATCAGCTTCCAGAACAAATGAGTCACCCTTCCTGAGCTCATGCAGCAGAGCAGCAGTCAACCAGCTAACACTGTCTACACAAACACACACCTATAGGCAAGGTTATTATAGTAAATGAAAACTGAAACTAAAACAAGAACTAAAATTGGAAAAACTATTTAGTAAAGTGATATTAAAACATTTGAAAAAAGAAAACTACTGAAACTACTCCCATTGACTGTAAAACTAATTAAAATAAAATAAAAACCATCATAAATTAAGCTGAGTTTTTTTCTTCTACACTCAGGACAAAAATCTAAAAGGGGATTTCAAGCTTTTTTGGTAATGGGGTTTTTGAGCTTCTGAATCTGGAGGTAAATGCTGCCAGTTGATGCCGATGTTTCAAATAGGCGGAGCTTGTGCATCACTATCCTTATTATCTATAACGAGCTAACAGTCAAGAAATCTGAGGGCGAGTACAGGAAGTAACTGAGCCAATCTAGAACAGCTTGTGAAGTTGATGGAGCCGTTCGCAATCCAACCAAACCAACTTCAAACTGACAGCCATTCACTGATTGATGTGGTGACCTGCCTTGAGGCACACTTGCAGTCAATTACTGTTGCAAAATAGTTGGCACAGGTCCTCCTGAAGTTACTGCGTGAGCTCTTCGCATGCAATCCTCTGGCATCCAACTTTCATCCAACCCCTGCATTAGCTTGCCTCATGGCACAGATACAGAGATGTTATGTTTATCCAAGTCTATGGTCTTGGCCCATCACCTAATGTATTACTGCCCCTCAGCGGCAAGAAGTGGCACCCCCCCCAAAAAGACTATAGGCCTACAACACATAAATAGCTCCTAGCCTCCCACGCATAGGCTACTTTCTGTCCCTAACACTAAAACAGAAATTAAATAATAAAACGAAATAGAAATGTTGTTATCAAACTAAAACTAAATAAAAAGTAGTAAATCAAGTCTAAAATCTAACAAACTAAAATAAGTTTAAAATAAAATGTTAAAATCTAACATGAAAACACATGTAATAACCATTATACTAATTTTGATAAAACATGAAAAGGTCTTGAGTCAATAAGTCTTCAACCCCTTTGTTATGGCAAGCCTAAATAAGTTCAAGAGTAAAACTTTGCCTAACAAGTCACATTATACGTTGCATGGACTCACTCTGTGTGCAGTAATAGTGTTTAACCCCCTAGAGTTGGTTGATGCACTGGCGCGTCAATCTAAATGACATAACAAAAAAATCTGTCAGTTTAAGCTAGAGATATATTTTTTTGTGGGGGGGAGGGGTGGGCACAAACTAATGGAAAGGGGAGATTATGGAAAGGGGAGATTCTCACGAACACCTCTCTGTTTTGCTCTACGACCCTAAAACTGTCACAGAACTCATCTGAAGGTAACCGGTACCGGTTTAAAAAAACAAATGGAAGCATGAAGATTGTTTTGTGACTAACCAAAAAAAAGGGGTTAAATATGTGTAAAATTGTATATACAGTGCATTCGGAAAGGATTCAGACCCCTTGACTTTTCCACATTTTGTTACGATACAGCCTTATTCTAAAATATATAAAATTATGTTTTCTTTTCGTGAATATACACACAATACACCATAATGACAAAGGGAAAATCAGTTTTTAGACATTTTTAAATAAAAAAAAAAAATACTTTATTTATATAACTATTCAGACCCTTTGCTATGAGACTCGAAATTGAGCTCATGTGCATCCTGTTTCCATTGATCATCCTTGACATGTTCCTACAACTTGATTGGAGTCCACCTGTGGTAAATTCAATTGATTGGACATGATTTGGAAAGGCACACATCCGTCTATATAAGGTCCACAGTTGACAGTGCATGTCAGAGTAAAAACCAAGCCATGAGGCATTGTCCGTAGAGCTCCAAGGCAGGATTGTGTCGAGGCACAGATCTGGGGAAGGGATTTCTGCAGCATTGAAGGTGCCCAAGAACACAGTGGCCTCTTCCTAGAGCATGCCGCCCAGCCAAACTGAGCAATTGGGGGAGAAGGGCCTTGGTCAGGGAGGTGACCAAGAACCCGATGGTCATTCTGAGCTCCAGAGTTCCTCTGTGAAGATGGAAGAACCTTCCAGAAAGACAACCATCTCTGCAGCACTCCACCAATCAGGCATTTATGGTAGAGTGACCAGATGGAAGCCACTCCTCAGAAAAAGGCACATGACAGTCCGCTTGGAGTTTGCCAAAAGGCATTTAAAGGACTCTTAGACCATAAAAAACAATGATTATCTGATCTGATGTACCAAGATTGAACTCTTTGGCCTGAATTCCAAGCGTCACGTCTGGAGAAAACCTGGCACCATCCCTACGGTGAAGCATGGTGGCGGCAGCATTATGCTGTGGGGATGTTTTTCAGTGGCAGAGACTGGGAGACTAGTCAGGATCCAGGAAAAGATGAACAGAGCAAAGTACAGAGAGATCCTTGATGAAAACATGCTCCGGAGCGCTCAGGACTGGGGCGAAGGTTCACCTTCCAACAGGACAACGACCCTTAGCACACAGCCAAGACAATGCAGGAATCACTTCGGGACAAGTCTCTAAATGTCCTTGAGTGGCCCAGCCAGAGCCCAGACTTGAACTCGTTCTAACATCTCGGGATAGACCTGAAAATAGCTGTGCAGAGACGCTCCCCATCCAACCTGATGGAGATTGAGAGGATCTGCAGAGAAGAATGGGAGAAACTCCCAAATACATGTGTGCCAAGCTTGTAGCGTCATACCCAAGAAGACTCGAGGCTGTAATTGCTGCCAAAGGTGCTTCAACAAATACTGAGTAAAGGGCCTGAATACTTATGTAAATGTTACATTTCAGTTTTATTTTATTTGATACATTTGCAAAAAAATCTAAAAAACAGTTTCTGCTTTGTCATTACGGGGTATTGTGTGTAGATTGATGAGGGGAAAAATTATTTAATACATTTTAGAATATGGCTGTAACATAACAAAATGTGGAAAAAGTCAAGTGGTCTGAATACTTTCCAAATGCACTGTATATATTTCCTGATTTAGAACAGACACAAAATCTTGTTTCTTATTATTTATTTTTTGACTGTCCTTTTTGCCATTTATGAATATGTTCTTCAATGGTTCTATGGCCTTTAGTATTAAATGCCAACATCAGTATTTATCCACAAGAAACAAGAAATGAGGACCAAGGCTGTAATGTGAAATTGCATTGGAGTGCCATTATGCCGCAGCCCAAAAAAAAAGGGTGGGGGGCAGGGCAGGGGAGGAATGAGCGAGCGAGGGGGATGAGGTCATAATGAGTTAGCTGGCCCAGGAAGGAGTGCTCATGGGAGGCTGCTGATGTTACATGGAACAGGCAAGCTGACCAGTCTGCTGTGGACTGGAGGTGGGGGCCAGAGGCCAAAACATAAACTAACGAATAGAGGAGCTGGGAATTATATGGAAATATATCACCAGAAACATCCAACATAAAGTCATAGGCCATGTTGTTTGTGTTATAGGATAACTGACTTATAATATACTTGTATGCTATCATGTCATAGCCACTCAAGACACAGGCTTACTATTCTTCTTTGACGGTGTTGTGACTATAAAGGGAATGTCTCGTTCCAGTGTGCTGATCTCACCTTTCTGAAGACCCCTTCCTCTCCCAGACTGTCCAAATCACTGACAGAGTCCCACAGGGTGGTCGACACAGAGCCTCCAACAATCTCTGAGCATGGGGATACTGGGAATTCTGGGAAAGAGAAAATTGGTATTAAGATTAGAGTCAGATATTTACTATGGCAAGGCAGCACATATTTCATTGTATTGTTATTTTTAAATGTAACCTTTATTTAACTAGGCAAGTCAGTAAAGAACACATTCTTATTTACAATGACAGCATACTCCAGCCAATGCAGAGTCAATTGTGTGCTGCCCTATGGGACTACCAATCACAGCCAGATGTGATACAGCCTGGATTCGAACGAGGTACTATAGCGACGCCTCTGGCACTGAGATGCAGTGCCTTAGACCTCTACGCCACTCGGGAGTCCCAAGTCAACAGGCTTTAAAAGACAATCAGATTTTTCAATATCAAAACGCAACAGAAAGATTGATCATCAAGGTCACATTTTCTAAGAGAATTGGGCCAGATTCACCACTTTGATCACAACACAGTCAAATGATCAGTGAGACAAATGTGCTGCAAAACATAATTGCATCGCTAGTTGCAATCCTTTTGGGCAGGATGTTGATGTCAGAAAGGATTTTATTCTATGAGTATACTGTATGAGTGGGTTGTTGTTTTGTCATTGTTTGCCCTAGCAACCAGTGGAACAGTGGAAGTGAAAGTTGCCTAAAGCGAAGGGAAGCGCATAACATAAACACAAGATACAGTGATTTGGAGATCTTTTTAAGCTATGATCAAATCAAATCAAATGTTATTGGTCACATACACATATTTAGCAGATGTTATAGCAGGTGTAGCGAAATGTTTGTATTCCTAGCTCCAACAGTGCAGTAGTATCTAACAGTGCAGTAGTATCTAAAAACGATTCACAACAATACACACAAATCTAAAAGTAAAAGAATGGGATTTAGAAATATTTAAATATTAGATTGAGCGGCATTGACTAAAACACAGTAGAATAGAATACAGTACATATGAGACAAGTAAAGCAGTATGTAAACATTATTAAAGTGACTAGGGTTCCATTATTAAAGTGGCCAGTGATTCCAAGTCAATGTATAGAGGGCAGCAGCCTCTAAGGTGCAAGGTTGCGTAACCGGGTGGAAGCCGGCTAGTGATGGCTATTTAGCAGTCTGATGACCTTAAGATAGAAGCTGGTTTTTAGTCTCTCGGTCCCAGCTTTTGATGAATCTGTACTGACCTCGTCTTCTGGATCATAGCGGGGTGAACAGGCCGTGGCTCGGGTGGTTGATGTCCTTAATGATCTTTTTGGCCTTCATGTGACATCGGGTGCTGTAGGTGTCCTGGAGTGCAGGTAGTTTGCCCCCGGTGATGCGTTGGGCAGACCGCACCACCCTCTGGAGAGCCCTGCGGTTGCAAGCTGTGCAGTTGCTGTAACAGGCGGTGATACAGCCCAACACTATGCTCACAATTGCATAATTTTAAAGTTTGTGAGGGCTTTAGGGGCCAAGACACATTTCTTCAGCCTCCTGAGGTTGAAGAGACGCCATTGTGCCTTTTTCTCCACACTGTCTGTGTGGGTGGACCATTTCAGATAGTCAGTGATGTGTACATCGAGGAACTTGAAGCTTTTCACCTTCTCCACTGCGGTACCGTCAATGTGGATAGGGGCGTGCTCCCTCTGTTGTTTCCTGAAGTCGATGAACAGCTCCTTTGTTTTGTTGACATTGAGTGAGAGGTTATTTTCCTTGCACCACTCTCCTAGGGCCATCACCTCCTCCCTGTAGGCTGTCTCGTCATTGTTGGTAATCAGACTTACTACTGTTGTGTCATCTGACAAACTTGATGATTGGTTGATGATTGAGTTGGAGGAGTGCATGGCCACGCAGTCATGGGTAAACAGGGAGTACAGAGGGGGCTGAGCACACACCCTTGTGGGGCCCCTGTGTTGAGGATCAGTGAAGTTGAGGTGTTGTTTCCTACCTTCACCACCTAGGGGGTGGCCCGTCAGGAACTCCAGGACCCAGTTGCACAGGGCGGGGTTCAGACCCAGGGCCCCGAGCTTAATGATGAGCTTGGAGGGTACTTTGGTGTTGAGTGCTGAGCTATAGTCAATGAACGGCTTTCTTACATAGGTATTTCTCTTGTCTAGATGGGATAGGGCAGTGTGCATTGCAATGGCAATCGCATTGTCTGTCGATCTATTGGGGCGGAAAGCAAATTCAAGTGTGTTTAGGGTGTCAGATAAGGTAGAGGTGATATGATACTTAACTAACCTCTCAAAGCACTTCATGATGACAGAAGTGAGTGCCACAAGGCAATAGTCATTTAGTTCAGTTACCTTACCTTCTTGGGTAGAGGAATATCTTGAATCAAGTGGGGACAGCAGACTGGGAAAGTGAAAGATTGAATATGCCTGTAAACACAACCAGCCAGCTAGTCTGTGCATGCTCTGAGTACGAAGATAGGGATGCCATCTGGGCCAGCAGCCTTGCGAGGGTTAACACGCTTAAATGTCTAACACACGTTGGCCACGGAGAAGGAGAGCCCACAGTCCTTGGTAGTGGGCCACCTCGGTGACACTGTGTTATCCGCAAAGCGGGCAAAAGAAGGTGTTTAGCTTGTCCGGAAGCAAGACGTTGGTGTCCGCGACGTGACTGGTTTCCCTTTGTAGTCTGTGATTGTCTGTAGACCCTGCCACATACATCTCGTGTCTGAGCCGTTCAATTGTGACTCTACTTTGTCTCTGTACTGACGTTTTGCCTGTTTGATTGCCAAACGGAGGGAATAACTACACTGTTTGTATTCGGCCATATTCCCTGTCACCTTGCCATGGTTAAATGCGGTGGTTCGCTCTTTCAGTTTTGCACGAATGCTGCCATCTATCCACGGTTTCTAGTTTGGGTAGGTTTTAATAGTCACAGTGGGTACAACATCTCCTATACACTTCGTGATGAACTCAGTCCCTGTATCCGTGTATTCGTCAACGTTATTCTCAGCGGCTACCCGGAACATATCCTAGTCCGCATGTTCAGTAACAATCTTGAAGCAACGATTCCGATTGGTCAGACCAGCGTTGAATCAACCTTAGCACGGGTACCTCCTGTTTGAGTTTCTGCCTATAGGAAGGGAGGAGCTAAATGTAGTTGTGATCTGATTTGCCAAAGTGAGGGCGGGGGAGGGCCTTGTAGGCATTTCGAAAAGTTGAGTAGCAATGGTCCAATGTTTTACCAGTGCGAGTACTACAGTCAATGTGTTGGTAGAACTTCGCTAGCGCTTTCCTCAAATTTGCTTTGTTAGAATCCCCAGCTACAATAAATGTGGTTTCCAGTTTGCATAAAGTCCAGCGTAGTTCTATAACCGAAGACAATTATCTTGGGAGTTAATATGGTCGGATATGATTGAAGTATTCTAGGTCGGGTGAACAAAAGGACTTGAGTTTCTGTATGTTATCACAATCACACCATGAGTGGTTAATCATGAAACATACATCCCGCCTTTCTGCTTCCCGTAGAGTTCTTTATTCCTGTCTGTGCGATGTACTGATAACCCACATGCCTGTATGGATGGGGACAGTATATCCCGAGAGAGCCATGTTTCCGTGAAACAGAGTATGTTACAATCCCTGATGTCTGTCTGAAGGGGATCCTCGCTCTGAGCTCATCTACTTTATTATCCAGAGACTGAACATTAGCGAGTAACATACTCGGAAGCGGTGGATGGTGTTCACGCCTCCTGAGTCGGACTAGAAGTCCACTACGAATATCTCTTCTCCGCCGGCTGTATTTTGGGGCAGCCCCTGGAATAAGTTCAATTGCCCTGGGGGAATACGAACAACGGATCCAATTCGGGAAAGTCGTATTCCTGGTTGTAATGTTGGGGAGTTACCGCCGCTCTGATATCCAAAAGTTATTTCTGGATGTATGTAATAACATAAAATATTTTGGGCTAATAATGTAAGACATAACACACAAAAAAACAAAATACTGCAAAGTTGCTTAGGAGCTAGAAACAGAACTGCCATATAAACTCAGCAAAAAAAGAAACGTCCTCTCACTGTCAACTGCGTGTATTTTCAGCAAACTTAACATGTGTAAATATTTGTAAAAACATAACAAGATTCAACAACTGAGACAGAAACTGAACAAGTTCCACAGACATGTGACTAACATAAATGGAATAATGTGTCCCTGAACAAAGGGGGGGTCAAAATCAAAAGTAACAGTCAGTATCTGGTGTGGCCACCAGCTGCATTCAGTACTGCAGTTCATCTCCTCCTCATGGACTGCCCCAGATGCTCCACTCTTCCACCAAGGCACCTACAAGTTCCCGGACATTTCTGGGGGGAATGGCCCTAGCCCTCACACTCCGATCCAACAGGTCCCAGATATGCTCAATGGGATTGAGTTCCAGGCTCTTTGCTGGCCATGGCAGAACACTGACATTCCTGTCTTGCAGGAAATCACGCACAGAACGAGCAGTATGGCTGGTGGCATTGTCATGCTGGAGGGTCATGTCAGGATGAGCGTGCAGGAAGGGTACCACATGAGGGAGGAGGAACGCACAGCGTTGGCATTGCCTGCAATGACAACAAGCTCAGTCCAATGATGCTGTGACACACCGCCCCAGACCATGACGGACCCTCCACCTCCAAATCGATCCCGCTCCAGAGTACAGGCCTCGGTGTAACGCTCATTCCTTTGACAATAAACGCAAATCCGACCATCACCCCTGGTGAGACAAAACCGCGACTCGTCAGTGAAGAACACTTTTTGCCAGTCCTGTCTGGTCCAGCGACGGTGGGTTTGTGCCCATAGGCGACGTTGTGCTGGTGAGGACCTGCCTCACAACAGGCCTACAAGTCCTCAGTCCAGCCTCTCTCATCCTATTGCAGACAGTCTGAGCACTGATGGAGTGATTGTGCATCCTTGGTGTAACTCGGGCAGTTGTTGTTGCCATCCTGTACCTGTCCCGCAAGTGTGATGTTCGGATGTACCGATCCTGTGCAGGTGTTACACGTGTTCTGCCACTGCGAGGACGATCAGCTGTTTGTCCTGTCTCCCTGTAGCGCTGTCTTAGGAGTCTCACAGTACGGACAATGCCATTTATTTCCCTGGCCACATCTGCAGTCCTCATGCCTCCTTGCAGCATGCTAAGGCACATTCACGTAGATGGAGCAGGGAGCCTGGGGATCTTTCTTTTGGGGGTTTTCAGAGTCACTGTGACCTTAATTGTCTACCGTCTGTAAGCTGTTAGTGTCTTAATGACCGTTCCACAGGTGCATGTTCATTAATTGTTTTTGGTTAATTGAACAAGCATGGGAAACAGCGTTCAAACCTTTTATAACCTCAGGGGGCTGAAGAAACTCGGCTTGTCACCAAAAGCACTCACAAACTTCTACAGATGCACAATCGAGAGCATCCTGTCGGGCCATCAGACTGTTAAACAGCCACCACTAACATTGAGTGGCTGCTGCCAACATACTGACTCAACTCCAGCCACTTTAATAATGGAAGTTGATGTAAAAAAAAATGTATCACTAGCCACTTTAAACAATGCCACTTAATATAATGTTTACATACCCTACATTACTCATCTCATATGTATATGTATATATACTGTACTCTATATCATCTACTGCATCTTTCCATCTTTATGTAATACATGTATCACTGCCACTTTAAACTATGCCACTTTTATGTTTACATACCCTACATTACTCATCCAATATGTATATACTGTACTCTATACCATCTACTGCGTCTTGCCTCTGCCGTTCTGTACCAGCACTCATTCATATATCTTTATGTACATATTCTTATCCCTTTACACTTGTGTGTATAAGGTAGTAGTTGTGGAATTGTTAGGTTAGATTACTCGTTGGTTATTACTGCATTGTCGGAACTAGAAGCACAAGCATTTCGCTACACTCGCATTAACATCTGCTAACCATGTGTATGTGACAAATAAAATTTAATTTGATGTTAAGTTATTTGGATTTTTACGAATTATTGTTGAAAGACAGGGTCTTGAAAAAGGGATATTTTTTTGGGGGCCGAGTTTATGTCGGCGAAATCTTACTTAATGGCAACTAATCTCTGCACAGATGTGAACAGTAGTCTAAATCCTATGAAATAATGAGCAACATAAACTATCTTCTTCAGATATCAAAGGTAGGGTAGCCTTGTTCGTGAGCTGCACAGTGTGCTGCATGCCTGGCCTGCCAAGCAAAGGGGTGCAGTGATACCGAAGGGACACATGGTACAGTAGGGATAAGATTCAAAGAAAGCAGTGCCATTCCATACCCATCTTATCTGCATCAATGACCTTACCATTTCAGTGCTCCAGACTGGGACTATTTAGTTGCCGTTTTCGACCCTTTGACTTGACTGTGCAAGTTCAATTCTTAATTGGTGGCATTGGTGCGAGCTGCACATTCTATCTATATGGTCACCTTACTTTAAAAAAATATTTTTTTTTAGGAGGCTAAAACCATGATTTGGTGAAAAAGTCAAGTACATTAACTGCATCATTCCTGTAAAGAAAGTGTCTGCCTGCCCCTGTACCTGTTTCACTGCTGTGTGGAGCAATCCACTTTCTCTCCTTTCCTGGGAAAACATTTATGTTCCAGGATAAAACAAGTAAAGTGTTCTTATTGTATAACATTTCAAAATCCAATTGTGGGGAAACCACAGCTATCATGGTTCTCAGCTTTCTGTAGGTATCATTTTTATTTCTCAACTCAAAATTTTGCGCTCAATATAAACTATTTTGCAACAGAGATACTTGATATGGTTTTGAGATCTGGAATGCGCAAAATGCGATATGGCCATTGAGATTGCATAGGCCTCATTGGGCAGCATAGGCTATAACAAAATTAGTCAATTACTTGCCTGAACGTGTTTTTGTTTAGGCATTTTAGTTTGCTTGATATTTGGCAATGTGAAAACAACTGGACCAAATGAAAAAAAATACAATGTAACAAGTAATCTAAATGATTCGAACTATAGCTCAGAACTGTGTGTGAAAACGCCCTAAGCCTCTCTCGCTCCTCCTACAAAGCGCTGCTCTCTCCTCTACAGTATGTCTTAATCCTCTGAAATCAAGTTACAACCTCGCCTTTCCAACTGAGATCCTCCAGAAATGAAATTACGTTCTGGCAAATGCTCTTCCATGATCCAAGCAAGGACCTCTGGAACTCTGACAACCCTCCTAATCTTCATTTATGCTCCTCTCTATTTTATATAACCCCCAATGATTAGTGACTGCCTGACAGAAAAGAAAACTCAACACTGGCAATGCCATGGCTGGAAATTGTCAATACAAATTCCCCTGACATGCTGCCTTGAAGACAGAGTTTCTTTGACTAACAGATCTGTATGTAAGTTCCCTTAGCCTCATCTACAGTACTGCATCATATTTTGACTCGTTCTTACCTGTGCATTCTGGGATCGTGGTTTTCACCTGTAGTGTGGGATCTGTGCAGGGCTGGACAGGGTAAAATGACTCCTTCTCTTTGTGGATCTGTAAACAGAGGAAATTTGGGATCAACAAGACTGAACTTATACAACAGATGTCTTCAGCAATGTAGAGGGTCAAATGTTGTAGTTTTTGAGAGACAAAACCACTACTGGATATTCACCAACTACCCGTTTCTCCGAATGTTCTATTTTCATAAACCCCAAGAATCTGAGAAGAATTCCTAGTATTCTCAACCACATTGTCTTGGCTGGTTGGTTGTGTATGAACAGTCAGACAGACTTACAGTAGTGTTAGTCTCAGGACATTAACATTGATGGCCTCTACTTTGGAAGACCCCATTTTCCCTACCACAGAACCATTTTCCCTACCACAGAACCATTTTCCCTACCACAGAACCATTTTCCCTACCACAGAACCATTTTCCCTACCACAGAACCCAGCCTTGCATATGGGGGAGAGAAGAAATACATTCCTGGGGGTAGAGAGAATCTAATCACGTGAATAAAAGTGGGACTGTGCCGCAATCTGACTTGCCAGGCCCACATCTGGCCTATCCCATGGGCCCAGGTCTGCTACAGGCAGCATAGAGGCAGCATACAGGCAGCAGGCTCTCTGTCTGGAACAGCCTGGGCTGAGCTAAGCTGAGACTGCTGTTCACCACACATGCTGCTGGGAATTTGGACTGGGAGTCAGAGAGGAATTCTGCCCACATGTAAACATGAGGCCTGATTGACATTCAGCTAACAGCTGCTAGCAGTCTGAGGCTCTGGGTCTAGCAGGAGTTCAAGTAATATAAGGATGATCAGTGTTCACTGTTCAGATGGCAGTACGAGCAGAATAGAAGAGGGAGAACACAAACACTCAGATTCATACAGAGAGTGATGACAAAATGAATAGAGATAAACTATTGCTTTTTCTAGTAGATGCCCTTATTACAACCCAAATAGATCAGCTGAAGATTTCAAGAGTTAAAATATAGTGACTACAATAATTACACTTCTCCAGGGAGGGGTTTATTGAGAACTTGGCCATGGAGAGTTGAAGAGGACAGAGAGGAGATTCACACCGCTCAGCCTCAGTACCCCATCATACAGCCCCAAACATCACACCCACAGTCAGCCCACTCATCATGTGACTCCAGGTCGCCAACTACAGAGCCAATCCTGGCCATGTTCTATTACAATCTCCACCCGGCACAGCCAGAAGAGGACTGACCACCCCTCAAAGCCTGGTTCCTCTATAGGTTTCTTCCTAGGTTTTGGCCTTTCTAGGGAGTTTTTCCTAGCCACCGTGCTTCTACACCTGCATTGCTTGCTGTTTGGGGTTTTAGGCTGGGTTTCTGTACAACACTTTGAGATATCAGCTGATGTACAAAGGGCTATATAAATACATTTGATTTGATTTGAATCCTCACATGTACTGTACTCAGTTTGTAATAAGTGTGTGTGTGTGTGCATGCTCGCGTGTGTGTGGCTGTGTGCTTTTGCTTATACTATCTTTGTGGGTACCATAGTCCTCACAAGGATAGTAAAACAAGGACAATTATGACAATTGAGGACATTTCACCGGTCTCCACAAGAAAAAAGGCTATTTTAGGCTTAAAGGTTAGGTTTAGGGTTAGGGTTAGAATTAGGGTTAGGTTAAGGTTTTAGAGAAAATAGGATTCTGAATGGGAATCAATTGTTTAGTCCCCACAAGGATAGTAAAACAAACACGTGTGTGTGTGTGTGTTTACATGAGTATATTATTCAAATGCACTCATGCATGCAAGTGTGACTGCATGTGTGTGTGTGTGTGTGTGTGTGTGTATCTGCTTATGTTTTTGTGTTTATCCAGGACATTCTCCAGTCACACACACACAAACACGCACGAGCAGCTGCTGATTACAGGGCCTTATTGTTCCTCCCCTTATCAGCTGCTGCTGCTCAGACTCAGGCCAGGGTGACAATACGGACACGTGACCTGGTGATACTATCCTCTCAGACCACACAATGGCTTTATCACACCACACGACCCACGGAAAGATAGATGACCCATGACCACATCTCAACATGCTTTTATCACTGACAGACAACCCACGATGAGACCTCATCAAGGTTTATCTCACATAGACAACCCACGGACACATCGCAACATGCTTCGACAGTATCACACCAGACGACCCACATTCGGACATAAGTATGGTTTATCACGAAAACCGAGGACACATTAGCACCTTTCTATCCCTTTACAACCTGTAGATGTCCCTGTGGAGACCTATCACATAAGGCAACCCCATCCTATCACAGACCAGCCCCACAATGCACCACCCTTTATCCAACCAGACTCTAAGATGTAAAGGTCCTGACTGAATCAATGACTATGGTCCCATCAGCCCAGACCCAGTTGAGTTTGTGACAGCCCCCTGGGCCCCTGACGGTGTGCCCAGTCCACATCAAACACAAGACTCTGACACCGGACACAGTTCATTGACAAACTGCTGGACACATAGCTGGATTCCATTCTGATGCCATGTTGTGTAGTCACCAATTGTGATGTTAATGAGCCTTGCAGTCTGGGTTGGTAGGACACACAACCTGGTCTACAGTCAGCGAAATCCTATCTTGGCTAAATATCCGTCTGAAGACCTCGACTCTGACTCAACCACTATGCAGTACATTCTCAAAATGGGCAGAAAAATGATCAGCTATCTGGACTTCCAGAGGAGAGTTCACTGTCTATTGGGTTTCCACCACTGAGGAGAGAAAAGTCAAGACGTCCAGGATCTTTTTGTTAAAGAGGAAATACATCAGTCAATCAGTTACCTGTCTGGACTAAACAGTCCTTAAGGGCCAGAGATTGTTGGATCATAAATCATTTCAATTAACTTATGAAGCCATTCCACTGCTTTTTTTCACAACACAAACATGTGCACTGACGTTCATTACTAATGACAACTTACTTGATGACAAAACTGATTGAGTCAGGTAAAAGTCAATTATATTTCAAAGCATGAAACCCAATAAAATCTATATGCATTTTTGTTATGAGAGAGAGAGAGAGAGAGAGAGAGAGAGAGAGAGAGAGAGAGAGAGAGAGAGAGAGAGAGAGAGAGAGAGAGAATAAAGTCCATGTGTACATTGCTCTTCTCTGTAGTGGGAATGTGAATTTCCCCATGCTTGTGGTTAATTGTCTTAGCCCCACTAGAGGGATGTGGGGGGAGGGGGCTTCTATACCAGGGGCTCTGCACAGTCAAAGTGGCTAGTGGACAATGCACAAGGCCTAATTGATGGGCCTGCCTACAGCCCAGTCAATCACTGAGCAGCCTCTGTGTGCCCTGCAGCACTAGGCGGAGGAGAACACTACACTCTTATCCTCCAGAAGCCCAGGGTCCAGGCCCCACAGCAGACACACACACCGGACACACATATTTAACATACAATATAGAACATGAGACATGGACACAGTTCTTATTGTATACAATGCATGCAGGTACAAACACATATCCATTATTATCCAACAATGAATAATAATTCATTTTTGTTCTATTCTATTTTATTATATTCTATACAAAAATAGCATGCATTTACACAGTATTTCAGGCCTTAAGCCTGTCTCCTGTGCTGTCTGGGAAAGTAGATGATCAGCTAAAAATTGATAAAGGTGGGTGGAGAAAGAGGCTCCATGTTCAGAAGTGTCCCCGAAGGAAAATAAACCAAAATATAGTGTATGGCAGACAGAGACCTGCCATTTCCACAGTGACAGCCAATGGCTGGCGTGACACAGTGACATCCAATGGCTGGCATGACACAGTGACACAGCAAGGGAGAGGAATGTCCTTGGAGAGAACTAATTCGAAGTGCTTTGTTACAGTACTTACTGTGTAGATAAAAACAACACTGCCAAGCTTAGTTTACGCACATACGATCAATACATGCACTTAGAATAGATTTGTAAATTGTTTTTATTTAACTTTTATTTATTCAGGCGAATCCATTGAGACCAGGGTCTCAATTACAATGGTGCCCTGAGGACAACGATACAACAAATTCAAAATGATCAATAAAAATAAACTGAAAATTACATAATAAACACAACAGCTTCAAACACCAAATACAATTGTTTATATTAAATCCAAATGGTTGCAATTCTCATTAAATTCATTCAACATTAAAGTCCTAAACTGCCCTTGAGGCACCAGAGTCAAGATGAGTTTTGTAGACTATTCCAAAAATGGGAGGGGCACTAAAACTGAAGGCGGCTTTACCGAGGGGGAGGGGGGGGGGGGTAATTTCAGAAAAGATTTCTCCCAGGAGTGGTACTATCAACGAGTAGCAAGGAGTTTTACCCTGGTCTATCTGGCACTGAGTTCACTTGGCCATCGCCCTTCACGGCACACATGACCACACCAAAGAACTTCACAGGACAGTTTGTCAGTCTGAGAAAGGGCCAAAGCTAAGGAAAAATAGATTTGATCTGACCACTACCGCCGTCAACCCTACTTTTGACAGATGCAATAAATAAGGTATAGAGGCCATCTTGTCTCTAATATACAGTGCCTTCAAAAAGTATTTATATCCCTTGACTAGTTCACAAATGTGTTTTCCCCCTCACCCATCTACTGTACACACAATACCCCATAATTACTAAGTGAAAACATGTTTTTAGACATTTTTACAAATGTTTTGAAAATTAAATACAGAAATATCGAATTTACATAAGTATTCACACCCGAGTCAACAAATGTTAGAATCACCTTTGGCAGCGATTACATCTGTGAGTCTTTCTGGGAAAGTCTCTAACAGCTTTGCTCCAGTGTATATTTGACCACATGTTTTATTCTCCTGCTGAAAGGTGAATTCGTCTTCCAGTGTCTGTTGGGAAACAAACTAAGACAGGGGCTCCTCTAGGATTTAGTCTGCTTAGCTCTATTCTGTTGATTTTTATCCTAAAAAAACTCCCTAGTCCTTGCCGATGACAAGCATACCCATAACATGATGCAGCCAGCACCTAGCTTGAAGTGGTACTCAGTGATGTGTTGTGTTGGATTTCCCCCCAAATAAACACTTTGTATTCAGGATATAAAGTACTTTTCTTTTCCACATGTTTAGCAGTTTTACTTTAGTGCCTTATTGCAAACAGGATGTATGTTTTGGAATATATGAATTCTGTTGAGGCTTCCTTCTTCTCACTCTGTTATTACAGTTAGTATTACAGTTAGTATTATGATTAGCATTACGGAAAGTATTAGACTCACAGATGTAAATTCTCGGGCCGACTCTTTTCTCTGTATATATCAATGATGTCGCTCTTGCTTCTTTGGCAACTAAGTTACGAGGAATGCTTGTATCTTTGTAGTGACTGGGTGTATTGATACACCATCCAAAGAGTAATTAATGACTTCGCCGTGCTCAAAGGGATATTCATTGTCTACTATTATTATTTTTTTTTTAAATACCAATCTACCAATGGGTGCCTTTCTTTGTGTGGCATTGGAAAACCTCCCTGGTCGTTGTGTTTGAATCTGTTTGAAATTCAGATTGTGTGGGGGACAGAGATGAGGTAGTCATTCAAAATGAGGAAAAAGTAACACAATAACAGTGTACTTGGTCTTCTCTTCCCCTCTGTATTGAAGCCATCCAAAATGTTATTTAACATTTTAGTGATACAGCAGACGCTCTTATCCAGAGCAATTTATAATTAGTGCATTCATCTTAGGATAGCTATGTAAAACAACAGTCACAGTTGTAGTGAGTACATTTTCCCTCAATAAAATAGTTATTAGCAAAGTCAGTGCTAGTAAGAAAAGACACATTTGGGGATTTATTTAAGATACTCTTTTTAGAGGTAGGGTTTCAAACGTTTTTGGAAGATGGGCAGGGACTCCGCTGTCCTAACAGAGTGAAGCTGGTTCAATCATTGCCAGGACAGAGAAGACTGGGCTGAGCGGGAGCTATCCTCCCATTCGGGTGGGACGGCCAAGTGCAGAGGTGGCAGAACAGAGTGCTCAGGTTGGGTGTATGATTTGAGCATAGCCTGAAGGTAGGGAAGGGCAGTTCCTCTTGCTGTTCTGTAGGAAAGCACCATGGTCTTGTAGTGGATGCAAGCTTCGACTGGAAGCCAGTGGAGTCGGTGGAGGAGCGGGGTGACATGGGAGAACTTGGGAAGGTTGAACACCAGGTGGGCTGTGGCTTTCTGGATAAATTGCAGGGTTTTTTTGGCACAAGAAGGAAGCCCAGCCAACAGAGAGCTGCAGTAGTCCAGACGGGAGATGACAAGTGCCTGGATTAGGACCTGCGCCGCTTCCTGTGTGAGGAAAGGTCGTACTCTACAGATGTTGTAGAGCATGAACCTGCACTGCCTTGATATTTGCAGAGAAAGACAGGGTGTTGTCCATGGTCACGCCAAGGATTTTTGCACTCTGGGAGGGGGACACCATGGAGTTGACAACCGTGATGGAGAGTTCTTAAAGCGGGCAGGCCTTCCTCGAGAGGAAGAGCAACTCCGTCTTGAGGTTGAGGTGGTGGGCCGACATCCAAACCAGGTGTTAAATCTCATCATTGTCCAATGCTAGTCTGGCCTGTTCTGTGACATCCAAAGATGATGGCGAGCAGAGAAGAGAGGTCGCAGGACTCAAGCCCAAAGATAGAGTCTGACGCCTGGCCACAGAGATGCAGCCTGAGCCCTTATCACACACCTAATCCACAGGCCACTCTACTCTGTCCAAGTGCTTGAACAGGCTCTGCTGATTTGGGCTGGCCTCTCTCAGACACAAATAAAGTGCCCTTCCTTACCACTACATATACTGTATATTCACCAGCCCAAAGCCCACAAGACACATTCCACCTCTGTTCCCAGTGCCACCCAGCTACAGTAGGGAGACATGCTTGATGTGATAATGATGTGAGAGATGCTATGAATATCACTCAAATCCTTCATCCTCCACTGAAAAGGTTGCCATACCCTTGAGCAATAATTGTGTTTTACAGAAAACAAATTCAGGTTTGCCTGTTTTATAAGACTGTATCTGTGAACGTCTATGGAAAAACATGATCTAAGCTGTATTATTTTTTAAATAAAATGTTTTATCTGTACAATTAAAAAGGGGACAGGTTTTGACAAGCCTATGAGATATTGTAGGCATAATCTATCCCGACACACACAGACAACTGAATACGCATCACATGCAGAATCCTAGCATTGTATTCAGTGACTCACACTTTGCACACAGACAAAGAGTCAACCAAAATAAACAAGGAGCAAGAGTGATAGAAAGGGAGAGAGAGACAGGTCGGGAGAGGAGAGAGAGGAGAGAAGGGAAGAGAAAACAGAGAGAATGAGAGAGAAAGAGAGAATGAAAGAGAGAAAGAAGGAAAGAGAATGGATATTAATGGGATCTGGCCTGCAGGCCTCCACTCTCCATCCAAAAACAAACTCCGCCCTGAGAGCACACTCCTAGAGACTGCCAGTGTGCCCATCTACCAACGGCTCACACACACACTCCACACCTCCTGAGCACACACAGAGGAACAGCTAATAATTAGACACAACCGGACAAATACACACTCAGCGACTAAATAATGTTTCTGTGACATTTTTGCGGCGTAGATATGAAATCTACTTTGTTACCACACGGATACAGCAGAGAAGAAAAGCTAAAACACACATTTCTAGTTACAAAATAGTTACAAAATATTTCCATGACCATATCCATAGGAGTAGAGCTCTCTCTCATGTGGCAACTGAAAATATTCTCTGTCCATTCATACCTTTATCAAAACGACATCCACTGTTCTCTCCCCCTTTCCACGCAGACTGTACCTCCGCTTGTGTCGCTCGTACATCTTTCCAGGCAGTGAAAAGGAGTGGTTATTAACAGAAATGCGCTAGATTCCAACATGAAGCCCAGCCTTGTGGAGTCCTTCGTAAAGTTTGGGGAAAATGAGCAACTCTTCCCACATCTGCTCACAGAACCAGCCCCTGGGTCTGACCCTCCCTCCGTCTCTCCCACACACTCCTCCCTCCTCTCAAATTCACTGTTACTCACCGAGCCTCTCCCTCTTTTCCTGGCCTCCCTTTTACTGATACTGTTTTTTTGGCTTTTTTGGCTGTTTTCCTCTATTCATCTATTTCCATTTTTGGTTCATTTCCCGTCCTCTTATCCTCCCTTCTATCTCCATCTATTTCCTCTTCCTGTGTCTCTTTAGTGACGAGTTGAACAGTGTTGTGCTGTGATGCTGAGCGGCAGGGAGAGCGCGTGTGTCTTTGGAAACAGTCTAAGGCAGCCAGCCATGAGAGAAGCCTCTGAGGCCTGCCCTGAATACTGCCATCCTGACCCCAGGAGAGGGATGCTCTCCTACAAACGGTGATTCCTCGGCCATAAGGAAGAAAGATAAGTATTTTCCTAAGGGAAACTATCAAATAAAAGTGTGTTAGTCACATACACAGTTTAGAAAATGTTATAGTGGGTGCAGTGAAATTCTTGCACTAGCTCCTAACAATGCAGTAAAATGTCAAATAACTACACAAATAATCAAAAACAAATACTGTTACTTCTCCCATAGGTTTCTATTAAATAACACTACAGTTAGTAATTGTTTTCATTAAAAACATATATTTAAGTAGAAACAGCAAATGCATGGTAAACATCCCAAGCTTATCAGTAAGCTCACAATTCATATCTCAATGTGAGTAAAAATGACCTCAACCCCCGGGAACAGAAGAGGAGGAGAATGCAGAGCTGCCCCCTGTGTGGAAGACTGGGGAAGAAAGCAGGAAAAAAACTCCACATCTGCAGACAGATCAATGGAAAGGACAAACAGCTGGAAGCATGGCAACCATTAAAAAACTGTCCACTTGACAAGAGAGAGAGAGAGAGAGAGAGAGAGAGAGAGAGAGAGAGAGAGAGAGAGAGAGAGAGAGAGAGAGAGAGAGAGAGAGAGAGAGAGAGAGAGAGAGAGAGAGAGAGAGAGACTTGAGACGGCTGGGGCTCCTTCCTTTCTAACTAACACGTCTGGGCAGCAGAGCAGAACGCAACACAACCCCTGGAACCAAGAGCAACATGGTCCTAATCCTACTACTCCCCAGGGCACACTACACATAACATTAGGAGAGGAACAGAAAAGAACAGACCAAAATACATGATGTGCCCATCTTGTTTAGGGTTTTTTTTCTAGTCAGGTCATTCTCATTGGTGAAAACCTATCACTATGGAGAAGGGGGAAAACATGTGGTTTTAGCTTCTCTTTTTCCTTCCGACTGCGTAACTTGCAAGAAATGTCCAACCAATTCACATTGTTACATCCTTATTACAATTGCTAAGATAGTTCAATCAACTGGCAGTCTGGTTTAGCAGCCATTCTGAATAGGAAGTCACACACGAGGGCAAAGACAGGACAAAGCCATGCAAGCTGATAGAAACACACTGTGCACACAGAGTGCATAGCCAGAAAATGAGAAAACAGCACAGAACACTCTCAAGGGCACACACACACATGCAAATGCACACACAAATGCACACACACACACACACACACAAATCACCCTCATAGCCAAAGCTTCCTGTTTCTATTGAGACTGATCTGCGTGCCCCGCCCCCACCCGACCGTTCTAACAGTAAACACTTCCATATTTCCTCCAGCCTCTCGTGCTGCGCTAACAAACGGCGGCCTTCTATTTGAAGGCAGTCGTTTGCATGCCACAACAAACTCTCAACACATGCCGACTGTAAATAACAGCCCTTTTCAAAACATTTAAGAACGCAGAATTCACTAAATGTCAATAAGCGTATCATTTCCCATGCTGCCTGCTCAGTTAGCATAGTGGTGTGGGTGCAGCTCGTCCCTGGGAGAAGGATCATTTATCATAAAAGGGTCAGGGTGGGTTGAGAGAGGTGGTAGAGGGGGGGGGGTGGGGGGGGGGGGGGAGCACTGTGAAGGGGCCTTTGTAAAGCCCTGATGCATACAAACATAGAGGGTCTGAGACTGGGTCTCTGCTAAATACATGGCACCTATGGAGCTCTGGGCTTAGGACCTAGGCTAGTTCAGGACCATAACCAAAAAAGACCTAGGCTGTTATAGGACTACCCTATAGGACCTACGCTGGTGTAGGACCTCCCTACAGTAGGTGTTAGAGAAAAAGAAAGAAAAACAAACTATGTTTCCTCATAGACTCTTAGGACATTTTTTTAAACTAGGCAAGTCAGTTAAGAACAAATTCTTATTTACAATGACGGCCTACCAAAAGGCTTCCTTCGGGTATGGGGGCTGGGATAATACATTAAAAAAAATGATATAGGACAAAACACACGTCATGACAAGAGAGACACCACAACACTACATAAAGAGAGACCTAAGACAACAACATAGCATGGCAGCAACCTAAAAGGGTTATTCGGCTGTCCCCATAAGAGAACCCTTTGAAAAACCCTTTTTGGACCCAAGTAGAAACCTTTTGGGTTCCATGTAAAACCCTTTCCACAGAGGGTTCAACCTGGAACCAAAGAGGGTTCTACCTGGAACCAAAGAGGGTTCTACCTGGAACCAAAAAGGGTTCTCCTATGGGGACAGCGAAAGAACCCTTTTGGAACCTTTTTTTCTAAGCGTGTATCCTGCTGTACAACTACAGAGGACCTACGGAGGAAGAGGAAGAGAAACCAGAGGGAGGGAGAAGAAGAGGGACATATGTAAAGACTTAGTGAAACGACTGATATTCCCCTTTTCACACACACTCACGACAGCTAGACTCACCATGGTCAAACTCAGTGAGCCATGAACAGGCTCAGTGTGTTTGTCTAGCTCCACTGATCAATCTCACTGAAGACTTCACAAGCTACCCCTTCCTCCCATCCCAATGGTCCCCAAAATCAAACAATATGGTGGAAAACCTCCTTCCTGTTATGAATGGAGCACTGGGCAGCCTCAGGATCTACTAAGTTGTACAGTGCCCAGACAGCCCATTTCACTGCAGTAAGGACGAGTGCCAGATTTATAACAGCCTTAATACCATGCTCGCTTTGGTAACCTGTGAAAACTCTCAAAATCATTACCCTTCCTAATCACAATTCCTGACTAAACTGCAGGCTCTCAAGAATTCCTCTAAAATATTACTGAACCAAGGCTTCTGGAGAAGAATAAAAACAACTTTTAATAATCTATGTTGTCTTTTTCTTGTTAAACCATATGCATTGCAGTGAAGAGCAGCCCAAGCACACATCTGGAGGTAGTTATACTAGAACACAACACAAGGGGGTGCCTGAGGACACACAGCCATGGCTGGCAGGAACAGAAGCTCCATCTGCTCTGTCTTTGAGGACCTACTTCTCTCCAGGCTGCTCTCTGCAACTCTTCCCCCACAGTACTCAAGAGTTCTGTTTTTCGAAGATTACTCAACTGTACCTCGCATTAACTCCTTCACACTAAAATCTGTGATGCATGTCAAAACAAAGCATTCCACACACGTAACATCTTACTTTATATCATCAATGTAATATCAATAGTGAATCTGTAAGTGCTCTATATTCTCCTTTGTATGATCCATGTATTGTTGAAAACTTTGGTCATGAACATTTTCAAACAAATGTAGATCTCTGGTGCAGTCTGTCGACTAACATGCAGCTCCAGTTGATGTAAAACATCTCTCTGTTGGCGACAAGCACCAAGTTATTATTCCAGGTATCTCCTCCAATCTGTCCCTCTGACATGTTGTCATAATCAATGAGGCAGAAACCAAAGATTGTGAATAAATAAGATAGTTTACTCAGGCCATTTACCATTGAAAAATGTTTGTCAAGGTTCCTGTTCCTGTTAAACTCAACTTCATGATTTACGATGGAGTTGAGCGGCGACTAGTGTTGGCGGACTGGAGCTCCGACGTCACATAAAATTACATTTTTATCCAAAACGACTGATTTCAGCAACTAAAACAATAGTCCGCAATTACACACAACATTGTGTGAGTTTCTTAAAAGAGAGAGTGCTCCAGAGTTAGTGTAATTCCTTTCAAATGCTAACAATGTAGGGAGGTGGGAGTCTGGCCAAGAGAGAGCTGCGATAGTGGCCCTGTCTACAGTGCCTTCAGAAAGTATTCACACCCCTTGACCTCCTCCAGATGATGTTGTGTTACAGCCTGAATTAAACATTTATTACATTGATATTTCTTGTCACTGGCCTACATACAATACCGCATAATGTCAAAGTGGAATTATGTTTTTTGAAATGTTTCCAAATTGAAAAAAATGAAAAGCTGAAATGTCTTCAATATGTATTCAACCCCTTTGTTATGGCAATACTAAATAAATTCAGGAGATTATCTCGTCTCTGTACCCCACACAAACAATTTTCTGTAGGGTCCCTCAGTTGAGCAGTGAATTTCAAACACAGATACAACCACAAAGACCAGTTAGGTTTTCCAATGCCTCGCAAAGGAGGGCACCTACTGGTAGATGGTTAAAAAAAATATGGACATTGAATATCCCTTTGAGCATGGAAAGTGTATTATTACACCCAGTCACTACAAAGATACAGGCATCCTTCCTAACTCAGTTGCCGGAGATGGATATGGTGGATTTCACCATGAGGCCAATTGTGACTTTAAAACATCTAGTGGACCAGTATCCCTGTGGAACACTTGACACCTTGTGTCCATGCCCTGATGAATTAAGGCTGTTCTGAGGGCAAAAGGCTGGGAGGGAGCAACTCAATAGTAGGAAGATGCTCTTAATGTTTTGAACAATCAGTGTATACTTCCATCAGTTTTTCAAACTGGTACTGGGCTATTTTCAGACAGGTATTTTGAGGCTTGTAGGCATCCTATAGCAAAACAACTGACATGTTGGGGTCATAATAGAGGGGTCATAATAGCCTGAGAAGAACAATTTTCGGGATAAAAAAATAATAATATGCTAATTAGATTCCTGCAGGGGCGCGGAAATTGACTTGAGGGTTTTAAAACAGTTACAGTGTATAATGGCAGTGATAGGGGAGAACTGAGGACGGATCAACAACATTATAAGCTAACATTACCAACCTAATTGATAGAGTGAAAAGGAGGAAGCCTGTACAGAAAACACCTATTCCAAATGCATCCAAGTCACTAAAGTAATACTGCAAATAATGTGGCAAAGCAATTAACTTTTTTCCTCAATACAAAACTGGTTGAGAGAATGCCAAGAGTGTGCAAAGCTTTCATCAAGGCGAAGGGTGGCTACTTTGAAGAATCTAAAATATATTTTGATTTGTTTAACACTTTTTTGGTTACTACATGATTCCATGTGTTATTTCATAGTTTCAATGTCTTCACTAGTATTCTACAATGTAGAAATCTGTTTGAAAATCTATAGTAAGACTTGAAAATGGTTGTCTACCAATGATCAACAACCAAATCAACAGAGCTTGAAGAATTTTGAAAATAATAAAATGGGCAAATGTTGTAGAATCCAGGTGTGGAAAGCACTTAGAGACTTACCCAGAAAGACTCAGCTGTAATCGCTGCCAAATGTATATTTCTGTATTTAATTTTCAATACATTTGCAAAAAATGGGCTATTATGGGCTATTGTGTGTATTGTAGATGGGTGATACATGTTTAATTGAGGCTGTAACACAACACAATGTGGAATAACTACTTTCTGAAGGCTCTGTGTCCCCAGATTAGCATGAGAGCAGCACAGCTCCGCCACATTCAGAGTGGTGGGGGGAACAGAAGTACAGAACCAATTACAACTGAACAATACTAAAATACCTCATGAGGAAATACAAGTATCATAGTTGCAGACAGAGTTTAAGCTAAACAACGTCGATGACGAGCACACTGTGAGATTGTGGTGTGATTGTTTGTGTGATTGCAACAGTGGTGCCACACACCATGTGTTTGTGGCTGAAGCATATGACATGAATGAAGTATACAGTATGAGATCATCCCAGTCACATAGGCTCTGTGGCCTATGCTGACACAAAATACCACAAGACAATCACAAAGGAAGGCTGCCTACATCTGGAAGGTCAGTCCCTCACCATAACATCATTAAGCAATAAGGCCCAAGGGGTTGTGGTATACGGCCAATATACCACGGCCAAGGGCTGTTCTTAAGCACGACGCAATGCAGAGTGCCTGGATACTGGCCCTTAGCCGTGGTACAGTATATTGGCCATATACCACAACCCCAGAGGTTTTATATTGCTATTATAAACTGGTTACCAACGTAATTAGAACAGTAAAAATAAATGGTCTGATATACCATGGCTGTCAATCACTCAGCATTCAGGGCTCGAACCACCAAGTTTCTAATACCTACTATACAACATAACCTTTTAGAACCAGGTGGTCAAAAACAGATAACGACAATGGTATGAAACAATATGGCTTCCCATAGGAAGAGATATGTTTCTAGAGCTGTGATGGAGGGCAGTGCCCTGGCCCTGCTGGTGTGGATGTATCATGCTGGTAATAAGACACTTCCTCTCCCTCCCTTCCTTCACACTTCTGCTGCTGCTGTCAGACTGTTATTTCTGCCTCCCTCTCTACGGCTTGTTTCTTACCCCTCATATCACTCCTCTCAGGGGAGAGAAGATACAGTGAGGTCATCTTTCTTTTCTCCTGGTTAAACAGGGCAGGGCAGGGCGCACACACACAGTGAACCGCATGGCCACAGCTTTCCCAAATCTTCCCACTCGACTTTTAGAAGACAGAGTTCAACTTATCAGGCCGAAAAGTGCGTCATGTTTGTACGGACATCCCCAGAAGTGAAGGCAAACATGAAAAGGGTTTATTTAGTGAGGTCAGGTGAGACTGCTTCCCAGAAACAAATAGTCTCCCAGTCATGAAAAAATGTTACATTAATCAAACTACATGTGACTTCCCCCTGATTTGTGGGAACTGGAGTCACAGTACGTTTTTACTTATGTTCCTAGTTCTTAAACAACCTGAGACTGTACATTCAGAAACACATGAACACAAACTCACCAGTGTAGAGTCTGCCGTGTCTGAGAGGGATTCCTTCTTCTCCTTCTCTTCTCCCTGGGATGGACAGACGATGTCTTTGTCTGGGGAGAGATACAGTAAGAGACATAGGTATGACACAGGAAGAGGAATATGAAGCCATGACCTTATGGAAAAACTAACACAGAATCCTCTCAGTAAATGAAACTTCATTTGAACTCAAAACACAAACTCATAATAACGAATCATACCAGTAGTGTCTAATGTATAAAATGGTCTATGCCTTGACAACCATTTGGATAGCAACGACAAACCAGCTGTCATGCAGGAAGAGAGGAGGTAGGTTGGGGGAAACGTAGTCATTTCTATTAGGGAACAATGATGTTGCTCAGCATCAGTCAACACTGCCCTGCTATTTATACCACATCAGTGTAGATGTAGAGGATCTATTCTGCCTCATATTCCCATCCAGACGGGAAAGGGCCAGGGCGTAGCCATGTGCTTACAGACTGCCAAGATTTGCCCCGGGGCTCCGAGTGGAAGACCACCGTTCAGGCTACCTCTATTTTCAGAACCTACTGTAAAGCCTGGTGAGATCATTGTATTGTTGCTTGGATACACAGACTGACATACATAAATACACAGCCAGCTCCATTCACATAGCGCTCTAGATGACTGATATGAAGCCTTTGACCTCTTCAGACTGACTAAAGGACCAGAGGCCAGAGGCTCATGTTATGTTTCTCCTGAAAATGAAGCTTCTCTAATTCACATACTAAAGCTGACAATGTTATGGACTTAAGTTACATTTTGTTCTAGTTTCTGTTTGGGGACTTGTTTGACGTAAATATTCCGTAGTTCAACATCGCCAGAATGTCATGACAAATGACAGCCTCTCTTTAGCAGCAGTTGACACATAGCTGAACTAATGGTCACATGCTCAGAGTCATACGACAGTGTGCCATGCCTCAGAGCAGGCGGTGCACTTCAACAGCATTTGAGGGATGCACACTGGGCCTGAACTTAGCAGCTGGGCCAGGCTCAGATACTGTATACAGTAGAGCAGGGGTCTCCAACAGTTAGTTCACCAGCTAACAGCAGCTCGCAGCCATCCTCAAGTTTCAAGTTTTGAATTAGTTGTATGTATGGGATACGCATGGTATACATCGTCCAATGAAATGCTGACTTGCAGGTTCCTTCCCCACAATGCAACAACAATAAGAAATAATACAAGATAAGAACACAAACTATGAGTAGCTTGCCAAGCAATTCTGAAAGTACATGCGTTTTCTTCATGCGTTCCATCGCAAACTGTGAAAAACATAAAGCTCCCGGTTACTTTCCAGTCGAAGCCACATTGACATTATCCCACTCCTATTGGCTAAAAGCCAAACGTAACACATTATCTGCCAATTCGTTACCAGCAATATTGCTTGTCTGTCTGTTTGGTGTGCACATTTGTCTATCACCCTGTGCGTAGCCAGTTAATGATGCTAATGATAACCGTCTTGAGGGTAGACAGAAAAACTTTCCCCAAAAACCTTCTCAAGTAAATGTTAATTGCTAAGCAGGCTTACCTGACAGAATATGATTATTTGTATCAATTGGTTGGCCATTGTTTTACAAAGTGCTGTATCAGTAGTCCTAACAGCAGAAACATTCCTAGACAGACACATTCCTCTCTTATTTAATATACAATTAAAGGTGTATTACATAACAACAACAAAATAATCACCTCAAAATTGGTCTTCTGATGCATTGACATTGACTTCATGAATTCTCTATGAATATGTGTATTATTGAGAGTAAAAAAATCTAAAACCAGGAAAACGTCCTGAGTCAATGTCAATGCATCAGAAGACCAATTTTGAGGTCTTGGAAAATAACTAAAAAAATGTGATTTTTTTGTGTAACCTTAAATTGTGCATTAAACAAGAGAGGAATGTGTCGGTCTAGGAATGTTTCTGCTGTTAGGCCTACTGAAAAAAATTGGGGGGGCCCTTATAGTTGCTTATTAACCATTATTTTACCAGTTATATTGACAGAAAACACATCTCTTCTACACCAAGGACCAGGGGGAGAATAGAAGAATGTGCCTATTTGAAAGCTATAAAAAAATGATGCTAGAAAAGGTTGGAGACCCCTGCAGTAGAGGGTGCATGTAAATGAAATATGAGCTTCAGGTTAGCCTCATGACCGAAATCTCTTTGAATTTCAGCTAGTGCCGACTGTATACTAAAAGCATTCTTCTTGAGCAATAAATTAATATCTATGCAAGCAAAACAAAGACAAAAACGGCAAAATCAGGATATAAAAGGGCCATAATTAGCTACAAACTAGCTATATGTGTATTATTATGTGGCCTTACCTTTCACTGGCTTGTCAAGCTGTCTTAAATCTTCAGAATGCTCTTCTTTAGTATTCAGTGTTCTCACACACACACCATCCAGGCTTTCCAGTGTGTCTGAAGACTGAAGGCCCAAGGACATGCCAATGACTACTTCCACAGAGGAGCTGTTCTGCTCGTCATCCAGGCCTGTTCCATTGTCTAGCTCCAAGGGGGAAGTCAGCTCTGGATTCAGGGATGTACCACTGTCTGGGTGTGTAAGGGTGGTCAGGGTCAAGTCACTGGGTGTATGTGTATGTTCAGGTGGGGCTGGTGGGGCCAGGCTCTCTGGGATGGCCTCCTGATGTGTCAGCTCTGAGGATCTCTCTGGGGAGATAGAGGAGGAGGAGGATATGACCTCAGCACTCTGTCTGTCCATAGCCCTTTCATCATGTAATAACGTGTGCGAGTGGGAGTCTGCACACTCTCTGCTGGCTTCTACACTTTCTTCCTGTGTCAGACTCAGGCCTGGTAGTTGGGCCTCCACTCCATTCTCACTTCCATGTGTGGTATTGGACAGATCACTGTTCTCCTCTACCTGTCTGACATGAGGCTCATCCGCTCCCTTTGAGGGGTTCTTGACCATCACATCCTCCTCTAATGGACTTGCTGAGACAGTCGGACCCCTGTCTGAGGTGCTAAGGTTCTCAGTGGCCTCAGACACCGTGACCCCTGACCTTCGTGCAGTGTCTTTGGGTCCAGTCTGATGCTTACTCTGGCTCTCTGCGGCAGCTTCCTGTACCTGGCCTCCCTCCAGCATGGAGTTGGAGTTACATTGTTCTAGGCTTGCTACAGCAGCTGCTACTGCTACAGCCACCACTGCTACTGCTGTGGCTGCTATTTCCTCTCTACATGCCAGAGAGTCTGCCTCTTCTAACGATGCCCACTGTACAGACACCTTCTTCCCAGGGGCCTCCTGTCCTGTGACTGTCCCCTCCTTAGACAGTTTGTCTGTGGAGCAGCCGACAGACTGGACGAGTTCCCCCTCCTCACAAGAGGATGTGTGGACCGTGACATCACAGTGTTGTCCTCCCATGGTCTCTCCACTCTCTCTGTCCTCAGCTGTTCTGCTGGCTAAGTCAGTGGACGGCTGTTCCTCACATTCCTGCCCAGTCTCGTGGCCCTGGCTGTGGGTGCCGTCCTGGTCCTGCCTTGGCTGTGGTGGGGTTGCCACTACCTCCACTGTATCCTCAACTTGTTGATCCAGGACCTGCTGCTCACTGGGTTCTTTTGCTGTAACGTAACCTGGTCCGTGTGAATGGCTGCTCTTGATCTCTCCCTCCACCATAATGGGGCTCTGCTTCATGCTGTTTGTGTCAGTCTCTCCACTTCTGCTGCTGGTTGTCTCAGTGCTACCGTTGGTCTGTTGGCTGGGGTTTCCTGCCTCTGTCTTTCTCTCGTCTGTACCGCCCCTCTCAGACTCCCAGGTCTGGTTGCTGTTATCGGCCCACTCGGGCTCCACAGAATAACTTGTCACTGCTGTAGTGGTTTCCTGTCTTTGTTCGGAGTCCTGTGCCTCTACAGCTTGTGCCTCATGGCGGCTCACTGCTCCCGTCAAAGTCTGAAGAGTACATTCAGAAGTGGCCTCAGCATACTCCACCTCAACCTCACCGCTATGTTTGTTGTGCTGTCCATTCTCCACAGGAGCCCCAGACTCCATCTCCTGGATGTTCTCAGGCTCGCCCTGCCTTTCCATAGTCCTCTGAACACTTGTGTCCCCACAGCCACTACTTCTGCTGACTGTAGTCCTCAGGGACTGATGCTTAGCTTCCGTGTGTTCCTGAGACTGCGCGTGGCCCATGGCTCGTGAAGCCTTTGTCGGAGCAGCAACAGCCTTATCGCCCGTCTCAGTCTCTGCTCTCCACTTCTCGTTCTCTTCCTGGTTCCTTTTACAGCGCCCTGCCTTGCTGCCCTGCGTGGCAGTGATTACGCCTGTCCTCTCTCTATCAGCTTCCTCCTGCTGGTCTCCACAGGATGGTGCGCTGAAAGCTGCAGTCTCGCCCTCTCTCCGCTGCTGGGCATGGCTGTGGGGGGGCTGGGACTCTGTGGCTGAGTGTGCTGATGTGTTGCTGATGCCACTGGATCCTGCTGTAGTGTTCAGCTCATCTGGTGACTGCTGCTGGAGCACATGATCTTCCTACAGCACAAACAGAAACACAGTGTGAATAACAAATGACACAAATAATAAATCACACACTATTTATTACACACACACACACACACACATATTAACTTCCTGTAAAGATAAGATGTACAAAAAACTTTCAGAGCAAACAAATGGAGAGCATGCAGGTAGATCACAATAGGCCATGTTTTCTCTTTTGGCAGATATTAATTAGCTAGCTAGTGCACACAAGATTTGGTTGTAGGATCTGAGAGTACATACTGTACTGTATGAGCCCTTAGCTCCATTAGGAGATGTAAGGAATACCTCAAGTCATGATTTAAAACAACAACATGTGAGAGTTAAAATCAGAAAGAGATGAAAGCAGACTTGGTTTAAAAGCAGATAGAGTTATATATCTCACCTTGTCGTCTCTGTGGCGCTGTATGAGTTTCTGTAGCTCCTCCACCTCTCCCTTTAGTCTGGGCAGAGGTTTCCCTAGCAACGTGTCCACCGTCAGGGTGTATGTGTTCAGTTTAGGGTGGTGCTGCAGCACTCGGCCTCCTGGGTAACACTGTCTCTCCTCCGTCTTTATCCGGGTCTCTGACAAGGTCTCAACCCTGCCCAACACAAACAGAGCACACCGTGTCAGAACGGAGGTAGCCAAATCACATAGCACTGATTCAGCATTCAGCACCACTACCTACGCCCATAATATATCACCTAGTGTGAATGACAGGTTCATTCTGGGGGTAGGAAGGCACTGGAGACATGGTGTACTACCAAACCTTTCAACAATCGACCGCCAACCTCCAAACTGGTTCAGCTTCATTGTATTGCTACTTCTACTCGGTCAGCTTTCTGGTATTTAATTCATTGTTCTACGGTATCAGTGGAATTGAAAATGAAAACACTACCTCTCCCTTTCTAATCTACTTCACGTGAAAACACTTCTACCGAGTAACAAAAATGAAGAAAAGAGACCAAACATGGCTGAGCTAAAATTAAGTTTCCTTCATGGTTCTAGACTAAATGTGTCTTGTAATGGGTAAACCCAGGTAGGGTCGAAATGTCTATAGCAGTGTATTGTCCTGTTGAGCTGGCTCTGGGTAGGGTCGAAATGTCTATAGCAGTGTATTGTCCTGTTGACTAGGTAGAGTCACATTTTCTACTCTCTTACAATGCGTGTAACTGACCCCAACTGACTCAGGGGTGATGATGTCACTGCTGGTACACTCCGGTGAGAGACACAACAAAACAATCTGATGGAAATAGGGCTTTAGAAACAAAAGGAATGAGGGAGTATGTAAGTCCCCCTCTAGCCCCAGCCCCATGAAGCCCCTGGGACAGGAGTGCAGACCTAGGTTCAAATAGTATTTGGAATAATTTAAAATACTTAATCTGTGCTTGATTGAGCTTGCCTGGCATATTGGACAAATGGAACAGTCCCAAAAACGTCATATCACGGCCATATGGTACTCCAGGCAGGTTAGAGCAAACACTAAAAGATTTCAAATAGTATTTGAAGCCAGGTCTGCAGTAGTGATGCGATCTGGGGCTGTTCTCACCTGCCTCATGGCACTCAGTGCCAATGCAGGGCAATAAAGGGCTGAATGGGTGTCCATGGCAACCCCCTGACATCACTCAGTGGGGACTGAAAGGCAAGACGCAGGGCGGGGGAAGAACAGAGGCACTTTGTGGGGCCTGAGGCAGCCTCAACTCTCTGCACATCCAGGGGAGATATCTTAACAACACACAGAACTGCACTATACATGTTAGAGCTTTTACTACTTCATTACTAGATTACTAGTATACAACTTAACCAACTTCTTCCCACAGTCAGCAGGTGGAATTAACACATGTATGCTGTCTTCAGAGTTGGAATTCAGTCATGACACCTAACTGTTTTCTTGTGCCAAATAACAGCAGGCCCTCTGCTTCTCCCTGACCTGAACTAATCCTGTCTCAGAGCATTTAACACCAGCAGCCAGGTGACTCAATCTCTCTACTCCCAGCTTAACTCAGGACTACTTCAAAAACATAACAGCTTCCCCTAACAATATCAGACAGATAGGCTTGGTGTCCAGGTGAAGGAGTACAGGTAGTGTAGGTAAGAAGAAAATGCTGGTCTAGTATGGAGAAAAGCTACAGCTTGGTTCTCTTCTGTAACACACACACACTAACTCTCCGAGGAGCTCCCACCAGGCCCTTTTCTTTCCTATGGTTATAAGGTTTCACCGCCTCCACCAAACCAGGGCACGGCCGACAGACACCCAGGATCCGGTGACCCAGGGGACAGCCTGTGTGACGCAGACCGACCGAGAGACACCGTTGATGTGGCCTGAGAGTGTCTCTGGGCCAACTCTTTACTGTTCCTGGTCAGCACAGGATAGCATATCTCTGTCAAGGACTGGGCGACACCTCAATCTCCATGTTATAGAGAAAGCTGATGATCTCAGGTGATCTCTGTAATGAGGTTGCTCATATGTGCTCAGCTGGAGAACAGATCACAACCTTGTCACGGACACTGATATGTGCTCAGCTGGAGAACAGATCACCACCTTGTCACGGACACTGATATGTGCTCAGCTGGAGAACAGATCACCACCTTGTCACGGACACTGATATGTGCTCAGCTGGAGAACAGATCACCACCTTGTCATGGACACTGATGGAACAGGTAAACAAACTGGTTTGGTGAGGTGCCAGTGGAGGTTGTGTTCATCGTCTACCAATAGGACAGAACTACCCCTGCTAGATCAAATCTGATAAAGCTCTGACAGTTTGTATACAAGGACCCTAGAACATCTATTTCCCGCCACTTGTACATGTGGTGCCTGGTGTTTTTATACAGCTCAGATGTGTCACAGAGCACATGAAAACAGTCCCATACAGCTATCACAGCCGGTGAGAACGCTGTGCAGTCTACGAGCTGTCATCTAGCACGTACACTTTTCCTCCTAATTCTAGGTACATTTTGTGATTTTATCCCACGACAAAAGACCCATACTAGTCTGATTTTATGTACTTTAACAAAGTGCATATAAATAAAGTTGGATTCTTTGGTGATTTCTGTGCTGACTTCAGCTGTTTACAGCAGCAGTCCGGAGTCTGTCCTTGGTTGGTCTGCTTATCTGTGTGTACCGCCAACACTCCAAACACATTTCAACATCCACAACAAGTCCCTCCTAACCATAGAGCTGCTCCCATTCCCATGGTTACATAAAGACCTCTCGTTGATTTGGATTCCAAATCCTAGTTTGCTAGCTAATGTCTTGAAGAATATTGGAGTGCAAGAGTATGTGTTCAAAAAAGAGGAAGAGGTGCTAGGTAAAGATGTGACGATGTTGAGAGCCAATAAATACTGTGGAGAGGGCTGTGCCTTTCATTCACAGATAAAACAGCAGAATATATTATGATGACACTGTTAGTTCAGCAAGTTCTGATGTTCAGCATACAGTCCGTCCCAGGGTTAGTAGAAACGATTGGCTAGCCAGCCTACTCCCATAGAAACATAATAATAATGTATCTGAAGGTTATTACTAGTGTAATAAAGGCTATTAAAAGGTTATTCATGTTTAGATCATGTGTGTTATATACAGTATGTGATCCAGTTAAGTACTCACCCAGTGAAGAGCTGCTGTAGCTGGTCGTGGCCCCTCTTCTCTGCCACGCTGACTGGTGTAGAGCCCTGCTTGTTGGGCAGTCTGAGAGCCTCTCTGCCTCCTGGCTGCTGGAGCAGAAACAAGGCTACCCTTCGCAGACCGCGCCGAGCCGCAAAGTGCAAGAGGGTCTCGTGTGGACCGGGCTCAGCTGAACGGGACACACAGGGAGGGAGAGTTACACTGGGCTCAGAGACGGTCAACAGTTACAGCCTTCTAACTAGAACACAACACACATTCAACGATGTCCTGCCAGTGAGCATCCAACAACACTCCAGCTTCTGCTTAATATCCAACCTGTTTTCTCTACTACCGTGTGACCAATAATCTGTTTTGCAGTACAGTATGTTCATATGTAAATCCCTCAGTGCGTTTGCAGGCGGACACGGTCGTCCCTCTCTCCACTCTCCCTAACCCCTCCCACCTTTGCTATCAGCCTTAACTGATAACCCTGTCAGAGTCCCGCCCCCTAACCTGTGTGACACACTGTCCTTCCTGAGTCATATGTCTATTAACCCCACCCCCTCCTACCCTCTCACTCCTACTGGTCAGACTGCTGATTCTCTGCTTCAATGCACACTGAGTCACCAGGAAGGCCTGACTAACTGTGTGTCTAACTAAAAAAACACACAGCTATAGTCCAATTCGGTGTGAGTAAGTGATTAAGTCTTATGGAGACCTTCTCCCTACCGATCACAATGATGTAGTAGGAGTGATGTAGTAGGAGATACAGCGGGGCAAAAAATTATTTAGTCAGCCACCAACCAGTTCTCCCACTTAAAAAGATGAGAGAGGCCTGTAATTTAATGAATCATTAATGAATTTATTTGCAAATTATGGTGGAAAATAAAATAAAATATATTTGGTCAATAACAAAAGTTTATCTCAATACTTTGTTATATACCCTTTGTTGGCAATGACAGAGGTCAAACGTTTTCTGTAAGTCTTCACAAGGTTTTCACACACTGTTGCTGGTATTTTGGCCCATTCCTCCATGCAGATCTCCTCTACAGCAGTGATGTTTTGGGGCTGTTGCTGGGTAACACGGATTTTCAACTCCCTCCAAAGATTTTCTATGGGGTTGAGATCTGGAGACTGGCTAGGCCACTTCAGGACCTTGAAATGCTTCTTACGAAGCCACTCCTTCGTTGCCCGTGCGGTGTGTTTGGGATCATTGTCATGCTGAAAGACCCAGCCACGTTTCATCTTCAATGCCCTTGCTGATGGAAGGAGGTTTTCACTCAAAATCTCACGATACATGGCCCCATTCATTCTTTCCTTTACACGGATCAGTCGTCCTGGTCCCTTTGCAGAAAAACAGCCCCAAAGCATGATGTTTCCACTCCCATGCTTCACAGTAGGTATGGTGTTCTTTGGATGCAACTAAGTATTCTTCGTCCTCCAAACACGACGAGTTGATTTTTTACCAAAAAGTTATATTTTGGTTTCATCTGACCATATGACATTCTCCCAATCTTCTTCTGGATCATCCAAATGCTCTCTAGCAAACTTCAGACGGGCCTGGACATGTACTGGCTTAAGCAGGGGGACACGTCTGGCACTGCAGGATTTGAGTCCCTAGCGGAGTAGTGTGTTACTGATGGTAGGCTTTGTTACTTTGGTCCCAGCTCTCTGCAGGTCATTCACTAGGTCCCCCCGTGTGGTTCTGGGATTTTTGCTCACCGTTCTTGTGATCATTTTGACCCCACGGGGTGAGATATTGCGTGGAGCCCCAGATCGAGGGAGATTATCAGTGGTCTTGTATGTCTTCCATTATAATAATAATAATAATTGCTCCCACAGTTTATTTCTTCAAACCAAGCTGCTTACCTATTGCAGATTCAGCCTGGTGCAGGTCTACAATTTTGTTTCTGGTGTCCTTTAACAGCTCTTTGGTCTTGGCCATAGTGGAGTTTGGAGTGTGACTGTTTGAGGTTATGGACAGGTGTCTTTTATACTGATAACAAGTTCAAACAGGTGCCATTAATACAGGTAACGAGTGGAGGACAGGAGAGCCTCTTAAAGAAGAAGTTACAGGTCTGTGAGAGCCAGAAATCTTTCTTGTTTGTAGGTGACCAAATACTTATTTTCCACCATAATTTGCAAATAAATTCATTAAAAATCCTACAATGTGATTTTCTTTCTCTTATTTTGTCTGTCATAGTTGAAGTGTACCTATGATGAAAATTACAGGCCTCCCTCATCTTTTTAAGTGGGAGAACTTGCACAATTGGTGGCTGACTAAATACTTTTTTGCCCCACTGTAATCTGGCCTTGTCGATGGGGCCTGGCAATCGCCATTACCATCCCAACAGTATGAGGACACACAGGGGGAGGATTCAGAGGCTGGGAAAAAGACTGCCACAAAACGGAGTCCTACTAGAACCGTAACCTGGTATTGAGGAGATAAGGATTAGGTCCTAGCAGGGGTGAGGATTTAACACAGTTACACCAGGTCTAACAACAGGGGTCTCATTTATCAATCATATGAAGGCAGAAATCTGCGCGTAATCCATGCGTAGGATCATGTACACGCAAAGTGTGAGATTTATCAGTATAAACATTTGGTTGGGTGTGTGTGAATTCACACAACCATGACCATGCGTACACACACGTGCCAAGTGCTGGAATGAGGGAGCTGCTTGTCAAGCACAGAATGAGGAAAAAATATATGTTGACCTTTTTTTAAATTATGATAGTGGGCCTAATAATGATGATAGTGGGCCTAATTAATTGTATTTCCATTGTGAATTCATGCAACATATCTTGACAGGCTATATATAATTTGACCATATCAGTGCCTTTGTTACAATATTAATCAATATAAAGTACAGTCATTTTGCTAAATTAGAGGCACGTGTGAAATTGAGACCTCTGTTGAAATACTATAAACTATAAACTGTTGGAAGATTTGGCACACGCTGCATTTCGCAGAGAGTGCGTTTTTAGAGACAGGTGGGACTTTTTTGCAGAAAGTACAGATCGGTTCATCAGATATCGTTTCCCAAAACCAATCTCATAGGATCTTTGTGAGGATGTGAGACCTACTTTAGAAAGGCAAACGTTCCATTCCGGTGCACATCAAAGTGCTATCTACCCTCTGGATTTTGGCAACAGACACGTTTCTGCGGGAGATTGCAGATCGCCATCTCACATCCCTCTATGAGCCAATGTTTTGGATGCAATCATCACCAAAACACCATCGCACAACAGGTTGAAGTCAAGAGGGGTTTCTTTGCCATCAATGGGTTCGCAAATATGAACTGAGCAATAGACAGCACCCACATCACCATAAAAGCACCATCCCATAATGAGTTCAACTATGTGAACAGAAAAGGTTTCCACTCTTAATGTACAGGTGATAGGTTATGTGATGCGCAAAAAAACACTGCTAAATGTGGAGGCCTACAGGAGGGAGCTGATGGCTTATTAGTGAGTTTTGCCTACTCATTTGAACTCTATTTTCCATTGTTAAGGCAACTTGAAATGGCCCAATTGGTCCTCGCTTTATACTTACGTTTGCATTTTTAATGATCAAAATATAACCGAGGCAGCCAAATTAAACCTTTTGGTTGTACTCAGTGTTTTGTTTTAAGCTTTTTTTGGTTGCGCCGTTGTAGGCTATTTCATGGTACGGAGTTGTATATTCCCCACTGGCTTTAAAGGGATGATTTTTACCATAGATGGTGGTCACTCTTTACCCACGACTGCGTGGCCAAACAAGACTCCAAAACTATCATTACGTTTGCTGACGACACAAAAGTGGTAGGCCTGATTACCGACAACGATGAGACAGACTATAGTGAGGAGGTCAGAGACCTGGCAGTGTGGTGCCAGGACAACAACCTCTACCTCAATGTGAGCAAGACAAAGGAGCTGATCGTGGACTACAGGAAAAGGCGGGCCGAACAGGCCCCCATTAAAGGGGCTGTAGTGGAGCATGTCGAGAGTTTCAAGGTCCTTGGTATCCACATCACCAACAACCTATCATGGTCCAAACACACCAAGACAGTTGTGAAGCGGGCACGATGACACCTTTTCCCCCTCAGGAGACTAAAAAGATTTGGCATGGGTCCCCAGCTGCTCAAGAAGTTCTACAGCTGCACCATCGAGAGCATCCTGACGGGTTGCATCACTGCCTGGTATGACAACTGCTCGGCATCTGACCGTAAGGCGCTACAGAGGATCATGTACATCACTGGGTCAAAGCTCTACACCCAAGCCATAAGACTGCTTAACAATTAATCAAATGGCCACCCGGACTATTTATATTCATACCCCCCATTTGTTTTTACATTGATGCTACTCGCTGTTTATTATCTATGCATAGTCACTTCACCCCACCTACATGTACAAATGACCTCAACCAACCTGTACCTCCGCACCCTGACTGGGTACCGGTACCCCCTGTACACAGCCTCGTTATTGTTATTTTATTGTGTTAATTTGTTATTTATTTTTGGTAAATCTTGTCTTAACTCTTTCTTGAACTGCACTGGTGGTTACGGGCTTGTAAGTAAGCATTTCACGGTATTGTATTCGGCGCATGTGACAAATAAAGTTTGATTTGAACCAAATAGCCAAGGTTGTGCACGAGCACTGAGAAGAATTTGTATTTATCAACAGTTATCATCTCCTACCACTGTGAGTATGAAGCTCGTAGGATTGTTTGATAAATCACACTTTTTCTATGCGTACAAATTTCTAAATTCTTTCGTAAGTAGTATTTTAGAATAGTTTCTACACAATGTTGATAAATGAGGCCCCAGGAGTCTTGAAGCAGAGATTGTAATAACCACTGCAGAGTAGAGGTTGTTTTTATGTTTAGGTCTCATTTTCCTGTCAGAAGATGGCAGAGAAAAAGGGAAGTAAAACAAGAAAAACAGGCACTGTATTTCGTCACACTGACAGACACACAGGACAAAAAGAACAAAACAAATGTTAGGAAATCTGTAATACCCGAACTTACCATAATGCATGCATAATAAACAATATAAACTCAATGGCCTACAGTTGACGGGAAATTATCAACGTGAAAAATAAAATCAACCCCGCTCCAGATCTCTACAGGCTCAGTTCAGTGGATCCGATTTGTAGAAACACAGAGACAATATGAGCATGGGCCGTCATTTCCTCTCTGTCAGCCCCATTCTATGGTAGAACTCTCACTCCAACAACCACTTACAGGAGTAGGGAGAGACACTAACAAATCAGATTTTCCACCAGTGCTGGATTCTCATGGCTACTTTTCTCCCACAAACCCTCAGTCTAATAGACGCCGGGCGATGCGCTGGAATGCTAGCAGATCCTCTGTTGGCATTTAGAGCGCTGGCAGCCGATGTGACAAGGGATGAAATATGCCTTTAGGAGTTTTTCTACGTTCTTCATGATATTAATGCCCCTCTGTGCTTTATTTTACTCAGAATTAGTTTTTGGCTGTGGCCGGGAGGTGCCAGTAGAGCCACCTAACAAAGACAGCCTCTAGGCCAGGCGGTGCCATCATGCAGCTAACAGAGAGAGCCTCTAGACCGGGCGGGGCCAGCAGAGCCAGCTAACAGAGAGAGCCTCTAGACTGGGCGGTGCCAGCAGAGCCAGCAAACAGAGAGAGCCTCTGGGCCGGTTGGTGCCAGCAGAGCCAGCTAACAGAGAGAGCCTCTAGACCGGGCGGGGCCAGCAGAGCCAGCAAACAGAGAGAGCCTCTGGGCCGGTTGGTGCCAGCAGAGCCAGCTAACAGAGAGAGCCTCTAGACCGGGCGGGGCCTGCAGAGCCAGCTAACAGAGAGAGCCTCTAGACCGGGAGGGGCCAGCAGAGCCAGCAAACAGAGAGAGCCTCTGGGCCGGTTGGTGCCAGCAGAGCCAGCTAACAGAGAGAGCCTCTAGACTGGGCGGTGCCAGCAGAGCCAGCAAACAGAGAGAGCCTCTGGGCCGGTTGGTGCCAGCAGAGCCAGCTAACAGAGAGAGCCTCTAGACCGGGCGGGGCCTGCAGAGCCAGCTAACAGAGAGAGCCTCTAGACCGGGAGGGGCCAGCAGAGCCAGCAAACAGAGAGAGCCTCTGGGCCGGTTGGTGCCAGCAGAGCCAGCTAACAGAGAGAGCCTCTAGACCAGGCAGTGCCAGCAGAGCCAGCAAACAGAGAGAGCCTCTAGACTGGGCGGTGCCAGCAGAGCCAGCTAACAGAGAGAGCCTCTAGACCGGGAGGGGCCAGCAGAGCCAGCTAACAGAGAGAGCCTCTGGGCCAGGTGGCCTGCTGCTAGCTCCAGTTTCAAGGCTCACTGTGCCTCACCAAGGTGCCCTGGACCAGCTTCAGGAAATGCCAGGGCTGGATAAGGCATTAAACAGCTGGCCCACTCTACCGGCAGGTTGGGGAGAGGAATGAAATGTTCCTAACCTGACTGCAGCATCATCTATTCTAAAAGGACCATTCATCTTTCCCCCTTTTCTTTTTTCAAACATCAAAGAGTTTTGGAATCAAATATTATCAGGGAAGACCTCGGGTAATAGTGGAACCGGAGGAGATGCAAAGCACAGGGGATATAAGCAGGCTCACATGTCCCACCAAATAGAGGACAGCATGCTTTCATATGGGTGCACGTCAGACCCAGAACCACCTGAAGCATATAAACCGGCCAATCTGACAGGTGTTTCTAGCTCGCCATACATTGTTGGCTTGTTCTGTAAATTGTTACTAGGCAGATCCCTGTGCTCTTACATGCTGATTCCCTGAGAAAAAAGGATCAAAGCCATTCTGATACTATAAACCTATCCCAATGCGTTTAATAGGGATATATATCTATCACTGAGTGGACAAGACAAAGCAGTCCTTTGAGAGGCTGATAGGAGGGGCTCAGTCTTCTAGCTCTGTGAGTTTTTGTGTTCCTCTTATCTATTCCTGACAGAGGCACTGGTTTACAACCCAGACAGAACATCTGCTCACCACATCAGCTCTGACAGAATGCAGGAATTGGAACTAACATTAGAGGACTAAACACATTCTGTTAGTATTACAATCTGTCATCAGTCAAAGCTAAATACACAGACGGTAGACTAGATGCAGACATGGGTACACAGCATACCGATTTTAGGGCTTTGGAATTCAGACCATGGTTGTGTCCCGATCCAAAGGGCAGCTGCCTGCTGCCTACCTGCTTCCCAATGAACCTATCTTAGTAGGTAGCACTTTCCATTTGGGACAAGGCCCAAGGCAGCATCACGTGATAACACATTCACATTCCACTGAGCGCGAGACATTTGTTTACATTGTAGTCACTGTAGCAGGGTGAGCTAGCAATTCAGTGAACAACTATCCCAAAATTGAAATATCTGACATGAATAACAAGTAAACAAGTAACAGAGTCGATCTCCTCAGTACCTGTTAATGAATTAAGTTGACACCGACCAGAATAATTATCCTACGTTATAGGGTCCTCCTCTCGCATATTGCTTGGTGTGCTGCTCCATCGTTGTGGACATGACAGGTAAGCTTGCATGATAGAGGCTACATTTTTTTTTTTTTATATATAGCTAAATAAGCTATTTTACTGAGTGTTTAGGAATTATTAATAACCATAATAGTGGTGTTTCAGTGTGAAGCTAATATTGCATTCGAGCTTCTATTGTTTTTTCTAATAAGTAGGCTTGCATTGTGATTCATTCATACTATCAAACCATCACACCCGTGCATATTATTAAATGACACGGATGGTCAAGATAACGTGGTGTTATATTAGTTGACAACTAATATTGAAAGGTGATATGATGCAATCTAACTAGATTAGAAGGCTACTTCAATTTAATGTCAGCTGAAAAACAAGGTGTTGTGGGTTAGCCTCCCCGGCAAAGGATACATGGGATGCTACCTTCAAAATAGCCGAATGAAGAGTTCTGATTAGACGGAGTACAACTACGACCGGAAGGACTTTTTTATAGCAGGTTAGGAGAATCTACGCAGCAGGTTATGATAATTAAAGTGGCAGGTTGGGGACTTAGGTTAAGGTTAGGAAAAGGTTCAGACAGAGTTAGATAAAATGCTCTCCTAACCTGCTACAAAAGTCACTTCCGGTCATAGCTGATCTCCCTGTAGTCACAACCTGAATGAAGGCCCCTTAGAAGGCAGCACTTTAAGGTACCTTGGGATTGGGAGGCAGCATCCTCGTCATTTGGGACACAGCTCATATGTGCCTATGTCAACAAAAGTCTCAGGGGATGAGAAGCACAAAGGACTGAAAGGTCCTTCAAATGGCTTTCTGTAGTATTGCTGTAAATATCAAATCAGCCTGGAGTTTACATTCTTAACTAAAGATATGTGCATGATGGATTATAATTGCTAAGCACTGACAATGTTAGACAATGTTAGAAAACAGAAATCTGTCTTCTCCAGTATGGTGTTCCAAATTACCCAGCAGGAGCCAATAGTTTTCATGATGACCTATGGGTCCTATACTATTACAGTATATTGCTATAGGGCCATACATTCAAGTGGCTGAAAGGGCTGCCTGTCTGTCTCATCTGCCTCTAGTTTTTTCATGACTGTTCGTGCACAATTATTTCATCCTAAAATACCAGGTTTTTCCTCCTTTACCACAATCTCTTATTACTGGTGCAGAGAGAGAGGAGCAGAGAGAGAAGGGAGGAGAGGAGAGGAGCAGAGAGAGAGGGGAGGAGAGGAGAGAGGAGCAGAGAGAGAGAGGGGAGCAGAGAGATGAGAGGGGAGCAGAGAAAGAGGGAAGCAGAGAAAGAGGGAAGTAGAGAGAGAGAAGAGAGGAGCAGAGAGAGAAGAGAGGAGCAGAGAGAGAAGAGGGGAGGGGAGCAGAGGAGAGAGGAGCAGAGAGAGAAGAGAGGAGAAGGGAACAAAGAGAGAGGAGTAGAGAGAGAGGAGAGGAGAGGAGAGGAGCAGAGAGGAACAGAGAGGAGCAGAGAGAGAGGTGATAGCACACTAACACTCTACTGACAAGAAGAGGCTTACTGTCTCCAAATGAAACAAGTACAAGTCAGCTCTGACCAGAGCCGACATTTATCCCAAATGTCCCCTTTTGTGCTCCAGAATATGTCCCAGGCTCTGGTTAATAGGCCATATAAACACTGTGTGTTACTGCCTACTTATTAATTGGGTGGGAATGTTTGTTTTTAGCATATCTGACATTGCATTCCTGATTTATGATGATGAGGAGCAGAAAACAGAAACACAGAGGAAATAAAGTGGGTGTAAACGCAGTCGGAAAGCCGAGCCATGAACATCAGGAGTGGAGAACTGGTGCTATCCCAGGGGACACTGCTCTCTCAGCTAAAGCCCTTCCTCTCCTTTCTAGGGTAGACCTCTCTAGTCAGACTCTATCCTCTGTCAGGACCCTCTGTGTGCCAATTAACAGAATCGCTGCAGTTTGACTGAAAGTAGTTACACATGTCAGAGCCCCTCCAAAAAAACACAAAATGAATAAAGTGACCTCTGATTGGCCGTTAGCTGGAGTGGATCTTTCTCCTAAAGGTGGCTGTTGCGAACATTAATGCACAGGCGGAGCTGGAGTATCATTAGTGAACCACCTGGTGGGCACGCTCCACTACTCATACAGCGGAATGGGACCCCGGCCAAATCATCTCTCGGTGGAAACAACAAATGTTCCCTAATTACCTCACTGAGGTGTGAACAGAACACAGCAACACATACTGTAGGAAATCTACAGGCACATACATTAAGAGGGTATAAGGCATAATAATGTACAGACAGACCGTGCTGCAACACTAAACTGTGAGAAACATACAGAAGTAGACGCACAGAGACACACAAAGCAGAGACCCCATCCCTACTCACCAATGCTGTTGTCCAGGTTGGTGCCTGGTGGTGTGCCTACGTTGGAGCCCAGGACGCTCCACCCCTGGGGCAGGGCCAGGTGTCTGAGTGCCAGGGAGAGGCTCTCGTCTAGTCTCTCACACTCCTGCAGGGGGATCTGGCACTCATCCAGCAACAGAGCCCCCTCCAGACCGTCGGCCCGCCCTGCAGCGCTCACCAGGAACTGGGCCATGTCGAAGGCCAGGTCCTGGACGAATTGGAAGCGCTCCTCGGCCACAGGGTCCACCGAGCCATCAGACCGCGCAGAGCACAGCGTGACCTGCACCGACTCACAGCAGTCATGGGCTGGGGAGGGAGAATGGAGGGTTAATATAACCTGCACACGTGCTTCAGACATGCCAAATATACTTTACAGTGTGAGTTTACAGTGTGTCGTAGCCCTACAGCTCAGACTCCAGAGAGAAGAACAGAGAAAACCATGTTCAAGCTCCACTGTCCTGCTGCAATGCTGGCTTGAGTTCTGTGGCTTCGCTGGTTGCTAAGATGCACAAAGTCCAAACATTAAACACTATTTGTCAGTGAATAGTTTTAAAAACCACAGAGAAATGAAAAGGAAGCCTTTAGCATGTATGTCTCTAGTCAGCTAATATGGGTGGGAGTGACAGAGTAACTGCCACGTTGCTTGCCCAAATAACTTGGCTGCATGGGGTCAACAGGTTTCAAAGCAGACAAACATGAATCTAGCCTCCATCCCAGTGGATCATTAAACAGACCATTTTAAAACAGACCACAGATAGAGATGTAACATTGAAGAGGCCTGTGAACCAAAAGGTAAATATGCTATTCTCACAATCAGAGGAATATTCATTCATATTCAAATTACCATCAAAACCTATTAGCAACAACAAAACGTGTTTAAAACATGGCCTAGTGACGTGATATACAGAGCTGTTCTTTACCATGTTCCTCCCTCCCTCTAAACGTGTTTAAAACATGGCCTAGTGACGTGATATACAGAGCTGTTCTTTACCATGTTCCTCCCTCCCTCTAAACGTGTTTAAAACATGGCCTAGTGACGTGATATACAGAGCTGTTCATTACCATGTTCCTCCCTCCCTCTAAGAATGCATGGACTCCACAGCAAAAGGACTTAGTTAAGGAGAGCTCATATTATAAACAGGAGTGATGGGACAGAAGACCCAAATACACACGCACACAACACACACACACACACACAACACAAACACCGATAAATCAAAGCTGGGGCAGCCATCATACCATCATCAATATGCCACTTTAGCCATGTTTTACATGGCCCCTGCATTCTGCTCAGGGTGATAACTGAAACCGGGTGAAAGACAAAAACACCTAAATATATTTTTGTTTTATCACCAAGTCTTCTTCTGGTAAGGCTGCCTAGACATAAACAGCCCTTTGATGAAAACATGGTTTATTGCCAACAACCAGACTGAGATAGATATACAGTCGTATGAAAAAGTTTGGACACCCCTCTGAGGCTGCATAATAATTGACTCTGTCGTCACAGAAAATGATCACAATGGCATGCCATTCATTTTCTAATAAAAGCTGAGTACTGGGGTATTGTCCAGACAAAGATTTTTAGTGTAGCAATATTAAGTTGTATGGAATTAAATCAGATGTGAAAAATAGGCTATGCAGAAATGTGGGCACCCTTGTCATTCTGTTGATTTTAATACCTGTAACTACTTAGCACTGATTAATTGGAACACACAATTGGTTCGGTGAGCTCATTAAGCCTTGAACTTCATAGACAAGTGCATCCAATCATGAGAAAAGGTATTTAAGGTGGCCAATTGCAATTTGTTGTTCTCTTTGACTCTCCTCCGAAGAGTGGCAACATGGGGGCCTCAAAACAACTCTCAAATGACCTGAAAACAAAGATTGTTCAACATTATGGTTTAGAGGAAGGCTACAAAAAGCTATCGCAGAGATTTAAGCTGTCAGTGTCCACTGTGAGGAACATAGTGAGGAAATGGAAGACCACAGGCACAGTTCTTGTTAAGGCCAGAAGTGGCAGGCCAAGTAAAATATCGGAGAGGCAAAGTCGAAGGATGGTGAGAACGGTCAAAAACAGCCCACAGACCACCTCCAAAGACCTACAACATCATCTTGCTGCAGATGGTGTCACTGCATCGTTCAACAATTCAGCGCACTTTGCACAAGGAGAAGCTGTATGGGAGAGTGATGCGGAAGAAGCCTTTTCTGCACACACGCCACAAACAGAGTCGCTTGAGGTATGCAAACGCACATTTGGACATGCCAGCTTCATTTTGGAATAAGGTGCTGTGGACTGATGAAACAAAGATTGAGTTATTTGGTCATAGTAAGGGACGTTATGCATGGCGGCAAAAGAACACAGCGTTCCAAGAAAAACACTTGCTGCCCACAGTAAAATTTGGTGGGGGTTCCATCATGCTGTGGGGCTGTGGCCAGTGCCAGTACTGGGAATCTTGTTAAAGTTGAGGGTCGCATGGATTCCACTCAATATCAGCAGATTCTTGGGAATAATGTTGAAGAATCAGTCACAAAGTTGAAGTTACGCCGGGGCTGGATATTTCAACAAGACAATGACCCAAAACACTGCTCAAAATCTACCCGGGCATTTATGCAGAGGAACAAGTACAATGTTCTGGAATGGCCATCCCAGTCCCCAGACCTGAATATCATTGAGAATCTGTGGGATGATTTGAAGCAGGCTGTCCATGCTCGGCAACCATCAAACCTAACTGAACTGGAGATGTTTTGTAAGGAGGAATGGTCCAAAATACCTTCATCCAGAATCCAGACACTCATTAGAGGCTATGGGAAGCGTCTAGAGGCTGTTATTTTACTAAATATTGATGTGATTTTTCTATTGGGGTGCCCAAATGTATGCACCAGTCTACTTTTGTTTCGATGCATATTGCACATTTTCTGTTAATCCAATAAACCTAATTTCACTACTGAAATATTACTGTGTCCATCAGTTATTTGATAGATCAAAATGAAATTGCTGATCCAAACACCGATTTATAAATGGAAATCATGGAAATTGTCAGGGGTGCCCAAACTTTTTCATACGACTGTAATTATTGAGCAATGTTCTCACATTATAACAATGTATTTCCATGACTGTGAAAAAAGCAAGATGGCATACATCTAGGAGAGAAGCAGTCATTTACAAATGCTACTTTCCTGTGGCAGCTGCCAAGAGGCTCGTCCCATTTTAGTGGAACCATAAAGCACAAATCATTAGCTGGAAATCCATGTACAATGTCTCTCTGTGCCCATGAAGAGCAGGGTGTGTGTGTATTACTATCCTCGTGGGCACCGGAAATCCTCCAAAGTCCCCACAAAGATAGTAAAACAAGGACAAGTATCCCTCGTGGGGACAAAGGCTATTTTAGGCCTAGGAATTAAGTTTAGGGTTAGAATTAGGGTTAGGATAAGAGAAAATAGGATTTTGAATGGTAATCAATTTTAGGTCCCCACAAGGATAGTAAAACATATAATGTGTGTGTGTGTGTGTGTGTGTGTGTGTGTGTGTGTGTGTGTGTGTGTAGTAAAACAAGGATAGTAAAACAAGGAAAGTAATCTCCCTTGTGGGGACATTTCCCACATCCACATGTGGACAAAGGCTATTTTAAGCTTAGGGGTGAGGTTTAGTGTTACAATTTGGTTTAGGTTTAGTGTTACAATTAGGGTTAGGTTTAGGCAACGGAGGTTGCTGAGGTGAGGTCGGGTAATAATAATGGCTAAAAAGGGGCAAATGGTAGCTATGTGTTTGTTGTTGATACATTTCCACCTATTCCACTCTAGCCATTACCAAGTGCCTGTCCTCCCCAATTAAGGTGCCACCAACCTCCTGTGCTTTAGGGTCAGGGAAAATAGAATTGAATAGAATAGAATTGTAGGTCCCCACGAGGATAGAACCACATTATGTGTGTGTGTGTGTGTAATCATAAAAGACTTGGTTAATCCAAACGGATCTGCCACACACACACCACCAGTACGACTGTCCAGCATCAGACCTAGCAACCAGTTGTGTGTGTGGTGCATGGTGGAATTTACCTGGGCACACAGCCTGTAGGGTGACATGGCTTATCCTCAAGGTACTGGTCAGGTGCCTCTGGGTGGTGCCAGCAAAAAGCAGGTAGAACTCTACATCCTCCTCATCCTCCAAACGCTCTCCATCACCCAGCTGCACCGTCAGAAGACACTCACCCTGGAACAAAACAGACAAATAGAAATACAGTTATACATTTGATCTACAAAGTTTGATTTACATAGTTTGATTTACATAGTTTTAACCCAAACAGAAACAGAGAACATTAAGATCATGGTGGTCAGGTATCAACACCTGTCTATTATAGTGGGAAGAGGCTGGGTTTTGTTATATCACTATCAATCTGTAATGTAGGTTGGAACACTCTACTGTATACAGAAAAACAAACCCTGCTAAAACAATAATTACTCTGCCTTATTTAATTACAGTGTATTGCGTAAGAAATGTGTGTGTACCAGTGTTGGGGAGTAGTGAACTACATGTAGTTCAACTAGTAATTGAATTACATTTTGCAGTAGCTTGGTGGTGGTTGAACTAAATTCAAATCTAGGTAGTGTTTCCAGTAGTCAATTACTCTTTTGCCATGCACAGTGCCTTGCAAAAGTATTCACACTCCTTGGATCTCTTCACATTTTATTGTTACAAAGGGGGAATAAAATAGATTTAATTGTATTTTTTGTCGACAATCTACATAAAATACTATTTAATGTGAAAGTTAAAGACTTTAAAACATTTTTAAAAGATCGATAGCAATTCAATAACTAAATATAGGAGTTACATAAATACATGTTAGAAACCCCTCTGGCAGCGTTTACAGCTGCGAGTCTTCATGGGTAAGTCACTAAGAGCTTTACACACCTGGATTGTGCAATATTAGCCCATTATTCTTTTCATAATTCTTCAAGATCTGTCAAGATTTTGGGGATCATAGCTAGACAGTAATTTTCAAGTCTTGACATATTTTTTTAAGCAGACTTAAGTCAAAACTGCAACTTGGCCACTCAGGAACATGCACTGTCTTCTTGGTAATCAACTCCGGTATACACCGAGTCTACCAAACATTAAAAACATGTTTATAATATTGAGTTGCATGTTGAGTTTCATCCTCAGTTTTCTACCATCACTGCCATTAAACTACGTAACTGTTTTAAAATCACTAATGGCCTTATGGTAATATCCCCGAGAAGTTTCCTTCCTTCCCTGCAGCTCAGTTCAGAAGGACGACTGTATATTTGGGTCTGGGTGGCTTAAAACATACTGTAATCCACAGCATAATTATTAACTTGACCATGCTTAAAGGAATATTCAATGTCTGATTTGATATTGGCAACGATCAACCAATCACTGCCCTTCTTTACGAGGCTTTCGAAAAGTTCCCTGGTATTTGTAGTTGAATCTGTGACTGAAATTCAATAATTGACTGAGGGACTTTACAGATGTTGTACGTATGGGGGACAAAGGAAGGGTAGGTCATTCAAAAATCATGTCAACCACTATTATTTCAGTGAGTACATGTTACTTATTATGGGATTTGTTAAGCCAAATTTTACGACTGAACTAATTTAGGGTTTCCTAAACAAAGGGGCTGAATACTTAGGCAACAAATTATTTCAGTTTTCACATTTTCATTAATCTTAAAATATATATACACTACCATTCAAAAGTTTGGGGTCACTTAGAAATGTTCTTGTTTTTTAAAGAAAATTTTTTTTTGTCCATTAAAAGAACATCAAATTGATCAGAAATACAGTGTAGACATTGTTAATGATGTAAATGACTACTGTAGCTGGAAACGGCTGATTGTTTATGGAAAATCTACAATGGAGTACAGAGGCCCATTATCAGCAACCATCACTCCTGTGTTCCAATGGCACATTGTGTTAGCTAATCCAAGTTTATCATTTTAAAAAGGCTAATTGATCATTAGAAAGCCCTTTCACAATTATGTTAGCACAGCTGAAAACTGTTGCCCTGATTAAAGAAGCAATTAAACTGGCCTTCTTTAGACTAGTTGAGTATCTGGAGCATCAGCATTTGTGGTTTTGATTACAGGCTCAAAATGGCCAGAAACAAAGAACTTCCTTCTGAAAGTCTATTCTTCTTCTGAGAAATGAAGGCTATTCCATGCAAAAAAAATGCTGTGTACACAATGCTGTGTACTACTCCCTTCACAGTACAGCACAAACTGTCCCTAACCAGAATAGAAAGAGGAGTTGGAGGCCCCCGTGCACAACTGAGCAAGAGAACAAGGACATTAGTGTCTAGTTTGAGAAATAGACGACTCGCAAGTCCTCAACTGGCAGCTTCATTAAATAAAACCCGCAAAACACCAGCCTCAACGTCAACAGTGAACAGGTGACTCCGGGAGTTGCTAAGAAAAGGCCATATCTCAGACTGGCCAATAAAAAGAAACGATTAAGATGGGCAAAATAACACAGACACTGGACAGAGGAAGACTGGAAAAAAGTGTTATGGACAGACAAATCTAAGTTTGAGGTTTTCGGATCACAAAGAAGAACGTTTGTGAGACGCAGAAAAAATGAAAAGATGCTGGAGGAGTGCTTGACGCCATCTGTCAAGCATGGTGGAGGCAATGTGATGGTCTGGGAGTGCTTTAGTGGTAGATAAGTGGGAGATTTGTACAGGGTAAAAGGGATCTTGAAGAAGGAAGGCTATCACTCCATTTTGCAACACCATGCGATATCATGTGGACGGTGCTAAATTGGAGCCAATATCCTCCTACAACAGAACAATGACCCAAAGCACAGCTCCAAACTCTGCAATAACTATTTAGGGAAGAAGCTGTAAGCTGGTATTCTGTTTATAATGGAGTGGCCAGCACAGTCACCGGATTTCAACACTATTGAGCTGTTGTGCGAGCAGCTTGACCGTATGGTACGTAAGAAGTGCCCATCAAACAAATCCAATTTGTGGGAGGTGCTTCAGGAAGCATGGGGTGAAATCTCTTCAGATTACCTCAACAAATGTACAACTAGAATGCCAAAGGTCTGCAAGGCTATAATTGCTGCAAATGGAGGATTCTTTGACGAAAGCAAAGTTTGAAGGACACAATTATTATTTAAATTAAAAATCATTATTTATATCCTGGTCAACATCTTGACTATATTTCCTATTCATTTTGCAACTCATTTCAAGTATGTTTTCATGGAAAACAAGGACATTTTTAAGTGACCCCAAACTTTTGAACGGTAGTGTATATAATTGTTCTTCCACTTTGACATTAGAGTGTATTGTTATACAGTGCCTTGCGAAAGTATTCAGCCCCCTTGGACTTTTTGCCACATTTCAGGCTTCAAACATAAAGATATAAAACTGTATTTTTTTGTGAAGAATCAACAACAAGTGGGACACAATCATGAAGTGGAACGACATTTATTGGATATTTCAAACTTTTTTAACAAATCAAAAACTGAAAAATTGGGCGTGCAAAATTATTCAGCCCCCTTAAGTTAATACTTTGTAGCGCCACCTTTTGCTGCGATTACAGCTGTAAGTCGCTTGGGGTATGTCTCTATCAGTTTTGCACATCGAGAGACTGACATTTTTTCCCATTCCTCCTTGCAAAACAGCTCGAGCTCAGTGAGGTTGGATGGAGAGCATTTGTGAACAGCAGTTTTCAGTTCTTTCCACAGATTCTCGATTGGATTCAGGTCTGGACTTTGACTTGGCCAGTCTAACACCTGGATATGTTTATTTTTGAACCATTCCATTGTAGATTTTGCTTTATGTTTTAGATCATTGTCTTGTTGGAAGACAAATCTCCGTCCCAGTCTCAGGTCTTTTGCAGACTCCATCAGGTTTTCTTCCAGAATGGTCCTGTATTTGGCTCCATCCATCTTCCCATCAATTTTAACCATCTTCCCTGTCCCTGCTGAAGAAAAGCAGGCCCAGACCATGATGCTGCCACCACCATGTTTGACAGTGGGGATGGTGTGTTCAGCTGTGTTGCTTTTACGCCAAACATAACGTTTTGCATTGTTGCCAAAAAGTTCAATTTTGGTTTCATCTGACCAGAGCACCTTCTTCCACATGTTTGGTGTGTCTCCCAGGTGGCTTGTGGCAAACTTTAAACAACACTTTTTATGGATATCTTTAAGAAATGGCTTTCTTCTTGCCACTCTTCCATAAAGGCCAGATTTGTGCAATATACGACTGATTGTTGTCCTATGGACAGAGTCTCCCACCTCAGCTGTAGATCTCTGCAGTTCATCCAGAGTGATCATGGGCCTCTTGGCTGCATCTCTGATCAGTCTTCTCCTTGTATGAGCTGAAAGTTTAGAGGGACGGCCAGGTCTTGGTAGATTTGCAGTGGTCTGATACTCCTTCCATTTCAATATTATCGCTTGCACAGTGCTCCTTGGGATGTTTAAAGCTTGGGAAATCTTTTTGTATCCAAATCCGGCTTTAAACTTCTTCACAACAGTATCTCGGACCTGCCTGGTGTGTTCATTGTTCTTCATGATGCTCTCTGCGCTTTTAACGGACCTCTGAGACTATCACAGTGCAGGTGCATTTATACGGATACTTGATTACATACAGGTGGATTGTATTTATCATCATTAGTCATTTAGGTCAACATTGGATCATTCAGAGATCCTCACTGAACTTCTGGAGAGAGTTTGCTGCACTGAAAGTAAAGGGGCTGAATAATTTTGCACGCCCAATTTTTCAGTTTTTGATTTGTTAAAAAAGTTTGAAATATCCAATAAATGTCGTTCCACTTCATGATTGTGTCCCACTTGTTGTTGATTCTTCACAAAAAAATACAGTTTTATATCTTTATGTTTGAAGCCTGAAATGTGGCAAAAGGTCGCAAAGTTCAAGGGGGCCAAATACTTTCGCAAGGCACTGTATATATACACTGCTCAAAAAAATAAAGGGAACACTAAAATAACACATCCTAGATCTGAATGAATGAAATATTCTTATTAAATACTTTTTTCTTTACATAGTTGAATATGCTGACAGCAAAATCACACAAACATTATCAATGGAAATCAAATTTATCAACCCATGGAGGTCTGGATTTGGAGTCACACTCAAAATTAAAGTGGAAAACCACACTACAGGCTGATCCAACTTTGATGTAATTTCCTTAAAACAAGTCAAAATGAGACTCAGTAGTGTGTGTGGCCTCCACGTGCCTGTATGACCTCCCTACAACGCCTGGGCATGCACCTGATGAGGTGGCGGATGGTCTCCTGAGGGATCTCCTCCCAGACCTGGACTAATGAATCCGCCAACTCCTGGACAGTCTGTGGTGCAACGTGGCGTTGGTGGATGGAGCGAGACATGATGTCCCAGATGTGCTCAATTGGATTCAGGTCTGGGGAACGGGCGGGCCAGTCCATAGCATCAATGCCTTCCTCTTGCAGGAACTGCTGACACACTCCAGCCACATGAGGTCTAGCATTGTCTTGCATTAGGAGGAACCCAGGGCCAACCGCACCAGCATATGGTCTCACAAGGGGTCTGAGGATCTCATCTCGGTACCTAATGGCAGTCAGGCTACCTCTGGCGAGCACATGGAGGGCTGTGCGGTCCCCCAAAGAAATGCCACCCCACACCATGACTGACCCACCGCCAAACCGGTCATGCTGGAGGATGTTGCAGGCATCAGAACGTTCTCCACGGCGTCTCCAGACTCTGTCACATCTGTCACATGTGCTCAGTGTGAACCTGCTTTCATCTGTGAAGAGCACAGGGCGCCAGTGGCGAATTCGCCAATCTTGGTGTTCTCTGGCAAATGCCAAACGTCCTGCACGGTGTTGGGCTGTAAGCACAACCCCCACCTGTGGACGTCGGGCCCTCATACCACCCTCATGGAGTCTGTTTCTGACCGTTTGAGCAGACACATGCACATTTGTGGCCTGCTGGAGGTAATTTTGCAGGGCTCTGGCAGTGCTCCTCCTGCTCCTCCTTGCACAAAGGCGGAAGTAGCGGTCCTGCTGCTGGGTTGTTGCCCTCTTATGGCCTCTTCCACGTCTCCTGATGTACTGGCCTGTCTCCTGGTAGCGCCTCCATGCTCTGGACACTACGTTGACAGACACAGCAAACCTTCTTGCCACAGCTTGCATTGATGCCATCCTGGATGAGCTGCACTACCTGAGACACTTGTGTGGGTGGTAGACTCCGTCTCGTGCTACCACTAGAGTGAAAGCACCTCCAGCATTCAAAAGTGACCAAAACATCAGCCAGGAAGCATAGGAACTGAGAAGTGAGTTGATACAATTACAAGGAAGATGTCCTTTTTATTCTATGAATTTTATTTGCCCATTTAAAGTCTGATATGACCGATTATACTTTTTTAAAGAATGTCTTTGGTGGGGTAATTGGTATTACAAAATAAATACAAAAACTTTGGCAGCCATGACATTCTTAAGAAGTGTATTCTACCTGTAAGATGTATGGGGAAATGAGTCCATGTATTTACAGTGCCCTCTGTAATTATTGGGACAGTGAAGCATTTCTTCTTCTTTTGGCTCTATACTCCAAAAGTTTGGATTTGAAATCAAACAATGACTATGAGGTTAACATGAAGACTGTCAGCTTTAATGTGAGGGTATTTTCATCCATATCGGGTGAAATGTTTAGAAATTACAACAGTGCATAGTCCCCCCTCAAAAGTATTGGGACAAGTTCACTTATATGTGTATTAAAGTAGCAAATTTGATCCCATATGCATAGCACACAATGACTACATCAAGCTTGTGACTACAGGTTGGTTGGATGCATCTGCTGTTTGTTTTGGTTGTGGTTCAGATTATTTTGTGCCCAATAGAAATTAATGGTAAATAGTGTGTTGTGTCATTTTGGAGTCACTTTAATTGTAAATAACAATATAATATGTTTCAAATCACTTGTCACACCCTGACCATAGTTTGCTTTGTATGTTTCTATGTTTTGGTTGGTCAGGGTGTGAGCTGAGTGGGCATTCTATGTTACATGTCTAGTTTGTCTAGTTCTATGTTTGGCCTGATATGGTTCTCAATCAGAGGCAGGTGTTCGTCATTGTCTCTGATTGGGAACCATATTTAGGTAGCCTGTTTGGTGTTGGGTTTTTGTGGGTGATTGTCCTTGTTCCTGTCTCTGTGTTACTTTGCGCCAGTATTAGGCTGTTTTGGTACGTTTATTGTTTTTGTATTTTATTCGTGTTTACTTTGTTTCATTAAACATGGATCGCAATAGCCACGCCGCATTTTGGTCTGACTCTCTTTCACATACAGAAAACCGTGACATCACTTCTACAATAATGTGGCAGATACCATGATTACGGATAATCCTGAATGAATCTTGAATAATGATAAGTGAGAAAGTTAGAAGCAAAAAATATCATACCCCCAAGACATGCTAACCTCTCACCATTACAATAACAGGGGTGATTTGCATTTTGGGGATATGACATTTGTGCTGTAATTTCTGAAACAGTCCACATGATAAGGATGAAAATACCATCAAATTAAAGCCGACAATCTGCACTTCCTCACAGTCATTGTTTGATTTCAAATCCAAATTCCCACAAGATACCACGAGAATTTTTCCCAGATTAGGAGCCACTCCCTTTTGCCAAAAATAAAAAATGGATGAAGTAGGTAACAGAAGTCTTCAAATTGATAGGGCCCTATGTCACCTTTTCTTTTAAATCCCAGCTATGTGTAGTTCTTCAGACAGGTCTGCTATATTTAGGGACACAGTGTAAAATGCAAGACAACCTGTCGTTCCGTTAGAACCGGTAGATTTATATATGGGGTTCGTGACATGAAGTTACCAAGCGCATGGTCCAGTGTGACAGCCAGCCACACATAGCAATAGCCTCAGCCTGAGAGGAAGGAGATAAGATTAGAGGATGGCTATGTTTCCTGACAGGACTGCCCTTATTTATAGGTTATCTGTTGGCCTGTCCAAAGCACTGCACTAATAGAGATGTCGGCCTGCTCTCCGTTGTTTTCCCTCACAGCTCCACATCATAGCCACTTTATCACATGCAGCAGTAGATAACGGCTGGGGGACATTCAGAGTCAGACACAGGGGTACTGACTGTCTAGTCCAAATAAACCAACTCTCTCCTTCAGTGACAGGATCTCTTCATAAAGAAAGAAACACTGAAGACATGCAAAAAACTAATATGTGAGAAACATACATTTCATGGGTAAAAAGAATGCATAGCATATTCACTCATTACACGCACAAACAATTCCCAAAGACTATACAAAAAGTGGTTCAGTGCTGCAAAGACACAAGATGACACATGCAACGTGTCCACTGACAGTATTCTTCAAACACTGGAAACACAGGCCTAATGTGAAACATGTTTTCATGGTTCAGAGCTACCAATTGTAGCCTTTGTAGCGGCTAGCTAGCTCACTATAGTGGTTGTTCAATAAGGGAGTGACGTGCAGTGGGCCTATGTGGACAGGACTATTGACTTTGGACATCCTGCAGTGCTGAATGCCAGTAAACTTTTCTCTCTGGCTGATGACGGTTAGAGGACAAGAGGCACAATATGGGGGAATACAGTATTGAAGGCTCTCTGACCATATACAGTTGAAGTCGGAAGTTTACATACACCTTAGCCAAGTACATTTAAACTCAGTTTTTCACAAATCCTGACATTTAATCCAAGTACAAATTCCCTGTCTTAGGTCAGTTAGGATCACCACTTTATTTTAAGAATGTGAAAAGTCAGAATAATAGTAGAGAGAATTATTTATTTCAGCTTTTATTTCTTTCATCACATTCCCAGTGGGTCAGAAGTTTACATACACTCGATAAGGATTTGGTAGCACTACCTTTTTTTTAACTTGAGTCAAATGTTTTGGGTAGTCCTCCACAAGCTTCCCACAATAAGTTGGGTGAATTTTGGTCCATTCCTCCTGACAGAGCTGGTGTAACTGAGTCAGGTTTGTAGGCCTCCTTGCCCGCACACGCTTTTTAAGTTCTGCCCACCAATTTTCTATAGGTTTGAGGTCAGGGCTTTGTGATGGCCACTCCAATACCTTGACTTTGTTGTCCTTTAGCCATTTTGCCACAACTTTGGAAGTATGCTTGGGGTCATTGTCCGTTTGGAAGACCCTTTTGCAACCAAGCTTTAACTTCCTGACTGATGTCTTGAGATGTTGCTTCAATATATCGACATAATTGTCCTGGCCTCATTATGCCATCTATTTTGTGAAGTGCATCAGTTCCTCCTGCAGTGAAGCACCCCTACAACATGATGCTGCCACCCCTGTGCTTCACGGTTGGTATGGGGTTCTTTGGCTTGCAAACATCCTCCTTTTTCCTCCAAACATAACGATGGTCATTATGGCCAAACAGTTCTGTTTTTGTTTCATCAGACCAGAGGACATTTCTCCAAAAAGTACAATCTTTGTCCCCATATGCAGTTGTAGACCGTAGTCTGGCTTTTATATGGCAGTTTTGGAGCAGTGGCTTCTTCCTTGCTGAGCGGCCTTTCAGGTCATGTCGATATAGAACTTGTTTTACTGTGGATATAGATACTTTTGTACCTGTTTCCTCCAGCATCTTCACAAGTTCCTTTGCTGTTGTTCTGGGATTGATTTGCACTTTTCGCACCAAAGTATGTTCATCTCTAGGAGACAGAATGCGTCTCCTTCCTGAGCGGTATGATGGCTGCGTGGTCCCACGGTGTTTATACGTGCGTACTATTGTTTGTACTGATGAACGAGGTACCTTCAGCCATTTGGAAATTGCTCCCAAGGATGAACCAGACTTGTGGGGGTCTACAATTTTTTTCTGAGGTCTTCCCATGATGTCAAGCAAAGAGGCACTGAGTTTGAAGGTAGGCCTTAAAATACATCTACAGGTACACCTCCAATTGACTCAAATGATGTCAATTGGCCTATCAAAAGCTTCTAAAGCCATTACATAATTTTCGGGAATTTTCCAATCTGTTTACAGGCACAGTCAACTTAATGTATGTAAACTTCTGACCCACTGGAATTGTGATACAGTGAATTATAAGTGAAATAATCTGTCTGTAAACAATTGTTGGGAAAATTACTTGTGTCATGCACAAAGTAGATGCCCTAAACAATTTGCCAAAACTATAGTTTGTTATCAAGAAATTTGTGGAGTGGTTGAAAAACGAGTTTAAATGACTCCAACCTAAGTGAATGTAAACTTCCGACTTCAACTGTAGGCTAGCACTGCTGTACTAACTGTAACATACAGCTGGGGAATGGAGCACCTGAGATTATGGCTAATCCTGCAAGAGATTATGTCTCATCCTGTATGCACCTGAATGTGCAGAACCAAATTGGCCTAGAGCCTTTGTACCGCATGTATCTTTAACATATAGCACTGACAGCACCCTTACGAAAAAATATTGCAGTCAGAGTGCAGTATAACTGCTGTACACTGTAGTATAACTGCTGTACACTGTAGTATCTCTCTGCTCTGTCTGCAGCAGCCATTTTCTACAGTAATGGTGCATGGCAACACAAAAGAGGAGGGTAGCTAGTGTGTCTGTCTGCAGCTACCTCCCTGCTACTATGCTGTGTTGCGCTGTTACTGCAAGCTTCACTCTTGATCGAAGGTTACGTATGTAACCACGGTTATGTGAGCTATATTGATCACTCCAATATTGGAGGTGAGGATTTACAGATTTACTCCCGTGTACACCTGTGTCATGGCTGGGGTCCGCCCCTATATACAGAACCCATGGCCGCGACACAGGTTCTCTACATCATTTCGAGGCGCCTCTAGCACCGTAGAGGATTGGAGTGATCCATATATCTCACATAACCATGGTTACATGCGTAACCTTCATTATGTTTCACTATATTGGATCACTCTAATATATTGGTATACCCGTACCAGAGTTAGTCCGTGCTAGAGAGGCCAGGCCAGCGGTAAAGACCCAGCGCGGGACCGAGAGGGCAGTCAATGTGGAAGCGGGTTCCTTGCACAGTCCCCGGGAAGGGGAGGCAACACACAGGACCGCTGAACCAACCGCAGAGGGAGGTGCCACATTTACTTGATAGTACTAAGCAAAGGTGCAAGAGGAAGACCAGCTGGCTGCAGCACAGATGTCAGCGAGGGGCTCTCCTCTCAGTAGAGCCCAGGACGAAGCCACACCTCGTGATGAATGTGCCACCACAGATCCCAGCACTGGCCTGCCAGCCAGGCGGTATGCTGTCGTAATCGTGTCCACGATCCAGTGAGAGAGCCTATGCTTTGATAACCCAGCCCCCAGGACTCTCTCACTATAGCAGACAAAGAGCTGGACTGTTGTTCTCACTGACTGTGTCCGCTCCACATAGGCAGCAAGTGCCTGCACAAGGTACAACATGCCGGAGGGAGGCCCAGACTCCCCCGCCACTGCCGGGGGGTCGTAAGCAGAGGATAAAAGAGATGTTCACATGCCTGTCTGACAGAACATTTGAGAGGAATGAAGGGTTAGGGCGGTAGCACTCGGAACTTACCGAAAGATCATGGAGCTCACCCACCCTCTTCATGGGAGTAAATCGCTACCAAGAAAGCCACCTTCATAGAGAGGTGTTTCAGGGAGGCAGACTCCAACGGTTCAAAAAAGCTGCCAAGACCACATCCAGATCCCAGCTCGCCATTGAGCGGGTCCTAGCTGGATGCAGGTGATGAACCCCCTTCATAAACCTGGAGACCAAGGGATGGCGCCCCACTGGCCTGTCCATCCACCCCACATGGCAGGCAGATATAGCAGCCAAATACTCTCTCAGTGTAGAGGCTGCCAAGTCCTCATCCAAGTGAAACTGCAGGTATTGGAGGACATACTGCACCCTGCATGACTCAGGAGTGAGGAGATCTCCATCCGCAGGGTTCTTCTTCAGGGGGTCGGCCACAGTGGTGACACGAAGGCCCCTGAAGGATGGGGGCCGGCACCGGAATTGGAGTCGGTACCCCTCGAGCATTATGGACAAAACCCAGGGGGACTCCACACCCTCCTTCCACTATGCCCTTTGAGACCGGGAGAAGCGGCTGAGGGCGGGGAAGGGTGTGTCAGGGATCCTGCCGGGGCCTTCCTCTCCTCTGGTGCCCCGAGGGTCTGGGTCACCCAGGCATGTTCCTATGGTGGTGACGGTTAACAGGTTAGGCTGTGCCCCTCCCCGCTGTCGTCCCTCAGCACGATGGGGCAGGATGGGGCATGAGAGGGACCCCACCATTATTTGGGTACAGGTGGGTGGAGACGGTTCATCTGCCTTGGACCCGGGGCCTGAGGAGGCTGCATTAACTGTCTCAGGGTCTCCCAGTCCCTACGAACCTTATCGGTCTGCTCCAGAACCATACTGCTCCAGAACCTCAGAACCTCTTCAACCCCTGGGTAACAGAGTCTGCAGGTAGGCCTGCAGCAGTATGGTATTGGTAAGGCGGCCAAGAGAGCAGAAGGACCCAGATGTGGCATTCAAGTCCACCTCAATACTCTGGGGGGTCCCGGCTTCAGTCGTGGGTTCCACCCTATAATCTCCTGGTCCGGGAGGACCATGGCAGCTATCATGATGTCCATGGTCGGGTACTCCCGGAGGCCGAGTAACTGATCCCACAACATAACTCCATGGTCCAGTCTCTGCTGTGAGTTGGAAGCAACCCCTGGCAGAGGCCCAGCTCGCCTCGCAGAACTCAGCAGAGATGGGGACAGATGGAGAGTCATCACTGTCCACCAGTTTGATGTCCATTGCAGTGGCTACCCGAGTGAGTAAGCTCCTCTGCCGGCTTCTGATGGTCTGTCAGCCTGGTAGCCCCGCTCACGGTGAAGAGTGACATCAAGAACAGCCTATCACTGGCCAACAGGGAACAGCTGTCGTCACCATTGAAGCTATCAAGGGGACAAGCAGGCAGACAAAAAAACACCAACCAGGTAATGGATTTGATTTATTAATTTTTTTTGTTTTACGCCAACTGCGATATTACCTAGCCGGTTTAATATCCAAGCAGTACAATCAGCACCATATAATGGAGTAACTCTGTTAAGGAACTCCAGAGTTATTGTCCTAACGTAGTGGAAAGCCCACCACGATTCTCTTACACTCTACACTCTACAGGGAAAAGAACAAGAAAAAACCCTGCGGGGTAATTAGCAGAGCATAGAAGTGGAGAGCAGCATGTTAAAGCAATTCACAACACACTAATAGAACAAGCCAGTCGGCAAGTTGAGTATTGTAAATTACAGTTTGTGGCAGCAAGAGCCATCATATTAACGGATGCACACAGAGTCGTAGTGTAACGCTAATGAAACACAAGTACAAACCACAGGCGGAAGATACAGATCAACCGCGTGCAGCAAGTGGAGCACTCAAGAGGAAGGGCCAGCAACCCCAGGCTGCAAACAGACAGTGAGTATACTTCCACACAAGATATTACACTTACCAGTGACTTACCAAGCGAACTTCAGAAAGTTTGTACCTCAAACCATACGGACATCCGCCGAGAAAATGAAAGAGAACGTGTGTCGCGGCCATGGGGTCTATATATGAGGTCGGGTCCCAGCCGTAACACTGGTGTACACGGGAGTAAATCTGTAAATCCTCACCTCGGATGTATCCCTCCGCCGCGGAGTGATACCAATATATTGGAGTGATCCACCTTTTGGAAACATGATATCCTCGCCGGTCCCACTACCATTCACAAGGGGGCAATAGGAAGAGTTGCCTTCCCTTGCTAGTAGTAGCTAGCTGGCAGCCTTTTTAGATTCCCACATCTCCATGTGAAATAATCAAATTTATAATTATAAAAAACATGACCGGGCTAATGTTCTTATACCTGCGAGTGTAACCTAAAACATTATCCCAGTTTGATATGCTGCTTGTGTATTCATTCCAATATCAGCTAAAAATAGAGTACCATCATGTTTTGGTCCCAGAGAAAAAAAAGCACATGGCTAGCTAGATGGCTACATCAGGATCTACCAATAGTCTGTAATCACAAGTTAATGCTTCTAAACAAAATAACTTTTTGGTTGGATTCTTGTTGTTTGGTTAACAATTTGAATAGTCGCTGAGATTATATTTGGTTATCAATGCAAAATATGCTACTTTGATGAATTTCCTATATAGCCAATAGATTAGATCAAGGAACCAAGTGACAACATTACCTCCACGGCTGCGGAAGGAATGATACGGAGCGTGTCAATTTTCAGGTAGGAAAAAGTATGTTGAATGCAGGAGCATATTACAAGGAGCCGCCCCTTTTGTGAAGAAAAACACTCAGAATCTTGCATCTGCATAGAGTAGATGCAATTGTAGTAAGCTTTAGACTCAGATCACATTGATGTGGAGGACACCTCCTCCACCTGTTGATGTGCACTACCCTGCTAGGCTATATGGCCTTAGGGTAGCAGAGAGATGGCTGGCAGGTTGGGTTCCTGGAGACTGTAGTCACTGAGAACAGAGTCTTCCATTTGTAAATTCTGGAGCACATTATAGTTGTGTATGATGTGAAAGAACAAAGCCGTCTACAATCTATTTTTTTTCCCACTTATGTAAATGTTGCCAGGGAGTTAGACAGGTTTGAGACTTGGGTCAAATGACAAAATTCTGTGACAAAAAGCTATTTAATATTTTGAGCAGACAGAATTACTTGTTTGCAAAAGGTTTTAGGCCTGTCATCTGCAATATGAAGGCAATCTGAGAGCATCGGAGGACAAACATTTCTTTCAAGCAATCAAAAGTACAAATGGTCAAGAGTCTAAAACAAATCCAACCAATACAAAGTAAAGTCATGAAATGCTCCTCAGCAATGACAAAACACCAAAGAGAATAGTCTGAAAAGAGAAAGGAATCACTGCAAAAGAGTCAGAATAAGTATAATGCATTGCTGTCCAAGAGCATGAGAATGAGCATGCATGGTTAACTGCGCCTTGGGCTACTTTCAGACTGTGAAAGCCCAATATGGACAACAGGTGTTGAATCAGAAAGAAACAAAGAGGAAAAAGAGAACTAAACAATGAGACAAAAGACAACCCTGCAGGGGTTTATGATTGTGAAATATATTTTGTATATATTTAAGATGTGATTCTTTGTTCCAAATCATGTAGGGTATGTAGCACTACATGACTACCAGACGTTGGAAATTGAATGCCCTAAGGTTTTAGGCGATACGGCCTAAAAATCATCTAGATCTTTTCAAATTTATAGGAGATTCACGAGTATGATTCACAAGTACTTCCTGGTTTGGGGGCTTATCTAAACTTATGAAGGGGAAGCTCCAGATAGCCCAGAATAAGCTGATCAGGGTAGTATTGAAGGTGAGTCCACGTACTTACATAGGCAGGAGCTGCTTTCAGGAACTAAACTGGCTGCCTGTTGAGGCTAGGGTGTCCCAGATTAGACTGGGTTTGGTTTACAGGAGTATTTATGGTTCTGCACCCAGATATCTAAGTGATTACTTTCCTCATGTTAGTGATGCACACAATCACAGCACCAGATGAGGTGTTGCTGATATGTGCTTATACAGGTTCAGGAGTAATGCTGGGAAAGGTACTTTCTTGTATACTGGAGCCTCAGAATGGCAGGGTTGCTTCTGTCTATAAAAACAACATCCTCGCTGGACAGCTTTAAAAATAAAGTCAAATTATGTTTGATGTATGATGTAACTGGAATGATGAGAGATGTTCTTCTTCTATGTTTTTGTTTTATTATTTCAATGCCATACGATATTGCCATTCGATATTGTCTAGCCATCTTATGTCAAAAGGACCACAATGGAAATTAGTCCCAGACTTTGTTTTATCCTTGATGATTTTATTCACGTGTATGTATGGCTTTTAAGTTGTATGTGTGCTTGTTTTTTTTTTATTTTCGAATTAATAAACTAAACTAAATACAGTGCATTCGAAAATAATTCAGACCCCTTGACTTTTTCCACAGTTTGTTATGTTACAGCCTTATTCTAAAATGGATTAAATAGTTTTTAGACATGTAAACAAATGTCTTTAAAAAAAACTTAAATATGACATTTACATAAGTATTCAAACCCTTTACTCAGTACTTTGTTCAATCACCTTTGGCAGCGATTACATCCTCAAGTCTTCTTGGGTATGACACTACAAGCCTGGCACACCTGCATTTTTCTAGGGCTTGCCATGCTTTCCACCTGGCTACTCTGGACGGCTCTGACTTAGAATATGTGAACTCTAAATACCTAGGTGTCTGGTTCGATTGTAAACGTTCCTTCCAGCATCTCCAATCCAAAATTAAATCTAGAATCGGCTTCCTTTTTCGCAACAAAGCCTCCTTCACTCATGCTGTTAAACATACACTTGTAAAACTGAGTATCCTACCGATCCTTGACTTCGGCGATGTCATTTACAAAATGGCCTCCAACACTCTACTCAGCAAATTGGATGCAGTCTATCACAGTGCCATACATTTTGTCACCAAAGCCCCATATACTACCCACCACTGCGACCTGTATGCTTTCGTTGGCTGGCCCTCACTTCAAATTTGTCGCCAAACCCAATTGCTCCAGGTCATCTATAAGTCTTTCACTGGTCAACCCCAAAGCCAACTCCTACTTTGGCCACCTTTCCTTCCAGTTCTCTGCTGCCAATGACTGGAACTAATTGAAAAAAAAAAATCACTGAAGCTGGAGACTTATATCTCCCTCACTAACTTTAAGCATCAGCTGTCAGAGCAGCTTACTGATCATTGCACCTGTACACAGCCCATTTGTAAATACGCCACCCAACTACCTCATCCCCATATTGTTATTTATTTTTGCTCTTTTGCACACCCGTATCTCTACCTGCACATCTATCACTCCAGTGTTAATGCTGAATTGTAATTATTTTGTCACTATGGCCTATTTATTGCCTTACCTCCCTAATCTTACTGCATTTGCACACACTGCATATACAGTGGGGCAAAAAAGTATTTATTCAGCCACCAATTGTGCAAGTTCTCCCAAATAAAAAGATGAGAGAGGCCTGTAATTTTCCTCATAGGTAGACTTCAACTATGACAGACAAAATGAGAGAGAAAAAAATCCAGAAAATCACATTGTAGGATTTTTATTGAATTTATTTGCAAATTATGTGGAAAATAAGTATTTGGTCACCTACACACAAGCAAGATTTCGGGCTCTCACTTTTAGATTAACTAACTTCAAAGTAATGACTTGGGACGTCGGGTTTGATACGAAAGCTTATTTTAGTAAGAATACTTGTTTACGTTACATTTAACAACAATTGTTTGGTACAGAGCAATGCAGGTAGGATGCTGTCGGAAAGTCAGCCCCAATCCCTCGCACCTGCACATAATTGGCGCGTTATCACTCATTCCTCTCGCAAGGCATTCTGGGACTTGCAGTCAAAAAGCGTAATTCAACACAACCCAATACAATTACATATGCAAATAAATCTAAAGAAATATCTTTAGATACAGCTCAAAGAATAAACTTAAACATTAACTCTGTAACACATTAAAGTTACAACACTCACGGACCTGTAACTTCTTCTTTAAGAGGCTCCTTTTACTGAGGAGTGGCTTCTGTCTGACCACTCTACAATAAAGGCCTGATGGTGGAGTGCTGCAGAGATGGTTGTCCTTCTGGAAGGTTCTCCCATCTCCACAGAGGAACTCTAGAGCTCTGTTAGAGGGACCATCAGGTTCTTGGTCACCTCCCTGACCAAGGCCCTTCTCCCCCGATTGCTCAGTTTGGCCGGGCGGCCAGCTCTAGAAAGAGTCTTTGTGGTTCCAAACTTCTTCCATTTAAGAATGATGGAGGCCACTGTGTTCTTGGGGACCTTCAATGCTGCAGACATTTTTTGGTACCCTTCCCCAGATCTGTGCCTTGACACAATCCTGTCTCGGAGCTCTACGGACAATTTCTTCGACCTCATGGCTTGGTTTTTGCTCTGACATGCACTGTCAAATGTGGGACCTTATATAAACCAGTGTGCGCCTTTACAAATCATGTCCAATCAAATGAATTTACCACAGGTGGACTCCATCTCAAGGATGATCAATGGAAACAGGATGCACCTGAGCTCAATTTCGAGTCTCATAGCAAAGGGTCTCAATACTTGTTTTTAATACATTTACAAAAAATAATCTAAAAACCTGTTTTCGCTTTTTCACTATGGGTTGATTGATGAGTAACATTTTTGATTGATTTGAGTAACATTTATAATTAATCCATTTTAGAACAAATGTAACAAAATTGTGGAAAAAGGAAAGGCACTGTATATGTAGATTTTTTTTTATGTTTTCTCTTTAACCTTTATTTAACTAGGCAAGTCAGTTAAGAACAAACTCTAATTTTCAATTACGGCCTAGGAACAGTGAACTGAACTGCCTGTTCAGGGGCAGAACGACAGATTTGTACCTTGTCAGCTCGGGGGTTTGAACTTGCAACCTTCCGGTTACTAGTCCAACGCTCTAACAACTAGGCTACCCTGCCTGCCCTCTAAATAAGCTTTGTTGTACAATTAAAGGTAAAATACACTGCATTTCAAACAGTCAGCAATATCTTAAAGATTTCAAGGTTTGTGAAATTATACCTAGGATTATTAATTTTATCAAAATAGTTGAACCTGCTTTTTTGAAATAATCACTGATCTGGCTTTCAAGTCTGTCTATGAAAACACGCTTTTTGTTACAAATTGAACCAGATCCATGCATAATGCACATTCCCTGACAATGATCAAATTCTTGTAGCAGGCATTCTAGAACATTAACACAATCTCTCAAGCACAAGCCCACATGCTAGTGAGTAGCCAGCTAATCTTAATATCTCAAGACGAGAACAGTTGAATTGTTATGAACACACCATTCTGTCTGTCTCCAACTGTTTGAACAGCACGCTAGTCTGTCCCCTTTGTTCAGATGTTGAAATCAAGTGTCCTACCTTACTTCTCCTAATGAGAACAAGTTGCCAATTCCTTATATAATTGTGTTTTATGCTTTTTACACATTTTTAAAACACAGACTAGACAGCTAGTATAACAGCATTTGGTTCAAATTCTGCTAGCGGTACATGGCACTGCGCACAACAAACTGAGCATACATTTTCCAGAATCAATGTTCATTGACACTCTCATTTTAGTGTCTTCTCTGCACGCAATTTGAGAAGTTGAGACATAAATAAGGTATCGTCAGAAAGGTTTAACTTCTCTATTAAAGTAAAATAATGTCTCAATGTGTTTCAGTATCCATTAGACCGATTCTGTTGGACCAAACCTCAAATGCAAATAGCGAGTTGAAACCACTTGTTAGGGAAGAAGAAGTGATCTCTCATCTTTGCCGTTGTGAGTAGCAGAGGGAGGGGCTTGGTGTGTGTGTGTGAACAGAGGGGAAAAGGTGAAGCGGGAAGTTTCACTCTCGCTAAAATCTTTCAAAAATAAGCCCAATACTTTTCTATGGGCTTATTTTGGACCTAAGCTTGTTGCCTGCCTTCCCACCTTTAAGACAATGACTCCCATTGTTAGGGCGGAGACATGAGCACGTCATTATATTCTGATGTAAATTGGCAGGTGCGCACAGCACAGAAGGAGCGAAGGAGACCAGACCAAAAACACAACATGAAAACAAGAGGACATAAATGCTCATAAAAACATCTATAAAGAAAAAGTGTGATTCTTGCTATATAGGCATTTGGAATATCCCGCAAAAACATACATTCTAATTAATCAAACAATTTCACCATATTACGTTGCCCTGGTTCCAACTATTCCACTTCTCTGCCCTTGGGTCCTGAGTGGGTTGCCTTGCCTTCTTATTGTATGCTCTTAGGCATTCTTGGGTTGTTTGTGATGCTGTTCCAGATATCTACATCAGAAGTAGGCCTAAATGCTCACTGGAAATAACCCCAGAGAGAGACAGTCCAAGGAGGGGCTCCTTCCTGGCTGCCTGCACCCTACTGATGCACTTCTAATGACAGACTAACTTTGACACTCCTCACACCAAAGACAGGGTGGCTTTCGGGCCCAGAGTGTGTGTGTGCCTTAACGTGTGTGTCCTGTGTCCTCCTATTCATTCAGAGACTGCTGTATGACTCCAAGGGCCCTTGTCAAGGACATAAAGTACAATCTCCAAGGCTTTGTACAAGAACTGGAGTCAGGACACAGACTCTGTACTCTGTTCCTACATTTGTTCTTAGCCAGTCTGCAACAATTACATCAAATCAATAGTGCAGGACATGTGATTGAATTATCCACACTGCTCCACTACTCTGACTCATTTAGCTCCAAGGCCATGACCAGAGTTGGTCCCTGTAGGCTTAGAATCACACAGAGCCTAAACCTCTACTGTCAGAAACAAGTTCAAACACACAATATTGGAAAAATAATTCACTTTTTTGAGTGCTTGTGCTATGTGCAGGATGAGGATCCCTAGTTGAAATGTCCTCCCTATGCGTACACCAGCATGTGCCAGCCACAGCACAGCCACACAGCATATGTGAATGAGTACTGTCACGAGTGGCTGGCATGGTGAGGTGTGCCCCGGTCCCGATACATTCCTGACCTCTCTACTCACACTACACCACAGCCAGCACCCTGCACCAGGGGAATGAGTACTGTCACGAGTGGCTGGCATGGTGAGGTGTGCCCCGGCCCCGATACATTCCTGACCTCTCTACTCACACTACACCACAGCCAGCACCCTACACCAGGGGGCTAACTGAGCTTACAGTCTCATTGTCAAAGGTGAGGAGCCAAGGAAAGATGAAGAAAGAAAGAAACAGAGAAATGGAATGAACTTCTCCAAATGTAGCCTAGTTACTTCCTTCCTCCTCTATGGGTGGGGCACCAGAGGCAAAACAGTTGTGTGTTTCAAAGTGTGTCAACTCTTCACACATCACTTAACTTATGTGTTCCTTATAGAACAGAGTTGTTACTTGAGTTCACTTCTCTGTTCAATATTTAGAATAAAAAGCTGACAAATGTCACGTAATGGACTGGAAACAGCAGACACATGGCAGGAGTAAGCAACCAATAGTGACCACATACACAAGTACTGCAGCACATCTCAGTCACGTTGCTCTGCAGCTGTTAGTCTAGTTCAACGCCTGGCTCAGTGTGTCGGAGAGGTACTCTAAGAGAATGTTTTATAAATCAAATCCCTTGTTTTCTGCATGCTTTCTGCCACCGCACACTGAACCTTTTTTTTCTCCCGTCTCCTGACAGAATCCTGTACTTTAGCCTTACCCACCACAACAGGCACAAACAGTGATTGGTTGCATGCATCCAGAGAACACTGCTTAAGTTACGGAATATTTACTTTGTCAGTGGCTCTGATGTCAGTACATCAGCCAAGTAGAGTTTTGAAAGTAAATGCTGCGTCGCAAAATTAGGTAATCCAGCTGGCCACAAATCTGTGGCCAAATAAGGACTGTATGTATGAATGTATTAGATCAGAGTTATAATAGCTGATCTTGCGTCTGAAAGCAGAATATCTGTGGTGGAGAGCAAGGCTGGGATCGGATACTCAGAGTGATCAGGTTCTGTTTGCTTTCCTCTCTGTTAATGAGGATACCAGCACATACACTGAAAATACAAAACATTAGGAACACCTTCCAAATATTTAGTTGCATCCCCTCTTTGCCATCAGATCAGCCTCAATACACCAGGGCATGGGGGGGATCAGATTTAATATTGCAAATAGATTATGACTTCTATCAATGTAATTGTTTGTATCATTTCCAATCCCCCATATGTATTTTTTATGTACTGTTCTTGTCAAAAGTTTGGAAACAATTACTCATTCTAGGGTTTTTCTACATTTTTTTCTATTAGATTTGTTTAACACCTTTTTTGGTTTTTATATGATTCCATATGTGTTATTTCATAGTTTTAATGTCTTCATTATTATTCTGCAATGTATAAAATAGTACAAATAATGAAAAACCCTTGAATGAGTAGGTGTGTCCAAACTGTTGACAGTACTGTGTGTATATATAAACTCAGCAAAAAAACGAAACGTCCTCTCACTGTCAACTGCGTGTATTTTCAGCAAACTTAACATGTGTAAATATTTGTATGAACGTAACAAGATTCAACAACTGAGACATAAACTGAACAAGTTCCACAGACATGTGGCTAACAGAAATGGAATAATGTGTCCCTGAACAAAGGGGGGGGGGGGGGGGGGGGGGGGTGAAAATCAAAAGTTACAGTCAGTATCTGGTTTAGCCACCAGCTGCATTAAGTACTGCAGTGCTTCTCCTCCCCATGAACAGTTCTTGCTGTGAGATGTTACCCCACTCTTCCACTAAGGCACCTGCAATGAGCCTGCAGGAAGGGTACCACATGAGGGAGGAGGATGTCTTCCCTGTAACACACAGCGTTGAGAGCAAGCTCAGTCCGATGATGCTGTGACACACTGCCCCAGACCATGACGAACCCTCCACCTCCAAATCGATCCCGCTCCAGAGTACAGGCTACGCTCATTCCTTCAACGCTAAAAATGAATCCGACCATCACCCCTAGTGAGACAAAACCGTGACTCGTCAGTGAAGAGCACATTTGCCAGTCCTGTCTGGTCCAGTGACGGTGGGCTTGTGCCCATTGGCAACTTTGTAACCGGTGATGTCTGGTGAGGACCTGCCTCACAACAAGCCTACAAGCCCTCAGTCCAGCATCTCTCAGCGTATTACGGACAGTCTGAGCACTGATGGAGGGATTGTGCGTTCCTGGTGTAACTCGGGCAGTTGTTGTTGCTATCCTGTACCTATAACGCAGGTGTGATGTTCAGATGTACTGATCCTGTGTAGGTGTTGTTACACGTGGTCTGCCACTGTGAGGACAATCAGCTGTCCGTCCTGTCTCCCTGTAGGTCTGTCTTAGGCGACTCACAGTATGGACATTGCAATTTATTGCCCTGGCCACATCTGCATCTCCTCATGCGTCCTTGCAACATGCCAAAGGCACGTTCACGCAAATGAGCAGGGACCCTGGGCATCTTTCTTTCAGTGATTTTCAGAGTCAGTAGAAGGGCCTCTTTAGTGTCCTAAGTTTTCATAACTGTGACCTTAATTGCCTACCGTCTGTAAGCTGCTGGTGTGTTAATGACTGTTACACAGGTGCATGTTCATTAATTGTTCATGGTTCATTGAACATGCATGGGAAACAGTGTTTAAACCCTTTATAATGAAGATCTGTGAAGTTATCTGGATTTTTAAGAATTATCTTTGAAAGATAGGGTCCTGAAAAAGAGACATTTATTTTTTTAGCTGAGTTTATATCAGTAATTTATTTGTTGGCAAACAAGTTTCACTGTTACAACAAATATTAGTTATGAGGTCATTCAACTTGGAAACCCATACAAAAATGAATAAATAAAAAGTCAAATTCATACTCATAATAAAAACTACTCTGTGTTCCTGAATTATTACTACAAATACAGTGGGGCGAAAAAATTATTTAGTCAGTCACCAATTGTGCAAGTTCTCCCATTTAAAAAGATGAGAGAGGCCTGTAATTTTCATCATAGGTACACTTCAACTATGACAGACAAAATGAGAAAAAAAATCAAGAAAATCACATTGTAGGATTTTGAATGAATTTATTTGCAAATTATGGTGGAAAATAAGTATTTGGTCAATAACAAAAGTTTATCTCAATACTTTGTTATATACCCTTTGTTGGCAATGACAGAGGTCAAACGTTTTCTGTAAGTCTTCACAAGGTTTTCACACACTGTTGCTGGTATTTTGGCCCATTCCTCCATGCAGATCTCATCTAGAGCAGTGATGTTTTGGGGCTGTTGCTGGGCAACACAGACTTTCAACTCCCTCCAAAGATTTTCTATGGGGTTTAGATCTGGAGACTGGCTAGGCCACTCCAGGACCTTGAAATGCTTCTTACGAAGCCACTCCTTCGTTGCCCGGGCGGTGTGTTTGGGATCATTGTCATGCTGAAAGACCCAGCCACGTTTCATCTTCAATGCAGATGGAAGGAGGTTTTCACTCAAAATCTCACGATACATGGCCCCATTCATTCTTTCCTATACACGGATTAGTCGTCCTGGTCCCTTTGCAGAAAAACAGCCCCAAAGCATGATGTTTCCACCCCCATGCTTCACAGTAGGTATGATGTTCTTTGGATGCAACTGAGCATTCTTTGTCCTCCAAACACGACGAGTTGAGTTTTTACCAAAAAAGTTATATTTTGGTTTCATCTGACCATATGACATTCTCCCAATCTTCTTCTGGATCATCCAAATGCTCTCTAGCAAACTTCAGACGGACCTGGACACGTACTGGCTTAAGCAGGGGGACACGTCTGGCACTGCAGGATTTGAGTCCCTGGCGGCGTAGTGTGTTACTGATGGTAGGCTTTGTTACTTTGGTCCCAGCTCTCTGCAGGTCATTCACTAGGTCCCCGCGTGTGGTTCTGGGATTTTTGCTCACCATTCTTGTGATCATTTTGACACCACGGGGTGAGATCTTGCGTGGAGCCCCAGATCGAGGGAGATTATCAGTGGATTTGTATGTCTTCCATTTCCTAATATTTGCTCCCACAGTTGATTTCTTCAAACCAAGCTGCTTACCTATTGCAGATTCAGTCTTCCCAGTCTGGTGCAGGTCTACAATTTTGTTTCTGGTGTCCTTTGACAGCTCTTTGGTCTTGGTCATAGTGGAGTTTGGAGTGTGACTGTTTGAGGTTATGGGCAGGTGTCTTTTATACTGATAACAAGTTCAAGCAGGTGCCATTAATACAGATAACGAGTGGAGGACAGAGGAGCCTCTTAAAGAAGAAGTTACAGATCTTTGAGAGCCAGAAATCTTGCTTGTTTGTAGGTGACCAAATACTTATTTTCCACCATAATTTGCTAATAATTTCATTAAAAATCCTACAATGTGATTTTCTGGATTTTCTTTCTCATTTTGTCTGTCATAGTTGAAGTGTACCTATGATGAGAATTACAGGCCTCTCTCATCTTTTTAAGTGGGAGAACTTGCACAATTGGTGGCTGACTAAATACTTGTTTGTCCCCACTGTAAGTATAGTACAAAACACACACACTCTCCCCTAGGAGATTATATATATAATTGAATTGAAGTCGGAAGTTTACATACACCTTAGCCAAATACATTTAAACTCAGTTTTTTATGATTCCTGACATTTAATCCTAGTACAAATTCCCTGTTTTAGGTCAATTAGGATCACCACTTTATTTTAAGAATGTGAAATGTCAGAATAATAGTAGAGAATGATTTATTTCAGCTTTTATTTCTTTCATCACATTCCCAGTGGGTCAGAAGTTTGCATACACTTACTTAGTATTTGGTAGCATTGCATTTAAAATGTTTAAGTTGGGTCAAACATTTCAGGTAGCCTTCCACAAGCTTCGCACAATAAGTTGGGTGAATTTTGGCCCATTCCTCCTGACAGAGCTGGTGTAACCGAGTCCGGTTTGTAGGCCTACTTGTCCGCACACACTTTTTCAGTTCTACCCACAAATGTTTTATGGTATTGAGGTCAGGGCTTCGTGATGGCCACTCTAATACCTTGACTTGGTTGTCCTTAAGCCATTTTGCCACAACTTTGGAAGTATGCTTGGGGTCATTGTCCATTTGGAAGACCCATTTGCGACCAAGCTTTAACTGATGTCTTGAGATGTTGCTTCAATATATGCACATCATTTTCCTCCCTTATGATGCCATCTATTTTGTGAAGTGCACCAGTCCCCCCTGCAGCAAAGCACCCCCACAACATGATGCTGCCACCCCCGTGCTTCACGGTTGGGATGGTGTTCTTCGGCTTGCAAGCCTCCCCCTATTTCCTCCAAACATAACGATGGTCATTACGGCCAAATAGTTATATTCTTGTTTCATCAGACCAGAGGAAATTTCTCCAAAAAGTACGATATTTGTCCCCATGTGCAGTTGCAAACTGTAGTCTGGCATTTTTATGGTGGTTTTGGAGCAGTGGCTTCTTTTTTGCTGAGTGGTCTTTCAGGTTATGTCGATATAGGACTCGTTTTACTGTGGATATAGATACTTTGTACCTGTTTCCTCCAGCATCTTCACAAGGTCCTTTGCTGTTGTTCTGGGATTGATTTGCACTTTTTGCATCAAAGTACGTTCATCTCTAGGAGACAGAACGCATCTCCTTCCTGAGCGGTATGATGGCTGTGTGGTCCCATGGTGTTTATACTTGCATACTATTGTTTGTACGGATGAACGTGGTACCTTCAGGCATTTGGAAATTGCTCCTAAGGATGAACCAGACTTGTGGAGGTCTACCATTTTTTTCTGAGGTCTTGGCTGATTTCTTTTGATTTTCCCATGATGTCAAGCAAAGAGGCACTGCGTTTGAAGGTAGGCCTTGAAATACATCCACAGGTACATCTCCAATTGACTCAAATTATGTCAATTATCCTATCAGAAGCTTCTAAAGCCATGAGAGAATTTTCTGGAATTTTCCAAGTTGTTTAAAGGCACAGTCAATTTAGTGTTTGTAAACGTATGAATTGTGATACAGTGAATTCTAAGTTAAATAATCTGTCTGTAAACAATTGTTGGAAAAATTACTTGTGTCCTGCACAAAGTAGATGTCCTAACCGACTTGCCAAAACTATAGTTTGTTAACAAGACATTTAGGTCAATTAGGATCACCACTTTATTTTAAGAATGTGAAATGTCAGAATAATAGTAGAGAATGATTTATTTCATTCTCAGGCAGTTAACCCACTGTTCCCAGGCCGTCATTGAAAATAAGAATTTGTTCTTAACTGACTTGCCTGGTTAAATAAAGGTAAAAAAAAATTTTTTTAAAAAGTGGTTGAAAAACGAGTTTTAATGACTCCAACCTGAGTGTATGTAAACTTCTGACTTCAACTGTATATATAATCCTAAACCACATCTAGAGTGCTGCTTGGACACAGCTGCCTCCGCCGGCTCCTGCTATATGTCTAAAGGCCCTGAGTTTCCTACTATATATCTGAAGGCCCTGGTTTTCCTGTTTGAGGACTGAGCATGCTCATGCCAGGAGAAGAGGAGATCCCAAGCCTAGCTGTGAGCATTGAGCCCAGCTGATCCCCTTCTTCATGTGGCTGCTCCCTGAAATCAGACACCGCTGGGCCATGCATCACACAGCAACAACCTCTTCCTTCCCCCTCTCTACCTCCTTCCGCTCCATGGGCCAGGCTGAGTGCTCTGCTTAGGGATCCAATGGCAACTTGAAGCCAGGCCCTTATTTTAAATATTTTAAATACATCGGGATTTTGGCAATGAGGTCCTTAATCTACTTCCCCAGAATCGGATGAACTTGTGGATACCATTTTTATGTCTCTGTGTCCAGTATGAAGGAAGTTGAAGGTAGATTTGCGAGCCAATGCTAACTTGCGTTAGCACAATGATATGGCTATCAGTTCGCATCCAGATACCCATAGACGTTCAGTGTGCTAACGCTGGTTAGCAATTGCACTAGCGCTATTTAGCAACTTCCTTCAAACCGCAAGCAGAGACATAACAATGGTATCCACGAGTTCATCTGACTCTTGGGAAGTATATAAAGGGCCTCATTGCCAAAATTCTGAAGTATCCCTTTAACTCCCTGCCTGGATGCATCAACATGTTTAGACGTTTTTGGAGAAAAAAAAGCCACTTAGCAAAGTCAAAGCAAACCTTTAAGTTATTTAACCCCCACATTCTGTTCTGGGATATGAGCAACACGAAACCATGTTTACAGAGCAGACTTGGTTATGACCAAGAATATACGGTGAGAACCTCACCAACAGCACAAACACATATGGCCATCATCTGTCCATGTAAAGTTAGACCAGACATCCTAGCCTAACAAAGGCAAGGTGAACAAGGAAAAATAAAATGGCAAAGGAAGAAATGGCAGCAGTTTTACGGGCGCCCAACCAATTGTGCTATTATGTGTTTTTCTCGCATTATTTGTAACTTATTTTGTACGTAATGTTTATGCAACTGTATCTTACGGCAAAAAAAGAGCTTCTGGATATCAGGACACCGATCACTCACCTCGGATTAGACAAAGATTTTTTTCTTCAATAAGCAGGACACACAGGACATACTCCAAACACCTGACAAGGCCAACATCCCAGTTATTTGCAAAAGGAAAAGAGGCAGGCACAGAGGACACAGAGCAGGATGCCTCGTTAGGATCCGCCGACGGCAAGTGGGTAAATTGCTGTTACCGTAAATATTACTCGCCAACGTGCAATCATTGGACAATAAATTAGACGAGGTACGATCACAAATATCCTACCAGCGAGACATCAAAAACTGTAATATACTATGTTTCACGGAATCGTGGCTGAATGACGACATGGATATTCAGCTAGCGGGATACACGCTGCACCTGCAAGATAGAACAGCACACTCCGGTAAGACGAGGGGGGTGGTCTGTGCATATTTGTAAACAACAGCTAAGGAAATCTAAGGAAGTCTCTAGATTTTGCTCGCCTGAAGTAGAGTATATTGTAATAAATTTCAGACCACACTACTTGCCTCAAGAGTTTTCAGCTATACTTTTGGTGGCTGTTTATTTACCACCACAAACAGATGCAGGAACTAAGACCACACACAGTCAGCTGTATAAGGAAATAAGCAAACAGGATACCACTCACCCAGAGGTGGTGCTCCTAGTGGCCGGAGACTTTAATTCAGGGAAACTTAAATCCATTCTACCTAATTTCTATCAACATGTTAAATGTGCAACCAGAAGGGAAAACATTCTAGATCACCTGTACACCACACACAGAGATGCATACAAAGCTCTGCCATGCCCTCCATTTAGCAAATATGACCATAATTCTATCATCCTGATTCCTGCTTACAAGCTAAAATTAAAGCAGGAAGCACCAGTGATTCAGTCTATAAAAAAAGTGGTCAGATGAAGCATATGCTAAACTACAGGACTGTTTTGCTTTCACAGACTGGAACATGTTCCGGGATTCTTCCGATGATATTGAGGAGTACACAACATCAGTCACTGGCTTTATCAATAAGTGCATTGAGGACATCGTCCCCTCAGTGACTGTACGTACATACCCCAACTAGAAGCCATGGATTACAGGCAACATTCGCACTGAGCTAAAGGGTAGAGCTGCCGCTTTCAAGGTGCGGGACTCCAACCTGGAAGTTCTTAAGATATCCTGCTATGCCCCGCAACGAACCATAAAACAGGCAAAGCATCAATAAAGGGATAAGAATGAATCATACTACACCAGCTCCGACGCTCATCTTATGTGGCAGGGCTTGCAAACTATTACAGACTACAAAGGGATAGCACAGCCGCGAGCTGACCAGTGACAAGAGCCTGCCAGACGAGCTAAATCACTTCTATGCTCGCTTCGAGGCAAGCAACACTTGCATGAGAGCGAGGCATGCATGAGAGCATCAGCTGTTCCGGACGACTGTGTGATCACGCTCTCCATAGCCGACGTGAGTAAGATCTGTAAACTGGTCAACATTCACAAGGCTGCGGGACCAGACGGATTACCAGGATGTGTGCTCTGGGCATGTGTTGACCTACTGGCAGGTGTCTTCACTGACATTTTCAACATGTCCCTGATTGAGTCTGTAATACCAACATGTCTCAAGCAGACCACCATAGCCCCTGTGCCCAAGAACATGAAGACAACCTGCCTAAATGACTACAGACCCGTAGCACTCATGTCCATAGCCATGAAGTGCTTAAAAGTCTTGTCATGGCTCAAATCAACACCATCATCACAGAAACCCTAGACCCACTCCAATTTTACATACCACCCAAACAGATCCACAGATGATGCAATCCCTACTGCACTCCACACTGCCCTTTCCCACCTGGACAAAAGGAACACCTACTGTATGTGAGAATGCTATTCATTGACTATACAGCTCAGCGTTCAATACCATAGTACCCTCATAGCTCATCACTAAGCTAAGGATCCTGGAACTAAACACGTCCCTCTGCAACTGGATCCTGGACTTCCTGACGGGCCACCCCCAGGTGGTGAGGGTAGGTAGCAACACATCTGACACACTGATCCTCAACACTGGAGCCCCCCATGGCCAGGCACAACTCCAACACCATCATTTTGTTTGCAGATGACACAACAGTGGTAGGCCTGATCAACGACAACAACGAGACAGCCTATAGGAAGAGGTCAGAGACCTGGCCGGGTGATGCCAGAATAACAACCTATCCCTCAATGTAACCAAGACTAAGGAGTTGATTATGGACTACAGGAAAAGGAGGACTCAGCACGCCCCCATTCTCATCGACGGGGCTGTAGTGGAGCAGGTTGAGAGCTTCAAGTTCCTTGGTGTCCACATCACCAACAAACTAGAATGGTTCAAACACACCAAGATCAAGACCAAGCCTATTCCCCTCAGGAAACTAAAAAGATTTGGCATGGGTCCTGAGATCCTCAAAAGTTTCTACAGCTGCAACATCGAGAGCATCCTGACTGTTTGCATCTCTGCCTGGTACGGCAATTGCTCGGCCTCCAACCGCAAGGCACTACAGAGGGTAGTGCATACGGCCCAGTACATCAGGCTAAGCTGCCTACCATCCAGGACCTCTACACCAGGTGGTGTCAGAGGAAGGCCCTAAAAATTGTCAAAGACCCCAGCCACCCCAGTCATAGACTGTTCTCTCTACTACCGCATGGGAAGCGGTACCAGAGTGCCAAGTCTAGGACAAAAAGGCTTTTCAACAGTTTTTACCCCCAAGCCATAAGACTCCGGAACAGGTAATCAAATGGCTACCCGGACTATTGTCCTTACCCGGACTATTGTCCTTATTTTCTATGGTGGAGTAGGTCAGGGCGTGACTGGGGGTTAACCTAGTTTATTATTTCTATGTGGTATTCGAGTTTTGTTTTTCTAGGTTGGTGATTTTGTATGATTCCCAATTAGAGGCAGCTGGTAATTGTTGTCTCTAATTGGAGATCATATTTAGGTAGCCTTTTTTCCACCTGTGGGTTGTGGGATATTGTTTTGAGTTAGTGCACGTAGCAACTCTGTAGTCACGGATCGTTGTTTGTTTCTTGTTTTGTTTATTAGTTTCACTTTAATAAATTATGTGGAACTGTAATCACACTGCGCCTTGGTCTGTTTCTACAAACGATCGCACTATGTGCCGTTCCCCAACACCTCTTATACGCTAATGCTACTCTCTGTTCATCGAATATGCATAGTCACTTTAACCATATCTACATGTACATACTACCTGAATCAGCCCGACTAACCGGTGTCTGTATGTAGCCTCGCTACTTTTATAGCCTCGGTACTGTACAGTCGTGGCCAAAAGTTTTGAGAGTGACACAAATATTAATTTTCACAAAGTTTGCTGCTTCAGTGTCTTTAGATATTTTTGTCAGATGTTACTATGGAATACTGAAGTATAATTACAAGCAATTCATAAGTGTCAAATAATTTTATTGTCAATTACATGAAGTTGATGCAAAGAGTCAATATTTGCAGTGTTGACCCTTCTTTTTCAAGACCTCTGCAATCCGCCCTGGCATGTTGTCAATTAAATTCTGGGCCACATCCTGACTGATGGCAGCCCATTCTTGCATAATCAATGCTTGGAGTTTGTCAGAATTTGTGGGTTTTTGTTTGTCCACCCGTCTCTTGAGGATTGACCACAAGTTCTCAATGGGATTAAGGTATCACCTTTGCCCTATGGCAAGGTGCTCCATCATGCTGGAAAAGGCATTGCTTGTCACCAAACTGTTCCTGGATGGTTGGGAGAAGTTGCTCTCAGAGGATGTGTTGGTACCATTCTTTATTCATGGCTATGTTCTTAGGCAAAATTGTGAGCGAGCCCACTCCCTTGCCTGAAAAGCAACCCCACACATGAATGGTCTCAGGATGCTTTACTGTTGGCATAAAAAGGACTGATGGTAGCGCTCACCTTGTCTTCTCCGAAAAAGCTTTTTTCCGGATGCCCCAAACAATCGGAAAGGGGATTCATCAGAGAAAATGACTTTACCCCGGTTCTCAGCAGTCCAATTTGCAGAATATCAGTAAGTCCCTGATGTTTTTCCTGGAGAGAAGTAGCTTCTTTACTGCCCTTCTTGACACCAGGCCATCCTCCAAAAGTCTTCGCCTCATTTTGCGTGCAGATGCACTCACACCTGCCTGCTGCCATTCTTGAGCAAGCTCTGTACTGGTGGTGCCCCGATCCCGCAGCTGAATCAACTTTAGGAGACGGTCCTGGCGCTTGCTGGACTTTCTTGGGCGCACTGAAGCCTTCTTCACAACAACTTAACAGCTCTCCTTGAAGTTCTTGATGATCTGATAAATAGTTGATTTAGGTGCAATCTTACTGGCAGCAATATCCTTGCCTGTGAAGCCCTTTTTGTGCAAAGCAATGATGATGGCATGTGTTTCCTTGCAGGTTACCATGATTGACAGAGGAAGAACAATGATTCCATGCACCACCCTCCTTTTGAAGCTTCCAGTCTGTTATTCGAACTCAAACATTATGACAGAGTGATCTCCAGCCTTGTCCTCGTCAACACTCACACCTGTGTTAATGAGAGAATCACTGACATGATGTCAATTGGTCCATTTGTGGCAGGGCTGAAATGCAGTGAAAATGTTTTTTGGGGATTCATTTTTTTTTTTTTTTTCACCTTTATTTAACCAGGTAGGTTAGTTGAGAACAAGTTCTCATTTGCAACTGCGACCTGGCCAAGATAAAGCGTAGCAATTTGACACATACAACAACACAGAGTTACACGTAAAATAAACAACCTACAGTCAATAATACAGTAGAACAAAAGAAAACAAAAAGTATATATACAGTGAGTGCAAATGAGGTAAGTTAAGGAAATAAATAGGCCATGGCGGCGAAGTAATTACAATATTGCAATTAAACACTGGAATGGTAGATCGGCAGAAGATGAATGTGCAGGTAGAGATACTGGGGTGCAAACGAGCAAAATAAATAAATACCAGTATGGGGATGAGGTAGGTAGATAGATGAGCTGTTTTCAGATGGGCTATGTACAGGTGCAGTGAACTGTAAGCTGCTCTCACAGCTGGTGCTTAAAGCTAGTGAGGGAGATGTGAGTCTCCAGCTTCAGAGATTTTTGCAATTCGTTCCAGTCATGGGCAGCAGAGAACTGGAAGGAAAGACGACCGAAGGAGGAATTGGCTTTGGGTGTGACCAGTGAAATATACTTGCTGGAGCGTGTGCTACGAGTGGGTGCTGCTATGGTGACCAGTGAACTGAGATAAGGCGGGGCTTTACCTAGCAGAGACTTGCAGATGACCTGTAGCCAGTGGGTTTGGCGACGAGTATGAAGCGAGGGCCAACCAACAAGAGTTTACAGGTCGCAATGGTGGGTAGTGTATGGGGCTTTGGTGACAAAACGGATGGCACTGTGATAGACTGCATCCAGTTTGTTGAGTAGAGTGTTGGAGGCTATTTTATAGATGACATCACCGAAGTCGAGGATCGGTAGGATGGTCAGTTTTACGAGGGTATGTTTGGCAGCATGAGTGAAGGATGATTTGTTGCGATATAGGAAGCCATTTCTAGATTTAACTTTAGATTGGAGATGCTTAATGTGAGTCTGGAAGGAGAGTTTACAGTCTAACCAGACACCCAGGTATTTGTAGTTGTCCACGTATTCTAAGTCAGAGCCGTCCAGAGTAGTGATGCTGGACGGGCGAGCAGGTGCGGGCAGTGATCGATTGAATAGCATGCATTTAGTTTTACTTGCGTTTAAGAGCAGTTGGAGGCCACGGAAGGAGAGTTGTATGGCATTGAAGCTCGTCTGGAGGTTAGTTAACACAGTGTCCAGGGAGGCGCCAGAAGTATACAGAATGGTGTCGTCTGCGTAGAGGTGGATCAGAGAATCACCAGCAGCAAGAGCAACATCATTGATGTATACAGAAAAGAGAGTCGGCCCAAGAATTTAACCCTGTGGCACACCCATAGAGACTGTCAGAGGTCCGGACAACAGGCCCTCCGGTTTGACAAACTGAACTCTATCAGAGAAGTAGTTGGTAAACCAGTCGAGGCAATAATTTGAGAAACCAAGGCTGTCGAGTCTGCCAATAAGAATGTTGTGATTGACAGAGTCGAAAGCCTTGGCCAGGTCGATGAATACGGCTGCACAGTAACGTCTCTTATCGATGGCGGTTATGATGTTGTTTAGAACCTTGAGTGTGGCTGAGGTGCACCCATGACCAGCTCTGAAACCAGATTGCATAGCGGAGAAGGTATGGTGGGATTCGAAATGGTCAGTAATCTGTTTGTTAACTTGGCTTTCGAAGACCTTAAAAAGACAGGGTAGGATAGATATAGGTCTGTATCAGTTTGGGTCTAGAGTGTCACCCCCTTTGAAGAGGGGATGACCGCGGCAGCTTTGCAATCTTTGGGAATCTCAGACGATACGAAAGAGAGGTTGAACAGGCTAGTAATAGGGGTTGCAACAGTTTCGGCAGATAATTTTAGACAGAGAGGGTCCAGATTGTCTAGCCCGACTGATTTGTAGGGGTCCAGATTTTGCAGCTCTTTCAGAACATCAGCTATCTGGATTTTGGTAAAGGAGAAATGGTGGGGGCTTTGGCGGGTTGCAGTGGAGGGTGCCGGGCAGTTGACCGGGGTAGGGGTAGCCATGTGGAAAGCATGGCTAGCCGTAGCGAAATGTTTATTGAAATTCTCAATTATAGTGGATTTATCGGTGGTGACCGTGTTTCCTAGCCTCAGAGCAGTGGGCAGCTGGGAGGAGGTGCTCTTATTCTCCATGGACTTTACAGTGTCCCAGAACTTTTTTGATTTAGTACTACAGGATGCAAATTTCTGTTTGAAAAAGCTTGCCTTAGCTTTTCTAACTGCCTGTGTATATTTGTTCCTACCTTACCTGAAAAGTTGCATATCACGGGGGCTATTCGATGCTAATGCAGAATGCCACAGGATGTTTTTGTGCTGGTCAAGGGCAGACAGGTCTGGATTGAACCAAGGACTATATCTATTCCTAGTTCTACATTTTTTGAGAGGGGCATGCTTATTTAAGATGGTGAGGAAGGCAATTTTAAAGAATAGCCAGGCATCATTTACTGACGGGATGAGGTCAATGTCATTCCAGGATACCATGGCCAGGTCGATTAGAAAGGCCTGCTCGCAGAAGTGTTTCAGGGAGCGTTTGACAGTGATGAGGGGTGGTCGTTTGGTCGCAGTCCCATTATGGAAACAGGCAATGAGGCAGTGATCGCTGAGATCTTGATTGAAAACAGCAGAGGTGTATTTAGAGGGCAAATTAGTTAGGATGACATCTATGAGGGTGCCCGTGTTTACTGATTTGGGGTTGTACCTAGTAGGTTCATTGATCATTTGTGTGAGATTGAGGGCATCAAGCTTAGTTTGTAGGATGGCTGGGGTGTTAAGCATGTCCCAGTTTAGGTCACCTAGTAGCACGAAGATGGATGTAGGGCAATCAATTCACATATGGCAGAGGGAGGTCTATAGCAAGCGGCAACAGTGAGAGACTTGTTTCTGGAAAGGTGAATTTTTAGAAGTAGAAGCTCAAATTGTTTGGAGACTTAGATAGTAATACAGAATTCTGCAGGCTATATTTGCAGTAGATTGCAACACCGCCCCCTTTGGCAGTTCTATTTTTGCGGAAGAAGTTACAGTTAGCAATGGAGATTTCAGGGTTTTCCTAAGCCAGGATTCAGACACGGCTAAGACATCTGGGTTGGTAGAGTGTGCTAAAGCAGTGAGTAAAACAAACTTAGGGAGTAGGCTTCTAATGTTAACATGCATGAAACCAAGGCTTTTACATTTACAGAAGTCAACAAATGAGAGCACCTGGGGGGTGGGAGTGGAGCTAGGCACTGCAGGACCTGGATTAACCTCCACATCACCAGAGGAACAGAGGAGAAGTAGGATAAGGGTACGGCTAAAGACGATACGAACTGGCCGTCTAGCACGTTCAAAACAGAGAGTAAAAGGAGCAGGTTTCTGGGCACGATAGCATAGATTCAAGGCAAAGTGTACAGACAAAGGTAAGATAGGATGTGAGTACATTGGAGTTAAACCTAGGCATTGAGTAATGAAGAGAGAGAGATAGTCTCTAGAGATGTTTAAACCAGGTGATGTCATCACATATGTAAGAGGTGGAACAACATGGTTGGTTAAGGCATATTGAGCAGGGCTAGAGGCTCTACAGTGAAATAAGATAGTAATCACTAACCAGGACAGTAATGGACAAGGCATATTGATATTAGAGAGAGGCATGCGTAGCCAAGTGAACATATGGGTCCAGTGAGTGGTTGGGCTGGCTGGGGACACAGCGATTCCGACAGTTAGCAGGCTAACAAGCTAACAGTTAGTAGGCCGGGGCTAAACAAGCTAGCAGCTAGTAGACCGGGGCAAGCTAGCAGTCAGCAGGCCGGGTTAGCAAGCAAGCAGTTAGCATGGCTAGCAGTTACAGACCGGGCAGGTAAGCTAGCAGTTAGCAGGCCGGGCCTAAACAAGCTAGCAGTTAGCAGGCCGGGTTAGCAAGCAGTTAGCAGGGGCTAGCAGTTAGCAGACCAGGTTAGCAAGCAAGCAGTTAGCAAGGGCTAGCAGTTAGCAGCCCGGGCAGGCAAGCTAGCAGTTAGCAGACCGGGTTAGCAAGCAAGCAGATAGCAGGGGCTAGAACGTTAGCCTTTGGGGGACGTCGCGATGGGGGTGAGTCTGTTTTTGCCTCTTTGTGCGGTGACGTCGATAGACCAGTCGTGGAATTAGTAGGGTTCCAAGTAGCTCTAGGTAGCTAGCAGGCCTAGCTGGTTAGCATAATGGGCCTTCAGCGGGCGTCGGAGGGGCCTGTTGGAATCCTCGGGCAGCCCAGGAGTATACTTCGGTGGTAGCACAGGAGCCCTGGCCGGGCTAGCTTCAAGCTAATTGGTGCTTACTCTGTGATGGAAACGCTACCCAGGAGTAGTCTTCCGGGATTGCGATTAGCTAGTTGTGAAGATCCAGATGAAAATGTTCAGTTTGCGGTAGGAATCCGGGGATAAAAATAACAGGTCTGTTATGCTCTGGTTAGAGTCACATTGTTCGAACTGACGAGAGCTTTCCGAGCTGAAGGTTAGCTGATGACCGCTGGCAATGGTTTGCTGACTGATAGCTTGTAGTTAGCTGGCTAGCTTCAGTTGAGGGATTCCGGATCCGAAGTAAATATAAATACTTTAGGGGAAAAAAGCAGATCCACGCCACATTGGGTGAGGCGGGTTGCAGGAGAGTATTTAGATGTTGAGGTTTAGCAAAATATTTTAAAGGATATGCGACGAAAAAGATGTAAAACGATATATACAATGACACGACAGGACAAAGACGTCTGACTGCTACGCCATCTTGGAGATGGTTTCATTTGCATGGCTTCATTTGCATGGCAAAGAGGGACTTTGCAGTTAATTACAATTCATCTGATCACTCTTCATAACATTCTGGAGTATATGCAAATTGCCATCATACAAACTGAGGCAGCAGACTATATGAAAAGTAATATTTGTGTCATTCTCAAAACTTTTGGCCACAACTGTATATAGCCTCGCTACTGTTACTTTTCACTGTCTTTTTACTGTTGTTTTTATTTCTTTACTTACCTATTGTTCACCTAATATCTTTTTGCACTATTGGTTAGAGCCTGTAAGTAAGCATTTCACCGTAAGGTGAAATACCGTAACACCTGTTGTATTCAGCGCACGTGACAAGTAAACATTGATTTGATTTGAACATAGACAACGAGCTTTAACGAGAGGTACCACCTGCATGTTTTAAAACAGTATAACAAGTTACAGTAACCCACATAATCTAATAACAGTGTTATGTCTCGAGCCCAGCCACCCTTCTGAAATGTGGGCACCACATGCACTGTGTAAATCTAATTAAACATGCTCTAACCCAAGCAAAACACCAACATGCAATTACCCAGGGCAGCAATATAACTCGGCCCACTGGCCCTCACTGTCACAGAGCACAGACAGACTCTATCACTCACTCAAACCAATGTTATTTACACATACATTCTATGTACCATCTATATTATGGATACATTTCTCTCTTTTAGTCTTAGGTTCCTTTAATGAAAATGTCAATATTTAATTTACGTGTCACAAAAACAGAACTCTTTAATATCTATAGAACATGTATTCCAGCAACCATAATAGGTTTTAATGGTTTGAATCCATTTCCCAGACGCACCACAGACAGAAATACGATTTTGGATTAAAGTGGCATACTTACATATAGCGGAGCTTGCTGTGGATTTAGTTTCATGACACTGGACACTGTGGAGAGAAGAGGGAGAACATCAGAGTTAATAAATATAGTAAACCCAAAAGCAGAGGGCAGCATGAGGTAAGCAGCAATTATATAGTCTTACACTATCACTTCTCGGTGTCAGCTCCACACAACAGGCCAACAGCCTAAGTCAGACCATGGAAGGCGGTGTGGCTGCAGCAGCACTAGCCTTGGGTCCAGACGAGGCATTTATTAATCCTAAATCAGACCATGGAAGGCGGTGTGGCTGCAGCAGCACTAGCCTTGGGTCCAGACGAGGCACTTATTAATCCTAAATCAGACCATGGAAGGCGGTGTGGCTGCAGCAGCACTAGCCTTGGGTCCAGACGAGGCACTTATTAATCCTAAATCAGACCATGGAAGGCGGTGTGGCTGCAGCAGCACTAGCCTTGGGTCCAGACGAGGCACTTATTAATCCTAAATCAGACCATGGAAGGCGGTGTGGCTGCAGCAGCACTAGCCTTGGGTTCAGACGAGGCATTTAACAGACCAATCAGGCCTAATAACCGTCATTAAGGGCACATTACAGAAATGTTGCTGCCTATGCCTATAATGGCTACCCTGTTCTTCCTTTTTCTCTGTTCCCTAAACTAAGGAATCTAGCTGCTTTCTTTGTCTGTATAGAACACTGCAGATAGAGAGAGACCATTCCTGAGGTTTGGGATTTTGTTGTTAATGATTAAGATCTAAATATTTTAGCATTTTCTATGCTGTTTTCATGGACTACAGGTTGAAAAAATGTCTGTGAAGATGTGGTGGACCTTGAATCTGATCAGCTGAGCACTTTACATATGTACAGTCGTGGCCAAAAGTTTTGAGAATGACACAAATATACATTTTCACAAAGTTTGCTGTTTCAGTGTCTTTAGATATTTTTGTCAGATGTTACCATGGAATACTGAGATATAATTACAAGCATTTCATAAGTGTCAAAGGCTTCTATTGACAATTATATGAAATTTATGCAAAGAGTCAATATTTGCAGTGTTGATCCTTCTTCTTCAAGACCTCTGCAATCCGCCCTGGCATGCTGTTAATTAACTTCTGGGCCACATCCTGACTGATGGCAGCCCATTCTTGCATAATCAATGCTTGGAGTTTGTCAGCATTTGTGGGTTTTTGTTTGTCCACCCGTCTCTTGAGGATTGACCACAAGTTCTCAATGGGATTAAGGTCTGGGGAGTTTCCTGGCCATGGACCGAAAATATCAATGTTTTGTTCCCCGAGTGACTTAGTTATCACTTTTGCCCTATGGCAAGGTGTTCCATCATGCTGGAAAAGGCATTGCTTGTCACCAAACTGTTCCTGGATGGTTGGGAGAAGTTGCTCTCAGAGGATGTGTTGGTACCATTCTTTATTCATGGCTATGTTCTTAGGCAAAATTGTGAGCGAGCCCACTCCCTTGCCTGAAAAGCAACCCCACACATGAATGGTCTCATGATGCTTTATTGTTGGCATGACAGGACTGATGGTTGCACTCACCTTGTCTTCCCAGGACAAGCTTTTTTCCAGATGCCCCAAACAATCAGAAAGGGGATTCATCAGAGAAAATGACTTTACTCCGGTCCTCAGCAGTCCAATCCTTGTACCTTTTGCAGAATATCAGTAAGTCCCTGATGTTTTTCCTGAAGAAAAGTGGCTTCTTTGCTGCCCTTCTTGACACCAGGCCATCCTCCAAAAGTCTTCCCCTCACTGTGCGTGCAGATGCACTCACACCTGCCTGCTGCCATTCCTGAGCAAGCTCTGTACTGGTGGTGCCCCGATCCCGCAGCTGAATCAACTTTAGGAGATGGACCTGGCGCTTGCTGGACTTTCTTGGGTGCCCTGAAGTCTTATTCACAACAATTGAACCGCTCTCCTTGACGTTCTTGGTGATCCAATAAATGGTTGATTTAGGTGCAATCTTACTTTAGGTGCAATCCTTGCCTGTGAAGCCCTTTTTGTGCAAAGCAATGATGACGGCACGTGTTTCCTTGCAGGTAACCATGATTGACAGAGGAAGAACAATGATTCCAAGCACCACCCTCCTTTTGAAGCTTCCAGTCTGTTATTCGAACTCAATCAGCATGACAGAGTGATCTCCAGCATTGTCCTTGTCAACACTCACACCTCTGTTAATGAGAGAATCACTGACATGATGTCAGCTGGTCCTTTTGTGGCAGGGCTGAAATGAGGGACTTTGCAATGAATTGCAATTCATCTGATCACTCTTCATAACATTTGACTCGTTTCAGGAAACTAGGCGTATGTTGTGCGTCACTACTTCACAGGATAGCCATTTGAACGTTCACTTTTTTTTATTTTATCCAAATGCGTTTTTCGGCAGAAATGCCTTCTGGAACATGTGAACTTTCATGTGCCTTAATAACAAACGTGCATGCCATCAGTAAATACGAATAAAATTGTAAAAATGATGAGCCTAGTTGGTTTAGCCACAGAAAAAGAGAGGAACCTTGCTGCTAGTCATTATTGGCTGAGATAATGAGTGGGCCGGACATGCCGAGAGATGAGTTCAGATTGGCCTGCCATGTAGCATGCGTCTGGCTGTAAAATGTGCTGGTCAGGATGTGTAGGTAATCATTTCTAACTCTGCTTTTTGAAAGATATCACATAGCAGAAATGCAAAAGTGTTGCTCTCTACTTCCTGGAGGACCGAGTTTTGAAATCTTGAGATGTGGAAAATTCTGGCAATGATTGCAAATATGCAGATGAAGTCGAAAAGAGAACATACAAAAGGCTGTTGTATAAAACACGGTCTCCCAATTACATCTTCAAACTAAGGCAACAATGGCTTCCATGGGAGAAGTGTCCATACATGTATACGGGTAAGAGTCTAGCTAACTATATTTCCCGATATTACACGTTTCTAATTTTGTCAGAAAGTCATTTTCATTTCAAGTTAAAGCGTACTGTTAGCTAGCTAGCTAACGTTAGCTGGCTGGATGGCTGGCTCGCTAGCTAACGTTACGTATATGATCCGTGTAGTAATATTATTCATATCTCATAGCTATTTGCATTGCTAGTTATAGCCTAATGTTAGCTAGCTAGCTAACATTGAACCTGGTTGGTTAGCTACCAGAAGATTCATGCAGGGTAGTAACGTTATGAGTTGGTATTATGGCTCATTGTTTAGCTAGCTAGCTACATGTCTAAGCAAAAGAATCCACTATGCAAGTAACCATTTTAATAAAATGATGTCACTGCGACAACTGTTGATAGACGTAGTTGGTAAATTCGCTCTGATTTCAGAGCTCTCTCGTCTGAGTGTGTCAGAGTGCAGAAAAACTGACGAATTTACGAATGCTCAACACCCGTTGAATATGGCCGGTGTCAGTAAACGTTGGCCAAAAAAGCATAACTAAATTGTTGCCAGCAGCACAGTTGCAGTCACCAACGCTCTGAATAACATAACAACAGCCTAGCCGACTCTGCTGGGGTGAGTAAAATGAGCTGTTCCCTCATTTATGTCAGGAAGTAGCTAGTAAGCTAGCCAACATTAGCCAGTTAGCTTAGGAATTGTTAGGTCAGAGCGCTTGGATCAACCCTACTCCTTGGACAGAGCGTCCAGTGTGTGCTCTGAACGCTCCGAGAGCGAAACTGTTATGGGGAGTGAATGAGGACCCAAAAGCGAACTAACTTAAACAGAGCTTCTTTAATAACCAAACATAGGTAGGCTCAGATAGACCGGCAGATTCCGACAGGACAGGACAAGGTTACAGCAAACATGACGATAGTCTGGCTCAGGCATGAAACACAACAAACAAGAATCCGACAAGGACAGGAACAGAAACAGAGAGAGATATAGGGACCTAATCAGAGGGAAAAAGGGAACAGGTGGGAAACGGGGTGAATGGGTAGTCAGAGGAGACAAGGAACAGCTGGGGGAAAGCGGGGGAGAAAAGGTAACCTAACAACGACCAGCAGAGGGAGACAGGGTGAAGGGAAAGGACAGAGACAAGACACAACATGACAGTACATGACAGTACCCCCCCACTCACCGAGCGCCTCCTGGCGCACTCGAGGAGGAAACCTGGCGGTAACGGAGGAAATCCTCGATCAGCGCACGGTCCAGCACGTCCCGAGAGGGAACCCAACTCCTCTCCTCAGGACCGTACCCCTCCCAATCTACGAGGTACTGGTGACCACGGCCCCGAGGACGCATGTCCAAAATTCTACGGACCCTGTAGATGGGTGCGCCCTCGACAAGGATGGGGGGGGGGGGGGGGAAGACGAGCGGGGGCGCGAAGGACGGGCTTGATGCAGGAGACATGGAAGACCGGGTGGACGCGACGAAGGTATCGCGGAAGAAGAAGTCGAACTGCGACAGGATTAATGACCCGAGAAATACGGAACGGACCAATGAACCGCGGGGTCAACTTGCGAGAAGCCGTCTTAAGGGGAAGGTTCTGAGTGGAGAGCCAAACTCTCTGACCGCGACAATAACTAGGACTCTTAGTTCTACGCTTATTAGCAGCCCTCACAGTCTGCGTCCTATAACGGCAAAGTGCAGACCTGACCCTCTTCCAGGTGCGCTCGCAACGTTGGACAAAAGCCTGAGCGGAGGGGACGCTGGACTCGGCGAACTGAGATGAGAACAGCGGAGGCTGGTACCCGAGGCTACTCTGAAAAGGAGATAGCCCGGTCGCAGACGAAGGAAGCGAGTTGTGGGCGTATTCTGCCCAGGGGAGCTGTTCTGACCAAGACGCAGGGTTACGAAAAGAAAGACTGCGTAAGATGCGACCAATAGTCTGATTGGCCCGTTCTGCTTGACCGTTAGACTGGGGGTGAAAGCCGGAAGAGAGACTGACGGAAGCCCCAATCAAACGGCAAAACTCCCTCCAAAATTGAGACGTGAATTGCGGACCTCTGTCCGAAACGACGTCTGACGGAAGGCCATGAATTCTGAAAACATTCTCGATGATGATTTGTGCCGTCTCTTTAGCAGAAGGAAGCTTAGCAAGGGGAATGAAATGAGCCGCCTTAGAGAACCTATCGACAACCGTAAGAATAACAGTCTTCCCCGCTGACGAAGGCAGTCCGGTGACAAAATCTAAGGCGATGTGAGACCACGGTCGAGAGGGAATAGGAAGCGGCCTGAGACGGCCGGCAGGAGGAGAGTTACCGGACTTAGTCTGCGCGCAGACCGAACAAGCAGCCACGAAACGACGCGTGTCATGCTCCCGGGTGGGCCACCAAAAACGCTGGCGAATGGAAGCAAGCGTACCCCGAACGCCAGGGTGGCCGGCTAACTTGGCAGAGTGAGCCCACTGAAGAACGGCCAGACGAGTAGGAACGGGAACGAAAAGAAGGTTCCTAGGACAAGCGCGCGGCGACGGAGTGTGAGTGAGCGCTTGTTTTACCTGCCTCTCAATTCCCCAGACAGTCAACCCGACAACACGCCCCTCAGGGAGAATCCCCTCGGGGTCAGTGGAGGCTACTGAAGAACTGAAGAGACGAGACAAAGCATCAGGCTTGGTGTTCTTAGAGCCCGGACGATAAGAAATCACGAACTCGAAACGAGCGAAAAACAGCGCCCAACGCGCCTGACGCGCATCAAGTCGTTTGGCAGAACGGATGTACTCAAGGTTCCTATGGTCAGTCCAAACGACAAAAGGAACGGTCGCCCCCTCCAACCACTGTCGCCATTCGCCTAGGGCTAACCAGATGGCGAGCAGTTCGCGGTTACCCACATCATAGTTACGTTCCGACGGCGACAGGCGATGAGAAAAATACGCGCATGGGTGGACCTTGTCGTCAGAGAGGGAGCGCTGAGAAAGGATGGCTCCCACGCCCACCTCTGACGCGTCAACCTCGACAACGAACTGTCTAGAGACGTCAGGTGTAACAAGGATAGGAGCGGATGTAAAACGATTCTTGAGGAGATCAAAAGCTCCCTGGGCGGAAACGGACCACTTAAAGCACGTCTTGACAGAAGTAAGGGCTGTGAGAGGAGCTGCCACCTGACCGAAATTACGGATGAAACGACGATAGAAGTTCGCGAAGCCGAGAAAGCGCTGCAGCTCGACGCGTGACTTAGGGACGGGCCAATCAATGACAGCTTGGACCTTAGCGGGATCCATCTTAATGCCTTCAGCGGAAATAACAGAACCGAGAAATGTGACGGAGGAGGCATGAAAAGTGCACTTCTCAGCCTTCACAAAAAGACAATTCTCTAAAAGGCGCTGGAGGACACGTCGAACGTGCTGAACATGAATCTGGAGTGACGGTGAAAAAATCAGGATATCGTCAAGGTAAACGAAAACAAAGATGTTCAGCATGTCTCTCAGGACATCATTGACTAATGCCTGAAAGACAGCTGGAGCGTTAGCGAGGCCGAAAGGAAGAACCCGGTATTCAAAGTGCCCTAACGGAGTGTTAAACGCCGTCTTCCACTCGTCCCCCTCCCTGATGCGCACGAGATGGTAAGCGTTACGAAGGTCCAACTTAGTGAAAAACCTGGCTCCCTGCAGGATCTCGAAGGCTGAAGACATAAGAGGAAGCGGATAACGATTCTTCACTGTTATGTCATTCAGCCCTCGATAATCTATGCAGGGGCGCAGAGACCCGTCCTTCTTCTTGACAAAAAAAAACCCCGCTCCGGCGGGAGAGGAGGAGGGGACTATGGTACCGGCGTCAAGAGCTACAGACAAATAATCTTCGAGAGCCTTACGTTCGGGAGCCGACAGAGAGTATAGTCTACCCCGGGGGGGGGTGGTTCCCGGAAGGAGATCAATACTACAATCATACGACCGGTGTGGAGGAAGAGAGGTGGCCCTGGACCGACTGAACACCGTGCGCAGATCGTGATATTCCTCCGGCACCCCTGTCAAATCACCAGGCTCCTCCTGTGAAGAAGAGACAGAGGAAACAGGAGGGATAGCAGACATTAAACATTTCACATGACAAGAGACGTTCCAGGAGAGGATAGAATTACTAGACCAATTAATGGAAGGATTATGACAAACTAGCCAGGGATGGCCCAAAACAACAGGTGTAAAAGGTGAACGAAAAATTAAAAAAGAAATGGTTTCACTATGATTACCAGAAACAGTGAGGGTTAAAGGTAGCGTCTCACGCTGAATCCTGGGGAGAGGACTACCATCCAGGGCGAACAAGGCCGTGGGCTCCTTTAACTGTCTGAGAGGAATGTCATGTTCCCGAGCCCAGGTCTCGTCCATAAAACAGCCCTCCGCCCCAGAGTCTATTAAGGCACTGCAGGAAGCTGACGAACCGGTCCAGCGTAGATGGACCGACAAGGTAGTGCAGGATCTTGAAGGAGAGACAGGAGTAGTAGCGCTCACCAGTAGCCCTCCGCTTACTGACGAGCTCTGGCCTTTTACTGGACATGAAGTGACAAAATGACCAGCGGAACCGCAATAGAGACAGAGGCGGTTGGTGATTCTCCGTTCCCTCTCCTTAGTCGAGATGCGGATACCTCCCAGCTGCATGGGCTCAGCACCCGAGCCGGCAGAGGAAGATGGTAGTGATGCGGAGAGGGAGGCGACGGAGAGCGCGAGCTCCTTTCCACGAGCTCGGTGACGAAGATCAACCCGTCGCTCAATGCGAATAGCGAGTTCAATCAAGGAATCCACGCTGGAAGGAACCTCCCGGGAGAGAATCTCATCCTTTACCTCTGCGCGGAAACCCTCCAGAAGACGAGCGAGCAAGGCCGGCTCGTTCCAGCCACTGGAGACAGCAAGAGTGCGAAACTCAATAGAGTAGTCTGTTATGGATCGATTGCCTTGACATAGGGAAGACAGGGCCCTGGAAGCCTCCTCCCCAAAAACAGATCGATCAAAAACCCGTATCATCTCCTCCTTAAAGTCCTGATACTGGTTAGTACACTCAGCCCTTGCCTCCCAGATTGCCGTGCCCCACTCACGAGCCCGTCCAATAAGGAGAGATATGACGTAGGCGACACGAGCAGTGCTCCTGGAGTAAGTGTTGGGCTGGAGAGAAAACACAATATCACACTGGGTGAGGAACGAGCGGCATTCAGTGGGCTCCCCAGAGTAACACGGCGGGTTATTGATTCTGGGCTCCGGAGATTCGAAAGCCCTGGAAGTGGCCGGTGGATCGAGGCGGAGATGGTGAACCTGTTCTGTGAGGTTGGAGACTTGGGTGGCCAGGGTCTCAACGGCATGTCGAGCAGCAGACACTTCCTGCTCGTGTCTGCCTAGCATCGCTCCCTGGATCCCGACGGCTGAGTGGAGAGGATCCGAAGTCGCTGGGTCCATTCTTGGTCGGATTCTTCTGTTATGGGGAGTGAATGAGGACCCAAAAGCGAACTAACTTAAACAGAGCTTCTTTAATAAGCAAACATAGGTAGGCTCAGATAGACCGGCAGATTCCGACAGGACAGGACAAGGTTACAGCAAACATGACGATAGTCTGGCTCAGGCATGAAACACAACAAACAAGAATCCGACAAGGACAGGAACAGAAACAGAGAGAGATATAGGGACCTAATCAGAGGGAAAAAGGGAACAGGTGGGAAACGGGGTGAATGGGTAGTCAGAGGAGACAAGGAACAGCTGGGGGAAAGCGGGGGAGAAAAGGTAACCTAACAACGACCAGCAGAGGGAGACAGGGTGAAGGGAAAGGACAGAGACAAGACACAACATGACAGTACATGACAGAAACGCTCTGAATTTACGAACGGACAATCTGACAACGCTCTGAGATTATGAATGCCCAAAGCGAACTCTGAGCACACTCTGGCACTCCAGATTGAATTTACGAACACACCCGTAGTAAAAACCAGCCTTTAGTCTTGAAATCTTTGGTTGTTTAGTACATGGCCTCATGCGAATCCTTAAAGAGATGGTTTGGGGCTTAGGCTTAAGAGGTGTGAACGATTCTGAATGGGTGTAGACAAAGAAGAGCTCTCCGGTAAGTGTATCAAAACATTCAAGGACAATTTTCTCAAAAGTGAGGTTACAAGTTTATCAACTTTCAAAGCAGAATTAATTTCCTATTTTTCCTCAACTGTAGTGTATGATGTACCATTTTCTAACTCTGAGTCTCTGCTTTTATCCAATGTAAAAAACACTATTTAAAGTTTTGCTACATAAGACCGAATTGAGCCGGTCCATTAAATGCAAACTCTGATCCCGGGTCAGCTGATGTGTGTGACGAGGCTCTGTTCAAAGCAGCAACAGGAAGTGTCTCCATTGAAAGTGAACAGAGAGGCCTAACAGGCCTGGATGGCACAAGCCCTGCCATTCATCCCAAACATATCACTTTGCATGGCAAGTAGAGACCCATAGATATGCACAGGCAGACAGGCAGGGAAACTGTTATGGCCCAATAAATACAACACAGACAATGTTGCACTGCAGTGAGCAATGGTAACTTTTAAAGAGACAGTAGCATTAGTTTACAACTCAATACTTATTTCCTCTTTAGCATTACTTCATCATGTACTATGAACTCACTTTGAACTTGCACCAGTTGTTATATTGTATTTGATCAATGCATAAAATCACACACACAAACAAACACGCATGAAGCTGCCTGCCTTCTACACAACACAGAGTGACTGTGACACAGACCTCACTTCAGGTATATGTTTTGAGAGAACAGAGCAGGCCTGAGAATATGTGCATGTGCCCTTTCCATGCTTTGGAATCTCAGTGTGCTGCTGAGTGTGATACCCATGTGCAACAGGGTGTGGGCTTTAACCAGCTAAACCTAGGCATGAAAACATCTATGCACCACACACAGTAGGCCTTACTCAGTCCACAGCAACACTGACTGAACTAGTCGTAACTAGCCTCCTTATTGTATCATTGAGGAGAATGTTCTCTCTTGTCAATCCATTAGGGCGTACTTTTCATCTGTGAAGCAACCATTCAATGGGAGCTGAGTAAATGGAAAAACCTTCCTCCTCATTATCTTGTCCACCTTCTGTCTACTTCAGATGATAATCCACCCCCCCCCCCCCCCACACTATTGTTTAGCAATCAGCCTCAAGTCACGTTCTGCAGGGGGGAGTTTAAAGAGGCAATCTGATTATTGAGTCCCAAATCGCACACTGTACCCATGCCCACTGACAAAATGAAAAACGGATTTGTTTTTGGAAGAATATATGACTTTAAACTGAATTGCAGTCCTGTAGGTGCCGGTCACTCACATAAAGTGTCTCTCTAATCCTTCATTGTGATGTCAAACTCCCAGTTATAATTCCCTTTAAAACCACCAGCACAACTGCACAGACCATAGCCCTGCCTGCCCAACCCCCACTATAAGCCACTGCTGCAGCTCGAGCACCAGCCCCATTCTACCCCTTCCCTCATCAAAGCCCCTGTTCCAGTCCCAGCTTAACCCCCATGAACCCTCAAAGTGAGTAAAAGCCCCAGCCTCATCCCCAGTCCCCATAAATTATTTTGATTAGCTAATGTTACCTTGCTAGCTAATGTTACCTAGCTCTGTAGCATATATTATAATATGAATTACACTGCATGATAACACAACTGTACTTTTATATTCGTATGGGAGAGGTAAATGTTCATAATTGATATGCTAACATTACTTGGTCATGAAGCATGCTGTTAGTTAGCTAGCTAGCCAGCAGGAGTGAGCTGTATAGCCTATTGTCAGCTAATTTAAGTGTAGGGATGAGAAAATAAACACTTTAATTGTCTGCACATGCTTGTGGATTGTTGCATTATTCAAGAGTGTAATGTGGTTTGGTTGCATTATTCAATATTGCAACATGTTATAGAAGAAAAGTTGCTCGGATTGTTAAATAGTTTGTGCTTACTGGCTCGTGGCTACTGGGATATTTACGGTCAAAATGAGCTCCGGACCAAGAATGTCGCATTGCCAGCCACAACGAAAGGTAAGGATTTAATGTGAATTGAAAAGTAGAAATCTCTTTTGCCACTCCACTCCTCAGACTTCCTCTCTCATAGTGGGAATAAGGCCTTAGACCCAGCCACATGCTGACCCCCTGCCACAAGCGTCAGACAGGGACCAGACAGCCTGATGCTGTTGGCCTCACACTCACTAAACAGGTGCTGATTTAACATGGAACTCATTGCAAATACATCATCAGCTTGTCCACATACTGAGCAGTGAAGTGATCACCACCAGCAAGGAACATCTCAATCTCTGCCATTTGTCAGGACCAGGCAGAGACAGTTTGTCAGAAGGAGGAAGAAAGTCCTGACAGAGTGCTGTACGGTGAGCTGCTGAACATGGCTACAGAGGGGAGATTAAGAATGACGAAGGAAAAGAAACCGCAAACAGACAAAAGTGGCTCCCTGAAGTAGAAAAACACTATAGGATGGGCCAGGAGAGCGACTGTAGCGGCAAACTGCAGAATCAGCAAGGCTGCGGTTTTCCGCACCATATCCATGTCTAAAGGCATTCACAAAAAAGTAGAGAGGGGGAACTGTTGTTTGTGTGCCTTGGCTAGCTCTCTCTGGCACCGCTGAAACTCGACCCGTACATTTGGTCTCCTCCAAAACCCTATAAACCCAATAAAAAGCCGACCATTTCAGAGGGGGAGAGGCCAGGACAGGACAGGAAGTGGGGATTCAAATAGAGGGTATGGACAACAAGCAGCTCAGAGTCAGCTCCTCCCAGCATCATGAATAAGTCTGGAGGAGTGAGGGGGAATCCATCATGGGGCAGGTCATGCTCACTGTTCCTGGGACAGTTTCTAGTTCTTTCCTCCGTAAATGGTACTACTGTTGGAGTCAGATACACAAACAAGTTAGAGGGATAATCAGCTGTCTCTAATTATACACATTGATCTCATCCTGATGCCCTAAGTCCTCACAGTCCAGTCTTGCAGACAGAAAGACAGACGGACAGAGGGATGGACACACACAGCCCTATACCTACTGACTCACACAGACAGAGCTTGAACTCTGACCTGTAAAGCGTCTGGACATCAACTGCTGTCAAAAAAGCCGTAAGGAGAGATGCTAGTAGGGTTGTCCCAGACTAAAAAAAATCTTGGTCGACCGAGAGTTGTCTGTTTCGACCAACCGATTGTTAGAAATGTTCAAACCTGTATTTTTCCATATATAGACACACCCTATGTTTGAATAAAATCAACTATATGTAGGCTAATGAGCTTGTCTGATGCTTTAAGCACTGCAATGAAAAATGAAGACACACAAATTACTAAAGAGGGAGCCAGAGATCAATACGGCCTAACCAGAAAAAAAAGAAAAAAAAATTCCTGACCCCTTTCCTTCCGCTGCCCAGTTAACCTCCTGATGTTGCTGGTAATAGGCTACACCAGCTGTCTGCAACCTTTTCCATTTGGAAAGCCGAGTTATCCTAACATTTCTACTGATCTGCGTGCCAGTTATGATTTTTACATGCACATTTTTGTGGAACAGTTTAATTTAATTTAAAATAAAGTGTTCATATCTCAAAATCAAATTTCATGTGGTTAATCAAAATTCTAAATGAAATTATATACATCTAAAAGTAACTTCTATTGCATTGCCAATATGTAAAATAGCCAACATAAAGCTAACAAATAAAAACATTGCAGCCCGTAGGTAAAAAATATTTTGATTAAAATAAATATCCTATAAATCACATTGGCTACGTATGGCCTGTCTGCAAGGAACTTGAAAAATTGTATCAACTATGTATTAACTTGGTCCAGCCCGAAGCAGTGCTAGCAAACTTGCAACATTGTATAAAATATAAGGGATAAGAAGTAAATTAGGTAGGCTTATTTTCTGAAGTTTCCACCAGATCAGAACATTACATTTTTTGTTTACTTGCTGTTTGAGGCAAAGAAAAAAAATACTTTGAGAATCTCCACAACGTGTCAACTCCTACACCAACAAAGGTAAGACTGTAATAATAATACAGTGCATTCGGAAAGTATTCAGACCCCTTGACTTTTTCAATATTTTGTTATGTTACAGCCTTACTCTAAAATGGAATAAATAAAACATTCTGCTCATCAATCGACACACTATACCCCATAATGAAAACAGATTTTTAGAAATATTACAATAAAAAACAGAAAGTCCTTATTTCCATAAGTATTCAGACCCTTTGCTATAAGACTCAAAATTGAGTTCAGGTGCATCCTGTTTGCGTTGATCATCCTTGAGATGTTTCTACAACCTGGAGTCCACCTGTGGTAAATTCAGTTGATTGGACACAGAATTGAAGGTCCCCAAGAACACAGTGGCCTCCATCATTCTGAAATGGAAGAAGATTGGAACCACCAAGACACTTTCTAGAGCTGTCCGCCTGACCAAAATGAGCAATTGGGGGAGAAGGGCCTTGGTCAGGGTGGTGAACAAGAACCTGATGGTCACTCTGGCAGAGCTCTGGAGTACCTCTGTGGAGATGGGAGAATGTTCCAGAAGGACAACCATCTCTGCAGCACTCCACCAATCAGGCCTTGACGGTAGAATGGCCAGACGGAAGCCACTCAGTAAAAGGCACATAACAGCACGCTTGGAGTTTGACAAAAGGCACCTAAAGGACTCACAGACCATGAGAAACAACATTCTCTGGTCTGATGAAAACAAGATTTAACTATTTGGCCTGAACGCCAACAGTCACATCTGGAGAAAACCTGGCATCATCCCTACGGTGAAGCATGGTGGTGGCAGCATCATGCTTTGGGGATGTTTTTTCAGTGGCATGGACTGGGAGACTAGTCAAGATCGAGGGAAAGATGAAGGGAGCAAAGGACAGAGATATCCTTGATGAAAACCTGCTCCAGGGTGCTCAGGACCTAAGACGGGAGCGAAGGTTCACCTTCCAACAGGACACCGACCCTAAGCACACAGCCAAGACAAGGCAGGAGTGGCTTCGGGACAAGTCTCTGAATGTCCTTGAGTGGCCGGACTTGAACCTGATCAAACATCTCTGGAGAGACTTCTGGAGAGACCTGAAAATATCTGTGCAGTGACGCTCCCCATCCAACCTGACAGAGCTTGAGATTACCAGCAGAGAATAATACAGGTGTGCCAAGCTTGTAGAGTCATAACCAAGAAGACTGTTATCGCTGCCAAAGGTGCTTCAACAAAGTACTGAGTAAATTATCTGAATAGTTATGTTTGTGATATTTCAACAAAAAAAATCTAAAAACCTGTTTTGATTTGTCATTATGGGGTATTTTGTGTAGATTAATGAGGCAAAAAAAAAGATTTAATCTATTTTAGAATAAGGCTGTAACATAATAAAATGTGTGAAAGGTCAAGGGGTCTAAATACTTTCCGAATGCACTGTATATTGAATGCATTAACATAAATCACCATAACAAAACAAACATTGTAGATTAGAAATGATGGGAATTAACAGTAAATGTACCACTGGTGATTTGGACACATATGTTTCATGTTAGTTGCAGATGAACCTGCAGGGCTTCCGTAGTAAATTTGTGTTCCCTGATATTAATCCTTAACAACAGGCCAGGGTACCTGCAGTGCATGACAGAGCGTTGCCTGGAGATTATTCTATATATCCAGAGAAATACCAGTTACTAACCTATAATAACATCTGATCTTCAAAGGGAGTGAGAGAAGAGGGCCTGGCTCGCTGCTACTGCCCTGAAGTTGTAGTTGTTGCACAATAGACCACAGAACGAGTTCAGCCAGCGTAAACTAATACTGTTCTGCGTAAAAAAATTGCTTCTATAAGTTATGCAAGCAATGTTTTTATTAATATAACACTTACTTTCTCCGCTATTCAATCCGGTTTCCGAGCTGGTTTCCGAACTACTTCTCAGATAGAGTTCAGTGTGTCAAATCGGAGGGCCTGTTGTCCGGACTTCTGGCAGTCTCTATGGGGCTGACACAGGGTTCAATTCTTGGGCCGACTCTTCTCTCTGTATATATCAATGATGTCGCTCTTGCTGCGAGTGATTCTTTGATCCACCTCTACGCAGACGACACCATTCTGTATACATCTGGCTCTTCTTTGGACACTGTGTTAACAAACCTCCAGACGAGCTTCAATGCCATACAACACTCCTTCCGTGGCCTCCAACTGCTCTTAAATGCTAGTAAAATGAAATGCATGCTCTTCAACCGATCGACGCCTGCACCCGCCTGGCCGACTAGCATCACTACCCTGGAAGGTTCTGAATTAGAATATGTGGACAACTATAAATACCTAGGTGTCTGGCTAGACTGTAAACTCTCCTTCCAGACTCATATTAAGCATCTCCAATCCAAAATGAAATCTAGAATCAGCTTCCTATTTCGGAACAAAGCATCCTTCACTCAAGTATAAGTCTTTGCTAGGTAAAGCTCCGCCTTATCTCAGCTCACTGGTCACTATAGCAGCACCCACCTGTAGCACGCACTCCAGCAGGTATATTTCACTGGTCATCCCCAAAGCCAACACTTCTCTGCGGCCAATGACTGGAACGAATTGCAAAAATCATTGAAGTTGGAGACTTATATCTCCCTCACTAACTTTAAGTGTCAGCTGTGAGAGCAGCTTACCGATCGCTGCAGCTGTACACAGACCATCTGTAAATAGCCCATCCAACCAACTACCTACCTCATCCCATATTTGTTTTGTTTTTCTGCTCTTTTGCACACCAGTATTTCTACTTGCACATCCTCATCTGCACATCTATCACTCCAGTGTTAACTGCTAAATTGTAATTACTTCGCCACTATTGGCCTATTTATTGCCTTACCTCCTTACTTTATTTGCACACACTGTATATAGATTTTTCTATTGTGTTACTGACTGTATGTTTTTTATCCCATGTGTAACTCTGTGTTGTTGTGTTTGTCGCACTGCTTTGCATTTAGCTTTTTTTTCTTGGCCCAGGTCGCAGTTGTAAATGAGAACTTGTTCTCAACTGGCCTACCTGGTTAAATAAAGGTGAAATTATTATAATTATTATTATTTTTGGTATTTTTGGTTTTGCATTTTCATGCCAAAAATTTGCATCAGCAGCAAAAAGGACCAGCCACTCATTCTGCACTTGAAAACATTTGAGTAAAAAGCGAGAAAGTGCTTACCGGTATTGTAATGCCGATAATGGCTTTACTCAGTAATGGAGCACGTAGTCTGACAAACCACGACACAACTAACATATTTACTCTGTTTGTGTACATCCTTGGGTTGTTGTCTCAGTCTATGTGGATGAGTGGAGTGTGTGTGGAGTTGATTTGCTCTGCAACCACAGCTTCAGTGCCCTCAGTGGTGGTGGCCATGTTGGGTAATCAGTAAACAGAGGAATTGTGGCACATACCTCAGTGTGGTAGAATGAGACATTGTTCCGCAACAAGAACAAGGTCAGTGAGTTTAACTTGATTTATTAATCTGGTGAAACACAGACCCGCAACACAGATAGTTAGAGCAGGCTGCAGAGTCTCTCAGGTTAAAGACCTAGAAGTAGAGTATCCCACTAAACAAAAACAGACAACTATGGTCAATCCCAGAATGAGTGGAGAACTCTGTGGAGTTCAGCAACTAAGGCCAGACACCTGTTTGTTTAGTCTGAGTAAATACATCAGACCACAGACTCCTCAGTGCTAGTCTCTACCTCTGGTCTCTGTTACCTCTGGTCTCTTTTAGGGAGGCATTAACTGCACTGAAACTGACTATTTCTCTTTAAAAAATCATAAAATATTAAAGTTCTGCTGCAGAACTAACATACTGCAAATCAAATGCAAGGGAGTACCCCGGCAGTAAGTCTAGAGAGAGAGACAGTATTGATGTACTGTAGCTCAAGCCTAGGTAAGTCAATTCCCTATTGCACTACACAATTACCAGGGAGGGATATTAGTGTGGATGTGGATGATGCTGAGACAACAGCACTACACAAAGCCTGAAATAGCATTAGGTGATTACGGATTAGCTGGCTAACGCTAACCCATTTATTACATTACATTAGGTTAGCTTTAACCCTCTCATCTGCACAATCCATCCCAACAGAGAAACAAAAAACTATGAATGGATGATAAGGACTCCCATGTCTTTCAACACAACACAATTACCGTCATTAGTTATTATATGAAAAGTATGGCAGCTATGAGGTATCATGGTATAAGAACACGGCTGGACCCCTGGTACAGACTCTCATGCTATTACATGTGCATGCCTTCGTCATGGTGGAGGAATGCATGAACAATCTGAGCTACTGGGGCTGATGTTCATTCACAAGGGTCTGCAGAAATAGTTTGGATGTCAATGTCCCTCCCGATGGTGGTGTTGTTGCTGCGAGTCTGTGTGTGTATTTACAGAGCCGACTCAGAGGGATAACAGTGCATTGGGGGCTGATGGCGTCAACGCGCACACACACACACACACACACTTGTGACATTAACAGGATGTAGCATGTGTCACTCTCTAAGGAACTTCCTAGTGGAACATGGGAAAACCTTTGTACTGTGGACCAGTCAGGCCCTCTGAGAGGTCAGGGGTCATGTGCACCATCTCCTGCAGATTGCAGCATTACATAACTGGTTGTGTACCTGATAGCCATATGCAAGACAACAGAGTACATAGCAAAGACTATGGGCTATCTGAATTATTCTTAATCAAAGCCTGGTATCTCTCTAACTATGACCAAGCCATCATGTGGTGGGAACAAATCATTATGTTAGGTAATGTTTACATTAAAGAGATTCTCCGGTAGGTTTGTATATTTTCTTAGTAGGTAGTTCTGAAAGTAGTGCTCAAGAGCCAAAAGTGGTACTAGCCTCCAATACTCCGGAGCATGTCTCTAAGCACCGGAAGCATTCACTAGACTTGGAAAAGACCAGCTTAAGTTGAGACCTTCAAAGCGCTCCAGCATATCTACTCTACCATGACAGGATTCCAATGTTGGCAAATCATTCTTTATGCATTCAATACCTTTCTTATTTATTACACTTGTTTACCATAGACCGGGGGGGGGGGGGGGGGGGGGGGTCTGTAAGAAGTCACCTTGGCCTTTACATGATACCATTGGCACCACTGTGACTGAGTTAACGGCAAGGTAATATTTCTAACACACACACACATACACACACACACACAAAGGTGGAACATTGGCCCAGATTTTGTTCGTACAAGGAGTGATTAGATTGCATATCTGGCTTAATCATTTCACTTCAGTCACACTTTGTGATTTTAGCTGCCTGTCTCACCTCCTGGAGCTCAACAAATCAGCTGTCTCACAGTTAAGATCTCCATGCCGACAGACAAACAAAAACAGCTCAGTTAGGATATCCCTGCTGCAAGTCAATCCCGGGATATCTAAATGGAGCCCTAGCCATTAAGGGAGTTAGGGAACTGTAGTGCTGGTAAATCAGAAGGGAATATATAACAGCTACAGCTGGCACAGGATAATCATGTAGCAAGGCCAAGACTGCTTTCAGATATATTCAATGTCCTAAAAAATGACCCAACAACTGATGATTGATCTCACTGTTAATGCGTTTTGTAATACAATAGTGTCTAATCAGTCTTCAGACCAATAGCCTGGTGGAACACTGAACAGCTAAGAGTCAAGCAGAAATAGCCTGATGCTCACTGTGTCTAAATCAGTCTCTGGTGCTGTAAACAAGCCTTCTTCGTTTGGGGTCATGGCCTGTGTGCGACTGTGTGTTCTGAGGGTGGGACAGAATCTGTTCAGGTCAGCAGGACAGGAATATGGTTTGATGGAGTTAAAGTTTAACCAGAGACCTGGTTAATGCTCACCCCATTGGTAACTGCAGGAGAAACTAGCCTCCCACAAACCACCATGAGCCACCTCTCCTCCAGAGGGAAGGGGAAAATAAGAAGACAAAATGGAACATGTAGCATCTCTAAAGATCAGGTTTGGTATAGCAATTATTCAGAGTGCAAATAAAAATTATATATATTTTACTTTTAGTTTCTACGATGAGGTAAAACAATGTAACGGGACATCTTTGAAGTAAACATGGGTCTTCTTAAAAAGGTTTGGCATTTGAGTGGCTGCTCTGAACCAGTGAAGGGTTTTGGTGGAATGCATACCAAGGATGGAGAACACTCAGAACAGACGGAGCATCTAAAAGGAGCCTGATAACCGCCTGTTCTGAAGATGGCGGTGCCCAAATTTAGAGATCGCTAAGAGCTTGTTGAGAGGCTTTCATGCCAGCAAGAACCACTGGTGCACAGAAGAAAGCAAGGCTCTGGGGATGTTAGAGGAGGAGTGGTGGGAGATAAAGTAAGATGAGGATCAGCCCTTGAACTGCAGGTAAAACAATCCAAATGTTGCTACACTCCTGCCGAAGCGCTCACCGGTTTTCCTCAAGTCAGGACAGAGGAGCAATAGAGGTTTCCTATTGGTTGAGAGGATCTGCCTACATGGGCCCTACTTTAATAGATATCAGGATATGTACCATAAATGACCCCGCCTCTACACACAGCTGTGACCGACCAGCAGAGCCAGAACTCAACTCACAGACCCAGAGGGGTGTCCAGGAGTCTCCCTCCACAGCAGACTTATTCTCAGTCACTGCAGTCCCTGGTTCGAATCCAGGTTGCATCACATCCGGCTGTGATTGGGAGTCTCATAGGGTGGTGCACAATTGGCAAAGCGTCGTATTGGTTTGGCCGGGGTAGGCCGTCATTGTAAATAAGAATTTGTTCTTAACTGACTTGCCTAGTTATGTAAAGGTGAAATAAATAAATAAATCTCTGTCCTGAGAGTGATGCATGTAACCTAGATGTCGCTCAAATATACTGTAGCCTGGCAGCAATACTGGCATATTGGAAAGAAGTCATGAACTAAAAACAGAATATGGCCTGTTGTTTGTGAAAAACAAAGCTCTGGATTTGCATATAGCCTAGGTGTGTAAAATCCCAAATACCTTAGTAGCTGTCTGATCACAGTGTTCTAAATTACCTCAATGTCATCAATCACTTTCTATACAGGAATGACATTTTGCTCCATTATGGCCTGGAAACAGCTGTATTCTGCGAGTATACAGTGGGGCAAAAAAGCATTTAGTCAGCCACCAATTGTGCAAGTTCTCCCACTTAAAAATATGAGAGAGGCCTGTAATTTTCATCATAGGTACACTATGACAGACAAAATGAGAGAAAAAAATCCAGAAAATCACATTGTAGGATTTTTTTATGAATTTATTTGCAAATTATGGTGGAAAATAAGTATTTGGTCAATAAGAACTTGCACAATTTGTGGCTGACTAAATACTTTTTTGCCCCACTGTATGTACAGTATAATCACTGTTTCTAACACATAAATAAGTTAAATAGTCTCTCAAACAGGAGAGAGGGCGCATCTGCTTGCCTCTATTCACCATAACTATGACAGTCACATCATCACACACTACACTGCAGCACAAGCAGAAATCAGAGTCCAATTAAAAACCCAGTCTGAAGACAATACCTCCCAGTGTGTCCCAGGCAGCTTGGCCGCTTGGACACTCTGGCAGAGAGACAGAGAGCTGCAGCTCATTCACAGACAGGCAGACAGACAGACGGACGGACGGACAGATGGACGGACAGACAGACAGAGACATGCAGGCAGGGGGCTGTGCTGACAATCCCCAATTCTCATCCACCTCTACACAGACTGCCATTCATTTGAAGTAAAAACAAAACATGGATCTCCAAATAGTAAATGATACAAGTGTCAGGCAGGAATAACATGGTGCCCAAAGAGAGCCATGTCTGTCTGTCTGTCTGTTCAATTACAGGTCCTGACTGAAACCATAAAACCGGAAATGCCGCTACATCAAACTGGAAGTATTCCGACTAGCTTAGAAAGACAGTACCGAAGAGCCCTCACTGCTGCTCGATCATCCTATTTTTCCAGGTTAATTGAGGAAAATAATAAATAATTTATTTTTGATACTGTCGCAAAGCTAACTAAAAAGCAACATTCCCCAAGAGAGGATGGCTTTCACTTTTCAGCAGTGATAAATTCATGAACTTCTTTGAGGAAAAGATCATGATCACTAGAAAGCAAATTACGGCTCCTGTTTAAATCTGGATATTCCTCCAAAGCTCAGTTGTCCTGAGTCTGCACAACTCTGCCAGGACCTAGGATCAAGGGAGACAGAGGTTTTTTAGTACTAGATCTCGACACATTGATGAAAATAATCATGGCTTCTAAACCTTCAAGCTGCATACTGGACCCTATTTCAACTAAACTACTGAAAGAGCTGCTTCTGTGCTTGGCCCTCCTATGTTGAACATAATAAACAGCTCTCTATCCACCGGATGTGTACCAAACTCACTAAAAGTGGCAGTAATAAAGCCTCTCTTGAAAAAGCCAAACCTTGACCCAGAAAATATTTAAAAAACTATCGGCCTATATCGAATCTCCCATACCTCTCAAAGAATTTTGAAAAAGCTGTTGCGCAGCAACTCACTGCCTTCCTGAAGACTAACAATGTATACGAAACGCTTTAGTCTGATTTTAGACCCCATCGTAGCACTAAGACTGCACTTGTGAAGGTGGTAAATGACCTTTAAATGGCGTCAGACCGAGGCTCTGCATCTGTCCTTGTGCTCCTAGACCTTAGTGCTGCTTTTGATACCATCGATCACCACATTCTTTTGGAGAGATTGGAAAGCCAAATTGGTCTACACGGACAAGTTCTGGCCTGATCTTATCTTTCGAAAAGATATCAATTTGTCTCTGTGGATGGTTTGTCCTCTGACAAATCAACTGTAAATGTTGGTGTTCCTCAACGTTCCTGTGTTTCCAGGGAGAGCATAAGGAAGTGGATGGCTGCAAATGTTCTACTTTTAAATTCAGACAAAACAGAGATGCTTGTTCTAGGTCCCAAGAAACAAAGAGATCTTCTGTTGAATCTGATAATTAATCCTGATGGTTGTACAGTCGTCTCAAATAAAACTGTGAAGGACCTCGCCATTACTCTGGACCCTGATCTCTCTTTTGACGAACATATCAAGACTGTTTCAAGGACAGCTTTTTTCCATCTACACAACATTTAAAAAATCAGAAACTTTCAGTCCAAAAATAATGCAGAAAAATGTATCCATGTTTTTGTCCATTCTAGGTTAGACTACTGCAATGCTCTACTTTCCGGCTACCCGGATAAAGCACTAAATACACTTCAGTTGGTGCTAAACACGGCTGCAGGAATCTTGAATAGAACCAAAAATGTGATCATATTACTCCAGTGCTAGCCTCTCTACACTGGCTTCCTGTCAAGGCAAGGGCTGATTTCAAGGTTTTACTGCTAACCTACAAAGCATTACATGGGCTTGCTCCTACCTATCTTTCCAATTTGGTCCTGCCATACATACCTACAGGTACGCTATGGTCACAAGACGCAGGCCTCCTTACTGTCCCTAGAATTTCTAAGCAAACAGCTGGATGCAGGGCTTTCTCCTATAGGGCTCCATTTTTATGGAATGGTCTGCCTACCCATGTGAGAGACGCAGACTCGGTCTCAACCTTTAAGTCTTTATTGAAGACTCATCTCTTCAGTAGGTCCTATAATTGAGTGTAGTCTGGCCCAAGAGTGTGAAGGTGAACAGAAAGGCTCTGGAGCAATGAACCAACCTTGCTGTCTGCCTGGCCGGTTCCCCTCTCTCCACTGGGATTCTCTGTCTCGAGTCACTGGCTCTTCCATGCCGTCCCTAGGAGGGGTGCGTCACTTGAGTGAGTTAAGTCACTGATGTGATATTCCTGCCCGGGCTGGTGCCCCCCCTTGGGTTGTGCTGTGGCAGAGATCTTTGTGGGCTATACTTGGCCTTGTCTCAGGATGGTAAGTTGGTGGTTGAAGATATCCCTCTTGTGGTGTGGGGGCTGTGCTTTGGCAAAGTGGGTTGGGTTATATCCTGCCTGTTTGGCCCTGTCCGGGGGTATTGTCGGATGTGGCCACAGTATGTCCCGAGGTGCATTTACTCCTGAGGTGATGACCTGTTGCACCCTCGACAACCACTGTGATTATTATTATTTGACCCTGCTGGTCATCTATGAACATTTGAACATCTTGGCCATGTTCTGTTATAATCTCCACCCGGCACAGCCAGAAGAGGACTGGCCACCCCTCATAGCCTGGTTCCTCTCTAGGTTTCCTTCTAGGTTCTGGCCTTTCTAGGGAGTTATTCCTAGCCACTGTGCTTCTACACCTACATTCCTTGTTGTTTGGGGTTTTAGGCTGGGTTTCTGTACAGCACTTTGTGACTTCAGCTAATGTAAGAAGGGCTTTATAAATACATTTGATAAATTTGATACCAGTAGTCTGAGGTTGACAAGAGTGCAGTCTAAAGTCTTTATAGAGGTGTAGAAGGAGAGGATGTTTTTAATCACCTGCTGCTGGTTCGTCTTATCTAAACACCCTATCAGGCCCTGAAAAGGCCTATTGTACAATCCTGTGCCACTATGTTTACACACTGGATATTCAATACTAGTTAAGAAAGGCTACACATCAGCGCACAGTCCACATCAGTAAATAACTTCACTGTTTTTTACAAGATGTACAAAGGTCATTTTGATGAATGATTTGACTTCCTAGAAGGACATGACTAAACACTCCAAACTTCTGCTATGAAGTGGACCATGAAATAGTGTTAAAAGTCATTAAAAGTCATTATCAACACATTTCCTAAGAGGAGAGATATTTAAACGCTCTTACCAAGCCCATGCCTACACCCAAATGCTAAATACGGAATCTGTTCTAAGGGTTGAAAAAATATGAAATGATCTTTCTGTGGATTAAGTAACAAAGTGGGTGTAGTGAATTCAGAAATTAACAAATGAAAAAGATAACAAAAAACTGGTGTCTCACTGACCTAACCTTTCATAAAAGTAGAAACAAACGTTGTTACTGATAACACAGCACAAATGGCAATGTTTACAATTCACTGCACACGGGCTACAAATGGAATACTGCAAATAGCAAAAATAATTTGCAACATGACTCTGACCGATAACTGCTATGGGACTAAGTAGTAGCATATTAGCGACAGAGGTCTACCACCACCACAGAGCATGACAAAGGGCAAGGGAGACCGAGGCTGAGCAGATGGTCATGAAAGCTACAGCAGTGTAGTGGATGTGGATAGGTCCAGCTAGCACACTGCTGCTCTGCTCACAGGAAGCTGTCCAGACGCAGGCACATCATCATTAAAAGTGCAGATGTGGGCTCAACTCACACAAAGGAGGACAAGTTGAAAAGGAAGCTGAATAATCATTCATCTCAGAGGTAACTAAAGGTCACCAAAGTTCACGGCAACATTCAGATCTGAAATTATCCCAGCACTTTAAAACTCTTGCCACTGGTAGAGTGCTTAACTGAAGGCACTTGTTGGAACTTGGAAAGGCCAGCCTTTTAAGGTCTGAGTGAGTGATTTTCATAACTTATTTTCCTTCCATTTACACGGAAGCACAATACATATCGAATGCAGACTTTACATCAACAAAAAAATAGGAAGCAAGGCAGTGTTTGGAACATGCAGTGACTCCAGAGGATCCCGTGTGTGTGCTTGGCCAGGCTGAGGCCCACTACACTGATTACAGAAGGGCTAAATATGGAGATGGTGGTGAGGGGGAGATAAAAGATGTGATGTCACAGTGGAGAGGGGGAAAGGCAGCCAGGCCACAGGCAGGTGTGTGTCAACAGCACTGGAGTGTCTGGGACATGTGCTGTTGGATGCTGTTGGTTGCACTCTCTAGTGCAGATTTGACTTGGCTTGTTTAACACATGCTCCCTTCTGAACAGTTGATGGCCCTTCTGTAAACTCCTCTATAGTAGGAATGCTAAAAATGAAAGATTGGTACAGAGGATCTGGAGTGAGTTATTCATGTTTATTATGATGAAATTTAACAAAATAAAACCTTCTGTAGTCATCGGGCAGATCAAGGAAGAACCAAGTTTAATTTGATGAAGTAAAATGGCAGAGATAGAACTCTGAGGCCTATCTGTTTGCAATCAATGTCGTCCACTACAACACAAGGCACAAGTGTGAGTATGACTCAACACAAAGAAAGCCTAACTTGGTTAGCTAATTCCATACTTTTGAATCAGTGCTATGAATAGAAGTGTTGCTTGGTAGTGCCATCAAGTTTTCAACATATTCTAACACAGCCTCTATCTGAAGTACTGTCATTCTATTGTCACATCCTTTGTTGGAGTAAAAGGTGCTGCTTGGTCAAGCCGTCGTCTGCATTGGCCATGCAGCATTTACGGTGATATGGCCTCTGAGAAGTCAGGGCATTCATACTTGCAAAGGAAATTGTCAAGGAAGTGAGTTTGAGTTTATACAGGACCTCCCACCGTCACCTACCATTAACCAATCATGTCAATGCGGAGCTATACAGAGCCCTCTGCATTATTAGAACATTTGGGAGGCGCACGGCGATATGGTACGGAGCTCAATTTGGCCTCTGCGTGGCTGCAGAGGCTCCACAATTGCGTCACACCATCCATATAGCACTTCCGACCACATTTTCGGATCAAGTATAAATGGGCTCTTAATGTGCGCTGCAATTGAGGACACAACCAGAGTTCGGTGTGCAATCTTTCATTAGGGGGAGTTAGCAGTAAGTCAAGCATGCTTCGTATCAGACCGAGACAGTTGGGCACTGGAAAACCACTTCTCAAGTCACTTAAAACCGGAAAAGCAGGAATGATTGGAATTGTGACCATGCTTACCATTGCAGAATAACCACAGACATATAAGTGGAGTGAAGAGAAAACAAAATCACTGGACAGGGAAGACAGTATAGAACACTGAGCTCTGCTCTCATACATTATTTCCCGTCTGAAATAATAACATCCCAATAATTCACCCAGTCCATCTGTGAAACAGCCCAACAGCTACAGTAGCCAAAGAAAGCTTATATACAGTGGGTATCATAAGTATTCCCCCCTTTGAAAACAGTTTTAATTATTTGTTAAAACTGTTTTCCCACCCCATTTGTTACATTTGAAGTGTGTGTGACCTGAGATAAAGAGGTGAAAAATAAGCCCACAAATTGAGTATTTGTTTTATGGAGGTCAATGAGAGTGTTGAATTTGGTCAACTAAAAATGTAATTGCTAATTTGCCATGTGAGGCGTATTTGATTGAAAATAAGTTCCATAATGGTTAGGTTGATACGAATGTGCTGATATAAGTGGACGTACACATGGCATTACGGCAACTTTGAAAAAAACAACTTTATATCAGAGTTGTTTTTTGTCCTGCAGTATTACTCTAGTGCCTTGCTAAATCATGTCCACCCCTATTATTTTACCATGTGGGAACATTGTCCTGGACTTATTCCACATTTTGTTTTGTTACAGCCTGAATTCATTAATTAATTAAAATTATCCACAATGATTGTTCCTGTGCTTAGCTCCATTCTGTTTATTTTTTATCCTGAAAACCTCCCCAGTCCTTAATGATTACAAGCATACCCATAACATATTGCAGGCACCACTATGCTTGAAAATATGGAGAGTGCTACTCAGCAATGTGTTGTATTGGATTTGCCCCAAACATAACACTTTGTATTCAGGAAAAAAAGTGAATTGCTTTGCCACAATTTTTGCAGTATTACTTTAGTGCCTTGTAGCAAACAGAATGCATGTTTTTGAATATTCTTATTCTGTGCAGGCTTCCTTCCTTCAGTGAAGGAAGCCTGATTTAGCATGTATTTCTTGGTATGGCAAACTCCCCAAAAATGTTTTAGATGCATGCCAGAAAAGCCACTACACAACAATAAACAATACATTAATTGCACCACAACGGTGACAAAATGTGCCCACAAACTCTTAGGGCCTACATGAAGCTTTCTTTTCAGCACCATGGAGTGAATACTTACCACTGCTACACCTGGCAATCAGCGGAGCCTTGTCTGGCAGCGAATGTATTGCCTTTTAAAAAAACAGATGATATGGCCGACTTGCTTTAACAAATTTGGTTTCTACTGACAATTGAGATGTACAAATTATGGCATAAGGGGACAATGAGCAAATAAAAGGCAAGCCGTAATTTTGATTTATAAATTATTGAGCGAGCTAGGACAGACATAGTCAATATAACTATTCGTTCAGCACTTTTGAAATGTACTATAGGATACATGTAACACTATTTATAACACTAACACTAATAACACTATTTGACGAGTAAAATTCCCCTATTTGACGAGTTAAATGAGCTTTTAATTTGAGACGTCAAATAACACAGTTCTATTATAGAATGTTGTGTGTTCTGAATTAGCATGTGCAAGCCAAGCACCACCACTACTATCAGCCAAAGCTGTACAAAAAAGTCTGCAAACAAGCAAACACCAACCACGAACGATGTGTTTACAATACCGTGTTGGTAATAACGCATTATTTGTTTGACCACAACTTCTGGGGTAGCTAGCTTTAGCATGGTACCTAGCTAGCACTAACCAGCCTGAAAACACTGACCAGTAGAAACTGCAGTCGTTTTTGTTATTCTTAGCAATGATTTAGGAATCCTTGTGAGTAAGTATTAGCTTGGTAGCCACTTGTTGTTCTCCTATTGAAATTGAACTTCAGTTCATGAAAATAATCAGCTGGCCAGCTACTTCCCTGTTGCCTAAAGCTAACGTCATAGGCAGTCAGCTAGCTTCATCTGGCTAGTGATGCTCGACCGGACCGGGATATGTGTTATGTGCTAGCCACAATAAGGATTAGGCACAATAGTGGAATTTTGCCTTCAAAATAAAAGTACCTCTTTCAAAGTGATGGAGACGTTTACAATTGATGGAATCATGCCATATTTAGACTAGATAATGTTAAACAAGATTGGAATGTGAAGCAATGAAATTGGGTATCAGTCTACTCAGTGACACCCACAGAACACAACTGTAAAGCGTTTACACAAACATTAGCGTTGCAGCTCTTAAAGTGCTTTGAGAGACTAGTCAAGGACCATATCACCTCCACACTACCTGACACCCTAGACCCACTCCAATTTGCTTACCGCGCCAATAGGTCCACAGACGACGCAATCGCAACCACACTGCCCTAACCCATCTGGACAAGAGGAATACCTATGTGAGAATGCTGTTCATCGACTACAGCTCAGCATTTAACACCATAGTACCCTCCAAACTCGTCATCAAGGTTTCGACCCCGCCCTGTGCAACTGGGTACTGGACTTCCTGACGGGCCGCCCCCAGGTGGTGAGGGTAGGTAAAAACATCTCCACCCCGCTGATCCTCAACACTGGGGCCCTACAAGAGTGTGTTCTGAGCCCTCTCCTGTACTCCCTGTTCACCCATGACTGCGTGGCCATGCACGCCTCCAACTCAATCATCAAGTTTGCGGACGACACTACAGTGGTAGGCTTGATTTCCAACAATGACGAGACGGCCTACAGGGAGGAGGTGAGGGCCCTCGGAGTGTGGTGTCAGGAAAATAACCTCACACTCAACGTCAACAAAACAAAGGAGACGATTGTGGACTTCAGGAAACAGCAGAGGGAGCACCCCCCTATCCACATCGACGGGACAGTAGTGGAGAGGGTAGTAAGTTTTAAGTTCCTCGGCGTACACATCACGGACCTCAGGAGGCTGAAGAAATTCGGCTTGTCACCAAAAGCACTCACAAACTTCTACAGATGCACAATCGAGAGCATTATGTCGGGCTGTATCAACGCCTGGTACGGCAACTGCTCCGCCCACAACCGTAAGGCTCCCCAGAGGGTAGTGAGGTCTGCACAACGCATCACCGGGGGCAAACTACCTGCTCTCCAGGACACCTACAGCACCCGATGTCACAGGAAGGCCATAAAGATCATCAAGGACAACAACCACCCGAGCCACTGCCTGTTCACCCCGCTATCATCCAGAAGGCGAAATCAGTACAGGTGCATCAAAGCAGGGACCGAGAGACTGAAAAACAGCTTCTATCTCAAGGCCATCAGACTGTTAAATAGCCACCACTAACATTGAGTGGCTGCTGCCAACATACCGACTCAACTCCAGCCACTTTAATAATGGAAATTGTATTTATCCGTTACTTTATCAGGTAAGTTGACTGAGAACACATTGTCATTTGCAGCAACAACCTGGGGAATAGTTACAGGGGAGAGGAGGGGGATGAATGAGCCAATTGTAAACTGGGGATTATTAGGTAACTGCGATGGTTTGAGGGCCAGATTGGGAATTTAGCCAGGACACCGGGGTTAACACCCCTACTCTTACGATAAGTGCCATGGGATCTTTAATGACCTCAGAGAGTCAGGACACCCGTTTAACGTCCCATCCGAAAGACAGCACCCTACACAGGGCAGTGTCCCCAATCACTGCCCTGGGGCATTGGGATATATTTTTTAGACCAGAGGAAAGAGTGCCTCCTACTGGCCCTCCAACACCACTTCCAGCAGCATCTGGACTCCCATCCAAGAACTGACCAGGACCAACCCTGCTTAGCTTCAGAAGCAAGCCAGCAGTGGTATGCAGGGTGATATGCTGCTGGCAATTGATGGGAATTGATGTAAAAAAAAAAAATGTATCACTAGCCACTTCAAACAATGCCACTTAATATAATGTTTACATACCCTACATTACTCATCTCATATGTATATGTATATACTGTACTCTATATCATCTACTGCATCTTGCCATCTTTATGTAATACATGTATCACTAGCCACTTTAAACTATGCCACTTTTATGTTTACATAACCTACATCACTCATCTCATATGTATATACTGTACACGATACCATCTACTGCATCTTGCCTATGCCGTTCATTCATATATCTTTATGTACATATTCTTTATCCCTTTACACTTGTGTGTTTATAAAGTAGTAGTTGTGGAATTGTTAGGTTAGATTACTCGTTGGTTATTACTGCATTATCGGAACTAGAAGCACAAGCATTTCGCTACACTCGCATTAACATCTGCTAACCATGTGTATGTGACAAATATTTTTTTTTTTTTTTTATCTGAGCAGTAGACGTCAGCTTTTTGACTGCAAAAATGATCTGACCACTGTTCCATGGCAACTGAGTTAGGAAGGATGCCTGTATCTTTGTAGTGACTGGGTGTACACCATCCAATGTGTAATTAATAACTTTACCATGCTGAAAGGGATATTTTTTAATATTTTTTTAAATATATTTTTTTAATTGAATATCCGAAAAATACAACATACTTGCAGTGAAGCCGCTCAACAACTACACCATACCAATCATCCAAGAGACTCCCATTCAGAGCGACATACAGAAGCATCCAGAGTCAATGCCCTGCACAAGGGCACATTGACAGATCTCCCGACAGGCCAAAAAACATGAACCCAAACCCTCCAAGATCCCCCCTCCCACAGTTCCCCAATAGCTGTCCCTCAACCATTCGAGACCCCTCCCACAGTCGCCCCCCAAGAAGAAAAATAAAAATACAATTAATTCCGTTCCACACCCCCAATGCACCAAAACTGAATGCACTGAAAGGGATATTAAACGTCCTTTTTTACCAATCCACCACTGGAAAAGCTCCCTGGTCTTTGTGGTTGACTCTGTGTTTGAAAATCACTGCTTGACTGAGGAACCTTACAGATGTATGGGGTACAAAGTAGAGGTCGACCGATTAATCGGAATGGCCGATTAATTAGGGCCGATTTCAAGTTTTCATAACAATCGGAAATCAGTATTTTTGGGCGCCGATTTCTGATTTTTTTAATTAAAAAAATAAATAAATAAATGTTTATACCTTTTATTTAACTAGACAAATCAGTTAAGAACACATTCTTATTTTCAATGACTGCCTAGGAACTGTGGGTTAACTGCCTTGTCCAGGGGCAGAATGACAGATTTTCACCTTGTCAGCTCAGGGGTTCCAATCTTGCAACTGCACAGTTAACTAGTCCAACGCTCTAACCATTGCACTCCACGAGTAATCTGCCTGTTACGCGAATGCAGTAGAAGCCAAGGTAAATTGCTAGCTAGCATTAAACTTATCTTTAAAAAAACAATCAATCATAATCACTAGTTATAACTACTAATCCAGTTAAGCAGGCAATATTATCCAGGTGAAATTGTGTCATTTCTCTTGCGTTCATTGCACGCAGAGTCAGGGTATATGCAAGTTTGGGCTGCCTGGCTCATTGCGAACTAATTTGCTAGAATTTTACATAATTATGACATAGATTGAAGGTTGTGCAATGTATCAAGAATATTTAGACTTAGGGATGCCACCCGTTAGATAAAATACCAAACGGTTCCGTATTTCACTGAAATAATAAACGTTTTGTTTTCAAAATGATAGTATCATATTAATGACCAAAGGCTCGTATTTATGTGTGTTATTATGTTATAATTAAGTCTGATTTGATAGAGCAGTCTGACTAAGCAGCAGCAGCCCCGTAATCATTCATTCAAACAGCACTATTGTGCGATTTGCCAGCAGCTCTTCAGCAGCTCTAACAGCGCTGTTTATGACTTCAAGCCTATCAGCCTAATGGCTGGTGTAACCAATGTGAAATGGCTAGCTAGTTAGCTGGGTGTGCACTAATACTGTTTCAAACGTCACTCGCTTTTAGATTTGGAGTAGTTATTCCCCGCGGCTTTTGTGGAACGATGGGTAACGATGCTTCGAGTGTGGCTGTTGTCGATGTGTTCCTGGTTCGAGCCCAGGGAGGGGCGAGGAAGGGGATGGAAGCTATACTGTTACACTGGCAATACTATAGTGCCTAATAAGAACATCCAATAGTCAAAGGTATATGAAATACAAATGGTATAGAGAGAAATAGTCCTATAAATACTATATTAACTACAACCTAAAACCTCTTACCTTGGAAGATTGAAGTCTCATGTTAAAAGGAACCACCAACTTTCATATGTTCTCATGTTCTGAGCAAGGAACTTAAACGTTAGCTTTCTTACATGGCACATATTACTTTCTTCTCCAATACTTTGTTTTTGCATTATTTAAACCAAATTGAACATGTTTCATTATTTATGAGGCTAAATTGATTTTATTGATGTTTTATATTAAGTTAAAATAAGTGTTAATTCAGTATTGTTGTAATTGTCATTATTACAAATAAAATATATATTTTTTAAATCGGCCGATTAATCGGTATCGGCTTTTTTGGTCCTCCAATAATTCGGTATCGGCATTGAAAAATCATAAACGGTCGACCTCTAGTACAAAGATAAGGTGGTTATCCAAAAATCATGTTAAACACTACCATTGCACACATTGTGAGTCCATGCAATGTATTATGCAAATGTTTACTCCTGAAATGATTTAGGCTTGCCATAACAAAGGGGTTGAATACTTATTGACTCAAGACATTTCAGCTTTTCCTTTTTAATTAATTTTTAAAAATTCCACTTTGACATTATGGGGTATTGTGTGTAGTGACAAAAACAATCTAATTTTAATCATTTTTAAAATCAGGCTGTAACACAACAACATTTTGAAAAAGTCAAGGGGTGTGAATACTTTCTGAAGGCACTGTATTATACCCACCGTAGATTGAAAAACTGAAATAAAACTCTAACAATCCAGAGAGGTGTTGGTGATTCAGAGGTGTGGTGTGGTCTTCCCCCGTGTCACTCGTCCCCCCTCTCTACCATGGTTTCCAGCTGGTGTCATGGGTGTTTAGACACAAGGGTGCACGCTTAGTTAATAGAGGGTTTTTAATGTTGTCAACCCACATGAAAATGGGAGGAAACTCAGGCAGTGAATGCATTCTTCAATCATCCACTACATACAAAGATCTCCCATGGATTTGAGTTCTAACCTTCCTGTCTATGTCTTCTAGCCAGCCTGAGGACCCCAACCAGCCAGTGATGTTGGCTTGGCAGCATATCTACCGTTCTACTGTGGAGAATGTTGCTGACAAGATGCCAGTATGCAATTCCCTTTAACACCTCCATCCTTAGAGTCACACTTGAAAAATAAAAAAGGTCATATTTCAATCAGCAAGTAATGAAATAGGCGAGAAACAGACACATTGCTCAAAGTGAAACTCAGACAGGATAATTTCATATACCCCTGTTTAACCCCAGGAAAACGTGAAAGCACTTTCAGATCAATCTTTAGCAGGCCCTGTAGTCTGTGAGGAACTACTCATATAAGGAGCTGAAACTGAAACCCAGGCAGTGAGTGGCAAACGGACCCTCTTGTGTTTCATTAGACAGAGAATTCCACTGTATGAAATGTTAGAAACCACTTTCTCCTGTTTTACAGTTCTATTCCCAGAGCAATTTCTTCCCACAAGAGTGGCTGTTTTAAACGTCATATTCCAGAATAGAATGTGTCAATCTTCAGAATACAATGTTTCTCATGGTTTTAGGCCTATATCATCAAAGTGCTATAGCAGTCTTTATGAACCAATGTGACTAACTGCCCCATGCCAAAAGATATCAGACAGATTCAAATACAGTGCCTTCATAAAGTATTCATACCCTTTGAATTATTCCACATTTTGTTGTGTTAAATTGTTTATACACAAAAAAACTTCTAGAAATGTTTGCAAATGTATTGAAACTTAAATACAGAAATCTAATTTACATAAGCATTCACACCCTTGAGTCAATACAAGTTTGAATCATCTTTGGCAGTGATTTCAGCTGTGAGTCTTTCTGGGTAAGTCTCTTAAGAGCTTTGCACATGTGGATTGGACAATATTTGCACATATATAGATTTTGTATTATTATTCAAGGTCTATCAAGTTGGTTGTTGATCATTGCTTGACAACCATTTTCAAGTCTTGCCATAGATTTTCAAAACGATTTAAGTCAAAACTGTAACTAGGCCACTCAGGAACATTCAATGTCATCTTGGTATGCAACTCCAGTGTATATTTTGCCTTGTGTTTTAGATTATTGTCCTGCTGAGAGGTGAATTTGTCTGCCAGTGTCTGTTAGAAAGCAAACTGAACCAGGTATTCCTCTAGGACTTTGCCTGTGCATAGTTATGTTCTGTTAATTTTTATATATTTTTTTTTAACTCCCTAGTCCTTGCCGATGACAAGCATATTCAAAGTCTGCGTTTTTATATTTACACGGCATGGCCGAGTAATTAGGGCCGATTTCAAGTTTTCATAACAATCGGTAATCACCCTTTTGGACACCGATTACATTGCAATCCACGAGGAGACTGCGTTGCAGGCTGACGACTTGTTACGCGAGTGCAGCAAGGAGCCAAGGTAAGTTGCTAGCTAGCATTAAACTTGTCTTATTAAAAACAATCAATCTTAACATAATCACCAGTTAACTACACATGGTTGATGACATTACTAGTTTAACTAGCTTGTCCTGCGTTGCATGTAATCAATACGGTGCCTGTTAATTTATCATCTAATCAAAGCCTACTTCGCCACAATCCTGTCTCTGAGCTCCACGGACATTTCTGTCACGACTTCCGCCGAAGATGGCTCCCCTTCCTGTTCGGGCGGTGCTCGGCGGTCGTCGTCACCGTCCTACTAGCCGCTAACGATCCCTTTTTCGTTTGTCTGTTGGTTTTGTCTTATTAGTTTCACCTGTGTGTATTTCGGTTAAATTAGCTTCCCTATATGTAGTAGATTGACCCGCCCTTGTTTTGTGCGGGATTGTTTTTTGTTACTCTGTTGGTTGTGGTTTCATGTTTGTATTCTCCGGACTGTTTGGTCCTGTGTTTGGGCTGGTCGGTTTATGCCCTGTATGTTGGCGTGACCGTTTTTTGCCGGAGAATAAATTACGATTTACCGAACCCTGCTCTCTGCGCCTGACTCCAACCCACCACTCCTAGTAGGCTGTGACAATTTCCTTCAAACTCATGGCTTAGTTTTTAGCTCTGACACACACTGTCAAGTGTGGGACCTTATATAGGCAGGCGTGTGCCTTTCCAAATGATGTCCAATCAATTGAATTTACCATAGGTGGACTCTAATCAAGTTGTAGAAATATCTCAAGGATGATCTATGGGAACAGGATGCACCTGAGCTCAATTTCGAGTCATATAACAAAAGGGTCTGATGACATATGTAAATAAGGCATCTGTTGTTGTTTTTATACATTTGCAAACATTTCTAAAAACCTGTTTTCGCTTTGTCATTATGGGGTATTGTGCGTAGATTGATGAGGATTTTTTTTATTAATCCATTTTAGAAGAAGGCTGCAATGTAGCAAAAAGTGGAAAAAGGGAAGAGGTCTGAATTCTTTACCAATTGCACTAGAGTTCAACTGATTATGATTTTTCAACGCCGATGCCGATACCAATACCGATTTTATATATATATATATATATATATATATATATATATATATATATATATTTGTAATATTGACAATTACAACAATATTGAATGAACACATTTTTTTAAAGTTAATATAATACATAAATAAAAATACATTTAGTCTCAAATAAATAATGAAACATGTTCAATTTGGTTTAAATAATGCAAAAACACAGTGTTGGAGAAGAAAGTAAAAGTGCAATCTGTGCCATGTAAAAAAGCTAACGTTTAAGTTGCATATGAAAGCTGGTGGTTCCTTTTAACATGAGTCTTCAATATTCCCAGTTAAGAAGTTTTAGGTAGTTATTATAGGAATTATAGGGCTATTTCTCTCTATACCATTTGTATTTCGTATACCTTTGACTATTGGATGTTCTTATAGGCACTATAGTATTGCCAGCCTCATCTCGGGAGTTGATAGGCTTGGAGTCATAAACAGCGCTGTGCTTCAAGCATTGAGAAGAGCTGCTGGCAAACGCAGGAAAGTGCTGTCAGACTGCTCTATCAAATATCAAATCATAGACTTAATTATAATATAATAAACACACAGAAATACGAGCCTTAGGTCATTAATATGGTCAAATCCGTAAACTATAATTTTGAAAACAAAACGTTTATTTTTTCAGTGAAATACGGAACCTTTCTATATTTTATCGAACGGATGGCATCCATAAGTCTAAATATTGCTGTTACATTGCATAACCTTCAATGTTATGTCATAATTATGTAAAATTCTGGCAAATTAATTACGGTCTTTGTTAGGAAGAAATGGTCTTCAGACAGTTCGCAATGAGCCAGGCGGCCCAAACTGCTGCATATATCCTGACTCTGCTTACACTAAACGCAAGAGAAGTGACACAATTTCCCTAGTTAATATTGCCTGCTAACATTCATTTATTTTAACTAAACATGCAGGTTTAAAAATATATACTTGTCACGCCCTGACCATAGAGAGCCCTTAGTTCTCTATTGTGTAGTAGGTCAGGGCGTGACTAAGGGGTGATCTAGTATAGATATTTCTATGTGGGTGCTATTATGGTTCCCAATTAGAGGCAGCTGTTTATCGTTGTCTCTGATTGGGGATCAAATTTAGGTAGGTTGTTTCCACACCTGCATTTGTGGGATATTATTTTGTGTTTTGTGCATGTGCACCACGTTGTCACGTTTTGTTGTTAGTTTATTTGATTTATTGTTTTGTTTTGGCTAAGTTTCACTTTATAATAAATATGTGGAACTCAACATTCGCTGAGCCCTGGTCCGTCTCTCCTCACCTTCGTGACAGAAGATCCCACCATAACAGGACCAAGCAGCGTGCCCAGGAGGAGAAGGGATCCTGGACTTGGGAGGAGGTCTTGGATGGGAAGGTATCCTGGACTTTGGAGGAGATCTTGGATGGGAAAGGATCCTGGACTTGGGAGAACATCATTCCAGGACAGGATAGCCTTCCTTGGCGGCAGACGCAAGGAGAGAAGGGAGGACAGTGACGATGCCGGGGTTCGCGGCCACAAAGAAACCCCAAAAAACAGCCTGACATTTTTTTTGGGGGGGGGGCACAAGGGGTGAACCAGAGCCATTCTGGGAGAAGAGGGATAAACTGGAGGAGAGTAAACGGAGAGTCCGAGACTGTCAGTGAGTGGATGGAGATATTGGAGGAGAGAGAACGGAGAGAGTTGTTGAGTTGGTGGAAGATGCACGCATTTGCCCTAAGGAGCATGTTATCAGTTTAATGCCACCTGAGTCAACTCTCCGTACTCGTCCTAAGGAGTGTGCTATCAGTCTGGTAAAAATCTGTGCCGGCTCCACGCACCAGGTCTCCGTACGCCTTCCCAGCCCTGTACGTCCTGTGCCAGCTCTCCAAACTCGCCTTGAGGAGCGTGTCATTTGTCCGGTACCAATACTTGTGTGTTTTAAGAAAGGCATTGATGTTTATGGTTAGGTACATTGGTGCAACGACAGTACTTTTTTCGTGAATGCGCTTGTTAAATAATCACCCGTTTGGCGAAGCAGGCTTTGATTCGATGATAAATTAACAGGCACCGCTGTTTTTTCTAAGATAAGTTTAATGATAGCTAGCACCTTACCATGGCTCCTTGCTGCACTCGCGTAACAGGTGTTCAGCCTGCCGCGCAGTCTCCTTGTGGAGTGCAATGTAATCGGCCATAATCGTCATCCAAAAATGCAGATTACCGATCGTTATGAAAACTTGAAATCGGCCCTAATTAATCGGCCATGCCGATTAATCGGTCGACCTCTAAACTGCTCTGTACTTATTGACTCAGCTTTTCCTTTTTAATAAATAAATAGATTTGACATTATGGAGTATTGTGTGTAGGGCAGTGACACAGCAATATAATCCATTTTAAATTCAGGCTGTAACACAAATAAATGTGGGAAAAGTCAAGGGGTGTGAATACTTTCTGTAGGCACTATATCTAGGCTAAAAGTGATGATTTGCACTGCAATCCTGATTTCTTACAGACATTAAGGCTTAGCCTTTGGACAAGACCCAAGTGCAGATATATATATATATATATTTTTTAACCTTTATTGTCAGTTAAGAACAAATTCTTATTTTCAATGACAGCCTAGGAACAGTGGGTTAACTGCCTGTTCAGGGGCAGAACGACAGATTTGTACCTTGTTAGCTCGGGGATTTGAGCTTGCAACTTTTCGGTTACTAGTCCAATGCTCTAACCACTAGGCTACCCTACCGCATACAGATGAGCCACATACAGAGCTAAGAGGGGGAACATGAAACATGCATGTATGCCAGACAGACTGCGAGTCCAACTGTGTGTGTGTGTGTGTGTGTGTGTGTGTGTGTGTGTGTGTGTGTGTGATCTGTAATGCATGCTGTGGGAAACAGAGACCCAACATATGTTGGGAATTCCACTACTCCAATTCTTGACAACAAACTCGAAGCTACAGAATGTAATCAGACATTCTGAGTTAAAAGCAATAAAACATCCAAAACAATAACATGTAGCATGTACTGCAGGCTAGCTCCCAGGCCTTGGCATGTTTTACCAATCACAAACTCTCTTGGAGAAGTCACACCGAAGTCTGTCTCCTGTAGCCAATTGGTATAAACATCTTATCTAAACAAATAGATTGTTTAAAATAAAAAAAACATGTATTATGTTTATCACAATGCTAATGTTGTAGTCTAGTAATAAATGTTACATTAACATCACATCTGATTCAATGTGGCTGTGTGTTTCAGACCACATTCCCGAGCCCCTGACCTTACAGAAGAAATAGTCCCCTAACAACATATAGCTATCTGAATTTTTACAAAAGTAATATAATCTTAAAAGGTGAGACACCTGTATAGTGAAAAGGTAACAGGCCGGATTTTGTATTGCACGAGTTCTATAAAAAACTACATGAAATTACATCAGAATTACATGTAGGCTAATTACGTCATGGAAACCATGCATTGTATTAATATTGCAGGGGATCATTTTTAGGAGGTCATTCTATTCAGTCTGGTAATAAATGTGTCCGTTTTACTGGCACAATAGTGGAGTGCAACCCCCCACGTCTTTTTGGTGGACACTCATTTAGCATTTATATCTGATCCGAATTTAGGAGGTGATGCATGGGACGGGGTTGTACCGGTGTGTGCCACAATTATTTACCACGGACATAGCTTCGATTATTTGGATTCTAAGCAGCAAGGCCACCTCAGGGTCACTACGACAACGTTCTTAACACTTTTACATTGGTGCAATCATGAGGCTAGACGCAATTAACCGGCTACAATCTGCCATTTCTAATATGGGGGAAAAAAACATTGTATCTCGTGCAAAAGAGACCGAAATAATTGTTTCAAAATAGTTTCCAGAAAACAGTTTATTCACATTTCCCAAATGCTACTGTCCTTTTACTCAACTCGTGCTACAGCCTAAAATGTTTCTTACCTCGAATTTAGCGGGTGTTTAAAGCGTGCGTTCCTCTTTCCGAAGCATTCCCCTCTCCATTCACAAGTTATCAGAACACAAACCACAACCTTTTCGTGCCATCTATACTCATTGATCTGCAGAGAGAAGTCCAGATCCCTTGGGCATCTAATTTTCATATAAAGTCCCTCTTCTTCTCAGCATATTGAATGGCCGCTACTTCTAAATGCAGTAGGGCTACTAGATAGCTCCCAGAGCGCCCACTTGTTGATCTCGCTTAAAACTCTATTCTCAGTTCACCAGAAGACCAGTATCCTGCCAGCATCACAAACAATGACGTGACTATCATATGGTAATTTTGAAACCTTCAAAATAAAAGCCCGCATTTCAAAACACTGCAATGTGGATAATGCATTCATAATAACCTGAACAAAAATACAAACGTTGGTCCCATGTTTCATGAGCTGAAATAAAAGATCCCAGAAATGTTTCATACACACAAAAAACATATTTCTCAGAAATGTGTTTACATCCCTGTTAGTGAGCATTTCTCCTTAGCCAAGATAATCCATTCACTTGACAGGTGTGGCATATGAATAAGTTGATTTAACAGCATCATCATTAAGCAGGTGCAGCTCGTGCCTCTGGAAAATAAAAGGCCACTCTAAAATGTGCAGTTTTGTTACACAACACAATGCCACAGATGCCTAATGTTTTGAGAGAGTATTCAGTTGTCATGCTGACTGCTGGAATGTCCACCAGAGTTGTTGCCTTACAATTAAATGTTATTTTCTCTACCATCAGCAATGTCGTTTTAGAGAATTTGGCAGTACGTCCAACCGGCCTCACAACCGCAGACCACGCCAGCCCAGAACCTCTACACCCGGCTTCTTCACCTGCTGGATGGTCTGAGATGAGCCACCCAGACAGCTGAGGAAACTGTGGGTTTGCACAACCAAAGAATTTCTGCACAAACTGTCAGAAACCATATCAGAGAAGTTAATCTGCGTGCTCGATGTCCTCATCAGGGTCTTGACCTGACTGCAGTTTGGCATTGTAATCGACTTCAGTGGGCAACTGCATATCTTCGATGGCCACTGGCACGCTGGAGAAGTGTGCTCTTCACGGATGAATCCCGGTTTCAACTATACCGGGCGGATGACAGACAGAATTTATGGTGGGTGAGCGGTTTGCTGATATCAACATTGTGAACAGAGTGCCCAATGGTCAGGGTGGGGTTATGGTATGGACAGGCATAAGCAACGGACAACAAACACAATTGCATCAATGGCAATTTGAATGTACAGAGATACCATGACAAGATCCTGAGGCCCATTGTTGTGCCATTCATCTGCCACCATCACCTCATGTTTCAGCATGATAATGCATTGCCCCATGTTGCTAGGATCTGGAAGCTGAATATGTCCCTGTTCTTCTATGGCCTGCATGCTCACCAGACATGTCACCCATTGAGCAGGTTTAGGATGCTCTGGATCGATGTGTACGATAACGTGTTCCAGTTCCCGCCAATATCCAATAACTTCGCACAGCTATTGAAAAGGTGAGGGACAACATTCCACGGGCCACAATCAACAGCTTGATCAACTCTATGCGAAGGAGATGTGTCGTGCTGCGTGAGGCAAATTGTGATCACACCAGATACTGACTGGTTTTCTGATCCAGGCCCTTACCTTAAAAAATGGTATCTGTGACCAACAGATCTGCAGTCAGGTGAAATCCATAGATTAAGGCCTAATATGTTTATTTAAATTGACTGATTTCCTTACATTAACTGTAACTTAGTAAAATCTTTTAAATTGTTGAATGTTTAATTTATATTTTTGTTCAGTGTATATTGCATTTTAATCAATGGCCCCGTTTTATTATTCCAACAAGAAAATGCAATGTCATTTATGAAAACAAATATGTAAAATAAAAATAGAATAAAAAAATTGCTACTTAAATATGATCCCCAATTAGAGACAATGATTACCAGTTGCCTCTAATTGGGAATCATACAAACACCAACATAGAAAATATGAACTAGAACACAACATAGAAATGATAAACTACAATACCCCCTAGTCACACCCTGACCACCTTTTCTACCTGTCTCAGCTGTAGTGGGGTGGAAAATAATCAGTCGGGTCTCCACTAAGTTTTGGAGGTGGACTGTTTAATAGATATATGCATTTAGTCCTGCGTGTTATATTAATTTCAAACAACACATTAATATACTGTTGTTGTGTTGAATATCAGTTGGAAAGACAAAACCCCTTAACACTTATTTTTTTGTTGCTTACTCTGTTTGCTCCCAGTGTGAAATAAAATTCCATTCCATCCTAAACTTTCATGCATTGCCTTGCCCTAATGGAGGTGCCAAATATTGATTATTAGCAGTTGATTAGTCTACAAGACAAAAGACACAATGTAACAATGATGGACTGGCAGGCCTGTTACTGACCTAGATTAACTTCATGGTGATAGTAATGGCTGCACCTTCACACATTTAAATCAGCCCAAGGCCAGCCTTGACAAAAATGCATCAGGTCAATCTCTTGGCCTGGCAAATAAAATATTTGTTTAGGCTTATATCACCCCAATAATGCATAGCCTTCTAACACTTTCATAAAACCCAGTTTGGTCGCAATTAATCCAAAAGGTTTGCCTCTTGGACTTTGTCTTACATGTCCCTTCTTACTTACTTACTCTCTAAAGCAGTCTTATTAGCAGTCTTACTTTGACACAATAACATTTTTATATGAGTTATTAGAGAGATAATTACTTTGTAATACATTTTTTTTAATCTACAGAAAATGCCTGGTAATAGTCATTACATGTCATTTGTAAATGTAAAATGTAAATTAATTAGATTTTTGTTGAGTGTGTATTGATTTCAGGACCATGGATAGTACCAGGTTATTTGTACGACATGGTTAATTAAAGCTGAATATGCATGGCATGGTCCTCCTCCAAAACTATCCATATTTGGTTAGTATCGACCCTACTGGGTATTTTCAACCCCACATTAGCTGAGACAGGTCGAAAAGTTTTCTCTAGAAGCCAATATGTACAGTTTGTTGCAGCAGATTGCATTGTGGGCTATGGAGGGGGCGGAGCAAAAAGCCAGCAGCAGGCCATGCGACACAGTCCCCCTAAAAAAACAAACCATGTTTGGTTAGTGAAGACTCAAATGAGTATTTCCTACCCCTGTTTATATAAGACAGGTAGTAATTTAAAATAAAGTCTACAACCCAATAAGTGTCCCAGATACAATGCATTGCATTGCAGTGAATGGAGTGGATGGAGTAAGGAGCACCAGCACTCTGTATTAAACCCATTGCCCAGCAATGTTTTGCAGATACTATTGAGTAATTCCAAAAACATATATTTGTACTTTATTACAAATGTATTTCTTTAAATATAGTTTACACAATAGCTTTCAAAATACCAGTATTTGTGTAAACTTTCAAAAGAAATGCTGGTTTAAATAATACAATGTGAAAAATAAAATACATAAAATTATCCATGTATTGCTTAAAAGGCGGTTGCAATGCTGTGATAAACAGTTGTACTGCACTAGATGGCTAAACAAATCAATAATCTCAAAGTTTAGCATGTCTTTCCCTGGGGACTTTATTTTGAAAAATGTGTATCTGCGGTCCTGCTAACTATTTCAGTATAATATATCCTGCTGCTAGGAGAACGGTAATCACAAGACGCATGCATCAGAGGGCGGTTATACCATCTCTAGGGAGACGATGTTTAGTTGGAACTATGTTCCATTGTCTTCTCTCACCGGTCCAACGAGCTGTCACTCAGTCATCCTTATAAAATATAGGTTAGTGCTACCAGAGATCCTTGGCACATCCCTACCCAACATCCTAACGCTAACCTTAACTATTTGAAATGTAAACTTCAGTAGGGTGATGTCAGAGTTATAAAATAGGGTGGGTTTTGGCATTGTTTTGGGTTTCTTTCTATGCAATTCACGTTTTTAAAATGCATCAATTATAGGTGATGAAACAACTGCATATAAAGTTGACAACTTGTCATTTTCACATCATTGCATAAGACTGTACAGTATGCTTTGAAACCATGGAGTATTATGTGTGAAGGGTAAACACAGTACATTTATTAGGCAATCATGAATGTACTTCATGTAAGTAAGGTGGACTTCTAGTGGCTATGTGAAGGGACATGGTTTATTAATGTCTCTAACTTATAAATGCATACACTTAGACTGCACTGTGATTGACATGGCAATCATGCATTGCTCTGCATGACCAATAGCATGTAATGCCATCACACTGTACCTGTTAATGTAGTTTATTTTGCCTCAGCTACTGTATAAAATGTCATTAAGGGTGGTTATTGGTAAAGAAAAAACATAGGTGAGAAACCCATTAACTCCAACTTTAATGGTTTTACTGTTTGTCATAAATTCTATTTAATGCACAATAGATCTAGTAGCAGGTCCAAGAATGGGGCCTTTAATTAGCAGCTTACGTGCAAGCTGCCCAATAGCACTTTGGTCCTTATTCCTGGAACGGGAGAGGGGGTAAACAGAGGGTTAGATGCTCCCAAGCTGAAAAAACATTGTGTACGTATACGCACACACACACACACACACACACACGTACGCACGCACACGCACACACACACATACACACAGAGGAGAGACAGTGTGAGTGCTTTGTGGTCATGCTGAGAATACGCCACAGTTTTATGTCCTCATGAAGTGTGGCAGTCTGTCAGAAAACAGGTGATTGAGGCCCGCTCTCCAGGAACACTGGCCCCCTCTATTTGGTCACCTCTGAGAGATAACTGTTCACGTGAACTGTCCTCGGCCCCAGCCGACCGTATAGTCATTTCAAGCACAGCCAGGGTGCCACAAGACATAGCCATAATAAACATATTATAACCATTAGTAGATGGGTTTTGTGAGTTAGAATAATTTAGTTCAGCTAAGATCTGTTTATATCACCACCCAGGACCACCTGGCTGGAAGTGGATCATGCATCCTCAATGCTTTAGCAGATAATAAATATTACAACTGGAAACCTGTGTGGGCCTGTGCTGTGTAGTCAGTGCATGCATGTGTGAGTGAGGCACCCAGTGTGGGTAGGGTACAGCTCCTTGCACGTATTTGGGGTATCAGTATGGTCGAGACAGTGTTAGGTTTTATAGGGAGCAATGGACATTGCATACTAGGGATGAAGAAGAGAGTGTGAGAGTCGGAGTGGGGCTAGATTAATAAAACTTGGGGCCTCTGGGTTCAAATAAAGTGCACCACACTAACACCAGTGTACAGTCTAGCTCGCCATTCTCTATTCATCCAGGGAGGGAGTCCGCTTGAAAGCCGGTCTGTCTTCTGAAGACTGTGGCATTATCTTGGGTACTGCTGTTATATCAAACGGTTTAAAGGTGCTGCTGTTATATCAAACTGTTTAAAGGTGTTAATGTTATATCATACAGTTTAGAGGTGCTGCTGTTATATCAAACGGTTTAAAGGTGCTGCTGTTATATCAAATGGTTTAAAGGTGCTGCTGTTATATCAAACTGTTTAAAGGTGTTAATGTTATATCAAACAGTTTAAAGGTGCTGCTGTTATATCAAACTGTTTAAAGGTGTTAATGTTATATCATACAGTTTAGAGGTGCTGCTGTTATATCAAACGGTTTAAAGGTACTGCTGTTATATCAAACGGTTTAAAGGTGCTGCTGTTATATCAAACTGTTTAAAGGTGTTAATGTTATATCATACAGTTTAGAGGTGCTGCTGTTATATCATACAGTTTAGAGGTGCTGCTGTTATATCAAACGGTTTAAAGGTACTGCTGTTATATCAAACAGTTTAAAGGTGCTGCTGTTATATCAAACTGTTTAAAGGTGTTAATGTTATATCATACAGTTTAGAGGTGCTGCTGTTATATCAAACGGTTTAAAGGTACTGCTGTTATATCAAACGGTTTAAAGGTGCTGCTGTTATATCAAACTGTTTAAAGGTGTTAATGTTATATCATACAGTTTAGAGGTGCTGCTGTTATATCAAACGGTTTAAAGGTACTGCTGTTATATCAAACGGTTTAAAGGTGCTGCTGTTATATCAAACTGTTTAAAGGTGTTAATGTTATATCATACAGTTTAGAGGTGCTGCTGTTATATCGAACGGTTTAAAGGTGTTAATGTTATATCATACAGTTTAGAGGTGCTGCTGTTATATCATACTGTTTAAAGGTACTGCTGTTATATCAAACGGTTTAAAGGTGCTGCTGTTATATCAAACAGTTTAAAGGTGTTAATGTTATATCATACAATTTAGAGGTGTTAATGTTATATCAAACGGTTTAAAGGTGCTGCTGTTATATCAAACGGTTTAAAGGTGTTAATGTTATATCATACAGTTTAGAGGTGCTGCTGTTATATCATACTGTTTAAAGGTACTGCTGTTATATCAAACGGTTTAAAGGTGCTGCTGTTATATCAAACGGTTTAAAGGTGCTGCTGTTATATCATACAGTTTAAAGGTGCTGCTGTTATATCGAACGGTTTAAAGGTGTTAATGTTATATCATACAGTTTAGAGGTGCTGCTGTTATATCATACTGTTTAAAGGTACTGCTGTTATATCAAACAGTTTAAAGGTGCTGCTGTTATATCAAACAGTTTAAAGGTGTTAATGTTATATCATACAATTTAGAGGTGTTAATGTTATATCAAACGGTTTAAAGGTGCTGCTGTTATATCAAACGGTTTAAAGGTGTTAATGTTATATCATACAGTTTAAAGGTGTTAATGTTATATCATACTGTTTAAAGGTGCTGCTGTTGTATCATACAGTTTAAAGGTGTTAATGTTATATCATACTGTTTCAAGGTGCTGCTGTTGTATCATACAGTTTAAAGGTGTTAATGTTATATCATACTGTTTAAAGGTGCTGCTGTTGTATCATACTGTTTAAAGGTGCTGCGGTTATAAACTGTTTAAAGGTTCTGCTGTTATATCATATTGTTTAAAGGTGCTGCGGTTATAAACCAACTAAAGGTGCTGATGTTTTATATCAAACTGTTTGAAGGTCATTCATTAAAGTCTAGAGACTCAGGTTAGTGTGAATCTTTCAAACGGGTGCAATGTATTTTTTTTTTTAATCAAGTGAGTCTGCCTCTTGCTCTTTTCCTATTCAACCCTTTCTCATTCCTGTCTTTTCCCCGTCTTCCCTCTCCCTTTTCCTGCTTCTCCACCCTCCTTTCCTCGCCCCTTCCGAGAACGGGGCCCCTGGACTACACACTGGTTCCATGACTACCACGTGTTAGTGGGCTTTGAAGAACTGTCATGTTTTTTTAGGCTGAGAATGCGTCGCTCTCTCTTTTTCTCTCTCTCTTGGTTCTTCAGTAAGCAGCCCAAAGGTTAGATAAATAGGACACTGGGCGCGAGGAGATGCAGCTCAGGTTTTCTATCATGCTGGGCTGCTTTGAAACGCATTTGTCCAGGGCAGCATCAGGCCTGATTCTGAGGGTGGAGGAGCGTAGGGGTACTCTCAACGGCGGTGCTGTGGGACACTGCTACTGTGGGCTGCCTGGGAGGATGAATGGATGGAGAAAAATACACAGGGGATCACTAACCAATGACCATTAGGACACAAATAAGCACAAAGTAGATTCTGTGTTACAGCATCAGTGATTGTGGGTTAGAGGACATCTTGATATGTGCATACAATTGCATTGTAGTTTTCAGTCATCCGTTATATAGTATGGTACTTATACAAAGGCAATAATATCTTTTCACCAGATAATCAAGACAAATATCTTTATCCACTGCATATAACATTTAAATACCCACCAGGCAGGAGACCTACAGGCAGGGAAGGAACACAAGTGATATGTTACAGAGATTCCTGCCAAGAGCAATAGGCAGTAATGTCTGAGGCTGACAGACAGAGGTAGAGTCTAAATTTAGTTTCTCTAATCCTGCAGGAGCTCTAATGTGCTTAACAATAATGAGATTCATCCCCCTGTAATTCTTTAGCTTCAGCATTTTATTTCACTAGGCAAGACAGTTAAGAACAAATTCTTATTTATGATGACAGCCAGTGGGGTAGCTGCCTTGTTCAGGGGCAGAACAACAGATTTTCACCTTGTCAGCTCAGGGATTCAATCTAGCAACCTTTCAATCATTGGCCCAATGCTCTAACCACTAGGCTACCTGCCACCCCAAAGCATTATGTTTCCTTTGCTTGATCTGGAAGTGGTATTCCATTCAAGGTAATTCATGAGACATTTCTAAGCAATGAAGTGTGTCCAGTTTTGGACAATGTAAAAGCAATTTATGTAAATTGAATAAAATAAAGTTTGTTTATACAGGAGGTGGGACCATTATCAGTAAAAAAATATGACATCATTTGTCAAGTAGAGGGCACTGTAGTCATTTTAATTAAAACACAATGGATGTTTGTTTGTTTCAATGGGAGACATTTACTTGGGCCCGACTCCATGAGGGGGAAAAAGGGGACTTAGCCCCCTCAGTTGAAACTTGTGCCCCCTCAGTTTTAGTTTTATGTCCCTATATAAAAATAGCAAAAAAGTTCAAATTATTGAGTGACAGGTTGGAGCAAAATCTGTATCTCCGCTGCACATTGTAAGCAATGGACAGAGCGCGCCATGTGTGTAGGGGGGCTCTGGAAAGCCACTGGGACAATTAGGTATGAATCCTTTGGGTTTCCATAAAAAGTGTGAGAACACGCTTCTCTTCTGTTGTAGGCTAAGCAAATAAAGGTGATGTGCATCCACATGTAATATTTTATTTTGATTTATAAGGGTTAAGTTTACCATTGAAGCTGCTTCACTCAACTTTGCCTCGCACCCCACCATAATTTCAGAGTTAAGTTAGCTTCTTAGCTAGCTGTAAAACCAGCTATTCTGCAACAGCCACGCATGATGGATATCAGAAATTGGTTTCACCAAAGTATCCAAACAAAGCGAAAGGAGAAGGGGAAACCTGGCTACTGTGTCAGTGGTTGTTAAAAGTTCCACTCTGACATCAAAGTCAGACTCGAAGGTACAGGGCTGCTGAAGGCAGTGATGGACCCGGCTTTAAGTTTACATACAGCCACCATGGTGCACAGAATCCTCAGTCTTCTCAATACAGATCTTTACACTGGAGTCAAAGTGGTCTGCAGTACTTTGGAGTGCAAGAGAAGCTGAGGTGTGACAGTGAGTTTGAAGTCATTTGGGCACAGTGCAGTGCTAGTGGCACTAATGCACCACCACCACCAGCTCCAAGCAAATGACTACCTTATGTAGGCTGAGTACAAATAACCAGCAATACGTGGTGGACAGTACCGTAGGCCACCAGGACAGAGGACAAGAGACTGTAAAAGACTGTTCTTCAGCCCGTTGGATGCTGTCATTGGTGAAGTGTGAAATATTCTGCTAACATAAAAGCCAACTGGTGGCCTTGACCGAGAGAGCCATACCTTTCTAGATGTGAAAACATTAAACCACTGCTGGATCTACGCAAATCAAAATTTGAGAGTTTAGTGTTGCCCACTAGTTTTTGCAGTTTGAAATTTCCGGCTCCAATGAGGACAAATGGACCCCACTTGATATCCTGCAACTATTCTCTGGGCTTTTCTCTGCTATGCCGACTGTTTACCGCAGCCAATAACTCGTTTTTCACTTTGACAAACGTATTCAGTCAGCACAGAAGGAGTATGCTACACCTGAGGAAAGCTCAACTAATACAATTGGCATTTGAGGGGGATCTTAAAAAGAACAATGGAATGATCGATTACTCGGGAAGTTCTACAGAGCTTCAAGGAGGCTGCAACTCTTCTGTAAAGGTAAGAAACACTCTAGCTGGTTGTTTAAATCAAAATCTTGGTGTTTTCAGCAAAAACATAGGGTATGGAATGGTAAAAGGACTTCATTAGACAGCCTTGGTTTTCAACAGCATTGCTTTAGTGTGTGTCAATGGTGCTGGTAGAGCGCAGCGGAGATGTCACGCCAACCTGTTCCTTCTTGGGCAAAAGCACTCAATGGTCTAGGCATTTGAACTTTTGTTTATTTTGGTATAGCATGATACAGTTGAAGTCGGAAGTTTACATATACTTACGTTGGAGTAATTAAAACACACATTTTTTGTTAAACAAACTATAGTTTTGGCAAGTTGGCTTGGACATCTACTTTGTGCATGACACAAGTCATTTTTCCAACAATTGTTTACAGACAGATTATTTCACTGTATTACAATTCCAGTGGGTCAGAAGTTTACATACCCTATGTTGACTGTGCATTTAAACAGCTTGGAAAATTCCAGAAAATTGTCTCATGGCTTTAGAAGCTTTTGATAGGCTAATAGACATGATTTGAGTCAATTGGAGATGTACCTGTACCTTTTGTAACAGTTTTCTTGAGGTGAAGGAGAGGCGGACCAAAATGCAGCGTGGTTTCTATTCATGGTACTTTAATAAAGCAACTACACATGAACAAACAAAACAAGAAATGTGGAAAAACCAAAACAGCCCTATCTGGTGCAAACACAAAGACAGGAACAATCACCCACAAACCCAACACCAAACAGGCTACGTAAATATGGTTCCCAATCAGAGACAATGACTAACACCTGCCTCTGATTGAGAACCATATCAGGCCAAACATAGAAATAGACAAACTAGACATGTAACGTAGAATGCCCACTCAGATCACACCCTGACCAATCAAAACATAGAAACATACAAAGCAAACTATGGTCAGGGTGTGACAGTACACCCCCCCCCCCCCCCCCCCAAGGTGCGGACTCCGGCCGCAAAACCTGAACCTATTGGGGAGGATCTGGGTGGGCATCTGTCCACGGTGGAGGCTCTGGTGCTGGACGTGGCCCCCACTTCACCATAGTCTTAGTCCACCACCTTGTCCGCTTCCGTGGCCTCCTAACCACGGCGACCCTACTAAATGACCCCACTGGACTGAGGGGCGGCAGCTCGGGACAGAGGGGCTCTGGCGCCTCTGGGCTGAGGGGCTCTGGCGCCTCTGGGCTGAGGGGCTCTGGCGCCTCTGGGCTGAGGGGCTCTGGCGCCTCTGGGCTGAGGGGCTCTGGCGCCTCTGGGCTGAGGGGCTCTGGCGCCTCTGGGCTGAGGGGCTCTGGCGCCTCTGGGCTGAGGGGCTCTGGCGCCTCTGGGCTGAGGGGCTCTGGCGCCTCTGGGCTGAGGGGCTCTGGCGCCTCTGGGCTGAGGGGCTCTGGCGCCTCTGGGCTGAGGGGCTCTGGCGCCTCTGGGCTGAGGGGCTCTGGCGCCTCTGGGCTGAGGGGCTCTGGCGCCGGACAGGCGGGAGCAGCTGTAGGGGTGAGACGGAGAGACAGCCTGGTGCAGGGGGCTGCCACCGGAGGGCTGGTGCGTGGAGGTGGTACCGGATAGACCGGACTGTGCAGGCGCACTGGAGCGCTTGAGCACCGAGCCTGCCCAACCTTACCTGGTTGCATGTTCCCGGTCGCCCTGCCAGTGCGGCGATGTGGAATAGCCCGCACTGGGCTATGCAGGCGAACCGGGGACACCATGCGCAAGGCTGGTGCCATGTAAGCCGGCCCAAGGAGACGCATTGGAGACCAGATGCGTAGAGCCGGCTTCATGGCACTTGGCTCGATGCCCACTCTAGCCCGGCCGATACGCGGAGCTGGAATGTACTGCACCGTGCGCTTCACAGCATAACACGGTGCCTGCCCGGTCTTTCCAGCCCCCCGGTAAGCACAGGAAGTTGGCGCAGGTCTCCTACCTGCTTCACCACACTTCCTGTGTGCCCCCCCCAAGAAATCTTTGGGGCTGACTCTCGGGCTTCCATCCACGCCGCAGTGCTGCCTCCTCATACCAGCGCCTCTCCTCCTTCGCCGCCAGCTCTTTGGGGCGGCGATATTCTCCAGGCTGTGCCCAGGGTCCTTTATCATCCAACTCATCCTCCCATGTCCAGTACTCCTCGCGCTGCTCCTGCTGCCGCTGCCTGTTACCACGCCGCTTGGTCCTGTTGTGGTGGGTGATTCTAACGGTTTTCTTGAGGTGAAGGAGAGGCGACCAAAACGCAGCGTGGTTTCTATTCATGGTACTTTAATAAAGCAACTACACATGAACAAACAAAACAAGAACTGTGGAAAAACCAATACAACCCTATCTGGTGCAAACACAGAGACAGGAACAAGGACAATCACCCACAAAACCCAACACCAAACAGGCTACCTAAATATGGTTCCCAATCAGAGACAATGACTAACACCTGCCTCTGATTGAGAACCATATCAGGCCAAACATAGAAATAGACAAACTAGACATGTAACATAGAATGCCCACTCAGATCACACCCTGACCAAATAAAACATAGAAACATACAAAGCAAACTATGGTCAGGGTGTGACACCTTTCAAGGCCTACCTTCAAACTCAGTGCCTCTTTGCTTGACATCATGAGAAAATCAAAAGAAATCAGCCAAGACCTCTGAAAAAAAATTGTAGACCTCCATAAGTCTGGTTCATCCTTGGGAGCAATTTCCAAATGCCTGAAGATTCCACATTCATCTGTACAAACAATAGTACGCAAGTATAAACGCCATGGGACCATGCAGCCGTCAATACCGCTCAGGAAGGAGACACATTCTGACTCCTAGAGAATAACGTACTTTGGTGCGAAAAGTGCAAATCAATCCTAGAACAGCAAAATACCTGGAGGCAACTGGAGGCAGAAGATGCTGGAGGCAACAGGTACAAAAGTATCTATATCCACAGTAAAACGAGTCCTATATCGACATACCTGAAAGGCCGCTCAGCAAGGAAGAAGTCACTGCTCCAAAACTGCCATAAAAAACAGACTACGGTTTGCAACTGCACATGGGGACAAAGATCGTACTTTTTGGAGAAATGTCCTCTGGTCTGATTAAACAAAAATAGAACTGTTTGGCAATAATGGCCATCGTTATGTTTGGAGGAAAATGGGAGGCGTGCAAGCTGAAGAACACCATTCCAACCGTGAAGCTCGGGGGTGGCAGCATCATGTTTTGGGGGTGCTTTGCTGCAGGAGGGACTGGTGCACTTCACAAAATAGATGGCATCATGAGGCAGTAAAATTATGTGGATATATTGAAGCAACATCTCAAGACATCAGTCAGGAAGTTAAAGCTTGGTCACAAATGGGTCTTTGTTACGAATCCCTTTTGGCCCGACAGTCTAGGGGGGGGATGGTAATGAGACTCGTAACATAACTCATGCAAATTATAACAGTGACAAAGTAAAAGTGTGAACGAAATAACCAACTGACAACTGAAAATCTACCGTCAAACTCAAGGTTTATTTGAAAACAAACGGTAATGGGGGAGCAGGAAAAGGGGCTGAGCTGGACCCAAGGAAAGAAACAATAAGTATTCAAAAACACCCCTAAGCTAGACTAGCCTACTTTAACAACAGCTAACTAACTAACCAAAAATACAGTGGGTGGTCCGCCCAGTTCTAACTAGTGTATTTAACAAAGTCTACCTACGGGTAGTGTATGCCCATGGGCAACTTGTCTTGGTTTCCCCTTTTCCCACCAGCAACAAACAAACACCATAACCAAAACAATACTCACAGGTGATGACAAAGTGCTAAGGAGGTGCTCAAACAAAAGAGAGGTTAATACACAAAGAGAGAGTGAAACACAGAGACCTACAGACATGGCATTTACAGAGAGATTGAGCTCTAGAGCAAACAACTGATGGGGTTTTTAAACCAAGGGAAAAGAACTGTGATTGGGTAGGAAACAGGAGGAGGTGTGTCTTCTGATTGATGATTGGATTGGTGACTGATTGGGGAGTGATGATTTTCACCTGTGAGGGGAGAAGGAGAGAAAACAACACAGGATACACACACACACACACACACACACACACACACACACACACACACACACACACACACACACACACACACACACACACACACACACACACACACACACACACACACACACACACACACACACGATACCTGTATCCGTAACAGTCTTCCAAATGGACAATGATCCCAAGCATACTTCCAAAGTTGTGGCAAAATGGCTTAAAACTTCTTAAGGCTAGGGGGTGGTATTTTCACATCCGGATGAATAGCGTGCCCAAAGTAAACTGCCTGCTACTCAGGCCCAGAAGCTAGGATATGCATATTATTAGTAGATTTGGATAGAAAACACACTAAAGTTTCTAAAACATTTTGAAGGATGTCTTTGAGTATAACAGAACTTATTTGGCAGGCGAAACCCAGAGGACAAACCATCCAAGAATGTTATTTTGGAGGTCACTCTCTTTTCAAGGGGTTTTCATTGGGAATCTAGAATTCTACGGCAGTTGCTTGCAGTTTCTATCGCTTCCACTGGATGTCAACAGTCTTTAGAAATGGCTTGATGTTTTTCCTTTGTGCAATGAAGAAGTAGGGCTGTCCAGAATGAGGATCGAGTGAAGTGTACTGTTTGATAGAGGCAAGTGACCTGAAAAGCACGCTCCACTTTGTTTTCCTCCGGTATTGAACGCAGTTTATCCCGTCTTAATTTTGCATCGATTATTTACGTAAAAAAATCCCTAAAGTTGTATTATGAAAGTTGTTTGAAATGTTTGGACAAAGATTACAGGTATGATATTTTGTAGTCATGTTGCGCCAGTTGGAACCGGTGTTTTTCTGGATCAAAAGCGCCAAATAAATGGGCATTTTGGATATGTAACAACGGAATTAATCGAACAAAAGGACAATTTGTGATGTTTATGGGACATATTGGAGTGCCATCAGAAGAAGCTCTTCAAAGGTAAGGCATGAATTATATCTTTATTTCTGAGTTTTGTGTCGCGCCTGGCGGGTTGAATTATGATTGTCTGTCTTTGTTTGATGGGGTGCTGTCCTCAGATAATAGCATGGTTTGCTTTCTCCGTAAAGCCTTTTTGAAATCTGACACGTTGGCTGGATTAACAACAAGTGTAGCTTTAACTTGGTATATTGCATGTGTGATTTCATGAAAGTTTAATATTTATAGTAATTTAATTTGAATTTGGCGCTCTGCCATTTCACCGGATGTTGTCAAATCGATCCCGCCAAAGGGATTTGATCCATAAGAAGTTTTTAAGGACAACAAAGTCAAGGTATTGGAGTGGCCATCACAAATCCCTGACTTCAATCCTATAGAGAAGTTGTGGCAAGGAGGCCTACAAACCTGACTCAGTAACACCAGCTCTGTCAGGAGGAATGAGACAAAATTCACCCAACGTATTGTGGGAAGCTTGTGGAAGGCTACCCACAACGTTTGACCTAAGTTAAACAATTAAAGGAAATGCTAACAAATACTAATTGAGTGTATGTAAACTTCTGACCCACTAGGAATGTGATGAAAGAAATACAAGCTGAAATAAATCATTCTCTCTACCATTATTCTGACATTTCACATTCTTACAATAAAGTAGTGATCCTAACTGACCGAAAACAGGGAATTTTTACTATGATTAAATGTCAGGAATTGTGAAAAACTGAGTTTAAATATATTTGATTAAGGTGTATGTAAACTTCCGACTTCAACTGTAAGCAGAATTCAATATAACGTAACAATCCGTATTATCAGCATATTCAACAGCATTTAAAAAATATACATTTTATTGCATTCAATAATGTTATTTTGTGATCAAGCCATCAATGTTTTGTGATTATTTGTGTCCTAAAAAAGTTAGCTAATGGGTTACAATTAGCATGTTTGACATTTCAGTGGAAATACTACTACTATCAGCTTTTTGTTAAGTGGTTTAGCAAAGAAATACATCCTGTATTATCGGCATATCGGCCCAGTTATTGGCCACCTTACTATTTTGGTCAATTACAAGATATATCCATTTCATTTTGTTCAAAAAGAGACACCGACCTCGTATGCGAAGTGTTTACTAGATAGTTGACTAGCCGTCCAGTAAAATATATATATTCTTTAAACGGACCTGGCAACTTTTCAATTCGTAGCCCGGTCCGATGTTAGGGGAAAATTTGCTCATTTCAATGCAAGAACCCAAATGACGCCCCTGCGTATAGCTACATATCAGTATGTTTCACCATAGAAATAGATAACTACAGTATAATAGACTTTATTGGTAGCCTACTGGTTTTCGTGGTAATAAATGGAACTGTACGAATTGGAAATGTGTATATGGTATGCTGGCATTGCTTAATTGATTATGTGGGTTGAATTTGATCCACAGAAGTGTATCGTGTCGTATTACAACTCATGATTTCCATGTTTGAAGTGACCTATAGGTCTATTTATTTGACAGGACAGCTGTGGATGGCTGCATCTCACTGTAGTAGGCTGTAGGGTGTTTTGTTTATTTGGATCTCCATTCACCTTTTGTTTACCATGTTTGTTTACTATTAATGTAAAATATAAATTGTGTCATGCCTTTATTGATCTGATATTTTGTTTTCTAGGCCTACTTGGTACCTCTGTTTTGTTCTGTTTACATTCATTCGTTTGCATTCGCAGTTGTCGGTATTCTAAGCCAAACTGCTATTCAGTGTTTTTGTTTGCATGCATGGACAAATAGGCTACTACTTTCAACATTTAAATTGCATTATTTTGGTAAGACAGCAGTGTGTATGGCTGCATTCACATAGGGTAATTCACCTATTACAAACAGTCTATCTTGTAGCCTATATTCATTACCAAAATGGCCTTGCTTTCGTGTGTAGGGCGCTGTCCATTGTGCTGATACAGCGCAGCGGAGAAAGGCTACAGATTCCTTGGCAATCTGTCACTTCTGTCACTTCAAAAGCACTCAAAAGCATTTCGCTAAACCCGCAATAATATCTGCTAACATGTGTATGTGACCAATAAAATTTGATTTTGATTTAATAAATAAATTCTTTAGCATGGTGGTGGTGGTGGTGGTGGTGGTGGTGGTGGTGGTGATGCTGATGCTGGTATGTGATGTGGAATGCCCGTCCACGCTGCATACAATATGAAGGATGACTGCTGCTAGCTGTACTCTGCAATAATGTATGACAGACGCCAGCCTAACCCTGCAGCAGTCAGTGTGTAATGTCACGTTGATATTGATACATTATTTAGCTGTGAACTGCATGCAATCAGAGACCCTGGGTTTCTGGAGTTGGTGATACAACAAATACAGTATATAATATAAATGCATTTCTTTGTTGAAAATATAAGTGTGCCGTTCTTAATTTGATTCTGTTTGTTCCCATAGAGAGTACTTTTCCTGTAGGATACCTGGCTCTACCTGCCATACAGGTACATACAACCCTTGTTACAGTATGAGCAGTCAGTCAAGAGTTAGATGCAGGCTGGCAGTGGGTCTATGGTCTGATCCAGCCAGTGGATAGTGCTGACTGGGCAGGATTCTGGTTGTGAGTGGGTGTTACAGGGATATATATGGAGGGGGTCTGCTCTGCACTCCTCCACTCATGGGGAAAGGCCTCCACTATCTGATTAGCATTCAGCTAGTGCCCAGACTGCATCAAGAAACTCCGCTGCTCTAATACTCCACACTCCTTCCTCCCTCCCTTTCACCTCTCTCACTCTCTCTGCATCATTCTGCTGGACCGGAAGGACCCTCCAATACAAAGTGAATGCCGTGCAGGGGTCTTCCAATCTCAGGGATGAAGGTAAACAAAATTCCATATTCTCTTGCTTTTACAAAAAATAAACAGCACTCAACTTGGCTGAACTCAGAGATTATTGTAGTTTTTTTTTAAAGTAAATCAATACTTGTTGGGCTCACTGGGTGGACAGTAAGTTCTGCATGATGATGTTACAGAGGTTCCTCATTACATAACTGCTGTGGGAATACCAGTGTACTTATGGAAAACATACTGCAGCATAATCTGATGTCTTTGAAGCATTCCCTCTTGACTCATTACTCTATTATCACTACTGATTACAATTCTGACTCCGTAGAAAGATCAATCGATAAATTGATACATGAACAGGTTTTCATATACAATTTTAATTTATTGTTGGTTTTTACTGTAAGGCAGACTTTATAATGTTGCATAAAGACAGCGCTGTTGCAGTTGGTCGGGAGATTTGCTTGCCCAGTCCCAGGGTGGGGATTCACCTGTAGCTTATTGCAACTTTGATTTGCTAATATTCTCTATTTGTGTTCTAATTCTATTTGTGAATATTCAGATTTGTATCTTTCAGTCTGGAAGAACTCTGGGTTTAGTTGTGGTGTTGGTTGTGCTCTGATGCAGTAGGGTTGGGTTGCAGCATCACTGCATTTCATCAATCTTGATCACATTGTTTATTTTGAATTCCCTTCGTAACATTAACATCCCATGATTGTGAAAATGGTGAGATTAAAACAGAGTGAAATGTCTTCATGTTTCTCGAAACATAATGAGATGGGCTACCTGAAAGGATAAAGAGTATTGAAAGAACTGATATAGCCTTGAGACAGGTACTGATGTTTCTGATTCAAGCCTTCATTTCCTCAGTGCATCCAGCAATGTCCCAGTTATTCAAAGGAAAATGTATGAGAACACATTATTCCATCCACAGTCCACTATCCTAACAAAGGCTGTGGATTGATGGGTATGACTTGGATGTACAAAACTAATACAAATAGAAAATCTATTGATTCTCAAGCCGTTTGTTTTGCTGGAGTTAATTGGGAGGTGAGATATCCACTTATCCCAAACCATTCATGAAAACAAACATTGTTTGTTGCACGTAATATCTGAGCAGGGGAACACAACCCTTCTGGGCATAACGTGAAGCGGCAGGGCATTAAAGCATCTAACGACCCACTTAGCTTTTCTACAAGTGGTCTGAGGCAGTTGGTAAATATCGAAAGGCTTCAAGTGCAATTTTAGTAACAATGGTTTTAGGAAACAGATTTAACGATGCACCTACAAAGGTTCTAAAGATGAACTTAGCCTTAAGATGCTTTTGTGAAACCGGTCCAGATATTTAGCCAATTATTGGGCAAAATATAGGAATTGGGCTGCCTGTGTCAACGCAGCCTCAGTACCAGGAAATTAATCATAGAAATTAGGTCTGAGGGCTAAGATGGGAACACAGAGGCCATTGACACTACAGGGGAGCTAACGGAAATATGCAGTCCAGCGTTATCATCGTTTCGATTCAGCTCACACACACCCAAACATAATTATAGGGATTACCAATCAACAGGTCAAGAGCTGCTGGAGCTGGTGTTACATCCCTACATCCCATTTGTGATGAAGGGCTATGCTCTCAGGATATTTGAAAACACCAGATATATAACAGTTCCTATATCAGAGTAATGCTTTAACAAGATCATAGTGATATGGGCACCATTCAAAATATATATTTTAAGTGGTTTTGATATGGTATGGATAGGAGCGTTTCATGTTTATCCTAACATGTTCCAGCAGTACACGTTTATATCATACTAGGAGTATTTGACAAGCATAACATAATACAGTATTAGAAAGAGCTGTCATTGTACTTTATCAAAGATGACTTATTCATTACTTACATAATATAGTTATTGAAGGGAAATGACCACAGGTGGCCCTTGGTGTCCCTACTAACATACTGTGTAGCCAGGGCAGCGCTAGTGCAGTGGGTGTCGTCATTCATTCACCTGCCCTAGTGCCTTTCAGCTGTGTAAAGAGCAGGAGAATAGACACTCCGCCCCCACACCTCGGCACCTGGCCTCTCTCATGGGCATGGTTGTCAGGCAGGTAGCGCTCTCTGTTCCCTTTTAGGTCTTTTAAGTATCTCCCTCTTTTCCCTGGGCTAGATCAAGGGGAGGCAGACATTACAAGGCCTGATCATTATTTATGTGGCGTCCAGAGGGGGTTATAAACCAGAGAAATAAAAAATATATAAAGTTAAGTAAGGTAATTGTGTATCTATGATATCTACAGTTGGTCTGATTGGGGGGGTCATTGTTTATTTCTGGATAATAATTAGGAATGAACTTGTGTTATTTACTGGTAAATGCTCATTGGGTGTTAATTACCCTGTTTTGAGGGGTTGATGCCAAATGGGCCTGTCTTGTCTGGTCACTGCCATCTGTTTGTAGATAATTATCTGTTGGGAGGGAGGTAAAGTGGTAGTACAGCTGACGGTAGTAAAACATACATTATCCCTGTTTAACAGCGCTTCATCCAGGAGAGATGATAGGCTCCGCAGAAGAATAGAGAGAGATGCTCATCTGGGTCCACGCTGATTTATGAGTGAGAATGGGAGGGAGAGATGGAGATGGCATCACTGGATGCCCCACTGGATTGTAATGATGATTTGTGTCAGGGCCTGCAGAGTGGCAGGCAGCATAGTATGGGGGATAGACAGCTCAATGATTAATGTTGGGGCCCTGCTGCACCAATCTGTTCAGAGGGATTTGATGATGCTGTTGTGGGTTTAAACACCCGCCCCATTCCTCCAGGACCCACCCCCTACAGGCTGATATATATTTTCTCTCTCTCTCTCTCTCTCTCTCTCTCTCTCTCTCTCTCTCTCTCTCTCTCTCTCTCTCTCTCTCTCTCTCTCTCTCTCTCTCTCTCTCTCTCTCTCTCTCTCTCTCTCTCTCTCTCTCTCTCTCTCTCTCTCTCTCTCTCTCTCTCTCTCTCTCTCTCTCTCTCTCTCTCTCTCTCTCTCTCTCTCTCTCTCTCTCTCTCTCTCTCTCTCTCTCTCTCCCTCCCTCCCTCCCTCTCCCCCTAACAGTTAACCAGTCACTGATACCATCTCTCAAGCAATGTAGCATTTTGTCATCTGCATATAAACGAATTCTATGGCAGAATATTTTGAGGCGGCAAGCATAGTGATCCCTATGATGTTTAATGAAATGCAGCCACACTGATATAATCAAAGTGGTTATGCATACAAAGGATGATGGATGACCACTGGAGAAATATAAACCAGCCAGGAATTATGAATTGAACTCAACTCATTCAAACCACTGAGAATAATAAAACGTGATTTATACCCCTAGTGTGTACCCAGCATAATCCCTATATCTACCTCAGAGAGCCTCCTGCCTTAAAAGCAAACAGATACACGGGGTCAGTTGGAATCAAAGCTTATCGATCCTGTGTGACGACTACAACAACTGGACGTGTCGGTTTGCTCTCAGGGTGGAGAATAAATTGCCCTGGATGGCGTAGTTATTTTAAGTCAGACCGGTAAGAATGAGGTTGGTGAATGAGGTTTGTGAATGGATAAAGGTTAAATATTTTTTTTAATAAATGTACTATACTGTAGTAAAGTAATTGTCAAAAATGAAGACAGATTGTCTATTAAATATATTTAGTGGATGGTTCTTCCTCCTGACCCTATCTGTTGGAATTAATCCTCTTTCGAGCAGAATTATATGGCATGGGGATTAGGGATCTCTAGATGCTGTGTTGGCCATCTACTCTCCATAATGATGTCCTAGTAGGCAGCAGCAGGACAAACCAACTGGACCTCTCCAGGGGTGGGCCCTCCTGCCTGCCTGTATGCCTGGCTGCCTGGCTACAGGGAGGGGCTTAGGGGGAATCACCCACATCACAGCTGTGCAGTTAGGACAGAACTCCATTTTAGGACGATAGCGGAAGTCCCACTACACCATTTTAGAAGCATGTACAGTACATACATCATCGTAGACAGTTATTATTATTATTATTATTATTATTATTATTATTATTATTATTATACAAGGGATGGGTGCGGAATGCTGATATTTGAATTATTGATGACCTATCTGAGGATAGTCTGAGGATAGGAAGTACCAACAGTTTTATTCTCGTTCTGTGCTTTTCATGGCTCATCAGAGACAGAGAATGTAATTCTTTCTATTTGGTCATTCCTGCAAATGTTCAGTTGAATGTCACTGGTAATAGGATAAATGAACTGTGTTTTAGACAGACTGGCTATTTCATCTCACAGATGCCATTTCCAGTCAAACTATTGGTATTAAACGTTATGTACATTATGTAGTTGGAATTTGTCAGACAACTTGACATCCTGAATGGACCATCTTATGGACTCACCATATTATTAAGTGAAGACAACTTTCTGAATCTTAGAAGACAATTACCTTTATTCAGTACAGTATAGGTCTTCTGGCAGAGTAAACAGCAGCCACAGCATCTGTCTGTGAAAGTCAAGGACCAGGCCAAGCCTTTTAATGAGCACAGTGGGTGCTGCTCCATATGGACTGCCCTTGGTGCTTTACACCCCCCCCCCCCCCCCCCCCCCACACACACACACACACACACACACACAGTTAGGCAGACTGAAAGGTGAGAATAGAGGGCCTGCTGATCTCGATCAGGTAGACAGCTCTGGACAGAAATCTGTGGGCCAGTGTGGCTGTTAATCTAACCCTGACAGCGAGCTTTTATTCCATTATAATAGCTGGTTATTTATCACTGTACAATTCTGCCCAAGGAACTCTCATCAAAATATGACAGGGTAGCTTCAATTCCCTGCCACGCTAAAATATGTTTTTTTAAGCACTATTGTAAAACATTCAAGGTGTGGAAGCCTACAGTTGTATTTGACAGTATGCTGCCAGCCGCATCCTCCTGTGTGTAACATCACTCCATCTTAGAAAGGAGCCAGAGCAGCATACTGTAGACGGCCTGCAGTAATTCACCTGTCCTGTGTGACACTGCTGAACTCCTTCTCCTGAAAACCCATCTGAAAGTGTCACAAGACAAACAGCAGCTCTGAGCTGAGCTGCCTCTCCTCCCACTGTCTATTGTAGGAGTACAGCAAGATCATCCATTTCCACTTTAACCTAAGCCAACACGAGGCAGCAGATAACCTAGCTGTTAGGAGTATTGGGCCAGTAACCGAAAGGTTGCTGGTTCGTATACCTGGGGGAAAAATGAACACGGTAGTTAACCCCCCAACAACACTGGCTCCCCAGGTGCCGATGACATGGACATTGATTAAGGCAGCCCCCCGCACCTCTTTGATTCAGAAGAGCTGCGTTAAATGCGGAAGACACATTTTGGTTGAATGCAATCAGTTATGCAACTGACTAGGTATCACCAGCCACCCATCTGCCAGCCTCAATCCCTCCTCCACATCTCTGCTCTCCTCTCATTTTCACTCTCCTTCCATCACACACACACACACGCACACACACACACACACACAATTCAGCGCAGTAGTGTGTCTCTCCTTCCTTCCGGGGAAGAGGTGTGAGCTTGTTGTTGCAGAGAGGTTGGGTGGACTCTACCATTGTGAGTGTGATGGGGTGGGCGTGATCAGGGATAGGGAGCTCCTCCTTTGATGAGTGGGGCGGATAGCAGGCGCAGACCCTAATCTGTTCCTGAGTTGTACACTGAAGCTAGAGGAGGGTATCCTCTGTTACTTTACTACCATAGGCCCCAGTCCTGGATTTGAACCTCTTTTAAGGGATGTTTTGGTCTTTATCTAAAGGAGGAATTACTGTTTTGATGCCAACACTGGTAAGATGACACATTTTTGTTTGTTTGTTGATGTTTTTTCATTTCAAATGCATTATTTTCTCTTGATTTTAGATTAGATTCTGATAGAATATTTGCTGGTGTTTTTATCCTAGAAAAAAGGCTGGAGGCAAAGGCTGAGGATGCAATCTCAAGAAGCCCTGCACTTTTCAGCACTTTTTTTACATCTTAAAACAGATCATTCCAGAGTAGTTTTGGGAAAACCTTACAGATAAGCAAATGCAGAAAACACCGTCTTCAAATAAATGAGGAAGACACTAAGGAAGGAACTCCAATTTCAGCAAGATAGATTACGGGTAATATTGCACAATCAATAGATATATTTCAGATAGACTTTTCCCTGAAATGTTTTGAGTCATTAATGTAGCATTGCCAATGAAAATGTATTTGATACTTACATTTTTGTATTATTCATTTATTTAACCAGGAAAACCACTGTTAGGGTAAGAAATCATGACCAGAATAGCAAGGATGTGAAAACAAATGCAAAAAAAGTTTAAATCATATATATAATATCATATATTATATTTATATATATAATTTGATTTCACATGCTTCGTAAACAACAGGTGTAGACTAACAGTGAAATGCATATTTTGACATTTTCTGTTTGTTTCCAATATACTGTAATATCGTGAAGATACTCATGAAAGCGATTGCCACAGATTCCAGCGCTATTCATTTCTACTGTAGTGTGCAGATAAAGTTGCTACAGATGAGAGAATGTTGTTTAAATCAAAGAATGTACCAAGAGTTTGTTGCTGTGCTAAACAATTTTTATTTGGATCCTCTGTTGAAGAAGCAGCAGCTATTCTTCCTGGGGTCCACACAAAACATAGAATATGACAAAATACATAACACTAATGGACAGGAACAGCATAGTACATAGATCACAGAATTGATGTGATGCTGCAGCTAAATTAGTGTAGGTTCTATTGCTCTACTTAGCTGGGCTTTACTGAGGGAGTGTGTGTATGAGGGGACAGGCTGCTTCCTGCAGTGGAAAGGAACATATGCATTATTTATCAATAATAATCTTGCCTATGCAAGGCAGAAGCAAAGCACGGCGGTGCATTACTGTCTTTAGATCACATAACCAGAGCTGGCCTGTTAGCACGTTATTCTCCTCCTAAGAAGACAACAGCCAGAACAAGCCCACTTACACTCTCTCTTAACCTGCTGTCACATGCAAAGTGTGGACAGATGGGAGGGTGGAATGGGACTCCCATAAGCACCCTCCATACCAGGACACAGAGGCCAGTGGGCCCAGAGAGGTCCCTGGGTATTTCAGTCACGTTTTATCTGTATTCCACATTCATCTTAACAACGATTAGGAAGAAGTTCGTATGTGTGTAAGAGCTAAATCAAATGCTCCAGAGCAAAATATCCAACATTTAGAAGTTGACAGGATATCTTAGACGATTAGATCTCTGAGATGGCTGGTGTGCTTTGAGATAGGGCTGATATGGTGTGCACCAATAAAGTGTTGCCGGTAAAATGTGTGTTTAATCAAAAAAGACAGGTTGAGGGGAGACTCGATATTAAACAACGGGACGAAAACATCAATGCTTTGCTGCAACAGGTTCTGTAGCTAACTTAGATGCCCAAGGGAAAATAACACAATCGACGGTCTACTTTCATCTTGACAATCTGACAGTTTGTCCCTGTTGAAAGGTCGAGAGAATGTTGTTTTCAATCCTGTACGTCTGATGATCTATACAGGGACAATATGTAGCTTCTAAAAAGTGAAAACACCAGGACCATGTTAAAACCAGGTAGCAATACTTCATGCATGAAGTAAAACCCCAAAACAAATATAACTAAATAGATTCATTCAAAATATTTAAAGGTAATTTAATTTGATGGTCAATCTATTTGGAGAAATGCTGATTGTTATAAAACAAATACATTAATCAAATGCCAAATACTTACTCAATGCTCTTTGTATGTACCAGGGACATTATGTGGTCAGTTCAATTTACTGTGGGTTGAGAGCCAGGACCAGTGGTTTGGTTTTATAGTGGGCCCTCCACTATCGAGTGAGGAAATTGACTGACCGGCCTTTTCTCAATTAGATTTGCTCATCTCCTGCATCCTCACTCCTGCATCCTCACTCCTCCAACCTCTCTCGCCTCCTTTTAAAAAAGGTCAAAGGTAATCGAGGAGAGGTGGCGAGGAATATGAATGGAAGATGAAAATGCTCTTGTTTGAAATAAGCTCCTTTTCCACTCGCTCGTCATCAGGCAAATTATGTTTACAAGAGTGGATATCAAAATAACCTTGTAAAGTGATAAAAACTAAATAAGTAAGTTGTAATTCAAATGTTTAGTACCACATCATTTTTAAATGTCTGCATGCTTTCAACAACAGCTGATTCAAAGGGTGTTTGGCAGATATCAAAACTTTTCCGCGTTAAGGTACACTTGTGTATTCCTTCTAATGCTAACTGCTTAAGAGTCTATTGATGCTATTTAGCTGTACAGCTGAGGGCTTTGGGGGCTGAAAATAATGTGGTACAGACTGTCCCTGAATATGAATCTTTAATATGCTGCACTTTAAAGCATCTCTCTCTCTTTCTCTCCCCCATTCTTTCTCTTTCACTCCCCCATTCTCTCTCTTTCCCTTGTTCTCTCTTCCTTTTCATGACCCTCCTTCTCTCCGTGGCCTCTTTGAACACCTTCATGTGTGTTTTGAAGCTTTGTTCTTTTATTTTATCTGCCGACGCCATTCATAATGTTGAATTTTACCGCTACAGTACGTCCCTGGACATGACATAATTACAACAAAATGGTCTTCCAGAACAATACCAGTAATGAAAATAGCATAGCAATGTCCTTCCGGAGACCCATCTCAGAGAAAGCGTCTCTCTCTGGCTCTAGGATGGACGGTTGTAGGAGGCAGTAAATAGAATGTGCAGTCAGACGCCAGTGGGTTCTTTAATATTTAACCATGAGTTACAGCAGCATAGAGGCACTTCTCCTAACGACACAGAAGATCCCCCACTTCATCTTAAACCCACGGCTCGGCTATCGTCACTGAACCTCTTCCAGTGGACCCTTTGTTCTCCCCTCAGGTCACAAAGGCTGTTCAGACCCATGCCATCATATTTCATTTAACACATGTCAAGCAGCTTAGGGCTTCCCAACTGATTCCCTGACTTTGTCATTGTGACCATTCCTTTTGAAGTGAGTGATAGCTGCCCAGGGATATTGGTCATAGGAGACATGTCCTCTGTGTGCCTGAACATTGGACCTTGTTGGTGCACACAGTGAGTAGTCTCTCCCCACAGCCACTGTAGTGAGAAAACACAGTGACAGTCACTGGGAGCTCGTCAATAACATCATGATGAGTTCTAGCCCAAGGTTATTATCTCAGTTCTGTCTTTGGTGATCAGTAAAGCTACAATAGATGGTATGGCTACCTCATGATGACACACTGCCAGCAAAGGAGGTACCACCGGCGATATTATGTCATTAGCAATCTTCAATTGCTACCTGGGCATGACGATCATTGATGACCAATGGTTTACTCCTAACAATATATCCAATCTCCTGTGCTGAATCATTGGTCACACAGCAATGTCATTAGGACACTTGTTGAATGACACTGATGAGACTGGCCGGAAATGAACAGTGTGTTCAATTAACAAGAGGCTATGAGAATGATCCAGTAAATTCAATTTTATCCGTAGAACGGGCCCCATAGCAATCTGGAATCTCTCTGTCCATTGGTAGTGTTCTTAAAGAACTGAGGGCCAGAAAGTGAATCAATAACAAATTATTGAAACTAATGTGTGCTCTGTTCTATGTGCCTTGAAGCATAACGGTACACACTGCAGGGCCGAGTAATAGACATCAGCCTCCCCCTCTCCGTTTAATGGACCTCTCACTTTTATTTCTCCCTTTTTATTTGCGGGGTAGACGACAGCATGAGACCAGCACACTGCCACCCCTCAGCCTGGCCCCTGACTGGCACACCAGGCCTTATAACATATATTTTATTCCCCCACCCAGGGATGGCTTGGTTTATATCTCTGATATTTACCATACACCCAAAATTGGGATGTATCAGAACATATCTATCTTATTTGTATGTGAGATGTTGATGAAATACATCGCAATGGAGAGGTAGTGATAGTGGTGAAGATAAAAAATAATACTGCCAGAGCAGAACCATGAAATTAGCCTATGTGTGAGCATTTTCATTTGCTGAGACTACAATGTCTTGCTTGGTATCTTGAGCAGATGTAAAATGTTTTGGCTTCAGTTCTGTTTTGTACTAAACTATGAGTCATTGCCTTTATGCGCAAAAAGCTCCAGCAAACTTTAATGACGTAACAACACCGAACACTAGGCACAGTATTCTTCCCTTTATAACAAGATTCACTCAAGCATCAGATCTGAATCTGATACACCAGATGCTTAAAACAAACCTCTTTTGTTTTAGCACTAATTAAGATAGAAATACAGACATATGAGGAGATATACATCACATCACATCAATTAGTGGGAAGAGGGGATGAGATGGGATGACAGGACAGCACATTTTTTTTGTGTTTTGTTTTTTTACCCCTTTTTCGTGATATCCAGATGGTAGTTACAGTCTTGTCCCATCACTGCAACTCCCGTATGGACTCAGGAGAGGCGAAGGTCTTTCCTTCGAAAGACAACCCCGCCAAGCCGCACTGCTTCTTGACACACTGCTCGCTTAACCCAGAAGCCAGCTTCAGAGGAAACACTGTACAGCTGGTGACATAAGTCAGCATGCATGCACCCGGCCGCCACATGGCATTGCTAGAGCGAGATGGGACAAGGACATCCCAGCAGGCCAAACCCTCCCCTAACCCAGATGACGTTGGGCCAATTTTGCGCCGCCTCATGGGTCTCCAGGTTGCAGCCGGCTAAGACACTGCCTAGGCTCGAACCCAGATCTGTAGTGATGCGTCTAGTACTGCGATGCAGTGCCTTAGACCGCTGCGCCACTCGGGAGGCCAGTTACAAACACTGAAGTGAAGAGAACTCCTTTAAATGAACACGTATGCAAAAGAGCAAGGCAGCATCATTAGCTATGTTTCCATTAACTTGTCCAGTGATTTTTCTGTCAACATTTAGAAAGTTTGCATAGAAAATAGATGCAACAATTACCTGCTAGGGTGCGTTTCCATGGAACTTTGAAAACAGCTTGACGTAATGACGTCACACCTAAAAACTATATATCTCAAAAACCTACACTGTTGAATGAAAATATTGTGGTTGAAGGGTTTCCATTACCCATTTAGGCAAATTACGCATTAATATATTGGCGGCAGCTTGTATGCTTTCCCACCTATCTGTTTCATGTCTCAGGTAGCCCGTGAAAGCCAACATGGATAGAATGCAATAATTGACTAATATTTGCATATTGTAATAATTCTCATGTGCCAACGTATAGCCTCGGTGGATGACATGGTGAAACGTGCATTCCTGTAGATCTGAAGTAATTAGATGGTGAAACGTGCACTCCTGTAGATCTGAAGTAATTAGATGGTGAAACGTGCACTCCTGTAGATCTGAAGTAATTAGATGGTGAAACGTGCACTCCTGTAGATCTGAAGTAATTAGATGGTGAAACGTGCACTCCTGTAGATCTGAAGTAATCAGATGGTGAAACGTGCACTCCTGTAGATCTGAAGTAATTAGATGGTGAAACGTGCACTCCTGTAGATCTGAAGTAATCAGATGGTGAAACGTGCACTCCTGTAGATCTGAAGTAATTAGATGGTGAAACGTGCACTCCTGTAGATCTGAAGTAATTAGATGGTGAAACGTGCACTCCTGTAGATCTGAAGTAATTCGATGGTGAAACGTGCACTCCTGTAGATCTAAAGTAATCAGATGGTGAAACGTGCACTCCTGTAGATCTGAAGTAATCAGATGGTGAAACGTGCACTCCTGTAGATCTGAAGTAATTAGATGGTGAAACGTGCACTCCTGTAGATCTGAAGTAATTCGATGGTGAAACGTGCACTCCTGTAGATCTAAAGTAATCAGATGGTGAAACGTGCACTCCTGTAGATCTGAAGTAATTAGATGGTGAAACGTGCACTCCTGTAGATCTGAAGTAATTAGATGGTGAAACGTGCACTCCTGTAGATCTGAAGTAATTAGATGGTGAAACGTGCACTCCTGTAGATCTGAAGTAATTAGATGGTGAAACGTACACTCCTGTAGATCTGAAGTAATTAGATGGTGAAACGTGCCAACCAACCAGAAAAGTAAGATGAAGAATTCCAGGTATTCTTGAAAGTAAGGACAATCCATTTCCTTCAAAGAAACATCGTTTTTATAGTTGAAAATTGATTTTTGCAAGACGTAGGCATTTACAATTAATTTTGGGGTGGAGCTTTATAGTTATGTGGTGACATCACGTGCCCGTAGGCTACCTTCATTATTATTTGCCAATCATAATTTATTCGAAAAAAAGTTTCCATCATCATTTGTCTTAATAAAGAAAGTTCTTCTACAGATTTTTCTACAGAAGAAAAATCCACCCATGTTCGAACAGATAGAAATGTGGTCGATCTTTAGAAAATGTATCCTATATCTGCTGTTTCCATTACACATGTCGCAATGATTTTTTTTGCGACATTGTGTTTGTCGAATAAACCTGGGTCAATGGAAACCTGCCTAGTAACAGTTTAGCGAGATGTTTTAAATCAACTTCCGAAGCATTCTATAAAGTACTGTATTTTTCCAACCAAACAAACCTCATAGTCCTATAGTGTCCTCCATATATATTATTCTAATGGCCTTGGAGATATACATTGATACATGATAGAGAAAGGCATAGATGGAGTCAAAGCCAGGTAGACAGACTCAAAGCCAAATAGATGGAGTCGAAACCAGATAGACGGAGTCACAGACGCCATAGATAGATTTTTATGGTTCTGGATAGAGTACCTACCCCACTGAAAGGCACAAGCTAGTGTTATGCAACTCCCAGCTGGGCATGGCGTCAGCAAAGAGAGAACCAAGGCAGGATGGGCAAGGCGGGGCAGCAACCTGAAAGACTCTGGATCATGGGAGAAGTGTTGTCCTCTGACTAGAGAGAGAGAGAGAGCGAGAGCGAGGATGGTCACATGAGACAGAGTTTATTTTGTTTGTTTTCAGACCGAGACAATGAAAACTGGTGAAAATTGACAACCTGGTTTGAGATGAGTTACGAATGGCCTCCTATGCCACTTTTCAGGGTAAATTTCACATTTCCCAAACTACAACAACTAATGTCGAGATTAGATCCAGTCAAGGAATAGAGGTGTCAACGTGCTCTAATAAAACCAGCCTACTCGTGTGTAGAAATACACCAATGAAAGGGAGGGATTGTTTTTTCATTCAGCCAGACATTCATTTCCTTCTCATACACAGCAATAAAAGCCAGGTCTCCTCCTGCCATCCTTCACTCCTGACTTTATCAGTTCAGTGTTGACATCGAAGCATGGAGTGCTGCATCTTTTATGTTTGGCCCTGTTTTTCTGCTGCTGGAACAATAATCTAAAGCTTTCGGAGCAGCGCTGGACATAATTACATTTCTGCAGTCTTCAGCAAGATTCAATTGCGGGGCAGCCGATCTCAATGTCTGATTTCTCTCTGTCTCTTTCACACACGCTTTCTCTCTCTTTCTCTCTCCCTCTCTCTCTCTGCATTAGCGTAAGGGTGGGTTAGAGAGAGAAAGAGCTGGACACAGATCGTGGGGTGGGGGGGGGGGGGTCAGTCCAGTCACTGAGAATAAGTGGGCTGGTTGAGGTTTAATCTCAAAGCGGGGGATTACAGATTGTGCACTGTGTTAGTTCCAGCCAACCACCAGTCTCATTGGTCAACATGTATATTCCATCCAACCATGCCAATAATCACCGTGACACACACCCTATAAAGACTTCTTTGTTAAATATGGAGATTTTGGGTATGCGTTGCATGCCTGCCAATTAGTGAAAGTTGTTACACATACAAACTGAGAATTATATCTATACCTGTTCAGATATCATCAATATGTCATGTATGACATTTGGCTTCCCATGGTTCATGTTGGCTGACTAACCTTTTCCTCAAACATTGATGTGGCCTGATTAGTCAGGGGGCAGACACAGAGGTTGTTAGAGAAGGTTGCTACTGTATTATTAAGGTTGCCACAATCATGTGTGCAGACCTGATGCAGCACCCAAGTGCTCTCTGCTGTGCTGTGGCTGTAGCTCCACACTGGTTCTCATGTGCCTTTCTACTTGATTATCTGTATTATGCCCGTTTCTGGTCCTTTGATCCCTGAGGCAGTAATGATGTACTACTGCCCAAGACAAAACCTCCTCATCATCACACTTTTAGATGATTTGAACATGTTGCGATGAAATGCTAATATAGGTCCCATAATTTGAATGGGATTTGTGCCACACATGCTAAAATGTTAGCATTAGCAAACGGTGCCAGCCACTGCCAGGGAAACTAAACCAAAGCATGGATTGCTGTAATACCTTGTACATAGACAGCTTACAGGGTAAGGAGACCAATGTGTCACTTTGTAATTTGGGTGAACTTTCCCTTAAAGAACAACACCAGGAACATAAAATATAAAATCGAGGATCAGGTCACCCCTGTCCATGTAATCTTATTCATGGTGTCATCTAAAAGGAAAAACTGATCCTAGATCACATTCCTACTCACTCACTTACATAAAGTCAGGAGAAACCATAGAATCCTGACCATGGAAACAGAGACCATTTGTATGTACCAGGTTGACACAGATTCATGCCTACAAACCGCCTGCAGTTTCCCTCAGATGTAGCCAACGTAGGCAGCAGGTACCAAGGGAGTGACCGTCCGTAGCCTAGATAGGGAGTTTTGCTTGCTCTCTGGGGTTTTAGGCTCGGTTTCTGGATAAGCACTTTGTGATAACTGCTGATGTAAAAAGGGCTTTATAAATACTTTTGATTGCAATAGATTTGTTATATGTTTGGAGGAGTCATCCCCTTAGACATGCAGAGAAAGGTCAAACCTCATGGATGCAAATGTATATGATGCAGGCTGAAATCATCACATCATCTCATAACGTGATTTAATAATGAGAGGGCAGAACAAATAGTGTATATTATGAATACACCAGCATATCAGAATCACTGCTCACCCACTGGACACGCCCTGGTTGAATCAACATTGTTTCCACGTCATTTCAAGGAAATTACATTGAATCAACGTGGAATAGACATTGAATTGACGTCTGTGCCCAGTGGGCAGGGCATAACCTGGTGAGTCAGCTATTATAGCATTATAGTGTTATAATGTTATAGACCCCAAACAAAATGTAGCTTTTGCCACAGAGTCTATTTATGGAATAAGGGTGTGGTATATGGCCAATATACCATGGCTAAGGGCTGTTCTTAGGCACGACGCAACACGGAGTAGCACGGCTGTCAGCCAATCAGCATTCAGGGCTTGAACCACCCAGTTTATAATAGTATAATTCTCTGGCATCTGGAGTGGAAGTTGTGACTCGTGCCTATCCTGTGCCAGAATGTCTCGCTCAGGATGTCTATACCTGGTGTAGTCGTGGTGGTGCTCAGTGTCAGGAAACAGAGACTGTCCTCTCTGGTGAGACTACACTGGGAGGGAGGCTGGCACAAACTCAGCTCACAGACAATAAAATGGTGGCGCAAGGAAAGCAAGGAAATCACTGTACTGTGGTGGTAATCAGCTCCAGGTCGGTTCTAGTAAACTACCTACACACCACTCACTTTCTGGTGTAGAAATACTGGAGTTTACTTGATCTGTTTGTTTGTGTCAGATTCATCCAATGTTCATGTGTTAAATATTACATTTTTTTCTGAAGAGGAAAAAATATAGAATGAGTGTACAAAACATTAGGAACACCTACCTAATATTGAGTTGCACCTCCTTTTGCCCTCAGAACAGCCTCAATTCGTCAGGGCATGGATTCTACAAGGTGTCAAAAGTATTCCACAGGGATGCTGGCCCATCTTGACTCCATTGCTTCCCACAGTTGTATCAAGTTGGCTGGATGTCCTTTGGGTAGTGGACCATTTTTGATACACACAGAAACTGTTGAGTGTGAAAAACCCAACAGCGTTGCAGTTCTTGACACACTCAAACCGGTACGCCTGACACCTACAACCACTGAAACATTTTGTCTTGCCCATTCACCCTCTGAATGGCACACATGCACAATCCATGTCTCAATTGTCTCAAGGCTTAACAAGTGACATCAATAAGGATCATAGCTTTCACCTGGTCAGTCTGTCATTGAAAGTGTTCCAAATGTTTTGTACACGCAGTGTATGAGCAGTCTGTATGTAGCCTAGGGAGTGTCTGCCTGAATCACATAAACCTCATATTCACTCTGGCATTCTGCCTCTGGAAAATTTAGATGAGCATAAAGAAAAATATATATGTAGATGGATATTCCAATATGATTTAAGGGAGCTCCTTCTTGCCCTTTCCATTGTCTATAAAATACACAAGCACTTTTCCTGAATTGTAGTCATTACTGAAGCAGAAACAGACAGCCAATACCACGATACACAGTAATCATCATCAAGTAATGGCCCTTCATTTACCAAGCTCACTTCAGACATCCACCATGATATCCTTCACCATAGAATGGCCTTTTCACTCAATTTCTGGAAGGAGGCTTAGTGTGCATGAAATGGTGTCTGTGTAAAGAAACTGTTGTTTCTCATGTCATGCTCCACTCAAAATAATGTGCTTTAGATGTTTTCATAGCAAATGGTAGAGAGATCCGTTTGATATATATCCTTTAAACTAAATACCACAGCACTGGATGGGCTCAGCTGATTATCACATAACCTTTATTTGCAATTTATTACACGGTCTGAGTAACATCATGAAAGAGCACTTGATCGCACCACAAAATATGATTTCCCTACCAACACATTCAAAAGGCTATAGATTCTAAATCATCCACTCCATGCTGTCACTTCACACTGTCGATAAAGCCTGCCTCTCCTGATACCTGCTGGTGATTTGGCAGGAAAAACTGCAAACTATCATATAAAACTGAAATATTTAGTGAACTATAAACGCAAATGTTCTTAGACACACTCTAGTAACCTCAGCTCTATAATAGCGTAGAAGATTTTGTTATAGTGTCTATATGCCTCAAAGCAATCTCCATTCAGTGGTCAATTCCTGGGCAGTTGAAAGCACATATTATATTGGACTGGCGCAAGTAACACAGTATAATATTCCACTCTGTGCTTTAGTAATCACCTACTATTCTGCATTTTGTTGATATTTCTAATGTTGCTGCTTCCCACATAAAGTCAAATATTGTTCAGACATTGGTGAGAAGGAATCGCTGTTTGAAAAGCACATCTCTAGGCTACCTGCAAAGTGTTCTACCTTGCTCAAGGATGATTCGATTCCCATAGACAGCCTCCTGTGTCAAGCTTCCTGTGTCACTTTATGACACTACTGTTATTGACAGTCTATTGCTTATTCAATGAGTTGTTCAAATCTTTGATTCCCTGCTGCTGGTTCCCTCCAGAGGTCTGTGCCCTCTCCCTGGTGTTAGAGTGCCTTCCGTTCATCATGTCATCACAAGAGAACAGAATAATTCATTCAAACGTAATGTAGCTGTGTAGTAAGATTCCTGCAAGCCTGAAATTTAAGCTGTCTTTACATGGTGCTCCTTGCATAATATAAATTAAATAGACTAAAACATATTATTTTAAACCACATTTAAACCAAAACAAGAAAAGGCTGTTATCTACAGCAGTGTTTCCCCCAACAGCACACATTGTTGTTGTAGCCCCAGTCAAGCACACCTGATTCAACTTGTCAACTAATCATCAAGTCCTCAATGAGTTGAATCAGGTGTTTTGTCCGCGGCTACAACAAAAATGTGTGCTGTTGAGGTTACTGGAGGACCGGAGTTGGGAAACGCTGACCTACAGTGCTGGACTCGTACACACCTCAAACTCAACCCTGGACATCGAAGCCAGTTCCATTAAATGTTTTCAGGGACTGATTTAGACCTGGGACACCAGGTGTGTGCAATTAATAAGAGTACTTAAGAGTTAAGTAACCCTGTCCTACACGGTTCTCACATGCCATACATTTGTGTTTGATCAAATGTTTTACTGGCCTGTCCTGCAGTCTTTATCCGACAGTGAATTCAACCATTTACACCTCATTGTATTGTACTCTGCTACCAGTACTTTTCGAACAGAGCATGGGTTAGCTACTGATCTTTTTCCCTCTCTCTGTCCAATACCTGTTCTGTCTCAGAAAGGAACCGCTCATCTCTCTGGGATCTCAGAATACAGGGTATCAGGTAGAGTTGGCAACCGTGCTGAAAGTGATTCCCTCCCTGAGCCAAGTCCATATGGGCATCGTGACCTTCACTTGTCTTAGTCAACAAACAAGGAAGTGGCACTAGAGTAGGTTTAGCAGTATAGAGGCAGGGCCAAGGCTTTCAGTATGTATTTTCACACTTTATGAAGAGAAATAGAAGAAGGAAAATATATATCCTACATCAGTGTTATTCAAATCCAGGTCTCAAGCTGCTGCTGGTTTTCTTTTCTACATCACAGATAATTGATAGATATTCAGTTTTGTACTCCACAGTATATTCGATTGGTTAGAGAGCCCACTCACCTGGGGTCTGAAACAGTCCCTTATTAAGAGCCTAGATGGGCAGGAGGAAAACCAGCAATGCTGCAGAACTTCAAGGCCCATATCCCATGTGCTTCATGGTCTTGCCACTGCAATATTAAACAAAATACACTACATGACCAAAAGTATGTGGAAAAAGCTCTCTAATTCATAGACAGAGGTTTGGATGCAAGGACTGACCATCCATGAGATCAAAATTATAGTTTTAACTATGCTTTGAGGCTATACAGTGTTTGTTTACATTTACATTGGTTTACTACAAGGTTTGTAAACAATCTTATTTTGGGTTCTGATGCGTACAACAGTTAAATTAGCTCATGAGGCATTTAAGAATAAATGGGTATATATAATTAATTTATGAGTCCAAAAATGTATGTAGCAACTAAGGATTCCAGATTTAAACTAAACACAGATGGACAAACAATATCATTCCGACAGCTATGGAATTGGGCAGGGGGAACAGCTGCTGCAAAATGTATTATAAATTGATTTTACTCAGACAACCCTTTTCAAACTAGTGAGAACAATGCCTTGGGGAGCTCTCGTCCCATGCATTACTAATGATACTATACCTCATGGCATAAGCAGTCTTCTTTTCCTGAACCCCTATTCTATTCATGCAGTATGATTGTATCATACAGGACAACCCTCCAATCTGTCACAGGTATTGCTTTGCGCCTCTTTGCTCCCTGTTCTCATCCAATTTGCCATTCATTTCCTCTTTGTAGAGAGAAGGGCCTTGGTGCATGAGTGCTGTGTGAACTAGAGTGCTTGCATGGAGAGGTGAGAGAATGTTGCTGTATTGCTGAAGGCAGCCAGGCTGGGTGGGTGGGTGTGTGTGAAGGAGGATGGGAAGTGTTGATTAGATGTCAGAGAGGAAGACATGCACTATATATACAAAAGTGTGACTCCTTAAAATTAGTGGATTTGGCTATTTCAGCCACACCCGTTGCTGACAGGTGTATAAAATCGAGCACACAGCTATGCAATCTCCATAGACAAACCTTGGCAGTAGAATGGCCTTACTGAAGAGCTGTTATTGTGAAGTGGAAACGTCTAAGAGCAAAAACAGCTCAGCCGTGAAGTGGTAGGCCACACAAGTTCACAGAATGGGACCGCCGAGTGCTGTAGCGCTTAAAAATCATCTGTCCTCGGTTGCAACACTCACTAACGAGTTCCAAACTGCCTCTGGAAGCAACGTCAGGATAAGAACTGTTCGTCGGGAGCTTCATAACAGGGGTTTCCATGGCCGAGCAGATACACACAAGCCTCAGATCATAATGCACAATGCGAAGCGTCTGTTGGGGTGGTGTAAAGCTCGGCGCCATTGGACTCAGTTGAAACGCATTCTCTGGAGTGACGAATCATGCTTCACCATCTGGTAGTCCGACAGATGAATCTGGGTTTGGTGGGTGACAGGAGAACACTACCTGACCCAATGCATAGTGCCATCTGTAAAGTTTGGTGGAGAGGAATAATGGTCTGGGGCTGTTTGTCATGGCTCAGGCTAGTCCCCTTAGTTCCAGTGAATAGAAATATTAACACTACAGCATACAATAACATTCTAGATGATTCTGTGCTTCAAACTTTGAGGCAAAAGTTTGGGGAAGGCCCTTTCCTGTTTCAGCATAACAATGCCCCCATGCACAAAGCGAGGTCCATTCAGAAATGGTTTGTCGAGATCGTTGTGGAAGAACTTGACTGGCCTGCACAGAGCCCTTACCTCTACCCCATCAAACACATTTGGAATGAATTGGAACGCAGACTGCGAGCCAGGCCTAATCGCCCAACATCAGTGCCCGACTAATGCTCTTGTGGCTGAATGGAAGCAAGTCCCCGCAGCAATGTTCCAACATCTAGTGGAAAGCCTTCCCAGAAGAGTATAGGCTGTTATAGCAGCAAAGGGGGGACCAAATCCATATTAATTCCCATGGTTTTGGAATGAGATAGTTGACGAGCAGGTGTCCACATACATTTGGTCATGTAGTGTAGATCCAGGGAATCATCATCACACACGCACAAACACACACACGCAGTTCCTGGCTTGGCCTCCTGGGACTCCTTATCCGTTTAATGAATCCAAGAAGATGCCCATGTACCTTCCGGTGTCCCTCATTACGCCATGATTACAATGGAGAAACAAATTAATCCTATTCTCATTGACTACCACTACAAAATAGGCTATTAAATACTCAAAGGTTGGCTGATATAGAATATGTAGTGGGGTAGATTCACAAAACTTCTAAAAGATTCAAAAAGTAGAGATAATTCTCAGTGAGTCACATTTGCCTCATTCCTACCAGATGAATGATTAGACTCTGATGCCCATGTGGCAACACTTCCTTGACAGCAGCCATAGTGTCATCTCAATGTAGTGACATGGTGGGAACAAGTGATAGAGAGGAGGGGGAAGTTGGAGTGGAGGCATCCTATCCAGAGAGCCAGTTGAGACTAGTGACAGCCAGCCAGCGTCGCCCAGGGCGAGACGAATCTCATTTGTAGCATTACCAGGCTCTTTGGTGTTTGAGAGGGCTGAAGAAAAGGCCTGCTTGTGACTGTGACAGTGTGGATTCCCTCCCTCACTGCTCTCTGGCTATAGAGATTTAAAGAGCACTGCTATGGGGTGGATTAGTGGGGGAGATTCGTTAGGGTTCCGCTGATCTCAATATCAGAATGAATGTTCAGAGGTTTAACAAGAATCTAGATTCCAATCTGCACCATATGAAACTTTAGAATCATTTACAATTATAAAACGGTTGTTTGGATCCTGGAGGCTGATTGGTTGATAGCAGGGAGTAATAGCACCACAATCCTCGCATTCTCCGGGTAATGCATGTTAACAGTTCCATTAGAATTATCAGTGCGCATCCACTGTCCCACAACCCAGCCTGTTAATTTATTAACTGTACAGAGAAATTGTGAAAGTGATATATATAATTACACAATTATAAGGCTCATCAGGTATGGGGTGCCTTATTATTGTTGTCATTGTTGTGTTTAAGTGTTAGCTGAATGGTCTGAGAGGTTATTACATTATACATCTAGTCTATGACCTGGGGTAACTTATTGTTGGTAAAGACATGTATAAGTAGCAATAGGAATTCTCTAAGGAACATATTGAAATTGATCATGTTAAGGAAATATTTTATCATTCCAGTGAAAAAATTAACCCCCTGAGGCATATTCATTCAATTTGAAACACTTAAGGTGTTTCAGTGTTGAGTGCCTTAGAACAACAGAAATCGTCTCATTATAAGCCTTTTGTGTGGTAACAAATTAGATTGAAAACGAAAGTGCAGGATAACTGTTTTATTTCTTCTGTTTTAAGAGAGAAGAGCAGGCAGATATCAGGGCTGTCGCTGAGACCCAATAGATAGATACAGTCAATGCCATGTGCAGTAGATCCCAATAATATACAGTATGTCTGAGTTCTAGTGTCAGCTCCCAGTCAAATCTATTCAAAATGAAGAAACATTCCCATGTTTTCTGAGTAAATCAACAGAGTATTGATTTTGTTGTCAATCATAAGAAATATGGATGGCATAACTGAATAAACTTCCTCTTTCAGGTTCAGCATGAGGCCTTGTGAAGAACTGAACAGTCAAAGGTAGTTATTCGAAAACAATCATTATTGTTCCAGTCCAGGTATTGTTCAAAAGATTACTTGAACAACACCCTCCTCAGATTAGCAGAACAGGAACAAGAAACAGCGACAGCATAGCACCTGGAATACCAGAACACATAAGGAGCAGAACACCGGACCAAGGTGCCCAGAATTATGCCAATCTAGTCAGAATCACCTGAAGGATCTTACTGCAACAGTGCTGACTTGGCTGTAACGTCTCAGCGATAGCATGGCTGATCCTTACCAGAACAATGTGTACCACCAAGGAGGAGGTGACCCCTACGGCACCTACGGAGAGGGAGGAGACCAGGAGGGCTACGGTTACCAGGGCGAGTCCTACCCTCAGGAGGAGGATGCAGCCAGCGATGCCACGGAGGGCCATGATGACGAGGACCAGATGTACGAGGGGGAGTACCAGGGGATCCCCCACCCTGACGAGGTGAAGGCGGCCCAGAGGGCAGCGAGGGCCAAGGCCAGGCAGGCTCAGGCAGGGGCCACGGAGCTGGAGGAGCTGGCTGAGCAGTATGAGGACATCATGGAGGACTGTGGGCATGGACGGTTCCAGTGGAGCCTGTTTATAGTGCTGGGCCTAGCCCTCATGGCTGACGGGGTGGAGTGCTTTGTGGTGGGGTTCGTGCTGCCCAGCGCAGAGAAGGACATGTGCTTATCCAATGGAGAGAAAGGCATGCTAGGTGAGTCATGGCTAAATGCCAACACTTGTTGGAAGACATACAACCCATATTAACACTTGTCTTGTATAACGTCTTGGTCAATTCATTCTGGGAAAAAGGAATAAGAGGCTGAATTAAGATGCTGAATTAAGAGTCTGAATTGTATTGGGAAAATAATAATGTTATATCTTCAAAATGTCTTACTTAAAGTTCTGATACCAAATGAAAGAATTCATCAGAGGACACAAGTCAGTCCCTGCACGACATTCTGTGGATATCAGTGCAAACTGTGTAAAAATCAAAGCTAAGTTGTGGATTGTCTTGGGGATGGTTCCAGCCAATAGCAGCATTGCAGTCAATACTAGTCAGCAGGTACTTAAGTTCTCCGTAAATTAAAAAAGTTCTCAAATAAGCTAATGGCACAGTTGATTTCAAGATGAATCTGGATGCTTTTTATGCTCTACTTTACTTCAATATATTCCTGCTTAGTGAAGCAGGGGAAAAATTGATTATCTGTTTCTCCACGGCAAATAACACGAGTTTGGCAACCGGAGCGATCTGCGGCATGCCACCAATCACACTGATTGAGACTATGCAGTATTTTGTAGGCCCATGTCTGAGGGAAATGTGGTTCTCTCTCCGTTCCACCCTAACATAAGCAGCTAGCTATATGCAAAAGTTGCTCTCAGAGACTGCCGTAGAATATTGCAACACAAAAAGGGGCATCCAAATGTTGAAAGTTTTCTACTCAAAGGCTAGATGAAAGTTTACATATCTATAAGAACTGACAGAGATATATCAAACTAGACTTGAGAAAATGGGGTTGAGAATAGGACTTCTTTGAAGAGTTGGACACATTGTTCTAGTGCAGTGGTGGATTTGAAATTCAGAGTCAGACACCACTTTGAAACCTTTGAAACCTGTGGGTGGAAGCTGTCCAAGGAGACAAGTATCTGGAATGAGAGGGCAGTTTTTTCTCCCTCTCCACAGCCTTCCCAGCCTCAGCGGCCCAGCAGCCCATCCGGCTGTACTGGTTGATAGTACTGAGTCAGCAGGTGGCTGAGGAGATGAGATCAATAGCCACTCTACTGACCTTGTGTCTAGGATACATACTGTTTGCCTGCTGCTTTACTTCCCTTTGGCTAACTACACTCTGTCAATCACAATCACGAGCAACTTTTATTCACAGCACTGTATATTCTGTAGCCCTCAGATCTCAGACTGACTCACATAGACAAAGTAATTGCCCTTCTGGGATAATTAAAAAATATATATTATTGAATGAAATTGAATTGAATAAATAGGGTGGAGTCAACTTTTAGGAACTCAGAGGATACAGGATAAGCTGGATCATACACTGAACAACAATATTAAAGCAACATGTAAAGTGTTGGTCCCATGTTTCATGAGCTGAAAAAAAAAGATCCCAGAAATGTACCATATGCACAAAAAGCTAATTTATATCAAATTTTGTGCACAAATTTGTTTAAATCCATGTTATTAAGCATTTCTCCTTTGCCAAGATAACCCATCCAACTGTCAGGTGTGGCATATCAATAAGATGATTAAACAGCATGATCATTACACAGGTGCACCTTGTGCTGGGAACAATAAAATACCACTTTAAAATGTGCAGTTTTGTCATACAGTTGTTTGACAAAACTGCACATTTTAGAGTAGTATTTAATTGTCCCCAGTACAAGGTGCACCTGTGTAATGATCATGCTGTTTAATCATATAATGTGTAATGATCAACACAATGCTACAGATGTCTCAAGTTTTGAGGGAGTGTGCAATTGGCATGCTGACTGCAGGAATGTCCACCAGAGCTGTTGCCAGAAAATGTAATGCAAATTTCTCTACCACAAGCCTCCTCCAATGGCATTTGAGAGAATTTGGCAGTATGTCCAAATCAAATCAAATTTGATTGGTCACATACATATGGTTAACAGATGTTATTGAGAGTGTAGCGAAATGCTTATGCTTCTAGATCCGCCAGTGCAGCAGTATCTAACAGGTATTATCTAACAATTCCACAACAAAACCTAATACACACAATCTAGTAAAGGAATGGGATAAGAATATATTGGTATAAAATATATAGATGAGCAGTGACAGAGTGGCTAAGATGCAATAGATATTAATGAATAGATAGTGTAGGATACAGTATACAGTATATACAGATGAGAAATGCAAGATATGTAAACATTCTTAAAGCGGCATTATTAAAGTGGCCAGTGATATCAAGGCTGTAGGTAGGCAGCTGCCTCTCTGAGCTAGTGGTGGCTGTTTAACAATCTGATGGCCTTGAAATAGAAGCTGTTTTTCAATCTCTCTGTCCCAGTTTTGATGCACCTGGACTGACCTCCCCTTCTGGATGGAAGCAGGGTGAACAGGCAGTGGCTCGGGTGGTTATTTGTCCTTGATGATCATTTTTGCCATCCTGTGACATCGGGTGTTGTAGGTGTCCTGGAGGGCAGGCAGTTTGCCCCCGGTGAAGCGTTGTGCAGACCGCACCACCCTCTCAAGAGCCCTGCAGTTGTGGGTGGTGCAGCTGCCGTACCAGACGGTGATAAATTGTGCACATGTAAAAGTTTAGTGAGGGTTTTCAGTGACAAGCCATATTTTTTCAGCCTCCTGAAGTTGAAGAGGTGTTGTTGCGCACTGTCCATTTCAGTTTGTCGGTGATATGTACACCAAGGAACTTAAAACTTTCCACCTGAGGATCAGCGGAGTGGAGATGTTGTTTCGTACCTTCACCACCTGGGTGGCGGCCCGTCAGGAAGTCCAGGACCCAGTTGCACAGGGTGGTGTCGAGACCCAGGGTCTCAAGCTTGATGATGAGTTTGGAGGGTACTATGGTGTTGAATGCTGGGCTGTAGTCAATAAACAGCAGTCTTACATAGTTATTCCTCTTGTCTAGATGGGATAGGGCAGTGTGCAGTGTGATGGTGATTGCATCGTCTGTGGACCTATTAGGGCGGTAAGCAAATTGGAGTGGTTCTAGTTTGACAGGTAGGGTGGAGGTGATATAATCCTTGACTAGTCTCTCAAAGAACTTCATGGTGACAGAAGTGAGTGCTACGGGGCGGTAGTCATTTAGCTCAGTTACCTTAGCTTTCTTGGGAACAGGAACAATGGTGGCCATCTTGAAGCATGTGGGGACAGCAGACTGGGATAGGGATTGATTGAATGTGTCCGTAAACACACCAGCCAGCTGGTCTGCGCATGCTCTGAGAACACAGCTAGGGATGCCGTCTGGGCTGGCAGCCTTGCGAGGATTAACACATTTAAATGTTTTACTCACATCGGCAACGGAGAAGGAGAGCCCTCAATCTTTGTTTGGGGGCCGCGTCGGTGGCACCTTATTGTCCTCAAAGCACGCAAAGAAGTTGTTTAAAATGTCTGGAAGCAAGACGTCGATGTCCGCAACGGGGCTGGTTTTCTTTTTGTAATCCGTGATTGTCTGTAGAACCTGTTTGAACCGTTTAATTTCGACTCCACTTTGTCTCTACACTGACGCTTTGCTTGTTAGATTGCATTACGGCGGGAATAACTACACTGTTTGTATTCAGCCATGTTTCCAGTCGCCTTGCCATGATTAAATGCCGTGGTACGTGCTTTAATTTTTGTGCAAATGCTGCCATCAATCCATGGTTTCCGGTTAGAGAAGGTTTTAATAGTCACAGTGGGTACAACATCTCCTATACACTTCCTTATAAACTCGCTCACCGAGTCAGCGTATACGTCAATGTTATTGTCTGAGGCTACCCGGAACATATCCCAGTCCATGTGATTGAAGCAATCTTGAAGCGTGGAATCCGATTGGTCAGACCAGCGTTGGATAGACCTAAGCACCGAAGCTTCCTGTTTTAGTTTCTGCCTATAGGAGGGGAGCAACGAGATGGAGTCATGGTCGGATTTGCCAAAAGGAGGGCGGGCCTCACATCCGGCCTCACAACCGCATACCATGTGTATGGAGTTGTGTAGGTAAGCGGTTTGCTGATGTCAACGTTGTGTATAGAGTGCCCCATTGTGGCAGTGGGGTTATGATATGGGCAGGCATGAGCTTCGGACAATGAACACAGTTGCACTTTATCGATGGAAGTTTGAATGCAGATGATGAGATCCTGAGGCCCTTTGTCGTGACATTCATCCGCCGCCATCACCTCATGTTTCAGCATGATAATGCATGCTCCCATGTCGCAAGGATCTGTACACAATTCCTGGGAGCTGAAAATATCCTAGTTCTTCCATGGCCTGCATACTCACCATGCACGACAGGTGTTCCAGCAACATTGCACAGCCATTGAAGAGGATTGAGACAACATTCCATAGGCCACAATCAACAGCCTGATCAACTCGAAATGCGAAAGAGTTGAGTCGCGCTGCATGAGGCAAATGGTGGCAACACCAGATACTGACTGGTTTTCTGATCCACGCCCCTACCTTTTATTAAGGTATCTGTGACCAACAGATGCATATCTGTATTCCCAGTCATGTGAAATCCATTGAATAGGGCCCATTTATTTATTTCAATTGACTGATTTCCTTATATGAACTGTAACTCAGTGAAATCTTTGAAACTGTTGCATGTTACGTTTATATTTTTGTTCTGTATAATTATCTTGTGTAACATCTAGATTTAAAAAGAACAAGTTAGCAGCTTTTCTGTTTAAGTGTGGCATGATTACAAATTCAGTCAGGTATCCTATTAGTTATTCACTATCTCATCTTGCCCTAAATGTTGCTCTTTACGGTAATTTAATCTACAGTTTATCCAATGCCCCTCAACATTTTTCATTCCAAATGTACAGAATACACTACAGTTTACTTCAATGGTTTAGATTTTAAATTCCTAACCATAATCAATCAGCCTCAATTGGTCTACTAAAATATGAGATGCCTCTAATTCACACTTTCACTGTGATCACTGCAAACATTCTGACTCAATGGATGTAAACTGTCCAATCAGAAGGCAGAGTGGCAGCACTGTCACTGTTCTACAGGGAGAGGAGGTTGGGGGATTGATCCTCATCTCCATATGTTTATCCGTTGACAGCAGGCCCGAGTCTTCGCTCTCATACCAGTCATCACCCACACCCCCCATGGCATTGCCATCTGCAGTGACATCATGCCACCATGCTAGGCGCTGGCACTTGGCACAGGCTGCTGGTGGTAAAATGTGTTCTTTTTGGGAGATTCTTCCCCAGTGATAGGGTTAGGTTGAAAGGCTACAGGTAAACTGAGTAATGGTTTAGATGTACAAATAAAGTGCATAGAAAAGTGCTCTCATCTGCAATAGTCAAGCAGGCCGCTGATGTACAGTACTTGAATGGGCACATGAATTATATCTACGGTTGGAAATTTACATACACTTAGGTTGGAGTCATTAACTCGTTTTCAACAACTCCACAAATTTCTCGTTTCTAATTTTGGCAAGTCGGTTAGGACATCTACTTTGTGCATGACACAAGTAATTTTTCCAACAATACTTTTCAGACAGATTATTTAATTTATAATTCACTGTATCACAATTAAAGTGGGTCAGAAGTTTACATACACTAAGTTGACTGTGCCTTTAAACAGCTAGGAAAATTCCAGAAAGCTTCTGATAGGCTAATTTACATAATTTCAGTCAATTGGAGGTGTACCTGTGGGTGTATTTCAAGGCCTACCTTCAAACGCAGTGCCTCTTTGCTTGACATCATGGGAAAATCAAAAGAAATCAGTCAAGACTTCAGAAAAAAAATGGTAGACCTCCACAAGTCTGGTTCATCCTTGGGAGCAATTTCCAAATGCCTGAACGTACCATGTTCATCTGTACAAACAATAGCACGCAAGTATAAACACCATGGGACCATGCAGCCGTCATACCGCTCGGGAAGGTCTCCTAGAGATGAACGTACTTTGGTGTGAAAAGTGCAAATCAATCCCAGAACAACAGCAAAGGACCTTGTGAAGATGCTGGAGGAAACAGGTACAAAAGTATCTATATCTACAGCAAAACAAGTCCCATATCAACATAACCTGAGAGGCCGCTCAGCAAGGAAGAAGCCACTGCTCCAAAACTGCCATAAAAAAGCCAGACTGCGGTTTGCAACTGTACATGGGGACAAAGATCGGCCTTGTGGAAGGCTACCCACAACGTTTGACCCAAGTTAAACAAATTAAAGGCAATGCTACCAAATACTAATTTAGTGTATGTAAACCTCTGACCCACTGGGAATGTGATGAAAGAAATAAAAGCTGAAATTATTCTCTCTACTATTATTCTGACATTTCACAGGATTAAATGTCAGGAATTGTGAAAAACTGAGTTTAAATGTATTTGGCTAAGGTGTATGTAAACTTCCGACTTCAACTGTACTTATCTGGGGCTTAATTAATAGGCTTTATTACCCAAGGTTAGAAAATACTGTACTTTGAGGCAGAAACACATACTGTCACGTTCTGACCATCGTTCGTGTGTGTTTTCCTTGTTTTAGTGTTGGTCAGGACGTGAGCTGGGTGGGCATTCTATGTTGTGTGTCTGGTTTGCCTATTTCTATGTTTGGCCTGATATGGTTCTCAATCAGAGGCAGGTGTTAGTCATTGTCTCTGATTGGGAACCATATTTAGGTAGCCTGTTTTGTGTTGGGTTTTGTGGGTGACTGTTCATGTCTCTGTGTTTGCACCAGATAGGACTGTTTGGGTTTTCATTTTTCTTGTTTTGTTTAGTCTGTTCATGTATAGTTGTCTTTATTAAAAACATGAATAACCACCATGCTGCATTTTGGTCCGCCTCTCCTTCACCACAGGAAAACCCTTACACATACACCTTCATGATTATATCAAATGTCAGCGTTTAGCGTACTTAAACAAAACTTTTTTTTTTATGCAAGCATTCATTATATGCAAAAAATAGGTGTTAAAGTCAAGCTTTGAGAGATGGACAAATGCACACATTAAATACTGTTATGTTTCTTTTGATACAGGTTAAAGTCCTTAAAGTGGTATGACATAGAAATATGATACCTGTTAAGGCTTCACAAAATACCATTCAAGGCTATTCAATTTGACCAAAAATAAATTTTGTCTGTCGTTACCTTAGAAACGCAATTTTACCCCTCTGACCTAGCCTTGAGAATGAGTCAGAATGCAGAGTACAAAAATATATTTACAAATGCACAACTATTCCAACAATTTATTTTGTTTGTTTTTGGGGTGTTTTCAGTTAAAATGTATTGTATTACACAGAGAGATTTCTCAATACTGCCCTAGGACATTGCCCTCCACTGTCTGTCTGTCAGGAGGGATGTACAAGCCTGTCTCCTGGTGGACAACATCAAAGTGGCACCAATGTCCAGATATCCAGTTTCAGCATTGCTGCCGATGCTGTGGCAGTTGTTGAGCATTCAAAAACAACTCTGTATACTGTATGTCATCAAAGGTGTCCCTAAAATACTGTTCTGTGATCCATAAAAGCACACCGCATCACCAGAATGTATGGTCACCTCAAGTGTGCTGAGTGGAATCTACCTTCCACTTTATTCACTGAGTTCAAATCACTAGATACATGTCTGCTAGTGAACTGTACCTGTACTGGCTACTGACTGTGTCTTGCCTTTCTCTCTCTCCTGCAGGTTTGATAGTGTTCCTGGGCATGATGGTTGGGGCGTTCATCTGGGGAGGCATGGCAGACAAACTGGGCCGCCGGAAGTGTCTGATCTGGGCACTCACCATCAACTGTGTCTTCGCCTTCCTCTCCTCCTTCGCCCAGGGATATGGCTTCTTTCTCTTCTTTAGGCTCATCTCCGGCATCGGGTAAGAAAGACCCCATCTATTGAGAGCGGGGAAACGAGATGAGTTTCTACTTGAAGGAATTAGGGTTGTGACTGGGATGCTATAGGACAAGTGAACATGATCCTTTCGACCTGATAAAATATACTTTGAACAACGTAACGGTTACAAAGTCACAGCCTCTGAAGAAGCTACATGGAAGAGGCAGTAGTTACTGTAGGACTCGTGCTAGATTACACTTCCTCCCATGTTCAGCACATTCAGAGCTACTCTCCTCCTCCACCTACAACAATGCAGCATTGTGCTATCTCAGAATAGCATTGTTCCACAGGGATGTAAGCAAGCTTTGCTTACTGACTCCAGAATCAGGTCAAAGCGTATGCAAAAACATTGTGTATACAGAAGACCTCAGCTGGAGGAGCATGGTGTATTAGACTATTGTGTATCTATGTATGGTTGGATATTAGTGGAAGCTCAAACTACTGACCTTCAACTACTGACCTTTCGGAAACTTACCTGATTACAAAAATACTGAAGTCTGTTCTTCCTAGAAAAATAGATGATTCATCTAGGGACTTCCTGGATTCATAATGGTGAAATAAAAAAGCAAATCTCTTGTGTTATCTACAATCATAATCTGTCAATGAGTTCCTATACTAATCCTCTGTATCTCCCTTCAGTATTGGAGGTTCTGTCCCCATCGTCTACTCCTACTTCTCAGAGTTCCTTCAGATGGATAAGAGGGGGGAACACCTGAGCTGGCTGTGTATGTTCTGGATGGTGGGAGGCATCTATGCCTCCTTCACAGCCTGGGGCATCATCCCTCACTATGGTACAGTACAATACTGCATACTAAACACTCAACAGACAACCCTTACTATAGCGGCCATGACCTGGGATTAATATCATCCTCCTTGCTGACATAAGCAAGTTCACCCAAGTTCAGCTACAGCAGTCCCTGCATTGGATGTTATGGTAATGTAACACGACTAAGCCACAGGAGGTTGGCGACACCTTAATTGGGGAGAATGTGCTTGTGGTAACGGCTGGAGTGGAATAAGTGGAATGGTATGCCATTCCAGTCGCTACGTTCTAGCCGTTATTATGAGCTCAGCAGTCTCCACTGGACTAAGCATATGTGTTGGGTTAATTAACTGGCTGATAGATTTGTAATCCTAATATTAGTCTGTAAACACACCTATAGACCCAGGGAGTGATTTGGCTTGTGTTCCAGGTTCTAGAGTCTAGACACAGGTAATGGATGATGATTGTGTGGTGGCTGTATTGTATTGTGCTGTGTTCCAGGCTGGGGCTCTAGACCGAGATAATGACTGAGGTTGTATGTTGTGTGTTGTGTTCCAGGCTGGGGCTCTAGACCGAGATAATGACTGTGGTTGTGTGTTGTGTTCCAGGCTGGGGCTCTAGACCGAGATAATGACTGAGGTTGTATGTTGTGTGTTGTGTTCCAGGCTGGGGATCTAGAACGAGATAATGACTGAGGTTGTGTGTTGTGTTCCAGGCTGGGGATCTAGACCGAGATAATGACTGAGGTTGTATGTTGTGTGTTGTGTTCCAGGCTGGGGCTCTAGACTGAGATAATGACTGAGGTTGTGTGTTGTGTTCCAGGCTGGGGCTCGAGACCGAGATAATGACTGAGGTTGTGTGTTGTGTTCCAGGCTGGGGCTTCAGCATGGGGACAGAGTTCCAGTTCCACAGCTGGAGGGTGTTTGTGCTGGTCTGTGCCCTGCCTGCCATCACCTCCCTGGTGGGGCTCATGTTCATGCCTGAGAGCCCCAGGTTCCTCCTGGAGGTAAGATCTATTTTCTTAAGATTAAGATGAACAGTACAGGAACGTAATACTCAGGACCTTTAACATATGGTGTTGATCATGCAATATTTTCATACAAAACCCCAAACCGAGTTTGCAGATGTATTTGGTTTAAAAACACACACAACTGAAATGTGTGGACTATAGGGAGGTTTTGACTTACAGTGTAACGATGTGCGCTGAGAGTCAGGAAGCAAGTTCAGGGAGTGAGTGTTTTTAATAAATAAACGCAACATAATACGAAACATGAACAACGCACAGACATGAAATACAGTATGTGGCTGTCTTTGTCAGAATGCCAAACATGACGAGGCCTGGATGATCCTGAAGAATGTCCATGACACCAACTGGAGGGCAAAGGGCCAGCCTGAGAAGGTCTTCCAGGTGTGTAGAGACAACATCACAGATGACCACTAAATAACACTTGCTTGAAGGGCTGCTTTGGCATTTTCAGCTTCACAGAATATAATGAAACAAAGTGAACATAATTTCATTCCCCTCAGGTGACACACATCAAGGCTCCTAAGACCCAGGAGGATGAGTTCATTGAGATCCAGAGTGCCACAGGGACGGCTATGCAGCGGTGGGCCGTCCGGACCCTCACTCTGTGCAAACTGGTAGGACCAAAAATGTTCTGAAATCAAACACATTACTAATGAGACCAACATTAACACCAACAGGCTATTAGTATGTGATGTGTCACTATGCTGTGTTTTCATTGCAGGTGCTGAAGAACGTTGCTTCTCTCTTGGGACCTGAGCTGAGACTGAGTACACTGTTCATGGCAATCATCTGGTTCACCATGGCCTTCAGGTAAATACAGTGCCTTCCACATTTTGTTACGTTACAGCCTTATTCAAAAATGTATTACATTGTTTTTATTCCTCATCAATCTACACACAATACCCCATAATGACAAAGCTAAAACAGTTTTTCTGAAAATGTTGCTAATTTATTAAAAATAAAAAACTGAAATATCACATTTACGTAAGTATTCAGACCGTTTACTCAGTAATTTGTTGAAGCACCTTTGGAAGCGCCAAATACAACAAGTGTAGACCTTACCGTGAAATGCTTACTTACAAGCCCTTAACTGACAATGCAGTTCAAGAAATGTAGATAAGAAAATATTTACTAAATAAACTAAAGTAAAAATATTGAATCAAATCAAAAAGTAACACAAGAAAATGACATAACAATAATGAGGCTATATACAGGGGGTACTGGTACCAAGTCAATGTGCGGCGGTACAGGTTAGTCGAGGTAATTTGTAAAGTGACTATGCATAGGTAATAAACAGTGAGTAGCAGCTTTCAATGTAAATAGTCCGGGTGGCCATTTGATTAATTGTTCAGCCGTCTTATGGTTTGGGGGTAAAGCTGTTAAGGAGCCTTTTGATCCTAGACTTGGCGTGCGGTAGTAGAGAGAACACTCTATGTCTTAGGTGACTAGAGTCTTTGCTGATTTTTTGGTCCTTCCACTGACACCGCCTAGTATATAGGTCCTGGATGTCAGGAAGCTTGGCCCCAGTGATTTAGTGAGCCGTACGCAATACCTCGAGACTTCTTTAATATTAGACATCGCTCACCAGCAGTTATTGACAAAGAGACACGCCCCTCGTCTTACCAGATGTAGCTGCTCTGTCCTGCTGATGCACAGAGAAGCCAGCCAGCTCTATATTATCCGTGTCGTCATTTAGCCATGTCTCAGGGAAACACAAGATATTACAGTTTTTACTGTCCCGTTGGTAGGATAGTCTTAATCGTACATCGTCCAGTTTGTTTTAAATGATTGCATGTTCTTGGGGACCTTCTTAACCTACTTCTCGTCTAATTCTTACAAGGCACCCCGTCCTCCTCCCCCTTTTTTTCTGTCTTTCTTCACACTTATGACTTGGATTTGGGCCTTGTCTTGACACAGCAGTATATCCTTCGAGTCGCACTCATTAAAGAAAAAATCCAGAAGCTCTTTCAGTCATAAGAGACAGTAACAGCAACATTACGTACAAAATGAGTTAAACAATATGAAAAAACAAAACAAAATAGCACAGTTGGTTAGGAGCCTGTAACACGGCAGCCATCCCCTCCGGCACACCTGTATTTGGGGAGTTTCTTCCATTCTTCTCTGCAGATCCTCAAGCTCTGTCAGGTTGGATGGGAAGCGTTGCTGCACAGCTATTTTCAGGTCTCTCTAGAGCTGTTCGATCGGGTTCATGTCCGGTATATTTTCAGTTCTCTCTTGAGCTGTTTGATTGGGTTCATGTCCGGGCTCTGGCTGGGCCACTCAAGGACATTCAGAGACTTGTCCGGAAGCCACTCCTACGTTGTCTTGGCTGTGTGCTTAGGGTCGTTGTCCTGTTGGAAGGTGAACCTTCGCCCCAGTCTGAGGTCCTGAGCAGGTTTTCATCAAGGATCTCTCTGCCCTTTGCTCCGTTCCTCTTTGCCTCGATCCTGACAAGTCTCCCAGTCCCTGCCGTCGAAAAACATCCCCACAGCATGATGCTGCCACAACCATGCTTCACCATAGGGATGGTGCCAGGTTTTCTCCAGACGTGACGGTTGCCATTCAGACCAAAGAGTTCAATCTTGGTTTCATCAGACCAGAGAATCTTGTTTCTCATTGTCTGAGAGTCTTTAGGTGCCTTTTGGCAAACTCCAAGCGGGCTGTCATGTGCCTTTTTACTGAGGACTGGCTTCCATCTCGCCACTCTATCATAAAGGCCTGATTGGTGGAGTGCTGCAGAGATGCTTGTCCTCCTGGAAGGTTCTCCCATCTCCACAGAGGAACTCTAGAGCTCTGTCAGAGTGACCATCGGGTTTTTGGTTACCTCCCTGACCAAGGCCCTTCTCCCCCAATTGCTCAGTTTGGCCGGGCGGCCAGCTCTAGGAAGAGTCTTGAGGGTTCCAAACTTCTTCTGTTTAAGAATGATGGAGGCCACTGTGTTCTTGGGGAGCTTCAATGCTGCTGAAATGTTTTGGTAGCCTTCCCCAGATATGTGACTTGATACAATAATCTCTCGGAGCTCTATGGACAATTCCTTCGACCTTTTTGCTCTGAGCAAAGAGTTTGCATACTTATGTAATAAGGAATTTCTGTTTTTGTTTTTTAAAATAAATGTGTTAATTTCTAAAACCTGTTTTCGCTTTGTCATTATGGGGTATTGTGTGTAGATTGCTGACAATGTAATTTTTTTAAAGTCCATTTTGAATAAGGCTGTAACGTAACAAAACGTGAAAATATTCAAGGGTCTGAATATTTTCCGAAGGCACTGTATATGTACAATATATGTGATGCTAAACAGGAAAGATTGTATACTGTGAGCAGCTGATTGTAAATACCTGTCGATACAGTCTGTGTCCCAAATGGCACCAAATTCCTCCCATGGGCCCTGGTCAAAAGCAGTGTACTATATAGGGAATAGGGTGCCATTTAGGATGCCAAAATACTGTATTTTAATGTTGTCTACTGTGGTCCAATAACGCTGATACCATCGTATTCCAGTTACTATGGACTGGGTGTGTGGTTCCCTGACATGATCAAATACCTTCAGCAAGAGGAGTATGAGTCCAAAGTCAAGGTGTTCCACAGAGAGAGAGTAGAACGCTTCCACTTCAACTTCTCCCTGGAGAATCAGATCCACAGAGAGGGAGAATACATCAATGACAAGTATGTAATATCCATGCTCCACCTTCTGGCCCTTCTAAGTACTACACCACAGCAAGTAATACTGTATTACAACAATTTATCATTGTCATGTCTCTTGATAATATCACAATGTAACATATCATTCTATGTAAGTACGGCACTTATTACTTATTTCACAATGATACAGACAATATTGAGGAAGGACTGTGCTGTCTGTCTTTCTAGCATGTAATGTGCCAAGTTATCAAAAATTCAGGAATCATGCTTTTGTGTTCCATCCCTTTAGGTTCATCAACATACAGATGAAGTCTGTTAAGTTTGAGGATTCACTGTTTGAAGATTGTTACTTTGAGGACATCGAGTCCACTGAAACAATATTTGAGAACTGTACCATCAGATCCACTGTCTTCTATAACACAGGTGGGAGCCGCTGGAGGTGTTACAGTAGGCCAACCAATGCACCACATTGTCAACAAGTTTAACCCTTTGGAATGTTTCCAAAATGAAAAAAGGTTCAACAGAGATTGAACTTTTGCAAAAATCAAGTCCTGCTCAATATGAATGAATGATGTATAATGACAATGCAGTATGTAATGCATTTCAAAATCATCAATTACCGTTGCTATATTTCACTGAAAACAGACAGTACATATTGACCAGTGGACTGAGAATTGCAAAGCCGTTAATGTTTCTCCAAGTACACTATTTATGTTATATCGTTGGCATTGTCACGTTTCCTCCAGATCTGTATGAGGAAAGGTTCATAGACTGTAGGCTGGAGAACACCACATTCCTCCATAATAAGAAGGGTTGTCACTTGGACATCGACGAGGAGAACGATGTGCTCATCTACCTGGTCAGCTTCCTGGGGTCCCTGGCTGTTCTACCCGGCAACATCATATCAGCTCTGTTCATGGAGAAGATAGGCAGGGTTAAAATCATAGGTGAGTTGGTCTGTATTGGACAAAGTACAATGGTAATAGGTTTCTATGATTTTAACTGTATTGGTTCTTATAATGGACAGGTAGGAAAATCAAATCAAATTTTATTTGTCACATACACATGGTTAGCAGATGTTAATGCGAGTGTAGCGAAATGCTTGTGCTTCTAGTTCCGACAATGCAGTAATAACCAACAAGTAATCTAACTAACAATTCCAAAACTACTGTCTTGTACACAGTGTGAGGGGATAAAGAATATGTACATAAGGATATATGAATGAGTGATGGTACAGAGCAGCATAGGCAGATACAGTAGATTGTATTGAGTACAGTATATACATATGAGATGAGTATGTAAACAAAGTGGCATAGTTAAAGTGGCTAGTGATACATGTATTACATAAGGATACAGTCGATGATATAGAGTACAGTATATACGTATGCCTATGAGATGAATAATGTAGGGTGAATAACATTATATAAGGTAGCATTGGTTAAAGTGGCTAGTGATATATTTACATCATTTCCCATCAATTCCCATTATTAAAGTGGCTGGAGTTGAGTCAGTGTCAGTGTGTTGGCAGCAGCCACTCAATGTTAGTGGTGGCTGTTTAACAGTCTGATAGCCTTGAGATAGAAGCTGTTTTTCAGTCTCTCGGTCCCAGCTTTGATGCACCTGTACTGACCTCGCCTTCTGGATGATAGCGGGGTGAACAGGCAGTGGCTCGGGTGGTTGATGTCCTTGATGATCTTTATGGCCTTCCTGTGACATCGGGTGGTGTATGTGTCCTGGAGGGCAGGTAGTTTGCCCCCGGTGATGCGTTGTGCAGACGTGACAGGTGTAGATTGAGTGTATAGCAGCAGCTCAGCTATTATTCTGACATTCTGCTCTTCAATTGGCAGATGAGAAAAGTATGAACATTGAGTTTTATAAGGGTGTGAGCCTTGATATATGATCAAGGAACATCGAAGTGTGATTGATTCTTACCGCACACCTCACGGCTCCATCTCCCTCTGCACATGATGTGCCAGTGCCACTGAGCTCACTGTTTCCTACTATGATCCCAATCTGCTTCTCCCTTTGCAGGCCTCTCCATGCTGATCTCAGCTGGCTGCACCTTCTTCCTGTTCCTGAGCTTCAGTCAGGCGGCCATCATAGCCTGGCAATGTCTGTTCTGTGGGGTCAGCGTGGCAGCATGGAATGGCATTGAGGTCATCACAGTGGAACTTTACCCAGCCTCCAAAAGGTACAGTACAGCAATCTGGAAATCAGACATGAATGTATTAGCTAGGCCCATCTAATTTATTATATTGTGCCTATTGGAAATAGATTGTTGATATGATATTGTATGATTTGCTTCATACTGTTAAAAGTATGTCAACCCATTATCATCAGTTACTGAATAAAATGGATGGAAAATGGTACATTTAATTTCAATCTTTATTTTACTAGGCAAGTCAGTTAAGAACAAATTCTTATTTACAATGATGGCCTACCCCGGCTGCGCCAATTGTGCGCCGCCCTATGGGACTCCCAATCATAGCCAGATGTGATACAGACTGGATTCGAACCAGGGACTGTAGTGACGCCTCTTGCACTGAGATGCAGTGCCTTAGACAGCTGCACCACTGTGTCCCCTGTGGTGTATTTAACCGATGTCCCTAACCTCCTCTCACAGAGCCACAGCGTTTGGGGTGTTGAATGCTCTCTGTAAGCTGGCGGCCATCCTGGGCACCTCCATTTTTGCCTCCTTTGTGGGGGTCACCAAAGTTGTCCCCATCCTCCTCTCCTGTACTGCTCTGGTGTGTGGAGGTCTGGTGGCCCTCAAGCTACCTGAGACCCGGGAGAAGATACTCCAGTGAGGAGGTCATACTGGCTAAAGGTCACAGGAGCAAGGAGCCACCTTTACAGGCGGAGTTCCTCTGGAAGACACACAGGCATTATGCAAGATTGGTTGTAACCACCTGGAGCTGACAAGAGTTTGTTCCACCAACATAGAGATCCTTTAATTACATGCTAACTAACAGTGTTCTTCATTGTCTGTTCTGTCTCATTAGCTACGATGTGTTTGGAGTGAAATGCTTTAAAATCAACTCCAAAAATCAAAATTATTATTGGGATTAAATGGGAATATTTCTCTAATTCCTTATCTATTGGTCTAAAAACCATAGTTTGCCCCATTAATGTACGATATTGTCGACACAAGATAAGAATGGGAAAATATGTAAACCTCTTGATGGAGACTGGTAACCAGAAACAGATTTCTGGTCAAGGGAATCTTTCTCCAATGCCATTTTGAATTCAGGTACTTGTTTTAATCTTGGCCCTGCCTTAATGAATACTTATCAACTCAAACACTCTACCTTCTCTCCAAAATGTAAACTATATTGACTGTAGTGTAGCATTCCCTCCATGTATTCTCGTCTTGTGTTTCAATCAACCCACAGTATGTAGTGGGAGGACAGCAAATATCCTTCACCACATCTATACTGTATTTTTGAATCATTACCTTTAGTTGAGTGTTTGAGGTTATAGTCCATTAACAAGGGGTATATTCAGTAGGTTGCCATTTAGGGAACAGCATACAACTGCTATTTACTGCAGTATTCTCCATCAAATTTAGGAGATAACGTATTTGGCCGTTCCATTCTAATCTTATTTGCTGTCATGCTCTGAAAATGTAATCCTGCTGAATATGCACCTGCAATCAAACCAAAAAAATTGCATTCCAATTTTCCAATTGAAACTAACTTGCAACTTCATTCAGCAAACTGTTTGGTCCTAGAGTGTGTTTGTGTGCTTGATGTAAATGTTCTCAGTTTCTCACTTGGGCTGTGGTTTATTTGTGTTGTCTATGCAACAACATCTTTAGTTTTTCTGTGGAAGTGGTACCACATAGGAATATGGGGGAAAAAATGAGTTTTAAAATATGTGGGGGAAATGCTCTTATTGGTGATAGGAGATTCACTGAAGCACACAGTGCTGTTTCTGCTAACTGTTGACTGAGTTGCATGTGTGTGTTAGTAATGTTTCTGTGTCTTTCATGTGTTGTTCAAAAAGTAAGTCGTCTGAATGATGATTGCTGTCTGTGTGTGTCACTGTAAATAGCTGACTGGATTGTAGCCTGTACCGGCTTGAATTAACAATCACTTTAGTTAGTTTAAGCATTTCTTAGCTGTTTCTTGTCAAGTATTGTGGAGCCAATTGCATTTCTTTCCAATACAAAACAAGACTTTTGCCAATTATTTCTGTCATACTAACAATCTAACAGTTGCACAAACTGAAGCTTTGCTGTTGAAACACTATTTTGCATTTGACTATCCTTATTGTATCTACACTATATTCACACAATAACATATTTCAAAATAGAGAAAGCTACAAAACAAGAATAAAGGTGATGTTGCATCATCCTTTTTCAAAGTGTAGGTTTGGTTTCCTTTAGTCTATAGAACATCTGTACCATTATATGGAGGTATACATAATTATTTCCTATACATTGTGTAATACCTGTTATCAATTGAGTTGCAGGAAGAAATCAGCCTTAATTGAATGCGAGGATTCAATAAAACATTTTTTCTTTCTCAAGCATCTTTTTGAGCAGCAGCATCACTGTTATAAAGGGATTGGCTTATGGATACACTTCTTGGGTGCATTCATGTTTGTGTCTGCATCTTTGTGAAACAGAAAGCCATACTTTGTTCTTTGTTTTTATATTTTTATCTCAAAATATTGTCTGTCGTGGAAAAAAATATTTTGCATATATTTTTTGTTTTGGGGTTTTGTGACTGTGAAAAGATGAAACAAATAAAATAAATCTATCAGTGTACTGTGAGCGATGGTTGGTTTGTTCTTCTTGGCATTAAGTCTGTAATAGGCCACAGAGTGGTAGACAGACCTGGTTGATTCAGGTTTCTACAGTGATATGAAAGTTGTAAAATAGGAACATGAGGAACTGCACACCAGTCATTCATTCTGAATTAGAAACATGCTCTCTTACGCTTGGTTGAGATGTTTTGAGTCAGACATAGAACCCACTCAGGGGTCCCATCATTTCACCTATTTTGAGTGGGGGGGTACTTCTCAGCACAGAGCATTGGAGGGGGGGGGGGGGGGGGGGGGGTTGTGGGTGGTGCTGTTTACTCTACCAGAGGTGTGAAACAACTTACTTCACCAGGCAGTTCCTCATGGACCACAGGTCCAAAAGCAGAGTAAAAATGGGAGCTGTGGATATTTATAGGTAAAGTGGGACAGAATGAATAAATTGTATTTCTTCGTTTGCATATTGTATGAAGAATTGTTAACAATTATATCGGACATCTATATAGCGGCAGGTAACCTAGTGGTTAGCGCGTTGGGCCAGTAATCGAAAGGTTGGTGGATCGAGTCCCTGAGCTGACAAGGTAAAAATCTGTTGTTCTGCCCCTGAACAAGGCAGTTTACCCAATGTTCCTAGGCTGTCATTGTAAATAAGAAATTGTTCTTAACTGACTTGCCTAGTTAAATAAAGGTTAAGACATTTTTTTTAAATCTTGTGATCCTGTTCAGCACGTGGCTATGGAACCTGCTGCACTGGACGTGCTATCTTGGTTCCTCTCTAGGTTTATTCCTAGGTTCCTGCCTTTCTAGGGAGTTTTTACTAGCCACTTGCTTCTATATTTGCATTGCTTGCTCTTTGGGGTTTTAGGCTGGGTATCTGTATAGCACTTTGTGACTCCTGCTGATGTAAAAACGGCTTCATAAAATGCATTTGATTGACTGACATGATAGAGGTCAACTGCTACAAATATGAATCTAGAGAACATCCATCACAGCTCTTCTCTAAAACCCCAAACAGGGCTTTAATGGCGAAAACTAGACTCACGGCTTTAGACAACTCTGGAGAACTAGTGAGTGCTGATTGCGCACCCCTGGGAAGGCTCAGGCCATGTCAAGCTGGCTGAAGGTTTTGGGGGCATGGGGAGGGGACAGGACAGGTGCTAGCTCGGGCTCCAGCTTTCACTATGAGGTGCTAATGGCCACTGCCTCTACCCCACAGGCCACTGGCCTCTCCCACATAGCTGTGGGAAATAGTTTGGGCCCGCGCTGCAGATGTCTTCACTTATTATTCTACAATTTCGAAAATAGAAAAAATAAAGAAAAACCCTTAAATGAGCCAGTGTGTCCAAACTTTTGACAGGTACTGCAGTTGGCTACATCAGTCCGCTAATACAGGACTATTAAAGGCCCACTACTTTCACTACTTTCACTACTTTTGTGAATTTAAAAATATATATATTCTATATATATATATATATATATATATATATAGAGAGAGAGAGAGAGAGAGAGAGAGAATTAAACAAATTATAATAATCATTCATAAAAGTAGTGAAAGTAGTGAAAGTAGTGAAAGTAGTGAAAGTAGTGGGCCTTTAATAGTCCTGTATTAGCGGACTGATATAGCCAACTGCAGTACCTGTCAAAAGTTTGGACACACTGGCTCATTTAAGGGTTTTTCTTTATTTTTTCTATTTTCGAAATTGTAGAATAATAAGTGAAGACATCAAATCTATGAAATAACACATATGGAATCATGTAGTAACCAAAGAAGTGTTAAACAATAAAAAAAATGTCATATTTTTGATTCTTTAAAGTAGCAACCCTTCGCCTTGATGACAGCTTTGCACACTTGCACACTTTAAAGAAGGAAACCCCCCACAAACCTCCCCAGTCCCAGTGCATGAGGTGGGCAACTCATTGGTTCTTTAACTGATCATATAAAATCACAATCTATTTTGAAATTCCTCATATTGTTAATTTTTTTAATATATGGGTTAGTAGGGGATTCAAGACTGGTCCTTCAAAGTGAAAATATCCACATATTAAATAAAGATAACATTAATAAAATATAACGTATGCATACTATTCAATAAGTCGGTTATACTATCTCATAGTGTCAGCATACTGTAGCATGTTTCTCAATCACAGCAAACTATGAAAGGCCTTAATTGTGTTTGACCATCTCTTTAGTCCCAGTTACACGTGGGGTGTGACTTTCCATTACTGGTTCACACAGTCCAGAGAACAGTGGCTGTGTCTTTAGCTGAGCTTATTACAGGTGCCAAGTGACACCTTGGCTGTGAGAGAGTTACCCCTGCTCTAAACTGACCACCAGTGTACACACTACGATCTGGTGGCTCTTCATATTGTGGTCTTAAACTGCCATGCTGTAGGCGATATGTGTAGTGCCTTCAGAAATTATTCACACCGCTTGAATTCAAAATGGATTAAATATCGATTTTTTTCACCCATCTACATACAGAACCCTATAATGACAAAGGCCCAGATTCTGACCAGAGTCAAGCGCGCGTAAATGGAACTGTAATTTATAACTTCATAATATCTATAGAGAATGAGTAATCCATTTGGAGAAGGGGATTGTAAATACACATTTTATACACACAATACACAAATACACACAATACACATTTTCCTTATGATCTCTGGAGACGAATGTGAAACCAGCCATATGGAAGAAAACTGAAAATCATATCAACATGACATGCATTGCGGTCCCTTTTCCACAGTGAAATAGTCTATAAATATACGTGTTATGTTATTTAGATTTCTAATTGTGTGCCCTCGTAATTTGTGTGGATGAAATTTGGAGACCAAGCTATAGGCTTCTGTAAGACTGAACCTGTCGAGTTGATGTATGCGTTTAAGAACGTTTTGATTGTATGCCTGGGCTTTTCTCCAGTTTATTTTACAATTTGTATCATTAAATATGTTTTGTATCATTAAATATGTTAAATATTAGCCACTATTGGGAGCCACCGTGAGTAAGAGCCACATTCATGTATTTTTGAATGATTCTATTCCGTTTAATTTACTTTCCTCTGTCACGTCCTTGTAAATTGTTCCCGAGGGTTGTTAGCATTAGTGGATCATATTAGTCAACGTTGAGCAATACTTTGGGACATGTAGCCTATTTGAATCATTATGGAACTCAGAACAGACGTCGCAGGTTAAACCTGGAGCCTGGCGCACAGTTCACGACGACTGGATCGTTGTCATACAGTCCCATGATTAGTGAGAATTAGGGTAGAGTTATAGGATTATTGTTTAACCCCTATTGTACACTTTTTCCCCCACCTTTCAATATTTCATGGACCTGAATATGACAACTTTCAGGATTAAGAAAACCACCTTATTTTGTTATTCATCAATAGACATTATTTCGTGGGTAAAGGCTCTCCAAACCATTAAAACATATATATACAGCTGAAGTTGGAAGTTAACATACACCTTAGCCAAATAAATTTATACTCACTTTTTCACAATTCCTGACATTTAATCCTAGTAAAAATTCCCTGTCTTAGGTCAGTAAGGATAACCACTTTATTTTAAGAATGTGAAATGTCAGAATAATAGTAGAGGGAATGATTTATTTCAGCTTTTATTTCTTTCATCACATTCCCAGTGGGTCAGAAGTGTACATACACTCAATTAGTATTGGGTAGCATTGCCTTTAAAATGTTTAACTTAACCTGACAGAGCTGGTGTAACTGAGTCAGGTTTGTAGGTCTCCTTGCTCACACACGCCTTTTCAGTTTATTCGGGGCTTTGTGATGGCAACTCCAATACCTTGACTTTGTTGTCCTTAAGCCATTTTGCCACAAATTTGGAAGTATGCTTGGGGTCATGGTCCATTTGGAAGACCCATTTGCGACCAAGCTTTAACTTCCTGACTGATGTCTTGAGATGTTGCTTCAATATATCCACATTATTTTCCTACCTCGTGATGCCATCTATTTTGTGAAGTGCACCAGTCCCTCCTGCAGCAAACCACCCCCACAAAATGATACTGCCACCCCTTTGCTTCACTGATGGGATGGTGTTCTTTGGCTTGCAAGCCTCCCCCTTTTTTCTCCAAACATAATGATGGTCATTATGGCCAAACAGTTCCATTTTTGTTTCATCCGACCAGAGGACATTTCTCCAAAAAGTACGATCTCTGTCCCCATGTCCAGTTGCAAACCGTAGTCTGTTTTTTTATGGCGGTTTTGGAGCAGTGGCTTCTTCCTTGCTGAGTGACAGGTTATGTTGATATAGGACTCGTTTTACTGTGAATATAGATACATTTGTACCTGTTTCCTCCAGCATCTTCACAAGGTCCTTTGCTGTTGTTCTGGGATTGATTTGCACTTTTCGCACCAAAGTACATTCATCTCTAGGAGACAGAATGCTTCTCCTTCCTGAGCAGTATGACGGCTGCGTGGTCCGAAGGTTTTCCTCTAGGATTTTTCCTTTGTTTAGCTCCATTCCATTAATTTTTTTATCCTGAAAAACTCCCCAGTCCTTAATGATTACAAGCCAATCCATAACATGATGCAGCCATCCCTATGCTTGACAATATGGAGAGTGGTACTCAGTAATGTGTTGTATTTTATTTGGCCCAAACATAATACTTTGTATACAGGAAAAAAAGTGAATTGCTTTGCCACATTTTCTGCAGTATTATTTTAGTGCCTTGTTGCAAACAGGATGCATGTTTTGGAATATTTAAATTCTGTACAGGCTTCCTTCTTTTCTCTCTATCAATTAGGTTAGTTTTGCGGTGTAACGACAATGTTGTTGATCCATCCTCATTTTTGTCCTATCACAGCCATTAAACTCTGTAATAGTTTTAAAGTCACTATTGGCCTCATGGTGAAATCCCTGAGCGGTTTCCTTCCTCTCCGGCGACTGAGTTAGGAACACCTGTGTCTTTGTAGTGACTGGGTGTATTGATACAGCATCTAAAGTGTAATTAATAACTTCACCATGGTCAAAGAGATATTTAATGTCCATTTTTTTTTACCCATCTACCAATAGCTTCCCTTCTTTTTGAGGCATTGTAAAACCTCCCTGGTCTTTGTAGTTGAATCTGTGTTTTAAATTCATTGCTCGACTGAGGAACCTTGCATATACTGTAAATGTATGTGTGGGGTACAGAGTAGTAGTCATTACAAAATAATGTTAATCACTATTATTGCCCATAGAGTGAGTCCATTCAAGTTATTATATGAGTTGTTAAGCACATGTTTACTCCTGAACTTATTTAGGCTTGCCATAACAAAGGGGTTGAATACTTATTGACTTCAATACTTCAAGACATTTCAGCTTTAAATTTGTACTTAATTAGACAATGTTTTCGAAAAACACAATTACACTTTGAAATCATAATGTTGGGTGTAGGCCAGCGACAAAATAAATGATTATTTAATTAATTTTAAATTCAGGCTGTAACACAACTAAAATTTGGAAAAGTAAAGGGGTGTGAATACTTTCTGAAGGCATTGTACCTATATTAAACAATTAATACAAATTTTAAATATTATTTTATATTTTATTTAATTGTAGTCTATTTAATCATTTGTCTTTACGCACACAAATGGATATCGCTTTCAAAATGTGTTTGGATGTATAAAATGTGTTTGAAGGAAATGTTTCCCACGTCATGAAAAATGAAAGCAGTCAATCAGAATATTCAGCCTCTGAACCACTACGGTCTGAATGAAAGAATATTAACAGTGGCCTTATTCAAATCATTAGCTGATGTATCTCATGAGGGACAAAGACAGATGACTATGGAGGCCACAATGGTAAAAACATTATAAGAGAGAAATTGTTTATTGTTTTGGTGAGGGGTCAAATTTGACACGTCACTCTCTGAGCAGCAGTAGTTGTATTTTTTCCCAGCAGACTGCTGGTGGCTACTCTCTCTATCCAGGAGCTCTGGGAGGCCATGGAGATGGTCTGAGAGGGTCTGTGGAGGTGTCACTTCACACCTCAGACTCCTGCATAAAACCAAGGCTCTCTGAATGACCAGCCCACAGGCCAAGCTCTTCAGTTCAGTCCTACTGTTCAACATACAGGACACAGCATGGATATCTCTGCTCCTCTACTCAGCAACTATGGTGTTGGTGTGCAGTACCACTGGAGTTATCCCAGTTCAGACTCTGAGTTCTATAACCTCTCTTCTCCAGAGACCTGTATCATCTCACCGACCTCCTGCATGGACTTCTCCCTCTCCTGGCTACCTCGGGGGACCGCCACAGGACCTCACAGACCAACATACTCTGGGGGAGCCAAGGCATCCGCTTCCCCGTCCTCCAGCGATGAAGGAAGACTCTCTGGAGGGAGGATTAGAAAGAACTGCTCCAAGAACCCCAGCAAGCAGAGACAGAGTGCCAGCGAGAAAGAGAAGCTGAGGATGAGAGACCTGACCAAAGCCCTCCACCACCTCAGGACCTACCTGCCCCCCTCTGTGGCTCCTCCTGAACAGACTCTGACCAAGATCGAGACGCTGCGCCTCACCATCAGCTACATCTCCCACCTGTCTGCCCAGCTGGGACTCAGCGAGGAGGCTCTGTGCCAGAGGAAGGAGCTGAACCTCAACACATCAGGACACCACATATCACCTCAACAAGAGGTGTGCCAGTTCAGCCCCTCCTCATTGGGGAACTGTTGGAGAGAGGAGGCAGAGATAGGGAGATGTGCAGGGCAGCACCAGACCCTCCACCACACAGCCACGTCCACGTACCCACTCCACAATACGACTGGGATGGAGAGACACCCGATCAGCAGTAACGACAACGTTATCAACTCAAGTATGGATTCTCTGTTGGAATCGCCGGTGTATGCAGAGACTGCACAGTCAAGTCAGGTATGTACACTGATTATCCATCCACTACACATTTCAATAAAGCACAGATTCAATGTACTTGTAAGTTACAACTAGGTGTTTAAATAATTGTCAATTTATATGGTGAGTGATACAGTGGATTGTGTCTCTGTACTACCAGTGATTATTCACTGCAGTGTTCCAGTTTGATGAAGTCCCATATTCAATGGAATTAGACATCCTATTTGAACCAGTCAACTAATTACACATTTCTTTCTTTAGGTATTCAGCAAAGATGACCATTATCAAAACTTTGCTCAAGACTTCTGGATGTAACAGATGTCCTCATCAAGAGAATCTACTGTCCAGTCAATGAACTTTTACTTCGATTTACAGAGTCATTATATGTTAATATAACTCGTTTATTTTACTTTCAAATTCTATATTTCATACAACGATCATTGTAAATACAAAACGTATTCTAATATTTATAATTAAATATTAACTAACTACTTAACTGTGTCTTTGGTTGTTCCTGACCTGTATTTAAAGTAAAGTAGTATTGTTTGCAAGTAAAGTACCAAGTAATAGTATTGAAATATTAATGATGTATACTGTACTTTTCTGTCTAGACAATTTTACGTCAATCATGTAAGTCAGTTCACACCGCTTTTTGTGATGATGAAACACAGTCATTCTTCAGCATGGCAGTATTATAAGTCCATTTTAAGAATAAATGCAAACACAGTCAGGCTGCCAGACAACATTTACACAGCAAGATCAATTCAATAAAAGAGAAACCTCTGTTGGTCAATATTAAAACGAGTATTATGTGAAATACAGGAAGTCTACAGTCAGACGTATCAGTAAACACATAGAGAAAAGATTCACACACAACTTAGCATGACTATGAAACACAGGGCATGAACCAGAGCACAAACATGTCTGTTGTACATAACCACAACATCTTCTTAACTTTACAGCACAGTTAGGTTTTCACAGAGAAGCTCCAGACTCCACACTCCTCTCTGACATTAACATTCTAATGACCCCTCTTATCCTAGTCCTGATAAAGAGTTTAGCACCTCCATGCTAATATGAGAATGAGACAACCCTGATTAGAGCCCTAGTGAGGGACAGAAAAAAACAAGCTTTTATTTCACATGGAACATAAATTACACTCATGGAGAGTAATGAGGTCAAGGTGAAACCTTAACTTTGACTGAAACCATAGCTGCCAGAAACCTGTTAAAATAACTGATTGTAATATTGGAGAACTAAAGAGAAAGTTAGATATAGTCCTCTATCGTGATCAGTATACCACAGTGTGGCATACTGACAGAATGTAATATCAACAGAATGTAATATCTTATGTTGTTCTTGTCTGTTCTGTACTTTATTATGTGTTTGGATTTGTTATGTGGATCCCAAGAAGATTAGTAGGTAATGAGGATCTTAATGCACTAAACTAAACACACACACTGCAGTATCAGCCTATGTATCAACTATCTATCAGCTATGTATCAACTATATATCAGCTATGTATCAACTATCTATCAGCTATGTATCAACTATCTATCAGCTATGTATCAACTATATATCAGCTATGTATCAACTATATATCAGCTATGTATCAACTATCTATCAGCTATGTATCAACTACCTATCAGCTATGTATCAACTATATATCAGCTATGTATCAACTATCTATCAGCTATGTATCAACTATCTATCAGCTATGTATCAACTATCTATCAGCTATGTATCAACTATCTATCAGCTATGTATCAACTATATATCAGCTATGTATCAACTATCTATCAGCTATGTATCAACTATCTATCAGCTATGTATCAACTATCTATCAGCTATGAATAAGAATTTGTTCTTAACTGACTTGCCTAGTTAAATAAAGGTTAAATAAAAAATAAAAAGCAATGTATCAACTATCTATCAACCCTCTATCAACTGTGTATCAACTGTGTATCAACTGTGTATCAAGCCCCAGAGAGATAAACAGATCCAGGTCATTACTGATCCTCTGTGTTGGCACCTCTCAGTCTGGAGAGAAGGTATGATCCCTGGTTTAAACCAACCTTAACTATCCCATAATGTGAGAGAGGATGAGTTAGGATATGCGTGTCACTGGGGAGGTGAGGTGTTGGATATCTGGGGAAATAAAAATAAGCACCTGTTTCATCAGCTTACCAAGGGCATTTGATTTGTTAATGGAAAGCTCAATACACCAATACACACAGGCAAAAGCAAAGATTTAGACTTAAGTTGTAAATAAACAATCCAGCATGCAGGCTGGGAATGAAACTAGTTCATTTTAATTTGCTAATCAACCTTTGATCCTAAAGACTGCAATACTTCCTTATCCTTATCCCTTATTCTGGTTTAAGGGACATTAATCACATATGTTAAAAATCTCCTTTAGAGTTGAGAAGAGTAGAATATACAAAGCAAGACTTATGACACAGTTAGAAATAGTAACCAACAAAATACTACATGATACAAAGTCATGACAAAGGATTATGGCTCATATTTTGTGTTCATTACCATCAATGAACTACCCAGTAGCTAAACACAGATAAGAATAATTTTTGAATACATTCAGAGGGGTCTGATTCAGAGGTCAGGCCGAGTTTAGGAGAAGACATGGAAATGTTACCTTCTGACCTGTCCATCCCTGCATATGTCAGTTCTGTCAGTGCCACAGCGATGTCTCCTCACACACCACGTCTCTTTAAGAAAACCCAGAGAAAAATCAGTTAGTAGACACTCAACTAATTAATTCTACCCATACTCCTTACTTTCAACAAATGTGACTCTACATTAAGAACACCTGCTCTTACCATAACATAGAATGACCAGGTGAATCCAGGCGAAAGCTATGATCCCTTATTGATGTCACCTGTTAAATGCACCTTAATCAATGTAGATGAAGGGGAGGAGACAGGATAAAGAATCATTTTTAAGCCTGGAGGCAATTGAGACATGGAATGTGTATGTGTGCCTTTCAGAGGGTGAATGGGCAAGACAAAAGATTTAAGTGCCTTTGAACGGGGTATGGTAGTAGGTGCCAGGAGCACCGGTTTGTGTCAAGAACTGCAACACTTCTGGGTTTCCATACTCAACAGTTTTCTGTGCGTGTCAAGTATGGTCGACCACCCAAAGAGCATCCATTCAATTTGACACAACTTGGGTAGCATTGGAGTCAACATGGGCCAGCATCCCTGTGGAACGCTTTTGACACCTTGTAGAGTCCATGCCCTGACGAATTCAGACTGTTTTGAAGGCAAACGTGGGGGGGGGGGGGGGTGCAACCAGTGGCATGTATTCATGGATACCAAGGGAAGCCAGGCTTCCACAAAAGAGTGTGTCTTTCGTCTCTCTGTATTTAATGTCCTTCAATTCGCAACAGGTTGAATGTATCTCACCAGAGAAAGCATCTATCTGATGTTGTCTGGTCAAAAAGAGCATGCCATTGTTGTCGCCTGTATCATTGAATGCAAGGGAAACCAGAGAGCCTTTGGCCTTCCTTGATAAAAAATAATATAATAATAAGAGCAAATCAGCGTTGACCTGAACCGAGTGAGCTTAGCTGTGAATGGTCCTGGCGCATCAAAAAAAAAAGTGTCAAGGGAAGCCAGTTTGAATTTGGCTTCACACCAAACAAATCACATCAGAAGCCAAATGTCATTGACAGATAAAATCTAGAATAGTTTAATCTCATTGTGTTGTTGTCCTCTGGTGGCTAGCTAGCAAAAAATCATCCCTTTCCTAAATTAGCCATGGATGGAGATAGGGATTTGGACTTGTGGTTTTACTTAATTCTCCGTACTGGCCAATGATTATAATGGCGATTCTGATCCAATCATAACTTCATACATTATGCCCCTGGACTGAGAGGATGGAAGTTCAACATGTAGCTAGATGTAGTAGGCTAATGTTAACTAGCTGGCCTGGTGCATTGTTGCCTATGAAAGGAAATTAGGCTTGCGAGCAAGCATTTTAGCCAGGTAGCTTAGGAAAACAAAAACTCAAAGCGAGTTATGTATGCAGTGGCGACAGGCGGGGATTGCCTGTTTTGCATGTTATTTTGGCATTAATATGTGTCACATATCAGTTTGCAAACAATGTAAAATATATATATATATCATTGAGTTAATAAAGCCAGCTTAAAAATGCAGGTCTTTCAGCTTAGCCTCTAGCACTTAGCCATCCCGGATCCGGGATCGTGAATACAGCCTCAAGCTCATTACCACAACGCAACGTTAACTATTCATGAAAATCGCAAATGAAATGAAATAAATATGCTAGCTCTCAAGCTTAGCCTTTTGTTAACAACACTATCATCTCAAATTTTCAAAATATGCTTCTCAACCATAGGAAAACAATCATTTGTGTAACAGTAGCTAGCTAGCGTAGCATTTAGCGTTAGCGTTAGCGTTAGCATTCAGCAGGCAACATTTTCACAAAAAACAGAAAAGCATTCAAATAAAATCATTTACCTTTGAAGAACTGCAGATGCTTTCAATGAGGAGACTCTGTTAGATAGCAAATGTTCAGTTTTTCCTGAAAGATTATGTGTTTAGGAGAAATCGCTCCGTTTGGTGCGTCACGTTTGGCTACCAAAAAAAAAACGAAAATCCAGTCATCAAAACGCCAAACTTTTTTCCAAATTAACTCCATAATATCGACTGAAACATGGCAAACATTGTTTAGAACCAATCCTCAAGGTGTTTTTCACATTTCGCTTCGATGATATATCGTTCATGGAAGTGTGCTTTCTCTCCTGAATCCCAGGAGAAAATGCCCACCAATTTAGACAAAGGACACCGGGCGGACCCCTGGGAAATGTAGTCTCTTATGGCCAATATTCCAATGATATGCCTACAAATACGTCACAATGCTGCAGACATCTTGAAGAAACGACAGAAAGGGCAGGCTCGTTCGTGGTGCATTCACAGCCATATAAGGAGACAATGGAAAACAGAGCTTCAGAAATTCTGCTCATTTCTTGTTTGAAGTTTCATCTTGGTTTCGCCTGTAGCATGAGTTCTGTGGCACTCACAGATAATATCTTTGCAGTTTTGGAAACGTCAGACTGTTTTCTTTCCAAAGCTGTCAATTATATGCATAGTCGAGCATCTTTTCGTGGCAAAATATTACGCTTAATACGGGCACGTTTTTTTTATCCAATAATGAAATCGCGCCCCCATAGACTCAACTGTTGTGGTAGGGCAAGCCAGCAGAAAATACGAAGCGTTGTGCCATGATTGGCTCAGTGTTCTGTCACTCATGGGGACACTACGTCACCACCAAGTCTAAGGTGAAAGCTAGAAAATTCTAGCCCCTTGTGTGGTGCCATGGAGTTACATTAGAAGTGCCGATCCAAGAAGGCTCAAGGTCATTGGCACAGATAAAATGACGTCAAATCACGTTTTATGTACAGTAGCTTTGATTGGACTGATCATGTCAACATCATACTTTCAAAATCTTAAATAGCAGTCATCATCATGAATCACGTTGACAATCTACTGGCAAATCCGTTTTAATCCTTGTAATATGAAGAGAAATGATGAAGAGAAATTTTAGAATAAACACATCAAATTCAACAATGAGTGGTTTGGAAGGAATCAGGGACAATGGCTAACTTCATAAGCAATCACTAGCCTGCTATTCAGTTTAGTGGCTGTGTGGTCCCAAATCTCGGATTAAGGGTCTATTTTCCAAGTTCAAAATGATAAACATTCAACATTGGCCATGCTGTCAGTGAAGTATGATTTGTGCCGTGCTCAAAGCAACTGTTAACTCGGAACTGCAAAAACTTGACTGCATTGAGTTCAAGACAACTGGGAAGTCGGGAATAAATTAGCTCCGACTGGGAAAATACATTTTGAACGGTCATCCAACTCGGATATGTAAATCCGGCTTCTTTCTCGAGCTACAACCTGAAGATCAATGACTTCATCATGATTCAATCTTGTTTTTTTTCAAGTTCCCAGTTGTTTTGAAAGCACCATAAATCCAGAGAATGCCAGACTTTGATGACAAAATTTTCCCACAAATTTTCCCACGAATGACCACCTTCCTGTTCAAGTGAGTACAACACAACAAGGTGAGTCCAAAATTATATTGTATGCTGCTGCATAAATTATGTAATATGCCAGGGAGATATGTATACTGTAGCTAAGAAAGTAATACTATATGTATGTTGTGTAGTAAGATGTTAGTAGCCCATGTGCCTCACCCTAATAATTTGGTCTATTTACCCCTCTTAATTTTGCCTACTGTTCTAACTTGTGGTGGTGCACATGTAGCTTATAACCTGTTTTAGAGAAATGTAATATTGCAAGAGTTTTCATTGTCTGCTTTTTTGCCCCCTTTATTTTTCCTACGGTTCTGACTTGGTGTACAGGGAGAACACTGTAAGAATGGCCCATGTTCTGAATTCTTTAACTATATATTTCAAAAGTGCTAAACAAATAGTTTTATTGACTACGTCCATCCAAGCTCGCTCATTAATGTCTTAATCGAAATTACGGATTGCCTCTTATCCACTTGTCGTCCCCTTATGCCATAGTTTGTATACTATCTCAAGTGTCATTAGAAACCACATTTGCTTAAACAAGTCAGCCATATCAGCTATGTTTTTTAAAAAGGCAGTAAATTAGGCTAAATTAACTGTTTCACTGCCAGACAAGGCTCTGCTGATAGCCAGTTGTAGCAGTGGTAAGATATTGGGACTGCTGTTGGGACAGCTTTATTTAGGCCGTTTGTGGGCACCGTTTGTCGCTGTTATAGTGCAATTAATGTATTATGTAGTGTTGTGTTGTGTAGTGCCTTTGCTGGCATGCATCCCACATCTTTTTTTTCCCCCACCAAGATTTACATGCTACAATCGCCACTAACTGTATTACAGAGTCATAGACCGTTTAGCAACATGAAAGACTCATACTACTAATTTCTCTACAAGTAGTGTGAGTCAACATGTTTTTTCTATTTGCATGCATGCACACACACACACACAGAGAAATCAGTACCATGGACAGACACATCATATTTAGCTTACTGATTGGACTAAATCGTTTTTGGAATCTTTTAGTTGTCACTGTATTAGACAAAGCATAGGTGATTAGATCATGTTGAAATGTTGAAGTTGAAACATTGATGGAATAGTGGATGTAGCGCCTGTTTCCTTTGCGACTTGCAGTAACTCTAAATCAGTAGTTGTTTAGTCGTCCGAAAATGTGGGAAACATTAACTTTCTTGACCATGCTGTAGGTCATGTAACTGTTTGACACATGCAATAGGATTTGTGGACTTCACCGGACAGATGTTGCTCTACGGTTTTTCCCAGTGATTTTACCCACACACCGCTACTTGGTGCAACTCAATACGTGGAAGGTGTTCCTAATGTACTCAGTGTATTTTTAGTCACTGTAGAAATGAATTAGAACCATTGGTTGTGTTGCTGTGAAACACTTTTTAAAAGTGTGTGTGTGTGTTCTGGCTATATTCTGAGTCTCATCATCACAGCTCTACACCTATGAGGGAAGGGGTTAAATGTGACACTCTCTTCTGTGGGAACATTCTCTTATGACCAGTTCCACAACCACTGCAATCCACATGGCCAGGGCTGAGAAAGGTTGAGGTGTCACATAACACCTCAGGGCCAGAAGAACAGCTAAAACCACAAAAACACAACATTACTTCTGTTCACAGGGTTTATTAATATGAAAAAGGTGTTAGAGATGGTTTACAATAGAATTACTCTTTCCAAATCTAAAGTTATTATTAGAGCCTAGTTTCAGTTTTGTATACGAAACAATTACTACAGAGTAGTTTTCATCCACGTGTGATATCACATTGATATATCCCAGACAATTGGGCCTCTTTTTGCATCCGGTGACTAATTCACTCGCATAGAAGGGCATCGCCTTGATCTTGTCAGAATAACAACATCTCACCATAATTTGTGATATGACATTCAATCTAGGCCTAGTATGCATGAAGGGAGATTTCTTTCTCTCAATATTAATAGCAAATAATAGACAAAACAGCTCTACCTCTATTTCTCAAGGCAGTGTAGGAGCTTGTCTAAACAGAGGCGAGGTGTGACCTCTTCACACATTACAGCTGGCACACTTCTTTTACTACTGAGGGCTGCTGAGAACCCTAGGACTATTGGTCATGGAGAATGATGAGATTCTGCTAAAGGCAGGCATTGTATTGAGTTATGTAGAAATATAATTGAATAGACTTTGGGTGTTTATAATTATTTGCATAATCTGCATTCCAAAAAACAAATATGAATATTTTATTTGCTAAATATTACCCATATTCAAAAATAAATCAATACAATCCTATCCATTACTGCCAAACTTAGTGAATTGTGCAATACAACAATCGCTCCCACTATGAATTATTGAACTTGATGCAGACTTAATTCTAATCTGCCGGCTACCTCACACCTGGTTCTAGGAAGATGTGTTTCCCAGGGACCCCCTGCCTCTAGTGTGATCTCTCCTCGGGCACTTTGAAGTCCAGGCATCCTGAAGGGACCATTGAAGGTGACACATCACACCTCTGTCTGCAGGATAAATTGGGGAGCAGCTCTGAGGTGCCCCAGTACTCCTCACAACTTCTTCAAGGACTGACTGAACTGAAGATCCCTGCTGCTCAGAAACACTGCAGTCATGGACACTGCTGCCTTCTCCAAACTCTTGCTTCTTCAGGCTGGAGATCATCTGCTGGACAGTGATGCCTTGCTGGAGCCTGGTTGTCCCACCTTAGACCCTGGTTACTACAGTGCCTGTAGTAGCCTATCGCCTGCCTCCTCCATTGACTCCTGCTGCTTCTCTCCCCCTTGTTTCCAGTGGGGAGCTGTTCAGGAGAAGGAGGCTGCAAACCCTTCAAGCTGCATCAGCCAAGCTGCCAAAAGACAGGGGAAAGAAGAACTCCCAGCTCAGGAGAAGAGACGGTCTAGGTCAAAGTTCCCTGGGAAGAAGCGGGAGAGCGCCAGCGAGAGGGAGAAGCTGAGGATGAGAGACCTGACCAAAGAACTCCACCGTCTCAGGACCTATCTGCCCACCTCTGTGGCTTCGCCTGAACAGACTCTGACCAAGATCGAGACCCTGCGCCTCACCATCAGCTACATCTCCCACCTGTCTGCCCAGCTGGGACTCAGCGAGGATACCCCATGTCTGAAAAGAAAAATGGATTTCACACCATGCCAGTACTCACAAGATATGCCACAATTCCCCCAGGGCAGGTCCATGTCTGGACAGTGGTGTCAAGAGATACTGCAGGGCAACAACCAGAGCAATAATCAATACTGTCTGCCACTGGCCACAACATATACCAACAACACAGAGCCACACATGGAAACAGACTACCTAATGCCAGATGTTTCCTATCAGGACATGTCCTTATATCACAACCAAGTTTTCCAGTGACAAGCTTGTTCATTTAGCCCATTTCCAATGCTGATTTAAGTGGTTGTTGGGTGAATGCACCAGAAGAAGATCAAATCAGAGACATTGGACAAAAGATCCCCTAAATATCTAAACTGTGACACAATTCTGATTGTTTCAAAGAGAGATGATTTGTATGTAGCTATTTATCAGATTATATTTTTCCTAAATTGTATTTATTTCTTGGATTAGGTTTTTAATAAAACTAATGTTGAGAGTAATATTGCTTTGTGTATTTTATTTCTTTAATTAATCAATTACCTATCATGTTTTTGGCAATTTGTGAAATATATCCTTTGATTTTGTAGACTATGATTTACAATAGGCTACCTTAATGAGATTAGTAGTCTACAATTGACTGTTTTACATTTATCATAACTAAGGATTAGCCTGGCTGACGCGGCTCACGTGACTCATATTGCAGGGAGAGCTGTGACAAGGAGGACTTCAAGCTAGGTGTTAGCCAGACTAGCTAAGGATATACTCTTAACCCAGAAAGCGTTCTTTTTTTACCACTTGTAAACTACTGAACCTTTATGAAACCTATGAGGATAAACATTTGACAATGTTGTAACTATGTGTCACAGCCTACTAGGAGCGGTGGATTGGAATCAGGCGCAGAGAGCAGGGTTCAGTAAATCGTGATTTATTCTCCGGTCAAAAAACGGTCTCGCCAACATACAGGGCGCATAAAACAGACCAGCCCAAACACAGGACCAAACAGTCCGGAGAATACAAACATGAAAACCACAACCAACAGAGTAACAAAAAAAAAATCCCGCACAAAACAAGGGCGGGTCAAACTACTACATATAGGGAAGCTAATTCAACCGAAATACACACATGTGAAACTAATAAGACAAAACCAACAGACAAACGAAAAAGGGATCGGTAGCAGCTAGTAGGACGGTGACGACGACCGCCGAGCACCGCCCGAACAGGCAGAGGAGCCAACTTCGGCGGAAGTCGTGACACTATGTCAAACATTAGACCACCAATCTCACATAATCCTACATTAATTGCACACACATTACACAGTAGGATAATATACACTTGCCTATGTATTTATTTGACTCTATACTCCAGCATTTTGTACATGAGATCAAATGTTAAATATGAGGCGACAGTACAGAATGTCACATTTTATTTGAGGGTACTTTCATACATATCTGTTTTACAGATTAGAAATGAATGTACTTTATGTACAGTATCTAGGCCCAAAATGTTAAGGTGTCATAAGTATTTGGACAAATTAACTTATAGTGTATAACATTTCGTCAAAAGTTTAGTATTTGGTCCCATATGCTTAGCACCCAATGACTACATCAAGCCTGTAACTATTTTTGGATAATGTAGTGCACAAAATAAATGAATGGTAAATAATGTATTGTGTCATTTTGGAGTCACTTTTATTGTAAATAAGAATAGAATATCTTTCTGAACACTTCTATATCAATGTGGATGCTACCATGATTACTGAGAATGATGAATGAATTGTAAATAATGATTTATTTAGTGAGAAAGTTACAGATTCCCAAAGATCATGCCTCCAAAACACGCTAACCTCTCACCATTACCAATAACAGGGGAGGTAGCATTTTTTGTGGAGTATGATATTTATGCCTGTAACTTTCTAACTTTTTTCATTATTCACAATTCATTCATGATTATCCAATTAATGTAGAAGTGTTTCATTTACAATAAAAGGGACAATCTACCATTCATTTATATTGGGCAAAAGAAAAACCCAAAATACAACCAAAACAAACTGTAAATGCATGCTAGGAACACGGAACCAAGTACTAAACTTTTGACTAAATGTAATAGACTATAAGGAAAGTTGTCCAAATGTTTATGACACCTTCAAATGGGGGGACTAGATACGTAATGTGCTTTACATTTCTAAACGTTAAACAGATATGAAAATGCCCTCAAATAAAAGGTGACATTCTGTAATGTGTATTTTTATAGTCACTGAACTCCACCATGGTTCATTGAACAAAGCCCAAGGGAAAATTGATGGAGTTTTTGTAGGTTTTTTCGATAAACGCCAAAAAAATAGGTCTGGGGTAAAGACAGGCTTTGGAGATCTTATATGTTTTGTTCTATGAGATAATATTAATTAGTTAACATTACTTTTTGTGAATTGTGAAGAATTTACGTAATAAAAAATAAAAAACGCAAATCAAGGCTTCATAATTCATAAAGGTCATGTTAACTGACTGATATTATCCCATAGAACAAAACATATACGATCTCCTAAACCTGTGTTAACCTCAGGCCTTATTTTTTAAGTTTATCCCCAAACCCTATTCTTTCCCCATTCATTTTCGTCATAGGAATGGCTGAACGAACCAGAGGTAATGCAGTTCCGTTTTTAAGGACTATAAACTGGCGAGCTCTATTGTAACTGTCTTTACCATTTTCCTGCTGTCAGTGTTGATATCCTCCATCGCCGGGATAAAGATAAGTGCCCGTGTTCACCTCGGGCCCGCCCAATCACAAAAAACAAAAACATTCTCAAGAGTTGTTTCACATTTGACAAATTATTACTTTAGCCATGCAGTAGACCTAACGTCAAAACTTGTGACCTAACGTCAAAATGTGTTATTATTTATTTAGACCGCATAAAATTATTTTCACTGCAGAACAGAGAAGAGATGACCACCAACTACGCTGAGGCCTACTGACTGTGAGTAGACATTTTATATAGTAGCATAGGCCTAGCCAATGGTTCCACAAAAATACGAAAATACAACCAGTATGCTGCAGATAAACTTCAGTGAACTACTGACAAAGACATTTACAAAAATGTATACTGGAGCAGATCAGCATATTATTATTACAGCAGGTTGCTGTATGCAGGTCACTGTAATAATAATACTGTAGTGTGTTTCGACTGAACAGGTAGGCTATTCCTTAGGGTCGGAAGCAGATGTGCCGCTAGAAATACAAGTGGAGGTGTAGCCTACTAAACTCAACTCCACATTTTACGATGGTGTTGAGCGGTGACTAATGTGGGAGGACTGGAGCTCCGACATCACATAAAATGAACAATGTGCTGTGTAATAGCGGTCAATTTTTGTAGTGTTGAAATCAGTAGTTTGGGGCGGCAGGGTAGCCTAGTGGTTAGAGCGTTGGACTAGTAACCGCAAGTTCAAACCCTGAGCTGACAAGATACAAATCTGTAGTTCTGCCCCTGAACAGGCAGTTAACCCACTGTTCCTTGAAAATAAGAATTTGTAATTGAAAATAAGAATTTGTTCTAAACTGACTTGCCTAGTTAAATTTTAAAAAGTAGTTTAAAAAAAAAAGACTTCAGAGCTCCAGTCCGTCCACACTAGTTGCCGCTCAACTCCATCGTAAATTGTTGATTTGAGTTTAATCGGCAAGTGGAGCTGCAGAGTGTATCACACGCCATCAACAACTGTAATCTAAATATATATATTCAAATTGATATCTTATTTTATCACTCCCCTCAAAACGTTTTAGTGTGCTTGCATACAACATGGTATGCCAAATAATGAGCCTAAAAACGCCCCTGCTAAACTACAGCCATCTGGTGTGCGGCATTGAAATCAGCCATTTAGTGAATGCTGCCTTTGAAATCAATGAAAACTGCTATACTGCTCGCGTTGCGTCACATCAGATGACAGCGTCCAAGCTCAATAATCGCTCAGGTTCAATTCTCGATGGCTGACCCGTGCAGTCATTCTATCTTGTGAATGGAAATAATGATTCATTTTGCGTGATTTTGGTTGGTTTCTGTGTAGCAGGTAGAGCTTCACATTGATGGTGATATGTGTAGTGTAGCTGAAGTGTAACGTTGTCTACTCTGTGAAAGATCAAACACATATCCCATCATCATTACATAGGAGTGTTAATTGAACCATCATTGGGCTTGTAAGGGTTTCAGAGGATTATCTTGGTGGTATTTAACACTCAGGGGCAGGACATGGTGCTAATTGTCACTAAAGCTTCCTTTCTTCCTGGCTTAAGCAAACAAATGAAACCTATTAGCCCAGCAAGAGGCCTCCTCTGTTACTCATTCAGTCCAGACAGCACCAAGTTCACTCAAATCAACAGCTTTTCTCTATGTGAAACATCATTTTTTTTCCAGATTTCACAAGATTGATCTACATGAGTCCAAGATCAAGATGGCAGAGTCATGAGGTATGTATATCTGTGCACAGCCCTTATATAAATTGCCTGTAGGGCGAACCTGAGAGGGGGTGGATGGGTAGTTTATGGTCAGTTTAGGTAGGGGTTGAGCTTCTATTAATCTCCCTGCATGTGCTGTGGGTGAGTCAAGGTGACAGCTAGTCAACAAGGTGACAGCTAGTCAACAACTGCTGTCCGTGTATCCTGATTCCCAGACAGTCAGTGGAGGAATGTCACACTCTTCATCTGTCCATGTCCCATCCACTTCCTCTCACCAACAACAAATGGACAGGTTAATGGACAAGTTTAATGTTTTTCAACAAGAATGCTATTATAATAGAAATTATCTATTGAAAACTCAAAAAAATAATACAGTCATAGATACTCATAAATAAAGGTTAAATAAAATAAGTATTAAAATAGATAGTCATAAGATAAGCAGGGGTCAGTAAACCAGAGGTGGGGCAATTACATGTTACTTATGCCAATACACACAAACCTGTACTGTATATTTGGTTTACTGATAAGTCCCTTTTTGGTGTCCAATTCACTGTGTGAACATGTACTCCCCACTTTCTGTCACAAAGTCCCGAGCCAATGATTGACTTTCAACATTACTGGAGATGTAAATGATGACAGACATTGCATGCAAATTTTGTCATAATCTAAAGTCTATACCAGGTACCTGTAGTCCATAGAGTATTGATATAAATAGACAGATTGTTTGGATTGACTGTATTTGTCAATATGAAGACAATGGAAAATCAAAACAGTAGTTCAACATGATCTTTCTAATAGTACCCTAACAAAATAATCAGATGGAACCTACCTATTTTGAAGTTCATAGTTCTTAGTACATGCCAGAGATGGCATCGGTTTGTATGATTCACTAGCGGTAGTAGCATTCTTGAACACGTTCCAACCGAAAGCCCACTCTGCATTCCCACCTGCTGCCAGGTCACTGCAGTACTCCGTCATCCTCCAATTAGGATGTATCCTGATATCACATTTTTTAAGTTGTTATGACAGGGTGGAATTCTTTGTTGTTGAAAATAGAGCAAAAAAATCCTGATATAGTATAGGCTAAATTATGTATACCAGGTACTCCTTAAAGTTTATAAATTAATAAATTATCTATATATACCAACAGGTTGATGTCAGGGTCAGCCATCCACTGACTGTACCAGCCTTTAGTCAGATAATCCAAGATGGCGTAGCAGTCAGAAGTCTTTTGTCCTCGTCTTGACGTGTCCCGTGTATATATCTTTTTATATATTTTTTCTTCGCATATATATATCTTTTTTGATTTTCTTAACCTGAACTTCAACATACTCTGCTGCAATCCGCATCACCCAATGTGGTATGGATCTGCTATTTTCTTTACTTTTGAACCGGAACCCCCAACAGAGGATAGCCAGCTAACTAGCTACTAGCTGTCATCAGCTACCTTTAGTCCGGAGAACTCTCGCCAGTCAGCACAGCGCGACTCAAACCAGAGCAAATCAGACTTATTTTTCTCCATATTCCTACCGCAAGCTCTGAAACTTTTCACCTGGATCATCACAGCTAGCTAGCTGCTATCCGAGTGACCACTCCTGGCTAACGTCTCTGTCCCGAAGCAAGAACCAATTAGCCTGGAGCTAGACTTTTCTAGGCCCATCTCCCGGCTAGCCGAAGAGGCCCATCAGCCACTCCTTGGGCTACAATTCCTATTTGGCCTGGACCCCTTTTACTCCTGTCACGGAGCCCCGCCGACCCATCACGACTGGACTACCGATGTAATTCGCACAAGGTTTTTTTTCAACTGGCTCCTCCGTCGCGACGTCCCCTGAATGACCATCTCCTAGCCTGCTAGCCACGGTCCACTAGCTGTCTAGAGCATGTCGGACTGTTAGCTGAAGAGGCCCATCGGACAACTTCTTTGGCCACTATACCTATTTTGCCAATTGGCCTGGACCCTTTTACAACATGGAGCCCTGCAGATCCATGACGACTGGTCTGCCGACGTAACAGCATGAGGGGGCTACAACAGACTTCTTACATCACGACGTCTCTCTAAGGCCCTTCTGCTAGATTGCTAGCCCCGGCCCGCTAGATGTCTGAATCGCTGTGTCTCGGGCCCGCCGAGCTACTCACTGGACCCCTTTGATCACACAGCTACACATGCCTCACCCGAATGTCAATATGTCCATTGCTGTTTTGGTTACTAATTATTGCCTTATTTCACTGTAGAGCCTCTAGCCCTGCTCAATATGCCTTAGGTAACCCTTTAGTTCCACCTCCCACACATGCAGTGACCTCACCTGTTGGATAATGGTTTAAATGTTTCTAGAGACAATATCTCTCTCATCGTCACTCAATGCATAGGTTTACCTCCACTGTATTCACATCCTACCATACCTTTGTCTATACATTATGCCTTGAATCTATTCTACCGTGCCCAGAAACCTGCTCCTTTTACTCTCTGTTCCGAAAGTACAAGACGACCAGTTCTTATAGCCGTACCCTTATCCTACTCCTCCTCTAATCCTCTGGTGATGTAGAGGTTAATCCAGGCCCTGCAATGCCTAGCTCCACTCCCATTCCCCAGGCGCTCTCATTTGTTGACTTCTGTGACCGTAAAAGCCTTGGTTTCATGCATGTTAACATTAGGAGCCTCCCCCCTAAGTTTTTTGTTCTAGCCGTGTCTAAATCCTGGTTTAGGAAGACCACCAAAAATGTTCCATCCGTAACTATAACATTTTCCAACAAGATAGAACTGCTAAAGGGGGTGAAGTTGTAATCTACTGCAGAGACAGCCTGCAGAATTCTGTCTTACTATCCAGGTCCGTGCCCAAACAATTTGAGCTTCTACTTTTAAAAATCCACATTTCCAGAAACAAGTCTCTCATTGTTGCAGATTGCTATAGATCACCCTCTGCCCCCAGCTGTTCCCTGGACACCATATGTGAATTGATTGCCCCCCATCTATCTTCAGAGCTCGTGCTGTTAGGTGACCTAAACTGGGACATGCTTAACACCTCGGCCGTCCTACAATCTAAGCTTGGTGCCCTCAATCTCACAAAAATTATCAATGAACCTACCAGGTACAACCCCAAATCCGTAAACTTGGGCACCCTCAAAGATATCCTCCTAACCAACTTGTCCTCCAAATACACCTCTGCTGTCTTCAACCAGGATCTCAGTGATCATTGCCTCATTGCCTGTGTCCGTAATGGGTCATTCCGTCAGTAGAGGATGCCTGGTTATCATTTAAAAGTGGAAAGCTGCCACGGTCATCCCCCTCTTCAAAGGGGGAGACACTCTAGACCCAAACAGCTACAGACCTATATCTATCCTACCCTGCCTTTCTAAGGTCTTCGAAAGCCATGTTAACAAACAGATCACCGACCATTTCGAATCCCACCGTGCCTTCTCCAGTATGCAATCTGGTTTCCGAGCTGGCAATGGGTGCACCTCAGCCACGCTCAAGGTCCTAAACGATATCATAACCGCCATCGATAAGAGACAATACTGTACAGCAGTATTTATCGATCTGGCCAAGGCTTTCGACTATGTCAATCACCACATTCTTATCGGCAGTCTCAACAGCCTAGGTTTCTCAAATGACTGCCTCGGCTGGCTCACCAACTTCTTCTCAGACAGAGTTCAGTGTGTCAAATCGGAGGGCCTGTTGTCCGGACCTCTGGCAGTCTCAATGGGGGTGCCACAGGGTTCAATCCTCAGGCCGACTCTCTTCTCTGTATACGTCAATGATGTCGCTCTTGCTTCTGGTAATTCTCTGATCCACCTCTACGCAGACAACACCATTCTGTATACCTCTGGCCCTCCTTTGGACACTGTGTTAACCATCCTCCAGACGAGCTTCATTCAACACTCCTTTCGTGGCCTCAAACTTCTCTTAAATGCAAGTAAAACTAAATGCATGCTCTTCAACCGATCGCTGCCCATACCAGCCCGCCGTCCAGCATCACTACTCTGGACGGTTCTGACTTAGAATATGTGGTTAACTACAAGTACCTAGGTGTTTGGTTAGACTGTAAACTGTCCTTCCAGACTCACATTAAGCATCTCCAATCCAAAATTAAATCTAGAATCAGCGTCCTATTTCGCAACAAAGCATCCTTCACTCATGCTGTCAAACATACCCTCGTAAACCTGACTATCCTACCAATCCTTGACTTTGGCGATGTCATTTACAAAATAGGCTCCAACACTCTACTCAGCAAATTGGATGCAGTCTATCACAGTGCCATCCGTTTTGTCACCAAAGCCCCATATACTACCCACCACTGCGACCTGTGTGCTCTCGTTGGCTGGCCCTCGCTTCATATTCGTCGCCAAACCCACTGGCTCCAGGTCATCTATAAGTCTTTGCCAGGTAAAGCCCCGCTTTATCTCAGCTCACTGGTCACCATAGCAGCACCCACCCGTAGCACGCGCTCCAGCAGGTATATTTCACTTGTCATCCCGAAAGCCAATTCCTCCTTCGGTCACCTTTCCTTCCAGTTCTCTGCTGCCAATGACTGGAACAAACTGCAAAAATCACTGAAGCTGGAGGCTCATATCTCCCTCACTAGCTTTAAGCACCAGCTGTCAGAGCAGCTCACAGATCACTGCACCTGTACATAGCCATCTGTAAATAGCCCATCCAACTACCTCATCCCCAAACTTTTATTTATTTATTTATTTTGCTCCTTTGCATCCCAGTATCTCTACTTGCACACTCATCTTCTGCACATCTATTACTCCAGTGTTTACTTGCTATATTGTAATTATTTCGCCACTATGGCCTATTTATTGCCTTTACCTCCCTTATCTTACCTAATTTGCACACACTGTATATGGACTTTTTCTATTGCATTATTGACTGCATGTTTGTTTATTCCATGTGTAACTCTGTGATGTTGTTTGTGTCGCGCTGCTTTGCTTTATCTTGGCCAGGTAGCAGTTGTAAATGAGAACTTGTTCTCAACTAGCCTACCTGGTTAAAAAATAAAAAGATTCTGAGACTCCACCAGTCCAGTGCCATCCTAATGGCATTCACCTGGTTGTACCTGGTTGTGCTTGATGTTATCATAAAGCCGTATACTCATTTCAGACCATTTCAGGGCCATTCCACTCACTGGTCTGTTTGCCCACCAGGCACCTTAGTCCAGTCTGAAGTAATAGTCTTAGAAAAAAAGTGTCACTAGATTCCTCACATAATCCTATGACAAGAACAGAGAATAAGATACTATGTATGTATTCAAGTACGATCAGTATTTTCTGTCTCAAATGATCTTATACGTGTAATTGTCACAAATTATATGACTGACATTCTACCTGCATAGTCCCAAAGTTATCCAGAGCGGACTCCCATGTCATGTGTTCCTTTTCTTTGCAGAGATATTTTGTGGTTCTCAGAGATGTTTACATTTTTTATTACATTTTATTACCCCTTTTTCTTTTGTGATATCAATTGATAGTAACAGTCTTGCAACATCTCTGCAACTCCCGTATGGACTCGGGAGAGGCGAAGGTTGAGAGCCATGCGTCCTCTGAAACACGACTCCACGAAGTCGCACTGCTTCTTGACACACTGTACCAATGTGTCAGAGGAAACACCATACAAGCTGGTGATCGAAGTCAGCACCGCAAGGAGTCGCTACAGTGCGATGGGACAAGGACATCCCAGTCAAACCCTCCCCTAACCCGGACAACGCTGGGCCAATTGTGCGTCGCCTCATGGGTCTCCCGGTCGTGGCCGGCTGCAACACAGCCCGGGATTGAACCTGGATCGCTCAGCGCTTATGTTGTGGAAATGATTATTACTTTGTAGAAAGGTAAACTGGTTAGAAATGCAATCACCAAAATATGATGCATCCATCTGCTTTGTGACATCGTGGTGGTTCATAAATGTTAAAATCCCAACCATGCCAGATTAAAAGCATTGTCCACAAAAGGTGACCTGTTTATAACTGATATGACCTGCAATATTAAATAAAATAGTATGGTATGACCTGCAATAAAAAAATCTGACTCTATCAGTGTTGTATTCAAGCAGAATAACATGGGCAGTAATACCCTTCCTACGTAATCTGATGAATACGTTTTTCTTTTTACCTGATGAATAGCCCTCAATTGGAAGAGAAGATGTTCCCACTTGCTAAGGTGATACTTAACCCTGTAGTATCCAGTCACATTGAGGTTGGCTAGTACCCACTGATCACTTGTCAGGTTATTGCTTATAGCTGAGGAAAATAATATAATGCATGACAATGAAGATACTGATAGTAGATCAAATCTGCTTGTTATTTCATCAGATCATTTTATGTTTTAATATTCGTCCACAGTTTTCCACAGAGGACACTAGTAAACAGGTTTCTTGTATCTGTACCTTTTTTCTCAAGCAGCCATATTTCTTTCTGAACCACTCCTGCCTCCATCCACTCGTACCTAGTCACCAAAATGAATTATTATATTATTCATACGTATGTAACATTCATGACATATACAGTGCCTCGTGAAAGTCTACATAACGAAATTTTGCTGACTTAAAATTAAATCTAAATGTATGTCCAGACTATGTTCGGATGGTGGTACAGTCTACACAGAATCAGGGTCCAATATGAATTGTTGCTGGGAGATCTGTCCAGTGGCTGTATTTATGGTGACCACTGGGAAGCCCATCTGATAAGCCTCCCTCTACAACTGGATCCTGGAATTCCTGACAGGCCACCCTCAGGTGGTAAGGGTAGGTAACAACACATCCGCCACGCTGATCCTCAACACGAGGCCCCTCAGGGGTGCGTGCTCAGATACCTCCTGTACTCCCTGTTCACTCATGACTGCATGGCCAGGCACGACTCCAACACCATCATTAAGTTTGCCAATGACACACCGACAACGATGAGACAGCCTATGGGGAGGAAGTCAGAGACCTGGCCGTGTGGTGCCAGGACAACAACCTCTCCCTCAATGTGATCAAGACAAAGGAGATGATGGTGGACTACAGGAAAAAGAGGGCCGAGCATGCCCCATTCTGATCGACGGGGCTGCAGTGGAACAGGTAGAGTTTCAAGTTTCTTGATTACATCACCAACAAAAACATGGTCCAAACACACCAAGACAGTCGTGAAAAGGGCATGACAACCTATTTCCCCTCAGGAGACTGAAAAGATTTTGCATGGGTCCTCAGATCCTCAAAAGGATAATTATACAGCTGCACCATCGAGCACATCCTGACTGGTTGCATCACTGCCTGGCATGGCAACTGCTCGGCCTCTGACCGCAAGGCACGTCAGAGGGTAGTGCGTACGGCCCAGTATATCACTGGTGCCAATCTTCCTACCATCCAGGACCTCTATACCAGGCGGTGTCAGAGGAAGGCCCTAAAAATGTCAAAGACGTCAGCCACCCTAGTCATAGCCTGTTCTCTCTGCTACCACAAGGCAAGCGGTACCGAGCACCAAGTCTAGGTCCAAGAGGCTTCTTAACAGCTTCTACCCCCAAGCCTTAACACTCCTGAACATATAATCAAATGGCTACCCAGACTATTTGCATTGCCCCCCCGCCCTACTTTTATGCTGCTGCTACTTTATTATCTTTGCAGTCACTTTAATAACTATCTACATGTACATTTTACCTCAATTACCTTGACTAACCGGTGACCCTGCACATTGACTCTGTATAGGTAACTCCTGTATATAGCCTCACTATTGTTATCTTGTTGGTTAAGGGTTTGTAAGTAAGCATTTCACTGCTCATGGGATCAATGTTCTTTGGGGTAAAAGTAAACTAAAGTAAACCTGTTGTATTCGGCGCATGTGACATGCACTGTACCAGGAAGCTACATGCCACCGGCATCTACTGCCTAGAGAGGGAGACCAGACACATAGGGGAACTACTAGAGAGATTTTGTATGTTCCCTGAACCATTGGAGGGAAGAATTGTCATTATAATACTGGTCTCCACATTCTCATTGATATGACTATAAATGGAAGATATTAATGTGGGCTCGGTCAGTATCATTTGCTGCTGTGAAGACAAACATAAAATCTGATGGAATCTGTAGTCCTGCTATAATACTGCCAAAATCATTCATTTCAACAATACAAACCAACTAGCTGAAAATAGGAATAGACAATGCACAGTATTGATTGTTTCTAAGGAACTTAGTCATTGTAGATGATACCAAAGGGTTGTCTCCACAGTGTTATCGTAGGCAAAGTGATTGAGGTAGCTCTTGAGAAACATATGTTTGAGGCACTTAAAGTGGAAAAAGTCAAGGAGTCTGAATACTTTCCAAATGCACTGTATATAGTTATAGTTGATACACATTTTAAATTATTTGAAGTTAGGATAGGCTGAACATGTGACAATTGGTTTGGTGTCTAGCTTGAACGGTTCAATAATTACTGTTGTTGGGTTATATTGTGCAAACCTATGCAGAATTATATAGTTATTAGTTCGTAAAAGTTTTAAATATTTTGAAGTTAGGATAGCCTTTACATATGAATGTTGGTTTTGTGTGGTAAGCAGTTGTGGTCAGAAGTTGTGTGGTTGTTGTCAGTGGTTGTGGTCACTAGATGTGGTCAGAAGTGTGGTTGTAGTCAGATGTGTGGTTTTGGTCAGTTGTTGTGGTCAGAAGTTGTGGTCAGTAGTTGTGTGGTTGTGGTCAGAAGTTGTGTGGTTGTGGTCATTTGTTTTGGTAAGTAGGTGGGTGTTTCAGTAGTTTCGGTTAGTAGTTGTGGTTAGTAGTTTTGTTCTTAGTAGTTGTGGTTCAGTAGTTGTGGTCAGTAGTTGTGTGGTCAGTAGTTTTGTGGTTGTTGATAATATTGTGTGGTTGTGGTCAGAAATTGTGTTGTTGTGGTCAGTAGTTCTGTGGTGTGGTCAATAGATGTGGTGAGCAGTTGTGTGGTTGTGGTCAGAAGTTGTGGTCCGTAGTTGTAGTTGTGTGGTTGTGGTCAGATGTTGTGTGGTTGTTGTTTAGGATATGTGTGATTGTGGTCCCTAGATGTGAAAAGCAGTTGTGTGGTTGTGGTCAGAAGTTGTGTAGTTGTTGTCAGTAGTTGTGTGGTTGTGGTCACTAGATGTGGTCTGTAGTTGAGTGGTCAGTAGTGAGGTCAGTTGTGTGTTTGTGGTCGGACATTGTGTGGTTGTAGTTAGATGTAGTGTGGTTGTGGTCAGTAGTTGTGTGGGTGTGGTCAGACGTCGTGCGGTCCTGGTCACTAGATGTGGTAAGCAGTTGTGTGGTTGTTGTCAGAAGTTGTGCGGTTGTGGTCACTAGATGTGGTAAGCATTTGTGTGGTTGTGGTCAGAAGTTGTGTGGTTGTTGACAGTGGTTGTGGTCACTAGATGTGGTCAGAAGTTTGGTGGTTGTTGTCAGAGGTTGTGTGGTTGTAGTCAGACGTTGTGTGGTTGTGGTCAGTTGTTGTGGTCAGCAGTTATGCGGTTGTGGTTAGATTGTTGTGTGGTTGTGGTCAGTTGTTGTGGTCAGCAGTTATGCGGTTGTGGTTAGATTGTTGTGTGGTTTTGGTCAGTTGTTGTGGTCAGTAGTTGTATGGTTTTGGTTAGTAGTTGTGTGGTTGTGGTCACTGGATGTGGTCAGCAGTTGTGTGCTTGTGGTCAGATGTTGTGATAAATAGTTGTGGTCAGTAGTTGTGTGGTTATGGTCTAGTTGTGTTGTTGCCGGTCAGTAGTTGTGTCATGGTCAGTTGTTGTGTGGTCAGTAGTTGTGTGGTTGTGGTCAGTAGTTGTGTGGTTGTGGTTAGAAGTTGTGTGGTTGTGGTCAGTAGTTCTGCTCAGCAGCTGAGTGGTTAGTAGTTGTGTGGTCAGAAGTTGTGGGGTCGTGGTCAGTAGTTGTTTGGTTGTGGTCAGAAGTTGTACGGTTGATGTCAGTAGTTGTGTGGTTGTGGTCACTAGATGTGGCCAGCGTTGTGATTCTGGTCGGAAGTTGGGGATGTAGTCAGTAGCTGAGTGGTCAGAAGTTTGGTCAGAAGTTGTGTGGTTGTGGTCAGAAGTTGTGTGGTTTTGGGCAGTAGTTGTGGTCAGAAGTGTGGTTGCGGTCATTATTTGTGTTGTAGTCAGTTGTGTGGTCAGTAATTCTGTGGTTGTGGTCAGAAGTTATGATTTTAAGTAGTTTTGGTCAGTAGTTGTGTGGTTGTGGTCAGTAGTTGTGGTCAGTAGTTGTGTGGTTGTGTGGTTGTGGTCAGTAGTTGTGGTCAATCGTTATGGTTATGGTCTAGTTGTGTGCTTGCGGTCAGTAGTTGTGGTGTGGTCAGTTGTGTGGAAAGTAGTTCTATGGTTGTAGTTAGTAGCTGTGGTCACTCTTCACCCTTAGAATTGTTGCCCTCTGTGTCTGAGTATAGCAACGTCAACGGCTCCGTTTGGGCAGCTCAATGATGACACAGAGCTGTTAGTAGACGTCAGCTAGACACTTTTTGTCACTCTAAACTCAGACAGAGCTGTAACTTTTAGTGGGTTGAAGGTATTCCTAGTCCGCTCTTTCCAATCAGAGGGGTACAGCCCACCCTTCTATTTAGAGACTAGCCAGTTATGTTATTTAGAGTACAGAGCATGGTCCTGGAAAAGGAGGACGAAGCTGCAGTTCCCCCAAAAAGTTTTGGGAAAATATGGTAATGCAGGTAGTAAAACAGCTGTACTGTAAAATCTGTAGTAAATATCAGAGGAAGAGTTCATCATTTGTTACATTTTTGTCTAACCTGAGGGGTAGTGATCAAATAGGTCGTTTTTTGCAAAAAGGTTACAGAAAATGTTGTCGATGCGGTAGCTAACTATTATTACACCCGTACCGAATATTTGTTATTATTTCAGATATGAATAGCGAAAAGTAGACCAATGACATACCCTCTAACTTTGTCTAAGTCGTTAGAAAAGAGGTCAAAGTAGATCTATGTCAAAAGTTATTTTGCATTAACAGTGAATTGCAGTCGGAAGTGATAACGTCTCAATCGGGAGCTTTAGAATGTTGAGGAAAATGCCATGAAAGTGAATGAAGATTGTTGTTGTCCTTATTTTTGACAATGTAAAACTTAAAGTATAAAATATATCAAAAGGTTGTATAAACTCAAATAGGGTAAGACTATTCTGCACATTTAAAAGTTTGAACAGCGTTTAGCTTAAGCGGTGTAGGAGGAGTAGCATGCTAAAGAAGAAGGTCGAAGATTGAAGCTGGGGCTTTTGCTGCGCAAGTCCCAAAATAATTAGAAGAAGAATGTCGAAGATTTTGAATTGGATGTTTGCGTTGCAAGTCCCATTAATTACAGTGGAGTGTAATTACAGTGTAACAAGAATTGTAATATCTAATGTAATTTTTACACTGTACTTGGGTTAGGTCATAGGTAGATGTTACTGCTGTAAGTACTGCGTTATAAGGAGTAATTACGATACTTGTTACATTACATTGCCCTTATTACTGTGTAACTGTTACCGTAAAAAGTCTAGTTGACAACATATTTAATCAAATATGTTTGTCCAGTGACTATTTCAGAGTGCTAGTCCACCGATTATTATATAATTATTTCCAGCCATGTAAACGTCCATAAGAAGCAAAATTACACCATTAGAAAATGCATTGTAAAACAGTTGTATTTATTATTTCCACATTATTCCACATTATTTCCACAATCCACAATCATAAACCAGTGTTTAATAGCAATGCAGCATTTTAGAAAGTTAGTCTTTGATAGAAAAATTATGTTTTAATTCATACAACGTTATTTCCCCAAAAAATAGAAGTATAGGCCGACATAGTATTTCTGATTAAGGGGCAGGATAACTTTAGAATAAAAAGTGTCATTGACTGTTAGAGAGACAAAAAAACAACAAGAAACATGGCTTTAGGATTGGTCTTAGATAATAAATAAATGGACAGGTGTTTGTTTCTCCATGTGACCATTATGGTGCATCAGTCTCTGCTTTAAGCCATGCCTGCACAGTTCTTGTTCTCTGCCACCCATTTGATGTTAGCTGTTGTCCGCTCAATGGCCTGTGAAATTGCAAAGATACCCGAGTCGAAGCCAACCTCAGTTGTCTGCCTGTAACTGCATGAGCTGTGACAGCGAAGAGAAACATTAACTTATATTGTGCAATATAGAAAACTCTACATTTAGGGTCCACATCGTACCCCAATACAAACATGTTGAGCAATATGTGCTGACAAATCCCCTAATCTGTAATACCATCTGTTAGAACTCAAATTCAGTTGAAAACCTCTTGGTCACACCATCGATGAGATTGGAGATGGAGAAGGAGAAAGAACCACCTCCGTACCTATGACAGACGAGGTCAAGTAAGAAAACAACATCTAATGTAGAGTTAGATCAAATATCAGTGTACCAAATGTGACAAAGAATCACTTCGAAATTAAACAATCAATACAATATGTGATAAAAGCTCAAACTCACTGAGTTAAGATGTAACCCCATCTGTCTCTCATAAAGTCCCAGGCCAGAGACTGGCCAACAACATTGCTTGCAATGTAAAAAATGGTAGAGGTGGCATCCTGCTTGCAGATGTTGGTTGCATCCAGGGTGTAGTCCAGGTACCTCAATGGTGAAAGGAGGTACAAAGACAGTATGAGGCATTGAAGCACCTCATATTCATGTCAGACACACAAGTCTCTTTAAAGCACTCCTTGAAAATGTCTCCTTTTTATGCCAGGCAGAGAATCAATGCTTTGCTGTTTATTGAATACTCTGATGCCTAGGGGAGGGATAATCACAGATCACATTTGACCAATAAGCCATGGATACGTAGCACTCTTAACTCATTTGTTGAGTAGCCAGGGCTGCTTTGTACAGGTCAGGGCAGATCAAAGCTTGTCTGCCTGATTAGCGATGCTGGCAGCCTCAAACTGCTCCCAACCAAATTCCCACTCTGCAGCCCCCCCACCCCGCACTGATAACAATGCAGTACACTGTCATCCTCAAGTTGTGGTGTATTCTAATAGGAAATCAAATATTTCAACATTTAAGCATGGAATATCCTATCTATCATCACACCTTTTAATCTTAAAATAGTGGTGCAAAAACATTTTGATATTCACGGTTAATGGTATCAAGAAATGTATCGGAATTGTGTTTAAATCCCGCTGAACTCACGGATTGTTGACAGGGTCAGCCATTAGTCAGATTCTGACACTCCGTCATTCCAGTGCTACAGGCCATCCTAATGGCATTCACTTGGTTGTACCTGAGGGTAGGAAGATACAGTACAACTAAGTAAGGGGATTGTTTTGGTTTTCAAGCAGTTAAAAAAGCCAGAGTGCTGTGCAAAAGGTGGCCATAGCAGGGTAAAATGATTATAATGACATTTTATTGATTAACTCACTGGTCCATATGCCCAGTGGGTACTGTTTTCCAGTTGTCAGTGATACCCTTATAGTATGTAAAGTGGTTCTACTTGTTTTTGAGGTAAGCCTAAAAGACAGAAAACACAACTAGTGTTCGTGCCAATATGTTTTGTTTATTCTACTATTTTTAAACATGTTTGTATTGCTTGCTTATTGCCTTTCAAGAAAATAAACCAACCTGCATATCCCCATAGGCTTCACTCCTATCAAACATGAGGTAGAAAAATTCCAAGTTGTCAAGAGCTGACTCCCACGGCATATATTCCCTTTCTGTTCGTTGTTCGCAACACTATTGTTAGGTCGATATATTTTGCCCTTTACAGAACTTTTTTTATTTATTGAGACTCCTTATCGGCCTACTATAAATAAAATGTTAAGTATTACTCTTTAAATCATGACTACAGTGAACTATGTACTCACCTTGCAAGGTTAAAAGGATCATCCACCAATTGAGCTCCATTGATAACTGGAATTGACGAGACAAAAACCACTAACATCAGCATTAATTACTTTTTTTTCTAACAAGACAATAATTTGGGATGGAATAGATTGTGTGTTCATCAATGGCTTACCTGAGGAATGGTGCTCAGTACGTTGATGAGACTTTCCCAGTTGGCTTCATCATAGCTCTAACCCTGTAGTATCCAGAGACATTTAGGTTGACCAGTACCCATTCTTTCCCAGTGACTTTCATTTCAGGCTTATTTGCTTAATATTTAGGGACAAACACAACATGTCAGCTTCTGAATCATATAACATGTGCCACCAGGCAGTCATTCTCAAATAATTATCTTTGATGAGAGTATCTTGGTAGTATGGTAATCCTTAGATTGTGCTCATCTCTATTCTTTAACTGTTCATTGATTTAAATATACCACAATACAGATCTTCACATCAGTGATCCTAATACATGTACAATACATGACAAAAGTATGTGGACACCTGCTCGTCGAACATCACATTGCTGTGGGGACTTGCTTCCATTCAGCTACAAGAGCATTAGTGAAGTCGGGCAATTAGGCCTGGCTTGCAGTCGGCGTTCCAATTCATCCCAAAGGTGTTCGATGGGGTTGAGGTCAGGGCTCTGTGCAGGCCAGTCAAGTTCCCCCACACCGATCTCAACAAATCATTACTGTATAGTCCTTGCTTTGAGCACAGGGGCATTGTCATGCTGAAACAGGAAAGGGCCTTCCCCAAACCATTGTCATAAAAAGTTGGAAGCACAGAATCATCTGGAATGTCATTGTATGCTGTAGCGTTAAGATTTCCCTTCACTGGAACTAAGGGGCTTAGTTCGAACCATGAAAAACAGCCCCAGACCATATTCCTCCAAACTTTACGGTTGGCACAATGCATTGAGTCAGCGTTCTCCTGGCATCCGCCAAACCCAGATTCGTCCATCGGACTGCCAGATGGTGAAGCTTGATATAGTGTATCACTCCAGAGAACGCATTTCCACTGCTCCAGAGTCCAATGGTGGTGAGCAACGTTTGTCTATGGTGATTGTATGGCTGTGTGCTTGATTCTCTACATCTGTCAGCAATGGGTGTGGCTGAAATAGCCTAATCAACTCATTTCAAGGGCTGTCCATATACACTATAAAATCGAAGTCGGAAGTTTACATACACGTTAGCCAACTACATTTAAACTCGGTTTTTCACAATTCCTGACATTTAATCCTAGTAAAAATTCCCTGTCTTAGGTCAGTTAAGATCACCAATTTATTTTAAGAATGTAAAATGTCAGAATAATAGTAGAGAGAATGATTTATTTCAGCTTTTATTTCAGCTTTTATTTCTTTCATCACATTCCCAGTGGGTCAGAAGTTTACATACACTCAATTAGTATTTGGTAGCTTTGCTTTTAAATTGTTTAACTTGGCTCAATTATTTCAGGGAGCCTTCCACAAGCTTCCCACAATAAGTTGGGGTAAATTTTGGCCCATTCCTCCTGACAGAGCTAGTGTAACTGAGTCAGGTTTGTAGGCCATCCTGCTCGCTTTTTCAGTTCTGCCCACAAATTTTCTATAGGATTGAGGTCAGGGCTTAGTGATTGCCACTCCAGTACCTTGACTTTGTTGTCCTTAAGCCATTTTGCCAGAACTTTGGAGGTTTGCTTGGGGTCATTGTCCATTTGGAAGACTCATTTGCGACCAACTTCATGACTGATTTCTTGAGATGTTGCTTCAATATATGCACATAATTTTCCTACCTCATGATGCCATCTATTATGTGAAGTGCACCAGTCCCTCCTGCAGCAAAGCAACATGACTCAAAGGATATCAATTAGCCAAAAAAAAAGAGACGTCCTAACCCACTTGCCAAAACTATAGTTTGTTAACAAGAAATTTGTGGAGTGGTTGAAAAAAGAGTTTTAATGACTCCAACCTAAGTATATGTAAACCTCTAACTTCAACTGTACGCTCTAGGGGTTAGACCGAAAGGTTACTAGATCGAATCCTCGAGTTGACAAGGTAATAATCTGTCGTTCTGCCCCTGAACAGGCAGTTAACCCACTGTTCCTAGGCCATCATTGTAAATAAGAATTTATTCTTAACTGACTTGCCTAGTTAAATAAAGGTTAAATAAAAAAAATATATAAAATATATATAGGAAAGGTAATCAGGGACGTGATGGAGTCCAGGTGAGTCTGACAACGCAAAGGCTTTTCTGTGGGCTGCATTTGAGTTGTGGCAACAACTCTGAGACAAACAGTACAATGGTTATCAATTGTTTAGAAAACAATCTGTCAAATGTAGGTGTAATCAAATATCAAATATTACATCTACAGTATCATGTCAATTTATTCTATTCTAGGTATAAATACCCAGGGGATAAGTGGGGAAGTGTTACAGGTGTTTTAATACCCAATTAAAATTAAACACTGTCAATTCATAAGAATTTGTAAGACTCTTATTTGTATAAAATGGACAGAGATCAGTCTTTAAAATCAACCAACAGCGTTTATTCTCGAGAGTACTGCCCATGATACATTTTACCACAAGTTATAAACTGAAAATGACGTCAGCGTTTTCTAACTGTTCCGTCTCCTCTTGACACTGGTACAAAGGCTGTATAGTTCTCAAGCCTTCCCACATCGTCTAGAGCCAAGGCCAGCCTGTGTAGATAAGCATTCTAGCCAGTCTAGCGATATAGTCATTAATTTCTACCAAGGAACAGACAGTCATTGTTCTAATTCTTGATTATATTTCCACACATTATATTCAGTACTAGGATTAAAAAGAAAATTCATACATATACAGTAACATAATAGTATTCTGATTGAAATGTATACATAATTAGTCATTATTGATAAAAAATTCCCTTAACAGGAAGATGGGTGACAGCTGGAGGGGGGTGGAGACAAGCACAAGGACAAGTAAAACAGATCAGGGTGTGAAAATCACATCGTTATGATGCACTATATGGTGCCTGATCTCACAATAGTTAGAGAAAATAAAGCCAGGTTATACCGTTAAGAGTTCAAAACACCTGACCTTGGGTGTGACTCTTATCTCAACATTTATTTGATAAATGGAATTTTAAAATGCTAAGAGAGCAAATAAAAAGCTTTGTCAATTTTTCAGAAAACAAAGAGAGGTAAAGTGTGTTACTTTGGAAGATGCTTCTAAAGGATGGATTTTTATTGATTTATTCTGATATATTCTCAATTTCTTCCTTTATTCTTTTATGGATTATGTGTGTATTGTTTTGTATTGCCAGGTATTACTGCACTGTTGGAGCTAGAAACACAATAATTTTGCTGCACCTGCGATACCATCTGCAAATATGTGTATGTGACCAATAAACATTGATTTGATAAGATTTATGAGAGTTCTTTCTAGTGTGCACATTTAATCTACCCGCTCTCAACTTTTGATGTGTCCATATCTTCAAAGATACAGTAGTTACCCATATAAGATTTGAAAGATGTGAAGACACTTACAGTATTATTGCCACATGATATTAGACATTGATCTTACAAAATAAACAGAACCTTGGTGACTCTCTAATATACTGTATTTTCTTTTGGAAAGGGGATTTGACCTGATAATAAGTATGGGCTTTCAGATCATGGAAACAGTTTCTCAAGTTATGTAAATTCCTATAATTCTGTGTAACCTATTCTCATGGCTGTGGTCCTAAGCCATTGCAACATATCTTAGGCCAAAATAGGTCAAAACTGGATCAAATGTGGAAGCTCTATTGCCCCCCTCCATCCCCACCCTGAAATTCAAATTCTTAGTCTAATTTATTGTGTTTAATGTACATTTTAAATAACATGTTTCCTAAGTCGTAGACGACTATGCATGTTACTACACTGTACCACAGCGCCCATAAAGGACAATATCCATCCGGACCTTTGCCACCTAGGGAATTTGTGTCACTGGAGTTTCTCAAATAGTAGTTGAGTACCCCTGGTTTAGATCATTACACATGTTTTTTAGATTGTCTGCCACGTACACTCCCTCTCCGGCGCTCTAGGTCACCAGGCTGCTCATTATCACTCACACCTGTCACCATCGTTACGCGCACCAGCGCCTCATTAGACTCACCTGGACTTCATCACCTTCCTGATTACCTTCCCTATATCTGTCACTCTCTTTGGTTCTTTCCCCAGGCGTTATTGTTTCTGTTCCAGTGTTCATGTCTGTACACTACTCGTGGTTCTTGTTTTGTTCTATGTTCATTTAGTTATTAATTACACTCCCAGAACTTGCTTCCCGCCTCCCAGTGTACACGTTACATTGTCTGAAGCCTGCATTTCCCAATCATAATTTAGGTCACTCAAGATAATAACTGATTTAGTAAAAGACAATAAACTAGTTAACTCCTAGAGTGCACAAAGGTTAGCCAAGGGAAGGCAGTAGATCCCTATAACAGTAAGGGATACATTTTTCCTCAGACAAAGGCTTAACGATATTATCTTAAATGTTTTGGCAAGGGAAACGGATTTCAGTAAAGAGACAGATCAATTATTTTTAATTACAATGGCCATAAGTTGTGCTCAAAATGTGCTGTGATCCTACTCAAAAACAATTTGGATCATGAGGTACAATGAGTTCAAATAGATCCTCAATGAAGATGGATTAGCTTGAATATACTGCTTGATGATAAACAGTTACGGCTCATAAATGTCTTTAATGGCATTCAAATAGAAATATCAAACATTTTATGAATTATTGAAAGATACACTACTAGCGTGTTTTAACTTGTATATAAATGGTAAACTGTCTGACACACAAAAAGGGGCTGATTTGTCTCCTACTGAAGCAGGAGCCGGGAGACAGTATAAAGACCCAGTCTCTCTAAAAGGCCCCTCACCCTTCAATGTTGCGATACAAAAATATTGGCAGAATTAAAACGATCTTATCGAATATTATTCATCACAGTCAGACAGGATTCTTAAAAGGAAGATACATTGGAGATAACATTAAACACTTTTTATAAATAATTGAAAACTATGAGAATGCAGGGAAACAAATCATAGTGTATAGCAGATTTTGAGAAAGGCTTCGATAAAGTAAGGGTAGAATTTATTTTATTTATAAGTGGCTGGATTATTTCAATTTTGGAGAATCTCTTATAAAATGGATTAAAGTCATGTATAACACTCCTTTATGTAAAATTTTAAGTAATGGTTATTTCTCTGAGAATGTTGAATTGTCAAGACATGTAAAACAAGGTCATTATGGCCATTGAATTGTTAGCTATAAAAATGTGATCCAATTATAAAATTAAGGGGTTAGAAATGAATGGGCTAGAAACAAAGGTAGCAATGTATGCTGATGATTAAAATTTCTCTTGAGTCCACAATTTTCAACTCAACTATGATAACTGTACTATATTACAAATTGTGTCTCCAAAGACACAACATTTTAAATTGCTATGTGGTCTCCCGATTTAAATAGGTGACTGATGCAGTTGATGTGCTTGGTGTACACATCCAGTAAAAGTTGAATGATCTTGCAACTATCAATTTTAATAAAAAACGTCCCAAAATAAATAGGCACTTGAAACCATGGAAAAGGAAACACCTGTCCATCTATGGGAAAATTACCCTGATTATTTCGATATTGCAATTTGCATATCTATTCATGGCTCTACCGACTCCAGGATAACCTTATGTGAGCAAAAAATACTTCATTTTATTTGGAATGGAAAACCAGATCAAGTTAAATGGGAACATTTATGGAATGAATATGAGTTTGGAGGGCTAAAACTATTAACTATCAAGGCATTAAACCTCTCAAAGCTTCTATTATACCAAAACTTTATCTAAATCCAAACTGGTCTTCCAGTAGGCTACTAAAAGAGGCACATACGATGTTTAAACGTGTGATCTTTGCTGTTATACAGGTTAAAACTATACATTTATGGTGGATTGACAATGAAACCCTGTTTCATGTATCCTTATTTTTAAATGAAGCTATACAGATTTGGTTACAATTCCAATTGTATCCTCCAGAAGAGGCAGAATATAAACTGAGTGTACAAAACAATAGGAACACCTTCCTAATATTGAGTTGCACCCCCTTTTGTTCTCAGAGCAGCCTCAATTCATCAGGGCATGGATGACTCCAATGCTTCCCACAGTTGTCAAGTTGGCTGAATGTCCTTTGGCTGGTTGACCATTCTGGATACACATGGGAAAAGGTTGAGTGTGAAAAACCCAGCAGCATTGTAGTTCTTGACCCACTCAAACATTTGTGCCTGGCACTTATCAACATACCCTGTTTAAAGGCAGGTACATATTTTGTCTTTCACATTCACCCTCTGAATGGCACACATAAACTATCCATGTCTCAAGGCTTAAAAATCCTTCTTTAACCTGTCTCCTCCCCATCATCTACACACCAACCAACCCATGCTCAGGCTATCCTACCAATCACTCAACCAGTCAAACTTTCCATACTTTTTTCAACTATAACCAGTCACTACCATTAATACTACAGAATCTATCACTACAACTTATTTCACAAACATAAATACTTTAAGACAAGCAAGCAAGCACACACATTTTCTTTAGGAAATGTATTTTTCTAGTTATTGTTATTTGCTTTTTTCCACACACTCTAGCACTTAAACCGCTTAAGCTGTCAACACCAATTCAACTTTGGAATGTGCAGACTGACCGTCTTCAGGTTGTTTGAGAAAATCGAATCTACTTTAAGAGAAGCTAGAAAGCACACAAGTGTTATTTAGGAAATGTACTTTTCGAGTTTTAAATATAGTTTAAAAAGTGTAAATGCTATCAAAAATATTTCCTCAACCAATCTAAGTTGAGGTCGTTGGTTTCTTGTTAATATCGCAAAGTTTTTAAGCTCTAGTGCGAGCAGAAGAAATCCAATAATAATAGTATGTAAGAGTGCTAGAGTGGTCTTGCTTTTAGCAAGTACATTAATAATTATATTGATAGAATATCCAGTATCTTAATAGGCAGCAACTTTAAAATACAGTATTTCACTGTCAATTCATTATGGAGGAGTATTTATAGTCAGTGGTAAATAAATGGCATACTACAAAAAAAATCTGAATTTGCTTCTGATAAATGTTTTGCATGGTTGGCGTATCGGTGTGGCACCTCAGACACAGACAGATGTAATCACCTAATAATACCTTATAATCTCAAATATATTCTATACTTCGGGTCCAAACCATTAAAGAAAGAAATCGGAGGAGAAAGGCCTTGGTCAGGGAGGTCACCAAGAACCTGATGGCCACTCTGACAGAAATCCGGAATTCCTTTGTGGTGCTGGGAGAACCTTCCAGGAGGACCAACCTCTCTCGAGCACTCCACCAATCAGACCTTTGTGGTAGAGTGACAGACAGAAGCCACTCCTCAGTAAAACGCACATGACGGCCAGCTCGGAGTTTGCCCAAAGGCAGACTCTCAGACAATGAAGAACAAGAGTTGCTGGTCTAATGAAACCTAATGAAACCAAGATTGTACTATTTGGCCTGAATGCCAAGCGTCATGTCTGGAGGAAACCTGGCACCATCCCTACGGTGAAGCATGTTGGTGGCAGCATCATGCTGTGGGGATATTTTTCAGTGGCAGGGACTGAGAGACTAGTCAGGATCGAGGGAAAGATGAACGGAGCAAAGTACAGAGAGATCCTTGATGAAAACCTGCTCCAGAGTGCTTCGGACCTCAGACTGGAGCCAAGGTTCACCTTTCCAACAGGATAACGACCCTAAGCACACAGCCAAGACAACGCAGGAGTGGGTTCGGGACAAGTCTCTGAATGTCCTTGAGTGGCGCAGCCACAGCCCGGACTTGAACCCGATCAAACATCTCTGGAGATACCTGAAAATAGCTGTGCAGCAACGCTCCCCATCCGACCTGACGGAGCTTGAGAGGATCTGCAAAGAAGAATGGGAGAAACTCCCAAAATACAGTTGTAGATTGCAGCATCATCAAATCAAATCTTTTTTATTTTTTTCACCTTTATTTAACCAGGTAGGCTAGTTGAGAAGAAGTTCTGCTACCTGGCCAACATAAAGCAAAGCAATTTGACACATACAACAACACAGAGTTACACATGGAATAAACAAACACATACAGTCAATAATACAGTAGAAAAAGTCTATATACAGTGTGTGCAAATGAGGTAGAATAAGGGAGGTAAGGCAATAAATAGGCCATGGTGGCGAAGTAGTTACAATATAGCAATTAAACACTGGAATGGTAGATGTGCAGAAGATGAATGTGCAAGTAGAGATACTGGCGTGCAAAGGCACAAGATAAATAAATGAATACAGTTTGGGGATGAGGTAGTTGGATGGGCTATGTACAGCTGCAGTGATCTGTGAGCTGCTCTGACAGCTGGTGCTTAAAGCTAGTGAGGGAGATAAGTGTTTCCAGTTTCAGAGATTTTTGTAGTTTGTTCCAGTCATTGGCAACAGAGAACTGGAAGGAGAGGCGGCCAAAGGAAGAATGGGCTTTGGGGGTGACCAGTGAGATATACCTGCTAGAGCGCGTGCCACGGGTGGATGCTGCTATGGTGACCAGTGAGCTTGTTGTCAATGGTGGAAGAAGGTGAAGAGGACCAAGGTGCAGCGTGGTACGTGTTCATGGTAGATTTTATAAAGAAACTGAACACTAGAACAAAAAAACAACAAAGCGGAACAAACTAAACAGTTCTGTCTGGTGCAGACACACAAAGACAGAAAACAATCACACCACAACTAAAATGGTGAAAACAGGCTACCTAAGTATGATTCTCAATCAGAGACAACGAACGACACCTGCCTCTGATTGAGAACCATACCAGGCCAAACCCATAAATACTATATAGAAAAAATAACATAGACTACCCACCCCAACTCACTCCCTGACCAAACTAACACAAAGACATAATAAAGAAACTAAGGTCAGAATGTGACAGAGAAGAGATAAGGTGGAGCTTTACCTAGCAGAGACTTGCAGATGACCTGGAGCCAGTGGGAACCAGGCAGCTGCGACACGAACGTCAGAAATAGCAATATAAAGTATGCCTTACCTTTGAAGATATTCTTCTGTTGGCACTCCAAAAGGTCCCAGTTACATTACAAATGGTCCTTTTGTTCGATAAAGTCCTTCTTTATATCCATAAAAACTCAGTTTAGCTATAGCACTTCAGTCAATAATCCACTGGTTTCCCTCCATAAAAATACATACAAAGTGAATCCCAAATGTTTCTAATAAACGTTTCCAAACAAGTCAACAACAAAAAAAAGTGCCAGCCATTGAAATCAGTGGTAGGATGACATTTTAATTTTTATTGTCCTCTGGGTTTTGCCTGCCATTTCAGTTCTGTTATACTCACAGACATTATTTTAACAGTTTTAGAAACTTTAGTGTTTTCTATCCAAATCACCAATTATATGCATATCCTAGCTTCTGGGCCTGAGTAAGAGTCAGTTTACTTTGGGCACGCTTTTCATCCGGACGTGAAAATAGTGCCCCCTACCCCAAAGAGGTTAACCTCTATAACCTCACAGTGTCCAAAGAAGGTCTAGAGGTATACAGAATGGTGTCGTCTGCGTAGAGGTGGATCAGAGAATCACCAGCAGCAAGAGCTACATCATTGATCTATACAGAGAAGAGAGTCGGCCCGAGAATTGAACCCAGTGGCACCCCCATAGAGACTGCCAGAGGTCCGGACAACAGGCCCTCCGATGTCTGAGAAGTAGTTGGTGAACCAGGCGAGGCAGTCATTTGAGAAACCAAGGCTGTTGAGTCTGCCGATAATAATGTGGTGATTGACAGAGTCGAAAGCCTTAGCTAGGTTGATGAATACGGCTGTATCTCTTATCGATAGAGGTTATGATATCTTTTATGACCCATCACCAGCTCTGAAACCAGATTGCATAGTGGAGAAGGTACGGTGGGATTCGAAATGGTCGGTAATCTGTTTGTTAACTTGGCTTTCGAAGACCTTAGAAAGGCAGGGATCTAGAATGTCTCCCCCTTTGAAAATGGAGATGACCGCGGCAGCTTTCCAATCTTTGGGAATCTCAGACGATACGAAAGAGAGGTTGAACAGGCTAGTAATAGGGGTTGCAACAATTTCGGCAGATAATTTTAGAAAGAGAGGGTCCAGATTTTGCAGCTCTTTCAGGATTTGGGTGAAGGAGAAATTGGGGAGGCTTGGGCAAGTTGCTGTGGGGGGTGCAGGGCTGTTGACTGGGGTAGGGGTAGCCAGGTGGAATGGATGGCCAGCCGTAGAAAAATGCTTATTGAAATTCTCAATATTAGTGGATTTATCATTGGTGACAGTGTTTCCTAGCCTCAGTGCATTGGGCAGCTGGGAGGAGGTGCTCTTATTCTCCATGGACTTCACAGTGTCCCAGAACTTTTTTGAGTTTGTGCTACAGGATGCACATTTCTATTTGAAAAAGCTAGCCTTTTCTTTCCTAACTGCCTGTGTATACTGGTTCATAACTTCCCTGAAAAGTTGCATATCACGGGGGCTATTCGATGCTAATGCAGAATGCCACAGGGTGTTTTTGTGCTGGTCAAGGGCAGTCAGGTCTGGAGAGAACCAATGGCTATATCTTTTCCTGGTTCAATGCTTATTTAAGATGGTGAGAATGGCACTTTTAAAGAATAGCCAGGCATCTTCTGCTGACGGGATGAGGTCAATATCCTTCCAGGATACACGCGCCAGGTCGATTAGAAAGGCCTGCTTGCTGAAGTGTTTTAGGGAGCGTTTGACAGTGATGAGGGGTGGTCGTTTGACCGCAGACCCATTACGGGCACAGTGATCGCTGAGTTCCTGGTTGAAAACAGCAGAGGTGTATTTGGAGGGCTAGTTGGTTAGGATGATATCTTTGAGGGTGCCCGTGTTTACGGATTTGGGGTTGTACCTAGTGGGTGCATTGCTAATTTATGTGAGATTGAGGGCATCAAGCTTAGATTGTAGGATGGCCAGAGTGTTAAGCATGTCCCAGTCTAGGTCACCTAGCAGCATGAGCTCTGAAGATAGATGGGGGCAATCAATTCACATATGGTGTCCAGGGCACATCTGGGAGCAGAAGATGATCTATAGCAAGCGGCAACAATGAGAGACTGGAAAGGTGGATTTTTTTAAGTAGAAGCTCAAATTGTTTGGGTACTGTTCTGCCAGCTATCTCTGCAGTAGATTGCAACACTGCCCCCTTTGGCAGGTCTATCTTGTCGGAAAATGTTTTAGTTAGGGATGGACATTTCAGGGTTTTTGGTGGTCTTCCTAAACCAGGATTCAGACATGGCTAGGACATCCGGGTTGGCAGAGTGTGCTAAAGCAGTGAATAAAACAAACTTAGGGAGGAGGCTTCTAATGTTAACATGAATGAAACCAAGGCTTTTACGGTTACAGAAGTCAACAAATGAGAGCACCTGGGGAATAGGAGTGGAGCTAGGCACTGCAGGGCCAAGACTAACCTCTACATCACCATAGGAACAGAGGAGGAGTAGGATAGGGGTAAAGCTAAAGGCTATAAGAACTGGTCGTCTAGTACGTTCGGAACAGAGAGTAAAAGGAGCAGGTTTCTGGGCGCAATAGAATAGATTCAAGGCATAATGTACAGACAAAGCTATGGTAGGATGTGAGTACATTGGAGGTAAACCTAGGCATTGAGTAATAATGAGAGAGATATTGTCTCTTGAGACATTTAAACCAGGTGATGTCACCGCATATGTGGAGGTGAAACTAAGTGGTTGGTTAAGGCATATTGAGCAGGGCTAGAGGCTCTACAGTGAAATAAGACAATAATCACTAACCAGGAAAGTAATGGACAAGGAATATTGATATTAGGGAGACGCATGCGTAGCCGAGTGATCGGCGATTCAGACAGCTAGCAGGCAGGGGATAGCAAGCTAGCAGTAGGGCCTTAGAGGGACCTTTTGGAGAAAAAAAACTCGGGCAGATTACGTCGGTAGTCCAGTCGTGATGGATAAGCAGGGTTTCGTTGAGTAAAAGGGGCCCAGGCCAATTGGCAAAATAGGTATAGTGGCCCGAAAAATTGGCTGATGGGCCTATTAGCTAAGAGTCTGATATGCTCTAGACAGTTAGCGGGCCGCGGCTAGCAGGCTAGCAGATTGGCATTCAGGGGACATCGCGACGTAGGAGCCAGTTGAGTACCCCCTTGAGCAGAGTACGTCGGTAGTCCAGTCGTGAAGGATTGGCGGGGTTCCGTTCCCCGTACCGGCAGTAGAAGGGGTCCAGGTATTGTAGCCCAGGAGTGGCTGGCTGATGGGCCTCTTCAGCTAGCTGGGAGATGGGCCTAGCAAAAGCTAGCTCCAAGCCAATTGGTGCTTGCTTCGGGACAGAGATGTTAGCCAGGAGTTGTCACTCGGATTGCAGATAGCAAGCTTTGATGATCCAGGTAAAAAGGTTCAGACTTGTGGTAGGAATCTGGGGATATGGAGAGAAAATAGGTCCGGTATGCTCTGGTTTGAATCGCGTTGTACAAACTGGCGAGAGCTTTCCGAGCTTACTGCTTGCTGATGACTGCTAGCAGTGGTTAGCTGACTACTAACTAGTAGCTAGTGAGCTGGCTAGCTTCTGTTGGGGGATTCCGGTTCCAAGGTAGATAAAAATACTTTAGAAAAAACAGATCCACACCACATTGGGTGAGGCGGGTTGAAGGAGTGTATTTTGAAGTTGAGGTTTAGAAAAAGATCAAAAAGATATGCGAAGAAAAATATATAAAAATATATATACATGGGACACGACAAGACGAAGGACAAAGACGTCTGACTGCTACGCCATCTTGGATGCGTTGGTCACATACACATGTTTAGCAGATGTTGACGTGAGTGTAGCGAAATGCTTGCGCTTCTAGTTCTGACAGTGCAGTAATATATAACAAGTAATCTAACAATTTCACAACAGCTACCTTATACACACGTGTAAGGGATGAATAAGAATATGTACATATAAATATACGGATGAGAGACGGCCGTGCGGCATAGGCAAGATGCAGAAGATGGTATAGTGTAAAGTATATACATATGAGATGAGTAATGTAGGTTATGTAAACATTATATAAAATGGCATTGTTTAAAGTGACTAGTGATACATTTATTACATCGAATTGTTAATTATTACAGTGGCTAGAGATTTGAGTATGTATGTTGGCAGCAGCCACTCAGTGTTAGTGATGGCTGTTTAACAGTATCATGGCCTTGAGATAGAAGCTGTTTTTCAGTCTCTCGGTCCCAGCTTTGAAGCACCTATACTGGCCTCGCCTTCTGGATGATAGTGGGGTGAACAGGCAGTGGCTCGGGTGGTTGTTGTCCTTGATGATCTTTATGGCCTTCCTGTGACATCGGGTGATGTAGGTGTCCTGGAGGGCATGTAGTTTGCCTTCGGTGATACGTTGTGCAGACAGCACTACCCTCTGGAGAGCCTTACGGTTGTGGGCTGAGCAGTTGCCGTACCAGGCAGTGATACAACCCGACAGGATGCTCTCGATTGTGCATCTGTAAAAGTTTTGTGTTTTCGGTGTCAAGCCAAATTTCTTCAGCCTCCTGAGGTTGAAGAGGCGCTATTGCACCTTCTTCACCACGCTGTCTGTGTGGGTGGACCATTTCAGTTTGTCAACTTTCCACCTTCTCCACTACTGTCCTGTTGATGTGGATAGGGGATTGTTCCCTCTGCTGTTTCCTGAAGTTCACAATCATCTCCTTTGTTTTGTTGACGTTGAGTGTGATGTTATTTTCCTGACACCACACTCCAAGGGCCCTCACCTCCTCCCTGTAGGCCTTCTTTGTTGGTAATCAACCCTACCACTGTAGTGTCATCTGCAAACTTGATGATTGAGTTGGAGGCGTGCATGGCCACACAGTCATGGGGGAACTGGGAGTACAGGCGGGGGCTGAGCACCCAAGTGGAGGTGTTGTTTCCTACCTTCACAACTTGGGGGCGGCTCGTCAGAGTCCAGGACCCAGTTGCACAGGGCAGGGTCTCGAGCTTAATGACGAGTTAGGAGGGTACTCCTTTGTTATCTACTAATAGGCTTTACCCAAGTGTTAATAATATTCCATAATAGCCCTCATTATCTCTGGTTACTTCAAATTGTTGTGATCAACTCCTGATAAATGCAATGGCTTGGGAATGTTATCCAAACATTAATATCCAAAGTAGTTACAAAGAATGTACATGAATTGACAGGCAGTGCCGGCCCCAAGCGTTAGCGGCCCCCGGCCGCTAGGGAGCCTCCAACCATTTGTATTATATTTTTTTATTCAATTATTTTGGGGGGAACTCAGTCAAGATCTCAACTTACTATTGAGAGTAATTATTTTTTTGTGTGTATTTTTCACCCCTTTTTTCTCCTCAATTTCATGGTATCCAATTGGTAGTAGCTATAGTCTTGTCTCATCGCTGCAACTCACGTACGGACTCGGGAGAGGCGAAGGTCGAGAGCCATGCGTCCTCTGAAACACAACCCAACCAAGCCACACTGCTTCTTGACACAATGCCCATCCAACCCAGAAGGCATTTTAACGTCATATTTTTAGCCGGTGGTAACTTCGCTTTCCAGCTGGTTCTGTTCCACAAGTTACCACCGGCTAAATCTCTGACGTTAAAATGCCTATTTACTCTGTTCCAGCTGACTGCGCAATTCACTAACCAATCAGCATTCAGGATTAGACCCACCCATTGTATAAAGTACAATACACCAGGTGGAATTTAGAAATGTGGTTGTGCATCAGCAATTCTTCTCTTGTTATGTCTGTCAGTCACTCAACTAGCCATTTCAGCAACAACAACACAAATAGATTTGTAGTGTCACAAACGTGTGTATAGGTGGCAGGGAAGTCAGGCGCAGGAGAATAAACTTGGTAAATGGAGTTAATAAAACAAAACATAACTCCAAAACCATAAATGAAACAAATTGGGTACGAGGACCCATCGCGCACCAAATACAAACACGAAACTGAAACAAGAAACAATCTCTGACAAAGACATGATGGGAAACAGAGGGTTAAATACACAACAGGTAATTAATGGGATTGAAACCAGGTGTGTAGGAAGAGAAGACAAAACCAATGAAAAATTGATCGATTGCTAGAAGACCGGTGACGTCGACCGCCGATCACCACCCGAACAAGGAGAGGCATCGACTTCGGCAGAAGTCGTGACAGTACCCCTCCCCTGACGCACGGCTCCAGCAGCGCAACGACACCGGCCTCGGGGACGACCCGGAGGGCGAGGCGCAGGGCGATCCGGATGGAAACGGTGGCATTCTCGCAGCATGGAAGGATCTAATACGTCCTCCACCGGAACCCAGCATCTCTCCTCCGGACCGTATTCCTCCCAGGGGCAGGTTTCGGGTCGAGAGCCAGACCCTGTCCCCTGGTGCAAACACCTGGGCCTCACTGCAGTGACGGTCTGCGCCAACTTTCTGGCGCAGTATGACGCGCTGAAGGTGGACGTGGGCAGCCTCCCAGGTTTCCTCTGTGCGCCTTAACCAATTGTCCACCGCAGGAGCTTCGTTCTGACTTTGATGCCATGGAGCCAGAACCGGCTGATACCCCTAATACACATAGAAAAGGAAAAAGGTTAGTGGAGAAGTAGCGTAGTGAGTTCTGGGCCATCTCTGCCAAGGGCACGAATTTCGCCCACTCCTCCGGCCGGTCCTGGCAATAAGACCGCAGAAACCTACCCACATCCTGGTTAACTCTGCCCACCTGCCCATTACTCTCGGGGTGAAAACCTGAGGTAAGGCTGACCGAGAACCCCAGACGTTCCATGAATGCCTTCCAGACCCTTGACGTGAACTGGGGACTCCGATCAGACACTATATCCTCAGGCACCCCATAGTGCCGGAAGACGTGTGTAAACAGAGCCTCCGCAGTTTGTAAGGCCGTAGGCAGACCGGGCAAAGGGAGGATATGACAGGAAAATGACAGAAAAATGATCCACAACGACCAGGATCGTGGTGTTACTCTGTGAAGGTGGAAGATCAGTTAAGAAATCCACCGACAGGTGTGACCACGGCCGTTGTGGAACGGGTAAGGGTTGTAACTTACCTCTGGGCAGGTGTCTAGGAGCCTTGCTCTGGGCGCACACTGAGCAGGAGGAAACATAAATCCTCACGTCCTTAGCTAAAGTGGGCCACCAGTACCTCCCATCAAGAACGCACCGTCCGACCTATCCCAGGATGACCAGAGGAAGGTGACGTGTGGGCCCAATAGATCAGTCGGTTGCGGACATCAGACGGAACGTACAGATGCCCAGCTGGACACTGAGGGGGACAGGGCTCTGCACGTGACGCCCGCTCAATGTCCGCGTCCAGCTCCCACACTACCGGCGCCACCAAACAAGAGGCTGGGAGTATGGGAGTAGGATCCATGGACCGCTCCTCTGTGTCATACAGCAGGGACAGTGGGTCTGCCTTAACGTTTTGGGAGCCTGGTCTGTAAGAGAGGGTAAACACAAAACGGGTGAAAAACATGGCCCACCTTGCCTGGCGAGGATTCAGTCTCCTCACCTCCCGGATGTACTCCAGATTGCGATGGTCAGTCCAGATGAGAAAAAGGTATTTAGCCCCCTCAAGCCAATGTCTCCACGCCTTCAAGGCCTTGACGACAGCCAACAGCTCCCGGTCCCCCACATAGTTTCGCTCCGCTGGGCTGAGCTTCTTCGAAAATAAGGCACAGGGGCAGAGCTTCAGTGGCGCACCCGAGCACTGAGAGAGCACTGCTCCTATCCCAGCTTCGGATGCGTCCACCTCCACTATGAACGGCAAAGAGGGATCCGGATGAGCCAACACAGGAACCAAGGTAAACAGAGCCTTCAGGTGCCTAAAAGCCCTGTTTGCCTCAGCTGACCACTGCAAGCGCACCGGGCCCCCCTTTAGCAGTGAGGTAATGGGAGCAGCAACCTGACCAAAACCCCGATAAATCTCCGGAAGTAGTTGGCAAACCCTAAGATTTGCTGCACCTCCTTTACCGTGGTGGGAGTCTGCCAATTATGCACGGCTACAATGTGATCACTCTCCATCGACACCTCTGATGTGGAAATCTGAGACGGACTGTTGGAAGAACAAGCATTTCTCAGCCTTGATGTGCAGGTCATGCTCCAACAGTCGACCAAGCACTTTGCGCACCAGGGACACATGCTTGGCACGTGTAGCGGAGTATATCAGAATGTCGTCGATATACACCACTACACCCTGCCCGTGCAGGTCTCTGAAAATCTTGACCACAAATGATTGGAAGACTGATGGAGCATTCATCAACCCATACGGCATGACTAGGTACTCATAATGCCCTGAGATGGTACTAAATGCCGTCTTCCACTTGTCTCCCTTCTTAATATGCACCAGATTGTACGCATTCCTGAGATCCAGTTTAGTGAAGAAGCACGCCCCGTGCATTGACTCAATCATCGTAGCGATAAGAGGTAACTTCCGGCGCCGACAGAGATGGCCGCCTCGCTTCGCGTTCCTAGGAAACTATGCAGTTTTTTGTTTTTTTACGTGTTATTTCTTACATTGGTACCCCAGGTCATCTTAGGTTTCATTACATACAGTCGAGAAGAACTACTGAACATAAGAGCAGCGTCAACTCACCATCAGTACGACCAAGAATATGACTTTCGCAAAGCGGATCCTGTGTTCTGCCTTTCACCCAGGACAGCGGAATGGATCCCAGCCGGCGACCCAAAAAAACGACTTCGTAAAAGGGGGAAACGTCGTGCACCACTCCCTAGCATTCTTCTCGCCAATGTCCAGTCTCTTGACAACAAGGTTGATGAAATCCGAGCAAGGGTAGCATTCCAGAGGGACATCAGAGACTGTAACGTTCTTTGCTTCACGGAAACATGGCTCACTGGAGAGACGCTTCGGGGTCGGTGCAGCCAGCTGGTTTCTCCACGCATCGCGCCGACAGAAACAAACATCTTTCTGGTAAGAAGAGGGGCGGGGGCATATGCTTCATGGTTAACGTGACGTGGTGTGGCCACAACAACATACAGGAACTCAAGTCCTTCTGTTCACCTGATTTAGAATTCCTCACAATCAAATACCATACTCAAAGGAGCGGTGGCCTCCCCGATAAACCCTGACCCTAATGGTTGACTATCTAAAGCATGAACGGGGAAAGGCATATTTACAGGAACAATGGGAATCCCTAAACTATGAGCTAATCCTTTATTAATGAAATTCCCAGCCGCACCTGAATCTACTAGCGCCTTATGCTGAGAACACGGGGAAAATTCAGGAAAGGTAACAGAGACAAACATATGTGCAACAGAGGGCTCTGAATGAGAATGGTGCCTAGTCACCTGGGGTGCCGCCAGAGTGCCCTGCCTGTCACCTTGATACCCAGAGGAACCAACCCGGCACCGACCAGCAGTGTGACCTCTGTGGCCACATATGGTGCACGAGCGGGAACCCCCTCCGTTCTCCCTGTGCACTGCACCTCCCAGCTCCATAGGTATCGGAGAGGGTGTGCGGGAGGATGGAGGAACCAGACCCTGATCTGAACGTCCGCGAGTAGCCAGCAGGTTGTCCAGCCGGATGGACAGGTCCACGAGCTGGTCGAAGGTGAAGGTGGTGTCTCTGCAAGCCAGCTCCCGACGCACGTCCTGACGTAGACTACAGTAGTAATGGTTGATTAAGGCCCGGTTGCTCCATCCAGCTCCGGCAGCCAGGGTCTTAAACTCCAGTGCAAACTCCTGGGCGCTCACCCGCTGCTCTGCCCTCAGATGGGTGGTCGAATACTGTCCGGAAACAGCGGGTGAATTCCTCAAAATCGTCCAACGCTGCATCTCCCCCTCCACACACAGCGTTGGCCCACTCCAGGGCTTTCCCGGTGAGGCATAAGAAGGGGACGAAACTCCTCACGGTCCAATGGAGCTGGGTGGACCGTGGCCAGGTACAGGCTTAGTTGAAGAAGGAAACCCTGGAACCCGGCAGCATCTCCGTCGTATCTCTGTGGCATGGATAGCTGGATCCTGTTAGGTTCAGGTGGGAAAGGGGCGTTCAGGGGAGACCCCGGTTGTGCTAGTGGAGGCGCTGGGAAAACTCCCTGTGTCTCCCAGCGGTTCATATTCTGGACAACACGATCCATGGCGACGCTCAGTTTGGAAATCATTGCTGTATGTTCCATGACGCGCGCCTCCACCTCCATGGTCGGGGTACCTTCTCCTGCTGACTTCATTGGTGGTCAGAGATTCTGTCACAAACGTGTGTATAGGTGGCAGGGAAGTCAGGCGCAGGAGAATAAACTTGGTAAATTGAGTTTTTAATAAAACAAAACATAACTCATAAAACCATAAATGAAACAAATTGGGTACGAGGACCCGTTGCGCACCAAATACAACACAAAACTGAAACAAGAAACAATCTCTGACAAAGACATGAATGGAAACATAGGTAATGAATGGGATTGAAACCAGGTGTGAAGGAAGACAAGACAAAACCAATGGAAAATTAAAAATGGATCAATGATGGCTAGAAGACCGGTGACGTTGACCGCCGAGCACCACCCAAACAAGGAGAGGCATCGACTTCGGCAGAAGTCGTGACATGTAGTTAGTCTAACCAGCTATCTAAACTTCGCTGAATACTGACCAGGCACATACCCAAGGACCCTGACCTCCAGCGGGTGCCCAATAATTTTGTTTGTCATTCTCACTCAGACATCATATTAACATGGGATAAGTCATATCAAAATGTGTAGAATTGCAGTAAATTAGCTATAAAACTGCAAAACTTTCTCTCCACCCCATAGCAAAACAGGTAGAATTGCAGGAAATTAGCTGTGAAACAGCACATTCTTTCTTTCTGCTCCATGGCAAAATTAGTAGAATTGCATGAAATTTGTTATAAAATTGCTAAATGTTCTCTCCGCCCCATGGAAACATTTGTAGAATTGCAGAACACTTGCTTTAAAACGGCAATATTTTCTCTAGGACATGTAGATAACCTTCAATTGAAGATGGCCTATCTACATGAACTCACTTTATTCATGTAATGATCTTGCCCGTAGATATTTTAAAAGCGTAATAACCTATAAAGATAGGTAGGGATGTAAAGATAACACTCGGGTGTGCATTGCTAAAAGTTCATTTAATGTGTTTGAGTCAATCAATTGTGTTATGAAAAGGAAGGGTTGATGTACAGAATGTAGAATATATTTGGTAAAAGACCAAATCCATACTATGGCAAGAACAGCTCAAATAAGCAAAGAGAAATGACAGTCCATCATTACTTTAATACATGAAGGTCAATCAATCCAGAACATTTCAAGAACTTTGAAAGTTTCTTAAAGTGCAGTCGCAAAAACCATCAAGCACTATGATGAAACTCTCTCATAAGAACCGCAACAGGAAAGGAATACTTAGAGTTACCTCTGCTGCAGAGGAAAAGTTCATTAGATGTAACTGCACCTCAGATTGCAGCCCAAATAAATGTTTCACAGAGTTCAAGTAACAGACACATCTTAACATCAACTGTTCAGAGGAGACTGCATGAATCAGGCCTTCATGGTCGAATTGCTGCAAAGAAACCACTACTAAAGGACACCAATAAGAAGAAGAGACATACTTGGGCCAAGAAACACGTACAATGGACATTAGATAGGTGGAAATCTGTCCTTTGGTCTGATGAGTCCAAATTTGAGATTTGTGGTTCCCACAGCTCTGTCTTTGCTGGTGACACTGTCAGTGATTTATTTAGAATTCAAGGCATACAACCAGCATGGCTTCCACAGCATTCGGCAGCGATACACCATCCCATCTGATTTGCGTGTAGTGGGACTATCATTTGTTTTTCAACAGGACAATGACTCAAAGCATACCTCCAGGCTGTGTAAGGGCTATTTGACCAAGAAGGAGAGTGATAGAGTGCTGCATCAGATACACCTGGCCTCCACAATCTCCTGACCTCAACCCAATTGAGTTGGACCGTGAAGTAAAAGCAGCCAACAAGTGCTCAGCATATGTGGGAACTCCTTCAAGACTGTTGGAAAAGCATTCCTCATGAAGCTGGTTGAGAGAATGCAAGAGTTTGCAAAGCATACCAGATCCTCAAAAGGTTCTACAGCTGCATCATTGAGAGCTTCCTGACTGGTTGCGTCACCGCCTGGTATGGAAACTGCTCGGCATCTGACCGGAAGGCGCTACAGAGGGTAGTGCATACGGCCCTGTACATCACTGGGGCCAAGCTTCCTGCTACCCAGCACCTATATAATATGTGCTGTCAGAGGAAAGCCCATAAAATTGTCAGAGACTCCAGTCACTCAAGTCATAGACTTTTTGCTGCTACCGCACAGCAAGCTGTACCGGAGCGCTAAGTCTTGGACCAAAAGGCTCCTTAACAGCTTCTACCCCCAAGCCATAAGACTGCTGAACAATTAATCAAATGGCCACCGAACTATTTACATTGACCCCTCCTCCATTTGTTTTGTACACTGCTGCTACTCACTGTTTAATAGTCACTTCACCCCTACCTCCATGTACAAATTACCTCAGCTAACCTGTACCCCCGCACACTGACTCAGTACCGGTACCCCCTGTACATAGCCTCATTATTGTTATGTTATTGTGTTACTTTTAATTATTTTTTACTTTAGTTTATTTGGTAAATATTTTCTTAACTCTTCTTGAACTGCTCTTTTGGTTAAGGCGTTGTACAGTAAGTAAGCATTTCACGGTAAGGTCTACACTTTTCGGCGCATGTGACAAATAAAGTTTGATTTGATTTGAAGCTGTCATCAAGGCAAATGGTGGCTACTTTGAAGAATCTAAAATCTAAAATATATTTTGATTTGTTTAACACTTTTAGGTTACTGCATGATTTCATATGTGTTATTTCATAGTTTTGATGTCTTCACTATTATTCTAAAATATAGAAAATAGTCAAAATAAAGAAAACCCCTTGAATGACTTGGTGTATCCAAACCTTTGACTGGTACTGTATATTGGAAAGAAAAACAGCTAGAGAATGTAATGTTATCTGACAGTATTGATAATAGTATTATAAAATGGTATTGAATATTGACGCCAGTAGACCATTACAGTTGATACAATTTGACAATAGTAGTTAGCTAAATGTTTGGTGCAACTTCTTAATACTGACTGCTGTTGGTATTTATTTATTTTTTAAACTGTGGCTTTAAATCTAAACAACAATCACGTTTAGAAATGTTCAAGTATGCCAAAAACATTTATTTTATTTTATTTATTTCACCTTTATTTAACCAGGTAGGCTAGTTGAGAACAAGTTCTCATTTACAACTGAGACCTGGCCAAGATAAAGCATAGCAGTGTGAACAGACAACAACACAGAGTTACACATGGAGTAAACAATAAACAAGTCAATAACACAGTAGAAAAAGAAGAAAAAAACAGTCTATATTGTTTCTGAAACGTTGGTTCCACTTTATTATGTATGTTCATACACTCACATACGTATTTCTTTGGAGAGTGAAGCTAAAACTTTTAATTTGATTCTTTACTCCAGCATTTTGGATTTGAGAGAAAATGGTTCAATATGAGGCGACAGTACAAAACGTTACCTGTTATTTGAGGGCCAATAGAAATGAATGGTAAATATTGTATTGTATTATTTGGAGTCACTTTTATTGGAAATAAGAATATATGTTTCTGAACACTTGGATGCTACCATAATTACAGAAAGTCTGAACTCTAGAAAGAGGCCAGAGTTCCCCACTTGGAAATCTGAGTTGGATGACGATTCAGTCTCATTGTCCCAGCTTTGAAACACCTGTACTGACCTCGCCTTCTGGATGATAAAGGGTGAACAGGCCATGGCTCGGGTGGTTGATGTCCTTGATGATCTTTTTGGCCTTCCTGTGACTTCATGTGCTGTATTTGTCCTGGAGGGCAGGTAGTTTGCCCCCAGTGATGTGTTGGGCAGACTGCACCACCGTCTGGAGAGCCCTACGTTATCGGGTGGTGCAGTTGCTGTACCAGCCCGACAGGATGCTCTCATTTGGAAATCTGTAAAAGTTTGTGAGGGTTTTAGGGGCCAAGACAACATTTTTCAGCCTCCTGAGGTTGAAGAGGTGCTGATACACATTTTTCGCCACACTGTCTGTGGGAGTGGACTATTTCAGATGTGTATGCTGAAATAGTGATGTGTACGCAGAGGAACATAAAATGTTCCACCTTCTCCAATGCGGTCCTGTTGATGTGGATAGGGGTGTGCTCCCTCTGCTGTTGTCTGAAGTCCACAATCAGCTCCTTTGTTTTTTTGACATTGAGTAAGAGGTTATTTTCCTTGCACCACTCTCCCAGGGACCTCACATCCTTCCTGTAGGTTGTCTTGTCATTTATTTTGTACCTTTATTTAACTAGGCAAGTCAGTTAAGAACAAATTCTTATTTTCAATGATGGCTTATGGACAGTGGGTTAACTGTCAAAAAGACAAGACAGATTTTTACCTTGTCAGATCGGGGATTCGATCTTGCAACCTTTTGGTTATTAGTCCAACGCTCTAACCACTAGGCTACCTGCTGCCCCATTTGTTAGTAATCAAGCCTACTACTGTTGTGTCATCTGCAAACTTGATGACTGAGTTGGAGGTGTGGGTGGCATTTGGGCAAAGGGAAAGTACAAAGGCTGAGTGCAATAATTATTCTATAAGGGTTGAATAGGAGCCATATGTCTGGGGTTGGAGCTGATAGATCGTAATTACTATTCTATAACACTGTCTTAGGTCTTTACTGTTTTCTATCATTATGTACTCTTAGTATGAATATACAATTATTATATATTCTTCGAGATTGAAAGTAGTGTTAGGTTTAAGCTCTTTGTGTATGAGAAGTGCAATTATCTAGTGGACTTCAGGAGAATGTGGGAATGTGTACTCCCAATAACTCAAGGCCTCTCCTGACTGATAAGACCCATGAAAGGCACAGAGGAGTACAAAGGTTCTGAACTCCGGTTGGGACACGATAAAATCAATAGGAAGAACAGACTAGCAACAGAGACAGATTGTCCATCCTAGACATAGAAGGGGGGAGGGCCTAGTCGGAAGGTATAAATATATGTGCTTGTGTGACTGTATACATGCTATGCAGCAGGAACACCCAGTATGGTGAATACATTTAGCTTGAGTTTGTCTTGGTCTGTCTGGATGATTGCACCAGAAATTAGAACCTAAAACCAATAACAGGCGAGGTTAGCATTTTTTTCCATTTTTTTAAAATGTAGCCTTTATTGAACAGCCCGGGATCGAATAGGGTCTGTAGTGACTTTGATTAAATGTAATACACTATAAGTGAATTTGTCCAAATAATTAACACCTTCAAATGGGGGACTAGATACAAAAAGTTATTTAATTTTTAAATGGTAAAACAGATTTGTATGAAAATGTCCTCAATAAAAGGTGACATTCTATACTGTCACCTCATATAAAATATGTTGAACAAAAATATAAACGCAACAAGTGTTGATCCCATGTTTCATGAGCTGAAATAAAAGATCCCAGAAATGTTCCATACGCACAAAAAGCTTAGTTCTCTCAAATTTAGAACATATATTTCTTTACATCCCTGTTAGTGAGCATTTCTCCTTTGTCAAGATAATCCATCCACCTAACAGGTGTGGCATATCAAGAAGCTGATTAAACAGCATGATCACTACACAGGTGCACCTTGTGCTGAGGACAATAAAAGGCCACTCTAAAATGTGCAATTTTGTCACACAACTGGCATGCTGACTTCAGGAATGTCCACCACAGCTGTTGCCAGAGAATGTAATGTTAATTTCCTGGTAACCTGGTCAAGAACTACAGGAAACATATGATCTCTGTAATTGCAAACAAAGGTTTCTGTACCAAATATTAAGTTCTGCTTTTCTGATGTATCAAATAATTATGTCATGCAATAAAATGCTAATTAATTACTTAAAAATCATACAATGTGATTTTCTGGATTTTGTTTTAGATTCCGTCTCTCACAGTCGAAGTGTACCTATGATAAAAATTACGGACCTCTACATGCTTTGTAAGTAGAAAAACCCTTCAATGAGCAGGTGTGGCCAAACTTTTGACAGGTACTGTTTTTCTTTATTTTTACTATTTTATACATTGTAGAATTTTAAAAAAGTGTTAAACAAACCAAAATCGTATTTTCAGTACGCTGCAGCTAGCGCAACAAACACTAAAACTGGACAGTTTTATCTCAATCTCTTCATTCAAAGACTCAATCATGGACACTCTCACTCTTATATTAACAGATGTGTCTTGTTAAAAGTTCATTTGTGGAATTTCTTTCCTTCTTAATGCGTTTGAGCCAATCAATTGTGTTGTGACAAGGTAGGGTTGGTATACAGAAGAAAGCCCTATTTGGTAAAAGACCAAGTCCATATTATGGCAAGAACAGCTCAAATAAGCAAAGAAAAACTACAGTCCATCATTACTTTAAGACATGAAGGTCAGTCAATACTGAACATTTCAAGAACTTTGAAAGTTTCTTCAAGTGCAGTTGCAAAAACCATCAAGCCCTATGATGAAACTGGCTCTCATGAGGAATGCCACAGGAAAGGAAGACCCAGAATTCATTACAGTTATCAGCCTCAGAAATTGCAGCCCAAATAAATTCTTCACAGAGTTCAAGTAACAGACACAATCTCAACATCAACCGTTCAGGGGAGACTGCATGAATCAAACCTTCATGGTTGAATTGCTGCAAAGAAACCACTACTAAAGGACACCAATGTTAAGAAGAGACTTGCTTGGACCAAGAAACATAAGTAATGGAAAATCTGGTGAAAATCTGTCCTTTGGTCTGAGGAGTCCAAATTTGAGATTTTTGGTTCTAACTGCCGTGTCTTTGTGAGACGCAGAGTAGGTGAACGGATGATCTCCGCATGTGTGGTTCACACCGTGAAGCGTGGAGGAAGCGGTGTGATGTTGTGGGATGCTTTGCTGGTGACACTGCCAGTGAATTATTTAGAATTCAAAGCCAGCATGGCTACCACAGCATTCCGCAGCGATACACTGATAAGTTGTTTTATAAGTTGTTTTAAAGAGAAAAAACAACAACTTTTATTTAAGTCAGTTAAGAACAAATTCTTATTTACAATGACAGCCTACCCCGGCCAACTCCGGACAATGCTGGGCCAATTGTACCCTGCTCTGTGGGACACCCGATCACGGCCGGGTCTGTAGCGATGCAATGCCTTAGACCGCCATCCCATCTGGTTTGCACTTAGTTGGACTATCATTTGTTTTTCAACAGGACAATTACCCAACACACCTCAAAGGTGTGTAAGGGCTATTTGAACAAGAAAGAGAGTTATGGAGTTCTGCATTAGATGACCTGGCCTCCACAATCACCCTACCTCAACCCAATTGAGATGGTTTGGGATGAGTTGGGCTGCAGAGTGAAGGAAAAGCAGCTAACAAGTTCTCAGCATATGTGGGAACTCCTTCAAGACTGTTGGAAAAGGTGAAGTTGGTTGAGAGAAAGCCAAGCGTGTGCAAAGCTGTCATCAAGGCATAGGGTGGCTACTTAGAGGACTCTAAAATCTAAATTCTATTTAGATGAACACTTTTTTGGTTACTACATGATTCCATATGTGTTATTTCATTGTTTTGATGTCTTCAATATTAGGCCAATTGTACGGACCTCCCGGTCGCAGCCGGTTACGACAGAGCCTGGGTGCGAACCCACTCTGATGGCACAGCTGTCGCTGCAGTACAGCGCCCTTAACCACTGCGCCACCAGGGAGGCCTGCCACTGCATATTCTTGACCTTCAACAGATGCACAGCCTTTGGCAGGGGAAAAAAACTCTGCTGTGAGAGTAAAATCTCCCACTCAATGGTGTTCTGTTTCAAATATGTATGAATGCCACCACTGGGAAGACAGACAAACAAACTAAAGCCAAAGACAAATATGCTGTTAAAATGAACAAGAATGCAGTAAGTTCAAAGACAGATCACTGTAACTTACAACAATTTAATTTGAATAATTTTGAAGTAGTCTATTGGTAAATAGCCCACCCATTTTCACCTACCTCATCCCCATACTGTTTTTATTTATTTACTTTTCTGCTCTTTTGCACACCAATATCTCTACCTGTACATGACCATCTGATCATTTATCACTCCAGTGTTAATCTGCAAAATTGTAATTATTCGCCTACCTCATGCCTTTTGCACACATTGTATATAGACTCCCCCTTTGTTTTCTACTGTGTTATTGACTTGTTAATTGTTTACTCCATGTGTAACTCTGTGTTGTCTGCTCATACTGCTATGCTTTATCTTGGCCAGGTCGCAGTTGCAAATGAGAACTTGTTCTCAACTAGCCTACCTGGTTAAATAAAGGTGAAATAAAAAATAAAATAAAAAAAAGTACTAACTGACAATGGAATGTTACTCAATAAATTGGAAGATTGTGGACCTTTAAACGGGTGTCCCAACTCTGTGGACACAAAGGATCCCATGGGGTGGTTCTTATATTTGTCCTGTTTTCAACTGCATGTGTATATCATCAAACTATTCCTATCATGTAATACTGTATGTAAAAGTAACATTGTATGAAAAGTGTATGAATAATGCATATGTAACAAAATATCTGTAAAAAAAAAAAAAGTGACTTTTGTCCTCCGAAGAGGGCGGTGGATGGACAATAAGATAAATAAAAATAAAGAGGATGTAAGTGAGTGGTGAGTTTCACACTGTAAAGAACTTTAGGTGTCTAGAAAAGTGCCATGTAAGTTCAATGTATTATTATTAAATGTTTTGCTATCATCTATAGCTTGAAACCATGTCTTTGTACAGAGACGGAAACTGGTACAAAATATATATATATATTTAACCTTTATTTTAGTCAGTTAAGAACAAATTGTTATTTGCAATGACAGTCTACCCCGGACAAATCCGGACGAAGCTGGGCCAATTGTGTGCCGACCTATGGGACTCCCTATTATGGCCGGATGTAATACAGCCTGAAATCAAACCAGGAACTGTAGTGACGCGGCTTGCACTGAGATGCAGTGCCTTAGACCGCAGCATCACTCGGGAACAAATAAATAAATAGACTATACTAAGTGCCTAGGTGCCAAATAAATTCACAAAGCTGAAGTTTTCATCTTAAATCAACCAAAAAAATCTACTAATATCAAATATTTTAATTTCTGTGAAACTGTGTACGCTTTACTTGTGGATTTTGAAAATAAAATCTACACTTAAGCAGTGTCAATTTGTTTGTCTCACATGCCATTTAAAAAACTTTGTAGATATTGGAGTAAACCTTCAGTATTTTGGGTTACGACAAGTAACTATCAGCCATGAGTAAAGGGCAACACCATGATAAGCTTGCAAGTTGAGTTTGAATAAGACATCTGATAAACACTTTGCATTTATAATAGTTGTTTTTCTTTATCTAATAAATAATCAAATCATTGACGAATCAATAGATCAAATAAATACGTCTCTCGCATGTCCCTGCAAGCCGGCCGGCATACGCGTCATCACATCTCGTCATCTGATTGGTTGTTTACTACGAACCGTAAACCGGCATACGCGTCATCACACTCCCTCATATGATTGGTCGAGTAGGCGGACCTTCTGACTTTGTGATTGTGGTAACTAGTGATGACGACCTTTAAGTAGTTGTTTGCTTAGCAAGCTAGCTACTTCAGTTAGCTACACCTGTGTTGGAAAGTGGGATGTTTTTCTGATGTTGGTTGACATGAGATGACACGTCTTTGGTTTGTCTATAGACTGTCAACTGCTATGGTGTTTTCTAGCTACAAGAACAGAGATATAAGTTGACTGAAGGTGTGTATTGTTAGCCTCCTGCCTGGGTGAGTTTCATTTGGTGTTCAACTAACGTTAGCTAGCTATCCAGCTAGGCGGCTAGCTAGTTAGCTGGCTCCCCTACCTAGCTACTACCAAATAATATTGAAGTGGGTATTGACTGTTGAGTGTCATTTGCTACCAGAGATATGGGGTTATTTATCTACAGTCTCTGTTTGTTACTACTAACAACTTTGGACCTGTGCTGTGGTGGATGTGGTAGGAACTAGCGAAGTGAAAAACTATCCTGTACTAACTGTTAGTTAACTGTCCAATTTGGCTAATAAAGTAACTAGCTAGCGAACGTTAACAAACTAACGTTAGTGTGATGAACCTGCATTGCAACGCAGTGTTGGCTATTAGTTAGCGGCTAGCCAAATTACTGGGCAAGGGAGAGGTTCGTTCTAGTTCAGCTCCCTGTGTTAAAAAAATAAAGATATCTATCTCGTTGAGTAAACTCGTCTAGGGAGAGGTCTGAAGACAGATGCTTGTATGTTTAGGAAAAAGTAATGCAGGTTTAGCTGTATTGACAAGCATCTGCGACGGTATATGGTTAACCTTAGTGCCAAATGAATGCACAATGGGTTAAACATGTGTAATAAATAACTAGCCAGAAGGCTCTGGTGTTTTTCATACACATACTCTGTAAACTGGTCGTTTGTCCAGTTGTGGAGTGAAGTGGAGCAAATCCATTGTTGAGCCCATCACATGATCTCCACTTTGGCATGCATGTATAGTAGTGAACTGTGACAATTTGCTCAGCTCAATGCTGATTATATTTAGGGTAGAGCCAACAGGAGTTCTGAAAAAGTGTTCTTGAGTTTGCCTTTTGTAAACTTGAGCATTGTCTAAAAACACAGTGAGTGTCCAGAAAGAATGAACAGGACTCTGGAATTCAAAAACTGCTTTGAGACCTACTCAGTTGAATGTCTGACCTGTATACGTGTGATATTTATTGTATCACAATTATAGTGCCTCAACATAAAACCTGTACCTGAAGGCCAGAATAGTTAACCATAGTTGGTATTGCCCTGTACAATACCAACTTTTGTGCCTTTCTGCAAGCTTAACTTGCTCTCTGGTCTTCAGGCTAGCTAGATCTTAGAACTGTAACCTCATGTATAATTTGTGTAATAGTCCATACAATTATAATATTGCGTGAGATTTTAGTTCCTCATTACCCGAGATTAATAAATTACGAAAGTCCCACCTTGCAGTTTCCGTGCAATCCTGCTAGATGGTGCTCATGAGTCGAACTTTGATTCTAAACTGCTCAGGTCCCGTTACTCAGGGCAGACGCCTACAGCAAAACATCGACTGTTTTATTTCGCTCTACGGATGTAAAAAATGACAAACTATTTTTATACAAATGTGTCTTGAATAAACTGGAATTTACATGGTTATAATATATTCCAACTGCTGCTCTATTGAAAAAATATAATGAAATGCAAGTTTAAAAATAAATAAAGTCAAGTAGGCCTATATGAATTTGTATGGGCTGATGACAACTGCAAACACCTTAAATAAGACCGTTTTCCATGCCTGTGTCCTGTAGATGTTAGAGCTGTGATGGTGGTGTCCCCCCTGCCTTCATTGTGACTCCTGTCCACCACCTCTGTCTCCCTTCCCAGTGCGTGCCACCATTTCACCATGACCCTGCATCTTCTCCTGGTCCTGGGGCTCTTTTTGCTGCCTTGTCTGTCATCCCATGTTATCAGCGAGTCCTGTGTTATAGCCAGCCTGAAAATGACAAATCAAACCCAATGCTTGGAAGAATGTAAGTTTGAGTCAGCCTATAAATCAGGTGTTACTGCCATATTGCAGTGGTTTGTCCCACTGAAAACGCACCTAAAACTCAAACAATTGATTTGACTGTAAACGTATAAAATGGCTTGTTGTTCAATGTAGCCTACATACACCCTGTTCACAGAAGTTAATTAAGTAATTTTTGTTACGTTGTCATACTACTTGTGGAAATGGTATTTGCTCATAAGGTGTCTAAAAACTCATTTAGAAGATAAGCTATGCTGTATGCTACCTAGAATTGCATCCAAATATATTGGCACCCATGCAGTTTTCATAAAATATTCCCCATTTATTTTAAGATAGACACATTTTTTTTTTTAAATATACATTGCTCACCATACCTTGTTATTGGATTTTCAGTATTGCGCAACCAATTTTATATTTGTAAATGTAAGTTTACAATTGTAATTTAGAAAATAACGACAAATGGCATCAAAAATATTATTGGCACCCTGGAGCTAGTACTTGGTTGCATAGCCTTTGGCTAAGAACTGCCAACAAATTATTTTTGTAGCCATCAATGGTTATGTTTACATGCACACTAATAATTTGATTTTAAACTGATTGTCATTTTTGCAAGGTTACGAAGATGGACGTTTTTGAAATATATACGCCTTAGTTCCACCTCCCACACATGCGGTGACCTCACTTGGTTTAAAGGATGTTTCTAGAGACAATATCTCTCTCATCGTCACTCAATGCATAGGTTTACCTCCACTTTATTCACATCCTACCATACCTTTGTCTGTACATTATACCTTGAATCTATTCTACCGTGCCCAGAAACCTGCTCCTTTTACTCTCTGTTCCGAACGTACTAGACGACCAGTTTGTATAGCCTTTAGCCGTACCCTTATCCTTCTCCTCCTCTGTTACTCTGGTGATGTAGAGGTTAATCCAGGCCCTGCAGTGCCTAGCTCCACTCCCATTCCCCAGGCGCTCTCATTTGTTGACTTCTGAAACCGTAAAAGCCTTGGCTTCATGTATGTTAACATTAGAAGCCTCCTCCCTAAGTTTGTTTTATTCACTGCTTTAGCACACTCTTCCAACCCGGATGTCCTAGCCATGTCTGAATCCTGGCTAAGGAAGACCACCAAAACACCTGAAATTTCCATCCTTAACTAAAACATTTTCCGACAATATAGAACTGCCAAAGGGGCTGGAGTTGCAAGCTACTACAGAGATGGCCTGCAGAGTTCTCTCTTACTATCCAGGTCTGTGCCCAAACAATTTGAGCTTCTACTTTTGAAAATCCACCTTTCCAGAAACAAGTCTCTCATTGTTGCCGCTTGCTGTAGACCATCTTTTGCACCCAGCTGTGTCCTGGACACCATATGTGAATTGATTGCCCCCCCATCTAGCTTCAGAGCTCGTGCTGTTAGGTGACCTAAACTGGGACATGCTTAACACTCTGTCCATCCTACAATCTAAGATTGATGCCCTCAATCTCACACAAATTATCAATGCACCCACCAGGTACAATCCCAAATCCGTAAACACGGGCACTCTCAAAGATATCATCCTAACCAACCTGTCCTCTAAATAAATCTCTGCTGTCTTCAACCAGGATCTCAGCGATCACTGCCTGCATCCGTAATGGGTCTGTGGTCAAAAGACCTCCCCTCATCACTGTCAAACACCCCCTAAAACACTTCAGCGAGCAGGCCTTTCTAATCGACCTGGCGTGGGTATCCTGGAAGGATATTGACCTCATTCCATCAGAAGAGGATGCCTGGTTATTCTTTAAAAGTGCATTCCTCACCATCTTAAATAAGCAGGTCCCATTCAAAAAAATGTGGAACCAGGAACAGATATAACCCTTGCTTCACCCCAGACTTGACTGCCCTTGACCAGTGCAAAAACTTCCTGTGGCGTACTGCGTTAGCATCGAATAGCCCCCGCGATATGCAACTTTTCAGGGAAGTTAGGAACCAATATACACAGGCAGTTAGGAAAGCAAAGGCTTGCTTTTTCAAGCAGAAATTTGCCTCCTGTAGCACAAACTCTAAAAAGTTCCAGAACACTAATGTCCGTGGAGAATAACAGCACCTCCCAGCTGCCCACTGCACTGAGGCTAGGAAACACTGTCACCACTGATAAATCCACGATAATTGAATGTCATTAAGCACTTTTCTACGGCTGGCCATGCTTTCCACCTGGCTACCCCTAACCTGGTCAACAGCCCTGCACCCCCCCACAGCAACTCGCCCAAGCCTCCCCCATTTCTACATCACCCAAATCCAGATAGCTGATGTTCTGAAAGAGCTGCAAAATCTGGACCCCTACAAATCAGCCGGGCTAGACAACCTGGACCCTCTTTCTAAAATTATCCGCCGAAATTGTTGCAGCCCCAATTACTAGCCTGTTCAACCTCTTTTTTTGTATCGTCTGAGATCCCCAAAGATTGGAAAGCTGCGGCGGTCATTCCCCTCTTCAAAGGGGGAGACACTCTAGACCCAAACTGCTACAGACCTATATCTATCCTATCCTACCCTGCCTTTTCTAAGGTATTCGAAAGCCAAGTGAACAAACAGATCAGCGAACATTTCGAATCCCACCGTACCTTCTCCGCTATGCAATCTTGTTTCCGAGTGATATCATAAACGATATCATAACAGCCATCGATAAAAGACAATACTGTGCAGCTGTATTCATTGATCTGGCCAAGGCTTTTGACTCTGTCAATCATCACATTCCTATCGACAGACTCATCAGCCTTGGTTTCTCAAATGACTGCCTCACCTACCTCTGGCAGCCTATGGGGGTGCCACAGGGTTCAATTCTCGGGTTGACTCTTCTCTGTACACATCAATGACGTCGCTCTTGCTGCTGGTGATTCTCTAAACCACCTCTACGCAGACAACACCATTCTGTATAGTTCTGGCCTTTCTTTGGACACTGTTAACTAACCTCCAGACTAGCTCCAATGCCATACAACTTTTTCCGTGGCCTCCAGCTGCTCTTAAATTCTAGCAAAATGAAATGCATGCTCTTCAACCGATCGCTGCCCACACCTGCCCGCCCGTCCAGCATCGCTACTCTGGACGCTTCTGACTTAGAATATGTGAAAATACATAGGTGTCTGGTTAGACTGTAAACTCTCCTTCCAGACTCACATTAAGCATCTCCAATCCAAAATTAAATCTAGAATTGGCTTCATATTTCACAACAAAGCAACCTTCACTCATGCTGCCAAACACCCTTGTAAAACTGACTATCCTACCGAACCTTGACTTCGGCGATTGTCATTTACAAAATAGCCTCCAACACTCTATTCAGCGAATTGGATGCAGTCTATCACAGTGCCATCCGTTTTGTCACCAAAGCCTCATACTACCCACCACTGCGACCTGTATGCTCTTGCTGGCTGGCCCTCGCTTCATATTTGTCGCCAAACCCATTGACTCCAAGACACCAGTCTTTGCTAGGTAAAGCCCCGCCTTATCTCAGCTCACTGGTCACCATAGCAGCACCCACCCGTAGCACGCGCTCCAGCAGGTATATTTTACTGGTCACCCCCTAGCCAATTCCTACTTTGGCCGCCTTTTCTTCAGGTTCTCTGCTGCCAATGACTGGAACGAACTGCAAAAATCACTGAAGCTGGAGAGTCCTATCTCTCTCACTAGCTTTAAGCACCAGCTGTCAGAGCAGCTCGCGGATCACTGCTCCTGTACATAGCCCATCTGTAAATAGTCTATCCAACGACCTCATCCCCATACTGTTATTTATTTATTTTTCTCCTTTGCACCCCAGTATCTCTACTTGCACACTCATCTTCTGCACATCTGTCACTCCAGTGTTTCATTGCTATATTGCAATTATTTTGCCACTGTGGCCTATTTATTGCCTTACCTCCCTTATCCTACCTCATTTACACACACTGTATATAGTCAATAACACAGTAGAAAAAGTATGTTTGTTTATTCCATGTGTAACTCTGTATGTGTCGCTTTGCTTTATCTTGGCCAGGTCGCAGTTGTAAAAAAAATAAAAAAAATAAATTGCTGCGTCATTGCGCAAAATGGTACGCAGCATCATTTGGATATGTGTACAACTAAAGTTAAACATTCACCTTTATACTACCAATTCTGTCAAGCCGTGTGCGTATACAGTTTGATGCATACTTTCGATAAATCCGATTTATGTACAACACAGAACGTACTGCAAATGCCTCTGCAACACAAATGCAGCGGCCCATTGGAAATGAATGTTCTTACGATGTACCAAAACAACTGATAAGTATGCGTCTTACAAAGTTAGAATGTGAAAACTATTTCTATGTCTGATCTCAGAATCAAATAGTCTTCGCAAAAATAACATGGTCACTGTGGTAGAGCGTTTGTGATTTTCTGCATTTGTCAAAAGTCCCGTCAAGTAGTCTGATTTCAAATGTGTCCGTGTAAACAGGATTATTAGGGATTATAATACATTTGTGCCAGTAATTTTGTCCATGCCATTTGCCTTTATTCTCTCAATTTAAATTTAAGGTTACTAAAATAACATTTGTTCTGCAATGTTGAAAATCCATTAAAAAAAACTTATTCTACAAGAAATAGGGAACTGTTTAATAAAAGTGCAGGGTGCCAATGTATTTGGCAGCAACTGTACCTCCCTGCCTCTAAAAGTTTACCTCTTGGATGATGTAGGAACACAACTGATATGGGAATAGTCTGTGGAATATCGTCTTTGTTAAAAGCAAAGCCATGTGTTTTTTTTTTTTTTTTTTTTTTCAAATCACATCTCTGCTAAAGGACATATAATTTCAAAGAAGCCATGTGTTTCAGATTTAAGATGAAAGGGATGCTTAGGCCTTGCTGTGTTTATGAGCCTGGCCTTGCTTTGGTGAGTCTTTGTCATGACATGTTCTTTAATTAAATCTTACAATACTTTTGCCGCACACGCTGCACCACCTGAGTGGTCGGATGCATGCAGCAAGTACACGCATGTACCCCAGGCAGTATTTATCGGGAGGAGTTAGTTGTAAATGGCCCAGCCCTCTTTCAGTTCCACCACATGATCCACTCTAAACAAGCGACAGCTTTTCTGAGAGGCATACGATGCAATGTGGGTTGAGAGTAGTAGGGCATGAAAACAAGGTTGGTATTACCATCTGGAAGCATGTAATGTGTGGTATGACAAAGCGCTATAAATACATAATCATTCAGCATTCCAGCTTAGAGACCTGTATGTTTGGTACACGTCAAGCCCCTAGCATAGGATGACCCCTAGTAATTTAAGAGGGAGGGGAGAGAGGGGCCCTCTGCAACTTTGATTTTCAAACCCACTGACCCTGCTTTCCCCAACTCCCAACCCTCCACTCTTTTCCCGTCCCATTTGGAACAGCTGCAGAATAATTTAAAACACAAAGTGTCTGGCCTTCCAATTAGTTTGCCGTCACTGACCAGGAATGGCTCTCTAGGCCATTTCACCTGAAGTTTTTAACCACAAAGGACTAGCAGCAGCTCCAAAATAAGGCCGGGGAGGAGTGTGACATGAGGTCTCACAACTAGCTCTGCTATCTCTCACACTGACTCCCTAACGGGCTAGCTCCTCTCCTTCGGTCCAGGCCCAAGGCTGCCTCTGGTCTGAAGATTTCCCCCACCTGTTGTCCTCATCAGTAGGTCTGCTCTGCAGTGGGAGAAGAGACACCAGGCGGGCACTGCTGGATGTTGAGGCTGAGGTGTTCTGGAGCTACCTCTTCAGTCACACAGTTTGGCAGGGATCAAAGGAGGTGTAAACAGGCCTGTTTTTCTCCCATCTGTTTCTGTAATGGATCCCAGGTCTCATGAAAAAGCCCTGACAGTGGTTGCTGAGAGGAATGAAATAAAATAAGAGTTGCACAAAAAAAATAGAGTAAAAACAACCCTAGTGCTGTGGTGAAAATGTAAGAAGTTCCCAGGGCTGATTGTGGTAACTTTTTTTTATAAGGATGGTAAATGTTTGGATAAGTTGTTGACCAGCTATATTTTTGTATTTAAAAAAATAAAGATAATTTAACCTTTTATTTAACTAGGCAAGTCAGTTAAGAACAAATTCTTATTTACAATGACGGCCTACACCGGCCAAACCCGGATGACGCTAGGCCAATTGTGCAGCCGTTTGGGACTCCCAATCACAGCCGGTTGTGATACAGCCTGGAAAAGAGCCAGGGTGTCTAGTGACACCTCAAGCACTGATATGCAGTGCCTTAGACCGCTGTGCCACTCTGGAGCCCAAAGGTGATGAGGTAACATATTGATGTTGCCTACATAACAAATGCTTTTGGTTCATGCTGCTGTTCAGTCTGAATTGATTTGATTCATGGCAGGAAAATTTACTGAATTCATTTGAGATGTACAGATTGTCATGGTGCCAGGAATCTTGCTCACAATGAAGCATAAAGGGGTACAATTTATTTTGAGCAATTACTTATTTGGCGATGGTTTAATATAAGATTTTGACTGCATGCAAGAGTTTCTTTTAATTTGTTGTGTTCATTCCACAGGCTTACTGTATATGACCTGTGATCACTCTGTCTTTTGGAAAGAGAACTACACATGCTTTTTCTTGAAGTGTCCCAATGGCACTAACTGCAATGATATCTCCGTCGATGACCTGATAAGGATACAAGGTATACAAATGCTGCGATATTTAAACACAGTTGGTGGAGAATGTTTAAATATGAAAGTGCATGTGTACTCATTGTTAGTAATGTTCAGAATATAACTTATTACCGTCAATATAAATATTATTACACTGAACAAAAATATAAATGCAACATGTAAAGTGCTGGATTCATGAGCTGAAATGAAAGATCCCAGAAATGTTCCATATGTACATTTCATCCCTGTTAGTGAGCATTTCTCCTTTACCAAGATAATCCATCAACCTGACAGGTATGGCATATCAAGAAGCTGATTTAAATGGCATGATCATTACACAGGTGCACCTTGTGCTGGGGACAATAAAAGGCCACTCTAAAATTTGCAGTTTTGTCACACAACACACTGCCACAGATGTCTCAGGTTTTGAGGGAGTGTGCAATTGGCATGCTGACTGCAGGAATGTCCACCAGAGCTGTTGCCAGAGAACTGAATGTTAATTTCTCTACCATAAATCGTTTGCAATTTTGGCAGTATGTCCAACCGGCCTCACAACCACAGACCAAGTGTAACCATGCCAGCCCAGGACCTCCACATCTGGATTCTTCACCTGCGGGATTGTCTGAGACCAGCCACCCAGACAACTGATGAAACTGGGTTTGTACAACCAAAGATTTTCTGCACTGTCAAAAAAACGTATCGGGTAAGCTCATCTGCGTGCTCGTCGTCCTCACCAGGGTCTTGACCTGATTGCAGTTCGGAATCGTAACCGACTTCAGTGGGCAAATGCTCCGCTTCGATGGCCACTGGCATGCTGGAGAAGTGTGCTCTTTACGGATGATATCCGGGTTCAACTGTACCAGGCAAGCATATATCTGATTTTTATTTATTTTTCTGCATGTTAGTGATGGCAATTTGTTTGCACAGAGATACCGTGAATGAGCTACTGAGACCTATTGTCGTGCCATTCATCCGCCGCCATAACCTCATGTTTCAGCATGATAGTGCATGTTGCAATGATCTGTACACAATTCCTGGAAGCTGAAAATGTCCCAGTTCTTCCATGGCCTGCATACTCACCAGACATGTCACCCATTGAGCATGTTTGGGATGTTCTAGAACGACGTGTAAGACAGTGTTCCAGTTCACGCCAATATCCAGCAACTTAACACAGCCATTGAGGAGGAGTGGGATAACATTCCACAGGCCACAATCAACAGCCTGATCATCACACCAGATGCTGATTTAAAAAAAAAATAATAATAATAATTTAAGGAATCTGTGACCAACAGATGCATATCTCTATTCGCAGTCATGTGAAATCCATAGATTATGGCCTATATGAATTTATTTCAATTGACTGATTTCCATGTATGAACTAACACTGTAAAATCTTAGAAATTGTTGCGTGTTATTTTTGTTCAGTGTTATTGATAAATCTAACGGTATCTTTTGGTTTGTAAATTAACAATCTATTTTGTGATTTGTAATACTTATCATGTAATGCATTTACATTTGTCAGAATTTAAAATCAGTTTTTTTCCCCCCAGATAAAAACATCAGTGGTCTTAAGTGTGACGCTGGACCTACCACTGAGTCTTCAAGTTCCAGTTCCATAACTTCATCAGAAATCTATCAAAATCCCACTGCTCCTGAATTGACAGCCAGCAATAATGCCAATCAAATTACAGACACCTCTGCCCTCAATGAGACTGACTCTACCTTGCATTTTCGTGAGGATAATGGGCAGGCCCCCATCTCCACTGCATTTACTACCATTACTGCAACACCCATGCCAGCCGCTGAGAATGACACCTTCATTCCAAGTAAGACTGTTAGCAATGCCTCCAGAGGAACTACAGTACCTGACATACCCCATAAGTCAACAGTCCAAACCTCTGAGACAACCACTTCAGTAAAGCAGGAACCCAGAACTACAAAGACTCCCTCAGCCCTGACCCCTCCACCAGCCAATCCACAGATGACGACAACAGCATTATCAACAACAAATACCACTACTATCACCACTGCAGTACCAGTAGCAATGCTGTTAACTACCACCACAACACACCCAACAACAAAACCACCACCAACAACTACCACCACAACAGCAATACCACCAACAACAACTACCACCACAACAATACCACTAACAACTATTCCAAACATAACCACCCCTACCACCATAGACTCATCTACAGTTGTGGAGAGGAATCCATCACCAACCAGTCCGGCGGTCCCCAGCTCTCAAGCTACCTCCAGAAATGCCATAGTCCCTTCGACCTTCACTGTTGAGGTCAGCACAAAAAGGCTTGATGGAGGTACCAACAGAGCCATTATAGACGTTGTTGCCGGGGGGCCTCTGACACGCCAGTTGGTGGACACAAGTATCCTATTGGCTGTCCTGTTGTTTGGCCTGGTCTTCTTCCTGGTTATGGTTGTCCTCTTCCTCACACAGGCCTATGAGAGCTACAGGACGAAAGACTACACCCAGGTGGACTATCTCATCAATGGAATGTATTCTGATTCAGGGGTTTGAAAGTTGAGTGTTTGTTTTTCTAATTTCTTTATTGGAACAGGATTAATAACTTGTGAGTTAACAGATTGCCAAAGTATCGCAACAGTGGTTTGTTTGTCCTATATTTCTGTCTTACATTTCTACGCAAATGCTTCCAGCCCCAACCCATAGGACGAAATACATATATGGTTAAGTACTCTTTTTTTTTTTTTTCCTAAGGAATGTCATTTGGATTGTTGTGGGAAAGAGGGTGAAAATGTCCGGTGTTTATTATTTTGTTTGTATCCATTGCGTTGTGTATGCATGTCATTTTTCATGCCTTTTTTTCTTTGTTCATGACTAGCATATTTCCTTTGTTTACCATTCCTCTCCTTGGATTAAGATTGAATGGCAAATTGATCACTGAAGCACATTAACGTTGAAGCCAAGGGAATTGTCTAGCCATTTATGAAGGAGGAGGAACAGTTTGTATGATGACCAAAAGAGACTTTCCAAGGCAGAGGAACTTCTGTCAAGGGTGGAAATGGGTATGAAGGCCTGTTATGTGCCTTCATGCACTGTTAAATTATGGTATTTCACAAAAGAAAGTTTGATAAAATGGCAGTAGGGGAAAATCAGCACTTTAGCAATATGCATTAGTAGGCTGCTAGTGTTTCAACTGTTGTAAGACTTAAGATTTCTGCAGGCCTGTGAACAGTATATGCTGTGTTTCCCAGGCAGGGAGAAATATTGATGTTGTTTATTACAAGGGCATATCAATCAGTCTGGGTGTACTCAAGGTGGTGCACATAAATATCCCACATCTGTAGCCCAGTAATTACTTCCTGGGAATGTGATGCACATGTAATGTCTGAGAAGGTTTGAAGGTGTGGACTAGGAATTAATTGACAGAAGAAAATAATGAGAGCAGGGAGGTGGTCCGACACCTTAACAATGCACTCACCAGTGATGCATTTTTTTGGGGAAAACAACAGATTCCAATTGTAACATTTAGGAGAAAACAACTTTTGGTACCTCGAGGCAGTTTTTAAATGGTGTTTCTCTGCTGCGTTTCTGCTTAGCTCTCTTCATTCCAGTGCTTTCTAAAATGTCCTTGTTCAGACATCTATTACCTTGGACTTTATCCCTGTTCCACACACAGTTCTCTTGGGAACTTCCTGGTCCAAACATGCTTTAGTTTCCCATTTCCTGGAATAGTTAGCAATAAAATAACCTTTTTGACCCTTGCCAAAGAATATTGCATTTAGTAAAAAAATAACTAACAATTGGTTGCTACAGTATTTGTCATTGATCATTTATCACCCCTCTGCAATTCCCCAATATATTGCTGCCAAGACCTGATATTCATTTTTTTTTTTTTACTTCAATATTCTGTATTTGCTCTGTTTGTGTGTTTGCTCCCATTATTGAGCTGTAACTGTCAGATCAGAGACAGCAGGAAATCACAGCCTCCAGGACATGCGATTTCAATATCTGCAATATGAATATCTGGTGAGAAGCAGAGAGTGAGGGGGTTAGTGATAAGCTCACTGACATGCCTGTATAAGCCTTTTGTTTTGAGAGGGCCTGTTCCACATGGACTTTGTTACACTGTAGTGTGGATATTACTGGGAGAAACAATATTTATAAGCAACAAAGACCAATGATTTTAATTTTTTTGTGGATAAGGCCCAGTGGATCAAAGGGAATGCCGACGGCTATATGGTGCAGGTGACTATAAAGACAGGTTTCATTATGGCATATTTATCTGGGCTGGGAATGGTTGCCTGCCTCACTCATACACAGAGGGACATCTGCTTCTACTTTTCCCCCTTTTGAGTTCATGCCAGTTGGAGAACCTTAGCATTCAACCCGAGTGCTTTTTCTGCCAGGACTATGGCTTAATCCTCAGTGTTTACAATGCCTGGTGTCTTATGAAAGAATGAGGGGAAAATTGTATATCATAAAAGTAACTTTTCTGTTATTGTATATTATAGAGAACATGAGTAGAGACCAAGTGTGCCATTGTTTTAAAATGTTTTTTTATTTAAAAAAATAATTTACATCCTGCGGCTTCAGACACATTATCAAATCAGTAAATAGTCCGGATGGCCATTTGATTAATTGTTCAGCAATCTTATGGATTGGGGTTAGTAGCTGTTAAGGAGCCTTTTGGTCCTAAACTTGGTGCTCCGGTACCGCTTGTTGTGCAGTAGCAGAGAGAGAAGTGCATGACTTGGGTGACTGGAGTCTTTGACCATTTTTGACACCGCCTAGTATATAGGTCCTGGATGTCAGGAAGCTTGGCCCCAGGCATGTACTGGGCCGTTCGCATGACCCTCTAGCGCCTTACGGTCAGATGCCGAGCAGTTACCATACCAGGCGGTGATGCAACCAGGACCCATGCCAAATCTTTTCAGTCTCCTGACGGGGAAAGGTGTGGTCGTGCCCTCTTCACGACTGTCTTGGTGTGTTTGGACCATGATAATTTGTTGGTGATGTGGACACCAAAGCATTGAACTCTCGACCCGCTCCACTTCAGCCCCGTTGATGTTAATGGGGTCCTGTTCGGCCCTCCTTTTCCTATAGTCCACGATCAGCTCCTTTGTCTTGCTCACATTGAGGGAGAGGTTGTTGTTGGTCTCATTGTTGTCAGTGTTCTGGCCTACCACTGTTGTGTCGTCAGCAAACTTAATGATGGTGTTGGAATTGTGCTTGGCCACGTAGTCGTGGGGTGAACATGGAGTACAGGAGGGGACATGCACCCCTGAGGGGCCCCAGTGTTGAAGATCAGTGTGGCAGATGTGTTGTTGCCTACCCTTACCACTTGGGGGCGGCCCATCAGGAAGTCCAGGATCCAGTAGCAGATGGAAGTGTTTAGTCCAGGTGGGAAAGGGCAGTGTGGAGTGCGATTGAGATTGCGTGATCTGTTTGGGCAGTATGCGAATTGGAGTGGGTCTAGGGTTTCCGGCATGATGGTGTTGTGAGCCATGACCATCCTTTCAAAGCACCTCATGGCTACTGACTGCTACGGGGCAGTAATCATTTAGGCAGGTTACCTTCGATTTCTTGGGCACAGAGACGATGGTGGTCTGTTTGACACATGTAGGTATTATAGACTCGGGGAGAGATTGAAAATGTCAGTGAAGACATTATGGGCTAAGTGTAGTGTCAGCTAGGCAAATCAAAGTGCAACACAAATTTGGAGACTGATACTGTTAGGTAATATATTTATAAATGTTATTTCACCTTTATTTAACCAGGTAGGCTAGTTGAGAACAAGCTCTCATTTACAACTGCGACCTGGCCAAGATAAAGCTGTGCAACACAGAGTTACACATGGAATAAACAAACAAAGTGAGGGGGGAATGTATTTGATCCCCTGCTGATTTTGTACGTTTGCCCACTGACAAAAAAATAATCCATCTATAATTTTAATGGTAGGTTTATTTGAACAGTGAGACAGAGTAACAACAAAAAAATCCAGAGAAACGCATGTCAAAAATTGATTAGCATTTTAATGAGGGAAATAAGTATTTGACCCCTCTGCAAAACATGACTTAGTACTTGGTGGCAAAACCCTTGTTGGCAATCACAGAGGTCAGATGTTTCTTGAAGTTGGCCACCAGGTTTGCACACATCCCAGGAGGGATTTTGTCCCACTCCTCTTTGCATATCTTCTCCAAGTCATTAAGGTTTCGAGGCTGACGTTTGGCAACTCGAACCTTCAGCTCCCTCCACAGATGTTCTATGGGATTAAGGTCTGGAGACTGGCTAGGCCACTCCAGGACCTTAATGTGCTTCTTCTTGAGCCACTCCTTTGTTGCCTTGGCCGTGTGTTTTGGCCGTGTGTTCATGTTGGAATACCCATCCACGACCCATGTTCAATGCCCTGGCTGAGGGAAGGAGTTTCTCACCCAAGATTTGACGGTACATGGTCCCGTTCATCGTCCCTTTGATGCGATGAAGTTGTCCTGTCTCCTTAGCAGAAAAACACCCCCAAAGCATTTTTCCACCTCCATGTTTGACGGTGGGGATTGTGTTCTTGGGGTCATAGGCAGCATTCCTCCTCCTCCAAACACGGCGAGTTGAATTGATGCCAAAGAGCTCCATTTTGGTCTCATCTGACCACAACACTTTCACCCAGTTGTCCTCTGAATCATTCAGATGTTCATTGGCAAACTTCAGATGGGCATGTATATGTGCTTTCTTGAGCAGGGGGACCTTGTGGGCGCTGCAGGATTTCAGTCCTTCATGGCGTAGTGTGTTACCAATTGTTTTCTTGGTGACTATGGTCCCAGCTGCCTTGAGATCATTGACAAGATCCTCCTGTGTATTTCTGGGCTGATTCCTCACCATTCTCATAATCATTGCAACTCCACGAGGTGTGATCTTGCATGGAGCCCCAGGCTGAGAGAGATTGACAGTTCTTTTGTGTTTCTTCCATTTGTGAATAATCGCTGTTGTCACCTTCTCACCAAGCTGCTTAGTGATGGTCTTGTTGCCCATTCCAGCCTTGTGTACGTCTACAATCTTGTCCCTGACATCCTTGGAGAGCTCTTTGGTCTTGGGCATGGTGGAAAGTTTGGAATCTGATTGATTGCTTCTGTGGACAGGTGTCTTTTGTTACCTGTATAAACTGAGATTCGGAGCACTCCCTTTGTGTGCTCCTAATCTCAGCTTGTTACCTGTATAAAAGACACCCGGGAGCCAGAAATCTTTCTGATTGAGAGGGGGTTAAATACTTATTTCCCTCATTAAAATGCTAATCAATTTGTAACATTTTTGACATGCGTTTTTCTGGATTTTTGTGTTGTTTTTCTGTCTCTCACTGTTCAAAGAAACCTACCATTAAAATTATAGACGGATCATTTCTTAGTCAGTGGGCAAACATACAAAATCAGCTGGGGATGAAATACTTTCCCCCCTCACTGTACAGTCAACACAATAGAAAAAGTATATATACAGTGTGTGCAAAAGAGGTAAGATAAGGGACGTAAGGCAATAAATAGGCCACAGTGGTGAAATAATTACAATATAGCAATTAAGCACTGGAGTGATAGATGTGCAGAATAGGTAATGCTAAAAAAAATAAAGGGTTAAGCATGCCAAATATCCTCTGGGAGGATGGAGTAAAGCCTACATGGCCATTTGTTGTAAAGGAAGTGTATACCCCTATAGCATACCCTTATTGAGAAGCGGATGTTAGTCTTCCGATGAATCATCCTGCACTGGACCAAAAAGGACTCAATTTGTCACTTTGTTTTCACATCCACTGTAGCCTACACAATATATTTATGAAGTCAAAATGATTCTCACTTTAAGTTGTTTTGTGTTTTTAAGCTAAGAAATCCATTTCAATATTTACTACTTTATATAAATCAATATTTGACATTATATAAATCTAGTTTGTGACAGAACACTACATGGCCAAATGTATGTGGACACTTGCTCATCTAACATCTCATTCCAAAATCATGGGCATTATTACGGCGTTGGTCCCCCCTTTGCTGCTCTAACAGCCTCCACTCTTCTGGGAAGGCTTTCCACTAGATGTTGGAACATTGCTGTGGGGACTTGCTTCCATTCAGCCACAAGAGCATTGGTGAGGTCGGGCACTGATGTTGGGCGATTAGGCCTGGCACGCAGTCGGCATTCTAATTCATCCCAAAGGTGTTTGTTGAGGTCAGGGCTCTGTGCAGTCAAGTTCTTCCACATTGATCTCGACAAACCATGTCTTTATGGACCTCACTTTGAGTACAGGGGAATTGTCATGCTGAAGCACAGAATCCTATAGAATGTCATTGTATGCTGTCGTGTTTATTTCCCTTCACTGGAACTAAGGGGCCTAGCCCGAACCACGAAAAACAGACCAACCCCAGACCATTATTCCTCCACCAAACTTGACAGTTGACACTGCATTTGGGCCAGTAGCGTTCTCCTGGCATCCACCAAACCCAGATTTGTCTGTCGGACTACCAGATGGTGAAGTATGATTCATCACTTCAGAGAACATGTTTCGGCTGAAGTTGCTTCCACAGGCAGTTTGGAACTGTTGCAACTAGATGATTTTTAAGTGCAATGCGCTTCAGCACTCAGTGGTTTGTGTGGCCTACCACTTTGTGGCTGAGCCGTTGTTGCTCCTAGAGGTTTCCACTTCACAATAACAGCATTTACACTTGGCCGGGGCAGCTATTGCAGGGCATACATTTTTAAGAACTGACTTGTTCTAAAGGTGGCATTCTATGAAGGTGCTATGTTAAGTCACTGAGCTCTTCAGTAAGGCCATTCTACTGCCAATGTTTGTCTATGGCGATTGCATGGCTGTGTGCTCGGTTTCATATACCTGTCAGCAACTGGTGTGGCTGAAATAGTCAAATCCACTCATTTGAAAGGGGTGGTATATATATATATATATATATATTGTACCTGTGAGATTTTTTTATTTAACTAGGCAAGTCAGTTAAGGACAAATTCTTATTTACAATAATGGCCTACCCTGGTCCAACCCTAACCCGGACGACGCCTGGCCAATTGTGCGCTGCCCTATGGGACTCCCAATCGCGGCCGGTTGTGATACAGCCTGGAATCGAGCCAGGGTCTGTAGTGACGCTTCTAACACTGAAATGCAGTGCCTTAGACCGCTACGCCACTCGGGCCCCTTATAGCCTTAATTAAGTTATCTATTTTTTTTCTTGGAAAATATTTAGATGTAGCAATGATCTTGTCATTGAATGCTTTGGAATTCAATGATTGTAAATGAATTTGTGACATTAGATATGTGCTTTTTTTTTAAAGGTGCAACTATAATTTAAAAACTCTCAAGTGAAACACCACGGGCATAAAATAACCGTATGTCTAGTGACGTCGTCCTTTTTCCGCTGTCATTCTCGTTTGTGCCTCCACGATGAGGGCAGGCAGGCAGGCGGGAGTAGCGTTCCAACAAAAGTATCGACCAAGACAGTCGCTCGGATTATAACTTTATTTTGCACAAATAACCAGAAGAATGGAGTCGGAGTTATGGAATTAAAGCTACGAGCAATTGCAATGGACGTTTTTCTCGTGGAATTACTGTTTTATAGTAGCTTGCTCTCTGTAGTTAATGGTAAGTAGCGACTTTTATTGTTCGGATTTAGCTCCGAGTTTACAAAGTTTTAATATGTTTTTTAGAAAACACTGGGAAGCAATGTGGCTTTAGTTACGTGAATGTGTCTCGCTAGAGGTCGGTAGTTATAATAGCCATAATTAAGTTATCCATTTGTGTTTTAAAGTTAAATGGGCATGTATTTTCGTATATTTTCTTTAGATATACGTTTGAGCCTTTTCTTTACAAGTTGAATACTCACTCCGTGGCAAGGCTATCGCAGGAGTTCACTCAAGTCTAAACTTTCTCGCGTTTTCAATTGATCAGAAGAGTGACATTTTTCAAAATAGGAATTTTGACTATTTACCCCAACTTTACTTAATTCTTGCAGGGTACAGCAAAAGTTCATTTTTAGAGCCTATACTCAGAGGCCTCAATGCACTGCGATTGATCGCCGGTGTCGGGTGTCATAAGGACACCGTTTCTGCTTGAAAGTGTGCAAGGTTTGTGGAAAGGAACGACGTTATTTCTCTGATTTCTTTACACACTTTGTTTTGGAGTAGCAAAATATAGGCCTACAGAATGTCCCAATGAGATAGGTGAGACAGTTAGTCTTGATGTGCACATATTTCTGAATACAAATATACATTTTAGTTATTTTGTAAGATGTAAACCACTAGCAAAATGCATAACAAACCTTTCACCAATTACATTCCATATCTAATACAAGTCTACAAGTGGGACTAGGTCTATAGAGTTCCTGGTTATTTTGGTGCATCTTGTCTACTACACTGTTATAGGTCCCATACAAATATTTGTATGCACTATTAGACAGCTGTTTCCAATAGGTTGACTATGGATGAGTTTGCACTATAGATGAATGGACTGTATGGATACACTTAGTTAATCTTTGATCAAATACCTAGGCTGGCTATGTCTAGGAATAAATCAATCAAGTCTTTCTGTATGCAGTGTACTTGCATGATTAGGCCTGCACATCAAGTGCAGTAGACAACAATTTCCAAAAGTTGGAGAAGTTGAAATATAATCTTTTTCGGTTTAATGGCCCGTTCGTCTTTCAAGTTGAAAATGGCAGATTAGGACATGTCTTTAAAGCCCACAATGAATTTGTTGATCCATTTTCCTGGCATTGATTTGGGTGAATTTTCATATCTAGTGTGTTATCATGAAATACTCTCTTTCGCCAACTCTGAATGAACTGTTAATTTAGTTACACCCATGGGCCACTGCTACGGTATAAGCAGTGTGTATCAACCTGAGAGAATCTCAGTGTGTGACTTTGACAGAGTTTAGGGAGGGGGTGAGTGGATGTAATACACACTCACAGGCTAAAACACAAAACAAGTGTCATCAAACACCAGTCAAGCCAAACACCCAGTGCTGTGTGTAGAGAGAAGCCCTATATTGCCCTGTGACTTGTATCAATCACTGTTTATTAAAAAATAAGCCAATATATTTTATGTATGATTTATAAAAGTGTTATTAATACTCACATCTCACATTACACATCCCAGGTAAGATTCAGCCCTTAGATCACTTCAGTGTTTAACATTTAAAAATTAAGTTTGACCATGTTATGTAATTGTGTTGCTTTCTTGCAACTGCATGTTATCATGAATCAATCCTTTCATACCTACGCTATTTATACAATAGATCTGAGTTTTGGCTACTTTTAAAATAAAGCATGGCAGTGTATGGAAAAATTAGCTTGTCTTGAGGTGTGGATGTTATTCAATTCCATGGGTGAAGAATGTATAGCTATGGATTAAATATTTTTCCTTTTTTTTAAACTTTTGAAATACAAGTAGGTTATTGGTTGCATTTCATCTGGGGATTTAGAGGAAGTTTAGTGGAAATCTACTCAGTAGCAGGCTGTCTTGATTTCCCCTGGTTCTCCCACACTCCTAGGGAATCACTTCTCAAGCTGGGCACAGTTCTAGAGCAATGGAGGCTTTCTACCTTTCCTTTCAGGACCCTGTGAAGGGTACAAAAGTATCTATATCCACAGTAAAACGAGTCCAATATCGACATAACCTGAAAGGCCGCTCAGCAAGGAAGAAGCCACTGCTCCAAAACTGCCATAAAATAGCCAGACTACAGTTTGCAACTGCACATGGGGACAAAGATCGTACTTTTTGAGAAATGTCCTCTGGTCTGATGAAACACATACAGAACTAATTGGCCATAAGGACTAGAGGTCGACCGATTTATGATTTTTCAATGCCGATACTGATTATTGGAGGACCAAAAAAAGCTGATACCGATTAATCGGACAATTTTATTTATTTATAATAATGACAATTACAATAATACGGAATGAACACTAACTTAATATAATACATCAAAATCAATTTAGCCTCAAATAAATAATGAAACATGTTAAATTTGGTTTAAATAATGCAAAAAGAAAGTGTTGGAGAAGAAAGTGCAATATGTGCCATGTAAGAAAGCTAACATTTAAGTTCCTTGCTCAGAACATGAGAACATATGGAAGTTGGTGGTTCCTTTTAACATGATTCTTCAATGTTCCCAGGTAAGAAGTTTTAGGTTGTAGTTATTATAGGAATTATACGACTATTTCTCTCTATACCATTTGTATTTCATATACCTTTGACTATCGAATATTCTTATAGGCAGTTTAGTATTGCCAGTGTAACAGTATAGCTTCCATACCTCTCCTCGCTCCTACCTGGGCTCGAACCAGGAACACAACGACAACAGCCACCCTCGAATTAGCGTTACCCAAGCAGAGCATGGGGAACAACCACTCCAAGTCTCAGAGCAAGTGACATTTGAAACGCTATTAGCGTGCATCCCACTAACTAGCTAGCCGTTTCACATCACATCGTTACACCAGCCTAATCTCGGGAGTTGATATTCTTGAAGTCATAAACAGCAGAGCTGCTGGCAAAACGCACGAAAGTGCTGTTTGAATGAATGCTTATGAGCCTGCTGGTGCCTACCATTGCTCAGTCACTGCTCTATCAAATCATAGACTTAATTATAATATAATAACACACAAATGCGAGCCTTAGGTCATTAATATGGTCGAATCCGGAAACTATCATCTCGAAAACAAGACGTTTATTTTTTCAGTGAAATACAGAACCGTTTCGTATTTTATATAACTGGTGGCATCCATCAGTCTAAATATTCCTGTTACATTGCACAACCTTCAATGTTATGTCATAATTACGTAAAATTCTGGCAAATTAGATGGCCCAAACTGTTGCATATACACTGACTCTGCGTGCAATGAACGCAAGAGAAGTGACACAATTTCACCTGGTTAATATTGCCTGCTAACCTGGATTTATTTGAGCTAAATATGCAGATTTAAAAATATATACTTCTGTGTATTGATTTTAAGAAAGGCATTGATGTTTATGGTAGGTACACATTGGAGCAACGATACGCACCGCATCGATTATATGCAACGCAGGACACGCTAGATAAACTAGTAATATCATCAACCATGTGTAGTTAACTAGTGATTATGATTGATTGTTTTTTATAAGATAAGTTTAATGCTAGCTAGCAACTTACTATGGCTTACTGCATTCGCGTAACAGGCAGGCTCCTTGTGGAGTGCAATGTAATCAGGTGGTTAGAGCGTTGGACTAGTTAACTGTAAGGTTGCAAGATTGAATCCCCGAGCTGACAAGGTAAAAATCTTTCGTTCTGCCCCTGAACAAGGCAGTTAACCCACCGTTCCTAGGCCGTCATTGAAAATAAGGATGTGTTCTTAACTAACTTGCCTAGTTAAATAAAGATTAAATAAAGGTGTAAAAAAAATAAAAAAATATGCCAAATCGTTGTCCAAAAATACCGATCTCCGATTGTTATGAAAACTTGAAATCAGCCATTCCGAATAATCGGTCGACCATCGTCATGTTTGTAGGAAAAATGGGGAGGCTTGCAAGCCCGAAGAACACCATCCCAAACGTGAAGCATGGGGGTGGCAGCATCATGTTGTGGGGGTGCTTTGCTGCAAGAGGGACTGGTGCACTTCACAAAATAGATGGCATCATGAGGGAGGGAAATTGTCATTGTCATCGCAAATGGGGTCTTCCAAATGGACAATGACCCCAAGCATACTTCCAAAGTTCTGGCAAAATGGTTTAAGGACAACAAAGTCAAGGTATTGGAGTGGCCATCACAAAGCCCTGACCTCAATCCCATAGAAAATTGGTGGGCAGAACTGAAAAAGCGTGTGCGATCAAGGAGGCTTACAAACCTGACTCAGTTACACCAGCTCTGTCAGGAGGAATGGGCCAGAATTCACCCAACTTATTGTGGGAAGCTTGTGGAAGGCTACCTGACACGTTTCACCCAAGTTAAACAATTTAATGGCAATGCTACCAAATACTAATTGAGTGTATGTAAACTTCTTACCCACTGGGAATGTGATCAAAGAATTAAAAGATGAAATAAATTATTATTCTGACTAACTGACCTAAAACATGGATTTTTTACTCAGATTAAATGTCAGGAATTGTGAAAAACTGAGTTTAAATGTATTTGGCTAAGGTGTATGTAAACTTAAGACTTCAACTGTATCTGTTTCGGCTTCTTGCAGTCAATAGTCCGTCTACAAATTATTTGTAGTTATGTCCTGGCCCCCGATGAATCTACAGTGCCTTGCGAAAGTATTCGGCCCCCGATGAATCTACAGTGCCTTGCGAAAGTATTCGGCCCCCTTGAACTTTGCGACCTTTTGCCACATTTCAGGCTTCAAACATAAAGATATAAAACTGTATTTTTTGGTGAAGAATCAACAACAAGTGGGACACAATCATGAAGTGGAACGACATTTATTGGATATTTCAAACTTTTTTAACAAATCAAAAACTGAAAAATTGGGCGTGCAAAATTATTCAGCCCCTTTACTTTCAGTGCAGCAAACTCTCTCCAGAAGTTCAGTGAGGATCTCTGAATGATCCAATGTTGACCTAAATGACTAATGATGATAAATACAATCCACCTGTGTGTAATCAAGTCTCCGTATAAATGCACCTGCACTGTGATAGTCTCAGAGGTCCGTTAAAAGCGCAGAGAGCATCATGAAGAACAAGGAACACACCAGGCAGGTCCGAGATACTGTTGTGAAGAAGTATAAAGCCGGATTTGGATACAAAAATATTTCCCAAGCTTTAAACATCCCAAGGAGCACTGTGCAAGCGATAATATTGAAATGGAAGGAGTATCAGACCACTGCAAATCTACCAAGACCTGGCCGTCCCTCTAAACTTTCAGCTCATACAAGGAGAAGACTGATCAGAGATGCAGCCAAGAGGCCCATGATCACTCTGGATGAACTGCAGAGATCTACAGCTGAGGTGGGAGACTCTGTCCATAGGACAACAATCAGTCGTATATTGCACAAATCTGGCCTTTATGGAAGAGTGGCAAGAAGAAAGCCATTTCTTAAAGATATCCATAAAAAGTGTTGTTTAAAGTTTGCCACAAGCCACCTGGGAGACGCACCAAACATGTGGAAGAAGGTGCTCTGGTCAGATGAAACCAAAATTGAACTTTTTGGCAACAATGCAAAACGTTATGTTTGGCGTAAAAGCAACACAGCTGAACACACCATCCCCACTGTCAAACATGGTGGTAGCAGCATCATGGTTTGGGCCTGCTTTTCTTCAGCAGGGACAGGGAAGATGGTTAAAATTGATGGGAAGATGGATGGAGCCAAATACAGGACCATTCTGGAAGAAAAACTGATGGAGTCTGCAAAAGACCTGAGACTGGGACGGAGATTTGTCTTCCAACAAGACAATGATCCAAAACATAAAGCAAAATCTACAATGGAATGGTTCAAAAATAAACATATCCAGGTGTTAGAATGGCCAAGTTAAAGTCCAGACCTGAATCCAATCGAGAATCTGTGGAAAGAACTGAAAACTGCTGTTCACAAATGCTCTCCATCCAACCTCACTGAGCTCGAGCTGTTTTGCAAGGAGGAATGGGAAAAAAATTCAGTCTCTCGATGTGCAAAACTGATAGAGACATACCCCAAGCGACTTACAGCTGTAATCGCAGCAAAAGGTGGCGCTACAAAGTATTAACTTAAAGGGGCTGAATAATTTTGCACGCCCATTTTTTCAGTTTTTGATGTGTTAAAAAAGTTTGAAATTTCCAATAAATGTCGTTCCACTTCATGATTGTGTCCCACTTGTTGTTGATTCTTCACAAAAAAATAAAGTTTTATATCTTTATGTTTGAAGCCTGAAATGTGGCAAAAGGTCGCAAAGTTCAAGGGGGCCGAATACTTTTGCAAGGCACTGTATTTAATGATCCCTGTTCTAGTGTATATAGAGTTGATAGAGAGTTAACCCTCACCGGTTAGACCTAGATGTTAGTGCTGAGTTAAGCTACAGCCTTATTAGCTACAACACCAAATGAAAATGTGGCCCATAGGCTGTTTGTTTCCATGTATATATTAGCTGGATAATCCTGCTGGTGGAGCCACTTGAACATGATGATGAACATCACTCTTCTGAGTGAATGATCGTGCCCAAAGGCCAGTCATGGATGTTTAGGAAAGAGCTGGCATTGTTTCTTGTAGTGAGACTGGCTTCTCCTTGGCCCTGCCTCTTGGGTTGTGGCAGAGACAGAGTGAGACTGGTTTGCAGAATGTGGAGTGGACAGGCCTGGCTGCTGCCTCTGCTCTGTTCTCATAAAAAGATCAGCTGTTGTGGAGAGATTGATCTTTGTAATCCCCGCTGTTATGTATCCACTGGGGGCTGAGGTGTCAAGAATCCTCACTGATGGCTTTCGTTGGTCTCTCCCTGGGCCTCCACATTCTGCTGTCTTGTTAGGAATGCCTTTGGATTACCAGTGCTGCATATTTATTTTTAACACGCCAATACACACAACCACTTAGAACTTCTTCTACACTACATCCTTGAGATCTCATAAGAAGTATGTAGGCTACTTGTTGTATGCCAAGTGTTGAGTATGCCTATTTTCTAGAGGCAGCGTTTCTGTGATTGTGGCTTTTCTAGAGCATAGGTCTAGTTCTCCTGTACATTTTTAGGGATTGATACTGTGTTCATTGTGTTCTTGTGTTCCTCTGTAGGTCTCACTTATCCTCTTTCAGTTTTGACCTATGCACCTGTGATTCAGGGAAGAAAGGAAAGAGGCACACATGGCCTTATGGTAGAATTAGGCTATGACTTGTGGCTTTACATCTAACATCAAATTGTATTGGTCACATACACATGGTTAGCAGATGATATTGCGAGTGTAGTGAAATGGTTGTGCTTCTCGTTCAGACAGTGCAGCAATATCTAACATGTAATCTAACAATTCCACAACAATTACATAATACACACAAATCTAAGTAAAGGAATGGAATAAGAATGTATATACATGTAAATATATGGATGAGCAATGACAGAGCGGCATAGGCAAGATGCAATTGATGGTATGAAAATACAGTATATACATGAGATGAGTAATGCAAGATATATGTAAACATTATTAAAGTGACCATTGATCCATTTGTTAAAGTGGCCAATGATTTCAAATCTGTATTTAGGCAACAACCTCTCTGTGTTAGTGATGTCTGATGGCCTTGTTATAGAAGCTGTTTTTCAGTCTCTCTGTCACAGCTTTGATGCACCTGTACTGACCTCGCCTTCTAGTGAACAGGCAGTGGCTCGGGTGGTTGTTTTCCTTGATCATTTTGGCCTTCCTGTGACATCAGGTGCAGTAGGTGACCTGGAGGGCAGGTAGTGTGCCCCCGGTGATGCGTTGTGCAGACAGCACCACCCTCTGGAGAGCCTTGCGGTTGTGAGCGGTGCAGTTGCCGTACCAGGCGGTGGGCGATACAGCTCGACAGGATGCTCTCAATTGTGCATCTGTAAAAGTTTGAGGATTTTTAAGACAAATTTCTTCAGCCTCCTAAGGTTGAAGAGGGGCTGTTGTGCCTTCACTACATTGTCTGTGTGGGTGGACCATTTCAGTTTGTCCGTGATGTGTAGGCCGAGGAACCTTCTCCACTGCTGTCCTGTCGCATGTTGATTTTGTCCACCCACACCAGACGCGATCAGGATACGCAGGTTGAAATATCAAAACGAACTCTGAAACAACTATATTAATTTGGGGACAGGTCGAAAAGCATTAAACATGTGAATTTAGCTAGCTAGCTAGATTAACATTGGGTTGCTATTTTACCTGAAATGCACATGGTCCTCTACTCCGACAATTAATCCACAGATAAAAGGGTAAAAGTGTGTTTCGTGTAATCTCTCCTCCAGGCTTCTTGTTCTTTGGACTTTATATGGCGGTTGGCAACCAACTTGAAGGTGCACTACCAACTGGACTTGAGTGTGAACCTCAGTTCATCTTTCAATTACCCATGTGGGTATATGCTCCTAAAAAGCAATGTGGAGACGGGAGAAGAGGGACTTGCAGCGATTGTATAACATGTATGTGTACATTTATTTAGCAACACTTGTGCACGTGACACGAGCAGTGTGGTCAGCATGCCAAGCTTCTTCTCCCTTGTTCTTCACAAGTACCTGTATGATAGCAGTCTTCTCAGTGTCTCTCTCACTGTCTAGCAGGTGCACCACACTACAAAGACATATGGTATGTGTTTGTGGAATCCAGATTTTATGCCGCAATAAAATCATGGTCTAAACAAGGTTATGTATGGGGAGGGTTTAACATGTGTAGCTCATCTGTTAATTTGCCTCACAACTCTTTTGTAGTCAAGAATGAGGAGTCGTGTTCTGAGGTTGTGTAGATAGACGGGCAGTACATTGTGATTAGTCTGGGTTTTTACCCTGTTGAAGGGAGGACAGTAGGAGGTGACTCAACTGGTTTGTGACTACGATGATTTCCCATTGTAGCCAATTCAATTGCATTAATTCCATTACCGATTTTGTAACAGCATTGAGTTTTAATCACTTAATAATTCATAAACAAACTTACAGAAAGCAATTTCCAAAACAAAAAATGTGTTGATATTAGTTGGCAGGGGTCTTTTCTTCAACATTGTGTTTTGATATACACTGCTCAAAAAAATAAAGGGAACACTAAAATAACACATCCTAGATCTGAATGAATGAAATATTCTTATTAAATACTTTTTTCTTTACATAGTTGAATGTGCTGACAACAAAAATCACACAAAAATGATCAATGGAAATCAAATTTATCAACCCATGGAGGTCTGGATTTGGAGTCACACTCAAAATTAAAGTGGAAAACCACACTACAGGCTGATCCAACTTTGATGTAATGTCCTTAAAACAAGTCAAAATGAGACTCAGTAGTGTGTGTGGCCTCCACGTGCCTGTATGACCTCCCTACAATGCCTGGGCATGCACCTGATGAGGTGGCGGATGGTCTCCTGAGGGATCTCCTCCCAGCATCCGCCAACTCCTGGACAGTCTGTGGTGCAACATGACGTTGGTGGATGGAGCGAGACATGATGTCCCAGATGTGCTCAATTGGATTCAGGTCTGGGGAACGGGCAGGCCAGTCCATAGCATCAATGCCTTCCTCTTGCAGGAACTGCTGACACACTCCAGCCACATGAGGTCTAGCATTGTCTTGCATTAGGAGGAACCCAGGGCCAACCGCACCAGCATATGGTCTCACAAGGGGTCTGAGGATCTCATCTCGGTACCTAATGGCAGTCAGGCTACCTCTGGCGAGCACATGGAGGGCTGTGCGGCCCCCCAAAGAAATGCCACCCCACACCATGACTGACCCACTGCCAAACCGGTCATGCTGGAGGATGTTGCAGGCAGCAGAACGTTCTCCACGGCGTCTTCAGACTGTCACGTCTGTCACATGTGCTCAGTGTGAACCTGCTTTCATCTGTGAAGAGCACAGGGCGCCAGTGGCGAATTTGCCACTCTTGGTGTTCTCTGGCAAATGCCAAACGTCCTGCACAGTGTTGGGCTGTAAGCCAACCCCCACCTGTGGACGTCGGAGCCTCATACCACCCTCATGGAGTCTGTTTCTGACCGTTTGAGCAGACACCTCCTCCACGCCTCCTGATGTACTGGCCTGTGTCCTGGTAGCGCCTCCATGCTCTGGACACTACGCTGACAGACACAGCAAACCTTCTTGCCACAGCTCGCATTGATGTTCCATCCTGGATGAGCTGCACTACCTGAGCCACTTGTGTGGGTTGTAGACTCCGTCTCATGCTACCACTAGAGTGAAAGCACCTCCAGCATTCAAAAGTGACCATAACATCAGCCAGGAAGCATAGGAACTGAGAAGTGGTCTGTGGTCACCACCTGCAGAACCACTCCTTTATTGGGGGTGTCTTGCTAATTGCCTATAATTTCCACCTGTTGTCCATTCCATTTGCACAACAGCATGTGCAATTTATTGTCAATCAGTGTTGCTTCCTAAGTGGACAGTTTGATTTCACAGAAATGTGATTGACTTGGAGTTAGTTACATTGTGTTGTTTAAGTGTTCCCTTTATTTTTTTGAGCAGTGTATTTCTTCTGCATTTTAACACTTATTTTCTGGTAGATGTTTTACCAGAAATCAAAGACTTTGCATTTTCCTAATTAATTTGATGGAAAAAAAAAAAAAGTGAGCCTTTAAAATAAAATTGACTCTTAGTTTTCATTTGACACCTACATTGACATTTGTCAGTGTTTCCGCTTTGAAAATGTGGCGCCGGACAACATGACCAGAAAGATTAAACATTTTAACGGCCATTTGAGAAATTTACCGGACCCATATGCATTGCTCAGAATGACAGAAATCCCATTTAGATTATGACAATGCATTTTAACAGAACGTGCAACTCCTGTTCCGTATGTGACCGAGATGAAAATCTCTTATACATGCGGGCTTCAATTACCAGTTAAAAAAAATGAAATTGTAGCTATTTTTAATCATGCACCAAAATGTTTTTTAACACGCGATTCCATTTAGAATTGTTGCGCAATGAATGTTCTTATAAAAGCACGTTTTAATACAGGAGGAGAAATCCCACTCAAAATACGCTCTGTATGCTGTCTGCGTGTGATAGTTGTGTTGGATAAATAAGATACATGATGACTAACAAAAATACACACAAATAACCTATCAACTGATAAGCATGACTGTCAAACGTATTTCCATCGATGAATAAAAAGCATTATCTTGCAAAGGGATTTTTTTTCTGCTGGTCATTTTGTCCGTAAACAATTTGTTAGTTCAGTAATAGGAAAAAAAAAGGAAAAAGCTGCCAGTTGCCAGCCAACGAAAACCCTGGCTACGATGAACTTCACATGTTGGTGCTCATGGGTCCTTTTAGATGGAAATACTTTTTTAAAACTCTATTAGGCCAAGTACAGATTTTTATGCTCTTTAACAAAAGTCTATTCAAGTGGCAGAGAGCTGACACCATAAGTTTTCTATTACTATGCCACTCAGTCTTATTCATATATTAAACTGATGCATTGGAGTAACTGTCCCAGTGAGGCGCTGTGCTGTGGTGGAAACTAATGATGGCTCTTGTCTGGTGTTTTGGTGCTTAGTTACCTGGCATGCTGGTAAACCACAGCGTGGCACACCTAACCCACAGCCCTCTCTCCTCTTTTCTCTGCAGGCATTGTGTCAGCACTGTCTGCATGTGATGACATCAGTCTGTGTGCATGCATCCAATGCCTCCATCCCACTCAAAAGTCACTGAGGCACCACTTACTTACTGGGTGGCACATTATGCAATCCAGCCTTTGGCTATTGGCTTTCACTCTCATTGCGGAATATCTAACTCGATTCTAAATGTAACTAACATGAACTGTCATGGAATTCTCTGCCTAGTTACTTTTCAACCTTGGTAGGTGGCGGTACTAAATGAGAATAGCTGGCTGTGTACCCTTTCTTTAATGTATTTCTTCTGATTTTCCTCAGGATCCCCCTTGCTGCTGTTTGCCAACCGGCGGGATGTGAGGCTGGTGGATGTGGAGATGGGAAGGCCAGAGTCAGCAGTGGTGGTCAGTGATCTGGAGGATGCTGCTGCTGTGGACTTCCTCTACTCTGAAGGACTCATCTTCTGGACCGATGTCAGCGAGGAGGCCATCAAGCAAACCTACTACAATCAGTCCACCAACTGTAAGCTTCACACTGCTACATCCAAGTTAGGGACTGTTCTTATGTTGTTGTCTTACATTTGTAAGTGTGTTAAATATTTAGTTTTTAAGTTTGGTGCAAATATAATCGAAAAACAATTTATTCTGCAAAACAGAAAAACTTGAAGAAAGGTCCAACACCTCTGGATACATCTAGAAAAGAACAGCAGAATGTCACTATTAATGGAGGGATATTGATATTGAAGTTTAGACCTAAGTGTTCCTACTGAAATGTTGGGCTTTTGTTTTCAGCTCTGAAAGAGGCCTTGGGGACAAGGCAAACGGTTGTTGTGTCGGGTCTCGACTCCCCTGACGGACTAGCTTGTGATTGGCTGGGCCGTAAACTATACTGGACCGACTCTGAGACCAATCGCATTGAGGTAGCCAACCTGGATGGCACCTCTCGCAAGGTGCTATTCTGGTTGGACCTGGACCAGCCCAGGGCCATCGCCCTGAACCCAGCCCACCGGTGAGTCTCTGGCCTGGCCTCTCTCTCTCCCCTGACGGGGATGTTGGTGATGTATCCACAGCAGCAGCCCCTTCCATCCATGTGTATTTATGGTTATATATGCATCTGTTGGTTGAGTGAGATGGTTGAAAACCTGCTTTTCAGCTGGGTCTGTTTCCTGTTGTTGTGTTGCGTAGATCCTCTGGAGTTGATTGCTCTTCTCTCATAGGGCACTGTTTCTAATTATATGTTGGGGACTAAGGATGTGTATCCATTGTTAGCATTATTGAGTCAGTATAATTTCACTCTAGTCAGTGGAAAGTACTGCAGTAATACCTTTTTTATTTCATGGATTTGGTGCTATTTTTGAACATGTATGGTTTTGTGAAAAAAAACTTCAAACCTCAAGAACCTGAGTTTTGCAATTTATTAACATGGGGTTATAAAACGAAACAAAGGTTAAAAGGGTGAAGAGTGTAAAACGATGATCCATTCTTCCACAAATCCACATTTTGATTTTAATGGAGGTGCAGAAAAGATATGGCACTTGGTCAAAAACAATACTTAGATTCTTTCCAGACAAGGCATTTTTTCGGTTGCATGTAACTTCTTTAGACCTTTTATGGAAGTACTTACCGGCCGTAATGGCAGTAACGACGATAGTTGCTCTGCGAAACTCCATTATTTGGTAGGCACCGATCAAACTTTGACATTATTAAGCTTGAATGCTGGTGAAAGGCCAGTTGAATGGCTGCTTCCTGGACTTGAAGGAGAATCGCCATATTCAACGTCTCCTGTAAGACCAGATTCTGGTTCAGTGTAGACCTAGATCAGCATGTGTGTGCAACGGTATATTTTTAAATCGGAAGAATATGCGAAGCATTAATATTTAAGAAGCATCAGATGATAGAATTAACTTTAATGTTCCAAGGGAAAACTTGTCTTAGACACACAGCTACACACAAGCTACATAAAGCAAGATAACATTTAATGTAACATCTAATTAGCGTCCACTGGGAAAAACTGACCAACACTTTGGTTCCAGCCCTGTCACAATAACTCCTCCCTGGCTTTTTCATTCATTGTCATGTCAAAAAGCATTGAATTCAAAGTGCCCACGATATCCCAAGTTTTGGTTGAAGTTTGTTTTATACAAGGAGAAATCCCCAATTAAAACACTTAGAATGTACTGTATGTGTTGCCACCCTAGGGTCATGCACTACTCATAAAGCATATTTAGAACTTTTATTATTAAAAAAACTAAAATACCTTCAAATATGTCATACTGTCAAAAATGTGAAAAATATTGTGATGATATTTTGGCCATATCGCCCAGTCCTACCAACACCTTCTCTAGACATTTTGTGAACCACAGACCAGGACAATTGGGAAACCAGGAGGCAGCTCATACGTTGTTCACAAATTCTGTAAGTTTGTGTCTGGTTAGGTTATTTTAGAATCGCTTTTCAGTTCTTAGACCATTTTGATTCTGTCAATTTAACCGAACCTAGGGCCCACACCTAGATCTGTTATATTTGCTGGTGGCCTTCCCTGCCCATCCACCTCCATAGCTGTCTATGAATAGAAATTTAGCATGCCTAATTAAGCCTGCTTTCAATGTAGTGCACATTGAAGCGACTGCAGCTATTCTGGGCACAACATGCAGACAGCTTGGAGATCTGGCGAATTTTAAGATATATATCTGGCTTTGTCAGAGGACCTGTAGACATGTGAATTTGTGTGTGTGTGCATGCGTATGTTTGCGAGCATCTGTGGTTTTAAAATGAGGATAAGTAGAAAAAAGGTTTCAACTTTCAAGCCCTTTGTAGAGCACCACTGATAAGACTCACTCTGTGTTTTGCTGGGTGTTTTGTCTAGTTTGTTTCCAGCTGCATTTGGCTCCAACCACAAGACTTGCCCAGTGCAAATAAAACCCATTTGTCTGACTTTTCTTTCATAGGTATCAGATGTGGTTATGTGGGTGGGTTTGTTTGGCCTGATCAGATTGGTTGTGATTTTGACACAATTATTTTCCAGCTATATGTACTGGACAGACTGGGGGGAGGAGCCTCGCATCGAGAGGGCAGGGATGGACGGAAGCAACAGGAAGATCATCGTGGAGGTGGACATCTATTGGCCCAATGGCCTCACCATTGACCTGGACGAACAGAAACTGTACTGGGCAGACGCCAAGCTGAGCTTCATACACAGAGCCAACCTGGACGGCTCCTCACGGTTAGTTGGTCTTCTCTCTCTCGAGCACACATTTTCTCCCTCTCTCCCTGTTCTTCTCATTATTGTTTTTTACACCCTTAGTGGAAAAACAGCCAGGGATCCCAGACTGAACTATAGCACTGGGCTGAACTTAATTTCAGAGGATGGTATGGATGAAACCTCCAATCCAAACACATTTGAATCTGGAGGCCCCAATCCAAACATTGGCTCTGCACGTAGGCCGAGTTGTGACCCCTCCCTCTGTGCGGTTCTCTAAACTGGAAATGACATCTCCGCCATACTGTTGTAACCCTATCTGACTTGGCATTATGGTTGTGATTGGGGCCCTCGGGGCAAAGATTGTGTAATTGAGGTTTAATGGCAATATTAATAAAGAGGTATGGCATGTTTACCTTTTCTTGTTTAGACAATAGACCACTTTCAACAGGATGTAGAATGAGAGAGGTTGTTTTCTCAAGACCAATGCAGTTGTATTGCCCTTAGAGTTTGTGTATAAGTTGCTCAGGAAACAATTTCCCAATTTGAGATTGAGGATACGAACAAGATGCACCATGGTAGAATTTTCCAATTGGCAAGAGACAGTTGAATTGCATAATTGACCTCCAGTAATGGTACTCCATTGTTGAAGTTGGTTGGAATTATCATAAGCACTTTTACGGAGAAATGTAAACTTCATCCCAGAAGTAGTTTCTGTTAGCATTGACCTATTCTCTGTGTTAAAGCGAGAGTTTTTGCTTTTCATCTGCACATTCTTGAGACGTCTGATTAATGGAGCAGTTTGCAGTATGTTTTAAATGGCTTCAAACACACACATGTCCAACTTCCAAGTACGTCAAATGCGAAATAGCTGTGAAATCGGGATGTAATACATTTCTTCTCTCCCAACCAAGTTCTTCAAACGCTATTAACGTTTTGGGGAGAACATGCTGTCACCCTCTATCCCTCTGGAAATGGATCCCTTACCAACCAACAGTTGAAGTCGGAAGTTTACATACACCTTAGCCAAATACATTTAAACTCAGTTTTTCACAATTCCTGACATTTAATCCTAGTATAAATTCCCTGTTTTAGGACAGTTAGGATCAATCACCACTTCATTTTAAGAATGTGAAATGGCAGAATAATAGTAGAGAGAATGATTTATTTCAGCTTTTATTTCTTTCATCACATTCCCAGTGGGTAAGATGTTTACATACACTCAATTAGTATTTGGTAGCATTGCCTTTAAATTGTTTAACTTGGGTCAAACATTTTGGCTAGCCCCTCCACAAGCTTCCCACTATAAGTTGGGTGAATTTTGGCCCATTCCTCCTGACAGAGCTGGTGTAACTGAGTCAGGTTTGTAGGCCTCCTTGCTCGCACACACTTTTTCAGTTCTGCCCACCAATTTTCTATGGGATTGAGGTCAGGGCTTTGTGATGGCCACTCCAATACCTTGACTTTGTCCTTAAGCCATTTTGCCACAACTTTGGAAGTATGCTTGGGGTCATTGTCCATTTGAAAGACCCATTTGAGACCAAGCTTTAACTTCCTGACTGATGTCTTGAGATGTTGCTTCAATATATCCACATCATTTTCCTACCTCATGATGCCATCTATTTTGTGAAGTGCACCAGTCCCTCCTGCAGCAAAGCACCCCCACAACATGATGTTGCCACCCCCGTGCTTCACAGTTGGGATGGTGTTCTTCGATTTGCAAGCCTCCCCCTTTTTCCTCCAAACATAACGATGATCATTATGGCCAAGCAGTTCTATTTTTGTTTCATCAGACCATAGGACATTTCTACAAAAAGTACGAACTTTGTCCCCATGTGCAGTTGCAAACCGTAGTCTGGCTTTTTTTATGGCTTGAAAAGCAGCCTTTCAGGTTATGTCGATATAGGACTCATTTTACTGTGGCTATAGATACCTTTGTACCAATTTCCTCCAGCATCTTCACAAGGTCCTTTGCTGTTGTTCTGGGATTTATTTGCACTTTTCGCACCAAAGTACATTCATCTGTAGGAGACAGAACTCGTCTCCTTCCTGAGTGGTATGACGGCCGCATGGTCCCATGGTGTTTATACTTGCATACTATTGTTTGTACAGATGAACGTGGTACCTTCAGGCGTTTGGAAATTGCTCCCAAGGATGAACCAGACTTGTGGAGGTCCTAGCTTCTAAAGCCATGACATAATATCTGGAATTTTCCAAGCTGTTTAAAGGCACAGTCAACTTAGTGTATGTAAACTTCTGACCCACTGGAATTGTGATACAGGGAATTAATTATAAGTGAAATAATCTGTCTGTAAACGATTGTTGGAAAAATGTCCTAATCGACTTGCCAAAACTATAGTTTGTTAACAAGAAATTTGTGGAGTGGTTGAAAAATGAGTTTTAATGACAACCTACGTGTATGTAAACTTACGACTTCAACTGTATGTAGTCACCGGCCTGACTGTGTTGTCTGCTGGAGCCGAAGGGAGCAGAGTGCTGTACTAGTGGATGGGGTTGCACTATGCTGTTCTGCTCTGACTGACTTCCTTTCTGAATCAGGACAGCTGTACCATTAGTGCAACCGTTCCCCTTCTAAAGAGTGTACCAGATGCTCCATTAAAGTCTGACAACCTGATTTGTTTTATTTCCTCCTGGAAAAGGCTTGAAGCGGCTCCTGAAAGCTACGTGTTCTAACAGATCTGCTTTAGGGTCTCAGAGAGATCCCAACCAAGGGGCTCTCGGTTGTTTTTGGGTGGTTAGTTGAACTGTCATGCATTAAAGATAGTTGAACTGTCATGCATTAAAGATAAAAACGGTATTCTGCTCTGTAAACATATGTTGAATTCACAGGGAGACTGTGGTGGAGGGCACCCTCACCCACCCGTTTGCCCTCACCCTGTCAGACGAGACTCTCTACTGGACAGACTGGCAGACCCGCTCCATCCACGCCTGCAACAAACACACTGGAGACAAGAGGAGGGAGATACTCAGTGGAATCTACTCCCCCATGGACATCCAAGTGCTGGGTTCAGATAGACAGCCAGATAGTAAGTACTGCTGGGTCCTGATAGACAGTCCAGACAGTAACTGCTGCTGGGTCCAGATAGACAGTAACTGCTTCTGGGTCCAGATAGACAGTAACTGTTGCTGGGTCCAGATAGACAGTCCAGACAGTAACTGTTGCTGGGTTCAGATAGACAGTCCAGACAGTAACTGTTGCTGGGTTCAGATAGACAGCCAGATAGTAAGTACTGCTGGGTCCAGATAGACAGTCCAGACAGTAACTGCTGCTGGGTCCAGATAGACAGTAACTGTTGCTGGGTCCAGATAGACAGTAACTGTTGCTGGGTCCAGACAGACAGTAACTGTTGCTGGGTCCAGATAGACAGTTACTGCTGCTGGGTCCAGATAGACAGTAACTGCTGCTGGGTCCAGATAGACAGTAACTGCTGCTGGGTCCAGATAGACAGTAACTGCTGCTGGGTCCAGATAGACAGTAACTGCTGCTGGGTCCAGATAGACAGTCCAGATAGTAACTGCTGCTGGGTTCAGATAGACAGCCAGATAGTAAGTACTGCTGGGTCCAGATAGCCAGTAACTGCTGCTGGGTCCAGATAGACAGTCCAGACAGTAACTGTTGCTGGGTTCAGATAGACAGTCCAGACAGTAACTGTTGCTGGGTTCAGATAGACAGCCAGATAGTAAGTACTGCTGGGTCCAGATAGACAGCCAGATAGTAAGTACTGCTGGGTCCTGATAGACAGTCCAGACAGTAACTGCTGCTGGGTCCAGACAGACAGTAACTGTTGCTGGGTCCAGATAGACAGTAACTGTTGCTGGGTCCAGACAGACAGTAACTGCTGCTGGGTCCAGATAGACAGTAACTGCTGCTGGGTCCAGATAGACAGTAACTGCTGCTGGGTCCAGATAGACAGTCCAGATAGTAACTGCTGCTGGGTTCAGATAGACAGCCAGATAGTAAGTACTGCTGGGTCCAGATAGCCAGTAACTGCTGCTGGGTCCAGATAGACAGCCAGACAGTAACTGTTGCTGGGTTCAGATAGACAGTCCAGACAGTAACTGCTGTTGGGTCCAGATAGACAGTCCAGACAGTAACTGCTGCTGGGTTCAGATAGACAGCCAGATAGTAAGTACTGCTGGGTCCAGATAGACAGTCGAGACAGTAACTGTTGCTAGGTACAGATAGGCAGTCCAGACAGTAACTGCTGCTGGGTCCAGATAGACAGTAACTGCTGCTGGGTCCAGATAGACAGTCCAGACAGTAACTGCTGCTGGGTTCAGATAGACAGCCAGATAGTAAGTACTGCTGGGTCCAGATAGACAGTCCAGACAGTAACTGCTGCTGGGTCCAGATAGACAGTAACTGCTGCTGGGTCCAGATAGACAGTAACTGCTGCTGGGTCCAGTTAGACAGTAACTGCTGCTGGGTCCAGATAGACAGTCCAGACAGTAACTACTGCTGGGTTCAGATAAACAGCCAGATAGTAAGTACTGCTGGGTCCAGATAGATAGTCCAGACAGTAACTGCTGCTGGGTCCAGATAGACAGTAACTGCTGCTGGGTCCAGATAGACAGTAACTGCTGCTGGGTCCAGATAGACAGTCCAGATAGTAACTGCTGCTGGGTTCAGATAGACAGCCAGATAGTAAGTACTGCTGGGTCCAGATAGCCAGTAACTGCTGCTGGGTCCAGATAGACAGCCAGACAGTAACTGCTGCTGGGTTCAGATAGACAGCCAGATAGTAAGTACTGCTGGGTCCAGATAGACAGTCGAGACAGTAACTGTTGCTGGGTACAGATAGACAGTCCAGACAGTAACTACTGCTGGGTTCAGATAAACAGCCAGATAGTAAGTACTGCTGGGTCCAGATAGACAGTCCAGACAGTAACTACTGATGGGTCCAGATAGAATGACAGCCAGACAGTAACTACTGATGGGTCCAGCTAGAGAGTCAGACAGTATCTACAGCTGGGTCCAGATAGTCTGACAGGCAGACAGTAACTAGTGCTGGGTCCAGACAGTAACTAATGCTGGGTCCAGACAGTAACTAATGCTGGGTCCAGACAGTAACAAATGCTGGGTCCAGACAGTAACTATTGCTGGGTCCAGCTAGAGAGTCAGACAGTATCTACAGCTGGGTCCAGATAGTCTGACAGGCAGACAGTAACTAGTGCTGGGTCCAGACAGTTACTAATGCTGGGTCCAGATAGATAGACAGACAGTAACTAATGCTGGGTCCAGACAGTAACAAATGCTGGGTCCAGACAGTAACTAATGCTGGGTCCAGACAGTAACTAATGCTGGGTCCAGACAGACAACAAGACAGTATCTAATGCTGGGTCCAGACAGTAACTAATGCTGGGTCCAGACAGACAACAAGACAGTAACTAATGCTGGGTCCAGACAGACAACAAGACAGTATCTAATGCTGGGTCCAGACAGTAACTAGTGCTAGGTCCAGACAGACAACAAGACAGTATCTAATGCTGGGTCCAGACAGTATCTAATGCTGGGTTCAGACAGACAGCCACACAGTAACTAATGCTGGGTCCAGACAGACACCCACACAGTAACTAATGCTGGGTCCAGACAGTAACTAGTGCTAGGTCCAGACAGACAACAATACAGTATCTAATGCTGGGTCCAGACAGTATCTAATGCTGGGTCCAGATAGACAGTAACTGCTGCTGGGTCCAGATAGACAGTCCAGACAGTAACTGTTGCTGGGTTCAGATAGACAGTCCAAACAGTAACTGTTGCTGGGTTCAGATAGACAGCCAGATAGTAAGTACTAATGGGTCCAGATAGACAGTCCAGACAGTAACTGCTGCTGGGTCCAGATAGACAGTAACTGCTGCTGGGTTCAGACAGACAGTAACTGTTGCTGGGTCCAGATAGACAGTAACTGCTGCTGGGTCCAGATAGACAGTAACTGCTGCTGGGTCCAGATAGACAGTAACTGCTGCTGGGTCCAGTTAGACAGTAACTGCTGCTGGGTCCAGATAGACAGTCCAGACAGTAACTACTGCTGGGTTCAGATAGACAGCCAGATAGTAAATACTGCTGGGTCCAGATAGACAGTCCAGACAGTAACTGCTGCTGGGTCCAGATAGACAGTAACTGCTGCTGGGTCCAGATAGAGAGTAACTGTTGCTGGGTCCAGATAGACAGTCCAGACAGTAACTGTTGCTGGGTTCAGATAGACAGTCCAAACAGTAACTGTTGCTGGGTTCAGATAGACAGCCAGATAGTAAGTACTGCTGGGTCCAGATAGACAGTCCAGACAGTAACTGTTGCTGGGTCCAGATAGACAGTCCAGACAGTAACTGCTGCTAGGTCCAGATAGACAGTAACTGCTGCTGGGTCCAGACAGACAGTAACTGTTGCTGGGTCCAGATAGACATTAACTGTTGCTGGGTCCAGATAGACAGTAACTGCTGCTGGGTCCAGATAGACAGTAACTGCTGCTGGGTCCAGATAGACAGTAACTGCTGCTGGGTCCAGATAGACAGTAACTGCTGCTGGGTCCAGATAGACAGTAACTGCTGCTGGGTCCAGATAGACAGTAACTGCTGCTGGGTCCAGATACACAGTCCAGACAGTAACTGCTGCTGGGTCCAGATAGACAGTCCAGATAGTAACTGCTGCTGGGTTCAGATAGACAGCCAGATAGTAAGTACTGCTGGGTCCAGATAGCCAGTAACTGCTACTGGGTCCAGATAGACAGCCAGACAGTAACTGCTGCTGGGTTCAGATAGACAGCCAGATAGTAAGTACTGCTGGGTCCAGATAGCCAGTAACTGCTACTGGGTCCAGATAGACAGTCCAGACAGTAACTGCTGCTGGGTTCAGATAGACATCCAGATAGTAAGTACTGCTGGGTCCAGATAGACAGTCGAGACAGTAACTGTTGCTGGGTACAGATAGACAGTCCAGACAGTAACTGCTGCTGGGTCCAGATAGACAGTAACTGCTGCTGGGTCCAGATAGACAGTCCAGACAGTAACTACTGCTGGGTTCAGATAGACAGCCAGATAGTAAGTACTGCTGGGTCCAGATAGACAGTCCAGACAGTAACTGCCGCTGGGTCCAGATAGACAGTAACTGCTGCTGGGTCCAGATAGACAGTCCAGACAGTAACTACTGCTGGGTTCAGATAAACAGCCAGATAGTAAGTACTGCTGGGTCCAGATAGACAGTCCAGACAGTAACTACTGCTGGGTCCAGATAGAATGACAGCCAGACAGTAACTACTGATGGGTCCAGCTAGAGAGTCAGACAGTATCTACAGCTGGGTCCAGATAGTCTGACAGTCGGACAGTATCTACAGCTGGGTCCAGATAGTCTGACAGTCAGACAGTAACTAGTGCTGGGTCCAGACAGTAACTATTGCTGGGTCCAGCTAGAGAGTCAGACAGTATCTACAGCTGGGTCCAGATAGATAGACAGGCAGACAGTAACTAGTGCTGGGTCCAGACAGTAACTAATGCTGGGTCCAGACAGACAACAAGACAGTATCTAATGCTGGGTCCAGACAGTAACTAATGCTGGGTCCAGACAGACAACAAGACAGTAACTAATGCTGGGTCCAGACAGACAACAAGACAGTATCTAATGCTGGGTCCAGACAGTAACTAGTGCTAGGTCCAGACAGACAACAAGACAGTATCTAATGCTGGTTCCAGACAGTATCTAATGCTGGGTTCAGACAGACAGCCACACAGTAACTAATGCTGGGTCCAGACAGACACCCACACAGTAACTAATGCTGGGTCCAGACAGTAACTAGTGCTAGGTCCAGACAGACAACAAGACAGTATCTAATGCTGGGTCCAGACAGTATCTAATGCTGGGTCCAGACAGACAGCCACACAGTAACTAATGCTGGGTCCAGACAGACAACAAGACAGTATCTAATGCTGGGTCCAGGCAGACAGCCAGACAGTATCTAATGCTGGATCCAGACAGACAACAAGACAGTATCTAATGCTGGGTCCAGGCAGACAGCCAGACAGTATCTAATGCTGGATCCAGACAGACAGCCACACTGTAACTAATGCTGGGTCCAGATAGATAGACAGCCAGACAGTAACTAGTGTTGGGTTCAGATAGATAGCCAGCAAGACAGTAACTAGTGCTGGGTCCAGATAGACAGCCAGCCAGACAGTAACTAGTGCTGGGTCCAGATAGACAGCCAGCCGGACAGTAACTAGTGCTGGGTCCAGATAGACAGCCAGCCAGACAGTAACTAGTGCTGGGTCCAGATATACAGCCAGCCAGACAGTAACTAGTGCTGGGTCCAGATAGACAGCCAGCCAGACAGTAACTAGTGCTGGGTCCAGATATACAGCCAGCGAGACAGTAACTAGTGCTGGGTCCAGATAGACAGCCAGCCAGACAGTAACTAGTGCTGGGTCCAGATAGACAGCCTGACAGTAACTAGTGCTGGGTCCAGATAGACAGCCTGACAGTAACTAGTGCTGGGTCCAGATAGACAGCCAGCCAGACAGTAACTAGTGCTGGGTCCAGTTAGACAGCCTGACAGTAACTAGTGCTGGGTCCAGATAGACAGCCTGACAGTAACTAGTGCTGGGTCCAGATAGACAGCCAGCCAGACAATAACTAATGATGTGTCCTATTAGACAGCCTACATAAATGTGTGTGTTCATGTATGATCATCTTGTTTGGATAAAGCAAATCATGTTTAATAAGCCCATGTGGGCTGGGCATTGTAAAGATGCATGACACAACAATAAAATCAATCAGACAACCAGACAGTATGTAGTGCCTTTTCAGTTCAATCTGTACAATATGTTAATGTTAAGTACACATGAATGTCCCCCCAGTACTCTTAGTTTTCTTATGCACAACATAAGATTGCCTTTGTTTTGTAAAGATATTTTTTAGACTGAACTGATGGACAGTTAGTGTCCATACACAGTAAAATGGGGTCATGGTGTACAATTAATCTGTCAAGAAATGAACATTTTCAAATGTCTGACATTCCTGGCTGGACAAATAAATGTCTGTGCTGTGCAGAAACAGAGATGTTCCAGCACGCTATGATTCCCATCTCCGTGGCATGTGTGTATGCGTGCGTGGGTGTGTGTTGAGACTGGAAGTGACAAACTGATTACTTTGGCAGTGTGTAAACATTGGTGCGCCAGTTATTGTGTGTGTTTGTTTGGGGAATGAATGATAAAGAACTCCACCATTATGGTGGTTTGCTTCTCTCCAGGAGTGTGGGGAGGGCAGGGGATGTAGAGAAAGAAGGGTTAGATTTTTTTGAGTAAATGACATGGAAATTGAGGAGGTAGCCTAGTGGTTAGAGCGTTGGGCCAGTAACCAAAAGGTTGCTGGATTGAATCCCGGAGCTGACAAGGTAAAAATCTGTAATTCTGCCCCTGAACAAGGCAGTTAACCTGCTATTCCCTGGTAGGTCGTCATTGTGATTAAGAATTTGTTCTTAATTGACTTGCCTAGTTAAATAAAAATGTAAAAAGAATTATAACATTGGCCAATAAATCATTACCTTACCTGTATATCAAGCCTCCATAAATCAAATCCAAAAATGTATTGGCTTTTTTTAGACTGCGTGTGAGAGGAGTTTGAGTAGTTTGAATGTAGCCTTGTTGTAATCAGCCTGTAGTGCTGTGTGAAGGGGAGAGGGTTGGTGTTTGCTGCTCTGCTGTGCCAGCCACTGGGCTCTGTAGCTCTGTAGTGCCATGCTGAGAGTAGACAAGGAAAATCTCACCACATGATATCAAACTTTATGGCACAGCTATTGTCCAAGCAGTGATTTTATTGTGGAGGGAAATATCAATGTTGGTCTTGTTTGAAAATGTTTTTCTTTGGTTTTACTTTTAGTCTTCCCAAGTTCTCCATCAATTGTTATGTTGTGAAAATGGTTCTCTGAATATACACCAATGCATATGACTAGATCAGACCCTCCAGGATTATGCGATTCTGTGATAGAATTGTTTTTGTTGAATCACCAATTTCCTGCATATTATGCGTGGGCTTGCAAATTTGACCAATCACTGCAATGTTTCTGCATAAAACATTCAAATCATCACAATATTATTGCCTAAAACTGACCCATCACCGCAGTACAAAAAGAGGGCTTGCAATTTTAACCAATCGCATATGTTTCAGTCAAGCTACACATCAACTTTCCCTAGTCAGTGGATTTGTGAGAATTTGGACAAAATAATTTGAAAATGTCAAAATTGATGCAGCAAAGTCCTTAACTTTTCCCGCAAATATCACAAAAAATCCAAACAAAATTCTGGAGGGACTGATGGGTGTTTGCAGTGTGGATTTCAGTCTTAGTCAGTGAAACTGAAAGGACCCCATCTTTGTTATCTCTTCTGACATTGCTCATTGCGCCCACAGTCCATACCCCATGCAGCGACAGCAATGGAGGCTGCTCCCACCTGTGCCTGCTGTCGCCCATGCAACCCTTTTACAGCTGTGCATGCCCCACTGGAGTCAAGCTCAAGGAGGATGGGAAGACCTGTCGCCCAGGTAAGAGACTAGCTGTCTGTGACCATCTAGACCATCATCTGGTGTGGGTTACTAGCTACTCAGTCTTTTATAGGGGGCACTATGCGTCCCAAATGCCACCCTATTCCCTATACAGTGCACTACTTTCGAACAGAGTTCTATGGGCCCTGAATGGTCAAAAGTAGTGCATTATATAGGAAATAAGGTGCCATTTGAGACTCGGTCCATACAGTGCCCCCTCAGTGATAACTCCCTTTGCTTATGCTACTGTACATGTGTTGTGGTTTCACAGACGTTCCCATCTGGTGTATGGGACGTTATTGACATTCCTGAGGTGATTTTAGTTTTGGACTGTCTTGCATTAGGCCTATTGAACTGCAGAGCTGCTCTTAATAATTTCATGTTATCGTGTCAAATGTCATTTTGTCCCATTTTCTTTAACTAGATTAGGAAATAAGACAAAGCTCTACTTTTAATTACATAACTATGTAATTAAGCATAACATTTTGTGGAGAAAAAAAATACAGTCGTTCAATTGAGATATTTGTCTTGGGTGCATTGGCATCCTGTTCCTCGTCAAAACATTAGCATGCCTAACCAGAGAGCCATGACAGAGACCTCATCTCTGACAGATGGCAAGCTTCTGAATGCACAATTTACCCTGCCGTTTGCTCTTAATTTCTATTTCTCTCACATACAGACAGCTACATTTAGGCTAGAAGCATAGCACTCCACCCTTCCTCTCTGCACATTCCCTACTTTCCAGAGTTTACCAAAGACCACATATGAGACAGACTGAGATTCAGGAAGGTTGGACCTCCTCTTTTTTTGCATTGTTATGTTTCTGCTGCTGTCATTCTCCTTGCTCTGCTACTCCAATCTCATTGCCTTGCTTCTGGGCAGAGAGACATCACGTAGGTAGCCAGGCCTAATCAGGTCACTGCTCCGTTTGTGTGTGTAGTGGTTACGGCCCGGGCTCATGAAACCTGTTTATTTGACTTGCCCCAGAGTGTGTTTAACATTCCCTCTGCTATGGTCTCGCTCTCTCTCTGGAGGGTCTGATCTCTTAACCCCTCCTGCCCATGACTTAAGGCATCCACATGTTTCCCATCTGAAACAGTTTGTTCATTAAGTATGTGGACACCCCTTCAAAATTTGTGGAGTCTGCTATATCAGCCAACCCGTTGCTGACGGTGTATAAAATCGTGTACAGCCATGCAATCTCCATAGACAAGCATTGGCAGTAGAATGGCCTCACTGAAGAGCTCAGTGCCTTTCAACGTGGCACCGTTATAGGATGCCAGCTTTTCAACAAGTCAGTTGGTCAAATGTCTGCCCTGCTAGATCTGCCCCGGTAAACTGTAAGTGATGTTATTGTGAAGTGGAAACGTCTAGGAGCAGGAATGGCTCAGCCGCGAAGTTGTAGGCCACAAAAGCTCACAGAATGGGACCGCCGAGTGCTGAAGCGCGTAGTGTCTGTCCTCGGTTGCCACACTCACTACCAAGTTACGAACTGCCTCTGGAAGCAACGTCAGCACAATAACTGTTCGTCGGGAGCTTCATGAAATGGGTTTCCATGGCCGAGCAGCTGCACACAAGCCTAAGATCACTATGTGCAATACCAAGCGTCAGTTGGAGTGGTGTAAAGCCATTGGACTCTGGATCAGTGGAAACGCAACAATGTTCCAACATATAGTGGAAAGCCTTCCCAGAAGAGTGGAGCACAACGGGACACCAACTCCATATTAATGCCCATGATTTTAGAATGAGATGTTCGACAAGCAGGTGTCCGCATACTTTTGGTCTTGTAGTGTTTATTATGACTCCATTTTGTGAGGTTTTTGGCCTCACAGCTGTTTGTGGACACACACAAAAAATTGAGGCAAGCCCAAGTCTACACCCCTTTACAGTAGTGTTTTTTTTGTCATTCAACGACAGATCAAATCAAATTTTATTAGTCACATGCCCCGAATGCAACAGGTGTAGGTAGACCTTACAGTGAAATGTTTACTTACGAGCCCCTAACCAACAATGCAGTTAAAAAAAAATATGGATAAGAATAAGAAATAAAAGTAACAAGTAAGCAGCAGTAAAATAACAATAGCGAGACAATATACAGGGGTGTACCGGTACAGAGTCAATGTGCGGGGGCACCGGTTAGTTGAGGTAATATGTACAGTTGAAGTCGGAAGTTTACATACACCTTTGCCAAATACATTTAAACTCAGTATTTCACAATTACTGGCATTTAATCCTAGAAAAAATGCAATGTCTTAAGTCAGTTAGGATCACCACTTTATTTTAAGAATGTGAAATGTCAGAATAATAGTAGAGAGAATGATTTATTTCAGCTTTTATTTCTTTGATCACATTCCCAGTGGGTAAGAAGTTTACATACACTCAATTAGTATTTGGTAGCATTGCCTTTAAATTGTTTAACTTGGGTCAAATGTTTCGGGTAGCCTTTCACAAGCTTCCCACAATAAGTTGGGTGAATTTTGGCCCATTCTCCCTGACAGAGCTGGTGTAACTGAGTCAGGTTTTTAGGCCTCCTTGCTCGCACACGCTTTTTCAGTTCTACCCACACATTTTCTATGGGATTGAGGTCAGGGCTTTGTGATGGCCACTCCAATACCTTGACTTTGTTGTCCTTAAGCCATTTTCCCAGAACTTTGGAAGTATGCTTGGGGTCATTGTCCATTTGGAAGACCCATTTGCGACCAAGCTTTAACTTCCTAACTTATGTCTTGAGATTAGAGGTCGACCGATTAATCGGAATGGCCGATTAATTGGGGCCGATTTCAAGTTTTCATAACAATCGGAAATCAGTATTTTTGGACACCGATTTGGACGATTATTATTATTTATTTTTTTACACCTTTATTTAATCTTTATTTAACTAGGCAAGTCAGTTAATAACACATTCTTATTTTCAATGACGGCCTAGGAATGGTGGGTTAACTGCCTCGGTGGGTTCAGGGGCAGAACGACAGAGCGACAGACCTTGTCAGCTCGGGGGATTCAATCTTGCAACCTTACAGTTAACTAGTCCAACGCTCTAACCACCTGATTACATTGCACTCCACGCGGAGACTGCCTGTTACGCGAATGCAGTAAGCCAAGGTAAGTTGCTAGCTAGCATTAAACTTATCTTATAAAAAACAATCAATCAATCAATCATAACCACTAGTTAACTACACATGGTTGATGATATTACTAGTATATCTAGCGTGTCCTGCGTTGCATATAATCGATGCGGCGCGTATCGCACCGATACCAATGTGTACCAAACCATAAACATCAATGCCTTTCTTAAAATCAATACACAGAAGTAAATATTTTTAAACCTGCATATTTAGCTAAAATATATCCAGGTTAGCAGGCAATATTAATCAGGTGAAATTGTGTCACTTCTCTTGCGTTCATTGCACGCAGAGTCAGTTTGGGCCGCCTAATTTGCCAGAATATTACGTAATTATGACATAACATTGAAGGTTGTGCAATGTAACAGGAATATTTAGACTTATGGATGCCACCCGTTATATAAAATACGTAACGGTTCCGTATTTCACTGAAAAAATAAACGTCTTGTTTTCGTGATGATATTTTCCGGATTCGGTCATATTAATGACCTAAGGCTCGTATTTCTGTGTGTTATCATATTATAACTAAGTCTATGATTTGATAGAGCAGTCTGACTGAGCAATGGTAGGCAGCAGCAGGCTTGTAAGCATTCATTCAAACAGCACGTTTGTACGTTTGCCAGCAGCTGTTTATGACTTCAATCCTATCAACTCTGGAGATTAGGCTGGTGTAACCAATGTAAAATGGCTAGCTAGTTAGCGGGGTACGCGCTAATAGCGTTTCAAACGTCACTCGCTCTGAGACTTGGAGTGGTTTTTTCCCTTGCTCTGCATGGGTAACGCTGCTTCGAGGGTGGCTGTTGTCGTTGTGTTCCTGGTTCGAGCCCAGGTAGGAGCGAGGAGAGGGACGGAAGCTATACTGTTACACTGGCAATACTAAACTGCCTATAAGAACATCCAATAGTCAAAGGTTAATGAAATACAAATGGTATAGAGAGAAATAGTCCTATAATTCCTACAACCTAAAACTTGTTACCTGGGAACATTGAAGACTCATGTTAAAAGGAACCGCCAGCTTTCAAATGTTCTCATGTTCTGAGCAAGGAACTTAAACGTTAGCTTTCTTACATGGCACATATTGCACTTTTACTTTTCCAACACTTTTGTTTTTGCATTATTTAAACCAAATTGAACATGTTTCATTATTTATTTGAGGCTAAATTGATTTTGCTGATGTATTATATTAAATTAAAATAAGTGTTCATTCAGTATTGTTGTAATCGTCATTATTACAAATAAATAAATAAAATCTTCCGATTAATCGGTATCGGCTTTTTTTGGTTTTCCAATAATCGGTATCGGCGTTGAAAAATCTTAGTCGGTCGACCTCTACTTGAGATGTTGCTTCAATATTTCCTGCTTCATGATGCCATCTATTTTGTGAAGTGCAACAGTCCCTCCTGCAGCAAAGCACCCCCACAACATGATTCTGCCACCCCCGTGCTTCACGTTTGGGATGGTGTTCTTCGGCTTGCAAGCCTCCCCCTTTTCCCTCCAAACATAAAGATGGTCATTATGGCCAAACAGTTCTTTTTTTGTTTCATCAGACCAGAGGACATTTCTCCAAAAAGTACAATCTTTGTCCCCATGTGCAGTTGCAAACCGTAGTCTGGCTTTTTTATGGCGGTTTTGGAGCAGTGGCTTCTTCCTTGCTGAGCGGCCTTTCAGGTTATGTCGATCTGGGCCTCGTTTTACTGTGGATATAGATACTTTTGTACCGGTTTCCTCCAGCATCTTCACAAGGTCCTTTGCTGTTGTTCTGGGATTGATTTGCACTTTTCGCACCAAAGTACGTTCATCTCTAGGAGACAGAATACGTCTTCCTCCTGAGTGGTATGACAGCTGCGTAGTCCCAGGGTGTTTATACTTGCGTACTATTGTATGTACAGATGAATGTGGTACCTTCAGGCATTTGCAAATTGCTCCCAAGGATGAACCAGACTTGTGGAGGTCTACAATTCTTTTTTCTGAGGTCTTGGCTGATTTCTTTTGATTTTTCCTTGATGTCAAGCAAAGAGGGACTGTGTTTGAAGATAGGCCTTGAAATACATCCACAGGTACACCTCCAATTGACTCAAATTATGTCAATTAGCCTATCAGAAGCTTCTAAAGCTATGACATCTTTTTCTGGAATTTTCCTAGCTGTTTAAAGGCACAGTCAACTTAGTATATGTGAACTTCTGACCCACCGGAATTGTGATACAGTAAATAAGTGAAATAATCTGTCTGTAAACAATTGTTGGAAAAATTACTTATGTCAAGCACAAAGTTGATGTCCTAGCTGACTTGCCAAAATTATAGTTTGTTAACAAGAAATGTGTGGAGTGGTTGAAAAATGAGTTTTAATGACTCCAACCTAAGTGTACGTAAACTTCAGACTTCAACTGTGCGTACGGTCACTGTGGGGACAACTTCATCGATGCCCTTATTGATGAAGCCAATGACTGATGTGGTGTACTCCTCAATGCCATCGGAGGAATCCCGGATCATATTCCAGTCTGTGTTAGCAAAACAGTCCTGTAGCGTAGCATCTGCTTCATCAGACCACTTTATATTGATCTAGTTACTGGTGCTTCCTGCTTTAATTTTTTTCTTGTCAGCAGGAATCAGGAAGATAGAATTATGGTCAAATTTGCCAAATGGGAGGGAGAGCTTTGTGTGCGTCTCTGTGTGGAGTAATGGTGGTCCGGCATTTTCTTCCCCTCTGGTTGCACATTTAACATGCTGATAGAAATTTGGTAAAACGGATTTAAGTTTCCCTGCATTAATGTCCACGGCTACTAGGATCGCCGCCTCTGGGTGAGCATTTTCTTGCTTGCTTATGGTGAAATACAGCTCATTCAATGCTGTCTTTGTGCCAGCTTCAGTCTGTGGTCGTGAGATGACTTGTTTTAATGTACATTTTTCACTTGAGAAATACTGTACCAAACATCTTAGTTAGATGTAAAATTGCACGACTAAGATGTCCTCAGCAAAAGAGAAGTTCTGACAATTTTGAGGAAGAGTATACTGGCTATGGCGTCTCAAGAAGGACAAACGCTACTTTTTCCGCTTATTTCTCATTTTTCAAGCAATGGGTGTATGCGAGCACACTAGTTTGAATCGAACCGAACCAGCTAAACCGAAGCACGCAGATGCCTTAAGGAGAGGCCCCACCCACAACCCTCCTCGTGTGTGTATAAAGGTGATAGAAAAAAAACTGAGTTGTTGCGGTTTTCTTGGTCAACCCTTGTTTGTGGAGTGACTGCCCTGATTGGAGGCTGTTTTACCTGGGTTTACTTGTCAGGTGTGCGTAAGTGGTGGCAAGGAAGTCAGGCGTAGGAGAGCAGGTATTTGGTAGCACACGGAGCCTTTTTTCCAGGCGAACCAAAAGCACATGGCACAACGAGATAAAACAAATGGAAAATGAAAAATGGATCGGCGATGGCTAGATGCCCGGCAACATCGAACACCGCCGGAACAAGGAGAGGCATCGACTTTCGGCCGAAGTCGTGACAATACTGCCCTGTTTCTTTAGCTTATCTTTAACTCTGCATTTTTTTTAAGGACCCGTAAGTAAGCATTTCACTGTTTGTCTACAGCTGTTGTTTACGGCGCATGTGACAATGTCATTTTATTTGTTGGGACGTACCAGTTAAACGTCAAGCCAAGGTAGTCATAATTCTGAAACCCAGGTTCAGGCTGTCATAGTCCTGGTTCCCATCCCTCTCTGCAGGGGACAGAAAACACTATTGTCTATGTGCACCAGTCCTGTTAACGACAGCCTATTCATTACCCCAAAAGGACTCTCCTCTCCCAGGCCAGGGATGCAGCGGAGCCTCTCTATTTGAATTTATAACTCTTCCAAATTGAGGCGGTGTATTCCCAGGCCAGGAGACAATGAGTCTTATTCTTTTAGCCTTCATTCCAGAGGCACAAGTAAAACATAGAGAGGGCCTGTGTGTGTGTGTTAGGGTAGCGGAGGGTTAGTTATCCCAGCCTGATAGTACATATATGTATTCAGTGACCACAGGATTAAACAGACCTCCAGCAGTGTTGACAGCTAAACAGAATGTAAGACAATACCACATTGTATCAGCTCTGATAAGGAGGAAAGCAGTGTGTGTGTGGGGGGGTGAGGGGGCTGTGTAAAGTTTTTTAAAGCACGCATACACGCTCCTCATTTGTTTAACTTGGGTGGCTAAATGGAGGGCATTTGTTGTGGATTTAGGGGACATCTTGTCACTTTGTCAAATGTGAAGCAGACCGAGGAGCGAATTTAAATCAAAGACGTGGCGTTGTTCTCTTCTTGATGGAAAACAAAGGGCTATTTTTTCACTGTCATTACTGATTGGTGTCACCCCTGATGGATGACCCTTCTGATTGGGTGTCAGTAGTCTGCAGCTGGTTTTAAGGGTACTGGAGCGTAAATGGCTAAAACAGGAGATTAGGCAAGGAAAAATTTGACCTAATTGCCTCTGCAGAGTGTGGCCCCAGTGACCAAATGCAGCTGCTATTTCAACCATTCTACGATTCCACTAAGGAAAACAAACATACACTTTTAGATTTTTTTTAAAATTTGTTTTATTTTTATTTCACCTTTATTTAACCAGGTAGGCTAGTTGAGAACAAGTTCTCATTTGCAACTGCGACCTGGCCAAGATAAAGCATAGCAGTGTGAGCAGACAACACAGAGTTACACATGGAGAAAACAATTAACAAGTCAATAACACAGTAGAAAACAAAGGGGGAGTCTATATACAATGTGTGCAAAAGGCATGAGGAGGTAGGCGAATAATTACAATTTTGCAGATTAACACTGGAGTGATAAATTATCAGATGGTCATGTACAGGTAGAGATATTGGTGTGCAAAAGAGCAGAAAAGTAAATAAATAAAAACAGTATGGGGATGAGGTAGGTGAAAATGGGTGGGCTATTTACCAATAGACTATGTACAGCTGCAGCGATCGGTTAGCTGCTCAGATAGCTGATGTTTGAAGTTGGTGAGGGAGATAAAAGTCTCCAACTTCAGCGATTTTTGCAATTCGTTTCAGTCACAGGCAGCAGAGTACTGGAACGAAAGGCGGCCAAATGAGGTGTTGGCTTTAGGGATGATCAGTGAGATACACCTGCTGGAGCGCGTGCTACGGTTGCCAGTGAGCTGAGATAAGGCGGAGCTTTACCTAGCATGGACTTGTAGATGACCTGGAGCCAGTGGGTCTGGCGACGAATATGTAGGGAGGGCCAGCCGACTAGAGCATACAAGTCGCAGTGGTGGGTGGTATAAGGTGCTTTAGTGACAAAATGGATGGCACTGTGATAGACTGCATCCAGTTTGCTGAGTAGAGTGTTGGAAGCCATTTTGTAGATGACATCGCCGAAGTCGAGGATCGGTAGGATAGTCTTTAAAGATAAAGGCTAAACTTAAAGACATTTGAAATGCATATTTAGATCTGGTCTTTTGGCCTCTTCTCACTTTTTTTTAATTAAAAAGTGATAACATTTTTTATTTTCATAAGCTAAAGAAATAAAATCAAGATTTTAAAGTTACACTATAAATTGCCCCCTGAAATGTTCTTTACTAAAACATATTAATTTATGCTTGTCAGGTAAGGCTATGTAGAACCTCAGATAAATCCCCAATAAGCTGTTATTTCACATGCTAGTTGAATGTTATGCTTTCTCCCCACTCATTCCCAATTATATACACTTCTCTACCCTAGGTGCGGAGCAGGTTCTACTGTTGGCCAGGCGGACTGACCTGAGGAGGATTTCTCTGGACCTCCCAGACTTCACTGACATCGTTCTGCAAGTGAACGACATCCGCCATGCCATCGCCATCGACTATGACCCTGTGGATGGATATGTGTACTGGACAGACGACGAGGTTAAAGCCATCCGCTGCTCCCGCATTGACGGCACCGAGGCCCAGACCCTGGTCACCACGGAGATCAACCACCCAGATGGCATTGCGGTGGATTGGGTGGCCCGGAACCTTTACTGGACGGATACGGGTACTGACCGTATTGAGGTTACAAGGCTGAACGGAACCTCGCGCCGCATTCTGATCTCAGAGAACCTGGATGAACCAAGGGCCATTGTGCTGGACCCTGTCAATGGGTACGTGTGTCCATTTGTAGATTTGTGGCTTTTTTTCTTACTTCATCACAGTAATCAATTTAACTAATTTCAGCAAAACATTTGAATTAATGTATTTGAACTCAGTAACTTTTTTACAGCATTCCTTTTGATTTCAACAAAACCTTCCGTACATATGTGCCCATTGAAGAAGTGATCAGAAATGTGACTTTGGACCTGAATGCCAAAACATTCAGGAGATAAAGGTGCTCAAAGTTGACCCACCATACCATGAGACAACCATGTCTGCTTTACTGGAAAAGATTAACGGTTGAGTTTGATATCATTTAAAAGCTTACAAACGGTGTCAAACTAATTTATTATTTAATAAAAATGTAATTGAGTAATCAAACCCTTTACTCTGTACACTCTAATCACCTTTGGCAGGGGTTATAGCCTCGAGTCTTCTTGGGTATGACGCTACAAGCTTGGCACACCTGTATTTGGGGAGTTTCTCCCATTCTTCTCTGCAGATCCTGGATGGGGAGTGTTGCTACACAGCTATTTTCAAGTCTCTCCTGAGATGTTCGATCGGGTTCAACGCCGGGCTCTGGCCGTCCCATTCAAGGACATTCAGAGTCTTGTCCCAAAGCCACTCCTGTGTTGTCTTGGATGTGTGCTTATGGTTTGTTGTCCTGTTGGAAGGTGAACCTTCTAACCAGTCTGAGGTCCTGAGTGCTCTGGAGCAGGTTTTCATCAATGATCTCTCTGTAATTAGCACTGCTCATCTTTGCCTCGATCCTGACTAATCTCTCATTCCCTGCCGCTGAAAAACATCCCCACAGCTTGATGCTGCAAACACCATGCTTCAACATAGGGATGGTGCCAGGTTTCCTCCAGGCGTGACGCTTGGCATTCAGACCAAAGAGTTCAATATTGGTTTGATCAGACCAGAGAATCTAATTTCTCATGGTCTAAGATTATTTTTGGTAAACTCCAAGCGGGGGTGTCGTGCCTTTTACTAAGGAGTGGCTTCTGTCTGGCCACTCTACCATAAAGGCCTGATTTGGTGGAGTGCTGCAAAGATGGTTGTCCTTCTGGAAGGTTCTCCCATCTCCACAGAGGAACTCTGGAGCTCTGTTTGAGTGACCATCGGGTTCTTGGTCACCTCCCTGACCAAGGACCTTCTCCCCAAACTGCTCAGTTTGGATGGTTGGCCAGCTCTAGGAAGAGACTTGATGGTTCCAAACTTCTTCCATTTAAGAATGATAGAGGCCACTGTGTTCTTGGGTACTTTCAATGCTGCAGAATGTTTTTGGTACTCTTCCCCAGATCTGTGCCTCGACACAATCCTGTCTCGGAGCTCTACGGACAATTCCTTCGACCTCATGGCTTGATTTTTGCTCTGATATGCACTGTCAACTGTGGGACCTTATATAGACAGGTGTGTGCCTTTCCAAATCATGTCCAATCAAATGAATTTACCACAGGTGGACTCCAATCAAGTTGTAGAAACATCTCAAGGATGATCAATGGAAACTGGATGCACCTGAGCTCAATTTCGAGTCTCATATCAAAGGTTCTGAATACCTATGTAAATTCTGTTTTTTCAAAAATGTCTAAAAACCTGTCTTCACTTTGTTATTATGGGGAATTGTGTGTAGGTTGCTGAGAAGAAGAAAAGTAGTTAATCCATTTTAGATCCATTTATATTCAAATGGATTTTCCGTATATACTAACCCAAACCTGTTTTTTTTTTTTACAAACGGTGCAAACGGTAATTCTGTGCTGGATTCTCTCCACAGTTACATGTACTGGACAGACTGGGGGGAGAAGCCTAAAATAGAGCGTGCTAACCTGGATGGAATGGAACGTCTCGTGCTGCTCAATACCTCGCTGGGTTGGCCCAACGGTTTAGCCATTGACTATGAAGCAGGAAAACTATACTGGGGCGATGCCAAGACGGATAAAATTGAAGTAAGTAAAAAAAATAATTAAAATTTTTTTTTCTTATGCAACAAATAGTGTATGGTGCAACTATACTATTACCATCATGGTTTGATGCTGTTGATTGTGGAAGCAGTTGAGTTTAGATCTCCCTAGGACTTGTTGTTCTCTCATTCATTCTCCTCATTTGAGGTTGTCTGGTGTGTTGGTGTTGCCTGTGGAGGTTGAGAAGTGCTTCAGGAGCACATTCTTAGATGAGGTGAGGCAGCCGTGGCCTGATATTTATCTGACCACTGATCCCATGTGAGCGACAGAGGAATGTCAGAGAGAGCTCTTATGTAATACCGGGAGAGGCAACACTAGATTTCCTGTCAGACATGCTCTGCAGTTTTAGCGTTTTTTTGTATTCTTACGGCTAGGACTTTATACTGTACATCTTTCCTGACTGCCTCTGTTTAAAGCCTACTTTTTTGAAACACTGATATTGCCCAATATTGTTATTTTTGGGGGGCCATGTGAAGGACAGAATTATTTGAAGAGGATAGAAACTGATCTAGGCCCCTCCTATGTGAGAGCGCGGTGGGTGATCATATCTTTAGAGGAATAGCTGTGTGTGTCTTCAAGGTTTCTGACTGTATTGTAGGATTTATCGTCTACCTGCATGCACAGGTCCCTGGGTGTACCATGGTGGCCATTTTTCTCCAGTCACACGCTCCATATAATATGTAAATACAGGAAGAGCCGGAGCCTCCTCCCAGATGAGGTTTAACACAGGACTTGATGGAAATAAGTTTGTTTTCCTTTTCCTTGTGTGTGTGTGTGTGTGTGTCTCCTGTTGGTTGAATATTCCCCTCATCATAACTATGCTTTTACCAGTGGCTATTGAACTCCCTTTAGTTTCTGCTTGTTTAGGAGCAGTATGTTTGACTGACCCCATCAGTCTTTCGAAGTTAACCCAGGGAATAGTTTTCCTAGCTCGCCTCAGTCGCCTAGCACCCTGCAGGGGCATTGTTCACAGTATCTGAAAGCATGAACTGCCCCTAGCTCCAGAGTTGGAAGGGCAGCAGGGGAAAGGGGTGGCTAGGGAGAAGACATTCCATTTACAGATTCACTCAAACTCTTGGTTGAACTGTACATCATTTTGACCTACCTAGCTAAAATGCTCTGAAGCTGTTGTTTTTTATTAAGGGGGTCAGACGTGCAGGCTGAGATGAATGAGCAGGGATTAGGGAGCTCCCGCTGAGATATTGAGCTCACTGAGAGGCCATAGACTTGTCCACATGTCACGATACCAGAATATTGACTTCGGTACCAGGTTTAGAATAATGATACTCGATGCCATCGCAATAGCAAAACAATACCACGTTGGTAAATCAGTTTATAATAGCAATCAGGCACCTCAGGGGTTTGTGGTATATGGTCTATATACCACGGCTAAGGGCTGTATCCAGGCACTCCTCATATATAAAAAATATAATTTCTGGATTACATGTATGTTTTTTTTAAAGTATTATTGCAAGGTATTACTGCACGGCTGCAGCTACAAACACAAGCATTTCGCTGCACCTGTGATAACATCTGCAAATCTGTATTGGCCGTTGTTGGAAGAAGGTGAGGACCAAGATGCAGCGTGGTATGTGTCCATATTTATTAAAATGAACACGGAAATAACAAAAATACCAAAGAGAAACGACCGAAAACAGTACAGGCTGGTGCAGACACACAACAGAAAACAATCACCCGCGAAACACAATAGAAAACAGGCTCCCTAAATATGGTTCTCAATCAGGGACAATGATTGACAGCTGCCTCTGATTGAGAACCATACCAGGCCAAACAGAGATAGCAAATCATAGAAAAACTAACATAGACAACCCACCCAACTCACGCCCTGACGTGACAAAACCTGTTTACGTGACCAATAAACTTGGACTTGATTTATGATGGTAAAATGCATCCCACCAATTCACGATAGAAAAAAAAGAAAACCGTTGTGCCGGTATTGGGGTCACATCTTTTGAACGTATTGGCTAGATTCAAGCAGTTTTTTTCTGGGGAAAAGAGGGCGTCGTGGCTATGGAACCTGGCTAGGAAATGAAGTGGGGAAAGTGGGAGGGTACAAATTCAAGTACAGACTTGGGGGGAGAAAAACATAGCTGGGCTGTTTTTTATTTTGTAAAGCAGCTTGTTTCTTAACCAGACAAGGGTAGCAAAACTATAAGGCTGGTTGGTGGTGACTGGTTAGCTATGGGGAAGCAAGAGTCGCCTGCGCGATTTGTATAATCAATTTAAGTCATCGCTGAAAAGCTCTCAATCTCTCCAAAAAGTATTGTCCAGTCCACTTAGTAGTCAGATTTTAGTCACAGAGATAATTTAGTCTGGTTTTAGTCAACTAAATGAAAAATACCATTTGTTTAGTTATAGTTTTTTTCTGGGTCAGTTATAGTGTCGTCAATTGAAACTCAAAAATAGGTATTTTACAAATATTTTAGGGTGTTTTCACACTTTGTCCCTTCCAGACAATTTTCGTGAAGTGGTTCACTGAATTTTGCTCAATTCAAAAGAGTCCCCCAAAGTGAACCAAACTGAGACCACCTTTTTTAGGGCAATGTGAACACAAAGCTCCCCAGGTTTGCTTGTCATTATTCCCGCACCACACACTAGACTACTGCAACACCGTTTCCCCTGCCATAAAACTTCTCCCATTGGAAAAAATGTGTGCTGTTTCTGGATAGGCCTATTGATTGGCGATTGTCAAGGATGCAAAGAAATTCCAAAATACAGTTGAAGTCGGAAGTTTACATACACCTTAGCCAAAAACATTTAAGCTCAGTTTTTCACAATTTCTGACATTTAAACCTAGTAAAAATTCCCTGTCTTAGGTCAGTTAGGATCACTACTTTTATTTAAAAAATGTGAAATGTCAGAATAATAGTAGAGATTATTTATTATAAGCTTGTATTTCTTTCATCACATTCCCAGTGGATCAGAAGTCTACATACACTAAATTAGTATTTGGTAGCATTGCCTTTAATTTGTTTAACTTGGGTCAAACGTTTCGGGTAGCCTTCCACAAGCTTCCCACAATAAGTTGAGTGAATTTTGCCCATTCCTCCTGACAGAGCTGGTGTAACTGAGTCAGGTTTTTAGGCCTCCTTGCTCGCACACGCTTTTTCAGTTCTACCCACACATTTTCTATGGGATTGAGGTCAGGGCTTTGTGATGGCCACTCTAAGCCATTTTGACAGAACTTTGGAAGTATGCTTGGCGTCATTGTCCATTTGGAAGACCCATTTGTGACCAAGCTTAAACTTCCTGACTGATGTCTTGAGATGTTGCTTCAATATATCCACATAATTTTCCTACCTCGTGATGCCATCTATTTTGTGAAGTGCACCAGTCCCTCCTGCAGCAAAGCACCCCCACAACATGATGCTGCCACCCCCGTGCTTCACGGTTGGGATGGTGTTCTTCGACTTGCAAGCCTCCCCCTTTTTCCTCCAAACATAACGATGGTCATTATGGCCAAGCAGTTCTATTTTTGCTTCATCAGACCAGAGGACATTTCTCCAAAAAGTACAATCTTTGTCCCCATGTGCAGTTGCAAACCGTAGTCTGGCTTTATTATGGCGGTTTTGGAGCAGTGGCTTCTTCCTTGCTGAGCAGCCTTTCAGTTTATGTCGATGTAGGACTCGTTTTACTGTGGCTATAGATACCTTTGTACCAATTTCCTCCAGCATCTTCACAAGGTCCTTTGCTGTTGTTCTGGGATTGATTTGTACTTTTCGCACCAAAGTACGTTCATCTCTAGGAGACAGAATGCGTCTCCTTCCTGAGTGGTATGGCGGCTGCGTGGTCCCATGGTGTTTATACTTGCGTACTATTGTTTGTACGGATGAATGTGGTACCTTCAGGCATTTGGAAATAGCTCCCCAGGATGAACCAAACTTGTGGAGGTCTACAATTTTTTTTCTGAGGTCTTTGCTGATTTTCTTTTGATTTTTTCTCATGATGTCAAGCAAAGAGGCACTGAGTTTGAAGGTTGGCCTTGAAATACATCCACAGGTACACCTCCAATTGACTCAAATGATGTCAATTAGACTATCAGAAGCTTCTAAAGCCATGACATAATTTTCTGGAATTTTCCTAGCTGTTTAAAGGCACAGTCAACTGTGTATGTAAACGTCTGACCCACTGGAATTGTGATACAGTGAATTATAAATGAAATAATCTGTCTGTAAACAATTGTTGGAAAAATGACTTGTGTCATGCACAAAGTAGATGTCGTAACTGACTTGCCAAAACTATAGTTTGTTAACAAGAAATTTGTGGAGTGGTTGAAAACCGAGTTTTAATGACTCCAACCTAAGTTTATGTAAACTTCTTACTTCGACTGTATGTGTGGCGTTTTTTTAGTTCAGATTATTTGTTTGCAATGTGTGATCTATAGGCTAAGAGAGCTTCAGTCGATTTTGGGGTTTGAATAGTGTGAAAACACAAACATACAGTATTTGGTGAGATCACAACACAGGGTAGAAAATCTGTTCTAGCTCTTAAAGGCGCAGTAGACTACATTGGATGTACAATTTTTAATTACAGCATTAATTAATCTGCAGTTATTCTTCTGATATTATTATTCTAATATTTACATGTTAATAGTATCGTTTTTTTACTAAATGTTATTTAGCTTTTTTTTTTTACCCCAGAGTTCACTTTAAAGAGGACTGAGATATGTTATTTTAAAGAGCACTATATGTGAAAACACATTTTTTAAACTGTCTGTTTGAGTTCGGTCTTTTATTTCTCCCAATTTATGCTTTGGTCAAAAATATGAGAATAGGGCGAGTCCACTACATTATTTGGGAATAAGTTAACAGAATGCAAACTTATAAAAGTTACATTTTCACTGGACAGTTACTTTAAATCTAAGTAATAACCTGTTTAATTTAAGTGCCACATTTCTAAAAGCATCACACACTAGTGTTGCCAGAAGTCTTACATTCCTTACCTTTCTGTCTGGTGAAGAGTTGTTTATTTTGTCTGTAGTCTGGACCCTGCAGCCCAGAGCCCCCCTACTTGACTCTCTCTGTCTGTGTAGAGCAGATGGGGGAGAAACAGAAACCGAGCAGGACTAGTGGTGGAGCGCTTCAGAGAGGAGGGGGTTGGGCAGCACTGCCTCGCCTCTCACAACACAGCACACCTAACCAATGTGCTGACTGACAAGGGGAGCCCCTCGCCCATGTGCTCTACCGTGACCCCTGCACTGGACCTGACAATGGCAGCATAGAATGGTGGTGGGGCTGGCCCTTAGTCTTCCTCAGCAGCCCCCACCCCTGAACCAGATGCACACTTTGGTGGCAACCCTGCTTCCAGAGGCTCCCAGCAGCTGACAAGTGTGTCTTGTTCTGCTCTTTTCACAAGGGTTTTTCAGCTTCACCTGATGGAGGCCCGGGCCATTCTCCCACAGACCCACTTAGCTGCTGAAAGGGACAGTAGTGCTTGAAGTGCTAATGGGGGGAATCCACGTGCAGCTCAGACATCGGCAATTTCTCATTAAAGTTTTTTTTACAGAATGCAGCACTTGTTTTTAATTCCCCTTTTGTGTTTTTGTAATGGCTGTCCAATACTATTTTTTCCTTAAAGAAGTGTTAATTTAGTTGCTACTGTTTTCTTTTTAACCTTTTTCTTTTTAGATGAAAACAACATTAGGCATTGAATGAAAAGTTTTTAAAAGTGCCTTCTGGCATTTGGAATGTGGCAGTTCACTGGCTGAATGGTTATAAATAGAGGTCTGGAGGCTTTTTAGCCCTCCTCCCAGCCTCTCTTTCCATCCCCCTTTTTCTATTTTTCTGTGCTGTTGAAGGAGCCTGTCTGAGAATATATTTCTTTCTTCCTTTCTGTTTCAAAGTGAATTGCTTTTGTGTCCAAATACATTTCCATTATAAATGTTTCATGTGTGAGGGGTTGGATCTTCAATAAATGTTTTTCATCTTCACACATAGCATAGCTTTCATGCACTGGCATGTGTGGCTCTGACCCAATTTACATCTTCCGATGTGGCTGAGAGTGTCTCTCAGGGGACGTTTCGTATTAAATACCACTTTTACTCTAGTTTTTAAAGATAATTATGGCTTACAATTCACCATTTCCATCTCCAGAGGTAGCAACCTTTCAGAGTATGCTGGAAGAGGCACGTTTCAGTCGGCATTTTCCATTGCTTGCTTGTTGAGTAAATAGTCTAGAGTAAGTCAGACACTTTCAATTAAGTACATTTTGTAAATATCATTTGTTTTTCTTTGTCCATCTTAATATATTTTCTGACGTGAAGTTACAATACTATTAAAGGACCCATCTTCTGCAACGTAATTGAATGATCAAGGATGAATAGAGTTTAGCATGTACTGGAGTTTTACCGGCAAAACTAGAGGCTAGGGCTGTGGCTGTCACACAATTTCGTCAGCCTGTGATTGTCAAGCAAATAACTGTCAGTCAGGCGGGAATTGACTGTTAATTCACAAACACATTTAGCATCTCCTGGCTATAATGATATAATAATGATGAATCCAAGGACCGGTGATTAGTATTCTGGCAACGTCGTACGCCAGAGGGGAGGAGCAGGAGAAGACGTGAAAGTACCCCCGATGCGCTGCTCCAGCCGCAGGACCACGCCGACCAGAGGGACAACCCCGAGGACGAGGAGAGCCGGCTTCTTCTATCCACTGGAATCCCAGGACCAGTGATTAGTATTCTGGCAACGTTGTACGCCAGAGGGGAGGAGCAGGAGAAGACGTGACAGTACCCCCGATGCGCTGCTCCAGCCGCAGGACCACGCCAACCAGAGGGACAACCCTGAGGACGAGGAGAGCCGGCTTATTCTATCCACTGGAATCCCAGGACCAGTGATTAGTATTCTGGCAATGTCGTACGCCAGAGGGGAGGAGCAGGAGAAGACGTGACAGTACCCCCGATGCGCTGCTCCAGCCGCAGGACGACACCGACCAGAGGGACAACCCCGAGGACGAGGAGAGCCTGCTTATTCTATCCACTGGAATCCCAGGACCAGTGATTAGTATTCTGGCAATGTTGCACGCCAGAGGTGAGGAGCAGGAGAAGATGTGACAGATATGAAGAAAATGTATATTTCAAAAGAACAGAATAGCATACTCTGAGTTGTCCTTGTGTTAGGTCCTGATCTGGTTATGCCATATGGCTGTGGGCTACACTAGTTCATTTAGCAGACAATAATTGCTTAGAATTACAAAGCATCATTTTATAGTATGAAGAATACAATTGAACAAAGCTGAATAAAATAGAAAGGATATTTTCTCCGAACAGTGAAAGCACGAGCCTATATCAATCTACTATCCCCCATAGTAGAAAAGATTACCTATTCTGTGTGAGAAGTAAATATTCCAAAGATAAGTCTGAGACAGTTGTGGTATGTGGTAGTTCCCAAATTAATACAACCACTAGCGTCAACAAACCTTTTTTTACGCAATGTGGCTGACGCAACAGATCAGAACGTTTAGCTTAAAATGTTGATAAACTATTAGGCTATTTCTTAATATTATAAGCGCAGCAATGCGCAAACGGCAGTCAAGGCACAAGGTGAGACCCAAATGCAGACACAGGAGGCAGATGGTTGGAGTCTTACAATGTTTATGAATCCAAAGAGATGGGCAAGAGAATGGTTGTGGACAGGCAAAAGGTCAAAACCAGATCAGAGTCCAGGAGGTACAGAGTGGCAGACAGGCTCGTGGTCAAGGCAGGCAGAATGGTCAGGCAGGCGGGTACAGAGTCCAGGAGGTACAGTGGCGCAGACAGGCTCGTGGTCAAGGCAGGCAGAATGGTCAGGCAGGTGGGTACAAAGTCCAGAAACAGGCAAGGGTCAAAACCGGGAGGACTAGAAAAAGGAGAATGCAAAAAGCAGGAGACCGGGAAAACCGCTGGTTGACTTGGAAACATACAAGACGAACTGGCACAGAGAGACAGGAAACACAGGGATAAATACACTGGGGAAAATAAGTGACACCTGGAGGGGGTGGAGACAATCACAAGGACAGGTGAAACAGATCAGGGCGTGGCAGTAGGCTATAAGCTCGAATGTTCCGTTAATGGGAAAACACTTATCAAAGGTGACCGCAAATGCGATTGTGCATGCTTTTATAAAAGGTGCATTTTTATGGTGAACATTTTCTTCCCCAAACTTGAAACTCACGCGCTTCTTATTTATGCCAGTTAGGCTCTACACCCCTTGTAAAGTGGATTAATATGCTTAATTTTAAGATGGTATTTGGCCACTATTTAGTTGTGATACAAACCTTATCAAAAGATAAGGGCTAGGCTACATGAGGTGTGCGACTATGATTTGAAAAAGTCGTAAAAAATAAGGCGGCAATGTTTCTTGCCTTATGCTGGGCATCATTCACAAGTGATGGTATATAATTCAAAAGTGATAGGCTAATATTGTCACCCATGAGACTATTCTTTATTTAATCTTGTCTTTACATATACTAAATACTGTGTGAAATTGGTTTTGATTTAATATGGACCATTATCATGCACCTGTCTCGAAACATGTCAGCCAGGTAGGTTATACTCCTGTGGTAAAGATAAGCAATATGCCTCATATTAGGAAAGTTGAGAAATAAATATAGTAGGCCTAGCCTATAGAAAGCTGATGGGATCCTCCTCTTTTTAAGAGGCCATCACTCTGTTTCATCGCACAATTGCAAAGCCTATAGAAATGTTGCTGCTCTCATGAAGTGTTTGATTAGATTTTCTATTACATTTACATTGATGTCAGAGTGATTAGAGGGACAATATAGTGCTGTGTACCATGCAGTTGGCAAGTTTGGTAGGCTACTAACAACCATCAGCAGCATCACAACTTCGAGAAGCCTAATTACCATAACTAAACGGTCACGTGGAATTTGACTGCCTTCATGACTAGTGACTGCTAGTGTGCCGGTAATACGATTACAGCCTTACTAGAGGCTAGCTAACCTATTCCCTGCACTAGTAAAGCTAGCTAGCCAGGTAGCTACCGGTAACTATTAGCAACTGTAGATAATTGTTTCCAATGTTGTTTCAATCATAGGAATACCTGTCACTATGCTAGCTAGCTACCATTCTACTGTTTTTCATTATCTGAAGAGTAATGGTTAGGTAGCTACTAACTACTGTACTCAATGTAGTTAGCTTACTAAACAACAACTGGAATGACCTAGCTGTAATGTTTACATGTATCCCCACTAGCTGGTTATTAGATGACCAATATAACAGTTGGCCCTAAATCTTTTTGTAGTGAGCTAAGGAAAGCAACTCTTCCCTGTATGTATCAGTAATGGACAGTAGCTAGAATGTGTAACGCTAACAATACTATTAGAAATAGGTCACTACCAACACAGTATGCCAACTTCTTGCACATTGTTGTGTTGAGCCGGTGCCCTTAGAATAAGGTTGTCACTTGGTCAAATATGAATTCATATTTTTTACAAATACATTGCATATCAATAAACATCATACAATGTATGCATACCATGTAATCCTACTGTATGTTCCTTTTGTATTAGCAAACTTCATCCAGATATTACACTGTTGATGTGTATGTAGTAGTGCTGCAGCTCTCTGCCCCCCTGATTGCTGAATCATTAACCCATATTTTTAACCTGACGATTATATCTGGTACTATCCCCAAGGTTTGGAAGGCAGCCATTGTACTCCCCTTCGAAAAAGTGGTGACCCTTGTGAACTAAATAATTATCACCCTATTTCTAAACTTTCTTGACTAGCTAAAATATTAGAATCCTTTATTAATTCTCAGCTAAGATCTTTCTTATCTTTGAAATGTATTCTAAATGTACATCAGTTGGGTTTTAGACCAGGTCATAGCACTATCTCTGCTGCATCCATAGTTATAAATTATGTGGTTACCTGCATGGATAAAAGGCAACATTGTGCTGCCCTCTTCATTGACCTGTCAAAGGCTTCCGATAATGTTGATCACTCACTGCTAATTCAGAGGCTTTCCTCAATTCGCTTAGACCAGGCTGCATGTAACTGGTTTAAAAATTACTTGACAGATAGAACTCAATGTGTATCTACTTATGGTGTTAAATTAGGTTTCCTGGATATTACGAAAGGTGTTCCGCAGGGGTCAATTTTGGGTCCACACATTTTGGGTCAACATAACTTCTTTGCTGACAGGCTACCAAGTAGGCCTATTCCTTTTCCCGAGATACAATGGAGTTTGAAATGGTGATTGGCCTAGAGTCCACTGCCTCCTTTTCTTTTAAACGTGCTGCTGAAAGCCTAGTTTTGAATACGGTCCAAGAACATCCCCTTTCATCTTGGGACTCGCACGTCTGAAAGAAGGCTAAGTTATTGGCACTCTGATTAGCGGGTTTTTCCTTAAACAGTAAGGGAATTGTGGTCTTTTATTTGTCTCTCTTTGTGTTTTTGCCTCTTTTTGAGGAATCTGACTCCCTCTGCAGCCGCGCCACCCCCACCTCCCGGTGAAAGCCTCTGATGTTGCCGCACACCCCCTCTTTCACCCCATCACTGGTGAGATCCTGAGGATAACTCATTTGACTGATGCGCTAGTCCTCTATACAGAAACTCCTGCTTTGTTGTACAATTATGCAGATTCTCCTTCGGTGGAGCATTTAGTCACCCTTCATTGCCGTGTGTGTGCGGCGGGGTTCCATATGGTACATTAGAGGGAAATAACAGGGGGCGGTGATGGAATTTCCTCCTGTAAAATATGAGAGGAATGAAAAATATATCCAGGAACTGGGTGTTAGTTCTCAGAAGTGGTCTGAACCTCAAAGACCTCCTGTGATCTCAACAGCTAGGCCTATACCCATCTCTACGTGCTGGTGAGAAAAGAGTAGAGGCAACTTTGAACCCATGTGTGAAAATAACACTTTTCCTTCTATGGCACTCTGAGCCATGAATCTCATTAAAATAACCAAGATTAGGGCCTCCCGAGTGGCACAGTGGTCTAAGGCACTGCATCGCAGTGCTAGCTGTGCCCCTAGAGATCCTGGTTAGAGTCCCCCCCAAAAAATTACTACGATTAAATGGACAAAAATAGATTCTAAATTGCCTGTTTTTATGACAAATAAATCATTATGTGAAGTGGTCTATTTCTATTTTAAAAAAGTGAAGAAAGTGCACGAACAACAATGAGTAATTGAGTGCATTTGATTACTTGAGTTGTTTTCTGTGCTTCAGTCAAAGTAGTGGCATCCAGGCCTTTTTCACCACAACAATGAAAAGCCTTGCTCTGAATGGAAGTCTTTATTTGGGCTTGAGAGCTGAGTCTGACCAGCTGAAGGCCCTGGTGCTGATGGATGCTGGCTGAAACCCCTCTCGTCTGAAAGGATCAATAATCTTTTCTTTAAAGTTCCTCCGAAGCGTCGCTCAGGTGGCCTCGCCACATTGTTGTGTCTTGAGCCGTGAAACTTAATTTGTGGAGGATTTTCCAACAAGGGGCCTCTCTCTAAAACATTGGCCATGCTAATGACAGCTTTAGTCTCAGTGTAAGTGGCCCGTCCAAGCCTCTTCACATTCAGGACGGTGGGTAGGACAGCAGCTGAGTAAGCCATAGAGCACTCAACACGTACATAGCCCTCTGATCGGTCAGTCTCAACTGCTCATCAACAGGTAGACTCACTCTGCTAATGCCTGTCCGACCACTCCCACAGTCAGTAAACTCAAACCACCAACTTCTAGGAAAAAAGTTCAAAAACTCCTTAATAAATTCCCATTCCCCTATGGATTCCTTTGCCCATCATAGTCAATTCTGCGTTTTCGTTCAGTAACACTTTTGAGGGATTAAGTCTGGCCCAGCATCAGCTGGGTTGTTCCCCTCTTCCTACAGGCTATCCAAAGGCTTACTATGGAAATCTGTGGCTTTTATTAAGAGGGAAGGGGGTGATGGCATGTGTATCTCATGTTCAGAGGTGTCCAATAAGACATCTTTGTACCAGCTTGTTGTGCTGGCCTTGTTGGCTTGTTTTGTTTGCACTGCTACGTTTTATAGCTCACTTGTCACCGCATCTGGACCGAATAGTTTGGCTTCCGTTGCCCTTTGCTTTAAATTACACAAAAATAAATGACTGGCCTTTCTCCCTGAAAGGGTCTGCTCCCATTTAACAGTGCCTTGATAAATTATACTTTTTTTTGTGGAGACTTCAGTCAAAACCCAGATTTCTTTAAAAAGCCCCTTGTCCGAGAAGCCAAGAAGTTAATTGCCTGGTAACAGATTGTTGCTGTTTTTTGCCTTATACAGTGAGGTCTTAAAACATTCATGTGCCAAGCTCTGAGGAAGGATGCAATGTTTGAGGAGAATAAAAGACACCTGACTTTTGTAATATTTTCCACCCCCATCGGCCCATCTGCTCACTCACTTCGCCATACATCATGTACAAGGCTGTTTTAGAAGACATCTCTAGGTATCTGAAAGACTCATTAGTGGCAAGTGCAGCTCTTTTAGTGCATTCATCAAGGTTAGTTAGTGTTTTAAAGATGGCTGCCCAGGCTGATGGTTAAGAGCTGGCTTAAACCTATTAAACTCCAATGTGTCTGACATAATTAGGCTAGATGAATGGAGGTTTTCCAATACATTTTTTACAGGAAGAGAACTATTAGCTATTACCTGTTTCAGGTGTCTTGCCACAATTTTCCAAGATATCTCACCGGTAAACGCTCATCATCATCGTCTTGATGGCTCATAGCGGTGCACCTTTTGTAAATAACAAATAAAAACTAAAGATGGTTTGGAGAGTAGGCTCTTGAATCAACAAGAACGTCTGTTTTCTTTTTGACGTTACAGCCCTGCTATATGGGAGGACGTGATCGGCTTCTTCAAAGGTTAATACCTGTACAGAGTGCTGTCTGGCTCTTCTCCCTAGCTCCAGCTATGAGCCTGCCTGTTCTCATAGTGTTCAACCAGAAAGGCAGTCCCAGCTCCGTGCTGCACAACAATCTGTCTCATTTCCGTAGGGATGTGCATTATTCCACATCTGTCAGCAGGCGTGGGGGGGTGTTCCTCTGCTCCTGTTCTGGCTATGTTTGTGGCTTAACATGATTGTGCCGTGGCTACCCCTCGTTCCATAGCAGTGTTGTGATGAGGAGTTGCCGGCAGTTGTCGACTTGTCTGTTCACAATGCAGCCCATATGTATCCTAAATACCACATTGTGTTGGAATTTACAGGCAAATAGGCCTGAGAGGCATTTAAAGAAGTTGCTGAGACATCCAGCCTGTTTAGACCGTTCTTTGAAAACCCAGTTGAGAAGAAAGGAATTAACTCTGATAGTTCCTAGCTACATTAACATTAAGTCTACATTTTCCTTGAATATGGTGCATGGAGGGTTGATTTCCCCATCACTTTTCCCTAAGTTATGTGTGTGTGCAGGTGGGCTCAACGATTGACTGACATTATAAATATAGGCTAAATAATGTTTTGTATACTGGTTCTGTACACTGTTGACAGTACTCTTTGCTGTAAAGATTCTGAATGAACAGCCTAAATGAGCCCCAAAGCTCTTCTTACCCAAGTTATGTATTTACTCATGCCTCCTGGATCAGCAGGATTGTCTGAGTGTGAAAGCTGTAACACCATGTAAGTGTAATAATGTTTTGGCTATGCTGGACATACTGTTGGCAGGCCTGGTAGGCGAATACATGGCTGTTTATAGACTGGTGCATGAGATTGACTGTGAGTGAATCTCTCCAGACACTATATCTATATCTCCCGGGAATGTGTATGGATCAGGAGAAGATGGAGTTCCATGGATCAATAATTATTATGTTCAGCTACAGGTAGACCAGTGTTTCCCAAACTTGCTCCTCTGGAACTCCAAGGGGTGCACATTTAGTTATTTTGCCCTAGCATTACACAGCTGATTTAGATCATTAAAGCTTAATTAGTTGACTTTTGAATCAGCTGTGTAGTGCTATGGCAAAAATCATAACATGCACCCCCTGGGGTCTTGAGTTTGGGAAATACTAAGCTAGACCCACTCTGCCTCTGGTTCTGTGTGTCTGTTTGGGTGTGTGTGTGCGTGTTGGAGTTTGTCCATATGGTACAGTGGGATTTGGGCAGGTTTTTGTATGGAAATATTCATGCCATACATTATAAATCCCAGTATTTCAACTTGATCCTGTGGGGCTAAAATGTCTCCTTCAGCCAGGAAATAACTCAATCATCTACCATTTGAAGGTATGCCTTTATAACCAAATGATTGTATTTTATATATAGTTTTCTAGCAATAAGCTAATCCTGTTACTGTACTATGTGAGGAAAAGCTGTTTGCCCAGGCTCTGAGGTAGGAGTTCGGCATCATATTAGGCTCATGTTGAGTTCCAGAGGAGGGCTACGATTATGATAATATAAATATGTATTGCAGTAGGATGTTGATATTTTGTAAACAGGATACAGGAGCTCATGAGATCCACCAATTATTTTTAAAGATTGGTCTGTGAAGACTAACATCAACATGTAGGAGCAAGCCAGTAAAACATATTCTAGAATAATTTGATCATACAGCCAATAGTCTAGTCTTTAAACCACATTTTTGTTAAAGGATTCAAACAGTAGAAACATTTTATATTGGGTGACATAGTTTGAATGTTATTTGAGAATATAGCGTTTTTTCTCCTTTCCTGCTTATTTCCTGTGGAGGTGGTCAACCCTCAGAAGGGAGGGAGAGAAAGAAAAGAGAGAGGGAGGCTTGAAAAGGGACTGAAGGGGGTTGGGGGGGAAGTGCATGGAACATTGAGATGGATTGGGAGGATTGGAGGGGGAAAGAAAAGCAGTATGGACATTCTGTTTGACTTAAGGCAGCGCTCTTCTCGGCAGATAAAAATATAATATAATTTGTTGCCGAGTCGGGCCCTCGGAAGAACTGGCCAAACCCTATAAACCCTACCTGCCCAATGATATGACGGGCAGGTAGGAACACAAACCCAGGAAAATACCCAGATCCCACTACAAATATCTAACTTTTTAAGGACATTGACTTTATAGCCTACATGCTTTTTAATTCAGATGAAATAGGATAAACTTGTGCTTGATATTTTAAAAGGTCTTTGGAATTATGATCTGTAATTTTGAGACGGTGTTAAAAAAAATACATGTTATTTATGTCATAAATGCTGTGTGTGCCATTCCTATGTCGTCTGTGTAGAGCATTGGTCAGGCCTCAGTCATTTTCCTCAGAGAAGCTTTAAAGTGGAACTGACGACTTTTTAGCAAAAAGGAAATCTTGATAAAATGTTTTTTATATTTTCTGACAAGCGAGCAGTCATTTTCATACTTTCATAGAATGTTTGAGAATGGCGTAGAGTAAGGCATTTGTAAAAAAATGTAAAAAATATTTTTAAAAATACAGCCATGCGTTTGGACAATTAATAGCCACTGCAGTAGATAAAACCTAATAAAAACGTGCCAGTTTTGTTCAGGCCCAGACTACACAGACCGGTGCGCCATAACCAATCAGAACTTGTGTAGGCATATATGTAACTAAGCCATTTGCCACATGTGCCTTTCATCATACACTTTGAAGTGGACTCAACTTTAGATCATTAGAAAGTGTTTGTCAAAAACCACAAAATACCCCTGAATGGTTTTCTGCTCAAATGTAAATAAATACTACGGACATTCTCTTATATTTGGGAACTTAACAGTCCTATTGATCAAACAACCCTGAACAGGTAGGCTCTCTATCTCTGTTGCCTATAAGGCAGGGCTCTCCAACCCTGTTCCTGGTGAGCTACCTTCCTGTAGGTTTTCACTCCAACCCGACTCTAGCACAACTAATTCTAACAATTAGCTAGTTGATAAGCTGAACCAGGTTAGTTTACAACTGGGGTTTGAGCAAATTTTGATAGCCTAGCAAAAGACAGTTTTTTTTTTCCCTTTATCCTCTGTTTTTCCAGTGAATTGTATTTTGAAATATTGCAACAGGTCTAGGTCTATTATAGATGCTTTTCACTTACAACCACGAATCAACAATCAGCTATTTCATATCCTGCTCGCGCTGCCCAAATAGCACGCTTCCTGACTGTTGGTTATGCCCTGGCATTGTAATTTAAGGCTCTCCAACCCTGTTCCTGGTGAGCTACCTTCCTGTAGGTTTTCACTCCAACCCGAATCTAGCACACCTGATTCTAATTATTAGCTAGTTGATAAGCTGAACCAGGTTAGTTACAACTGGGGTGGGAGCAAAAACCTACAGGAGTGTAGCTGTCAAGGAACATGTTGGGATACGTCTGCTATAAGGGCTCCAACACACTGGTAGGATTGTCAAACGTTTGCCTGCCGACAGTATTTGGCACCTCTGAACAGAATGTCGGCATTCACACACACCAAAGACTTTGGAAGTCGTCAGCCTCGCCGCCTTGTTAAAGTACTTCAAAACCAGACGGTGGCAGAGTAGCATTGTTTGGCAATGCATATCCGTGCATGACTGTGCCTTTAAACAGCTAGGAAAATTCCAGAAAATGATGTCATGGCTTTAGAAGCTTCTGATAGTCTAATTGACATCATTTGAGTCCATTGGAGGTGTAGCTGTGGATGTATTTATCTATATCTTTATCTATATATTTATCTGTGTATCTATATCCACAGTAAAACGAGACCTATATCGACATAATCTGAAAGGCTGCTCAGCAAGGAAGAAGCCACTGCTCCAAAACCGCCATAAAAAAGCCAGACTACGGTTTGAAACTGCACATGGGGACAAAGATTGTACTTTTTGGAGAAATGTCCTCTGGTCCGATGAAACACAAATAGAACTGTTAGGCCATAATGACCATCGTTATGTTTGGAGGAAAAAGGGGGAGGCTTGCAAGCCAAAGAACACCATCCCAACCGTGAAGCATGGGGGTGGAAGCAGCATGTTGTGGGGGTTCTTTGCTGCAGGAGGGACTGGTGTACTTGACAAAATAGATGGCATCACAAGGTAGGAAAATTATGTGCTCTGTCTGGAGGAATGGGCCAAAATTCACCCAACTTATTGTGGGAAGCTTGTGGAAGGCTACCCAAAACGTTTGACCCAAGTTAAACAATTTAAAGGCAATGCTACCAAATACACATTGAGTGTATTTGACCCACTGGGAATGTGATGAAATAAATAAAAAATTCTCAACTATTTTGACATTTCACGTTCTTAAAATAAAATGGTGATCCTAACTGACCTAAGACAGGGAATTTTTACTAGGATTAAATGTCAGGAATTTAGTTTTTAAATGTATTTGGCTGAGGTGTATGTAAACTTCCGACTTCAACTGTAGCAACTGTAACAATTTAATTCACTCATCCCATACTGCCAGTGTCAGCCCATAGCCAAATGTTTAGCTAGGTAGCCAGCAAGCTCGGCAGCTAACACAGGCAGCTCTTTCATGGAAACTAGCTGATGCATTGTGATTCAATACTAGCTACAATGGTTAGCTAGATTGGAGGAAGTATTTTTAGTGTTGGGTGCATTGCGTCTTTGCACTTAGCTAGCTACCATCCCATAGCCAACATTGCATATGAAGTGTGACTGGCTCATCCGTGGTTGTAAGGAAAACATGCACCTTTTTTTCCTTTTGTTGGCTCCCCCACTTGGGGGTTCATGCTTTCTGATTGGCTCAAAGTTAAGTTGTTGTCCACTTACAAGCGTTGCGATTCTACAAGTAGAATCAGTAGATTTGTCGGCACGGAGCAGGAATCGATTTTGTTCTAGCAAGAGAAGGAACGGCCACCCACTGTGAAAAGTATCTATCCGCAGTCAATCAGTAGTGAGATTCTCATTGTGTTTCATGCTTAAGATCAACAACTAATTTTAGCCAGAGCAAGTTGAGCTAAAATCTAAATAGGGAACTGTAGATAAACCCTCTCAAACCTTTTCAGCTTGTAGTTGGTTGTCAAAATGGAGCTGATAAACGCTGAGAATAGTAGCCTGCTCACCCTTCTGCAGCTTGCCTGCTAACGCATGCTTCTATCCCAACCCACGTTTTGACAACAAATGGGAACTTGCCTGCCTGCCCATTTGTTCGATGCCAAATATATTTGATTGACAACTAAGAGATGGTAACTGTGGATAAGTCGTTCAAGTTCAACATAGCTGTATTTGGGGAAAGCAAAACAAAATATTTAAAAAATCACCTTAATTATAAAGTATTGCTGCATCTGTCATCACCTTTGCAGATTAATGTAAGATAGCCAACTATTCCTAATATGATGTAGATTGGATAGTCGTAAATTAGGCTAATAATATATGTATTTTTATTTAACTAGGCAAGTCAGTTAAGAACAAATTCCTATTTACCATGATGGCCTACCCGACCAAACCCTAATCCGGATGACACTGGGCAAATTGTGCGCCGCCCTATGGGACTCCCAATCAAGTCCGGTTGTGATACAGACTGGAATCGAACCTGGGTCTGTAGTGATGCCTCTAGCACTGAGATGCAGTGCCTTAGACCGCTGCGCCACTCGGGAGCCCAATATAACTGACTCACTGTTCGAAAAAAATACTTCTGCTTTTCTTCGCCTTTCTTTGCACACATCCAGAGCTCTGCCCCAGCTAGAGTGACATTTTTTTAGGTAGATCCAAGAAAAATCTTTAACTATTTTTGCCTTTTTATAAATGTATTTCATTCAATTCTACGACTCTTTACCTTCGACTGGAGACACTAGTATAATCTTTAATACCCCAAAAATTACAGTGTAGGCTACTCGGCTGACCCGGACAAACTGAGGTAAGTGAAAGCGACCTCGTCTTGGAGGAGGAAATTATTGTTCTAAGAAACTGTCAAGGAGCACGGAGACACCCAATGATAAAGACAGTGAATATGAGCACTCACCGGGATATGACCGATGCTCTTCACTATAGTGCCAATAAGATGAGCTACTGTTCACTCAAACTATTGCGAGTTGAGAATTTTGATAGCCTAGCAAAAGACAGGTTTTTTTTTCTTTATCCTCTTGTGTTTTTCCAGCGATTTGTATTTTGAAATATTGCGGTAGGCCTAGGTCCATTATAGATGCTTTTCACTTACAACCAGCTATTTCATATACTGCTCGCACTGTCCAAATAGCAAGCTTCCAGCCTGTTGGTTATGCCATGAAATGTGTGGAATTGCAGGAAATTAACTTTAAAATGTTTTGCTCGCAAAAGGGGAGTGGTATGGATGTCGGTACGCAAACCCACGAGTCACTGCAGCCCCTCATGATGAGTTTGTGTGGCTCCCATCACAATGAAAGTTGCCCATCCCAGCTCTACATCATGACATTTTTTGTCAAATATAACCTCTTTTGTAAAACCTCTTATGAAGTTGGTTTTGAAGCATAAACTGTCCATTTTATATTTTTGACTGATATTATCATTGTCTGTTTATTTCTTATTTACAAAGTAGTTAAAACACTGTCAGCTCCACTATAAGCTGCTAGCTAGTAGAAACTAAGACTGGGCTTTGAGGGCCATGCAGCCTTCTTCCGTCACACTGCCCCGGCCTGCAGATTGAATTTGTAAGGCATCTCAATGACACTGAGGCGCAAAGAGGACGTTTACAATTGGCTGGCATTGAAGCCTGCCGAGGTTTGACTTTTCCCTGAATTACTGATGAGACTTTTGTGTTTTCTGTTTTGTTTATCTTTTCCTCGGTCAAGAAAAGGGTTCTCACACTATTAAAAAAAACTCTCCCAGTGAAAAAGAGCAGGGAGAAAAAATGGTGCACCCATCTTTCAGTGGTGAGGGCCATGTCTAATTGTCTCAGTAAAACATGAATAGAACGTCTAAGGGAGGGGGATAGACTCCTGCTGATAGGATGGCCATCAAAGTGCTGTTTTTTTGTTTTCCTGGTTGGTCCTAAATGTTGAGTCCATTTTGTGTTTTGTTTCCAAGATTTTCCTTTTTGGTAGAAGGGGAGGTAAATTCCGTCAACACTTTCTTCTTTTTTTTCCCCCTGTGGCATTATATGTTTTAATGACCTCAGAGGCCTGCTTAGGTTTGTTCTGGACTAATTAGCCTAGGCAGCTGGTGTGTTCTTAACAGCACAGAGGGTCCAGTGTGTGCTGGCAGCCATGCGTTTACCCGTGCCTCCCCCACTTCCCTCCATCCTCCCCTCCACTCCCAGGCTAGCCCCAGAAAGAGTTAACCTGGAGAAAGTGTGTCCGCACCGTGGCTGGAATCCAGAAAATCCAAAAATCAACCAGCTGCACACTTAGTCCTTTGATGCGCTGCAAGGTGAGCAGTGTATGTGGAATTGTCAGGATGTGGAGGAACATGACTCCATAGAAAGAGCAGTAATCTTACCTGGATTAGACTACGAAAGAAATGGAGAGGGAAGGAATGCCAGAGTTGGAGATTTTCTCCATTACTGGTAAAAATAGCTGGGGGTTTTGGTGGTTACTCGGGTGAGCAGTCAAACAATGTCCTATAGTCCACTGAAAGCATAAATGCAAGGGGAAACAGATGTTTGAAAGGTATGCCATCCAATAAAAAGGTCTAATTACACCAGTGGAAAGAATTCATGCCTTACTCCTACGTAACCATGAGACGAGAAAGATCAACTCCAGCCCATCCTATGTTCAACCACGCTCCCAAGATTGTGTTATAATAATATTAAAGTGAAAGTCTGCTTCCAAAGCACAACTGGTCATCCATATTTTAATTGGGTCACAGATAATGCTCTAATTAGGCCTAACTGCAAATTAACATATTTGCATTCCAAAGTCAGGAAAAAGTGTTTAAAACGGTCAATTTCCCTAAAACAGGGAATCATAACATTCATGGCATACCACACAAGTTGTGTGAAGCTTCCAGGGAAGTCCAGTTGAGGTATTATATCTCTGCTAGCTGGGGCTGCTATAGAAACTATGGCTGCTGTTTTGTTGAGCATTATGACCTACCCTCTCCCCCTCAGTGTGTTACTGCAAACCTTTCTGAATATCTTACCAGTTCCCCGTTAAGACTTTCCACTGAGTTGTGCTTAGCCTTCTTAGTCAGTGCTATATGCTTTCTCCTAATGTCTTTATCTAGTGTCTTTATCCTAACAGACACACAGGTATAATGTTCCATAAAGAATGCTCGGTGTGAACCCAGTCCACCCCTCTAGTCTCTCTCTCTTAGCCATGTGGTCAGAGCAGTTTAGTGAGCTGGATTATCCTCCATCTCACCTTCTCCTCAAAAGCGACACCATTTCTCTGTGGTGTCAAATTCTGCCTGTCCCCCTCATATTGTGCTGTCTGCAGTGTTTGTGAAGAGAAAAAGTATTTCACCCAACAATGTGCCAATAATTTATTTATTTTCATATTGGGAGAGCGGGAGGAAGTCAGTGAGTCGCTCCATCAGCTGTAGGAAGCGAGGGACTGAATTACAGAAATTAATCAAGTGGACACCCCTCCAGGGCAGGCAGCCCTTGGAAGCAGCCTCAGCCCATCGCCGTCTGCACACTCCAAGCTCCCTGGCCACACAGGAAGAGCTCAAGATGGGAACCACACCATACAGAAAGTCTTTGTTTTAAGAACTTCTCGGCAAAACAATATGCCACACTAATATGGCCCTCACTGGCAGACCCGTCTGTGAATGCGTAGGTAGTAATAATAAAGTAATAAATAATAAAAAACACAGGTCTATTTTCAGTGGCACAGTTTTGTGTAATAGTAATGCCGGGTCGGCTAGGATTCGTGTCGAGTGTAATTGCAGCCTTTTCAGAAATAAGCAGTTAAGTTCCCAGTAAGGAACAGCCAGTTTCAGCTCTCTCTTTCTGCTCCTCATAAGACAGAGGCATGCTTTGGCACCACTCCCTATATCCGTTTACTTCATTTTCTAATGCAACCCTTGTGACTGGAATCCTATACTGTCACATTTATTCATTTAAATATGATATACTCTGCGTGAATAAGGATTATTTGTGTGGTCTCCCACTTAGCAGAAATTGTGTTTTTCCCCAGATAGAGATCTTGACGGTCATGCTCCACAGTTAATGGTGATCTTTGAATATAAATAGCTTGTCAGTTTGCAGTTAGTTACATATTGAGTTTTATTGATTTTAAAAATGTCTCCATGATTTGGCTTTGAAACAGTCTTGAAATTAGTGCTCTCAACAACTCTATTAAATACTATTGTCATTGTCAGTGCATTCTATCCAGTGTCAGTAACCTGCTCTGACCTGTTTGTGTGTTTTAAATTGTACCTTACCTCAGGTTATCAAGAATTAGATGTCATAACTCATATTGACGCCTACAGCATCTATGGCAGGGATCATCAAGATTCAGGCGCAATACTTTTTTTTATTTTCTTGAGCGGATGGTCGGGGGGGGACACACACGACATAATTCCAAATAATTTGTAGACTGCAAATTGACCGCAAGAAGCCCAAACAGATATATTTGACTAAAACATAATCATTTCAAACCTTGCTAACTTCTGTATACAATATTATGCTTGGGAATACTGTGGAACATTTCTGAAATTAAATCACTTGATTTGCTATTGTTTTTACAAAAAAATATTTGTTTTGGTTAGTAAACTTTGGCAGCCAAATAAAATCCCCACCAGTTTCTTTCCGCCAATTGGGGAATCCTGATCTATGGGTGTGGGTAGATGCTTGTGTGTTACAGAACAAGAGCCTGAGGGCAAACTTTTGCTTGGACAATTGCTTATGCCTAATCAGACAAATGCCTATCAGTTGCTGTTTCCTACCACTGTGCCCTTGAGCAAAGCACCCAACTGCTCCACGGGTGCTGAAATGACAAACTTTTTTGCTCATACTTGGCAAAAGATACTGCTTGGGTTGCCCATCAATATTAAAACCCCCTCCTCTCCGTAAACCCAGGTGATTGATGTGGACGGCTCCAATAGGATGACCCTACTGGAGGACAAGCTACCCCACATCTTTGGCTTCACGCTGCTGGGCGACTACATCTACTGGACGGACTGGCAGAGGAGGAGCATCGAGAGGGTCCACAAGACCAACGCCATCCGAGAGATCATCATTGACCAGCTGCCTGATCTCATGGGACTCAAAGCCACCAGAGTCACTGAGGTCTCCGGTAAGAGAAAGAGGAAATTATGGGGTTTTATTGTTATTTGGATGTACACAGCTGTAGTAGTGTAAGAAGTGTGTTTCATTTAAACTCAGCAAAAAAAGAAACATCCTCTCACTGTCAACTGTGTATTTTCAGCAAACTTAACGTGTAAATATTTATGAACATAAGATTGAACAACTGAGACATAAACTGAACAAGTTCCACAGATATGTGACTAACAGAAATGGAATAATGTGTCCCTGAACAAAGAGGGGGTCAAAAGTAACAGTCAGTATTTTGTGTGGCCACCAGCTGCATTAAGTTCTGCAATGCATCTCCTCCTTATGGACTGTACCAGATTTGCCAGTTCTTGCTGTGAGATGTTACCCCACTCTTCCACAAAGGCACCTGCAAGTTCCCAGACATTTCTGGGGGGAATGGCCCTAGCACTCACCCTCCGATACAACAGTTTCCCAGGCGTGCTCAATGGGATTGAGATCTGGGCTCTTCGTTGGCCATGGCAGAACACTGACATTCCTGTCTTGCAGGAAATCACGCACAGAAGGAGCAGTATGGCTGATGGCATTGTCATGCTGGAGGGTCATGTCAGGATGAGACTGCAGGAAGGGTACCACATGAGGGAGGAGGATGTCTTCCCAGTAACGCACAGCATTGAGATTGCCTGCAATGACAACAAGCTCAGTCCGATGATGCTGTGACACACTGCCCCAGACCATGACGGACCCTCCACCACCGAGTACAGGCCTCGATGTAACACTCATTCCTTCGACGATAAACGTGAATCTGACCATCACCCCTGGTGCGACAAAACCGCAACTCGTCAGTAAAGAGCACTTTTTGCCAGTCCTGTCTGGTCCAACGTCAGTAGGTTTGTGCCCATAGGCGACGTTGTTGCCGGGTGATGTCTGGTGAGGACATGCCTTACAACAGGCCTACAAGCCCTCAGTCCAGCCACTCTCAGCCTATTACGGACAGTCTGAGCACTGATTGAGGGATTGTGCGTTCCTGGTGTAACTCCGGCAGTTGTTGTTGCCATCCTGTACCTGTCCCGCATGTGTGATGTTTGGATGTACCGATCCTGTGCAGGTGTTGTTACACATGGTCTGCCACTGCGTGGATGATAAGCTGTCCGTCCTGTCTTCCTGTAGCGCTGTTTTCGGCGTCTCACGGTACAGACATTGCAATTTATTTTCCCTGGCCACATCTGCAGTCCTCATGCCTCTATGCAGCATGCATAAGGCACGTTCACACAGATGAGCAGGGATCCTGGGCATCTTTCTTTTGGTTGTTTTTCAGAGTCAGTAGAAGGGCCTCTTTAGTGTCCTAGGTTTTCATAACTGACCTTAATTGCCTACCATCTGTAAGCTGTTAGTGTCTTAACGACCGTTCCACAGTTTTTTTTATTTATGGTTCATTGAACACGCATGGAACAGTGTTTAAACCCTTTACAATGAAGATTTGAGAAGTTATTTTCATATTTACGAATTATCTTTAAAAGACAGGGTCCTGAAAAATACATTTCTTTTTTTGCCGAGTTTAGGTATAGTGTGGCGCACAATTGGCGAAGCATCGTTAGGATTTGGCCGGGGTAGGCAGTCATTGTAAATAAGAATTTATTCTTAACTGACTTGCCTAGTTAAAATAGAGGTTCAATATTTATTTTTTATTTTAAAGTTCTACAGTATTAAGTATGCAATAATTCTGAGTACTACTAGGGTAAATGTTTTCTTATGTATGATGTATTATCACAACTGGCAGCTGTAAACAGTCCTTAAAGAGGACAGTAACAGACCTCCCGGTCTGCTGCAGCTAAACTGACCATGTCTCTCTCTGTCCCTCTCTCCCTCATAAAGGCACAAACGGCTGTGTGGAGGATAATGGCGGCTGCAGCCACCTGTGTTTCCACCGGCCCCAGGGCCTGCGCTGTGACTGTCCCATGGGCCTGGAGCTCCTCAGTGACATGAGGACATGCGTGGTGCCCGAGGCTTTCCTGCTCTTCACCAACCGGGCTGACATCCGCTCCATCTCCCTCGGGACCAACTCTAACGACGTTGCCATCCCCCTCACCGGGGTCAAGGAGGCCTCCGCCCTCGACTTTGACGTCTCCGAGAACAGGATTTACTGGACTGACGTCAGCACCAAGGTGAGAATGACTCCTTTTCTCTGTCATTCTATTCTAGTCATTCGTTTTAGGGTTTCCATTCAAATTTTGGGGGTTTGTTTTCTGTCATCTGGGTTAATTTAGCTATCGGGATGTTTTATTTATATTTAAGCTCCAGTCTTTTTTGGTTCATATTGAGCTCAGTGCCTGACTGTTGTACCAGTGTCTGACTCTACTCCACTGTCCTCCCTCCCTCAGACCATCAGCAGGGCCTTCATGAACGGCAGCTCTGTGGAGCATGTGATCGAGTTTGGGCTGGACTACCCAGAAGGCATGGCAGTAGACTGGATGGGCAGGAATGTGTACTGGGCCGACACAGGGACCAACCGCATAGAGGTGGCCCGGCTGGATGGACAATACCGACAGGTCCTGGTGTGTAAGGACCTGGACAACCCTCGCTCCCTGGCTCTTAACCCTGCCAATGGGTAAGATTGACTGGGATCCAGCTCATCTGCATGACACAACTCACAGACCTGTCTGACTGGCATGAGCCTGGTCCCAGATCGGTTTGAGCTGTCTTGCCAGCTTTGAACGTGTGAGAATGTCCATAGGAGTTGGAATGGCAAGGCGGTACAAACGGATCTGAAACCAGGCTAGGCTGACGTCATCTGTTCACCAGTACCCATAGAGATGACTGTCTGGCTGGAGGAATCCCCTTCGCATGATTCGTTCCCTCTGACTTTCTTAGGTAGGGAGTGTAGTGAGGTTGCATCAGTGGCACAGCACTGCGGCTTTCAAGTTTTAGTCACGTGCACATGTACAGTGAAATGTCTTTCTTGCAAGCTCATTCCCAACAATGCAGTAATCAATATCAGTAGTACTATAAAATATAGCCGAACAAAAACACACGAGAAATAGAAATAAGAAGAACACAAGTAAGCTATATACAGGGTCAGTTCATGGTCCATGCCAATACCATAGTTACAATGAGCAGGAATACAGTGTGGTTGAGGTAGATATGTATTGGGGTAAGGTGACTAGGCATCAGGATATGATAAAGGATATGAAGATAAGATAAACAGAGTAGTAGCAGCATTGTGTATGCGTGATGCGTGTGTGTAGAGTCATTATGAATGTGTGCATGTTGTGTGTGAATACATTTAAGTGTGTGAGTGTATAGTAGTCAAAAATAAAATAGAAGGGTCAATGCAGATAGTCTGTGTAGCCATTTTGTTAGCTATTTAGCAGTCTTATGACTTAGGAATAGAAGGTGTTTATGAGCCTGTTGGTGTCAGACTTGTTGCTCTGGTACCACTTGCCGTGCGTAAGCAGAGAGAACAGTCTTTGGCTTGGGTGGCTGGTGTCTTTAGCAATTTTCACCACCTGATTTGGAGGTCCTGGATGGCAGGGAGCTGAGCCGCAGTGACGTACTGGGCTGGCCGTACCACCCTCTGTAGCGCCATATGATCAAGGGCGGTGCAGTTGCCAAACCAAACAGTGATGCAGCCAGTCAAGATGCTCTCAATGGTGCAGTTGTAGAACTTTTTGAGGGTCCAATCCAAATCTTTTCAACCTCTTTAGGGGGATGAGGTACTGTTGCGCCTTCATGACTGTGCGGACCATTTTAAGTACTTTAGTGATTTGGACACTGAGGAACTTGAAGCTCTCAACCAGCTCTCGATCAGCTCCCCCCCGTTTCCTGTAGTCCACGATCAGCTCTTTGATCTCTACTGACGTTGTTGTCCTGGCACCACATTGCCAAGTCACTAACCTCCTTTCTGTAGGCGTCTCATCGCCGCCGGTGAAAAGGCCTACCACTGTCGTGTCGTCAGCTAACTTGATGATCGTGTTGGAGTAGTGCGTGACCATGCAGTCGTGGGTGAACAGTAGGGGACTAAGCACACACCCCTGTGGAGCCCCCATGTTGAGAGTCAGCGTGGCGAATGTGATGTTGCCTACCCTACCCTTACAGACGGAGACTTCTCCTCCATGTGAGGAGTTGTTAGTCGATACATGTGTGCCAACATGTCACAGCATTTACATGTCTGGGTTGAGTTCTACAGGTATTGTCCCCATTGCTGGGGCCGTTGCCATTTACCAATTTACCAGTCCATATTGAATTAGTTTGGGAATGCAGACATAGTTTTGGCTGGCATCAAGTGTTTGGGGATATATGGGCTAGAGGTCGACCGATTATGATTAATACCGATTATTGGAGGACCAAAAAAAGCCGAAAAATCGGCCGATTAATTGGTATCGGCTTTTCTTGGTCATTATATATATATATATATATATATATATATATATATATATATATATATATATATATATATATAAAAAATGATAATTACAGCATTTCTGAATGAACACTTATTTTAACGTAATATAATACATCAAAATGAATTTAGTCTCAAATAAATAATGAAACATGTTCAATTGGGTTTAAATAATGCAAAAACAAAGTGTTGGAGAAGAAAGTAAAAGTGCAATATTTGCCATGTAAAAAAGCTAATGTTTAAGTTCCTTGCTCAGAACATATGAAAGCTGGTGGTTCCTTTTAACATGAGTCTTCAATATTCCCAGGTAACAAGTTCTAGGTTGTTCCATATTTTATCTAACGGGTGGCATCCCTAAGTCTAAATATTGCTGTTACATTGCACAACCTTCAATGTTATGTCATAATTATGTACAATTCTGGCAAATTAATTACCATCTTTGTTAAAAAGAAATGGTCTCCACACAGTTCGCAACGAGCCAGGCGGCCCAAACTGCTGCATATACCCTGACTCTGCTTGCACAGAACGCAAGAGAAATGACACAATTTCCCTAGTTAGAAGAAATTCAGGTTAGCGGGCAATATTAACTAAATATGCAGGTTTAAAAAATATATACTTGTGTATTGATTTTAAGAATTGCATTGATGTTTATGGTTAGGTACACATTGGTGCAATGACAGTGCTTCTTTTCACGAATGCGCTTGTTAAATCATCACACGTTTGGCGAAGTAGGCTGTGATTCGATGATAAATTAACAGGCACCGCATTGGTTATTTGCAACACCGGACAAGCTAGTTAAACTAGTAATATCATCAACCATGTGTAGTTAACTAGTGATTATGTTAAGATTGATTTTTAATAAGATAAGTTTAATGCTAGCTAGCAATTTACCTTGGCTCCTTGCTGCACTCACGTAACAGGTGGTCAGCCTGCCACGCAGATTCCTTGTGGGGTGCAATGTAATCAGCCATAATCGGTGTCCAAAAATTACAGATTATTATGAAAACTTGAAATCTGCAATAATTAATCGGCCATTACGAATAATCAGTCGACCTCTAATATGGGCTCGTTCTACTATGTATAAAGCAGCTCTGTGTGTCTCCTCAGCTACATGTATTGGACAGAGTGGGGAGGCAAGCCCAGGATCGCCAGGGCCCACATGGACGGCAGCAACATAATTACCCTAGTGGACAAAGTGGGCAGAGCCAACGGCCTCACCATCGACTACATCGACCAGAGACTCTATTGGACCGACCTGGACACCTGTATGATAGAGTCAACCAACATGCAAGGTAAACGCATACAGTAGTCAAGCTCTTCTCCAACCCCTCTGTTGTTTATGATTGATGATACATGATGAGCATAAAACTCTGTAATATTGCTATGGTTGACAGCAATATTTATTCATGTCCATTCTCCTTTTCCACCCAATATTACTGTACAAATATATCATATTGCTGTGGTTAACATCAATATCCTCAGATCTTCAATAATCCATATATTGATAATCATGTTTCATCCAGGTCTGCAGAGGGAGATAGTGGCTGACGACCTCCCTCATCCGTTCGGTCTGACCCAGTACCGGGACTACATCTACTGGACAGACTGGAACCTGCGCAGCATCGAGCGGGCCGACAAGCGCTCTGGGCTGAACCGCACCATGGTCCAGGGACACCTGGAGTACGTCATGGACATCCTGGTCTTCCACTCCTCTCGCCAGGATGGTGCCAATGACTGCTCCCAGAACAACGGCAACTGTGCCCACCTGTGCCTGGCGTCGCCCTCCGGCTCCCAGTGCCGCTGTGCCTCCCACTACATCCTGGACTCAAACAGCAGGAACTGCAGCTGTGAGTAGAGAAATGACCAGGGCCGGCATTGATAGGGGGTTGTTGGGTTTATGTTTTTAGTTTGGTTCAGTGTTGTATTTAGTGTGTTGGTACAGTCAGTTTATTCTGTTTTGAGACATATGCACTAATCTCCTGTGGACATTTTACTGTAAGTTGGAAATGTAATCTCTCCGTTAAGAGTAGGCGAGTCAGTGTATTTTACAACGTCTTTGCTCTAGAAGGATGTATTGTCTTAATCAAATCCAGGTGTGTCTACAGCCCTTGGCCATGCAAAACCTCATAACACGTGTCTGTCTGAATCATACCATGAGCTGACCTCAGACTTTCACTGAGGCCTGATGTGGACAAGTGTTAGAAAGGAGGTTGCTGTGCACATATCACAGACTGAGCATTCCTCTGGTCTTGGCATGGGATGAAGGCCCTGTGTTCCTACATGTCTTTTTCTTTCTTACTGCTGCATACTTCCCTGGCCTCTGGGGACCACTGATTACTGCATTCTATTAAGCTGATTACAACATCCTGAGTCATGGAAAGGTTGGTAGGAGAGGGAGGAAGAGATATAGAGGGAGGGGACCGAGAGAGTGAGCGAGATGGAGAGATTCAAATGTTTGGATTCGGCCTGTTAACCTCTGACCCCTCCCTCCCCCCAGCCCCCTCGAGCTTCCTCCTGTTCAGCCAGAAGGCCTCAATCAGCCGCATGGTTCTGGGTGAGCAGAGCCCCGACATCATCCTTCCCATCCACGTCCTCCGCAACGTCCGGGCCATCAGCTACGACCCCCTAGACCACCTGATCTACTGGGTGGACGGGCGGCAGAACATCAGGAGGGCCCGCGACGATGGCACACAGGTGAGTCATGCTGATAAAGAGGACCATATATTTACATACACACTTAAGATGCATATAGTATATTGTGTATATGAATGTTTTTCAATTATATTCTAGTTTACATGCATATAAAGTTGAGGGAGTTATAGAACTTAATTTAATTGACGTCAGTGCAGCCATCATGCACAAATACATTTGTTTGAACACTCGCATATCTTTTGTCGACAGTGTGAAACCTTTCACAATTACAGGCCCTTTCTCTAATTTAATATCTATCTCCTTCATCCTCTTCCAGTCGTCAGTGGTGGTGTCCACCACTTCCACCCACCAGCAGCAGCCTGACAAACAGCCCCACGACCTGAGCCTGGACACCTACAGCCGTACTGTCTACTGGACTTGTGAGGCCACCAATACCATCAACCTCCAGCGCCTGGACGGAGATGCCGTGGGCGTGGTGCTGCGAGATGAACATGACAAACCCAGAGCCATTGTAGTCAACGCCGAAAAAGGGTGAGGAGGGAAGGGGGAGTGTTGTATCAAAGAGACTGCAAAACAAAGTGCTGCCTGGTTCATACTGTTACAGCTCGAGGCAACGTTTTTTTGTGCAGATAGAGGCAGACTGACTCAATAACTGGATTTAGGGATGGCAACATTTCTATTTCAAATCTCCCAGGCTCGGTTTTCAAATCTACCCCGATTGTGGTGGACTTGGGAATGAAAAACCGAGGGACCTCACTCACTTGAAAGCTTTTGAAAATAAACAGGACTTCCAAAATAGTTCAGTGTCCCCTTATGAAATATTTTCAAGTGAGCGATGCCACTTGTATGTCTGTAAATATAGCAGTTGGCTGGCGGGCAGATCAGGGACTGGGTGTGGCGACACTCCAAGCAGCAGAGTAATTAGTGGGTGATCAGGTGTTTAGTGATGTGGTGTTGACAATTTGACATAGGAGACTCTGTGGAACAGTGTTTATTTTCCTTCGATAGGGCAGGGAAGGAACCACAGCCCCAAGTAACTACGAGGCTGAGAATGTCAGGTCATGTGTGCAGCAGATGGTTGTGTTTACTGTTCTGCCTGCACTACTTTCTCCTCTCCAGTGGTGCAGTAGTATGGTCAGGGCCGTAGGTCAGGGCCTGGCAGGCTGCACTGTAATTGTGATGCTCATTGTTGATGCGGCCGTCCTCCATGTTCCGTTCTATTTGGGGCTCTCCTATGTGGTTTGGCTTGGATGTGGCGGAGATGACTTCTCTCATAGGAGTGACCCGGAGTAAACTAATCAACATGAGACGTTTAATCCCAAAAATCTCAAACTGAATATTGTTGGCAATCAGCTTGACAATTTGTATAATTTGACATGGTCTTGTAGTTGTTTTTATCCGATTTGAAAGTTGCTTGTCTCTCCATGGGCATGGAAAGCACTAAATAGACATTGAAGATATTTGGCCGAGCTCAGTAGACAGTCTCAAAAGGTTACAGGCAGGTTGAAGAGCTGTGGGGTTCATTTGTTTTCTCCCACTTTCCCTTGAAGTGACGGCTTCTACATTTACTCAAAGCATTATGTTATTACATTAATACTTCAACTGATTACACTCAGACTGATATTTAAAAAAAATTGTTCCCTTTTGACTTGAAGAAGCAGAACCAAATTACAAACAGACGAGCATTTGCGCAATAGCATTTCTTCCTTCAAGTCTTCTGTCTAAACAGGTGTTAAGGGAGGTTCTTATCAGAGCTGATAGAAGCTGGTGTGAGACGTAACAAACCGGGAAGGCCCACAGCCCGATAATAGCCTCTACTCCTCCAGGCTCTGAGAGGGGGGCCAACTTAACAGCCCTGCGCTCTTGTCTACACCCAGCACAGTACAATTCAGGCTGCCCTGCCCACTCATCAAAACACATATCTCAACTGTTATTTATCTCCCATCTATCAGTAAATCTCTGACTGATTTACATGTTGTAATGTGATTAATATATACATATCAATGTTGACTAATGTCTAAAATCCTGTACACAGTTGGTGGTTTAAGGTTTGGGCAGCAACTGTTCAAATGTCTGTCAGTATGCTTTTCGTTGTTTTTTCTTACTGCCTCCATCTCTCCTGTAGGTATATGTATTTCACGACCATGCAAGATCGCTCTGCTAAGATCGAGGGAGCGTCTCTGGATGGGACAGAGCGGGAGTCTTTGTTCACCACGGGTCTGATCCGGCCTGTAGCCCTGGCCCTGGACAACAAGCTGGGGAAACTCTTCTGGGTGGATGCTGACTTGAAACGCATTGAGAGCAGTGACCTCACTGGTGAGTCCCAATGCTAAAGAAGTGTGGACAGCCATTCTAGATCCAGAACGTCAGCACTCAAACACTGCTGATCATCTGAAAAGCTGTTGTTGCTATGGTTGATCAGTTTTGACAGCATTTATTTACATCTCTCATTCTCAGTAGTACACAGCAGTACCATGGAAAATTACACAATGTTCCTCGAGTCCAAACACAGTTTGTGGTCTAAAATAGTCTGCCCATCTTCCTAATACGTCTGAAAGCCTACATCTTCACACTAGAAAAGCCTGGCCTCTTTGGACCCCCCTTCAGGCCAATGAGGAGTCATTTGGACTCAACATACTAATGAATACAATTTCATGTATGCTATCGGGAAAATAATACTTTGGTTGTGTTTATGAAGAACACAATAGCATTTTTATTAGTTTGTTACTGTAGGCTGTGGAGTGGATGGAATTGTGATATTTTGAAAAAGGGCTCATCTCTTCAGTCTTAAGAGTTATTTGGCAAGGGTAAATGTTTTTTTTTGTTTTTTTAAACATCAGAATCTACTATATAGAAATCAAGTCTTGCCTTCCTGTGACACTACAATGATATGAAAAGGTCACTTTTTCGTGAAAAACAACTGTTTTTAACAATTCTGTTTGATACCGGTGCTAGGCGCACTGGTTTGAGTGTCGAACTGCAACGCGGCTGGGTTTTTCATGCTCAACATTTTACTGTGTGTATCTAGAATTGTCCACCACCCAAATGACATCCAACCAACTTGACACAACAGTGGGATGCATGGGGGTGCAACTCAATATTAGGAAGGCGTTCCTAATGTTTTGTACACTGTATGTGTGTTAAATAGACTTATTTTAGGAGAAGTCCAGAACAGAGGGGGGCATGACTTTAAAATGGCAGGGAAATTTCCATTTCAATTCACATTGGGTCAAAATGATCCCCTTGGTCTTTCTAGTGTTAAATAAATCCCCCTGCCTCTGAAGTCTGGACTGGATATGAACAATACAGCATTCAGACTGATTTCTCCAGGCCATTTATGCACCATCAGACTGTAAAGTTATACAAGAGAGTGTCTTTATTTTGGCAGACCATGTTTGGCAACAGTTATTGAATATTAGTCAACCTGGTTTTAGTGATGGTGTCTATATTTATACCTATATACCTATATTTTCTATGATAAAGTTTAGAACTTAAGAAGGAAGACCTAAGGGTCTGAAAATAAATGCATTTGGGAGGATACACTGTCTTTGATGTGAGATATAGGATATCTATTGTTTGGTGTATACTACCCTTGTTCTGAGGTCATTCCTATTCCTTCTCCCAGGAGCCAATCGGATCGTCCTCCAGGACTCTAACATCCTGCAGCCCATGGGTCTGACAGTGCTGGGGGAGCACCTGTACTGGATCGACAGACAGCAGCAGATGATCGAGAGGGTGGACAAGCTGATTGGGGAGAAGAGGACCCGTATCCAGGGCCGCATTGCCTACCTCACCAGCATTCACGCTGTGGAAGACATGGACCCTACAGAGTTTGGTAAGGCACCTGGAGGAGCCTGTGTTTAGCCACTTCCTATTGCCTCAGCAGATACCAATTATTTTGGAAAACAATGTGTGATGCAGTGCTTTACTACAACAGAGTTCCGTTACTCTCCAGGGGCAAAAACTCAATGTCCACGTCTTCTCCTTCCTCTTCTTCACAGCTTCTCATCCCTGTTCCCATGACAACGGAGGCTGCTCACACATCTGCATTGCCAAAGGAGACCGGACACCTCGCTGCTCTTGTCCTATGCACCTGGTCCTGCTGCCCAACCTGCTCATCTGTGGAGGTACAGCTGCTGCTGTAACACATTCAATAATGATGTCCGATACACAATAAGTCAAGTTTTACACCAGGCATTGGCTCTGAATCTAAACTCCTCCCACTTCAGACCCACCCACCTGTTCCACAGAGCAGTTCACCTGTGCCACGGGTGACATTGACTGCATCCCCATGGCATGGCGCTGTGACGGCGTTGCTGAGTGTGATGACAACAGTGACGAGGAGAACTGCCCCGTGTGCTCGGCAATCCAATTCCAGTGTGACAAGGGCCAGTGTGTGGATGCTCAGCTACGCTGCAACGGAGAGCCAGACTGCGCAGACAACTCCGATGAACAGGACTGTGACAGTACGTTCACTCAACTGACTTTATGCACAATATTGACACATACTGCTGCGCCATCTTGGAAGTATGTAAGACGTTTTAGTCCAATGTAAATATAGTCTTTCGGTTTTTGTATACGTTTCACTCTTTTTTACATTTTCAAATTAAATATACCTTCCTGCAACCCGCCTCACCCAATGTGGTACGGATGTGCTATTTTTTAGACCTTATAACTGGAACCTCCATCAGCAGCTAGCCAACTAATTAGCTACTAGCTATTTAGTCATTGTTAGCCACTGCTTGCGGTCTTTACCTTTAGCTCGGACTCCAGACGCTTTAGCCCGGATAATACTTGCCAGTCTGCTGATATTTCGCTGTACATTCTTTTTTTCCCACTACATCACCGGATTCCTGCCGCAAGCTCTGGACCATTACACCGGATCGTCGCAGCTAGCTAGTTACTACTGAGTGGCTATTGTAGCGAACGCCCTTGTCCAGAAGCATGCACCAGTTAGCCTCGAGCTAGGCCCATCTCCCGGCTAGCAAACAAAGTACACCAACTACAATACCTCTCTTGCCAATTGGCCTGGACCCTTTGTCGACACTGAGCCCCACCAATCCATCACCACTGGTCTGCTGACATAATTCAGCCGATGTGCTCTCAACCGTGGATGTTGGTGATGATCCACCTGCTAGCCCGGGCCCGCTATGCTTCCTGAAAGCCGTGTCTCCCGCTCGCCTAGCATAGTAATCGACTACCGAATGGCTCCCTGTTTCATCTATTGCTGCTCATTGGACCCTATGATCACTCGGTTACACAGCTGATGCCTGCTGGACTGTTCATTAACACAGTACTTCATTTTGTTTATCTGTCGGCCCCAGCCTCGAACTCAGGCCCTGTGTGTAGCTAACTGATCCTCTCTGCCCATTCATCGCCATTTACCTGTTGTTGTTGTCGTCCTAGCTGTTTACCCGTTGTTGCCTTAGCTCTCCCAATCAAGACCTGTGATTGCGTTATGCCTTTCTCGAATGTCAATATGCCTTGTATACTGTTTAGGACAGCTCTCGTTTTATTTTACTACGGAGCCCCTAGTCCTGCTCAACATGCCTCAAATAGCCCCCTTGTCCCACCCCCCACACATGCGGAGACCACACCTAGCTTAACTGGCACCTCCAGAGACAAAACCTCTCTCATCGTCACTCAATGCCTAAGTTTACCCCCACTGTACTCGCACCCTACCATACCCATCTGTACACTATGCCCTGAATCGATCCTACTACGCCCAGAAATCTGCTCCTTTTATTCTCTGTTCCCAAAGCACAAGACGACCAGTTCTTATAGCCTTTAGCCGTGCCCTCATCCTAATTCTCCTCTGTTCCTCTGGTGTTGTAGAGGTTAACCCAGGCCCTGTGTGTCCCCAGGCGCTCTCATTTGTTGACTTCTGCAACCGTAAAAACCTTGGTTTCATGCATGTTAAATCAGAAGCCTCCTCCCTAAGTTTGCTTTATTCACTGCTTTAGCACACTCCGCCAACCCTGATGTCCTAGCCGTGTCTGAATTAGGAAGGCCAGCAAAAATTCTGAAATTTCCATCCCCAATTACAACAAGACAGAACTGCTAAAGGGGCGGAATTGCAATCTACTGTAGAGAGAGCCTGCAGAGTTTTGTCATACTATCCAGGTCTTAGTTAGAGCTTCTACTTTTAAAGATCCATCTCTCCAGAAATAAGTCCCTCACTGTTGCTGCTTGTTATAGACCCCCCCCCCCCCCAGCTCCCAGCTGTGCCCTGGACACCATATGTGAATTGATTGCCTCCCATCCATCATCAGAGTTCGTACTGCTAGGTGACCTAAATTGGGATATGCTTAACACCCCAGCCGTCCTACAATCTAAGCTAGATGCCCTCAATCTCACACAAATGATCAAGGAACCTATCAGGTCCAACCCCCTCATAGATATCATCCTGACCAACTTGCCCTCCAAATACACCTCTGCTGTTTTCAACCAGGATCTCAGCAATTACTGCCTCATTGCCTGCGTCCGTTATGGGTCCGCTGTCAAACGACGACCCCTCATCACTGTAAAATACTTCTGCGAGAAGGTCTTTCTAATCGACCTGGCCCAGGTATCCTGGAAGGATGTTGACCTCATCCGTCAGTAGATGATGCCTGGTTGTTCTTTAAAAGTGCTTTCCTCACCATCTTAAATAAGCATGCCCCTTTCAAAAAATGTAGAACTAAGAACAGATATAGTTCTTGGTTCACTCCAGGTTTGACTGCCCTTGAGCAGCACAAAAACACCCTGTGGAGAACTGCACTAGCTTCAAATAGTCCCCGCGATATGCAACTTCTCAGGGAAGTCAGGAACCAATACACACAGTCAGTTAGGAAAACAAAGGCTAGCTTTTTCAGACATTTGCATCCTGCAGCACTAATTCAAAAAAGTTTTGGGACACAAGTCCATGGAGAATAAGAGTACCTCCTCCCAGCTGCCAACTACACTGAGACTAGGAAACACTTGTCAGCACTGATGAATCCATGGGAATCGAGAATTTCAATAGGCATTTCTCTACGGCTGGCCATGCAAAATCTGGATCCCTACAAATCAGCTGGGCTAGACAATCTGGACCCTCTCTTCCTAAAATGATCTGCTGCCATTGTTGCAGCCCCTATTACTAGTCTATTAAACCTATCTTTCGTATCGTCTGAGATTCGACCGATATCCATCTTGCCCTGCCTTTCTAAAGCCAAGTGAACAAACAGATTACCAACCATTTCGAATCCCACTATACCTTCTCCGCTAAGCAATCTAGTTTCAGAGCTGGTCACGGGTGCACCTAAGCCACGCTCAAGGTCCTAAACAATATCATAACCATCATCGATAAAAGACAGTACTGTGCAGCCATCTTCATTGACCTGGCCAAGGCTTTCGACTCGGTCAATCACTGTATTCTTATCTGCAGACTCAACAGCCTTCGTTTCTCTAATGACTGCCTCGCCTGGTTCACTAACTACTTCTCAGATAGTTCAGTGTGTCAAATCGGAGGGCCTGTTGCCCGGACTTCTGGCAGTCTATGGGGTTGGCACAGGGTTCAATTCTTGAGCCAACTCTTTTCTTTGTATATATCAATAATGTCGCACTTGCTGCGGGTGATTCTTTGATCCACCTCTACGCAGACAACACCATTCTGTATACATCTAGCCCTTCTTTGGACACTGTTAACAAACTTCCAAACGAGCTTCAATGCCATACACACCTCTAACTGCTCTTAAAACCTCTCTGGGATATGCGGGACGCTAGCGTCCCACCTGGCCAAAAGGCAGGGAGAATGCAGAGCACCAAATTCAAATAAATTACTATAAAAATTAAACTTTCATTAAGTCACACATGCAAGATAGCAAATTAAACCTACACTTGTTGTGAATCCAGCCAACATGTCAGATTTCAAATAGGCTTTTCGTTGAAAGCAAACGATGCTATTATCTGAGGATAGCACCATAGTAAACAAATAGAAAGCATATTTCAACCCTGCAGGCGGGACACAAAACGCAGAAATAAAAATAATTAATGCCTTACCTTTGACAAGCTTCTTTTGTTGGCACTCCAATATGTCCCATAAACATCACAAATGGTCCCTTTGTTCGATTAATTCTGTCGATATATATCCAAAATGTCCATTTATTTGGCGAGTTTGATCCAGAAAAACACCGGTTCCAACTTGCTCAACGTGACTACAAAATATCTCAAAAGTTACCTGTAAACTTTGCCAAAACATTTCAGACTACTTTTGTAATACAACTTTAGGTATTTTTTTATGTAAATAATCGATCAAATTGAAGACGGGATGATCTGTGTTCAATACAGGAAGAAAACCAACTGAAGCATGCTTTCTGGTCACTCGCCTCTAACAGTACACTTCATGTGACCCTCGTTCAAGATGGCCGTACTTCTTCCTTACACAAAGGAATAACCTCAACCAATTTCTAAAGACTGACATCCAGTGGAAGCGATAGGAACTGCAAGAAGGTCCCTTAGAAATTTGGATTCCCAATGAAAACCCATTGAAAAGAGTGACCTCAAAAAAATAAATCTGAATGGTTTGTCCTCTGGGTTTTGCCTGCTAAATAAGTTATGTTATACTCACAGGCATGATTCAAACAGTTTTAGAAACTTCAGTGTTCCTATCCAAATCTACTAATAATATGCATATCTTATCTTCTGGGGATGAGTAGCAGGCAGTTGAATCTGGGCATGCATTTCATCTGGACGTGAAAATACTGCCCCGTCACCAAGAAGTTAAATGCTAGTAAAAGGAAATGCATGATCGATGCCCGCACCCGCCCGACTAGCATCACTACTCTGGATGGTTCTGACTTAAAATATGTGGACAACTATAAATAGGTGTCTGGCTAGACTGTAAACTCTTCTCCAATCCAAAATTAGATTAATTAAAATTAATTAAAATTTAGAATTGCCTTCCTATTTCACAACAAAGCCTCCTTCACTCATGCTGCCAAACATACCCTCGTAAAACTGACTATCCTACCGATCCTTGACTTCGGCGATGTAATTTATAAAATAGCCTCCAACACTCTACTCAGATAATTGGATGCAGTCTATCACAGTGCCATCCGTTTTGTCACCAAAGCCCCATATACTACCCACCACTGAGACCTGTATGCTCTCGTTAGCTGGTCCTCGCTACATATTCGTCGCCAAACCCACTGACTCCAGGTCATCTACAAGTCTTTGCTAGGTGAAGCTTTGCCTTATCTCAGCTCACTGGTCACCATAGCAATACCCACCCGTAGCACGCGCTCCAGCAGGTATATTTCACTGGTCAACCCCAAAGCCAACACTTAATTTGGCCGCCTTTCCTTCCAGTTCTCTGCTGCCAATGACTGGAACAAATTGCAAAAAAGAACAAATTTGCTGAAGTTGGTATATATATATATATATATGCATACACACACATACAGTGGGGCAAAAAAAGTATTTAGTCAGCCACCAATTGTGCAAGTTCTCCCACTTAAAGATGAGAGAGGCCTGTAATTTATCATAGGTACACTTCAACTATGACAGACAAAATGAGAAAAAAAATCCAGAAAATCACATTGTAGGATTTTTAATGAATTTATTTGCAAATTATGGTGGAAAATAAGTACTTGGTCACCTGCAAACAAGCAAGATTTCTGGCTCTCACAGACCTGTAACTTCTTAAGAGGCTCCTCTGTCCTCCACTCGTTACCTGTATTAATGGCACCTGTTTGAACTTGTTATCAGTATAAAAGACACCTGTCCACAACCTCAAACAGTCACACTCCAAACTCCACTATGGCCGAGATCAAAGAGCTGTCAAAGGACACCAGAAACTAAATTGTAGACCTGCACCAGGCTGGGAAGACTGAATCTGCAATAGGTAAGCAGCTTGGTTTGAAGAAATCAACTGTGGGAGCAATTATTAGGACATGGAAGACATACAAGACCACTGATAATCTCCCTCGATCTGGGGCTCCACGCAAGATCTCACCCCGTGGGGTCAAAATGATCACAAGAACGGTGAGCAAAAATCCCAGAAGCACACGGGGGGACCTAGTGAATGACCTGCAGAGAGCTGGGACCAAAGTAACAAAGCCTACCATCAGTAACACACTACGCCGCCAGGGACTCATCCTGCAGTGCCAGACGTGTCCCCCTACTTAAGCCAGTACATGTCCAGGTCTGTCTGAAGTTTGCTAGAGAGCATTTGGATGATCCAGAAGAAGATTGGGAGAATGTCATATGGTCAGATGAAACCAAAATATAACTTTTTGGTAAAAACTCAACTTGTCGTGTTTGGAGAACAAAGAATGCTGAGTTGCATCCAAAGAACACCATACCTACTGTGAAGCATGGGGGTGGAAACATGTTTTGGGGCTGTTTTTCTGCAAAGGGACCAGGACCACTGATCCGTGTAAAGGAAAGAATGAATGTGGCCATGTAGCGTGAGATTTTGAGTGAAAACCTCCTTCCATCAGCAAGGGCATTGAAGATGAAACTTGGCTGGGTCTTTCAGCATGACAATGATCCCAAACACACCACCCGGGCAACGAAGGAGTGGCTTCGTAAGAAGCATTTCAAGGTCCTGGAGTGGCCTAGCCAGTCTCCAGATCTCAACCCCATAGAAAATCTTTGGAGGGAGTTGAAAGTCCGTGTTGCCCAGCAACAGCCCCAAAACATCACTGCTCTAGAGGAGATCTGCATGGAGGAATGGGCCAAAATACCAGCAACCGTGTGTGAAAACCTTGTGAAGACTTACAGAAAACGTTTGACCTCTGTCATTGCCAACAAAGGGTATATAACAAAGTATTGAGACAAATTTTTGTTATTGACCAAATACTTATTTTCCACCATAATTTGCAAATAAATTCATAAAAAATCCTACAATGTGATTTTCTGGATTTTTTTTCTCATTTTGTCTGTCATAGTTGAAGTGTACCTATGATGAAAATTACAGGCCTCTCATCTTTTTAAGTGGGAGAAATGGCACAATTGGTGGCTGACTAAATACTTTTTTGACCCACTGTATATATAGAGCGAGATATCTCCCTCACTAACTTTAAGCGTCAGCTGTCAGAGCAGCTTACCGATCGCTGCAGCTGTACACAGCCCATCTGTAAATAGCCCATCCAACTACCTACCTCATCCAATATTTGTTTTTCTGCTCTTTTGCACACCAGTATTTCTACTTGCACATCCTCATCTGCACATCTATCACTCCAGTGTTAATTGCTAAATTGTAATTACTTCGCCACAGGCCTATTTATTGCCTTACCTCCTTCATTTGCACACACTGTATACAGATTTTTATATTGTTATTGACTGGTCGTTGTTTTGTCGCACTGTTTTGCTTTATCTTGGCCAGGTCGCCGTTGTAAATGAGAACTTGTTCTCAACTGGCCTACCTGGTTAAATAATGGTGAAATAAAATAAATAAAAACACTTCCAGATCAGTAAAACATACACCAATGTCATAGGGATTAAAGGGCGACTGCACTTCCTGATTTGACCTTGTTTTGAAGATTGCTCATTGAGAAATGCTAGTGGCCATGACTAAAGCCAAATGATAGTTATCTTGGATGTGGGCGTGTTATGTTCCCATATCGTACCCTTGCAGGTACTGTTGTTGTTTGTCCCTCCTGAGTCACCGTAGCAACAGCCACTTCCTCAAAATAAGTTGAATTAATCTAAGAGAAATCTGTAATTTTGATATTTTAGCTTAGTCGTGCAATTTTACATCTAGCTAAGGTGTTTGGTCCAGTGTTTCTCAAGTAAAAAAAATGTGCATGGAAAACTAGTCAGTGGGTTTTGGAATATTGACAAGGTGCAGTTGGGATACAAATGCGCTTTGATCGTCTCAATTCTCATTTTGCCCCAAAAGTTGGCAGGCGTTAGTGATTGACACTGTCAAACACATCAGCATGTGGCCACTCCATAAACGGCTTAGGGCCAAGAGTTATTTCAACATAACATTGGCAACGTGTTGTCTTATGTAAACAAGTCAGAGGCGCTGTGTAATGGGCAGGTCTGTCTCACTGTCTGGAAGTTCTGGCTGCTATGGTTGGAGTGCACACAGCTGCTTCTCTCGTGTTAGTGGGCACGATCGTAATCATACCCAACCCTTCAGTAAGTCGCGACGAACACACAAAACTCAGTTTTGGACAAGATGGACTGACAAATGATGCCATTTACACTTTGTGGTAATTTTTACACTAGAATAAATGTGTTTATGCTTCATAGATGCCACATAGAATCAACTTCTCTGAATTTAAATGGCCTAAAGGGCAGTTGGCCTTTAATACTGGGAGATTGTACTATCACCACCAGCAACCTTGTTTGTATTGATTTGATGATAAGCCATGCCAAGTCTTGTAACGTGGACTTTGCTCTGCTCTCCTCCCCTCAGCCATATGCCTGCCCAACCAGTTCCGCTGCAACAACAAGCAGTGCATCCTGAAGAAACAGCAGTGTGACTCCTACAATGACTGTGCTGACAACTCTGACGAGCTCTTCTGTGGTGTGTTTAACTTCACTCAGTCACTTGAGAAAATCAAGGGAGTTCAGAATTTACACTATTGTCATATTTTTCAGTAAGGAGAAACCAGTCAATCCATCTACAATATCACATTGATTTAACCGACTACTCATACTTGGCAGCAGTCCGTTAAACCTGTTGTAATGTCTTTGCCCGTCTTGTAGAATTCCTCACCCCCCCGTCAAGCGACGTTCAATCACCATCTCACACCAGCACCATCGGCCCAGTCATTGGCATCATCCTGTCAGTGTTTGTGATGGGAGGGATGTACTTTGTGTGCCAGCGGGTGGTGTGCCGCCGTTACAAAGGTCCCAACGGAGCCTTCCCCCACGATTACATCAGTGGCACCTCACACGTACCCCTCAACTTCATCGCACCCAGCAGCTCACAGCACGGAACCTTCACAGGTAAAGGTTGGCTATTACACAACACTGAAAACTAAAGATCAAATGGATGAGTGTATAGATATGGCCTGTACTGTGAAAGGATAGTATTTACATGCTGAAGCAGGTAGTTGTTGTCACTGTATTTGACTGTTTTGTTGTTTCTTAGGTATCTCGTGTGGGAAGTCTATGATGAGTTCTGTCAGTCTGATGGGGAGCAGCTGTAGTGGGGCACCACTCTATGACAGGAACCATGTGACAGGGGCCTCCTCCAGCAGCTCCTCCAGCACTAAGGGAACCTTTTATCCACAGGTATGTACCCAACTTCTCTGCCCTCTCTTAGGAACCCAACACCTGTCCTCTCCGCGGTGTCTCTCATACATTATTTCTAAAAACTGAGGGGAATGTACATTTTCTCCTGTTTGAACTTTACTGGACACTGGATGATCTCAAAACTTAAGTTTGTAATTGAATGGGTAAGGGTTTGTATTTGCAGATGCTCAACCCGCCTCCCTCTCCAGCCACGGATCGCTCCCTGTATAATGCAGAGATCTTCTACTCCTCTAACAGTCCCTCCACCACCAGGTCTTACAGGTAAGAGATGAGGCACACTTGATCAGTTTCTCTCTTTGTATTATGCAACAGTCAGCTTGATGCAAATTGGCACCTCTTTGCTGTTGTGAAATAAAAAAGTATTTTCTCTCCTCCATGCTTGCTCCTGAAAGGCCTTATCTAATGCGCGGTGTGGCACCCCCCACCACCCCATGCAGCACTGATGTCTGTGACAGCGACTACACCACAAGTCGTTGGAAGAGCAACAAGTACTACATGGACCTAAACTCAGACTCTGACCCTTACCCTCCTCCCCCTACTCCCCGGAGCCAGTACCTATCAGCAGAGGAGAGCTGCCCCCCTTCTCCATCCACAGAGCGCAGTTACTTTCACCTCTGTCCCCCACCCCCGTCACCATGCACTGACTCTTCATGACACCCGGGGAAATAGCCATGTCTGTAAATAATTTTAAATATTAACAAATGAGAATTATATTTTATTCATATCCACTGATTGCCATGGGTTAAGGTGGGGATGGAATAGGGCCAGATCAAGTGTGACGTTGTTGTACAGTAAATTGTATCACTTGTCTATATTTTTCACGTTTCCCACCCTCGTTTCAGATGGAGTATCCTCCTAATTAGAAGACTTTCAATCTGACTATTCTATTGGCCTTTAATAATTCTTCGTTTTTTTCAGCAAAGTACTTTAGAACTTCCTTCAAACGTACCAATTTACAGTGACATTTGGTTTGAGAAAATACTGCATTCAAATGTTACACTGGTGATGTGGCCAACCACATTACCATTAACAAAACAAATTGTAAATATTTGTAATTAAGTAAATAAGAAATGTTTCACAACAGCCATGAAATGCTCTTATTAATTGAACTGGTCCTGAGCATGTCTTTGTTTTGGAGTTTACCAAAAATGTGTTTGCTGCTACTGTACATATACTTTACTCTGAATTATGAGAACACCCAACAAAACAATAGATCATTAAGCTGTTTCAGTTAGTAACGTTATTATTTTTTTGTGTAGAACAGTATGTATACATGTTAATTGTTTTGAAGGAGTCCTTATGGAATAACTCATAAGAGCAGCTTCATCGTTGATGCAGTTATCAACCAGAAATGACAAGGTTTTGCACAACCTTAACTCTATCATGAATCTCTTATGCAATGTCCATGTGACATACTAGACTGACTATTTCCATTTATTGAAACAATAATACTGTTGATATTTCAGCTTTTATCCATGAGACAAATGTCTGTAGTTTAGTAAAAGCTATTCCATCTTTTGTAAACAATGTTTGAAAACTGTAGATGATTAAATTGTAGTGAAACCCTCACTATCTTCACATACCTTTCAACCTATAGATTGAATTTCAGAGTGGTGAATATCATGCACCTGTAAAATCATGGCTCCATTATATTGTCTCACTTTGAAGATTGTTAACATTGTCAAACTGAGCACTTCCTTAAATGAACTATCCAACCAGTTAAGAAATGTGAACAGTGAATGTAAAATTACATAGAGAGGGAAATGTATTTTGAATTCATACCTCTTGTGCTTGTTTTCTGAGCTTTTTTCTGCCATTTGTATACAGGCAATTAACCATGGTGCTGACAAGTGAAATTAAATCATATGATCAAAAGTGTCAGGCTTCCATCTGTATGTTGGACACCTCTGGCTTCTAGCAGAGAGGTTGTACAGGTTCCTCAGACCTCCACAACACAACCTGCTGCCCAGCCCATTTCAAGCCACGCCCTTACTGGACAGGGACAACTCCAGCTGTACTTCATTGTGCCAGTATGTAGATGCTCCCCAAACAAACCTGTGTTGTGTTATTTACACTTGTGACAATTTTTGTATCAAAAGCATTTTTATATAATAAAGGTTCTATTTTAAGGAATACTTGTGTGGCTACTTTAAAGAATCAAAAATATTTTGATTTAACACTTTTTTGGTTACTAAATGATTCCATGTGTTATTTCCTAGTTTTGATGTCTTAACTATTATTGTACAATGTAGAAAATAGTAAAAAATAAAGAAAAACCCTTGAATGAGTAGGTGTCCAAACTTTTGACTGGTACTGTATATACAGTAATATTAATTTGTTGCATGGAAAAGGTTTTTGGTGATCCAAATAGGGCTCACATTTTCTATTGCGATACTATTAACTGCACTGGTTATGCGAGTGAATCATAGCTAAATGCTGCCACCACGTGTAGAAAAGTTGGAACGCCATCCTTATCTATTTTTCAGGTCTCGTTTTTTTTTTTTTTTTTTTACAAATGGACATCCATGTCAAATCATATCAATCTACCCCAGTAAAGTCTAGTTATGGCCAGAATATTTTGAGTGAGGACTGAAGGCGTGTTGTATGGGCTGACCCAAAGACACCCCTAGAGCAATTGCTGCTGCTTACAAACTTCTCCAGCATAGCACATCAGTCTGCAGTTCAAATAATAATGCTGAGCCAGTGTGGTATGTCAACCTCAAACAATAACAACCTGTATAAAAGCTGCTGTCAATGTGACCCCTATTAGGAAGGATTACAGACTGGACATGGAAAACTCATTGAAACTTTGCAACTCTCATGCCTTGGGTATGTAAAACCAAAGGAAACTACGTATGAGGAAACATAGCTATTCAATGTCTTTGACGTTCCTATTTTGGTGTACAGTACATTGCAGAAATAGTTGTGCATGCGTGAAAGATTCCCGTGAAACTTTTGAGCAGGTTGATTGAGAACAAACAACGATATAAGAGTATTGCATTTGGTGGCTGGCATTAGAGATTACTAAACTGCTCTCCATTCACTGTTAGAGGACCGCTATACTCTTCAGGTGAAGTTACTCAAGTGCAGGCCTGTAATGACAGGCCTTAACTGGAAAACCCCTCACATCACGTTTTTTGTTTTGCTCATTTCGTTTGGATGTCTTCCATCTCCGACAAAGTTCTACTTTCACTTGCTACAATCCCTAATGTTAACAATGATTTTTTTAAATTAAATAACTCAATGTTATCAGGGGAGTAATAGCAAAAGACAGGGGAGACCCATCTTGGCAATCAAGGGCCAGTGTCTACAGGATTTTGATCCAACTCCTATTGATTCAAAAATGATCACACGTAGACTGTAGTCTGCAAAACATCTTTGGCACTCTGTGCATTTGTAACATGACGATACTGTAGGCTTGCAATACATCAATGTTCAGTTTAAGGTCATTTCCATCTTCAGACCCCATGGTTACAGGTTGTAATGTCACAATAAGAGAAAAACTATTCAGAATACTCATGACACCAACACTTTACAGTGATAATAACCACAGGGACAACACAACAGTTAAAAATGCTGCACAATAATATGGTTTAACACTGACAGATAATTTTTGCTTCATTCCAAGAGATATCTGGGTTTCTCAACTCCACGATATGTACATCTCCGCAGTGGTGGCTGGTGGCACTTTAAAATGGGGAGGATGAGCTCATAGTAATGGCTAGAACAGAATAAATGGAATTGTCTCAAACACCTGGTTTCCATGTGTTTGATATCATTCCATTTACTCCATTCCATTCATTATTATGAGCCATCCTCCCATCGCCAGCCTTGGATTGAGTTGGGTTGCGACGACTGGGAAAAGTGTAGCTCCGACTACATCGAGTCGCTGTCATTCGATACGAGGAAACAGTTGGTGGTTGTATTTGACTAGTTTTATTAAAAAGTAGGGATTTCAGCAAACATAGAAAGGCACGCAGCTGCAGAAGAAAAACGTACATACACCCTAAGAGTTTAAGAATTCAGAATTGCACAAGTACCGACTGATAGTGACTCGATGTAGTCTGAGGTTCAGTCCACCCAGTCATCTCCGCTCAACTCCAATGACGTGAGGTACATCTTGGAGTTGAGAAAAACTTGGCTAGCCAAGACATTAACTTCGATCAGTTGCACTGGCTCTAAATCCTCTAGATGCAAAGATAAGCAACTCTCCTGGCACCGGGTTTAACCCATCAATCTCATCACACTGAGAAATTATACAATGTAGTTTAATGTAGGATACTTTTGGAAATACACCTCAGATTATCAGGTGTCATTTCTTAGCCTGACAACTCACACTATATTCTTCCACTGCTCTGTCATTCACTGCATACTTCAAATACTGAAGTCGTTTGTGGATCAGTGTATCAAAGCCAATGACATTTTCAAACCGCCTCTTTGCTAGAGGTCGAATGATTATGATTTTTCAACGACGATACCGATTATTGGAGGACCAAAAAAAGCCGATACCAATTATTGGAGGACCCCCAAAAAAATCTGCCGATTTTTTTTATATATATATATATATATATATATATATATATATATATATATATATATATATATATATATATATATATATATATATATATATATATATATATAAATAAATAATAATTACAATTATAACAATACTGAATGAACACTTATTTTAACTTAATATAATGCATATATTTAGTCTCAAATAAATAATGTAACAGATTCAAATTTGGTTTAAATAATGCAAAAACACAGTGTTAGTTATTATAGTTATTATAGGAATTATAGGACTATTTCTCTCTATACCATTTGTATTCCATATACCTTTGACTATTGGATGCTCTTATAGGCACTATAGTATTGCCAGCCTAATCTCGGGAGTTGATAGGCTTGGAGTCATAAACAGCACTGTGCTTCAAGCATTGCGAATAGATGCTGGGAAACGCAGGAAAGTGTTGTTTGAATGAATGCTTACGAGCCTGCTGCTGCCTACCACCGCTCAGTTAGACTGCTCTATCAAATCATCGACTTAATTATAATAAACACACAGAAATACAAGCCGTAGTTCATTAATATGGTCAAATCTGGAAACTATCAAAACAAAACGTTTATTCTTGGTTAAGTCTAAATATTGCTGTTACATTGCACAACCTTCAATGTGATGTCATAATTATGTACAATTTTGGCAAATTAATTACAGTCTGGTCTTCACACAGTTCGCAACGAGCAAAACTGCTGCATATACCCCGACTCTGCTTGCACTGAACCCAAGAGAAGTGACACAATTTCCCTAGTTAATATTGCCCGCTAACATGAATTTATTTTAACTAAATATGCAGGTTTAAAAAATATATACTTATGTATTGATTTTAAGAAAGGCATTGATGTTTATGCTTAGGTACATTGGTCCAACGACCGTGCGTTTTTGCAAATGCGCTTGTTAAATCATCACCCGTTTGGCGAAGTAGGCTGTGATTCGATTATACATTAACAGTGTTAACTGTTAACTCCTCCCACATTGATTATTTGCAACGCAGGACAAGCTAGTAATATCATCAACCATGTGTAGTTAACTAGTGATTATGTTAAGATGTATTGTTTTTTTAATACGATAAGTTTAATGCTAGCTAGCAACTTACTTTGGCTCCTTGCTGCACTCGTTTAGATGCTCAGCCTGCCACGCAGTCTCCTCGTGGAGTGCAATGTAATCGGCATCCAAAACTGCCGATTAATAGGGCGACCTCTACTCTTTACCTACGTGTACTGGCTTTGGCTCAACCCATCGGTTTCTGGACCAATCAGACCCCCTGAGTGTGTTCAGATTCAGTGACAGGTTGGGGAGTTACTCAGATCGAGACTCACTGCCAGAGAAGAAACTAGTGTCTGTGTGCATGTAGTAGCATTTGGCCGGAGCAAGGAGTCTAAGTATCCTTTATGTTACCAATTCACAACGCTGAGTGGAAATCTTATGCTAGAGTGAATCACAGACCATAACCACAGGAGGCACTTATATGCAAGACATCCTGCAACTTAGAAAATTGTGTGTGTGTCCCACTCAAAGCAAGGCCTACTGTGTGTTCGAAGAATGTTCCAACAGAAGGGCGTGCTAAACTATAGTTTAGTTTAACGTTGTAGATTAGTTACCAAAACAAATCCATCTACCATCTTTACCTCTGCAAAAGTCCCGCTATTCCCTGCAGCTGCGTCCAGTTTTGGCGAGAGTGAAACCTCCTTGTTAGCTAGTTTGTTAGTTAACATTTCAAACAGGTTGCCTGGGTCCAATAAGCAACTAAGGCATTATAACTTGAACGGTAAGGAGTCGTATACCAGTTAACGTTAATACTATAGCGAATTGGTTAGGTTACTAACGTTAGCTCATCTGATTTTGTGCTGTGACTTTATTAGCCAGCTAATTTTCACACACTCATATTTGATCAGTTAAGTTGGCTAATGTTGCTCAACATTTCTCTGGCTAGCTAACGGATAATTCGATCCAGCTAGCAAGATACTTAATTAACAATGCCAGTTGTTTTTACACTTCATCACCTTCTCACCAACCTCTTCGTTATCGTTCAGGGGCCTGTAGCTGGCAAACTAACGGCTTTCCGCTGTCTTTCCAGAGTGCACGCTAATACTGTAACTAGCAAATTGCCTGTCTCTTATCTCTTCGTGCTGCATTCTGTTTATGTGAACGATTGGCTGAGCCTTGGGAACAGCCAGTATTGCTCCAAACGCGCATCACTCGTTCGCTTACAGCCAGTAGTGATTCAAAGCCTCTTCCCCAAAAACTTTTCTCATCGGATCTACACGAATCATATAAGTCACCGAATTATTTGATTAAAAACGGCACATTTCGCCGAAAGGTGACTAGTTTGCATCCCTGCAGTCCAGCTCCAAAACGTAAGAAATCACTTTTCACTCAGTGTTAACTCCTCCCACATAATCGAATCCCTTCCTTGTTTTTTCACGCGTTCCACCCTCCTCTATCTGCGGAAAATGGGAGTATCTCGACGCGGCAATGTTTTTTACCGCAAAGGAGTGGACAGTATGCAGTGTACAGTACCAAATCACAAGACTGAACTCGCTAGAAGTAGGTCTAATTGGCGTAATTCATAGCCAATAGAGCGCCACCAGTATGTTTGATTGACAGGTAGATACTTCAGTTGTGGTGGGGGAAGGGGTCGTTGAAGTTGATGGAACCGCCATCTTGAAAAGTGCTCTCTGATGGTCTACCTTTTCGCGCCTGTCAGAATCACTTGTAAACATTAATTTTTTTTCTTAGGATTTGAATGTTCCTCGCTTTTAACACTTTAGGCTAATGGATCAATAAGCTACATGCCGGGGACTCGCCATATACCGCTGTTTATCGGTACGTACTTGCTTGCTATTCCATGCAGTTCTGAGGAGACACGAACAGCACTGGACCAGCTAACTCGCTAACCGGAGCAACACTAACTTTAGCATTTTCTCGTTAGCTCCCGGTAACGTTGCTACACCGATGTATTTCACTTGTTGTATCTTGTAGTCAATAGTTAAGGTAAGTTATTGTTATTATGTGGGACTGAAAGTCGACTGGGGTCGATTGAAATACACAATATTGTTAGCTAACGTTAGCCGTATTTTAGTGTTCGACACCGTTTGGTTTGGCCTGTGCTCTGGTTAGGGTACTTCCGAAAATGCTAACGTTTGCTAACCAGAGTTAGCTAGCTAGTTTGCATGTTATCCAACAGTGTTTATACCTCTTTCCTCTTTACAGATGTTGGTATGTTTTAGCTAACTAAAGTAGATACCATAGTTGGAGCGTCAAGTCTTCCAAAATAACAACCTTGTTGACATCTATGTTACCTAGCTAGCTAACCAATATCCGGCTAGGTGGGTAACATTCATGTTTGTTGGCTAGTTAGCGTTTGCTTTTCGGGTAAATATGCTTTGAAGTAGTTAACTACTAACTAGTTACCTAGCTTGGAGATACCGGGAAAACACTTTTGTATTTTGCTAACTTGTTGTTTTGTTCTCAAACTCCAGTTAGCCAACTTGGCTAGTTAGCTATCAATTAGCGGTCTATTGATGTGTTGTATGTAGCTAGCTAAGTCGTCTTTGAATTGTTTTAAGATTCTCCAAGTCACGCGAAGTATTGCATTTAGCTAGTTCAGTTTCTGATCCCAATAGTTAACGTTACATAACCAGCTAGCTAGTTCCAGCTTGTCCTGATATATCTCTATATTAGTTAAGTTACCTAGCTTGATAGCAGACTCGTAAAAGTAGTGTACAGTACGAACACTGAACAGCAATTAGCCCCACTTGTTAGGGAAAACAGCAATGTAACGTATATGTAGCCCTTTGCTCTGGGCAATGTATTATACTTGGCAAACAAAAGTAAGCCTATAGCAAAACACATTACCTAGGTTGGATGACACGTTCTAGTTTAGTTTACATGGAACAGTAGCTACAGGTTGTACACCTGATAATGTGTCCATCATTGGGCGTTACAGAAAAGCCCCATACAATCCGCCACCATAGATTTTTTAACTAACCTGTTCATAGCAATAGTTTATTCCTTCTAGATTCTGTGTGGGGGGGAGCAGGTGTTGGAACTGGTTCAGGGAACAGACCCTGGAAAAGGAAAACGTATATATATTCAAGGAACAGAACTGGGAACGAAAGTGACCTATATTGTTCTGGAACAGAACTGTTATTTTAAAACCATGGGAACACAAACAAATTAAACAAAATGCTTACACAAAGCACTCTCCCCTGTCAATCATTAACTTCTTCCAGTGTCTGGCTGCCAATTGAAAGTCTTTAGCTGTGTTTGCGGCTTGTAGGCTACCTGCCACTCCCCCCGAAGGAGGGGCAGGTAGCTGATGTTATTCAGATAATGGGAAGAGGTTTTTAATTAGACAATGTATTAACTTTTTGAATGCTAGCTAGGGATACTATAGTTATTACATTTCACATTGGCCTCGTTAACCACAAAAAGGTAAGACGTGGTTTTATCTCTGGTGCCGCTCTGCACACACAAGCTTGTTAGATAGCTAGCTCTGGTACAACATTAAGACAACTGAAGTTCAAAGACATTCAAAGTTCCTCCGTAGAAGCCGCTCCTCCGTTGGTATAATTCTGTGGGCTTTATTCAGTGTGTCATCACAAGATGCCCAGTGCTTCAAGCTCAGCCTCATTCATCCTCTCACTCTCTCCCCACTTGCAAAATTTCAGTTGCATCTCGCACCCTACACTTACTTGGCTGTCCATCATCCATGAAAACAACTCACTGAGCTATAGCTTGTCTGCTCCATAGCAAGCTGCTCTATCTGCACTGCATGATTGGTGAAGTAATTTAATTTAAAATCAAATTGTATTTGTCACATGCAACCTAATAGTGAAATGCTTACGTACAATCCCATAACCAACAATGCCGTTTTCAGAAAATATTTATACAATAAACTAGTGAGGAAAAAGGTTACACAATGGGGCTATAAATAGGGGGTACCGAGTCTGTGTAGGGGTATAGCTAAATGTAAAAACAATATGATTTAAAAAAAATAATGTTTTTTTAAAAAGAACAGAAACATATAAACCGGTACTTGTTTTTGGTTCGAACTGGTTCGGAACTTTTATTTTGCTGGTTGGAACAGTGGAACGAAGAAAATTTAAAATGGTTCTGTTCAGGACAAACTATTGCAAATACTTTGCCCCCCCCCCCCAGGGATAGAACGGAAAGGTCATTTTTCACATGCAATTGTAGACAGACATTTCAAAGATACTTCCTTAGTTCTCGTTTCATTGGAGAGAAAAAAAGTATTTCTAAGGACAGGTAGTTGAAAATCTATGATGGGTGTTTGTATGGGGCATTCCTGTAACGCCCAGTAATGGACACCAACCATCTTTGTACACCAATCTGGTTTATTGAACATATTGCATGTTTTTGTTTTCACCCACTGGGGATTGGCTATCCAGTATTCTTTGAGTGTCCTGTCTTTTTCAACTGGGGCTGATGGGGTTATGCCTTAAATATGCACCATGCAGAAATCGCTCTGCCATTTCCTGGTTGCTAAAATTCTAATAGTTTGCCTAGTTTAAGTTTGTAGAGAATCATTGTACCATCTAAACCCCTGTGAAATATAGTTTTCATATTCAGCTGTTTGAAGTTGGCGTACAAAACCCAAAAGTAAAAGATGCAAAAATGAAACTTCAGCATAGAAATAGTACACATATCTTTAATTCCCGTTGAAAGCAAGTCTAAGAGGTGGTAGATCTGTTAGAACTCACATTTCTATGTGAATTTGTTGTGGTCCCCCACAAAGTTACACATTGTAGCTTTAAATTATGGAAATTGGAATTAAGTGCTCTCATAAGCCTTCTCAGTAGCTGCTGTTTTCCAAGGAGAGCAAACACTTTTGCTATACCAGAGGGCTACTACAAAGCAGGATCAATAAGTTAGCCAGCTAACTGTTAACTTGATAAATAATCTGGTTCATCAATAGTGCTACACAGGATTTTTTTTGGGGTGGGGGGAGGGGGTTGCATTGTAACAATATATCTGGCGATAATAGTAGAATTATAGTGTTTCACAGTATTACTTACCTGCCAGTGTTGTGATATTCACCTATTGATTTCTCCTGCCGGCATGGCATCTGTCAAAATACTAAAGCTGGTTTGACTAGCTGTTTTATCTAGTGGGAATCGCTATCATTTCCTGGTTGCTAAAATTCTATGCTGTTCGCTCAATTTCAGTTTGAGAAAATAAGCACTGACTAGTGTAGGGAATCATTGTACCATCTAAATCGCTGTGAAATATATTTTAATTTACCAAAAACAGCTGGTTTTACAGCTGTTTGAAGCTGGTGGACCAAAACCGAAAGTAAAAGGCTCAAGTGTGAGTTCAGCCTTTTACTTTTGGTCTATCAACTAGATAGTACAATGAATATCACAGCCAACCACAACACTGGCAGGTAAGTAATACTGTGCAACACTATTTTGTGCAACACCTGTCAGGTGGATGGATTATCTTGGCAAAGTAGAAATGCTCACTAACAGGGATGTAAAATGTAAGAATTTTGTGTGTATGGAACGTTTCTGGAATCTGTTATTTCAGCTCATGGAACATGTTACCAACACTTCACATATTTTATATTTTTGTTCAATGTAGATGTCTGTTTTTGGTTGAGGCAATTGCACCATGCCTAGTTTAAGTTTATTTTTCTCAAATTTAGAAAGTTATTTCAGAATATTTAGGAAACTTAGCCAGCTAACTCATTTATCCTTCTTTGTAATATACCCCTCTGGCAATGGTTAGAATTAAGGATGCACAATATATCGGTGAACAATTTTTTGGAATCGGCCAACATGAGCTAAAAATGCCAACATTGGTATTGGGCCGGTGTCTAGTTTAACATCGATGTCAAAGCTGACGTGCATACCTATAGTGGGGAGAACAAGTATTTGATACACTGCCGATTTTGCAGATTTTACTACTTACAAAGCATGTAGAGGTCAATTTTTTTAATCATAGGTACACTTCAACTGTGAGAGATGGAATCTAAAACAAAAATCCAGAAAATCACATTGTATGATTTTTAAGTAATTAATTTGCATTTTATTGCATGACATAAGTATTTGATCACCAACCAACCAGTAAGAATTCTGGCTCTCGCAGACCTGTTAGTTTTCCTTTAAGAATCCCTCCTGTTCTCCTCATTACCTGTATTAACTGCACCTGTTTGAACTCATTACCTGTATAAAATACACCTGTCCACAGACTCCAACCTCTCCACAATGGCCAAGACCAGAGAGCTGTGTAAGGACATCAGGGGTAAAATTGTAGACTGCACAAGGCTGGGATGGGCTACAGGACAATAGGCAAGCAGCTTGGTGAGAAGGCAACAACTGTTGGCGCAATTCTTAGAAAATGGAAGAAGTTCAAGATGACAGTCAATCTCTCTCGGTCTGGGGCTCCATGCAAGAACTCACCTCATGGGGCATCAATGATCACGAGGAAGGTGAGGGATCAGCCCAGAACTACACGGCAGGACCTGGTCAATGACTTGAAGAGAGCTGGGACCACAGTCTCAAAGAAAACTATTAGTAACACACTACGCCGTCATGGATTAAAATCCTGCAGCGCACGCAAGGTCCCCCTGCTCAAGCCAGCGCATGTCCCGGCCCGTCTGAAGTTTGCCAATGACCATCTGGATGATCCAGAGGAGGGATGGGAGAAGGTCATGTGGTCTGATGAGACAAAAATAGAGCTTTATGGTCTAAACTCCACTTGCCGTGTTTGGAGGAAGAAGAAGGATTAGTACAACCCCAAGAACACCATCCCAACCGTGAAGCATGGAGGTGGAAACATCATTCTTTGGGGATGCTTTTCTGCAAAGGGGACAGGACGACTGCACCGTAATTGAGGGGAGGATGTATGGTGCCATGTATTGCGAGATCTTGGCCAACAACCTCCTTCCCTCAGTAAGAGCATTGAAGATGGGTTGTGGTCGGGTCTTCCAGCATGACAATGACCCGAAACACACAACCAGGGCAACTAAGGAGTGGCTCAGTAAGAAGCAACTCAAGGTCCTGGAGTGGCCTAGCCAGTCTCCAGACCTGAACCCAATAGAACATCTTTGGAGAGAGCTGAAAGTCCGTATTGCCCAGCGACAGCCCCGAAACCTGAAGGATCTGGAGAAGGTCTGTATGGAGGAGTGTACAGGGAATGTATGATCTCTGTAATTGCAAACAAAGGTTTCTGTACCAAATATTAAGTTCTGCTTTTCTGATGTATCAAATTCTTATGTCATGCAATAAAATGCAAATTAATTACTTAAAAATCATACAATGTGATTTTCTGGATTTTTGTTTTAGATTCCGTCTCTCACAGTTGAAGTGTACCTATGATTAAAAAAAATTACAGACCTTTACATGCTTTGTAAGTAGGAATAACTGCAAAATCGGCAGTGTATCAAATACTTGTTCTCCCCACTGTATATGACGTAATGACATACTATGGAACGCCATTTTGGGACTTTGCGTGTCAAAAAAGATACCCGTCAATTATTGACGGGTTAAATAAGCTTTGGCTTATTTTGAGGGCTAACGGCGTAGTCCACTATTGTGGCTAATCCTTATTGTGGCTAGCTTCACATAGATGGGTCCAACCACCATTAATCATATAAGAACTGTCTTTAAAATTATAGTTATTTTAGATGATGAAACCTAGCTATATACTGAAACAGATTGACGTTTTGCTACGGTTGAAGTCAAAGTTTACATGCACCTTATCATTTAAATGCATTTAAACTCAGTTTTCACAATTCCTGACATTTAATCCCAGTAAAAATTCCCTGTCTTAGGTCAGTTAGGATCACCACTTTATTTTAAGAATGTGAAATGTCAGAATAATAGTAGAGATTTATTTCAGCTTTTATTGCTTTCATCACATTCCCAGTGGACCAGAACTCTACATACATTCAATTAGTATTTGGTAGCGTTGCCTTTCGATTGTTTAACTTGGGTAAAATGTTTCGGGTAGCCTTCCACAAGCTTCCCACAATAAATTGGGTGAATTTTGGCCCATTACTCCTGACAGAGCTGGTGTAACGGAGTCAGGTTTGTAGGCCTCCTTGCTTTCACGCGCTTTTTCAGTTCTGCCCACAAATTTTCTATGGGATTTAGGTCAGGGCTTTGTGATGGCTACTCCAATACCTTGACTTTGTTGTCCTTAAGCCATTTTGACAGAACTTTGGAAGTATGCTTGGGGTCATTGTCCATTTGGAAGGCCCATTTGCGAACAAGCTTTAACTTCTTGACTGATGTCTTGATGTTTCTTCAATATATCCACATTTTCCTACCTCATGATGCCATCTATTTTGTGAAGTGCACCAGTCCCTCCTGCAGCAAAGAACCCCCAAAACATGATGCTGCCACCCCTGTGCTTCACGGTTGGGATGGTGTTCTTTGGCTTGCAAGCCTCCCCCTTTTCCCTCCAAACATAACTATGGTCATTATGGCCAAGCAGTTCTATTTTTGTTTCATCAGACCAGAGGACATTTCTCCAAAATGTACGGTCTTTGTCCCCATGTGCATTTGCAAACCGCAGTCTGGCTTTTTTATGGCGGTTTTGGAACAGTGGTTTCTTCCTTTCTGAATGGTATTTCAGGTTCTGTCGATATAGGACTCGTTTTACTGTGGAAACTTTTGTACCCGTTTCCTCCATCGTCTTCACAACATCCTTTGCTGTTGTTCTGGGATTGATTTGCACTTTTCGCACCAAAGCACGTTCATCTCTAGGAGACAGAACGCGTCTCCTTCCTGAGCAGTATGCCGGCTGCGTGGTCCCATAGTGTTTATACTTGCGTATTATTGTTTGTACAGGTGAACGTGGTACCTTCAGGCATTTGGAAATTGCTCCCAAGGATGAACCAGCCTTGTGGAGGTCTACAATTTTCTTCTGAGGTCTTAGATGATTTCTTTTGATTTTCCCGTGATGTCAGGAAAAGAAGCACTGAGTTTGAAGATAGGCCTTGAAATACATCCACAGGTACACCTCCAATTGACTCAAATTATGTCAATTAGCCTATCAGAAACTTCTAAAGCCATGACACAATTTTCTGGAATTTTCCAAGCTGTTTAAAGGCAGTCAATATAAACTTCTGACCCACTGGAATTGTGATAGTGAAATAATCTCTCTGTAAACAATTGTTGGAAAAATGACTTGTCATGCGCAAAGTAGATGTCCTACCCGACTTGCCAAAACTATAGTTTAACAAGAAATTTGTGGAGTGGTTAAAAACCCAGTTTTAATGACTACAATGTAAGTGTATGTAAACTTCTGACTTCAACTGTATGTTTTGGGGGAAGAACACTGCATCCGTGAGCTAGCTAGCATTTTTTAATGACCAGCACTGTAGGTGCATGAGACAACTTTACCAGCATCATAGTGTACGTATCGATGACATATGAAATACGAGTGATAGTCTAATCGATGTGTAATAACTGTGTACATTTATGAACACGTTAAATTATAATGTGCAGTCATATTCAGGTCCTGATTGGTCAACAAGCTTATTTGACATTTCAAATAGTGTTATTTGACATTTTTTGACATGCAAAGACTCAAACGGCATCCATTATAAATCCTGGTTCAAAATTAAATGACTGAACAATGAAACGGCACAGCAAGTAAGTGAAAGAAATCGGTTTTGATTGTTTTACTGGTTATGGGGACATATGTAAATGCCAACAAAATGCCAACTTTTTGGTGTGTGTGTAACCTTTTATTTAACTAGGCAAGTCAGTTAAGAACAAACTCTTATTTACAATGACGGCCAAACCCGGACGACGCTGAGCCAATTGTGCGCCACCCTATGGAACTCCCAATCCCGGTCGGATGTGATATAGCCTGGATTCGAACCAGGGACTGTAGTGACGCCTCTTGCACTAAGATGCAGAGCCTTAGACTGCTGTGTCCGTGTGTGTTCGTTATTTAACTCATGCTTAAAAGACTGCAAAAATGTTAAATATCGGTATCAGGGTTTTTTTGCATGGAAAATATTGGATATTGGTATCGGCCAAAAATGTCATCGTTGCATCACTATTTAGAATAGATGGAAACTAATGGCTGACAGTGCCTATTGCTGTTTGTGGCACGGGACTTTGTTCAGTCTTCGGTTGTGTTCCTGGTTGATCATAAAATCAGTGTTTTACACTCATTATTTGGTTGGCTATGGTAGACAGAATTAATGCCAGACAACCAATGTTATCCATGTCATTCATTTTGACCTCTGTGTACTGGTGTTTTGAAAATCACATTGTTTTGTATTTCATAGAGCAATGATTTGAGTTGCACACTTTCATCAAAGCATGCATGTGCCTGGACAGGGGCCAATGTCAATTCTCCCCCAGCCGCCGCTTAGTCTATGAATAAACTTTTTCCTCTCAGCCATTGATGAATCTGAGGTGCTGGTTTAGCATAAGCCAAGATGGCTGCTATGTAACCTTTAACCCTATTTCTCACAGGCTTCCCCACAAGAAAATACTTAGGTTTTTTTTGTACTGAGGGCCAGGTGTACACAGAGGAAAATCTGTTTATTTTGAGTCATATGCCTATTGTGTGCATTGAACATATTTCACTGCATGGTTCCTACAGCGAGTTCTTAACACAGTGTTATGTTGCCTCTTAAAGGGGAAATAAGCAGTTGCTATATCAGTTTTTTACTTCTAAATTTGTTTTTTGTCCCCATTTATTCTTGAAGAATGTAACTTAAATGCTTCATGGGATTAATTCAACTGTTGTACCCCATCAGCACCCAACATATATAAGCTTTTTTTAACTCCCATGTTTGTAATCAAAGTAAACAAACACTATATAGCCTCAACATGGTTAAAACTATGATTTTGGTATCATAATGGTCAGTCCATACATCCAAAGCTCTCTGAATTTGACTGTTACATTTTTCATGCCCCATCCCTCTGTCCTTTACCGAAACAGTGGAGGAGAGTTTGCTTTGTTTCCGCTCAAACTACCGTTTGGTGTAGTATTCAGTAGTCCGCTGTTAACAGTCAAAGGTTTTTGCATGTCAAGATAAGATATTGGACTGATGATGCAAAATGCATCATGATGATGATGATGTGACACTTTGCTTCTTAAAAATCCTATAATTTGACTGCTGATAATCGCATGCAAAACATTTCTGAACTATCAACTAATTGGGGGGTGGGGGTACCAATAGGTGTTTGAGTGGTATTTTCCTTTAAAATGTGACAGTGATTTGACCAAGTTCTGTGCAAGCAATGACGTTGCCAGTATGTTTGCATGAGGAGAGATTTGCTGAGTAGAGCTTCTCTTAATGCTTTTAAGTTTAAACAAAAAGTGCATACACCTTCTGTTTTGGGCAAAGTTGTTGGGATGATGACAAGGAAGTGCAGTCTTTTCCTACCATGATGGAAAAAACATGGTTTACCGGCCCAAATACTTTCCTAGGGCTTTGTTTGTCTTATGACCTAGGCTAAATATTTGTTTTCAGCAGTTTATCATATTACTTATTTTAGAAATTAATGTTAATTCAGTTAATTACATATCTTAAATTGCTACTTGTTTCAGTAGCACTTAATATTTAACATAATAAATCTCACATAGTAAATACCAAAAGTTGTTTCCAGTGCAGGGAGTAATATGCTCTGATGGCTAAATTCGGTTCTTTCTTTCAGGTGTGCGTTGATCTGTTGAGGCCGAGGTGGTCATTCTGCTGTATGTGTCCTGTGTCCAAAGGTCTCTCGTCACTGCTGTCTGTGAAGCCTGTAATGGGCCAGAACTCCCAAAGAGCACAAGCATTATTTTATTTTTAACCTCTGGACGGACTCTACCCCAGTCAGGTACGTTTGTGAAGCTATCAGTTTGACCACCTACTTTCCATTTGACTACCTCCTCTCAACCTGCGCCGTGTACTTTTAGTCACTGAGTGTTTTCCCATTTGCCTTATGACCATTTTACTTCCTTGCAGAAGCATCATGTTTTGGAAGTTTGATCTACACACAACGTCTCACATTGACACCCTCCTGGAGAAGGAGGATGTGACTCTGACTGAGGTGATGGACGAGGAGGATGTTCTGCAGGAGTGCAAGGCCCAGAACCACAAACTGGTGGACTTCCTGGTGCGGCCTCAGTGCATGGTGGACCTGGTCACCTACATCACACAGGAGCCAAGTGATGATGTAGAGGAGAAGATCAAGTACAAGTGAGTGAGATTCATACACACGGTTTTGAGAATGATTCTGAATTTCTTTCAGCTTCCCTTGCGTTCATGTGTTTACGTCATAAGGGAATACCCTTACAACCCCAAGGGGGCAAGCATGACTTGCTAGGCTGTCATTAATACAGGAACTTTGTGTTTTGTGTAGTTGGCCAGCTGTACTCGGTAAATCACCAAATGATGTATTTGCGCTATTTGCAGGTACCCCAACATATCGTGTGAACTCCTTACCTCGGACGTTGGACAGATCAATGACAGACTGGGAGAAGATGAAAGTTTGCTGATGAAACTTTATGGATTTTTGCAAAGGGACTCTCCACTCAACCCTTTACTGGCCAGCTTCTTCAGCAAGGTCCTTAGCATCCTCATCGGCAGGAAACCAGAACAGGTGAGATCAGTACAGACCGCTAGTCATAATCAGTGTGATTTTGAACATGCTGCCGTGTCTTGTTAAAGCTTGAGAAGAAGAGTGTCTTCTAAACAAACTATCTCTTGTAGATTGTGGAGTTTCTGCGGAAGAGGGAAGACTTTGTGGACTTAATGATTAAACACATAGGGACCTCCGCCATCATGGACTTGCTGCTCAGAATGCTGACCTGCATTGAACCACAGCAGCTCAGACAAGATGTCTTAAATGTGAGTGTTGGAGTTTTCTTAGTTTTGAAGTTTCTGTCCATTTTCTTAATGATTAATCATCACCTGTAACTTAATGATGACACCTGTCCATTTTCTTAATGATTAATTAATCACCTGTAACTTATTCATCCACAGTGGCTGAATGAGGAGAAGGTGATCCAGAGGCTTGTTGATATGGTCCAACCTTCTCAGGATGAGGATGTAAGTTGCATTTCATTAACCATTTGTGTGGAGTACTGTTTCTTCAGACAGTGTTTTTACAAGTCTCTCTCTCTCCTCACGCAGAGGCACTCCAACGCATCCCAGTCTCTGTGTGAAATAATCCGCCTCAGCAGAGATCAGATGTTCCAAGTGCAGGGCTGCTCTGAGCCTGATCCCTTACTGGCCACACTGGAAAAGTAAATCAACAACCTCTGCTTGATTCTTTCAGCGAAGAAAACTTGTTGCTATCATGATATTCAAAGTATGACTTTATTGTCCTGGCAAAAGCATGATATTTTATCCCCCTCCCATTTCTCAGACAAGAGACTGTGGAGCAGTTGCTATCCAACATCTTTGACAAAGAGAAAAATGACTCTGCCATAGTCAGTGTAATTCAGATTCTCCTGACACTCTTTGAGACACGAAGACCAGCGTAAGTTCACAATGTCCTGTTTTGGGTTTGATGTTGGTTTGGTTGTGTGGTATAGTGTTTTAAGATACTATTAGTGATGAGTTGTTAGACTTGTCTGATATGCTGCTCTTTTGTTCAAGTCCTGGTTATTTCTGCATGTTAATGAATGTTGCACTTTACCTAATGATACCCATAGCAGGTGGTAACTGTAACAAAAGGCTTGCAAGTTTAAGAGATTACATGTTACCTCAAACACATTGCGGGTGATAACTGTAAAGTCTATAATACCCCTGGAGACCCAGTTACTATAGAAACAAGGTGGCTTTATTCATGTCGGGAATCTAACGAGAAGTGTCTGCCGGTTTGACAACGCACCTCCTTATTGCATTTCCGTTTTTGTGTGTTACACTTGCATTCAGTAGTGTCTATGAATCACATTATTATTATTATTATTATTATTATTATTATTATGATGGAATAAATGTATGCAATTGTGTATTTTTTAAATGCACATAGTTCTGACCTTGTCTATTAATGTGTTTTATGTGGACCCCAGGAAGAGTAGCTGTGGCTTTGGGGATCCTAATAAAATACTAAATACTTTTTGTCATGTACAGGTTCGAAGGCCATTTGGAGATCTGTCCCCCTGGTATGAGCCACCCATCCTTCTCAGTCAATCAGAGCATTCTGGAGGCTGTCAGGCCCAGGCTCAAAGACTTCCATCAACTGCTGCTGGAACCCCCAAAGGTAATACTTTACATACCTATAGTGTTACACACACACACACACAGTAAAAAGTGCACACATTTCTTAGATTAGTAAGCTCATTAGAGTAGGTTGTCCTCCTTGCTATCCACTTGAGTGAAATATAACTACCACAATATTTTCAATAAACTTATACTACATTTCTGTTTTTTGTGATCCTGCTATCTCAAACTTTTTAACTTTGAGTCATTTATCTTCAGAGGGTGGTCCTTCTTCTAATTGACTCTACATGTGCACCCCAATGGTGGTTTTATTTGCATTACCAAGTTAAATGAATATAGACTGAACGAGACCCTGATTGTTCCTTTCATCCCCACATTTGCAGAAGAATATCATGAAAACCACATGGGGCATGCTGGACCCCCCAGTGGGCAACACCCGGTTGAGTGTGGTCCGTCTTGTGGCCAGCCTCCTGCAGACCAACACTCATATTATCAACATGGAGCTGATCAACCTCAACACTCTTGGAGTCATACTTGTCAGTTGCCTGTCTTTTTGTGTTTTTTACTTGTTTTGGCGTACTAGTTTTTCCTACCAAAACCAGCACCATGATCTAGACTTAATGCTGTGCACAGGGTTTTCACTTTCTTTTGACACTGGTTCCCTTACTACCCCATCTCATAACCAAGGTCAACAGGAATGATGAGCATTTCAACAACTAGATTTGGGATGTGTAATTAATGGCTGTCTTTCTCTCTCCATTTATTCTCAGGACATGTACTTCAACTATATATGGAATAACTTCCTACATATACAAGTTGAAATCTGCACTGCGATGATCCTAGCAATGCCCCCAGCCCAAAGTGAAAACCCCGAAATCAACAGAGATCAGGACCAAGAGCCTGTCAGAGAAAGCCACCTCATCAAACACGTGAGGCTTTATCACCCTTTATATCGATGGCATTCATGTCAGACAAGTCAATTAACTGCTTTTTGCTCTGTGTTTTAGCTGTTTCAGAAGTGCCAGTTTATCCAGAGAATTCTTGATGCATGGAGCTCCAATGAGAAGGAGCAGTAAGTACTGTTGTCTTTTTTCTCATTCCACTATGAATTTTAGACCATAATGCTATTGTTACTAGACCACTGGACTTTGCATATTTTTCTAACTCTCTTATGAGCTGTTTGGTTTTTACCCTTAACAAGGCTGAATGTAGTGTAAGAAATGTCACCATAATGTTCATATAGGCTTCAATACGCGTGTTTTTCCTGTTTCAGGGGTGAGGGTGGACGTAGACGGGGCTACATGGGGCACTTGACCAGAATAGCCAACTCAATAGTGCACAACAGTGACAAGGGCCCCAATGGTGCGAAGATACAGCAGCTCATCTCAGGTGAGTGTGCTTTGAGGTGTCATGTCCCATCAGAAATTAAGTTGGAGCTCCTAAAATGAATTACTGTATTGAGGTGGAATAGACTAATCTTGTGTTATTTATATGTGTGACTCATAAAATGGCGCTGGAGAAGGTTGACGTTTTTACGTGCCCCCAATCGATTGTTTTTTGTTCGTTTATTTGCAACTTATTTTTTCACAGATTTTGCACATAATGTTTCCGCTACCGTCTCTTATGACCGAAAATAACTTCTGGACATCAGGACTGCGATTACTCACCACGGACTGACAAAATCCTTTTTTTCCTTTAACGAGTCTGACAAGCCCGACGCGAACAATATACCGCTTTCTCGGAAGCAGGCCCAGATCCCTGTGATTTACGTGAAGAGGAGGCGGAGGAAAAGTGGCCAGTACGGGCTGCCTTCTGAGAATTCGTAGGCGATCAAATAAACCCCCACTTTTTATTTTTTATTTCACCTTTATTTAACCAGGTAGGCTAGTTGAGAACAAGTTCTCATTTACAACTGCGACCTGGCCAAGATAAAGCATAGCAGTGTGAACAGACAACACAAAGTTACACATGGAGTAAGTAAACAATTAACAAGTCAATAACACAGTAGCCTTCGGTTATGCTAGCAAATGTGCAATCTTTGGACAATAAAATAAATTACCTACGCGAAAGATTAATCTACCAACGGGACATTCAAAACTGTAATATATTATGCTTCACGGAGACGTGGCTGAAAGACGACACTATCAACATACAGCTGGCTGGTTATACGCTGCACTGGCAGGATAGAACCATGGTGTCTGGTGGCAGCTATGTATTTTTGTAAATAACAGCTGGTGCACGATATCTGAGGAAGTCTCGAGCTGTTGCATGCCTGAGGTAGAGTATGTCATGATGAGCTTTAGACCAAACTATCTACCTAGAGTTTTCATCTGTATTTTTAGTAGCTGTTTACATAGTGCCAGTCTCTGACTGTGGCAGTAAGACAGCATTGAATGAGCTGTATTCCACCATTAGCAAACAAGAAAACGCTCACCCAGAGGCGGCGCTCCTAGAAGCCGGGGACTTTAATGCAGGGAAACTTAAATCCGTTTTACCAAATTTCTATCAGCATGTTAAATGTGCAACCAGAGGAAAAACAAACTCTGGACCACCTTTACTCTACACACAGAGACGCATACAAAGCTCTCCCTCCATTTGGCAAATCTGACCATAATTCTATCCTTCTGATTCCTGCTTACAGGGTAGCCTAGTGGTTAGAGCGTTGGACTAGTAACCGAGCTGACAAGGTACAAATCTGTCGTTCTGCCCCTGAACAGGCAGTTAACCCACTGTTCCTAGGCCGTCATTGAAAATAAGAATTTGTTCTTAACTGACTTGCCTAGTAAAATAAAGGTACAATTAAAATAAATAAAAAAAGCAGGAAGTACCAGTGACTAGATCAATAAAAAAGTGGTCAGATGAAGCGGATGCTAAGCTACAGGACTGTTTTGCTAGCACAGACTGGAATATGTTCCGGGATTCCTCCGTTGGCATTAAGGCGTACACCATCAGTCACTTGCTTCATCAATAAGTGCATCGATGACGCTGTCCCCACATTGACCGTGCGTACATACCCAACCAGAAGCCATGGATTACAGGCAACATCCGCACTGAGCTAAAGGCTAGAGCTGCTGCTTTCAAGGAGTGGGACTCTAACCCACAAGCTTCTAAGAAATCCTGCTATGCCTTCCAATGAACCATCAAACAGGCAAAACGTCAATACAGGACAAAGATTGAGTTGTACTACACCGGCTCTCACGCTCATCGGATGTGGAGGGTATTGCAAACCAATACAGACTACAAAGGAAAGCACAGCTGAGAGCTGCCCAGTGACACAAGCCTTCCAGACGAGCTAAACTACTTCTATGCTCGCTTCGAGGCAAGTAACACTAAAACATGCATGAGAGCATCAGCTGTTCCGGGAGACTGTGATCATGCTCTCCGCAGCCGATGTGATGACCTTTAAACAGGTCAACAGGGCCAGCAGGGCCAGACGGATTACCAGGACGTGTTCTGCGAGCATGCGCTGACCAACTGGCAAGTGTCTTTAATGACATTTTCAACCTCTCCCTCTCCGAGTCTGTAATACCAACATGTTTTAAGCAGACCACCATAGTGCCTGTGCCAAGAACACTAAGGTAACCTGCCTAAATAACTACCCACCCGTAGCACTCACGTCTGTAGCCATGAAGTGCTTTGAAAGGCTGGTCATGGCTCACGTCAACACCATTATCCCAGAAACCCTAGACCCACTCCAATTTGCATATCACCCCAACAGATCCACAGATGATGCTGTCGCTATTGCACTCCACACTGCACTTTCACACCTGGACAAAAGGAACACTTATGTGAGAATGCTATTCATTGACTACAGCTCAGTGTTCAACACCACAGTGCCCTCAAAGCTCATCAATAAGCGAAGGACCCTGGGACTAAACACTTCCCTCTGCAACTAGGTCCTGGGCTTCCTGACGGGCCACCCCCAGGTGGTAAGGGTAGGTAACAACACATCCTCAACACGGGCCCCTTGGGTACGTGGTCAGTTCCCTCCTGTACTTCCCGTTCACTCATGACTGCACAACTCCAACACCATCATTAATTAAGTATGCAGATGACACAACAGTGGTAGGCCTGAAAAATGTCAAGACAGCCTATAGGGAGGAGGTCCTAACCTGGCTGTGTGGTGCCAGGACAACAACCTCTCCCTCAACGTGATTAAGATAAAGGAGATTATTGTGGACTACAGGAAAAAGAGGACCAAGCACGCCCCCATTCTCATCGACTCTGCTGCAGTGGAAGCAGATTGAGAGCTTCCAAGTTCCTTGGTGTCCACTTCACCAACAAACTAACATTGTCCAAGCACACCAAGACAGCCGTGAAGAGGGCATGACAAAACGTTTTCCCCCTCAGGAAACTGAAAAGATTTGTCATGGGTCCTCAGATCCTCAAAAGGTTCCACAGCTGCGCCATCGAGAGCACCCCCTCTCCCCCTCTTACACGGCTGCTACGCTGTGCTGCTACTCTGTTATCATCTATGCATAGTCACTTTAATAACTCTACCTACGTGTACATATTACCTTAACTAACCGGTGCCCCCCCTGTGTGTTGTCTTGCTATTGTTTTACTGCTGCTCTTTAATTACATGTTACTTTTATTTCTTATGTTGTTTTTTAACTGCATTGTTAGTTAGGGGCTCGATAGTAAGCATTTCACTCTAAGGTCTACTGTTGTATTCGGTGCCTGTGACTAATAACATTCGTTTTGCTTTGTGTTTCAGAGCTCACAGAGGATGACAAAGAGAGATGGGAGGCCTTCACTTCTGGTCAGCTAGCTGACACAAACAAGAGAAACACTGTAGACCTAGTAAGTCTGATCCAGACACCTGTTACTCGATGCCAAAATGTTTGCAAAGTATTTACACTGGAAGTTGAGGTGCCAGTAGTGCCAAAGCTGTTTGAAGAAGGTCTAATGGTTGTCCTCTTAGTAATAAGGTTGTTTGCATTGTGCCCTAGGTGAACACACACCATATTCACTCATCCAGTGATGATGAGGTAGACTTCAAGGACAGCGGATTCCACCAGGATTCCTCTCTACAACAGGTAAGTCTGTAACTGGATAAGACTGTAGACGCACTGCTAAATCTGCATATTTATAGTGTTTGTAATTGTTGATAACATTATTATACTGGACTTGTCTCGTAGTAGTACTGATATATGATTTAAAAACTAACATTAAACATGTAAGTATGCATGTGCTCTTAATCTTGACTATTAACCAATAGCTACAGTACTAGCCAATTGTTTTGAATTGTAGAACTTGAAGACTTTTGTAAGTGCCAAGACTATATCATTATCGTTGGTCCTGGGTTTGCCAGGCCTTTTCTGATTATCAGATGCAACAAATGACGTCCAATTTTATTGAGCAGTTTGGCTTCAATGACGAAGAGTTTGCCGATCAGGATGATGTCGTGGAGTGAGTACTGATCCTGCATGATGTTTTGTTCATAACCTACTATTACATTGGTTGTGGTTTTTTAATGAGGGTTTGGGGAGACTAGAACTCTAATATATTATCTGTTTAACGTAGCAAAGGTGTGCAAACCAGTTTCTTTCTCTGCACAAGGTTTAGGTCACATGTTTGTAATTTAACATCTACATATGAAAATAAATGCCACTGTTTGGATAGTGATATCTCTAGTGTGGAGAAATAAAGCTGTATCTAAATTGGATGCCAGTTTGAATTCGGCAACACACGAGTCAAATTTCTTTATGATTCCATATAACTAGCTGTTATTATACAGGCCTACCATTAAATTGGATACATGACTGTAAAGTTCAAAATACTTGTCACTGTCAATAGACTGGTGGTTTGCTTGGACCAGAGTCTAGAACAGTAACTTTGTAATTGGAAAATTCAGTGTAGTTTGGAGTAAGTAGCACACTTCTGCCCTCTATGCCACTTCTGTCTGGATCTGGTTGTTATGTGGGGAATCTGCTAGTGTTTGGGTTCCTGTGGAGAATGGCTGATGGGGTTTCTGCAAAAGCTGTTTTTAATGTGAGTTAGTGTGCCATCATTGTCCTTCTACCTGTTACTGGGCCTCTGTCGGGAGGAGTCCTGAAGCCATTTTGTGAAGTCATTGTCTCACTAATATAACTAAACTAAACTCTTTTCTTTAACATTTCAGTATTCCCTTTGATAGAATATCAGACATCAATTTTTCCTTGAATACAAATGAAAGTGTAAGTATTTTAATGTAATGTATTATACAATTATATAGAAATGGTTGTCCTTTCCAACTGTGCTCTAGGCTAGATGTAGTAAAAATAAAACTGCTACACTAACTCCCAAAACATTGAAGTTCACCATTTTTATAATGCTGTACATAGTATTAGCCAATGCTGATGTTTGAAATTCCTTTACTTATGAATATGAAAAAGGTGCACATACTTATTTTCTTTGTTTTTTCTCCATGTACAGTAAATGAAGTGGAAGCATGTCTTTTTGTGCATCTTGTGCTTTACCCTGGTACTGGTGTTGTCTTCCAGGCAAATATAGCTCTGTTTGAGGCCTGCTGTAAGGAGAAGATCCAGCAGTTTGAAGATGCAGGCTCTGATGAGGAGGACATCTGGGATGAGAAAGATATCACTTTCGCACCTGAAGCTCAGAGATGTCCTCGGTACGGCAGCGCCTTTTGGCCATAAGTAAATTAAATATCTGAAATGACTAACGGCTTACCTTCTGAGGCCTATTCAAGGCACCTGCTGATTATTTTAAAGACTTCTGTCCATTTTGTGACTTGAACCATTAGGAGCTCTGGCAGTACAGATAGTGAGGAGAGCACAGACTCTGAGGAGGAGGATGTGAAACGTGATCCCTTTGAGCCTAACAACGCCAGCTCTGATGACAGAATGGAGGTGGACACGGGTGAGGGTGAGTGATTGTCCCGGACTGACACGGTTGGGTTGGTGGTTAGGTAGGTCTGTCTGGTGTGATCTCCTCAAGAAAATGCTGCATGATTTGTCTTGGCTGGCTTTTTTGTGACGGTTGCCCTGTTGTTTCAGGGCCTGTGTGGACAGCTAACTTTGACGACATACCCATGGACACTGGGAGTTCTACGTCGATCAGAGCACCTGGCCCAGCCACCACTACTGCCACAGCATCCCCTTCCTCCCCTGCAGTCCTACCAGAATCTGCGGGATGGAGCTCCCCCAATGCTTCCCCTGACACAGCCACGGGCTGGGCAGACTTCTCTAGCAACTTCTCACCAGTCAAGTAAGGGTTCATTCCACCAGCCTCGGTCCCAAGACTTTATGTGGCACGATTGCCGCACACGTTTCCATATTGTTATCCTCCCATGTACATGCTATATAGAAATATGTGGACACCCCTTCAAATTAGTGGATTTGGCTATTTCAGCCACACCCGTTGCTGGCAGGTGTAAAAAACCAAGCACACAGTCATGCAATCTCCATATACAAACATTGGCAGTAGAATGGCCTTACTGAAGAGCTCAGTGACTTTCAACATGTCACTGTCATAGGATGCCACCTTTTCAACGAGTCAGTTTATCAAATGTCTGCCTTGCTTGAGCTACCCCGGTCCACTGTAAGTGCTGTTATTGTGAAGTGGAAACGTCTAGGAGCAACAAAGGCTCAGCTGCAAAGTGTTAGGCCACACAAGCTCACAGAACGAGACCACTGAGTGCTGAAGCGCTTAAAAATAGTCCGTCCCCGGTTGCAACACTCACTAACGCTACAGCATACAATGACATTCTAGACGATTCTGTGCTTCCAACTTTGTGGCAATAGTTTAGGGAAGGCCTTTTCCTGCTTCAGCATGATAATGCCCCACTGCACAAAGCGAGGTCCATACAGAAATGGTTTGTTGTGATCGGTGTGGAAGAATTTGACTGGCCTGCACAGAGCCCTGAATTCAACCCCATCAAACACCTTTGGGATGAATTGGAACGCCAACTGCGAGCCAGGCCTAATAGCATGAAATCAGTGCCTGGCCTTGCTAATGCTCTTGTGGCTGAATGGAAGCAAGTCCCTGCAACAATGTTCCAACATCTAGTGGAAAGCCTTCCAGAAGAGTGGAGTCTGTTATAGCAGCAAAGGGGGGGACCAACTCCATATTAATGAGCATAATTTTTGGAAAGAGATGTTCGACAAGCAGGTGTCCACATACTTTTGGATGGTGGTGACTGGTGTTCAGTTTATTCCCTTTCCATGCATTCTATATTTGATTTTGGCTATTTTAGGAGGACAAATTAAAGACCTTTTACTTTTGATCTTCCAGCCCCAAAGATCCTTTGAGGAACAATTCCCCAGTAGCGATGGAGACCTGCATAGGGACAGGAGACCCCTTGGGTGTCAACGCACCACTGCAGCCTGAAGGTGAGCTTTGCCACAGTGCCATACAGGAATAAGCATTTTACTTCTTACTCATTGATCACTGTAATGATGCTATCCCTGTGTGATGTCCCAGTTTCTGACCAGTGGCCAGGGGACGAGGCAGCCCAGCCAGCCAGCTCCCCTGGAAGGAAAGCCGGAGGCTCGGACGCGGAGGAGACTATCACCACTGAGACGGTCACCAATGGATCCATGAAGGAGACAGTTAGCCTTACTGTAGATGCCAAAACTGAAACGGCTGTTTTCAAGAGGTACGGCTTCTGATAACACACCATACCCCTTTCCCCCTGTCACCAATCCTTCCCTTACAACACAGCCATTCACCTCACAGTGCATGTGGAATTGACCTCTGCGCCTTGCCAAGTTTTCTCCCTACACTGGGTGATTTCCAGCCAGGCAAGGCAGGGACACTCCAGTTGACTTGTATAAATATCGATGTACCATTTACGTATCACCAAATCTTCCCAACCTACATTGCTGTCCTTTTGTTGTTTGAGAAACTGTCCTTCACTTTAACTGCAACACTTACAACATGAGCTTCCTCTTTCTCTCTGGTGTGCGTGTGGCTTCAGAGTGTTGAAATCTTATCGGTATGTACAGCCAATTGGGGGGGAAAAGTCTGCTGTGTCTTGTTTTCATGTCAGCCACTGAGTTTTAGTTTTGTTTATTTGTAAATTATTAATTATTTTGCCATCTCCATATGCATGTCTATCTCCGATGTAATGATTTGGTCGTTGCTCGTCCTCAATGATGTCATGAAATGGCCATCGGCACTCAGGATTAGCCATTCCCAGGCTTTCTGAATTGGCCATTTTCTCTTTGTGGTGTGGATTGGCGAAAGCGGTCTTCATTATGTATCCACCCTTCCCTGTGCTGGTATCTCATTGGCTTCAGTTCGCAGCACATGGCATTGAGGTGGCTGGAATAAACTGGAGAGATGAGTCTTAGACTAGCAGTAGAGTAAGCCTGTTATCATGCAAAACTCGGCTCTACTTGAAATTAGCTTCATTTTTTAAATTGCATGTAAAAATCAAAGACCTTCAAAATGCTATCTAGGTAGTTGTTTTTAGTGAATACACTTAACTGTGCCAGGTTATTATGAATTGGTTCTAAATTGACTTGCCTGGTTAAATTAAATAGCTTACCTTACAACTTCCTCTTCAATGATTATGTAACTTTGGCTGTAGAACCCAAATACATAATGTCCTGGTGCGTATTAGTTTTGCATAGTAATCGCGGTGGTTTAATGACAAAAAGCAAGACTGATGGCTGACATGAGTTTGATCCATTCAGTGAGTTTCTAAAATGGTCATAATCACCCCATGCTCTGCTCCTCAAAGCAAGCTCACCCTTAAAGAGGTAAACTCCTGTAAGTGGATGGTCAGAGAATTTGCTGCTGCTTTCCATTTAGTGTACATTATGATCCCTGCATCCATTTTTAACCGCCAACCACATTTCAACACTTTTTTTCTTTACCCCATCGCTTTGTGGTCTTTCTGTCCCATTCTGCATGCGTCTGTCTTTTCTGGCCATTGTCTTAACGGGGGGGTCTGTATATTTAGAAATGGCAAGAGCTCTGTAAATTTGTTCCTTTCCTCTGCAGTGAGGATGAGAAGTCTACCTCAGAGGACACATCTGCGAAGTACACTGTGGGGGAGAGTAGAACACCAGAGAAGGGTGTGTCTGCATCAGTCCAGCCTGCCAGCAACTGTTTGAAACCAAGGTCTGGCTCCATGACCATACAGTGAACTCATACCTTCACTGGAACGGTCTAGCACTAGTGAGCTGTTTTCAGACATGCTGTTGTATCTGTTCTAATTGTCCACCAGCAGCTCATGAGCTCCTCTAATTTCCTCCCTTTCAGCAGTGCAAAACATTCAGATACAGAAAAATCTAAAGTCTCCAGTGATGCTGTTAATGGTCCTCTAGAAGAAGGAACAGCAATGGACAAAGCCAAGTAAGTGGCAGCTAGAATCAAAGGTTGTGCTGCGGATTTCCACAGTCTGGCATGTCTTATAACTAGTGTAGTCATCCAGAATGTTACATTGTAGCCTCTCTTTCTGCACCCCTACAGAACACAGCAGAGTGTGACCTCACCAGAGGCAGCTGTGAACGGCCCGGTGTGATATGTGGTTCCTGCCAGCCTGTTCCTGCAACTCACAGCTCTCTGCCTGGATCACCAGTAGAGGGCAGTGCAAGCCCAGTCAGAGCTGCTGCTGCACTAACTTCAACAGATCAGGACCAGCAATATTCATAATAGGCTATTACAGACAGTTGTACAGAAAGTTGGAACTGAATGAAGAGCGAAATGTAATGGATACAGATTTTTTTTTTTGCATTCGTTTATATACTATTGTTCTTATGAGGTTCTGTCCATCTTGCCACTCAGTTAAATAGTCATGTTGATATAGTTAAAATGATTGTATGAATAAAATATTTTATAAAAAAATGTATACAGTAACAGAAGATTAATAACTGAAATATACCAATTGGAACACTTAGTGTGACCAAAAGCTGTTTTTGATAGGGTTTCCTCCTGCACAAAATCAAAAAATTAAATTTCCTACTAAATACAATAGCTGCCATGAAATGTTAATTGGAAACCAATGTTGGTCTATTTGTCAGTACGCGTGTTAGTAGGGATTCAGAATGATTTTTAAATATTCAAAGTTTATTTTGCCACAGGTATTATTTTGTAAATGTTTCTTGTATCCTTTCAACATGAGCAAGATTTGAAAACCTTTGGTATAGTTTTTAACTTAATTTATTATTAAGGTAGATGATACTAAGAGCCATACACATGGGGGTGTATGTATTCCGCAGATTCTGTTGCAAAACATTTTTTTTTTAATTAAGCATTTCTTAACGGAACGGGGAGGGACCTACCTGAATTTGTCCAATAGAAACTCATTTTAATCTGTTTTGGTTCTTAACTAAACAGATTGCGTAATGAATACACCCATGTTCTCTCCCCCTTGACAACATTAAACTGTACAAACCCCAAGATGAATAACTGTAGAAGATGGTTTCCAGTTGCATGTAGCTAGTGAGTGTTAACACTGTCTGAAGGCTCGTGGTAAATGGGTCCCATTTTAAAACTTTTCCCGTATCACTCAAGTCAACCTTTCTACCTGCAAAATGATGGGGATGTAATGCATATTCTTGGTATTGCTTCAATCATGCATCAACCATTGATTCTTTTTTTTAATAAAAAGGTATCTGTGCCAGCAATGGGAAAGGGGTAAACTATTTATATAAGCACTTTTCTACCCTATTTTCCCCAGATATTACATTTCACCTTGTATTGTGTTAATCTCAAGATAATTATTCCTAACATGACATTGACTCAGGGCACTGTTTGATTATTCTCCTGTCAGGAGACTCCTGATGTCTTACTGTAATTACTAATTGTGACTTGTCTCAACTTGCTTTCAAGTTTATTCAATGGTAAATTCTCCAAGAGTATTGCTGAACTTCTACATCCTCTCACGCCTCCTTGTGAAATAGGTCAGAGTTGAATATGAATGTTAATATAAGATTTAGTTCATTACATTCACTTAAACTGTTCTCAGCAGCCCTGATCTATCACGCAGCAGGTAGCCTAGTGGTTCAAGCATTGGGCCAGTTACCAAAAAGTCGCTGGTTCAAATACCCGAGCAGACAAGGTGGGAAAATGTCTGCACTTAACCCCAATTCGCTTCAGGGGCTATGGCTGACCGTGTAAAACACATTTCACTACATTTATCAGCTGTATGTGACAAAACAAACATGTCTAAATGCTGCAGGGAGAGGGGAGGAGTGTTTGTCAGTTAACTTATATGTGTAAAGCTAGTTGTTAGTCTGTACTTAAAACATGAATTGTATAAAGCCCACATGAAACACTAGTCAAGGGTTAGGTAAGAATGTGTGAAATTCTAGGTTCAGAAGAAAAACACCCACCACTCCTCTGAGCTGCACGTCTCAGATTGGGAGCACTGTCCAATCCCAGAAATTCTGAGACGATAACTTCACTTTAAAAGCAAAGAGTGGTTTGTTGTACCCTGTACCTATACCAAATTGAGTAAAAAATAAAATGTTAACACTTAATCTAACTGAATGAAGAGGTCAAAACAATAGAAAGACCTATACATAACAATTATCAATTGAGTTATATTGCAACTTTTCTGAGGATGTTGACCATTAGGTTGTCATGCGATTGTTGTACTGACAAAGTTTTCAGCAGGTGGCACTATTTCCCAGTGACGGCCTGGTTTTCCAAAAGCATTTTAAGGTTAAATTCATCGTTAACAACTTCGTAGGAGCATCATTAAAAGCCATCGCTACTAAAGTTGCACTTGAAAACGGACGTTATTTACCTACTGCCTCAGACCACTCACAGAACAGTGAAGTGCGTTGTTAGATGCGTTTTTTCCCTACCGAATCACTTAATACACTGAAGATCTCCGCTAAACTGCCGATATAGACCGCTGTTAACTTCACAACAAAGTTGACTACGAATACAAAGTTGCCAGTGTCGGAAATTGTTATAAACGTGAAGGATAAAAAATAATCTTAAAATGAAAACCAAGATGACTACCAGGGGTTTATGCATCAGATTGAGCAACAACAAAAAGTATACATTACTATAAAAAAAAAAACTGAGCCCCACCCCCACACTCGCTACATACAGGTATGCAAACTAGTCACCTTTCGGCGAAATTCGCCTTTTTTTTTATCCAAAATTCGGTGACCTACAGTTGAAGTCGGAAGTTTACATACACTTAGGTTGGAGTCATTTAAACTCGTTTTTTAAACACTCCACACATTTCTTGTTAACAAACTATAGTTTTGCCAAGTCGATTAGGACATCTACTTTGTGCATGATACAAGTAATTTTTCCAACAATTGTTTACAGATTGTTTCACTATAATTCACTGCATCACAATTCCAGTGGGTCAGAAATTTACATACACTAAATTGACTGTGCCTTTAAACAGCTTGGAAAATTCCAAAAATCATGTCATGGCTTTAGAAGCTTCTGATAGTCTAATTGACATAATTTGAGTCAATTGGAGGTGTACCTGTGAATGTATCTCAAGGCCTACTTTCACTCAGTGCCTCTTTGCTTGACATTATGGGGAAATCAAAAGAAATTAGCCAAGACCTCAGAAAAATAATTGTTGACCTCCACAAGTCTGGTTCATCCATGGGAGTGCCTGAAGGTACCATGTTCATCTGTACATACAATAGTACGCAAGTATAAACACCATGGGACCACGCAGCTGTCACACCGCTCAGGAAGGAGACTCATTCTGTCTCCTAGAGATGAATGTACTTTGGTGCGAAAAGTGCAAATCAATCCCAGAACAACAGCAAAGGACCTTGTGAAGATGCTGGAGGAAACGGGTACAAAAGTATCTATATCCACAGTAAAACGAGTCCTATATCGACATAACCTGAAAGGCCGCTCAGCAAGGAAAAGGCCACTGCTCCAAAACCGCCATAAAAAAGCCAGACTACGGTTTGCAACTGCACATGGGGACAAAGATCGTACTTTTTGGAGAAATGTCCTCTGGTCTGATGAAACACAAATAGAACTGTTAGGCCATAATGACCATCGTTATGTTTGGGGGGAAAAAGGGGGAGGCTTGCAAGCAAAAAAACACCATCCCAACCGTGAAGCACGGGGGTGGCAGCATCATGTTTTGGGGGTGCTTTGCTGCAGGATGGGCTGGTGCAGTTCACAAAATAGGTTGGCATCATGAGGGAGGGAAATGATGTGGATATAATGAAGCAACATCTCAAGACATCAGTCAGGAAGTTAAAGCTTAGTCGCAAATGGGTCTTCCAAATGGACAATGACCCCAAGCATACTTCCAAAGTTGTGGCAAAATGGCTTAAGGACAACAAGTCAAGGTATTGGAGTGGCCATCACAAAGCTCTGACCCCCCTCCCATTGAAAAATTGTGGGCATAACTGAAAAAGCGAGGAGGCCTACAAACCTGACAAAGTTACACCAGCTCTGTCTGGAGGAATGGGCCAAAATTCATCCAACTTATTGTGTGAAGCTTGTGGAAGGCTACCCAAAACTTTTGACCCAAGTTAAACAATTTAAAGGCAATGCTACCAAATACTAATTGAGTGTATGTAAACTTCTGACCCATTGGGAATGTGATGAAAGAAATAAAATCTAAAATAAATCATTCTCTCTACTATTATTCTGACATTTCTCGTTCTTAAAATAAAGTGGTGCTCCTAAGTGACCTAAAACAGGGAATTTTTACTCGGATTAAATGTCAGGAATCGTGAAAAACGGAGTTTAAATGTATTTGGCTAACGTGTATGTAAACTTCCGACTTCAACTGTATGTGATTCGTGTAGATCCAATGAGAAAAGTTTGGGCCTTTGGATCACTGGCTGTAAGCGAACGAGTGATGCACGTTTGGAGCCAATCATTCACATAACAACAGAATGCAGCATGTTACTGAAGAGATATGAGACAGCCAATGTGCTAGTTACAGTATCAGCGTGCGCTCTGGAAAGACAGAGGAGAGTGGAAAGCCATCAGTTTGCCAGTTAAAGTCCCCTGAATGATATCGAAGAGGTTGGTGAGAAACCTGACCACAGAGACAGGGGTGAGAAGGTGATGATCAAATATTTGAGTTTATTGTGTGAAAATTAGCTGGCTAATAAAGTCAGACAGCACAACATCAGATGAGCTAACGTTAGTAACCTAACCAATTCGCTATAATATTAACGTTAACTGGTATACGACTCCTTGCCGTTCCTCAAGGTATAATGGGTTAGTTGCTTACTGGATCCTGGCAATCTGGATGAAATGTTAACTAGTTAACTAACAAACTAGTTAACTAGCTAATAAACTAACTACTCTCTGTGCACTAATGTTTTCCCTCTACAGTATGTGGTTAATTCCGAATGAGAGAATTAGGTGAAAATTAGGCGTTGCTTGTTAAACACGTGGATTCAGGGATCAAGTGGAGCTGGAGCTGGGCCTGGCTTAAGCTGGATGCCACTATGGTGAAAAGAACACCACACACTATCCCTCTTTCTGACGTTTTCAATACAATGAAAGAGATCAATTATGCCAACAAAGGGTATCATTCTCTGCTGGCACATTGTAGAACAGATGACCACAGGCAGAAAGTGTCAAATGTAATAATGTGCAGTGTAGCCCAAAAATATTGCTTTTGTTGTGTTACTTGACAGTAACACTTGTGTGTGAGTGAGGGGGGATTATTATATTTGTACTCAGTGAATGTTATTTTTGCACACATGTAGCCTTGTACACTTGATCAATATCTACTATAGTGACCTCTATAATAGAGCAAAAATAGAATGTTTGTTTAATTCTATTTCTACTTTAATATGTTTTTTTCCCCAAGTGCAATATTTAGATGTGTGTGGTCACACGCGTTCTGTTATAAAGGCTGTCGAGGCTAACTGCAATATTAGTGTATGACTTGTGTCATTTGCAGTAAAGTCTAGGCAACACATAACATTGGATTGCTTTCCTTACATTTTCTAGCTGTGAGTTAGGTTCACATTAACCACTTTTTATTTTACACACAGACTGATCATGTAGATCATAGTATTTGTTGTATAATTAAAACCTCCCCCTAGCAGGGACTTGTTGCATGTTTCAGTGCAAAAAAAAGTGTCACCTTTATGGGCCCTCGCCAGTTTGCATCCCTGTATACAACGTAACATTTTTTGGTGAAAAACCATCAGTAGAGTGGGAAAAAAACATTTCACTTGTTTCGGTACATGCAAATTTAAACGTAAAAGGTATTTTATGTGCACTACATCATCACCAACAGCCTTTTATCCGCAACAAGTAAATTTGATGGAAGAAACATCTCTGGAGGGAAATGAGCGTATGCAGATTTTAGAATATTCGCATGAAAATCTGTCGCCAATTGGATGGAAACCTAGCTATAGGCCTATATATTTCAATTATATTATATAAATATTTTCACATAAAAGTGTTTCCACCAACATTTCTCGCATAATTCATTTTACTGAAACAAAACAATCCCACCTTGTCTAGTGTATTTTCTTTTGTCAACATTTGGAAAGTTTATTGAAAAATGTTCTGTTTCCATTAGGCCTGTCATTACATTTTTTATTCGTCATGTACTTTACTTGCTTAAAAAGGTTGGATGGAAACCTGGTTAAATTTCATGTTTATTCAATTGCATTTTATTTTGGCTACTGCCTTAATGGCCATGTACTCTTTTAATCTATTTCAATCTCCACCCGGCACAGCCAGAAGAGGACTGGCCACCCCTCAGAGCCTGGTTCCTCTCTCTAAGTTCCTGCCATTCTAGGGATTTATTTTGCTTGCTCTGTGGGGTTTTAGGCTTGGTTTCTGTATAAGCTCTCTGGGACAGCTGCTGTTGTAAAAAGGGCTCTATAAATACATTGTATTGATTGATTGATGATTACGTGGCGCAGTTGGAGAAGAGTCCCTATGGCTGGTTTATCAACCGCACGGTTACATCTTTGCACTCTACATACAGTGCATTCGGAAAGTATTCAGACCCCTTGACTTTTCCACATTTTGTTACGTTACAGCCTTATCAATCTACACACAATAACCCTAAATGACAAAGCAAAAACAGGTTTTTATAACTTTTTTCACATTTCAGCCCCTTTATTCAGTACTTTGTTGAAGCACATTTGGCAGCGATTACAGACTCAAGTCTTCTTGGGTATGACGCTACAAGCTTGGCACACCTGTATTTGTGGAGTTCCTCCCATTCTTCTCTGCAGATCCTCTCAAGCTCTTTCAGGTTGGATGGGGAGTGTCACTGCACAGCTATTTTCAGGTCTCTCCAAATATGTTAGACCGGGTTCAAGTCCGGGCTCTGGCTGGGCCACTCAAGGACATTCAGAGACCTGTCCCAAAGCCACTCATGCGTTGTCTTGGCTGTGTGCTTAGGGTCATTGACCTGTTGGAAGGTGAACCTTTGCCCCAGTCTGAGGTTCGGAGCATTCTGGATCAGGTTTTCATCATTTGGCGCACGTGACAAATAAACTTTAATTTGATCAAGGATCTCTCTTTACTTTGCTCCATTCATCTTTCCCTTGATCCTGACTAGTCTCCCAGTCCCTGCCGCTGAAAAACATCCACACAGCATGGTGCTGCCACCCTCATGCTTCACCGTAGGCATGATGCCAGGTTTCCTTCAGACATGACGCTTGGCATTCAGGCCAAAGAGTTCAATCTTAGTTTCATTAGACTAGAGAATCTTGTTTCTCGTGGTCTGAGAGTCTTTAGGTGCCTTTTGGCAATCTCCAAGCGGGCTGTTGTGCCTTTTACTGAAGAGTGGCTTCTGTCTGGCCACTCTTACATAAAGGCCTGATTGGCGGAGTGCTGCAGAGATGGTTGTCCTTCTTGAAAGTTCTCTGGAGCTCTGTCAGAGTGACCATTGGGTTCTTGGTCACCTCCCTGACCAAGGCCCTTCTCCCCCAATTGCGATTGCTCAGTTTGGCCGGGCGGCCAGCTCTAGGAAGAGTCTTGATGGTTCAAAACTTCTTCCATTTAAGAATGATGGAGGCCACTGTGTTCTTGGAGACCTTCAATGCTGCAGAACTTTTTTGGTACCCTTCCCCAGATCTGTACCTCGACTCAATCATGTTTATTATGGAGCTCTACAGACAATTCCTTCGACCTCATGGCTTGGTTTATGCTCTGACATGTATTGTCAACTGTAGGACTTATATAGACCGGTTTGTGCCTTTCCAAATCATGTCCAATCAATTGAATTTACCACAGATGGACTCCAATCAAGTTGTAGAAACATCTCAAGGATGATCCATTTTGAGTCTCATAGCAAAGGGTCTGAATACTTTTATTTTTAATACATTTGCAACATTTTCTAAACTTTTTCTCAGTATGGGGTATTGTGTGTAGGTTAATGAGGGAACGTAACAAAATGTGGAAAAAATCAAGGGGTCTGAAAACTTTCCAAATGCAATGTATCTAAGAAGATAAAACCCGGTAGCTACTATCTGACAATGGATATCAAGTTACTTGGTCATTCTGTGAAAACTGCATCAGACACAGGTCTGTTCTAGGAGCAAGATCCTTTATAGGATTGACCACTTTGTCCATACTACTCTCATTACAGTTGTTCTAATCTGAGTTTTGAGATTAAAATGGAATATGTTCATCCAACACTTGCATTCAGATTTTCAGCACATTTCATATGAACAAAGTTTAATACATGAACAGTAGTGAGACCTGAGTGACTGTCTTGCAGGTGACTGTCATCGCCATAGGCTGCTGATTCAGACAATAAAGTTATCCCAGGATGGCCCCATAGCTCCTGCAGTCTGTCACTAGTGTCAATATTATCTTCTCCCTGGGCCTCTTGCCTCCAAAGTTTGGGCTTCCTCCAGTCATTTGGAATACAGCATAGTATGGGAATTCACATTCATACACAGGGTAATGACCACAGAGCGTCAATCAAGCGACGTTGGGCTTGTTTGATGATTCGGGTAGCTGACAATTCGAGACAACCAGCATGTGGTATTAAATTGGCTCATAAATAATACAAATAACATAGTTGGAAATAGAGACACTTCAAGGTGCTGCTTCCATTTGAATAAACGGAAACCCTTCCATGTAAACTACAATGTAGAAATGTAAGCAGGTGATGTGTACATGTTATTACACCTCTTGAAGAGTAAGTATCAACCAGCGTCATCAATGTGACCCAGGGAATAAGGATGGGAGCTCTGAGAGGATACTGCTGTCTGTAAGTGTGACAGCTGGCCTACATCATATGCTTTTATGCCCATTGTGCTGCTCCATGACTCACCAAGAGTCATAGTGCTCATTACACACTCTGTCTTCATACAATGTGAAAATGACCTGTCTTGGCACTGTAAATCATTCCAGGATCAGGAGATAAAACCATGGCAAAAGACAACTTGGTAATACAGTAACAAATGGTTGTTTGTGAAGGTTGTTTGTGCTTAAAAAAATGTGACAACCTTTCTGTTTCAAAACAGAATGTCTAACTTGCTAATGCAGTACTACAATACAGACTGCCCCTTCTTTTACGACATAGACGTTGTTGTTGCATTCAACATTTCTATTTCAGATTTATTTTTGTGGGTTTTTTTTCTACTGTCCTTGATAAAGCTTCAACACCAAATTGTCCCCGAGGGTTCTTCAGCTTGCTGTATCAGCCGAATAAGAAATTCAATATAAAGAACATTTAGGAAACATGTTCATTAATGTTTCTGACATTGCATAATAATCTTGTTCTGAAACTAATGCCTTATACTGCCTTAAAAACATGTGACAATTGTACTTTATTAATGTCATTTTCTGATTACAACATGTAAGTCCAGTTTTGTATTCAGAGGTAAAGAAACACAATTTGGTATAGAAAATGGACATACAAAGCTGATATTGAAGTGTGAGATCACAAGGCAAGTAAAGGTGTCTCTACAAAGAGGGCTATTATGCCCGCCTTTCTAAATGACCCATAATTGCAGTGTCACACTGTAATGTGTTGAAATAGCTTACATTGTGTTACTTTTTAGGGTGACCAAAATGACAAGTGATTAACTGTAATTTACACATATTAACGGCATTGACTGTATACTTGATATTGTGTTCTACAGAGTTATAACGTGACGGAGATGGGTAATTAGTTCACAGAGTATATTGGGAAACTACTGGTGAGTAGTAGTCAACTTATGATCAGTCAGTCATTATTTAGTTGCAATGAAAATAATGAAGTGTCATGCCACTGACATTCATTCCCAACTATCACGTTCAGCAGTGATGATTCAAGTTTTTTGTGTTTGATCATATACCAAACCAGCTTGATACAAAAATGGGCATGTATGTTCAGAACATTAACCAATTATTACCACAACATAAACTCAGTAAGATGTTATTCATTTTACACCTTTTGTAGTACACATTAGTACATACCTTACATACTGCCCTGTAGCCTAGTGGTTAGAGTGTTGGGACAGTAACCAAGAGGTTGCCAGATCAAATCATCTGAGCTGACAAGGTAAAAATCTGTCATTCTATCCCTGAACAAGGCAGTTAACCCACTGTCCCTAGGCTGTCATTGTAAATAAGAATTTGTTCTTAACTGACTTTCCTAGTTAAATAAATAAAAAAAATAACCATGCCAGAGACAATCAAGTTGTATTCCTTGAAGGGCTTCATTTTCTTGTGTGATTGTGTCTCCAAAGTCAAAGAAAATAAGCATGGCCACTCAGAAATAACACACATTTTTTGTTGTTGTTGCAAACATGAAAGTAACATGTTCATAATATAATACAGAAAATAAAACGCTTGTCAATCTAAGGCAAGGGTATAGGAGATGTGTGCTCTACCTTGATGAACTCAATCTGGGTGCTATCTTTGTTCAATCAATGCAAACTCTGCAGAAGTTTCGCTGCTCTTGGTGCTGGGATTATTGGTGGAAACTTGGTCATTTACAGTGCCTGCAAAAAGTATTCATACCCCTTGACTTATTCCACATTTTATTGTGTTACAGCCTGAATTCAAAATGGATTCAATATATTTTTTCTCACCCATATAATACCCCATAATGACAAAGTGAAACATTTTTTGCACATTTATTGAAAATGAAATACAGAAATATCTCATTTACATACAGTGGGGCAAAAAAGTATTTAGTCAGCCAGCAATTGTGCAAGTTCTCCCACTTAAAAAGACGAGAGAGGCCTGTAATTTTCATCATAGGTACACTTCAACTATGACAGACAAAATTAGGAAAAACATTTGAAAATCACATTGTAGGATTTTTAATGAATTTATTTGCAAATTATGGTGGCAAATAAGTATTTGGTCAATAACAAAAGTTTATCTCAATACTTTGTTATATACCCTTTGTTGGCAATGACAGAGGTCAAACGTTTTCTGTAAGTCTTCACAAGGTTTTCACACACGGTTGCTGGTATTTTGGCCCATTCCTCCATGCAGATCTCCTCTAGAGCAGTGATGTTTTGGGGCTGTTGCTGGGCAACATGGACTTTCAACTCCCTCCAAAGATTTTCTACGGGGTTGAGATCTGGAGACTGGCTAGGCCACTCCAGGACCTTGAAATGCTTCTTACGAAGCCACTCCTTCGTTGCCCGGGCGGTGTGTTTGGGATCATTGTCATGCTGAAAGACCCAGCCATGTTTCATCTTCAATGCCCTTGCTGATGGAAGGAGGGTTTCACTCAAAATCTCACGATACATGGCCCCATTCATTCTTTCCTTTACACGGATCAGTCGTCCTGGTCCCTTTGCAGAAAAACAGCCCCAAAGCATGATGTTTCCACCCCCATGCTTCACAGTAGGTATGGTGTCCTTTGGATGCAACTCAGCATTCTTTGTCCTCCAAACACGACCAGTTGAGTTTTTACCAAAAAGTTATATTTTGGTTTCATCTGACCATATGACATTCTCCCAATCTTCTTCTGGATCATCCAAATGCTCTCTAGCAAACTTCAGACGGGCCTGGACATGTACTGGCTTAAGCAGGGGGACACGTCTGGCACTGCAGGATTTGAGTCCCTGGCGGCGTAGTGTGTTACTGATGGTAGGCTTTGTTACTTTGGTCCCAGCTCTCTGGGATTGTGCTTCTGGGATTTTTGCTCACCGTTCTTGTGATCATTTTGACCCCACGGGGTGAGACCTTGCATGGAGCCCCAGATCGAGGGAGATTATCAGTGGTCTTGTATGTCTTCCAACTCCTAATAATTGCTCCCACAGTTGATTTCTTCAAACCAAGCTGCTTACCTATTGCAGATTCAGTCTTCCCAGCCTGGTGCAGGTCTACAATTTTGTTTCTGGTGTCCTTTGACAGCTCTTTGGTCTTGGCCATAGTGGAGTTTGGAGTGTGACTGTTTGAGGTTGTGGACAGGTGTCTTTTATATTGATTACAAGTTCAAACAGGTGCCATTAATACAGGTAACAAGTGGAGGACAGAGGAGCCTCTTAAATAAGGTCTGTGAGAGCCAGAAATCTTGCTTGTTTGTAGGTGACCAAATACTTATTTTCCACCATAATTTGCAAATAAATTCATAAAAAATCCTACAATGTGATTTTCTGGATTTTTTTTCTCATTTTGTCTGTCATAGTTGAAGTGTACCTATGATGAAAATTACAGGCCTCTCTCATCTTTTTAAGTGGGTGAACTTGCACAATTGGTGGCTGACTAAATACTTTTTTTGCCCCACTGTAGGTATTCACACCCCTGAGTCAAAACTTTGCAGAAGCACCTTTTGCAACTGTAGTAACTTGACAAGGAATGCCCGCACATAATTCAATGTTACTTCCCTTTACTTTCAACCTAATAATTCAAAGGTGTACAGCCATGTAGAAACGGTACAAACACAGCAAAGTGATACAGCCCACTCAACCTGTGGTTGAACTGCATTGAACAGGTACAACTCTGGGTGATGATATCATCAAAGGGTAAAAGGTCAAGGCCAATAATAACCACAAACACATGAATAGTAATCATACTATACTGCAGGTAAGTACAATAACATATTCAATGTAATTATTTATATAGTGTCCACACTATAACAGCAATGATTACAGCTTTGAGTATTTCTGGGTAAGTCTCGAAGAGCTTCCACACCTGGACTATGCAACATTTACACATTATTCTTTTCAAACATTTTTAAACTGTCAAATTGGTTGTTGATCATTGCTAGACAACCATTTTCAGGTATTGCCATAGATTTTCAAGTAGATGAAAGTCAACACTGTAACTTGGCCACTCAGAAACATTCACTGGTTTCTTGGTAAGCAACTCCAGTGTAGGTTTGGCCTTAAGGTTATGTAGGTTTAGGTTTGGTGTTTTAGGTTATTGTCCTGCTGAAAGGTGAATTCATCTCCCAGTGTCTAGTGGAAAGCAGACTGAAACGGGTTAACCTTTAGGATTTTGCCTGTGCTTAGCTCCATTCCGTTTCTTTTTTTAATCCTGAAGCACTTTCTCCAGTATTGATGCCTCTAAGTTGTCTAAGAGCCCCCCGGAGATGAGTGTATGGATGACGTCTCTCTCGTCTCTCTCGCATGGCTCGTATGGCTTGTCTGGTCTTCACTGAGATGGCAATCTTCGGATTGGTCTCTGCAGCTAGCCTGAGAAGGGATACCACAGAGTCGTGATCTTACTCACTTTCCTGGCAGTGGTAAACTTTGCACAGTTGTGGGTAAGCTTCCCCTCACATAACAACAAGAACTTTCCACTGGGTACAGACGTCAGTCTATTTTTGATTGACGTTTGGTTGAGGTGACAACTAATGTGAATTCATTGTGAAATCAACAGAATGTCACCATGACATTGGATTTATGTTAAAAGTTGGGAGAAAAAAAATACAAAATTCCCTTATGTTGATATTCCCATGTTGATTTAGCATCATCGCATAAACATTTTTGTTGTTGAAATGATGTGGAAACAATGTTGATTCAACCACCTTTTCCCCAGTGGGTTGTGATGCACTAAGGGCTACATATTTCTATTTCACAAATATAAAATCAAGCTGTTTTACATACACTTGTAGTGTGTAATCCTGCTTTGTGTCTGTGATGACTCCCTAAGGTCACCACAGATCTGCTTTTTCTAAATGCTAATGAGATGTGTTATATAGTTTCCAGAAAGACTCATCAATTTCCTCCGGCAGGAGAGCATGCAGGGAATCTGAGAAAATGGCTCCTTAAGGCATTATTACCACACAGTATCCTACTGAGCCCCTGTACTCTCCCAGAACACATTTAGGTCCCCTACTTTGAGGAGTCACTTATATCCCTTCTCTGGCTTTTATGGGGTACAATGGAATGGTAGTTACATCCCATTCCTTTTTTTCCCCCAATCATTAGTATTTGCTGATGTGTCCCGTTTCCTTTGATGGTTCTATCTAAGAAGATAGTTGCTCTAAAGGTACACAGCCTTGATCTCCCAGACTGCTCCCTCTTTCTCCCTCTCAATTAAGCCTGGTCAGGACTTGAAATAGTGAGGTGTGTAGAACCACTACATGCATAAGTTAAAACGACGGTACATCTTTAAAACATGATTGGCTAGTAGTGCATTTTCATCAATTGACCCAGGTACACAATTAGAATATCACACATTACACCTTCCACTCGAGAGCATCGACATCAGTCCATTGAAGGTTTCTGTCAATGTTTCATTGAATTATTTTTTCATCTATATCCATTTAGGGGAGATTCAATGTAGGATACTTGACATGTAAATAGGACTGAAGGATTGTTGCTGTCAAAACAGGCACAGTAAACTTATCACATTATGGTGAGTTAAAGCCAACTATACTATACTGGCGACCCCACAGTGACCCTAGTTAAAGTGATTGCCTTGATTTAAAGTGATTGGTATTTATCAGTCATGCTAAATCAAGGCAATCTCCCAGACAACCTGCTTGCGGTTTCTCTCCAGAATACTTCTCAATTCAGGCGGTGGCAGGTAGACTAGTGGTTAGAGCATTGGGCCGGTAACCAAAATATTGCAAGATCAAATCCCTGAGCTGACCAGGTAAAAATCTGTTGTTCTGCCCTTGAACAAGACAGTTAACCCACTCTTCCTAGGCCTTCATTGTAAATAAGATGTTGTTCTTAACTGACTTGCCTAGTTAAATAAAACATTTCTGCAACACAATATAGGGTTATAGAGAAGTTATTATTTGCCTAGACACATCGCTGTGTTGCAGAAACAGCAAGAAATTCTAATAATATTATATTAGGGTTGTACCTGAGACTTATTCAATCAAATGTATTTATAAAGCCCTTCTTACATCAGCTGTACAGAAACCCAGCCTAAAACACCAAACAGCAAGCAATGCAGGTGTCGAAGCTCGGTGGCTAGGAAAAACTCCCTAGAAAGGCCAGAAGCTAGGAAAAAACCTAGAGAGGAACCAGGCTATGAGGGGTGGCCAGTCCTCTTCTGGCTGTGCCGGGTGGTGATTTTAACAGAACATGGCCAAGATGTTCAAATGTTCATAGATGACCAGCAGGGTCAAATAATAATAATCACAGTGGTTGTCGAGGGTGCAACAGGTCAGCACCTCAGGAGTAAATGTCAGTTGGCTTTTCATAGCCGATCATTCAGAGTATAGGTTAGGTTTGATGGATTCTCAAAGTCTTGAGTGTCCTTGGCAGTGGAGAACGTGTGTGTGTGTTCTGAAGGTAAAGATGAGGTCATACTTATTGAGTATGAGAGGTCTAAACATGATATCATGTTGTGAAAGATCAACAGCTCTTGTTGTGTACTGTATTGTAAATGTAATTTAAAAACACCTTAGATATGCTTTTGCCATCAGAGATAGGGTCAATACTCTTGCTTATGCGCTCCTCTCCGATGACATTGCCTTTGCCGATGTCATACCCAAAGCTGAGCTTCTTATGGATCTGACGGTTTATGATTTCTATGAGCCTGGGAATGATGATCTGAAAGACATACTGTATATTCAACAATTATTATGATTCATAACATTGATAAAAGGTAACCCTAGAAAACGTTACTGTAAAGCTATTTCAAATCTATATAAAATATGTCCCATCAAACCATAACATACCACACAAAGAGCCCCGGTATCATGTAAATATTGACAATATATTCTGTGATTCTAAAAATTTCCAACCGCTGTGTCATTGTGAGACACAGAGTTGGTGAAGGGATGATCTCCGCATGTGTGGTTCCCACCATGAAGCATGGAGGAGGAGGTGTGATGGTGTGGGGGTGCTTTGCTGGTGATACTGTCAGTTATGTATTTAGAATTCAAGGCACACTTAACCAGCATGGCTACCACAGCATTCTGCTGCGATACGCCATCCCATCTGGTTTGCGTTTAGTGGGACTATCATTTGTTTTTCAACAGGATAATGACCCAAAACAAACCTCCAGGCTGTGTAAGGGCTATTTGGCGGGTAAGAATGTCGAATTCCCCTGCCATATTTGCTGTTGGTAACACTCAGGGCTCTACACAGTGCAAGCATTTCATAAAAAAAGTCAAAAGTCAAGTATGTGCGAGTTGTGATTTATAGCTAAATAAATTCTGCAGTAGCTGTTTTCAAAGTATTTCTACCATTTTGTTTCATATCTGGTAATGCAACAAGAATACGAATCCTAACGTTACAGCAGCCTTTTCAGGACACACTATGTCCAAACAATACAAATAATAATCAGTTTGCTTTCAGTGTACACTGAAAAATGTTTTCAGTGTAAACTTAAACGACTAAAACCAGATAGAAAGTATATAGAAAAGATAATGGACCTATATATTTTATAATAAGATAATCTTTGAGAACTAACAATGACTAACAATGACCAAATTATGCATTCAGGAGTATTTTGTTATGAAATTGTTTTGATTTTGTTTTAATCTTTGAATCACTTAGATAGCATTATAACCAATGGCAAAATGTGTAGAATTACAGTAAAGTAGCTTTAAAACGGCACTTTCAGCTCCCAGTATTTCATGATATCCTGAACACTCATGAACATAGATAAAGGCAGAAACATATGCATATACACTATATACAGTTCCTTCGAGAAGTATTCAGACCCCGTAACTTTTTAAACATTGTTATGTTACAGCCTTATTCTAAAATGAATTAAATAAATACAAATCGTCAGCAATCTACACGCAATACCTCATAATGACAAAGCGAAACCAGGTTTTTGGAAAAGAAATTCAAATCGATAAAAAAAAACTGAAATACCTTATCTACATAAGTAATCAGACCCTTTGCTATGAGACTTTAAATTTAGGTCAGGAGCATCCTGTTTCCATTGATTATCTTTGAGATGTTTCTACAACTTGATTGAAGTCCACCTGTGGTAAATTCAATTGTTGGACATGATTTGGAAGGCCACACACCTGTCTATATAAGGTCACACAGTTGACAGTGCATGGTCAAAGCAAAAACCAAGCCATAAGGTCGAAGAAAATTGGTCCTAGGGCTGGGTGATATGGCAAAAAATAATATGTTATTTAGGGTGGCAGCACATGAATTCTAAGTGATTTCAAAGGGTCTTTCTCCGTTCTGTTTGTTTCATTTGACATTTCCACACTGCCACGTAGTGCTGCACGATATGGGCAAAAGAATTGTGTCCTTATTTTTAACCAAATATTACAATTGTGATTTGACTTGTGATCTTGGAAATATGATGTTTATCCTAATTATGTAGTTAGAATGTAATAGTGGGCACTTCGAATACAGTGTTGTTCCTATATCTTTGAGTGAGTGCAGCGAGAGCAACAACATTTCCTTGTGGTTTGTCATGTTCTCAGCTGTATTAATCAGGGTCCTGGCTGCCTCTCTGTTCAGAAATCCAGCACTGTGCAGCTTCCAGTAGCTTGTCTGGTAGAAAACCAACACCAGTTCCCAGTTTAAATACCATTTATACTGGACTCTTAATTGTTCATCTGTCAACTTCATGCTAAACCTATTACATTCACCAAAGTCAATAGTTCCTTCCCTGTGGGCTAAAAGTTCATCATACTCTAATGCGTCATCCTAAGCCCTAACCACATTGTAGGAGTGTATCGACAAGGCCACAACTAAGTGAAGGAAAACAGAGGTACAGCCTGTGATTAAAGAAACAAAAACAACTTCTAACATAATATCCTATCGAACACAATGATTTCACATATTTGAAAAAAAATGAAAACGTTCATCCTGATAGTCTTTTTAAGTGAGGAATGCTTTCCTTCCACATGTTCTACATTGAACGGGCTGAACGAGAAATCAGGCTCACCACTTTACGTGAGGTCAGGGTGAATATGATGGCATCATGAATATAGTTTTGAGTGTGATCCAGTGAAGTGACCCAGACCTGTGCCTTCAGGATGCGCATGCGAGCCTCCTCCATCAGGTCCTCCTGCTCCTGTGTTGATGGTGGACACAGAATGTTCCTGTCAAAGTGTGGGAACTTGGTCATCCTAGCTGTGGGGGAAAACTCTTCAATGCTAACCTGGAAGGAAGAGCACGGGGGAAGATATATGTTTTATACGGTTGGGCCGGCACGTCACATAGGTCTGGGAACACAGGACACAATGTGAGAGAGACACAACCCCTTTCAGTGCTACTAAGTGCAGTTTAGTTGGCTTTGCATACATTCTGAACAACCTGTGCAATAAGACAACTACTCAACACAGTACTCCTTACCTAGAAGTCTAAGGAACAAGGGAATTGATGTTGCATTAATAAGACGTGTTAGGACCGCCATTCCAGAAGACGGGACCAAAATCTGTAACAGAGATGATAACTTCAACTGTCAAGATTATGATTATATTAACAGAGGTCATAACATAAGGACACTGCTGTCATCATGGTACCCTGCTACAGGGGTAGGAAAGTAAAAATAGAAAGTAGTAAATACACAACAAAAAAATCCCTACATTCTCTCTCACTTGCACTTCATCCAAATCATCTGAAAATCTATGAGCTTAAGAAGTAGAAGCTCTATTCAATCTGTATCGCGGAAGTTCGGCGTTACAACATGACTGACATTTAAAGGAAATGTTCATGCGTTAGTGGAGACTGCATTCACGGTAAACGCTGCATATGTCGGCTCATTCTGGAATTACTTTTACATTTCTAGCACATAATCTGTAATACTTCAGCGATAGGTATTGATTAGAGCCCATACACAAAAGGCCCATTTGGTCCCTCCCTAGACACACACTGCTGCCCACCTCCAGCTGAAGCCACAGCCAGTGCGTACCAATAAGGGTGACAGTGCAACTACAGTCACATGTCTGTAATAGAGAAAGAAGAGTCTCAAATAGATACCTCCTCTGGTTCCTTGCCAATGATCACAAGAACAAACTGATCCATAACATAATTATGCGGTAGAAAAACTGGTTAAATGCCTCACTAAAATGCCTCAATAAAAAAGTGATGTGATGTACATAGCAAAGTAGAGCACTATAATGTTGAAGAAATCATTGAGGCCCAAATGTTACCAAATAATACCAATGATGGAGACAATTAAGGTGTTGGCCAAATAGGTCAGCATTTCCCAGGACCTATGGAAAGCTGGGCCATGACTAGCCATTCAGCTAAATGACATGAAATCTGTACTTAAAGTGTGATGCATTTAGCCTCTTAGACCTAGACGTGGCGCTCCGGTACCGCTTACCGTGCACAGTCTATGACTAGGGTGGCTAGACAATTTCTAGGGCCTTCCCCTGACACCGCCTGGTATAGAGGTCCTGGATGGAAGGAAGCTTGGCCCCGGTGATGTACTGGGCCGAGCGCACTACCCTCTGTAGTGCCTTGCGGTCGGAGACCGAGCAGTTGCCATACCAGGCAGTGATGCAACCCGTCAGGATGCTCTCGATGGTGCAGCTGTAAAACCTTTTGAGGATCTGAGGACCCATGCCAAATCTTTTCAGTCTCCTAAGGGGGAATAGGTTTTGTCGTGCCCTCTTTACGACTGTCTTTGTGTGCTTGGACTAGAGGTCGACCATTATGATTTTTCAACACCGATACCGATTATTGGAGGACCAAAAAAAAGCAGATACTAATTAATCGGACGATTTTTATATATATATTTGTACAACAATACTGAATTAACACTTTATTTAAACTTAATATAATACATAAATAACCATCTATAGTCTCAAATAAATAATGAAACATTTTCAGATTTGGTTTAAATAATGCAAAAACACAGTGTTGGAGAAGAAAGTAAAAGTGCAATATGTGCCATGTAAAAAAGCTAACGTTTAAGTTCCTTGCTCAGAACATGAGAACATATGAAAGCTGGTGGTTCCTTTTTGACATGAGTCTTCAATATTCCCAGTTAAGAAGTTGGAGGTTGTAGTTATTATAGGAATTATAGGACTATTTCTCTCTATACCATTGTATTTCATATACCTTTGACTATTGGATGCTCTTATAGGCACTATAGTATTGCCAGCCTAATCTCGGGAGTTGATAGGCTTGGAGTCATAAACAGCACTGTGCTTCAAGCATTGCGAAGAGCTGCTGGCAAACGCAGGAAAGTGCTGTTTGTATGAATGCTTATGAGCCTGCTGCTGCCTACCACCGCTCAGTCAGACTGCTCTATCAAATATCAAATCAGACTTAATTATAATATACACACAGAAATACGAGCCTTAGGTCATTAATATGGTCAAATCCGGAAACTCATTTAAAAAACAAAAAGTTTATTCTTTCAGTAAATACAGAACCATTCTGTATTTTATCTATCGGGCGGCATCCATAAGTCTAAATATTGCTGTTACGTTGCACAACCTTCAATGTTATGTCATAGTTATGTAAAATTCTGTCAAATTAATTACGGTCTTTGTTAGGAAGAAATGGTCTTCACACAGTTCGCAACGAGCAAAACTGCTGCATATACCCCGACTCTGCTTGCACTGAACCCAAGAGAAGTGACACAATTTCCCTAGATATTATTGCCTGCTAACATTAATTTATTTTAACTAAATATGCAGGTTTAAAAATATATACTTGTGTATTGATTTTAAGAAGGCATTGATGTTTATGGTTAGGTACATTGGTGCAACGACAGTGCTTTTTTGCGAATGCGCTTGTTATATCATCACCAGTTTGGCGAAGTAGGCTGTGATTCGATGATAAACTAACAGGCACCGCATTGATTATTTGCAACGCAGGACCAGCTAGTTAAACTAGTAATATCATCAACCATGTGTAGTTAACTAGTGATTATGTTAAAGATTGATTGTTTTTTTTAAGTGTTCAGTAATTTTGTAATCAATGTTCATAAATTCCAATTATCTTTATCTGTCTAATACCCAGAGGTTGTAAAGTTCTGGTCTCAAATAAAACAGACAGAATTCCCAGCTCACAATTGATCAGATCCAGGTTTATTTGCGTATGCTCTCTCGTGCATACACAAATCCTTTTATACCATTCTAACCTACGCACATACATACACACGAACATAGGGATTTTCTCATGAGTCTCACCACAGTTTATAACCACTCGGCTGACAGTTCCAGTCTCCCCCAGATACTAGAGCTCTGGAGGGGCTCTCCCTGTCCTATCTTATCTCCCCAGATTTACAGCCAGGTAGGCTGTTTCATCGTTGTCGGTGATCAGGCCTACCACTGTTGTGTCATCAGCAAACTTAATGATGGTGTTGGAGTCGTGCCTGGCCGTGCAGTCATGAGTGAACAGGGAGTACAGGAGGGAACTGAGCACGCACCCCTGAGGGGCCCCCGTGTTGAGGATCAGTGTGGCAGATGTGTTGTTACCTACCCTTACCACCTGGGGCGGCCCGTCAGGAAGTCCCGGATCCAGTTGCAGAAAGAGGTGTTTAGTCCCAGGGTCCTTAGCTTTGAGGGCACTATGGTGTTGAACGATGAGCTGTAGTCAATGAATAGCATTCTCACATAGGTGTTCCTTTTGTGAAAGGTGTGAAAGGGCAGTGTGGAGTGCAAGAGAGATTGCATCATCTGTGGATCTGTTGGTGTGGTATGCAAATTGGAGTGGGTCTAGGGTTTTTGGGATTATGGTGATGTGAGCCATGACCAGCCTTTCAAAGCATTTCATGGCTACAGAGGTGAGTGGTACGGGTCGGTAGTCATTTAGGCAGGTTACCTTAATGTTCTTGGGCACAGAGACTATGGTGGTCTGCTTGAAACATGTTGGTATTACAGACTCAGACAGGGAGAGGTTGAAAATGTCAGTGAAGACACTTGCCAGTTGGTCAGCGCAGTCCTGGTAATCCGTCTGACCCTGCGGCCTTGTGAATGTTGACCTGTTTAAAGGTCTTACTCACATCGGCTGCGGAGAGCGTGATCACACAGTCGTTCGGAACAGCTGATGCTCTCATGTATGCTTCACTGTTACTTGCCTCGAAGCGAGCATAGAAGTAGTTTAGCTCGTCTGGTAGACTCGTGTCACTGGGCAGCTCTCGGCTGTGCTTCCCATTGTAGTCTGTAATAGTTTGCAAGCCCTGGTACATCCGACGAGTGTCGAAGTCAGTGTAGTAGGATTCGATCTTAGTCCTGTATTGACGCTTTGCCTGTTTGATGGTTCGTCGGAGGGCATAGTGGGATTTCTTATAAGCTTCCGGGTTAGAGTCCAGCTCTTTGAAAGCAGCAGCTCCACCCTTTAGCTGAGTGCAAATGTAGCCTGTAATCCATGGCTTCTGGTTGGGGTATGTACAGTCACTGTAGGGACGACGTCCTCTATTCCCTTATTGATAAAGCCAGTGACTGATGTGGTGTACTCCTCAATGCCATCGGAAGAATCCCAGAACATATTCCAGTCTGTGCTAGCAAAACAGTCCTGCAGTTTAGCATCTGCTTCATCTGACCAGTTTTTTTAAAGACCCAGTCACGGGTGCTTCCTGCTCTAATTTTTGCTTGTAAGCAGGAATAAGGAGGATAGAATTATGGTCATATTTGCTAAATGGGGGGCATGGGAGAGCTTTGTATGCATCTCTGTGTGTGGAGTATAGGTGGTCTAATATTGTTTCCCCTCTGGTTGCACATTTAACATGCTGATAGAAATTTGGTAAAACTGATTTAAGTTTCCCTGCATTAAAGTCCCCGGCCACTAGGAGCGCCACTGGATGAGTGTTTTCCTGTTTGTTTATGGCGGTATACAGCTCATTGAGTGCCAGCATCGGTCTGTGGTGGTATGTAGACAGTTACGAAAAATACAGATGAAAACACTCTAGGTAGATTGTGTGGTCTACAGCTTATCATGAGATAAGCGGTTCCTTAAGGAAACAAAGGGGGATGGAGCATTGCAAATTAAGACCATGTTTAGCCATTGTTCTCTCTCTTATGTCTGGTCTTCACAAGAGAATATCACAGTTGCTTATATGGGTATCTTTCATTTATTTGGCGTGGGCTGCGGCCAAACAGTAGCCTGTGTGGAGTTTAATTAATTCATTAATTTTTAATTTTACCCCTTTTTCTCCCCAATTTCGTGGTTTCCAATTGTTTTAGTAGCTACTATCTTGTCTCATCACTACAACTCCCGTATGGGCTCAGGAGAGACGAAGGTTGAAAGTCATGCGTCCTCCAATACACAACCCAACCAAGCCGCACTGCTTCTTAACAAAGCGCGCATCCAACCCGGAAGCCAGCCGCACCAATGTGTCGGAGGAAACACCATGCACCTGGCAACCTTGGTTAGCGTGCACTGCGCCAGGCCCACCACAGGAGTCGCTGGTGCGCGATGAGACAAGGACATCCCCACCGGCCAAGCCCTCCCTAACCCGGACGACGCTAGGCCAATTGTGCGTCGCCCCACGGACCTCCCGGTCACGGCCGGTTACAACAGAGCCTGGGCGCAAACCCAGGGTCTCTGGTGGCACAGCTGGCCCTGTTGCGCCCTTAACCACTGCGCCATCCGGGGGCCCATCTGTGTGGAGTTTGAGGTTACGAATTCATGGTTTATTAACCCATCAATTGTCTGGACAATTGTTCCTTTACGATCAGGCCAGGTCATTACAATTTTAAAAAAGAGCTAACGTTAGAAAGCTAGCTCTTCACCTCCAAAGAGACATACTCCAAACACAGTGAGTATGATCCCTGGTTGATTCTGTTGACTGAAAAGGTCCCAGTGCATGTGGATGTTGTCACTGTCTCAGCCATATTTCTGATTCCTGAATGGGATTCGTTGTGTAGATAGGCTGGTAGGGAGAGATAGGGAAAGGGTTATTGACAATGGCCGGGCATTTTCAGCCTGGCAAACTTAAATCTAAAGAAATTAGGCTTCCTATGGATATCTGGTGGTTAGACCGCAACTAACCACCGCAGCTAACAACAGCAGACTAGCAGTTACCTAGGAAAATATTTTTGCCAAAAATGTTATTATAACTACAAGCTATAGCTAGCTTTCTGTGTTTTTAGATAGCTACAACTCCTAACCTTAACCTACTTATCCTAACCTGCTACGAAAAAGTAACTTCCGGTCGTAGCTGTATCAAAGTGGCATGATTTTAGGGAATCTCGCGCTCAATCAACTTTTGTGGGCAAGCTAAGCTAGCTAACGTTAGCTAGTTAGCTAAAAACACTACTCAATTAAATTTACCTCATGGAATTATTGTTGGCAATTCAGACACATTTTTCTCAAGTTTATCCACATTCTGAGAGAAGAGTACAAACGTTTCCAATAACGTTGCTCAAAGCTAGTTGTTGATAGCTAGGCCAAATATTTTTTCATTGTTCTATATGAGTTACAGGCTGGCCACACGCGAGCGTTGCAAAATACATTTAAAAATCTACGTTATTCAATTATTGCACGGGCTAAAATAGATCGGCTTCAAGTCCTGCATCTTCCATCTCCTCATTGGTTTATTGAAGCAGGTACCCACCCACGTGCCATCTCCTCATTATTTAATAATTTATGAAAGTTGCCAATTGCAATATAAAGTCAAGAGAAGAAAAGGCCTGGAAGAAAGAGAGATGACTAGAAACGTTTCGGTTAACCGTTTTATGTGTGGATTAATTGACTGAGTAGAGGACCTTGTGTATTTCAGGTAAAATAACAACTAAATTGTTATATTCCAGGACAAATTAGCTAATAACAGCAAGCTAGCTAAATGGGACAAATTAGCTAGCAAGTGCAAGCTAACTAGCTAAATTGCAATAAATGCTTTTCGACCTGTCCCCAAATTAATATAATTGTTTCACAGTTTGTTTTGATATTTTAACCTGCTTGTTGTGATCACGTTTGGTGTGGGGGGACAAAATAAATGTATGCACGATGGCGCACGCGCGCAGCCGGTTTGGGTTCCATGATAGACAGCAAAAGAACAAGAACGACGTTTGAGCGTCACGCTCACGTGACGTCATCATATAATGATTGACAACTCTTGCACATTGGATGAACAGGTAAGTGAGTGAGTGAGTGCTCTGTGCGACTCTTCTCACAGCCTCTGTCTCCGAGAAGCGAGACAAGCGCGCTGTCTGTCTACATCGGAAAACATCATTTTAGTCACTGTTATAATCTATAATAAGCAGTCTATCACGTTCAGATTTTGTTTAATTAATTCAGCGCTTGCCAACATTGGAAAAATGTCTGATCATTGCAGACGCAGAGGACTTGGGGTCTCAAAAAAAAAAATAAGGGTTTGTGTAAATATCTGCAGATGATGTGTTTTCGGCCTACTTGACTTTATAAATCAATTACTTTTCTTAACTTCATCTATGATATTTAATCTTGCAGGAGGTGAGGAGAAAACTGTCAGGCTTCGATTGTCAACTTGCATTGGTTGAAACAATGTTGCCAACGAGATTGTTTGCCAAAAGAATGCATTGTGAACGACGAAGAAAGGCCTCTTCTGAGCAACAGAGCCCATTACCTGCATCGGAAGTTGCACCTTTCGCTATAGCACAGCCATGCAGAGTCCAGCTAAACAGTGACGGCAGATGTGGATGTGTTGCTATTACGAAGGATGGAATTATAGCCCTGTTCCTTCCAGACAAGAGCCCCACCTGTGCAAGAGCCCTACCTGGCATCCAAGAGCTAAGCCGACCATGTTGTGATAGGCCTATACAATTAAATACAAGACAAGGACAAGAAATAGAATGCAGGTAGGACTTAACTGGAATAGTTAGTGGTTGTAATGCATCTACTCTTTATTCACAATCAAGGTGTCCAAATAGAGCTGTCCTGTATGGTTGGTATACGATGCTTGTAGACTGTATAAAGGTGTTGAGTCAGGAGTGTTCATAAAAAAATGTATTATCTCTTCAGCAACCTCTCCCTGAAGAAAACTTCAACAAATGGATTGTGTGGTGGTGTGATCAACATGCATGTCATCAATATGAAAGAAGGCAGCCATATATCTTCAGGATTGAGTTCTTCGGATGGAGTTCCTTTCCCATGTCATAATGGATCAGAACATTGCTCAATGTGTGAAGTATGTTACAATGGAGGATTTTCCACACAGACCAATGACAAATGGACACAAGAACTTTTAGATCCACCAGTAGCCCTTGCTGGATCAGACAAGACAGCTGAAGAAGGACAAACCATTTTACAAAGAGCCCAAAGGTTCCTGCCTTTGTTACACGCTGTTGGAATCCCATTTTGCTCTCTCTTGGTTGCTGCTGACCTGTACTTTCATTGGAATGGAAGTTCATGGTGCCCTGGGAGTGGCTTTTCTAGTGTACTCTTTGGTCCAGCCTGTAACTACCATCCTCCTCCAGTATGAATGGAAACTGTCAATGATAGGATCACATTTTCATATAATTCAGGCTCTTGTTATATCTGATCTGTTAATTCAATAAAGAACTTCATTTAAAGCTCAGAGGGAGTTGTTTTTCTCCTTTTTGTAACCTATCACCATATCTAAAAACACTTTTTTTTAAATCTCCTTTTAGTCGCATTTTAAGGTAACTGTTTCTTGATAAAGGCTACAGAAAAGTTCCAATGCATTGTTACGAAATAGATATCACCCTTCCATTATGGAATTCCTGCTTTTCTGACTATTAAAATGGACCTGTCCACAAACCCATGGAAATGTATCCACTTGTCTTCCTAATTTGTCTTTTATCTCTAGGCTATGTTTGTATGTAATGGTTTTGTCTTTTATCTCTAGGCTATGTTTGTATGTAATGGTTTTGTCTTTTATCTCTAGGCTATGTTTGTATGTAATGGTTTTGTCTTTTATCTCTAGGCTATGTTTGTATGTAATGGTTTTGTATTTTTACATTTGAACCATTTTACCAGACATAGAAGCTCTAAAATAAATATTTTAGATTTACTGATCTTATAGCAGTGTTCGTTTTGACATGCATAATAAAATATTTTCTACAAATGACATCACGTGAGATTCTATTAGTGATAAAATGTATCTGACTTTAAGAACTATTGTCCAACTCAATGTCTCATAAGGTTACAAAAAGAACATGATGATGTTATTGTAATTTCATCGTGACATGACCACTACAGTAGGGGGAAGGTAGTTGTGACGTCTGAATTTCAGGAATAGGATTTTTTTTAGTGGGGGGTGTATTATAAAAGGCCATCAAAATCATTCTCTTCTAAACCAGAAGCACGACAGGGACATTGAAGATCTCTTTGCTGTAATATTGCATTGTATTTTTGCTTATTCTATAAGCATACCTATTTTGAAGAAAGCCTTACATTTTTAAATTATCTTTTATCTCTTGTACTGTTGAACAAAACTTTAAAGGTAAGCCGCTTTAAGACTTCTTTGGAAATGTTTGTTTTGCGACTTTTAACTTCTAAAATTGAGAGTTTTTCTACAACTAACACCTTTTTAATATCTTGATTTAGATGAAGAAGTCTTTTGGAGTAGTGTGCATATCACTCATTTTATTTGCAGCTCTGTCAGAAACAATTGGATTAGTGATTGCGGTAGGTCAACATTTTATTGTATTTGGCAAAATGTTGTTTTAAATGCTCTTATTTTCTCATTGTTTTAACTACAAGTAGGCTATTGCAAGCAACATTACAATTATATGAACGTTGTTGCCTATTATCTAGACATAACACCATAACAAGCATTGAGATAATTGAGTTATTGCACTATAGTCAAGGTCAAGCAATTCGCATTCAGAAAATAAGATAAATTGTTGAGAAAACTGATGATTGTACAGTGTGTATAATGAATCTGATTTGAGTGTGTGTGTGTGTGTGTGTGTGTGTGTTTGTCTCATAACAGGGTAAAGAGAAGCGAGGGTGGACACTAAACAGTGCTGGCTACCTTTTGGGTCCCCGTAAGTGACTGTTATGTATTAAATACATGTGCTCTTTCACACAACTGTCAAAATGCCACTATCAAGTACTTTTAACTAAACTATCATTTACACACCTGCCCTGTCTCCATTATCATGCTCTTCTCATATTTGTTTATACTTTTATTATACTTTTTCACATTTCACCTGGCTGTGTAATGTGGCATGATGTATTCCAACAAACTTGTTCTGTGTCGTTATTGGACGACACAGAACATTTTCATTTGTTATATCCTTTTAAATGACTATATTTTTGAAAAGCCTACTTGCACAGCAACACATTTATTCCCAAGGTTCATGGATTATTGTCAACACAGAATGAGGATGTATCCCATAACACAGGTCCTTGTTGTAAATTTAGGTCAAATGCCATCATCCCTGTGTTTCAGGTCGTATTGATCACCTAATACAGATAAAGGATAATCCCAGCATAAGGGGGAGAGAAGAACTGCTAAGTCAATGTAAGATAGCTCCTGCAGGACATTGAAGTCAGCAGAGGAATTGCTCTGTGACGCCTTGCTCCTCTGTTTATTATTTGCAGACTTAACTCTTAATGCAACAACCAAGTGTTTATCACAGCCATGGCCACTTTATGTTTATTGGTTTGTTTTTCCACTTGTTTATTAATTATTAAACCATGATACAGGATATTTTAATCTAAGAGGCACTGTCAGAACAAAGTTGATCATTTCATTTTTGCATGCAATTATACTTGATCCGTGATGACTGTGGGAAACGCATCAAGGGCTAAGGGTTAACGTCAAAATTCAAGGATTACACTTCAGATAATTAGTGCTCTTACATGATTATTCAGTGCACTATTACTAGCCCTGTTGACTCAAACCTTTATTAAAGTTGTTGATGGGGTGAGGTATATTGTAATTTCAACCATTGTATTTCCTGCTCCTTGCCCCTCTCATTATATGTATATATATATATATATTATATATGCAAAGAAGAAGGGTAAAATAGTAATTTCAGATGGATATTTTAATGAAATTACTATTTTACCCTTCTTCTTTGCATGTGGAGGGATCCTTCCTTAATATATATATATAAAATGTATAAAAACATGTCAGGTTCTGTTTCCGTCAATGATTATGTGCCTTTCTTTCACGCATTTCATTGGTGAATATATGTATTCCAGCCTTTCATTGACTCAAGCCCTGCAGGTTGCTTTTCAGACTCTTGACAGATAAAAGGAAAAACACACCATCATAAAGGATGCCTTATGCCGTCATGTGAGCTTTAGGCAGGGTTGTGGTGTTTGTGTGAGTTGTGAAATGAAGGGGATTTCATCTAGGGAATGGGTCAAAATCAGCTGCGCAAACTATGTTTTTGTTTTGTTGTTCAGACGGCATTGACGGTCACCGCACTCTCAGTGACAAGCATGGCCTTGCTGGAAAGAGAGGCATGCCCCTGGACGATGACTTCAAAACAGGTGAGAAGCTAAAGCCTTGTCAAATCTTATAGCCTACATTTCATTGGCCTATGAAAGGGTAAATCAAATATATTTAGAGTAGATGATGTACTGTACAGTAAGTCTGCTTTACTCAGTGTCGTCTACACCTCATGATGGTCTCTTATTTTGCAGGTGCCTTGAGAATAGCAGATGAGGATGTAATACACACTGTCATTGACTTCTTATCATACCTGAAACTTAAAGGTAAGTTCATGGTGTCTTGTTATTAATGTTTAATTACAACAATTAATTACAGCAAAAACACTGACCGCATTCTCATGATTGTTATTTTTTTAATGAATAAAAATCAGGCGTTTTGACATGTTCCAAAAATAGTAAAATAATCATGTTTTTCATATGGTCTAGTTATATTTGTATTTCAAATGTATTTACAGATTACATTTCTAGTCAAGATTCCTGGCTATATGTTGCTACAACATTTGGAACACAACAAATACTAGCATAGTCCTAATCAGTTATAACCATCTAACTGTGCTCACTCAAATGTTTCGTCATCTACCTTACAGAAATCGGAGCTCTGGATACCATGCCTTCCTCTCTCACATCAGAAGAGATGGATCAGCCCTAGTTCAACTGATCTCTTCTCTACGCCTTACCTGCCTACAAACAACAGTATCTGTACATTTCCCATTATACTGGTGTCATCATAACAACAATATACTAAACAGATTAATCACGTTCTTATTATAATTTGAAAGAAATGGACTGAATAAAACTTTTGAATGGCAAAACATTGTTATTCCTATATATGTATTATACAGTATATAGTTTGTATTCAAACAGTGAGATTACCTTTAGAAAGTGTAACAACAACCCAAACCACTCAGATGAAACAAAGTCTCCAATTTAAAATGTCAAATCTCCAAGTTCTCTCTCACACCAACTAGATACAAAGGAGTCAGAGATTGCTGAGCAACATAATAGCATGATGTTGCAGTTGTTTGTTCTATTCTGTGATCTCTGCTGTGTTTTGTCCCAGTGAACTGTTGGCAGCACCAGCAGAAAAACTGCACATAACCCATTCCACAAGTTACTGTTTCCAAGTTGAGCTTCACCATTGTAGCTTGTTTCCAGAGTAGTCCAAGAATCCCCCATGATTATTTTCTGTCAGATCAGTGATAACAGACAGCAAAGATGATATGCTCTCCTCCGCACTCAAATCCGCCTGATCCATAAGAGACATGAAAATGCACCATATCAACTGTCAACTCATTGAAATACACAGCCATGTATTTTTATGTATTCTAAAGGACCCAACCATAAAATGCCTCAACCAAGAGTATGGGACACTCACATGTGGGCCACCCATGTCAGTGCGCACCCAGCCAGGGTGAAGAGCCATGCACAGAATCCCTTCAGATTCCAGGTCAGTGGCCAGACACCTTGTCATCATGTTCAAGGCAGCCTGCATATATATAAACAAAATGAGATGGACAGGACATGTAATGAATATGTACACATAAGAACAGTCAGATTAATTATCGCCACACCCAAACATTCTATGCTTAATATTGCAACCAGAGATTGTCTGTAATGTTTATATGGGCTTTGTCGAAACGGCTCATTATGGTTGCTGTTCACCTTTGAGGTTCTGTAGGCATAGCTTTTGAAGGCTGCTCCGGCTCCCCAGTTGACCTTAATGGAGCCGAGTATGGAAGAGATGTTAATCACAGCTGCTCTATGGATCCCCATTCCAGTGCCCCGTGCAGCAGCTGCCTGTAGCAATGGCAGAAATGCCTACAAGAAACAATATTATGTGATCTAGAGATAGTTGCGAGAATACAGGTTTCTTATGAAGTAGGACACTTTTCATAAATGTGTGTGATTTGGGCATTAATAAAAATATCCTCTGTGCTACAAGAAAATTAAGATATTTTTCATACATGCTCTTCTAGAGGTGCAACACATTGATTTACCTTGGTGACAAAAAGAGGGGCAACAGTATTACTCTCAAAAGTCTTCATCATGGCGTCAGGTGTCACTGTCTTCAGATCAGTGGATAGATTGATGGCTGCGTTGTTTATGAGGCAATTCAGCCCATCACTTCCAAGTATAGATGACACCGCTTGCAATGCTGAGTCTATACTTGACTGGCTGACAACATCTGATACAAAAGAGATCATAGACTCATTACCATTCAAAAAGGAACTTCACAGGAAACAAACAGAATTTAGTTTTCGTTTTTCTCCTTGTTTATTTTTTTACAGTATTGGTTTAATTTACTTTTACATTATTGGTTTACTTCAGTTTGGGATTTCATCATGTTCTGTTGAGTCCTACAAACATATAATTGAGCGTGTAATATACGTTTTAGTTACTCCAATGAGTTTGAAGGGAGAAAATCCCTGAGAGGAACACAGGCGGAACTACCAATACAGTGTTTCTTGTGCATTCTGCTTGTATAACAAGTAAGGCATATGGGGCATGTGTCCAAACTATGCAAGGCACATGATGCACATGGGATCATATACCGATTACCCAACAAAATGTGTCAAATCAGCATCACACTGCACCCTAGCTCCTGTGTCCAAGTTTTACAAATGATGTAGGCTATGCAACTCACCAAGCTGTACAATATAAACACCTTTGCAGGACTTGGCAATATTTTGAAGATCCTGAAATGAAGATCAACTTTTATTATGTATCCCTAAGTTTACAGCAAAGGCGAATCCTCAAACGTGTATTTCCATTACGTGGAAATTCACCAAACACCAAACAATTCACCAACATGATGTTCTCCTACCTGTGCTGCGGCTGGATTGCGAACAGTCGCTATTATTGTTTTGGGTCTCTCGGTGCTTCTTGCCAGGTCTTTCACCATTTGTAGACCGAGGCCTCTGCTCGCTCCAGTGATTAGTACAGATTGACATTTTGTGAATTTTAGAGTCATAGTTAGTAGATGTCTGTTAACTTTGTTTAATGAAGAAGTATGATCGGTCTCAGTGTCCAGCCATCATTTTTGTAGCGATACAATCTGAAGGCGTGGTTTAAATTTCATAGCAACTGGAATGGACCAATGCGGATCAATACGCTTGATTTCGTGTCTGAACTGTTTCCGCTCCATTCTCCTTATTTACTACTAGTCCAAAGTGCAACCCCAAAACACCACTCGGCGCATTTGGCGACCCAAATCAAACGTATACTTTTTAAAAGAATCCCCCCTTCGGCGCACTCCGGTGCCGCCCCCGCCATGTCGCCGGTACCTAAATCCGCTACTGATTTTGTATTAGTCTATAAATAAATCTCTCAAAATTCGTAATCTCTCCCATGTCTTATTTGACTAGTATTTTTTAAAGTGTAAGGATAATAATTCAGCCATATTCAGCCATAGTTATTCCCTCTATGTTTAATATAACGCACATACATTAATTATTAATTTCGGTTGCCTATGAAGTTTGTGAAGTTTGTTCTATAGAAAGTATTTGACTCTGATTTGTGTCACAGAAAATATTTCACTCTAGCCACAAAATTAAGGAAATTAGAAGGGAGGGGGGAGGGATTCTGGCAGGGGGCGATTTTCGGAACAACACCGGCAAAATAAAGTGAGGATAGGGGTACACCGTACATGTAAGACATGAGCCTATCACATTAATCAAACTAAATGTCAAGAAAACTGTAGGCTATTACACCACTTTTTCATTTTTTTATTATTATTTTTTTTATCATTACAGCATGTCAGAGGTATGAAAATTAGCGAATGGACTCGAAAGTAGGTGGTAGTATACGCCCCAAAATAAAATGTGGTTCGACAAAAACACGGAAATGTTGCCATGGGAAGTCAACATTGATTCAGGAGATCACACAGACAGTGTGCCAGGAGTGATTCCCCATGGTTCAGTTGGAAAGGTCAGGGTACAGCAGAGCAGCTGCATCCAGCAGGATGGACCATCACTGTAACAACTACAGATTCTACCCTCCACCACATGATGCTGAGCCCTCACTCCCTCCATGCCCACATCCAGTTTAGCAAATAACAGCCATTTCAGTTCAATTGGTGGCCAGAGGTCATCCGAGGGTCCAGTCTACTGCAATATGATGTCAGTAAGTGCTAATTGAAACCAACAAGAAGCTTTAAAAATATTTTACCTAATTTCCGTTACAATCCTCAATATATGGGCCAGTTCGTTTTTTCAATGGCTGGCGCTCTGAGTGGGTAGAGATGTAATACAATGGTCTAGAAGGTGTATACCCCGTCCACGGCACATAGCGATGCAAAATGAACTTGCCCAACACACTCCAACACACTCCAGTTGTTTTCTGATACTTTACTGGATATCCCTTCCAATTATTTTAGTGGTACAGTATATTGCTCTAATTAAAGTTGCTGTTAAGTTACGTATACATATTATTTTGTTTTATCCAGGGTGAATTCTATGATGCTGTAGGGAGTATTTGCCCGGACAGCATGGATGACCATGAACCAGAGACTACGGCATAGCTAATGCCTCAGAATCAACAGAGCATCAGACTGTCTGTAAGAGCATTTCAAAATTACTGTTGGAACCACTAGGCTACCTAGCAGTGTACATAGTAGTCTACATACTGTACATGTTTGCAATAACACAGATAAATGCTTGTATAATACTGTTTAATGCAGGACCCTATACAACCTCTATCAGAGAACATAAGTTTGGATTCACATGATCAATGACAACGTTTCAACAGTGGGAAAAACAAAAATGTCTTTCATGACAATTCAAATATGCAGTCTTACATAAGAAGGAGAATAATATGATCTTCTCTGGCCTTGGACATCTGATTTAGTGGTTATGATTAAGTAGGGCTCTCTGAGTCTAAAGATGGCACTGGAGCAGTATTCTAAACATGTGTTCAATGACCTTACAAGAGTCAAATGGTATATAAGTTTGTGATAATAAGTAGTTCCTTTCACAACAACCATGACTCAAGACCATGACTGTGGACTCTCAGTGATATGCATCTTTAGCTGTTAATGTACATTCATGACTCAAAGAAAAATTACAAGCTTGTGATTCTTATCATTAGTCGAATATGTGTTGTGTAGTATTGCCAGTAATCTCAATTCTTCATGTACCACAGCCTCTCAGTCCTACCTGCCCTCTAAGAGCCTGCCGCCCAACCACAGCCTCCTTTCCCCCAACCAGCTGGTCTCCCCTGGTTCCCCTGGCTCTGGATACAGCTACAACCACATGGCTGGATCCTACTCCTCACAGATCAGCAGCATGTCAGTCTCAGCCTCAAGTCTCATGACCTGTATAAGATCAGGTGGGGCTCTAACAATCTAGAAAATGTAGTCCAGTATGTTTTCTATAACTGCTGATAAATAACACCAATCAACCATCAAACTTGAAAAGCTTCATAACAATTGACCATGGAGTTGAAATGTGATATGGATAACGGATGTCCTGCCAGTACCACCAGACCCCCTGACCCCTGTACCCTCACTCTCCGGCTCTGGTCCCTGATGGTCAGTCCTCCACTTCCAGTGTCGTACGGTAGGATCACACCACAACCATAACCATAGTCTGACTCTTATGTTACGTTATGTTGTCATTCTATAAAGTTATGTTAATTTATGTTATGACACTGCACATATTGTCAAGATATTATAATCATCTGATCATGGTAGTTACTGTGCATCTTCACTTCTCACTCTAATCTAGTCTCAGTGGATCTCTATGGGACTCCAAATCCAAGAAGTCACTCCTGGTCACTGCAACTGCATTAAATCCTATAAGTTGTATCTGTCATTTCTATTTTGGATAAGTAAGATATACAGTCATTTCTTTCATACTCTATTATCTGTTATGTAGAGTTTTGCGTTTTAAGTAATCTCACATCAAGTGAGAAGGTTTGTTCCATGTCCAGGCAATGACTCAGCAATCATTGGGGGTTTTGTCATAATTCGTTTCACTCCTTGTGTAATTTTCCATTGTATGCCATCATGACTGCTTCATTGTGGCCTCATCGCTCCCGGGATGGGGGCTGGGATTTAAAAAAATATATATAGGACAAAACACACATCACAACAAGCGAGACACCACAACACTATATAAAGCAAAACATGGTAGCAGCACAAAACATGGTACAAATATTATTGGGTACAGGCAACAGCACAAAGAGCAAGAAGGTAGAGACAGCAATACATCACGTGAAGCGGCCACAACTGTCAGTAAGAGTGTCCATGATTGAGTCTTTGAATGAAGAGATGGAGATAAAACGGTCTGGTTTGAGTGTTTTTTGCAGCTTGTTCTAGTCGCTAGCTACAATGAACTGAAAGAGGAGCGACCCAGGGATGTGTGTGCTTTGGGGACCTTTAACAGAATGTGACTGGCAGAACGGGTGATGTATGTGGAGGATGAGGGCTGCAGTAGGTATCTCAGATAGGGGGGGATTGAGGCCTAAGAGGGTTTTAAAATAAGCATCAACCAATGGGTCTTGCGACAGGTGAACAGAGATGACTAGTTTACAGAGTAGTATAGAGTGCAGTGATGTGTCCTATAAGGAGCATTGGTGGCAAATCTCATTGCCAAATGATAAAGAACTTCTAGCCACTCGAGAGCCACTCCGTAATCTAGCATGGGTAGGATGGTCATCTGAATCAGGGTTAGTTTGGCTGGTGGGGTGAAAGAGGAGCGATTACGATAGAGGAAACCAAGTCTAGATTTAACCTTAGCCTGCAGCTTTGATATGTGCTGAGAGAAGGACAGGGTACCGTCTAGCCATACTCGCAAGTACTTGTATGAAGTGACTACCTCAAGCTCTAAACCCTCAGAAGTAGCAATCACACCGGTGGGGAGAGGGTGGATCCTTTGATTGGGTGGACATGTCAGTTCATGCAGCAAGAGCTCTGATAGTTTGGAGGACGTCCTCCGGAACTTGTCATAATTACTGTGTAAGTCTATGGAAGGGGGTGAGAAAATTGAGCCTCTTAGGTTTTGTATTGAATGAGTGCTGTAGACCTTCATTGCAAAACAGTGTGTTTTAATCAGTTATTTGGTGACTTGATAATATATAGTATAGTTTTATCAAAAAAGGATAACATTTTTTAAACGTTTCACTATTTTTATTTTTATGAAATTCACTGAGGAGGATGGTCCTCCTCTGAGGAGCCTCCACTGGTGTACTTGAGCTTGTGTCCTCAAAAGTGACAACACTTCAGAAATGCATAACTATTTTTACCAGAAAGGTGAGATTTGAACCTTTTTCGGAGTATGCAGAATTGCTAGTTATTGTTTATGGCCCTCCCAAGATAAATAATTACTTTTGGGGATTACGTAGATTTTTGATTACATTTAGTTAAATTGTAAAAATTGTATTATTATTATTTTTTTGGTTGGGGGTGTGTTACAGGCCGCCCAATCAGAAGGCATTCTAAAAAGGTCTCAAAATTGTGTTGTCAAACTGTAATAATTAGCTGATGAAGGAAATACTTTTGTTAGGGGATTTCAATACGGATGTCTGCAAAAAGGATAGTCCAACCCACAATGTATTTATCCACTTCTGTAGATCATTTGCTCTGACACAAATTATAAAAGATCCCCCCAGGGTATGTGAACAGTGCAAAGTACGATTGATTTAATATTGGTGTCTGATAAATCCAAAATATCGCAGAGTGGGTAATAGTACATGGAATCAGTGATTATGTTATTACATTTTGCACAAGGAGGGTTTTTAAACATATATTTAAGTATCACAAAACTGTTAGAATCAGAGGACTCAAAAAATATGTTGTGTTGACATGTTTGGGGAGCAAGTTGGTAAAATTGACTGGTCACCTGTGCTGGAAAGCGTAGGGGTTGTCACACCCTGACCATAGTTGGCTTTGTATGTTTCTATGTTTTGGTTGGTCAGGGTGTGATCTGAGTGGGCATTCTATGTTGGATGTCTTGTTTGTCTATTTCTATGTCTGGCCTGATATGGTTCTCAATCAGAGGCAGGTGTTAGTCATTGTCTCTGATTGGGAACCATATTTAGGTAGCCTGGGTTTCACTGTGTGTTTGTGGGTGATTGTTCCTGTCTCTGTGTTTGCACCAGATAGGACTGTTTTTTTTTGGTTTTCCACGTTTATTGTTTTGTAGTGTTCGTGTTCATGTCTTTATTAAAAACATGAATAACCACCACGCCGCATTTTGGTCCGCCTCTACTTCACCTAAAGAAAACCGTTACAGAATCCCCCACCACAACAGGACCAAGCGGCGTGGTAACGGGCAGCAGCAGGAGCAGCGTAATAAGGACTTCTGGACTTGGGAAGAAATCCTCGACGGGAGAGGACCCTGGGCAAAGCCAGGGGAGTGTCGCCGCCCCAAGGTGCAGCAGGAGAAACGGCAGCAGGAGCAGCGAGAGGAATGGACATGGGAGGACGAATTGGACGGCAAGAGTATGGACTATACTACTTGTGAAGAAATAGACAGGTGGACGGTCGACCCAGGAGGAGTGCCGGAGCCCGCCTGGGATTCGCTGGAGCAGTGCGAAGAGGGGTATCGGAGAATGGAGTTGGAGAGACAAGCACGGCGGCGCGGTAGGAAGCCCGAGAGTCAGCCCCAAAAATGTATTGGGGGGGCTCACAGGGAGTATGGCGAGGCCAGGTAGGAGACCTACGCCAACTTCCTGTGCTTACCGGGGGGCTAGAGAGACCGGGCAGGCACCGTGCTATGCTGTGGAGCGCACGGTGTCCCCAGTGCGGGTGCATAGCCCGGTGCGGTACATTCCAGCTCTGCGTATCGGCCGGGCTAGACTGAGCATTGAGCCAAGTGCCATGAAGCCGGCTCTACGCAGCTGGTCTCCAGTGCGTCTCCTTGGGCTGGCTTACATGGCACCAGCCTTGCGCATGGTGTCCCCGGTTCGCCTGCATAGCCCAGTGCGGGCTATTCCACCTCGCCGCACTGGCAGGGCGACCGGGAGCATTCAACCAGGTAAGGTTGGGCAGGCTCGGTGCTCAAGAGCTCCAGTGCGCCTGTCCGGTCTACCCAGTACCACCTCCACGCACCAGCCCTCCGGTGGCAGCTCCCCGCACCAGGCTTCCTGTGCGTGTTCTCGGCCCAGTACCACCAGTGCCAGCACCACGCATCAGGCCTACAGTGCGCCTCGCCTGTCCAGCGCTGCCAGAGCCTTCCTCCTCTTCAGCGCTGCCGGAGTCTCCCGCCTATCTAGCGCTGCCAGAGCCTTCCTCCTCTACAGCGCTGCCGGAGTCTCCCGCCTGTTCAGCGCAGTCAGAGCCTTCCTCCTCTACAGCGCTGCCGGAGTCTCCCGCCTGTTTAGCGCTGCCGGAGTCTCCCGCCTCTACAGCGCTGCCGGAGTCTCCCGCCTGTTCAGAGCTGCCAGTCTGCAAGGAGCCGCCAGAGTTGCCAGTCTGCAAGGAGCCGCCAGAGCTGCCAGTCTGCAAGGAGCCGCCAGAGCTGCCAGTCTGCAAGGAGCCGCCAGAGCTGCCAGTCTGCAAGGAGCCGCCAGAGCTGCCAGTCTGCAAGGAGCCGCCAGAGCTGCCAGTCTGCAAGGAGCCGCCAGAGCTGCCAGTCTGCAAGGAGCCGCCAGAGCCCCCAGTCAGCATGGAGCAGCCAGAGCCGCCAGTCAGCATGGAGCAGCCAGAGCCGCCAGTCAGCATGGAGCAGCCAGAGCCGCCAGTCAGCATGGAGCAGCCAGAGCCGCCAGTCAGCATGGAGCAGCCAGAGCCGCCAGTCAGCATGGAGCAGCCAGAGCCGCCAGCCAGCCAGGATCTGCCAGAACTGCCAGCCAGCCAGGATCTGCCAGAGCCCCTCAGCCCAGCGGCGCCGGAGCCCCTCAGCCCAGCGGTTCCAAGAGCCCCTCTGTCCCGAGCAGCTGCCCCTCTGTCCCGAGCAGCTGCCCCTCTGTCCCGAGCAGCTGCCCCTCTGTCCCGAGCAGCAGCCCCTCTGTCCCGAGCTGCCCCTCTGCCCCTCTGTCCCGAGCTGCCCCTCAGTCCAGTGTCATTAAGTAGGGTCGCCGTGGTTAGGAGGCCACGGAAGCGGACAAGGTGGGGGACTAAGACTACGGTGAAGTGGGGGCCACGTCCAGCACCAGAGCCGCCACCCAGACCCTCCCCAATAGGTTCAGGTTTTGCGGCCGGAGTCCGCACCTTGTGTGGGGGGGGGGGGGGGGGGGGGGTACTGTCACACCCTGACCATAGTTTGCTTTGTATGTTTCTATGTTTTGGTTGTTCAGTGCGTGATCTGAGTGGGCATTCTATGTTGGATGTCTTGTTTGTCTATTTCTATGTCTGGCCTGATATGGTTCTCAATCAGAGGCAGGTGTTAGTCATTGTCTCTGATTGGGAACCATATTTAGGTAGCCTGGGTTTCACTGTGTGTCTCACTGTGTGTGAGACTCTGTGTCTCAGGTAGTAAGTTGGTGGTTGAAGATGATTCTATGAGTTATATTTTTTGTGTTGTGGATGATCTTGGAGGGTACTATGGTGTTGAAGGCTGAGCTATAGTCAATGAACATACTTCTCGTGTCTGAGCAGTTGAATTGTGACTCCATTTTGTCTGTGTACTGATATTTTGCCTGTTTGATTGCCTTATGGAGGGAATAACTACACTGTTTGTATTCAACCATATTCCCAGTCCCCTTGCCATGGTGAAATGCAGTGGTTCGTGCATTCAGTTTTGCGCGAATTATGCTATCTATTCACAGTTTTTGGTTTTAGTAGGTTTTAATAGTCACAGTGGGGAACAACATCCCCTATACACTTCCTAATTAACTAGTCACCGTGTCTGCATATGTCAATATTATTCTCAGAGGTAACCCAGAATATATCCCAGTCTGCGTGATCAAAACAATCTTGAAGCATGGATTCCGAGTCGTCAGAATAGCGCTGAATAGACCTTAGCACGGGTACTTCCTGTTTGAGTTTCTGCCTATAGGAAGGGAGTAGCAGAATGGAGACGTGATCTGATTTGCCGAAGGGAGGGCGGGGGAGGGCCTTTTAGCCATCCTGTAAGGTGGAGTAACAATGGTTGAGAGTTTTTGATGTGCGGGTACTACAGTTGTTGATAGAACTTTGGTAGCGTTTTCTTCAAATTTGCTTGGCTAAAAATCCCAGCTACGATGTACTGAGAACCCAGATGGCTGTATGGAAGGGGACAGTATATCTGGAGAGCCATGATTCCGTGAAATAGAGTATGTTACAGGCCCTGATGTCTCTCTGGAAGGAGATCCTCACCCTGAGCTCGTCTACATTATTGTCCAGGGACTGAACATTAGTGAGTAAAATACTTGGAAGCGGTGGCTGGTGTGCATGCCTCCTGAGTCAAACTAGAAGACTACTCCAAATACCTCTTTTCCGCCGGCGGCATCTTGAAGCAGCCTCTGGGACAAGTAAAATGCCCTGGGGGGTACGAACAAGGGATCCAATTCGGGAAAGTTGTATTTCTGGTCGTAATGCTGGTGAGTTACCGCCACTCTGATATCCAAAAGTTATTTCCAGCTGTATGCAATAACACAAAAAACACTGTGGGCTAATAATTTAAGAAATAATATACAAAAAACAAAATACTGCAAAGTTGCTTAAGAGCTACTAGTGGAGCTGCCATGTCTGTTTTTGACCTACACCTATATCTAACCCTTTACCCTTTGTTGTATGGACTTGTTAACAACTACATGCTGTTGTGTCAAAAGAAATTACTGCACAAAAAAAGAAAGACGCCAGTGACACTGTACCACCAACAGAGGGCAGTGTTTAGCCAAATCTTTCATGAACCAGGGGCCAATGTGATTTGATCAGATTATAAGTTTTTATACAGGCCTCATTTTATGATAATGCTGTGGTTTTGCTTTAGCGTTATATTAACCTATTAGCTTACCTGTAGGCTATTTTGGGCTACAGCGAGCATCCATGTAGATAGCAAGAAATACTCACAGGAGGCATACGAACCCCACACAACGACATACTGTAGTAAATGGCACGAATCTCAGGTTCGATGCCCACTGTCGGTTGTACAGTGTAGAGCTCTACTCTGCATGTAGCCCTACAGTACTGCATTTGGTTATTTAACCACTGCACTAAATTATGAATGCAGGGGAAGATCTTTCCATTGTTTACAGTACAAATACTTAGTGGAAACATTTGCAATGTATTTGTTTACACTATAAAAACCCATCCAAGCATTGATCATGGGTTTGAAGAACAGACCCACAGTAAAACCGATTGCTGCGCATTAAAAGTCATGGGGTAATGGAATGCAGAGTGAACAACAAGCCAGGCTGCTCATTTAACTATTGTGTTTTTCATGGCTGACATCAATCATTAGTTGCTTTTATAGGGATCATTCATCAGTGCTGGTCTGTTTTTTAGGGATGTCTGGTTTCTCTGAGCAAAGAGCAGAGAAGCCCAGCACATCTCATCTGCCATCTCTCTCTCTAGACAGAAGACTCCATGTGGACTTCAGCACAGCTTGGCTTCCCTGGTAAACTGCTTTTGGGGAGTTTTTTGTTGTGATACAACCCACACTCTTCCAAATCATGAGATTAACTTTTTGTGGAACCAAGTTTGTTTTTTTCATTTCCCTCTCCACTCTGCTGAGACAGAATCAAAGTAGTTATTCAGGGATTACGGTATCTGGTTTCATTTCATGTACAAAGCTATCCCTGGTGCAATGAGCCTTGCAAAAGTTCCTCACCCATAAACAGCTCGCCTCGCTAAAGTACCATTATCAAGTCCTTTTCAGTGACATCATTTTTGGGAATTTCGCTTTTTTTAGTCAGGTTTTCAAAGAGAATTGGAAAACGGACCTCACTTTCTGATTTGACAGAGCATTTTGGTGACTCATTGGTAGGTTGACAGCCCCCGATGCAGAGTCCACACTGTGTGCCTGCCTGGTGTAGTGAGAAACTACAGCCAAAGTATTTGCTGTGTTTATGCGTCCAAGTGAAATTGAACAAGTCATGTTGTGGAAACGCAATCTGCACCAATAAGTGAATCCACATGGACCCACAAGCCAGCTAGCACAGCCACCTAACCAGCTCTGACTCTCTGCCATTCACGTCTAACCAAAGGCCTCCTCTGTTGAAGCACGCACCAGCATTGATGTGTTCCTTTACCCTTTTCCAACCATTCACACTATAGCAAAATGAAGAGCGATTTCTACTCACAACATTTACTGTAATATGGAAGCATTCAAACACACACCAATCAATTGAAAAGCATTACAATATTTAATTACTGCTTATTATACAGTGTTAGTATAGTAGCAAAACCTACGATGTTGATACAATTAAAATGAATGCCCATAGCACCAGAATCGTTCATTTTCATACTGTAGGTACATATGATTCTTAAAAACATCTTTGGATAATACATAGCAAACAAGCACCTTGTTCAATTCAATGCCCATGTCGTCGAGACACAGTTTACACTTCAAGTATGAATATAAAAAATACACACATATCATAAGTTACAAATCTTAACTGTTATTTAAAAAAAGAAATAAACAGGATTACCCTTCTACAAAATGTATGGCACATAGTGCATCAAGTATTCTTAACATTTCTGATACAGACCTCATCATAGTACAATTGCCTATCAAACAAGAATGATAGACAAAGGTTTTCTAGCTGCATTATCTGACAAAAGTTATGTTCTGCATCTATGAAACTTTGGTTAAAGCTTAACATCGGAGTACCAGCATGGCAGGGTTGCCAAAACCCAGTTATAGTGGTCACAGTGACATCATTTCACCTAAATGATGATAGGGTTCCTTCAGGCAGGTTTCCTTATGTAGTTCAGCATATATCTGGCAACCCTCCAGCTTGGTCGTCAGCTACATTAATAAGTGGACCATGATATTTTATGCAAAGCATTTTGGGCATTATGCTGTAATAAGTAGTACATTTACATTTACAGGCATGAAGGCCGAACGTATTCATTCAAAGGGTGTCGAGGTTGTGCTACAGCTAATGTCAGTTCCAATGCCACTATTATGTTCCTTCTCAAGATTAGAGGTCATTTCAGTAGTTATAAAAGCACCATTCAAAGATCCTCTTTCAAGTTGGTGGTTACTTACACACACTACAATCTGCAATACCTTTTCAGCATCAAACAGTAAACCAAACAATGGCTTCTCGGCTATTAGTATTCTAATGTATCATTACATATCATTACAGAATAAATATGGTCAAACGTAAATATTTTGCAATATAATGAAATTCTTCTCATGAGAATCGATTCTTGTGAGAGGTAGGGTCACATGCACCTATAGGACCTAGAAGAGACATGATCTGGAAAACAATATCACAAATGTACTGAGACAAACTAGCTACTGACTGGAGATGAGAGCTTGACCTTGACTTAACACCTCTTACATGATGTAGACAACAGTTGCCACGATATTAATGAATTAAATATATATATAAAAAAACTGTTTTCCAGGTCACAACGCCAATGATTTAGTGTCTATTGGTTGTCTCTCTATGACCTGCTAGATAAATCATTCTAATTACATGTCAGTCAGACAGTAGTCAGTAAGTCATTGGGCTCTGAAGAGTTTTCAGTAGTATTACACAACAGAACAGTGAGGATGAATCTGTGATGCAGGACTCCTCACCTACGACCTTTGACGTTTGAGATAAGGCAAGCCTGGGTGACCATTAGTAGAAGAATACACAACAACAGTTGGACACAAAGTCTAGCTGACTGATTGGCGAATGATTCTTTCCCGAAAAACCCATGTCTGGCGCAACTTTCGTTTTAGAAGTGGTGGGGACATAATTTTAAAATGTTATTCTGTCGGATAAACACTCCAAACAGCCTACCCAACCACTCGGAGGCGTCTGCATGGTCCTAAAGCACACGATTGCCTCGTTTTGTATCACATTCCAATGATAAAACTGGACAAAATGCAATTTCAGAATGTGGGAGGGACATGTCCCCCCATCCCCAGTGAAAGTTGCGCCCCTGTCTGGACGTATATTCTGATCCGGAGAATTCTCCTTCCTTGATCTTTGTAACATTTTTAAGCTATATAATTTATATCATTTGGGGTTATTACTATTCTAATCACAACAAAAACATAATTTATCAGAACATTTTTGCAGGAATTCATAATTACCCTTGTTCCATAACACTATAAGTTAATACAATTGAAATATTTATTGAGATGTTCCATTTACCCAACAAAAAGTTGTCTTGCTGACTGTATAAAAACGTAAATAGTTGTACCAGTTCTATAATGACTAATTCATGTTTCCTTTCAGAGTTCCATAAGAACATTTTACCCTTATGAGATGAGTAAGCTCTTACTAGAAACCATGAGAGGATTCTTCCCATAGCTCTGTACTGTGCATCTGTGTTGCTACTTCCCGCCCCAAAATATGATTGTGTCCCTTTATGCGAGACTCTACAATGCTGGAATATGTGAGATTGTCTGACAGTCTGCTTTTGACATTCCAATGCACAGAGGTATTTGGTTACCATTACAATTACAAACACTAGTGAGTTCAGACGTAACAGACGGAGCTCATCTTCAGAGTCATTGGTTCTGCTGAAGGACCCTTTATAGCTATATATATCTATCTTGAAGGAGAGAGAGACTGTTTGCACATGCTTGGATTTAAATCAACGATATTCGAGTGATAGGCTGTTTTAAAACTCTGCAGCTGCAATAATAAAAACAAATCTTTACAATTACAAAATATGATGACTCCCGAAAGCACAATGGTGATATGTAAATTAGATGGGTATTCGGTCCTTATATTACTGTAGAATAGGCTATGCTGCAGAAAATGTAGGCCTACCTATCACAAGAAAAAAAGTTATGATGAGATGATAGGTCTACACGCATTGTGAACTGCACTCCATACTGAGATGGGCTGTTTGTCCCTACCATGAGCATTGATGATTGATCATGCAGAGAGAAGGCCGTAGAGAAACCAGATTTAGACATTGCATATAATTAACAGTTTCATTGATATAAATAATTGATTATAATTTACCGGTTTCTCGCAGTTATTTTTCCAGGGAAAAGGGAGTGGTTTTGGGCAGTAAATCTTGGTAACTAGGTTCCTGTCATTAAACCCTAGTGATGAAGGGAGGAAAGGGATGGCCACCTTCACAAATTAAGTGCATTGGATCCCCAGACGCTCTGGTTTCACTTCCTGGTCTGATGTTGGGAGAATGTTGAGAGCCCACTGGGAGACCCTTGGGAGATGGTTGGGTTGGGGTTTGGTCCCTGACCATCACTGGACATAAACCAGCAGGCTGTTGTGAGGCTGGGGAATGCACTTCCCACAGAACCCACCACAGCGACCATAGATTCTTGCCCCATCCTATAGACAGAGGGAGAAATAAGAATGAAATGGAGTGGGACAGGACAAATAACTTTCCATAAAGTAATAGGATTTTATTAATGCTACTAGAAATTCCTAGACTAGAATCATAACTGGTGACAGTTCAGATTACAGGAGGGTTTAGAGTAGTTATTCAGAACACCAGAATCCTTACCTCTGATCTGTGGACTTTGACAGAGACATAGTTGCCCTGTGAGGTCCACTTGGTTGCCTCAGCCACCTTCAGACCAGTCCCTATGAGGTTGATGCTAAACTGGCCCTGTGGAAGAACACCACAGTGATTACAATAGACCTCAAACCAACTTCTCTTGAACAAAATGAAATTGTTTTAAAGTGGACCTGATCAGGATTCAAATACATTCAATTAGTCTGTATCTCATTTCCATTCCAGGGGCTGACAACGAAAGCAGCATCACGGTTCAGTGTACAGACACACTGAGCTACACTGGATGGTTAAGTGTGATTATGTGGTTACTCCACTGGTGGAAACTGGGAACACGTACGGTTTGACTCCAGTGAACAGACTGGACATGTCAGGTCAATAAAACCCATTCAGGAAAGGTTGGCTCAAGGCCCCCATCAAAACATACAGGCATACAGATTAAAGTCAATAAATTACAGACTCAAAAATGGTCTCCGTTTCCTACCTGAGGACACTTGGCAGCACTGTAGCAGTCTCCTGCTGTGGCGAAGGGGACGGGACGACCAAACAGGGTCTGAGAAAACTTCAGGTCTGTGGCTGATACATAACACCGAGACACAGAGCATATGGTTAAATCAATACACGATCAATAGGCAGACACAGAGCATATGGTTAAATCAACACACGATCAATAGGCAGACACAGAGCATATGGTTAAATCAATACACGATCAATAGGCAGACAAAGAGCATATGAAGGTTACAATCAATACCCAGAGTCATGAGTTCCAGTAAGAGACAAGGCGCTCTAAGCAACTGCCCTGGCCTAAAGCACATCAGAGGTTAAACCACATGACATTTAAGATGAGCTTAGTTACTCTGGTATTTCTACTGCATTGTCCCACATGATGACCATGACCAGTGCTCCTCTGTCTTCCTCTGTCTCTCTCACTCACTTTCTCGCTGTCTCTCTCTTCCTCTCTCTCTTTTTGTCTCTATCTGAAATGGTGGTAAAGTTCATGAGAAACGCATTGCACAGCTAGAGCAGTTCATAATCCTCTCTTCATCTTGAAACCATTATTAAAGTCAAGCCGCCCCAAATCTAAATGAGTTCCATGCAGTGGGAGGGGAGGGCCTTGTGTGCTGGGAACATGTGCTGTCAGGACCAGAGTAGACAGAGGATGGGGTGGGAAGATGACTACATGTGTTCTGGGCTCCCTCCTCCTAGCTGCACACAGATATAAATACCACCAATCCGGACCATGCCACATGTGCACTAATCTAAAACATGTTCAGGGACAACTGGAGAGGTGTGGCTGGATGTCGTAATGGGCAGAGAAATATCGCTGGAGATGTTGCATGTGTGTGTGTGTGCGAGAGAGCATGAGCGAGGGAGTATGCATGTGTGGGTCAGAGAACACAAGATATTTTGTGTGTTTACAAGCATTTGTGTGTATATGAGTATGCCTGTGTGTTACCATGTGTCTGTGTAAGTGTGTGTCTCAAGGTGCCCATGCGTTGTCAACTCTATGCCAGTGATCTGAACAAGGCCTGTTGAAAGGCATTATCATGATTTCTGTGCTGAGTCTGAGGGTGTGGCGAAAGGCTGTGAAAATTGTATTCGGTGAGCGAATCCGTTTTTTTGAGGTGGGCGAGAGGATCGGGCTGTGTGCAGGGGTAAAACAACATGGATGTGTGGTCTTATTGTAGTGGAGTGGTCAGTCAATCACATGGTCATTACTCACTCATTATCCTCAGTGAGATGATGTCCAGACGGACCTTATGGAAGAGAGTGTATCCCGCTGCAGAGTAATCGTTCCTGCAGTCACAGTCCTGCCTTCTGCTGTCGTTGTAGGGGCAATCAAAAGGATTCAGCAACCTAGACATAAAAAATTAGGTTTCAGATAATATACGTCACGCCTACTCCCGCTCCCTCTCTCCAGCACTCGACGTCGCCGGTCTACTAACCACCGGTCCTGGCAACACACATTACGCACACCTGGCAACCATTATTACGCACACCTGCTCCCCATTGTTATGCATACCTGGACTTCATTACCTTGATTACTTCCCCTTTATTTAGCCGTCAGTAGCCTCAGTCTTCAGGAAGTATTGGTTTTGTTCACGTTCAGTACGCTTCTTCTGTTTTGTTTATCTGCTTATTCTCATTATTAAACTCACCTTCTGCGTTTGCTTCATGACTCCTAGCATATGCGTTACAGAATACTGCCTCTGAAAAAATGGAAGCAGCAGAAGATAACCCCATCTTCATGATGGTTGAGGAACAGGGTCATCTACTCCACCAACACCTGACCAACTGGCTCTACTGGGTACAACCATGAAAGGGGTCCTCCCCGTTCTTCAACGCATCAACACCACCAGCGAGGTTCTCCATACCTTTGATGGAGGGCCTCCTACCACGGGTTGTCACAGTGAGCCAGTCCCCAGCCTTCCGCTCTGCCCGACGATCCCTTCCGGAGAACTATGACGGTACTCCATCGAGATGCCTTGGCTTTCTTCTCCAGTGCTCCCTCTTTTGCGTATCAGACAGGAGCCCCCACCATCGAGAGGACCAAGGTTACCACAGTCATTTCCCTGCTGACCGGACAGGCGTTGCAGTGGGCTACGCCCATCTGGGAGAGAGGGGGAGCTGGATTCCTATGAGAGGTTCATGGCTCTGTTCAGGGCGGATTTCGACCATCCTCCAAAGAGCAGAGAGGGATGTGACTGACTTTTCCAACTCCAGCAGGGTGCCCAGACTGCTGCGGAGTACGCCCTCACCTTTGGACTGTGGCAGCCTCCAGCGGATGGGATGAGCCGGTGGTCCGCACTCTATTCCACAGTGGTCTGTGCGAGGAGGTCCAGACGGAGTTGGCATGTCGGGGTGACAACATATCCTTGGACGCTCTCATCGCGATGGCCATCCGTCTGGATAACCTTCTTCGGGAGCGGTGGTGTCCACCTCGCCTCCCTCCTTTGGCTGTGCTGAGGCACAGCCTGAACCCATGTAGGTAGGGGCCTGCGGCAGAGAGGCGTTGCTGTAGACATCTGGGCCTCTGTCCCTATTGAAGCCAGGAGGGGCACCAGCTTTAGTGGTGTCTGGTGCGTCCCAACCCGGGGTCCACTAGAGCAGATGGGGTGGCCCTGTGACCTTCCATCTCCCAGGGTAGGCATAAGTATTCCATTATCATCTTTTTCCGCCAAACCCTTTCTGGTTCCCATTTCACTGGCTGGCTGACCCTCAAGGTGCCGCTGGGAATTTCATCGACCAGGCCCTTTCCTCCTCCCTGAACTTGCCTTCATACCCGCTCTCCTCTCCTTTTCCTGTCCAAGCCCTGGATACGCGACCATTGGGATCCGGACCAATTACGCACATCCCAGCCCCCCCCACCCTGACCGTGGGACCCATGCACCAGGAAAGCCTTCTCTTCCTCACCACCACCGCACCTGTACACAAAGTTATCCTTGGCCTCCTGTTGCTCCAACAACATAACCCCACCATTTTCTGTTTGAGGATGAGAATCACTGCCTGGGGACCAGGATGCCAGAGGACCTGCTTTCCTGCACCCTGTGGTTCCACTTTGGTGGAGGGTCCTGTGAGTGACTTCCAGCCTATCAATCTGTCTTCCCGAATCGTTGGCCCCTTGTGTTGGGACGTAGATGTCCGCCAGGCTCTGGAGAGGGAACCCGCTCCTGCTACCTGCCCTCCAGAACGCATCTATGTCTCCACAGGGGTGAGAGATCGGATGTTGACCTGGGCACACACATCGCTCGCCGCTGGACACCCAGGTATCACACACACCATCCAATCCCTCTCTTTGTTAAATACTGGTGGCCCACCTTGGTGCAGGACGTCGCCCACTATGACAACTCATGCACCGCATGTATCAAATCCAAATCTCTCCGGCACGCTCCAGCAGGTAAACTATTTCCCCTTCCTGTGCCTCAGCGGCCTTGGTCAAATCTGTCGATAGACTTTGTAAGTGATATCTTTCTTTCTGATGGGTTTTACCACTATTAAGCCTTTGTTGACAGATTCTCTACATCCTACCGTCTTATCCCTCTCTGGTCTACCTACTGCTCTCCAGGTCGCTGAGGCACTAATCCAGCAGGTCTTCCGGGACTATGGCTTTCCAGAGGACAAAGTTTCCGAACGTGGTCCCCAATTCACGTCGCGGGTCTGAAAAGCCTTCATGGATAAGCTGGGTGCCACAGTCAGCCTCACATTCAGGTTCCAGCCTCAGTCCAACGGGCAGATGGGAAGTTTCCGCCAGGACCGGCAGGGGTAGTGGGCCCGGTTCCTTCCCTGGGTAGAATACACCCAGAACTCCCTTCGTCACTCACACACACACACACATGTCCCCCGTGTTCCATCCTGGTGATCGTGTCTGGCTCTCCAACAGGAACCTCTCATTCCCCCTCTGGTTATGCTCACGTTCAGTACACTTATTCTGTTTTGTTTATCTGCTTATTATCATTATACAACTCACCTTCTGCACCTGCTTCCTGACTCCTAGCATATATGTTACAATACATTGCTTTCATGTAATGACTTTTTGAATTAATGTTCATTTAGAATCATATACAGTATTATAGTGTATTCTGTCCATAAACAGAAATTAATTAAGCACAATGAGCAATGAGCACACCTGTATCCATAGACCTCCGAGTAGTTGTCTGTCTGACCACTCCGCAGCGTAACATATTCCTTAGGGAAATCAGTCTGCATCTCAGCACAGTAGATCTAGGAAGAAACACATTGAGACAACAGTTGCTGAATCCTGGCCTGGAAATTATTAATGATGAAGTGATAGTCAGTGATTCTGACAGAGAGCACACACCTGTAGAATCCTGGACTTGACTTTCAGGTAGTACTCCCCATCCATCCTCACCCCCTGTATCATCTGGACCTCTCTGCAGGATGTCAACAACTGACCTATAATCAGAAATAAGACGGAGCACCTTTAGGGCTGGATTCAATCCGTATCACCAAAGCATCGTAGAAGTTCAGCACTATAGCTCGTTTGAAATCTAAAGGCAATGTTCCTGTATTCGCGGGGACTGCATTCACGGTAAGCACTGCTTATGTCTTCGGCTCAATCGGAAATTACCTTCACATTTTAATTAGGATCTTCTGCGATACTTCTGCAAAAAGGATTGAATCCAGTCCTTAGTGTTACAGTTTTATAGGATGGTACTGGACTGTATGTAGGTTAGTTTCAACATAACAAGACATCGCAAATGGACATGATCTACCATATATTTTTTCAGTAGAAATGTACAGATATTTTAAGATTATTTTAAAGGGGCAGTGCACTCAAAAACATAATTTATATATTTATATATTGTCACATTCGTTATAAAGATGAGACCAAGGCGCAGCGTGAGTAGAGTTCCACATGTTTTTAATAAAACCGAAACTCAGCCAAACAAAACAAACAAGCACAAACGAAACGTGAAGCTATACGAATAGTGCAGACAGGCAACTAAACATTGAACAAGATCCCACAAACACCAAAGGGAAATGGCTACTTAAATATGATCCCCAATCAGAGACAACGATAAACAGCTGCCTCTGATTGGGAACCATATCAGGCCACCATAGACATACAAATCACCTAGACCTACAAAAACCCTAGACATACAAAAACCTTAGACAACGCAAAACTGGCGTACCCACCCTAGTCACACCCTGACCTAACCAAAATATATCGAAAACAGATATCTCAGGTCAGGGCGTGACAGTACCCCCCCCCCCCCCCCCCCCAAATGTGCGGACTCCCGGCCGCAAACCTGAACCTATAGGGGAGGGTCCGGGTGGGCATCTACCCTTGGTGGCAGCTCCGGTTCTGGACGCAGCCCCCCCTCTTTACTCTGATCCCTGCGCCTTTGTAGAACCGGACCGTGGATTTTCGCCGGATGCCCCGGACTGGGAACCGTCGCCGGAGGCCCCGGACTGGGAACTGTAGCCGGAGACCCCGGACTGGGGACCGTCACCGAAGACACCGGACTGTGGACCGTCGGCGGAGGTTCCGGACTGTGGACCGTCGGTGGAGGTCCCGGACTGTGGACCGTCGGTGGAGATTCCGGTCTGTAGCCCGTCGGTGGAGATTCCGGTCTGTAGACCGTCGGTGGAGGTTCCGGACTGTGGACCGTCGGTGGAGGTTCCGGACTGTGGCCCATTGTTGGAGGTTCCGGACTGGGAACTGTAGCCGGAGACCCCGGACTGGGGACCGTCACCGAAGACACCGGACTGTGGACCGTCGGCGGAGGTTCCGGACTGTGGACCGTCGTTGGAGGTTCCGGACTGTGGCCCGTCGTTGGAGGTTCCGGGCTGTGGACCGTCGGTGGAGATTCCGGTCTGTAGCCCGTCGGTGGAGATTCCGGTCTGTAGACCGTCGGTGGAGGTTCCGGACTGTGGACCGTCGGTGGAGGTTCCGGACTGTGGCCCATCGTTGGAGGTTCCGGACTGTGAAACGTTGCCGGAAGCTCTGGACTGGGAACTGTCACCGGAAGCTCTGGACTGTGGAGGCGCACTGGAGGTCTGATGCGTGGCACCGGTACTGGTGGTACCGGGCTGATGACACGCACCTCAGGGCGAGTGCGGGGAGGAGGCACAGTACGTACTGGATTGTGGAGGCGCACTGGAGACCTGATGCGTGGGACCGGTGGCACCGGGCCGATGACACGCACCTCAGGGCGCGTGCGGAGAGGAGGCACAGGACGTACTGGACTGTGGAGGCGCACTGGAGGTCTGGTATGTGGTGCCGGCACTGGTGGTACTGGGCTGGTGACACGCACCTCAGGGCGCACTGGAGATCTGGAGCGTAAGAGCTGGCACGATGCGTAAGAACTGGCTGGATGCTCACTTGAGTCCGCAAGTGCGGGGCGCTAGCACAGGACGCACTGGGCTGTACAGACGCACCGGAGACACAGTACGCAGAGCCGGTGCAGGATATCCTGGTCCAAGGAGGTGTACTGGAGACCAGGAGCGCTGAGCCGGTCTCCAGTCGGACGCCAATTCTAGCCTGGCAAATGCGAGGAGCTGGAATAGAGTACACTGGGCTATGAATGCGAACTGGAGACACCGTGCGCATCACTGCGTAACACGGTGTCTGACCAGTCACACGCTCCCCAAGGTAAGCACTCAGCCAACCTCCCCGTGTGCCCCTCCCAACATATTTTGGGGGTTGCCTCTCGTGCTTGCCTCGTTTGTATAACTCCTCATAACGTCGTCGTTCCGCTTTCGCTGCCTCGATTTCTTCCTTCGGACGGCGATACTCCCCCGCCTGCATCCAGGATCTCTTCCCAGGTCTATTCCTCCTGAACACGCTGCTTGGTCAATTGTTGGTGGGATCTTCTGTCACGTTCGTTATAAAGATGAGACCAAGGCGCAGAGTGAGTAGAGTTCCACATGTTTTTAATAAAACCGAAACTCAGCAAAACAAAACAAACAAGCACAAACGAAAAGTGAAGCTATAGGAATAGTGCAGACAGGCAACTAAACATAGGACAAGATCCAACAAACACCAAAGGGAAATGGCTACCTAAATATGATTCCCAATCAGAGACAACGATAAACAGCTGCCTCTGATTGGTAACCATATCAGGCCACCATAGACATACAGATCACCTAGACAAATAAAACCCTAGACAATACAAAACTAGCGTACCCACCCTAGTCACACCCTGACCTAACCAGAATATAAAGAAAACAGAGATATCTCAGGTCAGGGCATGACATATATATATATATATATATATATATATATATATATATATATACACACTGCTCAAAAAAATAAAGGGAACACTTAAACAACACAATGTAACTCCAAGTCAATCACACTTCTGTGAAATCAAACTGTCCACTTATGAAGCAACACTGATTGACAATACATTTCACATGCTGTTGTGCAAATGGAATAGACAACAGGTGGAAATTATAGGCAATTAGCAAGACACCCCCAATAAAGGAGTGGTTCTGCAGGTGGGGACCACAGACCACTTCTCAGTTCCTATGCTTCCTGGCTGATGTTTTGGTCACTTTTGAATGGTGGCGGTGCTTTCACTCTAGTGGTAGCATGAGACGGAGTCTACAACCCACACAAGTGGCTCAGGTAGTGCAGCTCATCCAGGATGGAACATCAATGCGAGCTGTGGCAAGAAGGTTTGCTGTGTCTGTCAGCGTAGTGTCCAGAGCATGGAGGCGCTACCAGGAGACAGGCCAGTACATCAGGAGAGGAGGAGGCCGTAGGAGGGCAACAACCCAGCAGCAGGACGGCTACCTCCGCCTTTGTGCAAGGAGGAGCACTGCCAGAGCCGTGCAAAATGACCTCCAGAAGGCCACAAATGTGCATGTGTCTGCTCAAACGGCCAGAAACAGACTCCATGAGGGGGGGGGGGGGTATGAGGGCCCGACGTCCACCGTGCAGGATGTTTGGCATTTGCCAGAGAACACCAAGATTGGCAAATTCGCTACTGGCGCCCTGTGCTCTTCACAGATGAAAGCAGGTTTACACTGAGCACATGACAGACGTGACAGAGCCTGGAGACGACGTGGAGAACGTTCTCCTGTCTATATAAGGTCCCACAGTTGACAGTTGACAGTGCATGTCAGAGCAAAAACCAAGCCATGGGGTCGAAGGAATTGCTCCGGGACAGGATTGTGTCAAGGCACAGATCTGTGGCAGCGATTACAGCCTCAAGTCTTTTTGGGTATGATGCTACAAGATTGGCACACCTGTCATTGTAAAAAATAATTTGTTCTTAACTGACTTGCCTAGTTAAATAAAGGTTCAATCTAAAAATAAATTGGGAGTTTCTTCCATTCTTCTCTGCAGATCCTTTCAATTCTGTCAGGTTGGATGGGGAGCATTGCTGCACAGCTATTTGCAAGTCTCTCCAGAGATAATCGATCGGGTTCAAGTCCTGGCTCTTGCTGAGCAACTCAAGGACATTCAGAGACTTGTCCCAAAGCCACTCCTGTTGTATTATCTGTGTGCTTATGGTCGTTGTCCTGTTGGAAGGTGAACCTTCACCCCAGTCTAAGGTCCTGAGCACTCTGGAGCAGGTTTTCATCAAGGATCTCTCTGACTAGTCTCCCAGTCCCTGCCAAAGAAAAACATCCCCACAGCATGATGCTGCCACCACCATGCTTCAACGTAGGGATGGTGCCAGGTTTCCTCCAGATGTGACGCTTGGCAATCAGGCCAAATAGTTAAATCATGGTTTCATCAGACCAGAGAATCTTGAGAGTCCTTTAGGTGTCTTTCGCAAACTCCAAGCGGGCCGTCATGTGCCTTTTACTGAGGAGTGGCTTCCATCTGGCCACTCTACCATAAAGGCCACATTGGTGGAGTGCTGCAGAGACAGTTGTCCTTCTGGAAGTTTCTCCCATCTCCATAGAGGAACTTTGGAGCTCTGTCAGAGTGACCATCGGGTTCTTTGTCCCCTCCCAGACCAAGGCCCTTTTCCCCCCGATTGCTCAGTTCGGCCGGGCAGCCAGCTCTAGGAAGAGTCTTGGTGGTTCCAAGCTTTTTCCATTTAAGTATTATGGAGGCCACTCTCTACTTGGGGCCCTTCAATGCTGCAGACATTTTTTGGTAGCCTTCCACAGATCTGTGCCTTGACACAATCCTGTCTCTGAGCAATTCCTTCGACCCCATGGCTTGGTTTTTGCTCTGACGTGCACTGTCAACTGTGGGACCTTATATAGACAGGTGTGCGCCTTTCCAAATCATGTCCAAACAATTGAATTTACCACATGTGGACTTCAAACAAGTTGTAGAGACATCTCAAGGATGATCAATGGAAACAGGATGCACCTGAGCTCAGTTTCGAGTCTCATAGCAAAGGGTCTGTTACTTATGTAAATAAGGTATTTCTTTTCATTTGCAAAAATGTCTAAAAACCTGTTTTTACTTTGTCATTATGGGGTATTGTGTGTAGATTGATGAGGCAGGTGAGGTTTAATTAATCATTTTTAGAATAAGGCTGTAACGAAACGAAATGTGGAAAAAGTCAATAGGGCTGAATACTTTCCGAATGCACTGTATGTAGTAGTAGTAGTGGTACTGTAGAGACTCACACTCTCTCTCGCGACAGGTGGCCTGTGACTCGGGCCTCTCGGCTGGACGGCAGTGTTTGGACGGTTGGCCTTTAGAGAACAGACACTCTACCCTGCGCTCCATTACCCCCGCTCCACACGTCTGTGAGCACTGCGGAGCACATAAAGGACATCAACACAGTGAATTACATGGAAACTACTGACATATTACATACTCAATTTACAAAACATATATGTTGTTTCAATACCATTATCTGATACCATTTACCACCCCTCTCTCTTTCTCTCCATCCCTCTCTTTCTCTCTCTCAAACACACTGAAACACACCTTGCTCCATGGGCCAACTTTCCAGTAGGCAGCTTGTGGGCAGTCCCAAAGGAGGCACTGCCTGGTGCTAGGTGGGGGAGGCTCTGGACAGTGAGGGTGGGACAGGGCGGAGGACTGGGCATCATAAGGGTGCAGGGTGGAGGAGGGCTTCATGGAGCAGGACACTATACGCTGCTGGTAGCCCACGCCACAGCTAGCAGAGCACTGGAAATCAGACACAATTGAAATTACACCTCAGTGGATAAGGATATAGACCAATTTGTGGAATAACACTTCAATATATATATTTATGTTTGACGACCTAGGCTAGTCAAATACTGCCGGTGAATTGTTTTATGAAATGACACAAAGACAGGTGTATTTAAAGGTATGACCAGGCAGAGGGTTCCTAAACCAAGGTTCCTACTGTACCTGTGACCACTCTCCTGTTATCCACATGTGGTAGCAGGGTGCTCTGCTGCAGGGCTGGTGCAGGGCAGGGCAAGACGAGGGGTCACAGAGGGTGTCCTGGACTGGGGTCAGCTCGGCCCCCACACACAGAACCTTCCTGTTCCTCATACCTTCTCCACAGGTGGCGTTACACTGCAGAGAACAGACACAGGCCAATATGAGGATCAGTCATCATGTCAACATCAAAAGACATTAAAAGTAATACAACTGTAACCTTGTCCCCAGTCTCAACCGCATATATGTTTGATACAAAAAGACCCAGCTGGTGGACGAGATTAATACATATGTGTGGATCAAAGAGTAATGTCTTTAGATTGGCATAGGGGGCAGTATTGGACTGCTAGCAGAGACACCCAATAGAACTTCCGACAGGCTTGGTTGTTTCCTTAGCTCTCCAGATGTCCATGCTCTACACTTTATCCAGGGGAGGAAAAGTGGGCATGATATGACATCTCACATTGCTTTCAAGGCCAACCCCAGACATAAAAGAAATGGCAAGTCATGGGTGGATACACAAATTGGTTTTGAGTGAATTGGAATGATGGTTTAGAGAGGTAGTCAAAAGTTAAGACCAGAATTACAATGTGAGGAACACTAGGTTTTGAATGGCTAAAGCATATGTCCTATAAAATCAAAAATATATCAGTTTTGTTTATTAGAATATCTCATATTCTAAGCACAGCTATGAATGCTGAAATGGTTTTTGGGCCAGAAATGTCTGTTTTTGAGCCAGGAGGCTGTCAGCGGAATGCATCGCAACAGACAGAATCTGAGTGCGTGCAAAGGTTCCTGGAGGAAGCAGCACAAAGTCCTTACATGGTGCTCGTCTTGTGTCCTGAAGTTTGGAGACGGAGTATGGGGGACATGAAAGGAAGAGCGTAAAATACTAAGTTGAAGAGGACTGCTCAGTGCTCATGTCACACAGTGCAGTGCCACTCGACTAGACAAAAGTCATGGATGTGATATGGATCAGTGCTTTGAGGTTTTGATGTGATTTATCATAGAGTGATGGTTATCGTTTAAACCCTCATGTCTGATGCAGGAGTGCTGGGCTACCTCAGTGACCTCACAAACACAGCTGGTCTGGTCCGCTAGCTCTGTGTGAGAGCACTGCCAATAACAATCTCCTATATGATGATCTTATGTCTCTCACACACAAACATCCATGACTGATGTGTGTTCATTAAACACACATGCTAGCAACTGGAATCGGTCTCTACTAACAAATCTATGTGAATACAATCTAATAAATCAACTGATGAAGTAGTATTTGAAAGCACATTGACTCTCCGAAGATCTGTCTAGGACATTTTTTTAAATGTGGTTCTCTTTTCCTTGTGGAATTTTGGAGAAGCAATGCATTCTAAATGGAAGTTCCACTGGGACTTGGTGTTTTGTGCGCTTGTCCAGTCACTCATAAGAACTTAACACATCCCGTGGACAGCTCCACTCCATCACTGTGCCTCACACATGGTGTCTCTGGGTATTCTGGAGGGTTTCGAGAGAGTGTCTGTGGGAAGGTGGAGAGTGAAGAGAGCATGTCTACGTTGGCTACAGTCTAAACCCCTTAACAGGACCCATGGCACAAAGGGGTGAATTTGAAGTTTGACAGGAGAAACCCATAACCTACAATAAGACAGTTATACAGAGAGGAGGTGACGAGTCCTTGTTTGTGTCTGTGATAAAGAGTGTTGAGTATTCTGTGTCAGAGAGAGAGAGAGAGAGAGAGACAGAGAGAGAGCGAGAGACAGAGAGAGACAGAGAGAGACAGAGAGAGAGACAGAGAGAGAGACAGAGAGAGGGAGACAGAGAGAGAGAGAGAGAGAGAGAGAGAGAGAGAGAGAGCGAGAGAGAGAGAGAGAGAGAGAGAGAGAGAGAGAGAGAGAGAGAGAGAGAGAGAGAGAGAGAGAGAGAGAGAGAGAGAGAGCGAGAGAGAGAGAGAGCGAGGGAGAGAGACAGAGAGAGCGAGAGAGAGAGAGAGAGAGACAGAGAGAGAGAGAGAGAGAGAGAGAGAGAGAAGAAGAATAATACAGGGTAAGTGAGATAAAAAGAGAGGGATATAGACATAGAGCGAGCTAGATAGTGGTCTATACTTACATCTTGCCACTCTCCAGCTGCCCAGGTGTGATGGAGACACTCAGTAACCTGGCAGGGCTGGGCAGTGGCCGGACGGTTGTGGGAACCACACAGCTCCTCTCTCACCCGCCCTGAACCCTTCAGTCTGCAGTACACATCTCTGTTCTGGACCCCTACTCCACAGGTGGCAGAGCACTACAAACACACACATTAGATTGACTGACACACAAGCTAGTCTGTTCACGATCAGGTTGTTGTCATTGCATTGCCAGCACATATATCCTTATCTGTCTGTCAGCTTGCTACTCTAGCAACCAAGTCTCAAATTCACACAAAAGCATACATTTTCCCATCATGTCCCCTTTCACTCTCTCTGACCTGGACTAATCATCAATCTTTTGTAACATACAGTACATACTTTTTTTTTGTCTGCTGGGTCTGCGTCACAGGCTACGATGCCTCTACACAATGTCCTTGAACAATGCAGACAGAGACATATGTTTTCCTCTGAGCCTACGGTTGTTGTGTCTGTGTGAGCCGTATTGTCAGTTTATCCACAGGTCTATCACCTGGCCCATCTCTTTGATGTCATTGAGAATCCTACCTACATGCTAAGGAAGCTCTCCAGCACTAATAGAACTCCAGGATTTCATTAGAAAGAGGTTTCCCGGACAAAGATGAAGTGTTATCCTGGACTAAGAACCATGTACAATGGAGACCCTCCATTCAAAGTGCTTTTTAGTCCAGGGCTAGGATTAATCTAGGTCCGGAGACCAAACCCCAGGGTTCTAGAAGAAAGCTGTATAAATACTCACTATACAGCCACAATATCTTTAGAAACTGTAAGTTCCCAATTCATGTACAGTATACTGTATCATGTTGTATTAGAACGGTGTGTAGGCCTACATCACCATCTCTAGGGTGTGCCGTTTAAGTGACATTTTTACTCCTTAACATTTTGGAAGGAGAACAAAAGGCATAAAGAGAAATCAGACCTCAGATTAAGGTTTAATCAAAAGAACGAGGCCTCATTTAAAGACTGTATTTTTTAATATCCCAAAGTGGGATGTAATAGAGCCTCCAATTACCGTTTTAACAACTGTTACGGCTTAAGAAATTTGATTCTAATCTCTTTCCAAAATACTTTTGGTTTTCATTGCCGAGGATTACACTTGTCATAGTTAAGCACACTATTTGATGTTGGAGTTGAGTTCTCCAGAAACTGCTGCTCTCTACCCATCTACAGCATGTCGTTTTTGTTCACGAAAATATATTTATTTGTGTTAGAATTCAATTAGAATTGAAATAGAATTTGAGAAGAGCCTAGTAGTAGAACCTGTGATTGTAATTGTATGGGTTTTATAGGAGAGGAGAGTGCAGCCGACCCACAGACATGCTTTTGCACAGTGGTTGATCACAGAGAGGCAGAACATGCAGCTGTCACAGACCAATCAGTGAGCTTGCCGCCACTCCACTCCTGAGCATGGGCCGCTCCACACCAAGAGCTCCACAGGCGGTCCTTACCCTTTGCTTACGGACCCCCACACCCCCCTCCTCTCTCGTACCCCTTCACCAGACCCCATTCAGAGGCGACTGAGGGGATTGAGGGGCTAGCTGCTGAAAAGCCCAAACGCTGGGTGCTGAGGTTTCCAAAGTTGTCACAGGCATGAATGTTAAGATATAAAACATGTCTTTATGCTCTAGTTGTGGATTTCATGGTTTCTGGTGGTATGTGAAGGGAGAAGATTGCTTCCAGACACCAGGGAGGGAAAGGGAGAGTGAGGCCCACAAAGGCTGGGAAGTGGCAGTGGTCTAATGGAGGTAGACAGTGATGGACTCCCAATGGGGATTTCACAACTACAATTTGGGCGTGAGGAGCATACAGGATATGAGGAGCTCTCTTTGCTCTCCATGTTGTGTCCAACAGAAACATTACTTAAATACTGTACATCTTCAGGGGGCCTGATAGAGTGAGAGAATTACGGCATTACCTCCCAAAATAATTTTCTTCGGGCATTGTCATGGTTGTGTATTTTCCCACCCAAGCAGACACAGGGACGGCTCTCAAGGAACTACACTGGACTTTGTGCAAACTGGAAACCGCATAACCTGAGGCTGCATTTATTGTAGCTGGGGCCTTTAATAAAGGAAATCTGAGGAAAAGGCTATTGAAGTTCTATCAACACATCTCCTATGCTACTCGCACATCGAGCCCTCTTGACCATTGCTACTCTCCGACGGGAACGCAGTGGACTGGGTGAAAAGCTTCAAGTTCCTCAGCTTGCACATCAATGACGAACTGAAATGGTCCATTCAAACAGACACGGTGGTGAAGAACAAGCCACAATTCCTCTTCAACCTCAGGAGGCTGAAGAAATTTGTCTTGGCCCCTAAGACCCTCACAAACTTCTACAGATGCACCATAGAGAGCATGCTGTCGGGCTGTATCACTGCCTGGTATGACAATTGCAATGTCCACAATTGCAAGGCTCTCCAGGGGGTGGTGCAGTCAGCCCAACGCATCACCGGGGGCACACTGCCCACCTGTCAGGACATCTACAGCACCTGGTGTCACAGGAAGGCCTGTTCATCCCACTACCATCTAGAAGGCGGAGACAGTAAAGGTGCATCAAGGCTGGGACAGAGAGACCGATAAACAACCTCTATCTCCAGGCCATCAGACTGTTAAACAGTCACCACTCACGGACAGACAACTACTCCTTCCTCTGCTCTGGACAACCTGTCAGAACAGGACAAAGCTCCCTCCACCACCATCTCCTTTACTCTCTGGTGGCCTTGTGATACATTTGGGCTCAATCAAACTTTAACTGCACTTTAAATAAAGTTTGATTTGATTTAGTCATTTTCTTTCATTTAGATTTTTGGTTGAAATGGAGATGTAAATCCAACATTTTCATTATTAACTTGAAGACTAAATTTGACATCAACCAAAGCGTGAAACACTAGTCTTATATGTATTGTCTATTTTTAGTTGAACCCTGGTTTGAATTGAAACAATAGATGACGATGACTTCGCAAATGTTATATAGGTCTAAATAGTATCATTGATGAAATAGGATTTATAGAGAGAGTATGGCTACATTTAATTTGCTCTGTAAAACCTACCCTTTGTAATGACTTTGATAGCTACAGTGAATCTATTTAGTTAAGAGAGCTCTCAATAATCATTGTCACAATAGCACACTGGCAGTAGTCAGTGACAAATATCAAAGCTGGGCTGGACTTCATTAAATGGGATGGGAGACCAAATGGATAGCTGTAGATAGATCCGCTCTCCAGTAGGAGGTGCTGCCCAGTCTATTGTTTTTTTTCTGATAGTGGATATAACGTTGAAGATCTGACGTTATTTAAAGGTACAAATTCAACATATTTTATACAAGGTTTGTCTATGTTGAAAATGTGTTACCATAATGATATCAGTCTGTGGTTGAAATTTGACTCTCAAAACAAACGTTTACATTGACGACTTTTTGCAAATCCAATGTATTTTTCATATAGATTCCACGTTACAAACAGTTGACAAATTACATTGAAACATTGATTCAACAAGTTTGTGCCCAGTGGGATCTGTCTGTCTGTAGAAAGTAGGTACCTTCTTGTGTCTTTTGTCCAGCATGCTGCTTTGGTGCAGGAAAATGCACTGGGCAACTAGCCACTGCTGTTTTGAAAAGAGTGCAAGAAATGTAAAGGAACTAGCATGATAACTAGTCAAGCCTAGGAGAGAGAGCGAATGCACAGCACAAGCTTCATTGAATTCCCATAACATTTCCTCTCACAAGTATACAAGTATGGTGCATTGCATAAACACTTATGTAAATGTAGCCTGTGGTGTTTAACTCACATCGGAAGGACGTTTGGTACAAGAGTATATAAACTGCTCAGTGATTGGACAGGTGCTCAGTGTGTCCAGTACTTTATATGTTCTACTATCTGGGGACACTGGGAAGCCCTTGACTGTGTTTGCGTTGGCGTCCCAGCTGCTAGAGGTGACTGTTAGCATTAGAGAGGGGCGGGTGGTGTGGTCCCGCCAAGGGGCCTGGGGGTATTTGGAGAGTGTGTGGGGACGGGGTGGTGAATGACACATACCTTGCTCCACCTGTTGGCCTTCCAGCTGGGGCATCCCTGGGCTCGGCAGGCCTTCTGTGTCCGGGGACATGACAGATGACTGCAGTGCTCTTCCTCTATTTGGGTTTGGTTTTGGTAAACACAGGTTATCTCCCGCTGCTTGGTCCCCCGGCCACAGCTCACAGAACACTAGAGAGACAGAAGAGGGGGATAAAACAAAATGGAGACAGTGAGTGCAGAGATTCTAGTGAATGCCTTTTCCAACAACACTTTTTGAAACCATGCTTATACCCGCTGCTCAAGTTCTGCGAAAGTACATGTCAATCAGTTTAGAACTTTATATGAATGAAGAGAGACAAAGTACTTAACCACCCAATGTGCTGTTTTGTGTTGCGCATTGAGAGCCTGCTTGTTATGATTTGATGGTTAATGGTTTCCATGGTCACGGTTAGCCCACTACTTAACTTACTCCTGAGGAGGTTCCCTCTCTACCACATGAAAGAGTAGTGAGCCAAATTAAATAGTCTAAAAGAGTATAAACACCACAAGAATCAATGAAAATGTACTAGAAAAGACGTTATAAAATGTATAAAAGTATCCAACACGGTGCTTTGCTCAATATAGTGTCTTCAGTGTATGAGTTGAGATGAACACACATGATATGTTATTGCATCTCATGGCCAAGTGAACAAGCTATAAACCACTTTTGGATAAACTAATCATGACATGGATCTCTGTAAAGCATCCAGTGAACACCCAGGTTTGAATGCACTCCCCTGTTTAACGTGTATACCCTGTACCCTGTACAAACTAGAGAGAGACACACACACACAAGCCCAGGAGAGAGAAAACTCACAAAGCTAAAAGACCTGCATGCATACATATGGCTAGACAATCATATGCTTTCAATAAGCTGTACAATGCTTCAGGAAAGCTACAGAGAAAACAAGAACACAACGAATAAAAAGCAGAGCGATCCTGATGAGTCTTCAGAAAGCCCTATGCCTGAGACGAAGGTCGGTCGATGGACAAAAATATTCTAGACTCTTCCGTCTTTATGAGTACAAACAGCAGTTAGAGAACTAGCTATTTCTGCTGTACTCTCAGTGAGCGAGTGAGCCCCATTACACAAAGCCACTCTAAAATGGGGTATTGGAATAAAGTACAACAAGACGTGGAGAACTCTTGTTTTGTCTTAGCATATTTTCCAGCCCAGATAATAAACATAATATTGTATTGTCCCTTAATTATGATCTCAGAATGTTGCATAACATCAAAATGGTAAACTTGTGGTGGCCATAGATAGTACACTCTATTGGACTTATTGTGCTGTGATGGAATTATTTAAGGAAGATTTATTTTAGACATATTGTATTGAATTCTAACAAAAGCTGGTCACTTTTTAGGTTTTGACAACAGGGGCTGTGGGCATAGGATGTGAAGAATGACTTCTTTTTCCACTAATGGAGGAGAAGCATTCAAGCACTCAGAGAGACACATTTGTGCAACACTTGGTGAGTTCACTCTGCTAGAGTACCCATTTGAACCATTTAAACAGAGAGGCACCTCCTTCTATCTTCTCTTCTTTACTGTGGTGAGGGCAGTGCTTGAGTTGGCACTGTACACAGATACAGTATATTATACACATTGTAATTACAAAGGCATTTTAAACACAGGGCTCAGCCCAGCTGACTAGGAGACATCAAAGCTGCCCTGCGTCGACTGACTGATCCTAAACATGGCAGTTTCTTATACCCGCTGCACGCTCACTCAAAAATGATAACACTGCTCCCTCCACTTCAGACAGGAACGGAGACAGGCAGACATGTACAGTAGGGGCGATAGAGGGGGTGTTAGCCCCTCCTTACTGCTGTCATTGAAGAAGGAAAAATAGGAAAATAAAAAAGAGCAGGAGGAAGAAAGGAAACCACAGCCATACAGGCAGTGCTACAGGCAGTGCTACGGGCAGTGCTACGGGCAGTGCTACGGGCAGTGCTACGGGCAGTGCTACGGCAGTGCTACGGGCAGTGCTACTCAGCTGAACTGTATCTGCTGCCTGTTTAACAGTGGGGAGAAGACATTATTAGGCGGCGTGCTCCTCCCTCTCCACAGCCAGGCAGCCTTATCTGTCAGCCATTAGTTAATCAAGGCTGGTAACGTAGAAGTAGAGCAGAAAACCGGCACAGCGCGTGGGGCCAAAGAACAACCTCCGAGAGCTGAGCTGAGCAGTACAGGAGGAGGGCAAGGACCTGGGAACCGACCAACCCCTCCACTCTAAACTCTACTACCAGGCTAGGCTGCTGCCTCACTCTACTCAACACTGGATCAGGTAAGTCAACTCTCCTCTTACTACGCTTCAACTGCTCATTTGCCTTTACCATGAATAGCTGCTGGTCTGCTAACTAACATACTGAGGGCAAAAGATAGTGATTTTCATTCGGATAATTTAGTAAATGAGTAAATAAATGAGTAAATAAATATGACCAATGAAGGGTTACAAGGCTGGTAATGCATGTTACTACAGTAAATACTACAGTGTGGGATCTCTAACAATATAAATGGGGGGGGGGGAGACTCATTCACATTCACAGAAAATGTATATGGGGATTACAAACACTTAAATGTATCCATTTACTGTACTGTAAGTCACACTGGATAAACGTATCTTCTAAGTTGCATATACATGTATTATTACTATTAAAACTTTGTTGAAAAATAAGAAAAATATACAAGCCGCATGAAAAATGACTTTCTCTCGAGACAGATGTGCTCTCCCAAGTTGTAACAGCAATCCATTAATTCTAGTATCAGCCAGTGAGTTTCATCGAGAAATAATATGGATTACTTTAGAAGACGGAATGAAATCGTTGCCTGAAAGCCACCCCAGTAACACGGTTTTGTTTAACAAAGTTTTTCAATCAGAACGGGAGATGTCCTACAGTACACAGACAGAGACAAGCCACGTTTGGCCGGTTACTGCATTGTGCTAACAGCGAAGCAGCTTGTGCCTTTTCTTCCTCTTTCCACTGCATTCCTGCTTGGCTAGTGTTTCAGGGTTCTGGAACACTTCACTTCATTTATTGCCAAACCAAATCCAGCTAATTCATGTTTATTCTCTGTGCTATTAAGACCATACTATAAAACAGCTTGTTGTACTTGTAGGTAAATAGACATGGAGCTGGATTTTTTTTATTTCAATGATCGCATAGATTGATACTTAAATGGACTTTGGTAGTCTGTACTGAAATGTGAGATGCATCAAGAATATTGACAGGTTATGTCTTTTTTCTATTTCCACGCTATTCATAAGAGCATGTCTTTGTCTAGGCATGGCAGGCTGCAATTGTATGATGACATCCGCCCATTCCATCACAGAGGACAGGTAAGCTAATGGACACATGGAAGCGTTTAAGCAAAGAGAGACCACGCTATTTGGTCAGTTTTGAGACCATGGAATTACCTGTAGTTCAGCCAATGCGACTACGCCACAGCATATGCAACTTGAACAGAAAAAAAACACAGAAATCCCTATAGAACAACTCACTTTCAATTGATAGTTCACTTGGAATGTTTGTCAGATGTTTTCAAACCTTAAAAGGCACTGTCTAATTTCTTTAGTACCGACGTTTCTGGAGCAAGAACAAACTCACGATTGTGTGAAGGTTGTCCAGAATATTACACTCTGTACTAGCAAACTGATACTCAAATACTATGTATAGAAATTGTCAACAGCTTCAAAAAAAGATGATCAAAGTCATATTGAAGATAATCTAGGTTTATGATCCTCCTAACAACTCAATATGTTCTCATTTTCCAAGGACCAAGTGATATTAGTGAACAAGATACACTGATAGATTGTATTACAGCTTATTCCTCTGATGTTGTTCCACTGATATTAGTTCAGTTCATTACACTGATTATTACACTGATGTTATTACACCTTTATCAGTGTCAATAAGGGGGAAAAAAATGTAAGAAGATGTTTGCAGAGCTCAGAGAGTGAGGGAGGCTAAGACATATGGCCAGAGAGCTATCACAGGATGCTTTTTCTGTTCAAGGTCCTGTTTTGCAAGGAAGTTTCAAAGACAGAAGTCAAAACAACACATGCTGTCGACGTGGGAAAAGCTGGTAAGAGCAGAACATCGTGGGGCGGAGGAATGTCAGAGTCATAGATCTTTCATACTCAAGGCCAAAATAGCCACACACAGGCCTGATCATCTCCATGCATGGGAAGAAACATTAAGCAACACCTCATACTAGCACTAATACAGTCCAGTCTAACCCTGGCCAACGTGGTCCAAATCTGGCATCCAGACATCAGTGGCCAAAGAGATATCATTAGACAATTACTACACAAGTAAGTAGGCTGTATTAACTGAAATTAATTGGTATTAACTCGCAAATAGGATTTCCTCCCAAAAGAGTTAGCACAAACCAATGTCATAAGTATATTTCGATACCGAAGGTAAAAAAATAAGGACATTTCTTATTGGCGTCACCATGGAGTTTATTGTAAGGGTAATGATGATTGAAAAGGATATTGCAAAGTCTAAATAATTATTGGTCTGTGTTAACAAAGATGACCAAATGTTCACTACAAGAGCTTAAGGCTGCTTGTGATGGAAAATGAAAGCAGTCGACTAAACTCAACTGTGTAGTTGGTGCCAAACTGTGCCTCTGCCATGGCTAGAAACTCAAATAAACAATCCTAAAAGGGCATATTAAGTTTCCCCAACACTATTCTCTTTTTAAGTCAACACCACTCAGAAAAGATGAACTGAGCAACCATAAGTCAACTTTCGGGAATGACAAAAACAACCCGTTTTTCTACCTGTCCAAACATTCAGCTGGAACCAAGATCCATTTCCATGTCCCACTCCAGAAAAACTCCATTGGTGCTTCATTGAGTACAATGCTGTTGTCTCATAAAGCTATGCCAGACCAGGAAAGTGAACCTGATTTCGGACAGCAGAACTAAAAAGACGGAACAATGCATGAGATTCTAAAGTGACCTTTGGCCCAGGATTTCCAAGAGCTTCCAAGAGTCCCTATTCCATCTTCTTCTTACTCAACACCACTTCACTGTTAAGCTGTCAAGACCCAAACTCTAGTGTCATTTATCCTAGTGACGAGTTCACAACCAAAGCCAAAGACATAGTGTTCTTTTAAAATAAATAAATAAAATCAAATGTTATTTGCCACATGCTTCGTAAACAACAAGTGTAGACTAACAGTGAAATGCTTCCCTACGGGCCCTTCCCATCAACGCAGAGAAAAATGATAGAAAAAAATGATAACACAAGGAATAAATACACAACGAGTAACGATAACTTGGCTATATATATGGGGTACAGCTAATGGTTGTCTTACAGCATTGTTCATCTTGGGTTCCCATAACAGAATTGCATCGTAAGACACCAACGACCTTGACCTTGGCCTTGTGTTCCAACCAAAAAGCTACAGTACAGATATCGGACAAAGGGCAACATTTTCCTCTCTCTAAGAGACACAAGAAAATGTTGCCCAAAATATTGTATGATGGGACGATCACATTGTTGTTAGGTTGTTTGTAATTTAGAGGTGGTTGATGGTCAACACCTGCCCGTGTGTGTCTCATTAACACATTCCTCCAAGCTGAACCCTCTGTTTACACCTCTGTCTTTTTATGGGGCCGTTATGGGGGTGAAATTGTTGTGTGTTGCTGGTGTGTTTCACAAGCCTGATATGCTATCTACCTTTGATTTCACCCCCACTATAGCACTCTTTGAAGATGTGCAACAATGTACAATCTGCAGCTGGGCTCAGTGGACTCCAAAAATTGTGTTAAACCTTGAGAATAACTGTGTCCTTAACAGTAGAAGGAAAACAAGTTAGGTAATAGCATTGACTACAAAGTCAAAGGCAGCTATAATTCCTTGGTTTCTAGCACATCAGATATAATATTTGCCCACCAATGACTGCCTCACGTAGCCACACTGTACATTTTCAGATCCTAGACGGGTGTCAAACATACAGCCCGTGGGCCGGTTCCCTGGGTGGTTTGAGTATATACTATATTTTTTAATAGGATTATATCATTATTCTGTCATTATTCTGAGTGGCGCAGCGGTTTAAGGCCCTGCATTGCAGTGCTAGAGGCGTCACTACAGACCCAGGTTCGATCCGTGATTCGGAGTCCCTTAGGGCGTTGCACAATTGGCCCAGTGTCACTGTCACGAGTCCGACCGAGGGTGGTTTCCCTTCCCGGGCGGGTGGCGCTCGGCGGTAGTCGTCACCGGCCTATTAGCTGCCACTGATTGTCTTTCCTCCCCCTCCTTGTATGTTTATTCGTAGCACCTGTTTATGTATAATTAGTTTGTCTTTATTAGACAGCTGGCCCGCCTGGTTGTTGTGCGGGATTATTCATTGTAACCTTCGGCTCTGTTGTAGAGGTACGTGTTAGTGCCTGGTCGTGCATTTTCAGTTGTACATTTTCATTCCCTGTGTTTGGGGCCGTTACTATTGTGAGCACCCTGTGGTGCTATTAAAGAAGCACATCATTGCACTCTCTGTCTCCTGCGTTTGACTCCACACCCACGACACCCGGAGCATTACAGTCGTCCGGGTTTCGGGAGGGTTTGGCCGGGGTAAGCCGTCATTGTAAATAAAAATGTGTTCTTAACTGACTTGCCTGGTTAAATATATATATATAGTTTTTTAAATTTGATACTTTAAAATGACTAAAAGCAAATCCAAACTGTGTAGAAATGATAGAGTTTCTTGACTGTGTCCAACTCGCTAATAATCACCCAAATGAAAACAAGACAGTGAGGGAGCATAGAAAATTCAAAAATCAATGGATAGATTCCAATTTAAAAAATGTGATTGCGAGGAAATATAACCAATATCCATTGCGGCCCTCCAGACCTCATTGACAAAATGAGTTTGTGCTTGGAATTTACTCTGGCGGATGATATAAGAGGACTGAACATTGTGTGATGTAAACGGCGGTGTCGTTTAATCACAAAGGGATGGGCGGGAGACGTTGGGGCTGAATATGTAACATCGATGAGTACTGTAGGCTCAGACATTGACTTGCTGGAATGTCTTCACCATCTGTGAACCAGCGGCCCTAAAGCTCTGAGAGACAGATGCACAAGTAGAAACAGACCTGCCAGCCAGGTAGCTAATGTGGAACGTGCAGTACAGGACCCACATCAGTAAAGGTAGAGCCTGGAAGTCTTCATATAAAGAGTAATACACTGACTGACGTCTCTTGCACTGCTAACTGACGCCACACAAGAAAGCAGCGGTGTTGGGTGTCTTGGTAAGATGTGAGGTAAAAAGTAATAAGCTCTACTTTCTAGGGAGATATCGTATTTTGAGTGGGTTACCACATTCTTCTAGGGCAACCTCAAACACTTTCCCACTGAACCAAGTTTGGAGAGAAAAAAAATGTAGACAAATATGAAGAGTTTGTACAGTCCAACTACCAAGGTACATCAACATGACAGCCACCGACAGGCCCCAACATGAATAATCTCCAGTAGAGACGAGGTGAGAGAAACATGCATTGAAGTCCCATTTCAGAGAGGATTCACCCCATAAGCTTTAGAGATCTTTCTCTCAGATGCGTTGCAATGCCAGTTGAGGACCTGTTCCCGATCATTGGACAAGCCAGGGAAAGCCTAGTTTAAACGCTTCCAGATCTCTACTTATTTTATCCCCCTGCATCCATCCCCAGCTGTAGCGCCAGCGAAACAAAAATCTGCCTAAACTAGTCTCTCAATCTTTTCCCCACTCTCTCTCCACTTGCTCTGCTCTGTATCCAGTTTCTTTGTGGTCGCGAGTCAACTCCTGCTATTTTATGTCATCACCCTCCGTCACTGAGACTGCATTAGTGGCTATGTCTAAACGAGCCTTTAATGTACAGGACTAGGCCACATAGAGCCAAATATATATCAAACTTTGAAGTTTGACATCAACCGTGCTTGATCGCAGATGTCTATATAGGCAGGAGGGTTCACTGGTTTAGATGAAAGACTCTCCATCGCTGACACCTAATATTTATGTTCCATATGTACTATATAAATATCTTGTATAGTTCTCTCTCAGCCAAACGTTAAGAAATGTGTGTGTTTTGTTGGGCAATCTGGGATAAAAACAAAACAATCTTTGTATACAAGCCGTGTCTTTTCTCTGTCATTTGTTTCTATTGAGGCATGGCAGCATTATTTCATTGCTCTCTAAATTGCAAGAAATAAATATTGGACACATCAATGTTGATGGAGAGCATACTAATATTACAGTTGTTTTTTATTCAAATCCTGGGACAAAACCCTCCGAACATGCCAAATCCTACAAGTATACTGACCAATACAACTCATCAATTACCATAATTTGGTTTGGCTTAATGAATAAACCACCACTAACAGGGACCAAATGTAACATTAGCATCCTGCTCTGGTTTCCAACCTATGACATGAACCATGCTTGAAGAACTGAGACTGAGGGAACCTCCAAGTCTCCAAGTCCTAGCTAGTCCAGTTGATCAGTGCTACACCGGCATATGGGCTGGATCAGAAAACACAAGCTCAATGATGTTACTACCATCTGACCCCAGGGTGACAGGTTTAGGGGATTTGCCTCAGGCCAAAGTCAAATATGTTTATGTTGTTGTCATTTTAAACAAATATGTTTATGTTGTTGTCATTTTAACAAATGTCTTTCGTTCAGGGTCACGTCAACAAAGATCGCTCTCATTGGGACTCCTCCACTAACTGCAGGAAATTGTGTTTATAAGCAACAAATAGGCATAAATTACTAAAATGTTGGAGTGTTCAATTCATCACATTATTGTTGGTTAGTGCTGCTTCACCCCAAAAAGGGTTGCAGCTGTTTATAAAGCAATCATCATTACTTAATGATGTTACCATTGTTGCTATATCTATTTTGTGTGGAACTTTACTGCTCCCAAACTGTGTTTGAATAACAAAATCTGTGCAATAAATTTCAATTATTTTCTGTCTTTGGTGAGTTATTCTCTTTGGAATCAGTTAATGCTTACATTGCTTGATTGTTCTATTGGACAAACCCTGACTGAAGAATGCCACAAGATACCCTAATCATCTCACCAGGTAAGTCCATGACCAGGTAAGTCCAAGATTCAACCCATATAACTGCCACTTGAGAAAGCAAATCACTTTATGAAACATGCCAACATACAGTACAACGCATTAGGAAAGTATTCAGACCCCTTGACGTTTTGCACATTTTGTTACATTACAGCCTTATTCTAAAATTGATTTAAAAAAATATCTTCATCAATCTACACACAATACCCCATAATGACAAAGCGAAATAAGGTTTTTAGAAATTTTAGCAAATTTATTAAAGAAACAGAAATACCTTATTTACATAAGTATTCACTGACTAGGAATCCTTCCCTTTCCTTTCCTTTCCTATTCAGACCCTTTGCTATGAGACTCGAAATTGAGCTCAGGTGCATTTGTTTACATTGATCATCTTTGAGATGTTTCTACAACTTGATTGGAGTCCACCTGTGTTAAATTCAATTCATTGGACATGATTTGGGAAAAGCACACACCTGTCTATATAAGGTCCCACAGCAAAAACCAAGCCATGAAGTTGAAGGAATTGTCGGTAGAGCTCCGAGACAGGATTGTTTTGAGGCACATATCTGGGGAAGAGTACCAACACATTTCTACATCATTGAAGGTCCCCAAGAACAGTGGCTTCCATCATTCTTAAATGGAATACGTTTGGAACCACCAAGACTTTTCCTAGAGCTGGCCACCCGGCCAAACTGAGCAACCAGGGGAGAAGGGCCTTGGTCAGGGAGGTGGCCAAGAACACAATGGTCACTCTGACAGAGCTCCAGAGTTCCTCTGTGGAGATAGGAGAACCTTCCAGAAGGACAACCATCTCTGCAGCACTCCACCAATCAGGCCTTTATGGTAGAGTGGCCAGGCAGAAGCCACTCCTTAGTAAAAGTCACATGACAGCCTGCTTGTAGTTTGCCAAGAGTCACCTAAAGGACTCTCAGACCATGAGAAAGAAGATTGTCTGGTCTGATGAAACCAAGATTGAACGCTTTGGCCAAGCGTAATTTATGTCGGAAACCTGACACCATCCCTACAGAGAAGCAGGGGATGTTTTTCAGCGGCAGGGACTGGGAGACTAGTCAGGATCGAGGGAAAGATGAACGGAGCAAAGTAAAGAGAGATCCTTGATGAAAACCTGCTCCAGAGCGCACAGGACCACAGACTGGGGCGAAGGTTCACCTTCCAACAGGACAACAACCCTAAGCACACAGCCAAACGCAGGAGTGGCTTCAGGACAAGTCTCTGAATGTCCTTGAGTGGCTCAGCCAGAGCTTGAACCAGACTTGAACCTGATCGAACATCTCTGGAGAGACCTGAAAATAGCTGTGCAGCGACGCTCCCCATCCAACCTGACAGACCTTGAGAGGATCTGCAGAGAAGAATGGGAGAAACTCCCCAAATACAGGTGTGCCAAGCTTGTTGCTTCAACAAAGTACTGAGTAAAGGGTCTGAATACTTATTTAAATGTTATATTTCAGTTTTTTATTTTTGGTATTGGCTCTGCTTATTTTACTTGTCCTGTTGAAATGATCGTCTCTATTTGAAAGCATGATATAATACAACAGAAAAGAGGCACAAATGAATTCATCAACAGTATTGGATGAACATCATTTTTTGGGGTTTTGATTTGGGACCTCTTAAAATATAACAAACTTGCCAACATTGATTAATTTCCAATTATTCTTGTAATAAAACACAATACTCTGTTGGTTTATAGCCAAAGGCATTACGGAGATAGCCCTATTACTACAATTGTAAACAGATATATGTGCCAGCCTGTGCCAAAATTGGAGTATGTTTTCTCTTGAGTGTTTGCAAAATGAAATGCTAAAAAAAACATCATAACAATATGAAGAAAGCCTGCAGTCTGTTTTACATTAGATTTTGTGTGGTTTTAATTTATGCTGTTTATGCTATTTTATAAAGCACACTTTTATGCTATTCTAAAAAACTCAGATAGCTGGCTTTAGATTAGCTGGATAGAGACATGAGGAGGAACTGCAAAGGTATATATTTTTCTGTATCAACAAATATTGCAGGTATCATATATTGTGTAACACATGCTATAGGGATATAATTAAACCGAAACAGTTATCTTGAAGTTTGTGTCTGAAGTTTGTTTGACTTGTGTACAACTTTTGGGCGACAGTTCAGCATTTGGGATGTGGGCATTTATATCTCAATAACTTTTGCTCAGTGTAGTATATATTTTAGACAGTATTTGGTTTAAACCCCAAAAAATACAGAGCACATATGATGCTATTTCCTGTACTGTGATGAGCATAAAAGTAAATGCTCAACAATATGACTTTGAAGTTATGGGGCAAATGTCATTGCCAAAGAATACAATACTTTCCAAGTATTACAGCATGATGCCACATTGAAAAACAACACACATTTCACAACCTTTGTTTCTTTAATATTTTTTACAGTGGGAAAAGATATTTCAACATGTTTATGTATTTTTGAATGTGAACTAAATAAATAGAAAAAGATGAACAAACATTTGAACAAAAAAACTAAGCAATGCACTGAGCACCTTGGGTAAAAAAAAGTTGGAGACAAAGAGCGACTGGGCTGGCTAAGGAGGAGTCTTGGATGAAGTGAATATCTTGGGATAGACGGAGACAAAGGAATGTGGAGGAGGAAGAAGACAAGAGAGAGAGAGAGCCCAGAGAGGACCTCACAGGAGAGCTTACGGTCAACACAAACAAAGAGCCATTTTGGTAACACTTCACCTGAACTATGTGTCAGGAAGACTGCACCTTGATGTCACACATGTCATGACACTTTGGGAAACCATGTTTCACGTACTAGTGTTTTTCATGCCGTCGAAGGGTATAATATTATATATGTTGACTGGCTGGCTATCCATCAAGCAAGCAGTTAGTAATGAAATGTTTTGAAATGTATGGAGCAGTTATCGGATGGCAGGTCAGGTTGATGACAGCATTACGAAGGTTATGACAGATGATAGTTCATGTATCTAAATTGAAACAAATACAACATTAAAGCTGCAACAATGAATAAACTATTGTAAACAAATAAATAGCTTTTATATGAAAAAATCCTTCAGAAATGTAGAAACTCGCCCAAGAAAAAAGTGAAACAGCAACAAATGACTACAGTATCATAAAAGAGAGGTATTTGTGTGCTTCAGTTGGTACGAGATTAGCGGATGCCAATTCAGTTGGTTTTATCTTCTGAGCAGACTTTCAGATGAAAAGCACATTGGAAGTAAATCTACTGTGAAATGGTAGAGCTTTAAAAGCTGGATTGCATAGTTTCACATTTGTACACCATATTAGACGGATTTATCTTGATATACGGCATGTAACATAAGCTATACAAATACATCAGGTATGACTTGTGAATAAGTTCAATAATACAACTTTATAGTGCCTCTTGTACTTAACAGATTGACTGTGTTTCTATAGAAACCCCACTGTAAACATCATTTTGATGTAAACTTCTCCTGTACTATAGTGCAGTTTTACAGTAGAGACAAAGGGCCCACCATACAAGACAAATACTGAAATCACTTGTGCCACTATGACCAACTAACACACTAACGACAAGACAGAAAAATTATAACACATGTACGTACTGGTGAGGGTGAGAGTATATTGTGAGGTTGAGTGTTTTGCCGAACAGTGATCCCTGTACAATCTTCAGTTCTGTGATACCAGAAGTGTAGAAGGCCTGGCCTTTGTAGCTTCTACTGTACATGACTTTCTGCGCCCGATATTTTCCTTGCATAGGCATTATAGCTTTTTTCCTACAGTAACTGTATGTGTCTAAGCATTTCAAATTGAACCCTAAAATACAGTGTTATATCTAGACTATCTATAGTATTCTATAGTTACTGGTTTTTATTATTTTGTACTTATAATTCATTGTCAGTTATTTAAAACTTTAGAAGCACACCTTGTTACATCAGGGGATGGTAGAACTGTGAAAATATCTAGAATATAACATTCTAAGAGGGATGGCACATTTTGAAAACTGCATTTAACGTTTCATTTATGAGTCTTAAAAAATATATTTTCATAATTTTAAAAATAGTAACTAAACATACTGTCGTGTTGAAAGTACTTTCCTCTGTACAAACTGTCATTATTCATGAGACGCAAGAGATCCAACCAAAAGCACCAGTAAAATATTAAATATCATATTCAGTTATGAAACCTAGCCACTAAAAATAAAATCATACTGTACATCGATAGATACACAAAATACAGTAACAGTAATTGTTGCTGTTTGATAAAGGTAACTCTTATACACAAATTTACACTTGTGTACTTTTGGTTACAGGGTGAGACAGAAATCAGAAAAAACGTTTACTTCACGCTTCACATATGAAATAAATATATTTCGAGTTACTCACTCGCCTCTACAAATATATGGCATTGTTGGACAACATTGTCCTTCTAATTTATAGTTTTCATTTGGAGCCTAAGTTCCAAATGGGAACCATGTGTTTCTGACAATTCCCAATGTGGAGCAGCATTCTGTGTGTGCTCTTTTCCCCTTGTTTCTAATCAGCACCATGCCACTCCATGGCCCAGTGTGGGTGGGCTGGGGCTATCCTAACCTAGCGCTGACACTAGTGCTCCATTGACGCTCCTACAGATAGGCTAAAACAGTTAGCTAGCCGCTAGCCTCTAGCTGCTAGTGGATGGGCCAGAAGTACACTCCCTGTAATTTAAGCAAACCCCCATGTCTACTCACGGCTCATGGTGACACGCCCCAGTGAAGGAGGAAGTTAAGGAGGAGGAGAAGTTATGGGAAGAGGAAGTACTATCGTACCGGCTTCCATGGTCGGCGGTGCCAGGATGTGCTGCCCGGACACAGGTGCAGGCTGCACTGCTCTATGTCAGGAGGCTTGTCCAGGACGTCACAGTTGTGGTCGTTGAGTCTCTGTCCGTTGGGCCGCTGGCACACCACCTGGCGCGTCCTCCTGCCTCCGCCACACGTCTGGGTGCACTGAGAGTGGAAAAGAGAAGAGGGCGTCAACTTAGTATTTAGCAAGACTTTTGAGTTAAAGGCAGGCTACTTGGTACAGTATCTCAATAGTTCTTCTTTCAGTGCGGGAGTAGATGAACAAGAGGTGCAGAGGAAAGGAAGCCACTTTAGACTATTGACACATGTCTAGGAGTCTGAAATGGGTATCTGTAGTTTAGTAGTGGACCATATTGTTGTAGCTTTAACAGAGGCAGATCTGTTTAAGGATGTACATAGTCCCTGTAGTGCCTGTGTACTCACCTCTCGGGAGAGGCTATACAGACACACCTGGTGCCCAAATTGATGACGTATGTCGCACAGCGAGAGTCGAGTGGAGACGAACGGATTCGGTTCAGTCAGTCGTCTCAACTCGTCTCTCAGATGCGCGACATACGTCATCAATTTGAGCACCAGGCGTGTCTGTATAGCCTCTCCCTCACCTCTCCCCAGATGCCGTAGTTCCACAGAGGGCAGGGTCCTGAGTCGCAGCTCTTGGACTCTGCAGGTTTGACCCTCTGATCACAGTGGCTGGTGCTGCGACCCTGCGCATCCTGACACACTACCACCCTCCTCTGGGAGCCCCCTGCACACGTACTGGAGCACTACGGAGGGGCACAGAGTGTGTTACAGAGGGAAACACACACACACAACTCTGTACACAGCCTGTACACTACCTTACCAGCTGCAATCTAGTCATATCCTTACTATCTGTCTGAGTGAATACAGTGAGAGATCACTATGTGAGGAACAGCAGATATGCAGTCAGACAATTAGGTGAGGGAGAGAGCAGTGCATGGAGATGGTATCATAGTCCCAGAAGTTTTTCTTGACCACGTGGAACATCATGACCCCCCCGAACCCCCGGCCATATTGCCTACAACTAGGGGTCACTCAGGTGAGTGTACAATCTCTGGTCCCATGGTTCTGTACATACTCCTCCCCAGGGTCCCGTCCTCCACTGGTTGTCTGCCGAGGGGACGTTCCAACTGCCATGGCCCGGGTGGCTGGCGGGGTTGTGGGGGCTGTAGGGCTGGTCATTGGGCCTCTGTCGGTACTCGGAGGGGCAGGGGGTGGCCATACACTCGTGCTCTGTGCTGGGCCTCTCATACTGGTCGCAGAATGACTCATCCACCTGGTGATGGTAGTTACTGCATTCCACCTGCCTGGTGGCCCGGCCCACACCACACGTCACTGAACACTGGGGAAAGAATAGACACAAGGTCATATCACTGAACACGGCGGGGTAACCTAGTGGGGCGGCAGGGTAGCCTAGTGCTTAGAGCGTTGGACTAGTAACCGGAAGGTTGCAAGTTCAAACCCCCGAGCTGACAAGGTACAAATCTGACGTTCTGCCCCTGAACAGGCAGTTAACATTGTTCCTAGGCCGTCATTGAAAATAAGAATTTGTTCTTAACTGACTTGCCTGGTTAAATAAAGGTAAAACAAAAAAATTAAAACACTGGGGAAACAATAGACACAAGGTCATATCACTGAACACTGGGGAAACAATAGACACAAGGTCATATCACTGAACACTGGGGAAACAATAGACACAAGGTCATATTACTGAACACTGGGGAAACAATAGACACAAGGTCATATCACTGAACACTGGGGAAACAATAGACACAAGTTCATATCACTGAACACTGGGGAAACAATAGACACAAGGTCATATCACTGAACACTGGGGAAACAATAGACACAAGGTCATATCACTGAACACTGGGGAAACAATAGACACAAGGTCATATTACTGAACACGGGGGAAACAATAGACACAAGGTCATATCACTGAACACTGGGGAAACAATAGACACAAGGTCATATCACTGAACACTGGGGAAACAATAGACACAAGGTCATATTACTGAACACTGGGGAAACAATAGATACAAGGTCATATCACTGAACACTGGGGAAACAATAGACACAAGTTCATATCACTGAACACTGGGGAAACAATAGACACAAGGTCATATCACTGAACACTGGGGAAACAATAGACACAAGGTCATATCACTGAACACTGGGGAAACAATAGACACAAGGTCATATTACTGAACACTAGGGAAACAATAGACACAAGGTCATATCACTGAACACTGGGGAAACAATAGACACAAGTTCATATCACTGAACACTGGGGAAACAATAGACACAAGGTCATATCACTGAACACTGGGGAAACAATAGACACAAGGCCATATCACTGAATACTGGGCAGAGAGCATAGCAAAAAAACTTTAATAAGGCATGCATTATTTTAGTAGTAAAGGCATGATAGCTACTCATACATATTTATACTTATAAAAGTAATGGGGTTAAAAAAACGACAACAACTGTAACATACAGGAGACCACTCCCAGGAGCTCCACTGGCCACACGAGCTGAAGCAGGCTGAGGATTCTGGGGGCCGGGGCAGATGGGCACAGTAGGACTCGTCTGCCACTCCACCCTGGGCGTCCCGACAGCTGACATAGCGGGCACGCTTCCCCTTCCCACAGGAGACAGAGCACTGAGACAGACACACAGAGGAACCCACAAACATTCAAGATTAGAGTTACAGTGTGTCACACTTACACACTTTACATGAAATCTTACTGGCTGATGTGTTTCATTGAAGATGTGTGCATAACAACAGTCTATTTTCAATGAACTGATAAAGGTTACATTTTAAGCCACCAGCTCAGACACTCTGTGACAAATGCATTAAAATGAATCATTTGTACTCTAACCTCCTCCATGAGGTTTTCACCTGGTGATATTCTAGCTGCACCCGGGCAAACTCAACAGGAGGACAGAGTAAACTTTACCAAGGGGTGAATACCTACTGAGATCTAAAGACACCATCTGAAATACACATGTAAATATCACAATCATATCAATTACACCAAATTGCCCATGACTTTACACGAGAGGATGGCAGTATCGCTCCTGAGTGGAATGTATGTGTGTTTTTTCAGAGGGACCACACTTGCGCTAGCCTCCTCTTTGACATGCGAGCTCACAGCCTCTCTGACAGACATACAGACAAACTGAGATTCATGTTTGAAACCAAAGCCTCATGTTTAGACAGAGATCTGTTTTTTCATTTGCACTGGGAAACAATGCAAAACACCAGGGTGAGGGAGTGTGTGTGTGTGAGGCTGAGCAGTGCTGCATTCTACAGACCAGTGAATCAGACATGTACAGTCAGAGGGGTAGTAATGGCGAGGCAGAGAGAGCTACTGTACGTGAGTGTTCATAAGCCTATTAGTGCGTGTGCGCGGTTGCAGTGCTCACTGTGGTCCAGGAGCCATATCTCCACTGTGTGAGGAGCTGACCAGAGGTGTCAGGGCGGACAGTGCTGTGTTGAGGAGAGGCCCAGGGACACGGTGCCATCTCACAGTCCTGGCTGTCCCTGGGTCTGGATGCTGCGTTACACTTCCTGTCATCTACCGTGTCCCCATACAACCCTGACACACACCTCACAGCCCGCATCTGGTAACCATGGCCACACGTCACTGCACACTGCAACAACACACACAGGAGAGACACACACAGGGTCAGATGATGGCCTGAGGCTCCAAAAGGATTGACAGTAAAACCTTGGCAGATCAGTGCTCTACTTCAAGGAAGGATGCAATTTTAACTCAGCTCACATAGACTGCACTTGGCTGGGCTAGACTAACTTAATGTAGTTGAACCCTACTACTTCCCAGACACCCACCCTCTCCCCCAGATCTCTGCTAATGGAGCGGCAGGTAGCCTGGTGGGGCGGCAGGTAGCCTGGTGGGGCGGCAGGTAGCCTAGTGGGGCGGCAGGTAGCCTAGTGGGGCGGCAGGTAGCTAGAGGAGATCTGCATGGAGGAATGGGCCAAAATACCAGCAACAGTGTGTGAAAACCTTGTGAAGACTTACAGAAAACATTTGACCCCTGTCATTGCCAACAAAGGGTATATAACAAAGTATTGAGATAAACTTTTGTTATTGACCAATTACTTATTTTCCACCATAATTTGCAAATAAATTCATTAAAAATCCTACAATATGATTTTCTGGATTTTTTTCCCCTAATTTTGTCTGTCATAGTTGAAGTGTACCTATGATGAAAATTACAGGCCTCTCTCATCTTTTTAAGTGGGAGAACATGCACAATTGGTGTCTGACTAAATACTTTTTTGCCCCACTGTATACTGTATACCAGCTCTGTCAATGGAACTATCATGTTGAGTCAATGAATGGTCAAAGACATTCATTCATCCATTCATTCCTGCCATACTGGCTTGTGCACACCAGAGACAAGGTGCGTGTATATAGGCTGAGGAAGTATTGGACTAGCAGACTTACAGGGTCTGTGTGTGTACAGCTCTGTCTAAGGCAGTGGGGGGACCTGATAGTGTGGTGAGTTGTGGAGTGGTGTGCTCTGACTTGAGATGTAATTTCCTCCCCTAGCGCTCTCACTCTGCCCTCATATCCTGTCGGAGTAAATCTGACCCCACACACAGATACACACCACAGATACACACTGGGAAGGAAGGGGATGTATGTGCAGAGCACACATGCAGCCAGACACATAAATAACACACACTACAATGTTACACACTTAAACATTCATTCCTGCACATTCATTCCTATTCAATCACAAAGATTAAACCACACGAGAACCTGAATCTGTCAGACACAGGCACGTGCAGAACCATCCATCTGGACTCACCGGTCCCCAGACTCCGACCTGCCAGGAGGCACAATCTGGCAGCTCACAGCTCCCCACGGCTAGAGGCTTGGTGTTGGGGTCACAGAAGTGTTCACTCAGATTCTCCTCTCCTACCCCCACACTACAGGATACCTGCCTGTGCCTCATCCCCTTCCCACACGTCACCAAGCACTGGGAGGGGACAGAGGGAGAGATAGGGTCAGGTTGAGGGAGGAAGACTAATAAAGTATATGTGTTATGAAGGGTGTGTGTGGGGGTAGGAACATTGTGTGATTGTGTGTGTAAAATGTTATCCTCAAAGTGTGTGTGCATGTTAGAGCAAATGTGATGCGTTTACATCAATACACATATACTTTATAAAGTGTGTATATATTTATGTGTGTTTATAGAAGCGTTTATTGATGTGAATGTAACAGTGTGTGAATTTGTGTCATGTGTGTGCATGTGTGTGTTTGCACTGTGTGTGTGTGTGTCCTGTTGTGTGTATGTGTGTGCTTTATTATGTGTTTACATTAATACGCATATACTTTATAAAGTGTGTATATTTGTGTGTTTTATTATGTGTGTACATTAATACGCATATACTTCATAAAGTGTGTATATACAGTGCCTTGCGAATTTATTCGGCCCCCTTGAACTTTGCGACCTTTTGCCACATTTCAGGCTTCAAACATAAAGATATAAAACTGTATTTTTTTTGTGAAGAATCAACAACAAGTGGGACACAATCATGAAGTGGAACGACATTTATTGGATATTTCAAACTTTTTTAACAAATCAAAAACTGAAAAATTGGGCGTGCAAAATTATTCAGCCCCTTTACTTTCAGTGCAGCAAACTCTCTCCAGAAGTTCAGTGAGGATCTCTGAATGATCCAATGTTGACCTAAATGACTAATGATGATAAATACAATCCACCTGTGTGTAATCAAGTCTCCGTATAAATGCACCTGCACTGTGATATTCTCAGAGGTCCGTTAAAAGCGCAGAGAGCATCATGAAGAACAAGGAACACACCAGGAAGGTCCGGGATACTGTTGTGAAGAAGTTTAAAGCCGGATTTGGATACAAAAAGATTTCCCAAGCTTTAAACATCCCAAGGAGCACTGTGCAAGCGATAATATTTAAATGGAAGGAGTATCAGACCACTGCAAATCTACCAAGACCTGGACGTCCCTCTAAACTTTCAGCTCATACAAGGAGAAGGCTGATTAGAGATGCAGCCAAGAGGCCCATGATCACTCTGGATGAACTGCAGAGATCTACAGCTGAGGTGGGAGACTCTGTCCATAGGACAACAATCAGTCGTATATTGCACAAATCTGGCCTTTATGGAAGAGTGGCAAGAAGAAAGCCATTTCTTAAAGATATCCATAAAAAGTGTCATTTAAAGTTTGCCACAAGCCACCTGGCAGACACACCAAACATGTGGAAGAAGGTGCTCTGGTCAGATGAAACCAAAATTGAACTTTTTGGCAACAATGCAAAACGTTATGTTTGGCGTAAAAGCAACACAGCTGAACACACCATCCCCACTGTCAAACATGGTGGTGGCAGCATCATGGTTTGGGCCTGCTTTTCTTCAGCAGGGACAGGGAAGATGGTTAAAATTGATGGGAAGATGGATGGAGCCAAATACAGGACCATTCTGAAAGAAAAATTGATGGAGTCTGCAAAAGAACTGAGACTGGGACGGAGATTTGTCTTCCAACAAGACAATGATCCAAAACATAAAGCAAAATCTACAATGGAATGGTTCAAAAATAAACATATCCAGGTGTTAGAATGGCCAAGTCAAAGTCCAGACCTGAAACCAATCGAGAATCTGTGGAAAGAACTGAAAACTGCTGTTCACAAATGCTCTCCATCCAACCTCACTGAGCTCGAGCTGTTTTGCAAGGAGGAATGGGAAAAAAATTCAGTCTCTCGATGTGCAAAACTGATAGAGACATACCCCAAGCGACTTACAGCTGTAATCGCAGCAAAAGGTGGCGCTACAAAGTATTAACTTAAGGGGGCTGAATAATTTTGCACGCCCAATTTTTCAGTTTTTGATTTGTTAAAAAAGTTTGAAATATCCAATAAATGTCGTTCCACTTCATGATTGTGTCCCACTTGTTGTTGATTCTTCACAAAAAAATACAGTTTTATATCTTTATGTTTGAAGCCTGAAATGTGGCAAAAGGTCGCAAAGTTCAAGGGGGCCGAATACTTTCGCAAGGCACTGTATTTATGTGTGTTTATTGATGTGAATGTAACAGTGTGAATTTGTGTCATGTGTGTGCATGTGTGTGTTTGCACTGTGTGTGTGTGTATTTGTGTGTGTGTACTGTGTGTGTGCGTGTTTGTGTGTGTGAAGTGTGACCCGTACCTCACTCCAGTCGTTGGCTGACCAGTCAGGGCAGGCCTGGTCGTTGCAGCTCTCCGCGATCATCCTCTGGTAGTCACTGCACTCCCTGTCCACCAGTCTCCTCCCCAGATTGTTCATACAGTAAGAGTCCCTGGTACGGGCCCCACGACCACACGTCTTAGAACACTGAATGATGCACACAACACTCAGCATTAGATTCACCATTCAACATGTACTGCACAAAAGCCTAACAAAAACACTGCACCAAACATGTACAAAATACTCTCTACTACTTGTAATCTAAATCACATGTCCACTTATAATAACACCTGTCATGCATGAGAAGACTAAATAAAAAATGGTCAGCTTTTCAAGACAATGTGCAATAGCATCACATCATGAAACAGATATTGTAATGATGTGTGTCTTTGACTATACTTTCTACTGACCTGGGACCAGGCGCTGTACTGCCAGCTCTTGAGCAGACAGTCCCCGTGGCAGGACTCCCTGGCCTGGGGTTTAGGTAGGTCAGAACAGGCCCTCCCTTCCACCCTCTCACTCTGCCTCTTCAGCAAGCTGTACCTCATACACTGCACGTCCATGGTCCGGTAACCAGGGCCACACTTAGCAGAACACTCACTCCTCCCTGCCACATTCCACCTGCAAACAGGCTATATGGGCTAGTGTCTGTTTAACATATATATAGTGACAGTGTGTGTGTGTTAAGTTGTGTGTGTATCTACCTGAGTTCACAGTCAGTGTTACATGGCTCAGTGGCAGCGTTGGGACGGGGTAGAGGCTCACAGCGCTGGTCAGAAACCCCCAGGTGGTCACTCTTCCTCACACATACTGCCCTGCGCCGTCGTTCACCTACACGGACACACAAACACACACACACACGCACACATGCAAGTTTTGAATGTTTGAATTAGATCCGATCTGGCTAGGATCGACTGCCAAAGTTCACATTTCCCCCTCCTTTAAATTGTTTAATTAACTCTCTGCGATTGGGTCCCAGTCCAAATGGGATTAGGGGTTCTGGGATGAAACTGCTTCAACTGGATCCTGCTAATGATGCTGAGTGCTGCGAGATACAGGAAGTCTCAGCCCCTGGTCCTAGGAGAAACTTCCGGGAGAGATTTTGTGTGCTCAGAACAGGGGAGAACAACTGCCCCCTCTCATTGGCAGGTTGACTTTTAGTCTGAGTCTTGTCCTGGTGGCAACTCTGATCGATTTGCCCTTAGATACGCCAGCTGCAAAGTCAAAATTGGCTATAATGTAAAACTTCATGAACCAGAAAATAGCTTTTTGGTCTTAATTTAAGGTTAGGGTTATGTTTCAAATCAAATTGTATTACTTTGTGGCTGTGCCAGCTAGTGACCACACTACAGAGCTGCCTCCAGAACAAGATTCATGAAAAGAAACGCTAACCTGCCTCTCATAGAAGTCGTAGAAGTTCAAAGCCGACCGTGGTACTGCAGGTATTGTTTGCAGAAAACAGGATCCCCATTATAATGAATGAAAAAATTGCAATCTTTGTGGTCAGTCTTTGTGTAAACCCCCCCCCCCCAAAAAAAACAACAAAGACAATCATGGTACAAATAATTGCTTTTAATATACCAGATGTATGTCCTTGAACAGATTATTTAAAAATTGCACACAGGAAAAGTTACAAGAATAATTTAGTTGCTAATGGCAGCCTGCAATACCTTGGTCGGCCTTCAACTTGAGTTACTCAATGAGAGGGGGCAGCACTGAGCTAGCTTGCAAAGTTACTTCCTGGAGTAGCTTAAACTGCACAAGTTATGTCTTATGAGACGCGTTGGACTAGTAACGAGCGTTGGACTAGTAACCAAAAGGTTGCAAGATCAAATCCCGAGCTGACCAGGTAAAAATCTATCATTCTACCCCTGAACAACTGCAGATTTTTACCTGGTCAGCTCGGGATTTGATCTTGCAACCTTTTGGTTACTAGTCCAACGCTCGAACCACTAGGCTACCTGCCACACCATTCATTCCTATGTGAAGATCCAATAGCGCATTGAAGCCAAATTAAGTCAGTTAATATGGCGTCTCATTAGACATAACTTGTTGCAGTTTGAACTACTCCAGGATGTAACGTTGCAGTCTAGCTCAGTGCTGCCCCCTCTCATTGAGTAACCCACTGTACCTAGGCCGTCATTGAAAATAAGAATTTGTTCTTTAAATGACTTGCCTAGTTAATTAATTGGCTCAGTAAGGTTAGAGGGCAGGCTCAGGGCTAAGTGGAGGAAGGTGTACTGGGATGTGATCAACCAGGTCAGAGCAGAGGGGCTGACAGGAGAGGAGGTAGGTTGATTTATAGGAGAGGTGGGTTGGTACTCAGTACTCATGCTGTGTGGGGGTAAAAATAGCATTGGGGGCTGAAGCCTGAAACCTATGAGTAACAGGGTGGACAACTGTGACCTTACCCTGACAAATGGGTAACTGGGTGGATGACCATGACCTGACACATGGGTAACTGGGTGGATGACTATGACTTTACCCTGAGACATGGGCAACTGGGTAGACGGTTAATGATTTTACCCTGACACATGGGTAACTGGGTGGATGACCATGACCTTACACTGACACATGGGTAACTGGATGGATGACCATGACCTTACACTGACACATGGGTAACTGGGTGGATGAATATGACTTTACCCTCCTGACACATGGGTAACTGGGTGGATGACTATGACTTTACTCTGATACATGGGTAACTGGGTGGATGACTATGACTTTACCTTGACACATGGGTAACTGGGTGGATGACTATGACTTTACCCTCCTGACACATGGGTAACTGGGTGGATGACTATGACTTTACCCTGACACATGGGTAACTGGGTGGACGACTATGACTTTACCCTGACACATGGGTAACTGGGTGGATGACTATGACTTTACCCTCCTGACACATGGGTAACTGGGTGGATGACTATGACTTTACTCTGATACATGGGTAACTGGGTGGATGACTATGACTTTACCTTGACACATGGGTAACTGGGTGGATGACTATGACTTTACCCTCCTGACACATGGGTAACTGGGTGGATGACTATGACTTTACCCTGACACATGGGTAACTGGGTGGACGACTATGACTTTACCCTGACACATGGGTAACTGGGTGGATGACTATGACTTTACTCTGATACATGGGTAACTGGGTGGATGACTATGACTTTACTCTGATACATGGGTAACTGGGTGGATGACTATGACTTTACTCTGATACATGGGTAACTGGGTGGATGACTATGACTTTACTCTGATACATGGGTAACTGGGTGGATGACTATGACTTTACTCTGATACATGGGTAACTGGGTGGACGACTATGACTTTACCTTGACACATGGGTAACTGGGTGGATGACTATGACTTTATCCTCCTGACACATAGGTAACTGGGTGGACGACTATGACTTTACCTTGACACATGGGTAACTGGATGGATGACTATGATCTTACCCTGACACATGCGGCTACAATCCAGCCAGGAGCCTGAGGGGTCCCACACAAACTGTTCCCTGTGCTCCTCGATGGGGATGTTGAAGGAATAGCGCACATCTGGGTTGTACAGGTTCCCCACACACAGGACCTAGGGCAACAATGATATGGGAAATACTTGTAACAATATAGAAGGAGAGTTGGGGGAAAGGTGGAGAGGGGACAGAGAACGATAGAGAGAGAGAAAGGCAGAAACAAACAGAAGAGCGAGTGAGAGAAAGAGACAGAGACATCAGCCTTGCCTGTAGGATGAGTTCCTCCTCGATGCGTTCAGTGCAGTTGATGCGCTCCTCAATGGTGTCTGAGCCGCTGTACTCAATGACGGTTCCCTTGAAGGGGATTTCCCTTTTGAACATGGCCACCACAAAGTTTCCATTCAGGAGAAAGTTAGAATGGCTGTCAGATAAAGCTGAAAGGAAACAAACGAAAAAGTGGAAAAATAAATAATAAAAAGAAAATATTGCCTCAAGACATTGGATAAAAACTGCTTTCTTTACTAAATACTTTTTGAGTTGTGGGTTTCAGGTTTGGAAAATCGTTTGAGGGGGAAAGTAGCTTTGTCATTCCAAGCTGTATGTAAACATTCAATGACTTCAAACCAAAAATGTTCTGCAATGCCATTGTTGCAAGGGGGTATGTTGAAACATTGGTGGCACCAAATTGCAGTCATTTGGAGTTAGACTGCGTGACTCTCTTTACGATTGGCATTACAATGCTAACAAAGTAGCTCCACTGTCTTGAAATACAAACCAGTGCATAAAAACACACAAACGACAAGCTCACACATGCTGAACAAACCCTTGTTTATACACTACCAAGCAAACACCAACTACCCCTTCAACACACACACACACACACACACACACACACACACACACACACACACACACACACACACACACACACACACACACACACACACACACGAAGTATGGTTCTGTGAAATATGTAGTAATTACAATGTGAGAGAGAGAGCCCATGTGATTAGGTCTCTAGGCACAACTTTGTTTACATTCAAGTCTGCACACTACCAGCTGAGGACCCCAGCTAGTCCTCGTTAACCCCTGACTGCCTGTGTGTATGGTGTGTGATGGCCAATGACAAAAACACCTCTTCTGGCAGTCATCACCTGCACCCTCCAGCAGTGAGAAAAATGCATTGGCTAACACACACACACACACACACAAACACAGCCATTGCCCATCTCACCCAGCCCCTATCCACTTTCATCTGGCCTGGCTACACATGGCTCTAATTAACACCTTTTCTACACACATTCAGCTTCCTCTTGTGCTGACACACTGTTTGCTTTCCCAGCTAAAAATGACTTGTGTCATGCACAAAGTAGATGTCCTAACCGACTTGCCAAAACTAGAGTTTGTTAACAAGAAATTTGTGAAGTGGTTGAAAAACGAGTTTTAACGACTCCAACCTAAGTGTATGTAAACTTCCGACTTCAACTGTACATTCTGACTGGTATAAATGACTAGTGGTTTGGTATTAGTCCATACTTCCTCACCCCCTTTAACCCCACATCCTAAACAGCCTGTCCCTACAGCTGGGGTCACTGGGTGGGTAACCATGTCCTGACCAATGGCTGCCCTTTGATAGAGGAGCGGGGGAAAACACATTGACCTATGGTATGATGTCCACCATTTAAAGCACCAATAAACATATTTAAAGCCTCTATAGCTAGAAAGAATTTGCCATAAACTGGCTGTGAGTGAATTGGCCTGCTGTGAAGCACCATGGCTAAGCAGTGATAGCATCACTCATGCTCACACACACACACACACACACACACACAAACTCACCGAGGTAGTTGTCATCCTCCGACTTCCCAGAGTAGCTGACCTGTTTAATATCAATGTTGGTGGCTCCTGCAGGGATGCTCACCACTGTGTTGTAACCTGGATGGAGAGAGAGAGAGAGAGAGACCCACCCATAAAATTGTATATAATTACTCCCCGGCCCGGCGCTTGCCTTGTAATTTCCCTGGGTCTGTGTTCCATGACAGGCCGACATGGGTAGAGGAAAGAGGAGAGGAAAGACTGAGCGGGAGCGAGGGAAATGGTGAGAGAGAAGACGGAGGAAGAGAGTAGAAACAAAACAGGAGATGAAAGAGAAGAGGTGAGAGGTGGAAAGAGGTGATAGGAGAGGGTAAAACAGAGATATTAGAGTGAGGGGAGAGGAGAGGGTTAAAACAGAGATATTAGAATGAGGGGAGAAGAGAGGGTTAAAACAGAGATATTAGAGTGGGGGGAGAGGAGAGGGTTAAAACAGAGATATTAGAATGAGAGGAATGGGTTAAAACAGAGATATTAGAATGAGGGGAGAGGAGAGGGTTAAAACAGAGATATTAGAATGAGGGGAGAAGAGAGGGTTAAAACAGAGATATTAGAGTGAGGGGAGAGGAGAGGGTTAAAACAGAGATATTAGAATGAGAGGAATGGGTTAAAACAGAGATATTAGAATGAGGGGAGAGGAGAGGGTTAAAACAGAGATATTAGAATGAGGGGAGAGGAGAGGGATAGAACAGAGATATTGGAGTGAGGGGAGAGGAGAGGGTTAAAACAGAGATATTGGAGTGAGGGGAGAAGAGATGGTTAGAACAGAGATATTAGAATGAGGAGAGAGGAGAAGGTTAAAACAGAGATATTGGAGTGAGGGGAGAGGAGAGGGTTAAAACAGAGATATTGGAGTGAGGGGAGAAGAGATGGTTAAAACATAGATATTGGAGTGAGGGGAGAGGGTTAAAACAGAGCTTTGGAGTGAGGGGAGAGGAGAGGGTTAAAACAGATATATTAGTGTGGGGGGTGAGGAGAGGGTAAAAACAGAGATATTGGTGTGAGTAGTGAGGAGAGGGTTAAAACAGATATATTAGTGTGGGGGGTGAGGAGAGGGTAAAAACAGAGATATTGGAGTGAGTAGTGAGGAGAGGGTTAAAACAGAGATATTGGAGTGAGGGGAGAGGAGAGGGTTAGAACAGAGATATTGGAGTGAGGGGAGAGGATAAGGTTAAAACAGAGATATTGGAGTGAGGGGAGAAGCGATGGTTAGAACAGAGATATTGGAGTGAGGGGTGAGGAGAGGGTTAGAAAAGAGATATGGGATTGAGGATAAATGAGAGGGTTAGAACAGAGATGGATTCCCGAGTGGCGCAGCGGTCTAAGGCACCGCCCCTCAGTGTTAGAGGCGTCACTACAGTCCCTGGTTTGATTCCAGGCTGTATCACATCCGGCTGTGATTGGGAGTCCCATAGGGCGGCACACAATTGGCCCAGCGTCAGGGGAGAGGGGAGAGGGTTAGGGTTAGAAGAGAGATATTGGAGTGAGGGGAGAGGGTTAGGGTTAGAAGAGAGATATTGGAGTGAGAGGAGAGGGTTAGGGTTAGAACAGAGATATTGGAGTGAGGGGAGAGGGTTAGGGTTAGAAGAGAGATATTGGAGTGAGAGGAGAGGGTTAGGGTTAGAACAGAGATATTGGAGTGAGGGGAGAGGGTTAGAACAGAGATATTGGAGTGGGGGGAGAGGGTTAGGGTTAGAACAGAGATATTGGAGTGGGGGAGAGGGTTAGGGTTAGAACAGAGATATTGAGTGAGGGGAGAGGGTTAGAACAGAGATATTAGAGTGAGGGGAGAGGGTTAGATCAGAGATATTGGAGTGGGGGAGAGGGTTAGAACAGAGATATTGGAGTAAGGGGAAAGGGTTAGGGTTAGAACAGAGATATTGGAGTGGGGGGAGAGGGTTAGGGTTAGAACAGAGATATTGGAGTGGGGGGAGAGGGTTAGGGTTAGAACAGAGATATTGGAGTGGGGGGAAGAGGGTTAGAACAGAGATATTGGAGTGAGGGGAGAGGGTTAGGGTTAGAACAGAGATATTGGAATGAGGGGAGAGGGTTAGGGTTAGAACAGAGATATTGGAGTGAGGGGAGAGGGTTAGGGTTAGAACAGAGATATTGGAGAGGGGGGAGAGGGTTAGAACAGAGTAATTGGAGTGGGGGGAGAGGGTTAGGGTTAGAACAGAGATATTGGAGTGAGGGGAGAAAGTGGCTGGAGAGAACTGGATTAAAGAGATGGGAGAGAGGAGGAGAAAATAGGGGATGAAAAGAAGGGTGAGAGGGGGAAAGAGAAGAGGGTGAAGGGAGAGAGAAGTGCTTGGGCCACTCGGGGGCAGCACTAGTAAAGGTTATGTCTTGTCACACCGACCGGCCAGCCACACACTTTATCACTCAATCTACGTTCGGTGGTCACTATTGTTGATTGAAGTGCATTTTCTTTGAAGTCAAAGGAATAAGCCCATAACCCTTATATGCTACAGTCACTCTGGTACCACAAGAAAAGGCTGCAGCTTCCAGTCTTACAGCATCAACAACAACAAAAATATACTTTTTGCTCTAAATTTTAAAAGATAAACAACAATTGCTGAAGAATGTCCATAAGAAAACCCCAGTGCTAAAAAACAGCAGCATAAATGTCTCTTCTGTGCTGTTAGGTTTTAAGTAGCATGTTAAATTCCTTCTCTAACCAGTCAAGACAGAATAAGCACATAAGTACAAGGAGTGGGTGAACTGTAAAGACCGCAGACCAGGTCCCCCTTAGAGAAAGCCACAGCTCATCCACAGACCCTCGAAGCCCCCAATGCAACCGTTCACCACACACATAATCTAAACGCAACCACAGGGCGACCGTGGAATGCAAACACAGTTCTCCAGGAGAGACACCCCTGGTGCACCCTGGGAAAGCTGAGGTCTACCTCATGACGGGCAGACAGACACACAGCACTCTACCGAGGGAGAAGAAGACTAGGAGACCACTGTTCTAAATGTTTTTTACTGTACATACGCTAATTTAGTTAGTTGCAAAGGGTAAGCCATAGGTTACTTCAACTTTCAATGTGTCCAAGCGTTACAGCTTGGGATCTGGGTAAAGGAGCTAAATGAATAAAACAAATCATTATTGTTATAAAAAGGAAGTGTGCTTTTATCAGGGTCCAGAGTCTCCTCAGCTCTGGGTGAGGTCCTCAACCCCCTGGGTTGGTGGCTCTCCTCTCCTCATTTAGCTGTTTACACTGTTAACTGGCTAAAGAGGGAGATGGACAGGGAGAGGAGGATGGAGAGGGAGAGGAAGGAGTCGAGGGAAAGGGAGAAAGAGAGAGAGAGAGATGAGGGAGGGAGGGAGAAAGAGAGAGGGACAAGTGAGGGAGAAGGAGAGAGAAGAGAGAGAGAGGGAGAAGATGAAGAGAGGGAGAGGAGGGAGAGGAGTGGACCATGCTGGACCAGGGATATCCTGGCTGGGCTGAGTTCTCATTCATGTCATCCTGGTCTAAACTTGGTTTGGCTGCACATGCTTGGCCTGGGACTCCTCAGCAGAGTCACAAGCAGAGGAATGGACAGATAGAGGATGAGATGAAGAGAAGCAAATAGCAAAATAATGTTATTTTGCAGCTCAGACTTGAAGGGGATTTGAAGTAATCAGTGCTTGGCCCGGGAAGAGACATCATACTAATCATGAGTTCAAGGGGGTCACGCTGGGTCGGAGTTAAGTTTGAGAACTTCTAGAGTTTACTGACGTTTTCAGCAGGTTTTGGAGACTTATTCAGAATATCCATTATGCAAAGCATTGTCCCAAAGCGAAAGGAAAATGTTCACTCCCTTCACTAGCATCCAAAAGTTGTGTCATAATTCTGTTGTCATTTGTGCATTGTCCAAGTGTCAATTAGATTAGCAAGTTTAGCATAGCAAACATCTTTATGTCATTTGTATATTGCATTTCAACTGTTCATAGACAGTTGTTGTTGTAAACAGTGTGCAATACCTGCTAACGTACTTTGGAATACAGGGAAACAAGAGAAAGGCAGCCAGGCTTACCATACTCAGCATCGTTGAAGGTCCCAGCAAGGGTTTTGCAGGAGGAGTTGTCCCCTCCACACACTCCACATTTGTCATTTTTCGCCTTGGAGTTCAACACATGATCACAGCCTGCTTGCTGTTGAAACAGACAGAGACACACCAATCAGACAAGGGGTCACACAGAGACAGAGCAATCAGACAGGGGGTCACACCAAGGGCTATGTCAACCATCAGTGGTCACAATCCTGCACTAAAAATAGACGTTTATATACGCAATCCAACACCGCAAAACTAAAGCTTTCTGTTTCTGTGTGTGTGTGTGTGTGTGTGTGGGTGTGCAAGTGTGTGTGCATGTGTGTGTGTGTGTACATACTCTGATACAGTATGTCACAACATTGTTAGTGATATGCTGATATAGATAGACATCTGAGAGAACATATATCAGTTTGCAAGTTAGATGTGTTTGATACACAGTATGATGTTAGGGAACACAGTTACCCGACAGAGGCCTTGAACACAGATATCGTAGGTGTCTGGGCCACACGGCGTGCCGTCGATGACGCGATCCTTCAGCTGATAGTAGGCCATCGTCCCAGCAACCCGACAGAAGAGCTTGCACCGATCCTTCATTAGAACTACAGAGGAAAAACACACCCATTGGAAGATGACTGTATGGTGAGATATACATCAGTGGAAGCTGCTGGGGGAAGGATACCTCATAATAATGGCTGGAACGGAGCCAATGGAATGGTATTAAACATATGGAAACCATGTGTTTGATGTATTTGATACCATTCCACCTATTCCACTCCAGCCATTACCACGAGCCCGTCCTCCCCAATTAATGTGCCACCAACCTCCTGTGACATATATATACTGACAAAACTATGGATGAATCATTTTACATGACATGATATCATGAATGTCAAATAACAAAAACAATAATGGCAACAACAACAACAACAATCTACAGTTAGCAAAGCCCTCACAAAATAGGTCTACAAACTCAAAAATATGTAATTCTCTACAATAGTACATTAGTATAATAGTTAACATTTTTGCAATGGTCAGCAGTTAGCTTTGCTGAAATAACTGCATTTGTATCAGTTGTTTAGAAAACTCCCCATTCTGTTTGACACCATTTTGGACTCTGTGCTTGGTCAGTGTGCTTGCATAACATTGTATTGTGATAGCTCGCGGTTACTTCTTCCAAATCTTAAACCCTGCACTAAAGCCCTGTCTCCTTTGCCAAATGGCAACTCGTTCAGCTGTGCAAGCCATCACTATAATTATTACAATGCGTGAGGTATAGAAGAGGGAAGCTATCCAGGAGCATATATTTTAGTACTGTTTGCTTCTCAAGTGTTGATTACTCTGTACATTTTTCATGTCTGTTCCTATCATGACTATGCAGAGCATTGAGGGAAAACACACTGACAGAATTTGGCTGTACTGAGCCAAAAGCCAACAGTACAGTTAGTCTACCTACCAGGACACAATGGGGAGTGGGGTAAGGAGACAGAAGAACCAGAGCCATGTTTTATGTAATTTAAAAAAATATTGACACCTTAACCCCACCTAGCCCTCAATTAGGCGTGGTGGACCTTCTGACAGTTGAAGTCCGGTTCTTTGAGCTCTGTGAGGGAGCATAGGTGTAGTGTAGGGTATAGGGTAGTAGAATGCTATAATGTAATGTTATCAACTGTTATCATAGAGGCTTGGTGTTATCATGGTTTAACTGCTAGTACAGTGAGTACTCCCACTAATAATACATGGAGTTTTATACATGGTAGTGCTTTTAAAGGACACAAAGACACTTTCCAATAGAGGGTACTCACTACCGCTGTACTTGGGCACCCAGCGGACGGTGGGAGGTAGACCGTTGATGTTGAAGTGCTTGCCGTCGAACTGAGAGCACTGCTCCTCGCGGAAGTCTCTCCGTCCTCTGGGGCATGGCTCAGTGTTGCAGGACCGGAACTTCATCCTTCGACCCACGCAGAACTTTCCTCCATTCCGGGGCCTGAAGAAACATTACGGCAAAATAACTTGATTAAAACATGACTGACATTCACAGAGGCTTTGACTCTTTGATTGAAATGTGTTTTGCCAAGTATGTCCTCAGGCTTTGTTTGTAATTATTTCTTACTCAGGTATTGTTGACTGTTACTCAGGTGTTGTATTGTTTTGACTGTTACTCAGGTGTTGTATTGTTTTGACTGTTACTCAGGTGTTGTATTGTTTTGACAGTTAGTCAGGTGTTGTATTGTTTTGTCTGTTAGTCAGGTGTTGTATTGTTTTGACAGTTAGTCAGGTGTTGTATTGTTTTGACTGTTACTCAGGTGTTGTATTGTTTTGACTGTTAGTCAGGTGTTGTATTGTTTTGACTGTTACTCAGGTGTTGTATTGTTTTGACTGTTACCCAGGTGTTGTATTGTTTTGACTGTTACTCAGGTGTTGTATTGTTTTGACTGTTAGTCAGGTGTTGTATTGTTTTGACTGTTACCCAGGTGTTGTATTGTTTTGACTGTTAGTCAGGTGTTGTATTGTTTTGACTGTTAGTCAGGTGTTGTATTGTTTTGACTGTTAGTCAGGTGTTGTATTGTTTTGACTGTAACTCAGGTGTTGTATTGTTTTGACTGTTAGTCAGGTGTTGTATTGTTTTGACTGTTACTCAGGTGTTGTATTGTTTTGACTGTTACTCAGGTGTTGTATTGTTTTGACTGTTACCCAGGTGTTGTATTGTTTTGACTGTTACCCAGGTGTTGTATTGTTTTGACTGTTACTCAGGTGTTGTATTGTTTTGACTGTTAGTCAGGTGTTGTATTGTTTTGACTGTTAGTCAGGTGTTGTATTGTTTTGACTGTTACTCAGGTGTTGTATTGTTTTGACTGTTAGTCAGGTGTTGTATTGTTTTGACTGTTACCCAGGTGTTGTATTGTTTTGACTGTTAGTCAGGTGTTGTATTGTTTTGACAGTTAGTCAGGTGTTGTATTGTTTTGACTGTTACTCAGGTGTTGTATTGTTTTGACTGTTAGTCAGGTGTTGTATTGTTTTGACTGTTACTCAGGTGTTGTATTGTTTTGACTGTTAGTCAGGTGTTGTATTGTTTTGACTGTTACTTAGGTGTTGTATTGTTTTGACTGTTACTCAGGTGTTGCATTGTTTTGACTGTTAGTCAGGTGTTGTATTGTTTTGACTGTTACTCAGGTGTTGTATTGTTTTGACTGTTACTCAGGTGTTGTATTGTTTTGACTGTTACCCAGGTGTTGTATTGTTTTGACTGTTACTCAGGTGTTGTATTGTTTTGACTGTTAGTCAGGTGTTGTATTGTTTTGACTGTTAGTCAGGTGTTGTATTGTTTTGACTGTTAGTCAGGTGTTGTATTGTTTTGACTGTTACCCAGGTGTTGTATTGTTTTGACTGTTACTCAGGTGTTGTATTGTTTTGACTGTTAGTCAGGTGTTGTATTGTTTTGACTGTTACTTAGGTGTTGTATTGTTTTGACTGTTACTCAGGTGTTGCATTGTTTTGACTGTTAGTCAGGTGTTGTATTGTTTTGACTGTTAGTCAGGTGTTGTATTGTTTTGACTGTTACTCAGGTGTTGTATTGTTTTGACTGTTACCCAGGTGTTGTATTGTTTTGACTGTTACTCAGGTGTTGTATTGTTTTGACTGTTAGTCAGGTGTTGTATTGTTTTGACTGTTAGTCAGGTGTTGTATTGTTTTGACTGTTAGTCAGGTGTTGTATTGTTTTGACTGTTACCCAGGTGTTGTATTGTTTTGACTGTTACCCAGGTGTTGTATTGTTTTGACTGTTACCCAGGTGTTGTATTGTTTTGACTGTTAGTCAGGTGTTGTATTGTTTTGACTGTTAGTCAGGTGTTGTATTGTTTTGACTGTTACTCAGGTGTTGTATTGTTTTGACTGTTAGTCAGGTGTTGTATTGTTTTGACTGTTAGTCAGGTGTTGTATTGTTTTGACTGTTAGTCAGGTGTTGTATTGTTTTGACTGTTAGTCAGGTGTTGTATTGTTTTGACTGTTAGTCAGGTGTTGTATTGTTTTGACTGTTAGTCAGGTGTTGTATTGTTTTGACTGTTAGTGAGGTGTTGTATTGTTTTGACTGTTAGTCAGGTGTTGTATTGTTTTGACTGTTACCCAGGTGTTGTATTGTTTTGACTGTTACTCAGGTGTTGTATTGTTTTCACTGTTACTCAGGTGTTGTATTGTTTTGACTGTTAGTCAGGTGTTGTATTGTTTTGACTGTTACTCAGGTGTTGTATTGTTTTGACTGTTACTCAGGTGTTGTATTGTTTTGACTGTTACTCAGGTGTTGTATTGTTTTGACTGTTACTCAGGTGTTGTATTGTTTTGACTGTTAGTCAGGTGTTGTATTGTTTTGACTGTTACTCAGGTGTTGTATTGTTTTGACTGTTAGTCAGGTGTTGTATTGTTTTGACTGTTACTCAGGTGTTGTATTGTTTTGACTGTTACTCAGGTGTTGTATTGTTTTGACTGTTACTCAGGTGTTGTATTGTTTTGACTGTTACTCAGGTGTAGCATTGTTTTGACTGTTACTCCTGGTTTGTTTTGACTAATCAGAGCTCTTACTCAAGGTGTGTGTTATTGCTTTGACTGGCTACGCCTGGTGTGTTTTGACTTAATTTGGCGTGTTTTGGCTGATTAGTTCGGTTTGTTGAAGTCTCCTGGTGTTTTGCACTAGTCAGAATCAGAGTCTTACTCAGGGTTGTTGCAGTCTCTGGAGGTACTCCTGGTGCCTCCTCCACAGGTCCTGGAACAGACACTGTAGTGCCCCCAAGGGCCCCACTCCCCATGGACCGGCCGCAGGTCCAGCTCCTTGTTCACACACTTCCCATGTCTGCAGTACTGCACAGAGAGACAGTTTAAGTGGTAATATTTCCAATGTATTCTAACGTATTCACGATGGAAAATAAAACTGAAACTTGAATTTTAAACTTGAAAACACATACACACACAGGGAATCCTCTTAAAGAGTGTGACATCTTCACTCATCACAATCCCAACCAACACACCCCAGTTCAAGAGTGTCAACTCAGCTCCGGTTGGCGGAGTTCCCGATTTAGCGCAAGCAGTGATCACAGCTGGGAGTTTTGTCCCTCCTTCCCTAATCCTCTTTTTAAATGTAAGACTATCTCCTAAAAGTAAACGAGAGGATGCTAATCCTGCTATTATTTACCCCAGAGGAATGCTTCCAAGTTCCCCATGCAGCTGTAGGGATAGGGTCTGTTGGGCCCCAGCCGCGGACCAACGACTAGCCTACTGCATGGGGAGGGGTGAAGGAAGAGGAGGAGAATAGGATGACAGTGCCAGTTAGAGGAACCACAGCCAATATATATTCAAATGCTGGCTGTTTCCTCTCAATGAGCTAAGCTAGATCCTCTCCTGTTGAATTCCTGCTCTGCTGGTGTCACACGTCCCCCTCTTGTGTGGACAGCTAGTTATTCCACCAAACTATGTAAGTGGGCACTCCAAATGGCACCCTATTCCCTAAGAGTTCCCATAGGGCTCTGGTCAATAGTAGTGCACTATGTAGGGAATAGGGTGTCATTTAAGATGCAGCCTGAGTCTGTGATGACTAGGGAATTCTTTCATCAGCAGAGCTGGATCTCGAAATTGACCCTATGGACCAATCTCAGAGGAAAGAGCTGCTTAATGAAAAGCATAGGGGAGGAAGAAACAGTCATCGGGTTTATCACACTACATTGCCATATATATGTTATCCATTCACGCTGATTCATAACCTTTTTCCAATGAGCTAAGTGTGCATGAAGACAGTGTGGTATGAACGGAAGACACTCTGCATGTTACTGCCTAGGTATAGGACTTACCAACCAACCCCTGCCAAGAAGAGGTAGACCTAACAATGCTTTCATAAAGCAGGCATGGCAGCCTATTTAGTTCTGTCTGTGTAACCAAATCTCTGCCTCCATGGAGAAGATAGCAGGAGGGTCCTTTTCAGAGAAAGAATGCGGGACAAGACGGCGTCTGTCTGGGTGCCCAGCGGCAGGCAGGCAGCCCGTCGTCCGGGCACACAGACACGGGAAGCGGTGGCACGGTGGTGATAAAAGAAACCCTAGAGTTGTGATAACAGGATAACACAGCTCATTACTGGCTTGAAATCAGCAGAACTTTCTCCCCATTCAGACAGAAACCATGTGACCAAACCGCAGCACACTGGGCACACTCAGTAAGGAGGCTGTTACGCTGCTTTTATTGTACATGTCTTAACTATATTCAGTGGTATGTAATATGTATGAATGCAGTTCCATCTCCATTAGCTGTTCCTGTGTTCCACACAAAACATGAAACAAGACATAATACAGAACATTAATCGACAAGAACAGTTCAAGGACAGAACTACATACATTTAAAATGTCACACATAGCCTACATATCAGCACATACTGTGCACACAAAATATCTACGTCAAATAGGGGAGAGGCGTTGTGCCGTGAGGTGTTGCTTTATCTGTTTTTTTAAACCAGGTTTGCTGTTCACCTGAGCAATCAAACGTTTTCTTGAATTGAATTGCTTTCTTGAATTTGGGGATCCCTTTACTAGAGAACATCTGAATCCCTTTACTAGAGAACATCTGAATCCCTTTACTAGAGTAGGTTGACTATGCAAACAATTTGGAATTGAACACAATATTTCTTATAAAAAGAAGAAGTAATGCACTCAGTTTCTCCTCAACTTTTAGCCAAGAGAGACTGCCATGCATAGTATTGATATTAGCCCCCTGCTTATCGTGAAGAGCAAGACGTGCCGCTCTGTTCTGGGCCAGCTGCAGTTTTTCTAGGTCTTTCTTTGCAGCACTTGACAATATGACTGGGCAATAATCAAGATAAGATAAAACTAGAGCCTGCAGGACTTTGTGTAGTGTGGTGTCAAAAAACAGAGCATCTCTGTCACGACTTCCACCGAAGGTGGCTCCTCTCCCTGTTCGGGCGGCGCTCGGCGGTCGTCGTCGTCGCCGGCCTATTAGCTGCTACCGATCCATTTTTCCTTTTCGTTTGTGTCTGTCTGTTTTTTTTTTTTTACACCTGTGTCCTATTAGTTCATTTCGGTGGGTTTATTAACCTCTGCTGCCTGCCTATTCTTTGTGAGGGGTTATTTGCTGTTGTTGCTCTGTTAGGGGTGCATGTTTGAGGGGTTATTTGCTGTTGTTGCTCTGTTAGGGGTGCGTGTTTGTGAGGGGTTATTTGCTGTTGTTGCTCTGTTAGGGGTGCGTGTTTGTGAGGGGTTATTTGCTGTTGTTGCTCTGTTAGGGGTGCGTTATTGTGAGGGGTTATTTGCTGTTGTTGCTCTGTTAGGGGTGCGTGTTTGTGAGGGGTTATTTGCTGTTGTTGCTCTGTTAGGGGTGCGTGTTTGTGAGGGGTTATTTGCTGTTGTTGCTCTGTTAGGGGTGCGTGTTTGTGAGGGATTATTTGCTGTTTGTTGCTCTGTTAGTGGTGCGTGTTTGTGAGGGGTTATTTGCTGTTGTTGCTCTGTTAGTGGTGCGTGTTTGTGAGGGGTTATTTGCTGTTGTTGCTCTGTTAGGGGTGCGTGTTTGTGAGGGGTTATTTGCTGTTGTTGCTCTGTTAGGGGTGCATGTTTGCGCCACAGGTTTTTTTTCCTTGCGGTCGTTGTACCGTTTGGACTGTAATTAGGAGCAGAGGTTTCTCCTCCATGTGTTCCGTTATTTCCCTGTGTGTGGCGACTTCGTTGGGTGTGTTTCCCCACCTGTTGTTGTTGTGTTGGGACTTTCAATAAATGATTGTGCTACTGGGACTTCCTTGCTCTCCTGCTCCTGACTCCTGAACCTAACGCTTCTTAGGAGGCACCTAACAATCTCTTTATAACGGACAGACCTCAGCCCATATTTACAACCATTGAATCAATAGGTTGTGACCATGACATTTTACAATCCAAGGTAACACCAAGTAACTTAGTCTCCTCAACTTGCTCAATAGCCACATTATTCATTATGAGATGCAGCTGAGGTCTAGAACTTAGGGAATGATTGTACAAAATACAATGCTCTCTTATTACTGGCCACCCATTCTAAAACTGACCGCAACTCTTTGTTTAGGGTTGCAGTCATTTCACTAGCTGTGGTTGCAGATGCGTATAGGGTTGAATGATCATAATGCATAGACACACAGGCTTTGTTTAATGCCAGTGGCAGATCATTAGTACAGATCGAAAAGAGTAGAGGGCCAAGAAAGCTGCCCTGCAGTACACCACACTTTACATGTTTAACATTAGAGAAGCTTCCATTAAAGAAAACCCTATGTGTTCTATTATATAGAGAGCTCTGAATCCACAATATGGCAGAAGTTGAAAAGCCATAACACGTATGTTTTTTCAACAACAGGTTATGGTCAATAATATCAAATCATGCACTGAAATCTAACAGAACAGCTCCCACAATCTTCTTATTATCAATGTCTTTCAACCAATCATCAGTAATTTGTGTCAGTGCAGTAAACGTTGAGTGCCCTTCTCTATAAGCATGCTGAAAGTCTGTTGTTCATTTGTTTACAAAGAAATAGCACTGTATCTGGTCAAACACAACTTTTTTCAAAAGTCTGCTAAGAGTCGACAACAAGCTGATTACTGGTTCTAACAGCTGACCAAATGGTGTTTTACTATTCTTGGGTAGCGGAATGACTCTAGCTTCCCTCCAGGTCTGAGGACAAACATTATTCTCCAGACTCAGATTAAAAATATGACAAATTGGAGTGACAATATAGTCACTACCATTCTCAGTAGTTTTCCATCTAAATTGTCAATAAAAGGTGGTATTGACAACACCTCACCCACACCAACTTTACAGAATTCAAAATGACATTGACATAATTAGGTATTTTATGAAATAATATGATGCCTCACAGTTTGTTGTTGGTATTTCATGCCTAAATTTGCCTATGTTGCCAATTAAATAGTGATCGGCAAAATCTAAAGATTTTGTGATAAATGAGCCATCTGATTCAATGAAAGAAGTTGAATTAGTCTTTCTGCCCATCATTTCATTCAAAGCATTCCAAAGCTTTTTTTCCATCATACTTTATGTCATTTATCTTGGTTTCATAATATGATTTCTTATTTTTGTTGTTCAGATTAGTCACATAATTTCTAAATTGACAGTATATTTGCAGCCAGACTTATTCACCACACCTTTTGCCTCGTCCCTCTCAACCATACAGTCCCTCTCAACCATACAGTCCCTCTCAACCATACAGCTATCAATCCACGGGGCTTTAACAGTTCTAACAGTCCGTGTCTTAATACATTCATGCTTATCAATAACTGAAATAAACAATTTCATAAATGTATCAAGTCCAGCATCTGGATGCTCCTCATTACACATTAGACCAACAAATATGTTTGGTATCTTCAACATACACTTAGTGTACAAACCATTAGGAACGGCTTCCTAATATTGAGTTGCACCCCTTTTGCCCTCAGAACAGCCTCAATTCGCCGGGGCATGTACTCTACAAGGTGTCGAAAGCGTTCCACAGGGTTGCTGGCCCATGGTGACTCCAATGCTTCCTACAGTTGTGTCAAGTTGGTTGATGTCCTTTGGATGATGGACCATTGTTAATACACATGGGAAACTGTTGAGCATGAAAAACCCAGCAACGTTGCAGTTCTTGACACAAACCGGTGCGCCTAGCATCTTCTACTTCCCTGTTCTTGGGCAATTAAATATTTTGTCTTGCTCATTCACCCTCTGAATGGAACACATCTCAATTGTCTCAAGGCTTAAAAATCATTATTTAACCTGTCTTCTCCCCTTCATCTACACTGATTTAACAAGTGACATCAATAAGGGATCATAGATTCACCTGGTCAGTTTATGTCATGATAAGAGCAGGTGTTCCAAATGTTTTGTACACCCAGTGTAGGAATCAGTACAAAACATTTTCAGGACCAGCCTTTAGAACGGGCTTTTCTAGAATGGCCACTATATTATGGTCAGTGCATCCAATCGGTATGGATACAGATTTAAAGCAGAGTTCTGCAGGACTGGTAAAAATGAGATCAACACACATGGATGATATAGTTCCTGTACTGTTTGTAAACTCCCTGGTAGGTTGATTAATAACCTGAACCAGATTACAGGCACTGGTTACAATGAGCATCTTCCTTTTGAGCGGACAGCTTGATGAAAACCAGTTAATATTCAGGTCACCCAGAAAACTGACCTCTCTGTTAAAGCTGCAATAGGTAACTGTTTGGGGCGACCCAACCAATTTCAAATAGAAATGTGAGATATAGATCTGTCATTCTCATTGAAAGCAAGTCTAAGAAGCGGTAGATCTGTTCTATGTGTGTTATTTCCATGATGCATGTCTATTATCCACATAATGAATGTTAGCACTTAGTGGCCTATAAGCACCCCCCCAAAAAGGAGGCTTTAGATGAGGCAGGGGAACGTGCAATCACAACAGATTACAGCCTCAAGTCTTCTTGGGTTTGACGTTACAAGCTTGGCAGACCTGTATTTTGGGAGTTTCTCCCATTCTTCTCTGCAGATCCTCTCAAGCTCTGTCAGGTTGGATGGGGAGCATTGCTGAACAGCAATTTTCAGGTCTCTCCAGAGATGTTAGATCGGGTTCAAGTCCAGGCTCTGGCTGGGCCACTCAAGGCATTCAGAGACTTGTCTCGAAGCCACTCCAGTGTTGTCTTGGCTGTGTGCTTAGGGTCGTTATGTTGTAAGGTGAACCTTCGCCACAGTCTGAGCGCTCTGGAGCAGGATTTCATCAAGGTTTTCCCTTGATCCTGACTAGTCTCCCAGTGCCTGCCACTGAAAAACATCCCCACGGATGGTGGCAGGTTTCCTCCAGACGTGACACTTGGCATTCAGGCCAAAAACTTCAATCTTGGTTTCATCAGACCAGAGAATCTTGATTATCATGGTCTGAGAGTTCTTCATGTGTCTTTTACTGAGGAGTGACTTACGTCTGGCCACTCTACCATAAAGGCCTGATTGGTGGAGTGTTGCAGAGATGGTTGTCCTTCGGGAAGGTTCTCACATCTCCACAGAGGAACTCTAGACCTCTGTCAGAGTGACCAGCATTTTCTTGGTCACCTCCCTGACTGACCAAAGTCCTTCGCCCCTGATTGTTCAGTTTGGCCGGGCGGCCAGCTATAGGAAGAGTCTTGGTTGTTCCAAACTTCTTCCATCTAAGACTGATGGAGGCCACTGTGTTCTTGGGGACTTTCAATGTTGCAGAAATGTCTTGGTACCCTTCCCCAGATCACAATTCTGTCTCGGAGCTCTACGGACAGTTCCTTCGACCTCATGGCTTGGTTTTTGCTCTGACATGCACTGTCAACTGTGGGAACTTACATAGACAGGTGTATGCCTTTCCATATCATGTCCAATCAACTGAATTTACTACAGGTGGTCATGGACTCCAATCAAGTTGTAGAAACAGCTCAATGATGATCAATGGAAACAGGATGCACCTGAGCTCAATTTCAAGTCTTATAGCAAATGGTCTGAATACTTATGTAAATTAGATATTTCTGCTTTTTTTAAATTTATTTTTTACAATTTCTAACAACCTTTTTTTCCAGATAGAGGATTTTTTTTAAATGTAATATATTTTAGAATAAGGCTGTAACATAACAAGAGAACAGGTCTGAACACTTTCTGAATGCACTGTATATTAATATGAGTTATTTGTTAGCTTTGGTAGCTTATCAGAGATAGACATAATATAAAAAATAATATAAAAGCATGACAAGAACATTGTTTGGCTAATAGTCAGTCAATCAGGCACTTGTGAGTGTCAGTTGGTTTATGTGTGTAATGTGGGGCTAAAGCTACTGACCCAGAAGCTAGGCTCTCTCACTCCTCCCAGTCTGGGCAGGAGGGTGGAGGGTGGAGAATGAGCGGGAGGGTGGAGAATGGGCGGGAGAGTGGAGAATGAGCCTATCGTAGTAGATGTAAGCAATGTCCCCATGCTCTATGGCAGCTTTCATGGCTGGGATAAGTTCTTTCCGCTTCTGGCGCATAGCTTCCGAGTAGTCCTTGTTAAGGAAGATGTTGGTTCATCTCAAGTTCTTTGCTCTATCTCGAACAGCTATCTTGTCCCTAAACCATAGGAAGTTAACCACTATCGGCCTGGGTCTGTCATCTAGGCTGGTTCCAGGTTTTCCAGACCTTTGGAAGCGTTACACCTCAATCTTTGTATGATCCATCAGCAGCTTTTCAGTGATATTTTATTTAAACGTTCTCCTCAGACTCGGCCTGTGAAAACTCTATGCCATCCATAACGATGTTATTCCTCCTGGATTTTGTCCCTCTAGTCAGCTTTCCCAGTCATTGTTAATAATGATTCACAGACAGTGCTGATGTCGTCACGCGTGGACAGTTTGTTGTCATATTGCTGCATGTCTCAAGACATCCACCTCTCCTTGGGAGAACTGCAAACTGTTCTTAAGGTCCTGGACCTCTGGTCAGATCGTCCATTTTTTTGTTAGCTGAGTCCATCATTATTTGGACAAAGCTCTTGAATCTATTTTCTTGTTGTTGTAACAACTGCTTATAGAACCCTTTTTGTTTGTTTAAAATATCCTTCACCTGTGGCTGAGAAAAAGGATCCTCTCTGTTACTCCCACCTTCTTTGGTTTTGGATATCATCATGAGATGCTACCATGAGATTGAGGTGAGATTGAGGTGTCCCCGTGTGTGCCTAAGCATTAATGTGCCCTGAGCTAAGCCATGACCTGGGGTGAATACCTGTGGATATCCGTTCCATACCGCAGACACACACGCGCGCGCGCGCACACAGACACACACATCTCTAATCTGGCATGGTTTCCCTGTCCAGGGCTAGTATAATATACTCTAAAGAGCAATGATGGAGTATAAGGCCTGTACATGATGTCAGGAAGGTGTAAACAGCCCGGGGCCATGAACACACGGTGTTGAGCCAGGCCTTTGGGTTGAGAAAATACTGAACACCAAATACCCCCCCTCACACACACATAGAATATCCCCCTGGTGCCCTCCACCACCCCCCTGTTAGAGGATTGTATGGGACAGGGGACGACTGCTGCGGTGCTGCTGGGCGGTGAGACCTGAGCAAATGTCAAACACAAGGGGTTGGCTGTCAGATAGGACCAAAGCCCCTGTAAGCCTTTAAGGCATTCCCCTCACTGCAGGCACTTGATGTTTAATATGTTTTTGTTTTTACTTGAAAAGATTATGTGGGTTTAAAAAAAACAGAAAGATTAAATCAGCCATGTGTGTGGGGTGTGTGGTGAGTGTGTGTATGTAGGGGGGGGGGGGGGGGGGGGGGGGTTCGCTGCAGCATCTGGGGCCATGCCTAAGGCATTTGAAGGCTTTGTGAGATAAAATTGCCCAACTGTTGCTTCAATTTGTCATTTTCACACCACACACACACATGTTGTTGCTTAAAACTTCTTCAGGATTGGTGGACGGTTGAGCTAATGTAGGCTAATGTAGTAAGAACGATTCCCAGGACATAGACATATCTGATATTGGCAGAAAGCTTAAATTCTTGTTAATCAAACTGTACTGTCCAATTTACAGTAGCTATTATAGTGAAATAATACCAATCTATTGTTTGAGGAGCGTGCACAATTTTGAACATGAAAAGTTATTAATAAACAAATTAGGCACATTTGGGCAGTCTTGATAAAAAAAATTAACAGAAATGCAAAGGTTCATTGGATCAGTCAATTTTTTTTGCACAAACACTGCTGCCATCTAGTAGCCAATATCTAAACAGCTGGAATAATACATTATGACCTTTCTCTTGCATTTTAGAGATCATAGTACAAAAAAATACAAAAAAACAGTTGCTTTTTTCTTTGTATTATCTTTTACCAGATCTAATGAATTATATTCTCCTCCATTCCTTTCACATATTCACAAACGTAAAAGTTTTTCCTTTCAAATGGTACCAATGTACAGAGATGGCCACCTCACATCGCGTTCTTAGGAAACTATGCAGTATTTTTTTTATATATATTATTTCTTACACTGTTATCCTAGGCAATCTTAAGTCTTATTACATACAGCCGGGAGGAACTATTGGATATAAGAGCAACGTCAGCTTACCAACATTGCGACCAGGAATACGACTTTCCCGAAGCGGATCCTCTGTTTGGTCCACCACCCAGGACAATGGATCGGATCCCAGCAGGCGACCCAAAACAACGGCGCCGCAGAAGGGTCAGACGGTGGGGTCTTCTGGTCAGGCTCCGTAGACGGGCAAATCGCACACCGCTCCCGAGTATACTACTAGCCAATGTCCAGTCTTTTGACAACAAAGGTAGACGAAATCCGAGCCCGAGCAAGGGTTGCCTTCCAGAAAGACATCAGAGATTGTAACATTCTCTGTTTCACGGAAACATGGCTCACTCGGGATACGTTATCCGAGTCGATACAGTCAACTGGTATCTTCCCGCATTGCGCCGACAGAAACAAACATCTCTCTGGTAAGAAGAATGGCGGGGGTGTATGCCTTATGATTAACGAGTCGTGGTGTGATCATAACAACATACAGGAACATACAAGTCCTTTTGTTCACCAGACCTAGAATTCCTTTCAATCAAATGCCGACTGCATTATCTACCAAGAGAATCCTCTTCGATTATAATCACAGTCGTGTACACCCCCCCCCCCCCAAGCAGACACCTCGACGGCCCTGAAAGAACTTCATTGGACAATATGTAAACTGGAAACCACATATCCTGAGGCAGCATTTACAAGGCTCCCTAAATTTGATCAGCATATCTAATGTGCGAAAATTCTGGATCATTGTTACTCTAACTTCTGCGACGCATACAAAGCCCTCCCTCGCCCTCCTTTCGGCAAATCTGACCACGGCTCCATTTTGTTGCTCCCAGCCTATAGACAGAAACTAAAACAGAAAACGCCCATGCTCAGGTCTGTTCAACGCTGGTCCGACCAAACTGATTCCACGCTTCAAGATTGAAGCATTCACGTGGACTGGGATATGTTCCGGATAGCGTCGAACAACAACAATGATGTATACTCTGATTCGGTGAGAGAGTTTATTAGCAAGTGCATCGTGATGTTGTACTCACGGCGACAATTAAGACCTTCCACAACCAGAAACCGTGGATTGATGGCAGCATTCGCGCAAAACTGAAAGCACAAACACCTGCTTTTAATCAGGGCAAGGCGACTGGAAATATGACCGAATACAAACAGTGTAGCTATTCCCTCCGCAAGGCAATCAAACAAGCTAAGCGTCAGCATAGAGACAAAGTAGAGTTGCAATTCAACAGCTCAGACACGAGAGGTATGTGGCAGGGTCTAAAGTCAATCACGGACTACAAAAAGAAAACAAGCCCCGTCACGGACCCCGATGTCTTGCTTGTTGACAAACTAAACAACTTCTTTGCTCGCTTTGAGGACAATACAGTGCCACCGACATGGCCCGCAACCAAAACCTGTGGCCTCTCCTTCACTGCAGCCAACGTGAATAAAACATTTAAACGTGTTAACCCTCGCAAGACTGTCGGCCCAGACGGCATCCCTAGCCGCGTACTCAGAGCATGCGCAGACCAGCTGGCTGGCGTGTTTACGGACACATTCAATCCGCCACATGGCCTCAAACTGCACTATTTTGTTTCTCTCTGTAGGCCACGCACTTTCAATTTGACCTTCCCATTGAGTCAATGATGGAAGATAGGTTAATTTCCATTTTTTAAGGTTAATTTCCATTTTTTAAGTATAATTCTTTTTGATGAATGACGAGAAGTATCACCCAACCCATCGGGTATCGCACTGCACCCTCATATGCCATGTCTTGAAATATGCAGACAGACGGATTAAAAGTAAATTTACATTGTAATACTTCTGACAGACATTTTTCTTACTCCGCCCATAACTTTTGGACTTTATAACATTCCCAGAAGGCATGGATTATCGAGTCAGTATTATTTTTAGACCTCAGACATGACTGACTTTGTGCTGTAGAATTTGTGACATCATTTTATGAGCGATGGAACAGCAGCATACTTGTACGGAATAAAAAAAATAATAATCATGATGCGCAACGCTCTCCAGCTCTGCTTCTTCAACAAAACAAAAACAATTACAAGGCCACGGGGCGGACAGTGGCACTGTTTCACCCCATCTTTAAGGTTAGGAGCAAAGGTTGAGTTAGATGGTGTATGCTATAGTGGTTTTATATTTGGGGTATGCATATGGTTTAAAAATCAACTTATTTTCAGTGAAATGTGAAACATCATGGGACACGGTGTTCTTCCTCGTGTTCTAAGAGGTGAGAGAGGGGCTTACAGGGGTGATGCAACCACAAGTTGAGAGCCACCCCCTCAACCCCTCACACGATCCTCTCTACTCAGCAGTGGAAGGTTATCATTAGTTTGAATTAGTGGTTTGGCCGGTAAGCTGTTCCATTCACCTGTACTTCAGATACTTTTACCTTTGGTGTTTATTCCTCTCTCATTTCACATAGACAGATTCAATCCTAGGTTAAAGATAACAAAGGTTAAGACAACAGGATTCTAATTGGTTTATTTTCAAAAGCTTCCTCATGGAATTATTAAGATCCTAACCTGGGTATCTTCAACCTTGAGTCAAACTAGGCTACCTCCTCCTCTTTAGGTAGATATCTGCCTCTCCGGATTATTACTTATATTTGCTTTATAATGATCATTGCAGATAGTGATGTTCAGGTATTAAATTGTCTTAATATGTTGATTAAAATCAGAAAGTTAGCTAGGAAGAAATGTTATGATGTATTATAGAGCATGCTTAAAAAACCTCCCATTGTGAAGATCTTAGTATTTTATCGTTCCAATTTGTCACGTAGCAACCTCCTGCTACCTAATCAAAATTAAATCCATCCTGAGTCGCCGAAAGCTACCATCACTATTGTACAATATTACACAGAGAAATTATATGTCAGCGAGAGCTAGCAAAACAATAATCCACTTGTTCAGCCAAAGCAACAGGTCTGTGGTGATGGAAAGTGGAAACATCCCAGAGATTAGCAGAGAGTGACATTGATACGAGTCAGAGATTCCAGAGCCTCAGCTCACAGTCAGCATCGTACGACACTAGTCTGTATCGCTGCAAGGGGCCCAAGCCAACACTCGCCACCTCAGCCAACGTTCACCGTCTCAGCCAACTCATTCTATTCTGCCTCAGCCTGGCTCTGCTTTTCAAGACTTCACTATCTCTCTAATTGGCTGAAACAAGAGGAGAGCAGAATGTAGTTATGAGGAATGTTCTGACTGGAATAATAAAACCAGGACTTCCTCTCTAGCTTTTCACTGACACAAGTCATTCAAAACAACCTTACGAAAATAAGTCAGGAAACTTTATAGTTCAACTAAAATGGAGAACTCTGGAGAATTGATGGTCTTCAAAATGAACGCAATTGATAGTTCCATCCATCACACCACACAGAACAAATCACACAAAAGAAATTTCAACAGAGCTTTCCTTCAACCACACACTCAGACCTAAACACTGGGCAGGGTGCTTAATAATTGGTGGGCAACAACAACAGCACATTTGCTTCATTCAAGTTGGGCCACCCACCAAGCTGTTGTGAAGCTGCCTGCCCTGGTGATAAGAGAAGCAGAGAGGGAGGACAGGCTGTTTTCGTCAAAAAGAGGGCCTGTAGATTCAGGCAGGGCCAGGCTGGAGGCAGGGCTGCCTTTGGGCTGACAGGCCCTGATTGACCGTGTTAGTTGGCCCCAGAGCTACACAGGCAGGGCCCTTTCAAAGAAGATGCGAGTAGGAGGAGGGCGGTGGCAGTATTTATAGACAACAAGTGATGGGATGCCCTCGTTAGCACATGACCCACTGGGCCAGATGACAGAGGCACCGCTGAGGGTCACATGACCGTATTACTGCAGCTCCCCGCAAGAAGAGAGGGTCTGCCGCACACAGAGAGCAGAGTGAGAGAGGAAGGGAGGGGAGGTAGCTATTAAGAGCATAGTGAGAGAGAGAGGGAGGGGGCTATAAAGAGCATAGTGAGAGAGAGAGGGAGGGGAGGTAGCTATAAAGAGCATAGTGAGAGAGAGAGAGAGAGAGAGAGAGAGAGAGAGAGGGGAGGTAGCGATAAAGAGCATAGTGCGAGAGAGGGGGAGCAAGAGAGGAAGAGGGAGAAAAAGAGACAGTGTTTGGAAAGAAAGAGAGAGGGAGGAGAGAGAGAGAGAGAGAGAGAGGGAGAGTACAGAAAGAGAGTACAGGATGTATGGTATGAAAGACCAGGAGAGGGTAAGGTGAGAAGGATGAGTCAGTGAAAGAGACACAGAGAGAGAGAGGCCTTAGGACACACCTACTCATCCAGGGGTTTTTCTCTATTTTCTACATTGTAGAATAATAGTGAAGACATAAAACTATGAAATAACACATATGGAATCATGTTGTGACCAAAAAAGTGATATATATATATATAAGTGTATAATATATATAAGTGAATATATTTTATATTTGAGATTCTTCAAAGAAGCCACCCTTTGTCTTGATGACAGCTTTGCACACTCTTGGCATTCTCTCAACCAGCTTCATGAGATAGTCACCTGGAAACAAAATTTAAGATTGAAGTATTTGGCCTATTTGGCCTGAATGCCAAGCATCACGTCTGGAGAAAACCTGGTACCATCCATACGGTGAAGCATGGTGGTGGCAGCATCATGCTGTGGGGATATTTTTCAGCAGCAGGGACTGGGAGAACAGTCAGGATCGAGGGAAAGATGAACGAAGCAAAGTAAAGTGAGATCCTTGATGAAAACCTGCTCCAGGGTGCTCAGGACCTCAGACTGGGGTGAAAGTTCACCTTCCAACAGGAAAACGACCCTAAGCACACAGCCAATACAACGCAGGAGTGGCTTCGGGACTAGTCTCTGAATGTCCTTGAGTGGCCAAGCCAGAGCCTGGACTTGAACCCTATCGAACATCTCTGGAGAGACCTAAAAATAGCTGTTCAGCAGTGCTGACAGACCTTGTTGAGAGTATCTGCAGAGAGGAATGGGAGAAACTCTCTAAATACAGGTGTGCCAAGCTTGTAGCGTCATACCCAAGAAGACGAGGCTGTGATCACTGCCAAAGGTGCTTCAAGAAAGTACTGAATTAAGGGTCAGAATACTTATGTAAATGTGATATTTAAAAAAAAACATGTTTTTATACATTTGCAAAAATGTCTAATAACCTGTTTTTGCTTTGTCATTATGGGGTATTGTGTTGTCATTTGATGAGGGGGAAAAAACGATGTAATACATTTTAGAATAAGGCTGTAATATAACACAATGTGGAAAAAGTCAAGGGGTCTGAATACTGAATAGTGGTCGTCATGGCAAACAATCAGGCATGACCAAACTACAGTGTCCTCTCAAGATGGTCTCCCACAATCCAACACAGTTAATGAGACAGAGGTATTTAGAGTTGCTATCCCACGACAGTTACATTATATTGAAGCTGTTTTCGTTGGATTAAGATGTTAGTCATCCCTAGTTAAATTATCTTTATTGATGTCTAGTAATCCAAGCCTAATCCAAGCAGGATGGAACAGGGAACAAATGCAGAGACATTATGGAACATATTGGGCTTACATGGGCACACACTGGTTTTTTTTTGTTCTGGAAAGAGTCCTGGGGGAGGGTCCCCTACTCCTCACCCCATCACCACCACCACATGCAAACAAATACTCGTAGCCCACCTCTCCCTCCTTTTCCTCCTCCTCCCCCAACTCCTCCTTTTTGGAATCATTGATGTGAGGTCTATTGTGTGAGCTGAGCAGAGCAGAGTGGAGGGAGAGGAAGCGTGGCCCTGCGTGTCTCAGCCTTGGACTCTGTTACGGCCTGACAACTGACCCACTCACCCGCCTTGTAAAGAGGTTTTAGGGTCACAGGTTCACAATAAGGTGACTCAACTGTGAACGACTGACGGCATCTCCTTTCAAAGTCCCGGCCTTCACATCTACTTCTCCCCCTCTCTCCCTCTATCCCCCAGCCCCATCTTATCCCTCTTTCCACTAACCCCATCTAACCCCTCTCTTCTCCCCAGCCCCATTTCACCACTCATTCCTCCAGCCCTGTCTAACCCCTCTCTCTCCCCCAGCCCCATCTCACACCTCTTTCGCTCAGCCACATACTCAGTGCCTGTCACTATGCACCCAACACCTACCCCGCCGCAACAGTGCCAATCAGCATAGCATCCCAAGGAGGTGAGAACATGAGGTTTGATGATGGTTGGGCCTCAGAACATGGCTAACGCTAATGCTCATGCTTCAGGTTATTCACTGGGGATAAAACCTGACCACATTTCCATGAGCAGCTACAATAGGACTAACTGTGGCCAATAAAAGTAATTTATACTGACTGCATAGACATCCAATAATTCACAGAGGGATTCAGACTGCATCAATAATCATTGCTGCATTTTAGCCAGACTGTTATGTGCTAGCTGTCTGTGGTCTATAAATGTGCAATGAGCATACAACTATGCCTTTAAATAAGGAATTGGCAACTCGTTCTCATTCTGAGAAATAAGCATATTCTTATCCAGGTAGGCCACTAGATTTCAAAACCTACACAAAGGGAAAAGGCCATGTTGTTCAAACAGTTGGAGACGGACAGAAGGCTGTATTTATAACAATTCAACTGTTCTACCTTGTAGAAAATAGATCCAAGTTTGCTAGACTTTATATGTAAAGAATAGCTGGCTACTCACGAGCAGGTGGGCTTGTGTTTGAGAGATTGTTTATGAGACCTGTGTTAATTGTCTATATTTCCTGTTACCAGAAGTTGGTCATTATTCCTGGATGTGCATTGTGCATGGTTCTGGTTAAATTTGTAACAAAAATAGCATTTTCATAAAAATACTTGATGGCCAATAAAAGCTATATTTAGCCTACTGTAGGTATAATTTTACAAGCCTTGAATTCATTTGATTACTCGCTACTGTTGCAAATGCAGTGCATTGACCTTTATTCTTGCAACAAAGCTTAGTTTGAAAAAATTGCGATATGATTTTTAGGCCATAAAGCCCAGCCCTACAACCCCTGCAAAAATGTTCATTAATTATAATGCACATAATAATTCACATTTCATATTAAGATCCTACATCTGTAGTGAAGAAAGAGGACAAACAGTCCCTACTCAACATGAGAACTACTGTCAGTTCCAGACAAGGAGAATATCATGATCCATTTCATACAGAGTGTAACATTTGGTTTGAAATGTGCTCATTGATAATGGAAAGGCAAAACATCAACAGTGGATTTATTGTAAGAGCATCTACTACAGTAGATAATACACTGTGTTTGTCATTGTACCATCAATTTACACTTCAATGGAAGAAATACAGCATTCTGTCATACCATTCCATGTCCACAGTCTGTCCCATCAGCCAAGGGCATGTGCTGTGTCCGACACCCTTTATGACCCCCCTCAGCACTCGTACACCAAAGCCTCTTGCACTGTTTCTGTGTGGAAAGAGACAGCGAGAGAGGGAAGAAAGAGACATGCGGGAGAGAGGCAGAGAGACAGAGAGAGGAAGGGAGCGTTAAACTCTGTTACAATACAACTTTTACAAAAATCCCACTGCGGGAGAATAATTGAACTGTTTCACCCCAAACTACAAATCCCTAATATTGAAAGGCAGACAGGAGGCTCTATTGTGCTGCTCAGTAGTAAGTACTGTGAGATGTATAACAGGCTTTATGTACAGTTCAGCCTCTAGAACACCAGACAGTAACTTTTACAGCTCCTTGGGCAGCTGTTACTATCACTATAGATTAGCCACACAGTATTCCAGAAGTCTCCAACCAGACCAGAGAGGGCATAAAGTCTTAAAGCATGTTCAACATGAGGACTTATGCTCTGTTCGAAGGGAAAGCAGCTTCCTTCACAGCAGCCTATTAAACCCTGAACAAAGCTAATTGTCTCATAAAACCACAAAAGCTGTGTGTCATACAGACAACTCATTAAAAACAATGACTGGGGAAGGGGGGTATAGTACAGTGTTGTCTATACTGTATAAACATATGACTTCATCATCTCAACACAAGTGCCTTATCATAGACAAGACACATTAGAACCTCAGAAGCATATGACATCATTATCCATAGGGGGTTTGGTTCAAGGACACTTTTTTGGAGATAGTGACTGAGTTTACGTCCCAAATGACACCCTATTCCTTATGTAGTGCACTATATAGGGAATAGGGTGCCAATCGGGACATCCCTTACGAGACACCTGGTTGTGAGGAATGAAACCTGGCTCACCATGTAAGGGCAGACCATGGATCCGGGACCAAACATGAGCTCACACTGTCGGTTGGCATTGTAGATCTGACCAGGGAGGTGGTTAGGTAGCTCGTACGTCCTGCTCACTGGCTCGTCCAACAGGCACTCTCCGTACCCTGTGCTGAAAGGTAACACATACACACATAAATTTGCATGTATGGACACACACACACACACACACACACACACACACACACACACACACACACACACACACACACACACACACACACACACACACACACACACACACACACACACACACACACACACACACACAACCAGTAAATAAGCACACATAAAAGCTGCATAACGCAAAGTGCTTCATCAGTCAAGATTCATACAATACAACAGAGTAGTCAGGATAATGTCATCTTTGTTATTCATAATCACAAAATAAACATCTCCGTGTCACCATCCAGGACTGATGATAGTCAAATGTAAACATTTTTTGTCCCATGTGGGTGGTCTGGTCTGATGTTACGTAACAGTGAAATTGACAACACTTCCCCTCACTGAGACCTAATATTAGTTAATGCTGTCACTATGAAACTGGAGCCAGGCATCTTACAGACGGAATAAAGCTGCATTTACATGCAGACACAAAGCTATCCCAACCACATGTTAATTCAAAATACATTTCTCTGTGCACAAAGCAGAGGATTTTGAAGATGGTGCAGGATTGAGATGGCTGCCGTTTTGCGGGCTCCTAACCAATTGTGCTATTGTGTGTGTTTTTTTTGCGTTATTTGTAACTTATTTTGTACACAATGTTTCTGCCACCGTCTCTTATGACCGAAAAGAGCTTCTGGATATCAGGACAGTGATTACACACCTCGTACTGGACAAAGATTTTTTTTCTTTAACGAGTCGGATGTATAGTTTACTTCAGACACCCGACAAGGCCCAAATCTTTGTTATTCGCATGAAGAAAAAACAGAGAAATCTGCAACGTAGGTCTGGGTGCCTTGAAAGGATCCGACGGCGAGTGAGTAATCTCCCTCTACCATCAGTCCTATTAGCCAACGTGCAATCATTGGATAACAAAACGGATTCGTTTTTTTTTCACCTTTATATAACCAGGTAGGTTAAATAAAGTTATCTTTTTTTAAATAAAAACAGAGCTCATCCATTTTGTCATCCAATGATTGCACGTCAAGACTGTATTTTCTACTTTTAAACTCGGACAAAACAGAGATGCTTGTTCTAGGTCCCAAGAAACAAAGAGATCTTCTGTTGAATCTGACAATTAATCTTGATGGTTGTACAGTCGTCTCAAATAAAACTGTGAAGGACCTCGGCGTTACTCTGGACCCTGATCTCTCTTTTGAAGAACATATCAAGACTGTTTCAAGGACAGCTTTTTTCCATCTACGTAGCATTGCAAAAATCAGAAACTTTCTGTCCAAAAATGATGCAGAAAAATTAATCCATGCTTTTGTCACTTCTAGGTTAGACTACTGCAATGCTCTACTTTCCGGCTACCCGGATAAAGCATTAAATAAACTTCAGTTAGTGCTAAATACGGCTGCTAGAATCCCGACTAGAACCCCAAAAAATTATCATATTACTCCAGTGCTAGCCTCCCTACACTGGCTTCCTGTCAAGGCAAGGGCTGATTTCAAGGTTTTACTGCTAACCTACAAAGCATTACATGGGCTTGCTCCTACCTGTCTCTCTGATTTGGTCCTGCCGTACATACCTACACGTACGCTACGGTCACAAGACGCAGGCCTCCTAATTGTCCCTAGAATTTCTAAGCAAACAGCTGGAGGCAGGGCTTTCTCCTATAGAGCTCTATTTTTATGGAATGGTCTGCCTACCCATGTGAGAGACGCAAACTCGGTCTCAACCTTTAAGTCTTTACTGAAGACTCATCTCTTCAGTGGGTCATATGATTGAGTGTAGTCTGGCCCAGGAGTGTGAAGGTGAACGGAAAGGCTCTGGAGCAACGAACCGCCCTTGCTGCCTCTGCCTGGCCGGTTCCCCTCTTTCCACTGGGATTCTCTGCCTCTAACCCTATTACAGGGGCTGATTCACTGGCTTACTAGGGCACTTTCATACCGTACCTAGGAGGGGTGCGTCACTTGAGTGGGTTGAGTTACTGATTTTATCTTCCTGTCTGGGTTGGCGCCCCCCCTTGGGTTGTGCCGTGGCAGAGATCTTTGTGGGCTATACTCGGCCTTGTCTCAGGATAGTAAGTTGGTGGTTGAAGATATCCCTCTAGTGGTGTGGGGGCTGTGCTTTGGCAAAGTGGGTGGGGTTATATCCTTCCTGTTTGGCCCTGTCCGGGGGTGTCATCGGATGGGGCCACAGTGTCTCCTGACCCCTCCTGTCTCAGCCTCCAGTATTTATGCTGCAGTAGTTTATGTGCCGGGGGGCTAGGGTCAGTTTGTTATATCTGGAGTACTTCTCCTGTCCTATGCGGTGTCCTGTGTGAATTTAATTCTCTCTTTCTCTCTTTCTTTCTCTCTCTCGGAGGACCTGAGCCCAAAGGACCATGCCTCAGGACTACCTGACATGATGACTCCTTGTTGTCCCCAGTCCACCTGACCGTGCTGCTGCTCCAGTTTCAACTGTTCTGCCTTATTATTATTCGACCATGCTGGTCATTTATGAACATTTGAACATCTTGGCCATGTTCTGTTATAATATCCACCCGGCACAGCCAGAAGAGGACTGGTCACCCCACATAGCCTGGTTCCTCTCTAGGTTTCTTCCTAGGTTTTGGCCTTTCTAGGGAGTTTTCCTAGCCACCATGCCTCTACACCTGCATTGCTTGCTGTTTGGGGTTTTAGGCTGGGTTTCTGTACAGCACTTTGAGATATCAGCTGATGTACGAAGGGTTATATAAATACATTTGATTTGAAGACTATACTACTAATGGGACATTATAAACTGTAATATCTTATGTTTCACCGAGTCGTGGCTGAACGACGACGTGGATAACATACAACTGGTGGAGTTTTCGGTCCATCGGCAAAATAGAACAGCTGCCTTCGATAAAACAAGAGGGGCGGTTTGTGTCTATTTGAAAATAACAGGTTTTGCTCGCCTGAGGTAGAGTATCTCAAGATAAGATGTAGACCACACTATTTAACAAGAGAGTTTTCGTCTATATTTTTCATAGCTGTCTATTTACCCTCACAAACCGATGTTGGCACTAAGACGGCACTCAACGAGCTGCATAAACAAACAAGAAAATGCTCATCCAGAGGCGGCGCTCCTAGTGGCCAGGGACATTAATGCAGGGAAACTTACATCTGTTTTACCTCATGCTAAATGTGCAACCAGAAGAAAAAAAACTCTGGACCACCTTTACTCCACACACAGAGACGCATACAAAGCTCTTCCTCGCCCTCCATTTGGCAAATCTGACCATAACTCTATCCACCTGATTCCTGCTTACAAGCAAAAACTAAAGCAGGAAGTACCAGTGACTCGCTCAATAAGGTAGTGGTCAGATGACACAGATGCTAAGCCACAGGACTGTTTTGCTAGCACAGACTGGATATGTTCTGGGATTCTTCTGATGGTATTGAGGAGTACACCACATCAGTCACTGGCTTCATCAATAAGTGCATCGATGACGTCGTACCCACAGTGACTGTACGTACATACCCCAACCAGAAGCCATGGATTACAGGCAACATTTGCACTGAGCTAAAGGGTAGAGCTGCCACTTTCAAGGAGCAGGACTCTAACCCGGATGCTTATAAGAAATCCCGCTATGCTCTACGACGAACCATCAAACAAGCAAAGCGTCAATACCGGACTAAGATCAAATCATACTACACCGGCTCCGACGCTCGTCGGATGTGGCAAGGCATGCAAACTATTACAGACTACAAAGGGAAGCACAGCCAAGAGCTGCCCAGTGATATGAGCCCACCAGATGAGCTAATTAACTTCATGCCCGCTTCGAGGCAAGTAACACTGGAACACGCATGAGAGCATCAGCTGTTCCGGATGATTTTGTGATAACGCTCTCCGCAGCTGATTTGAGTAAGACCTTTAACAGGTCAAAATTCACAAGGTCGCAGGGCCAGACGGATTACCAGGATGTGCACTCCGAGCGTGCACTGACCAACTGGCAAGTGTCTTAACTGACATTTTTTCTAACCTCTCCCTGTCTGAATCTGTAATTCCAACATGTTTCAAGCAGACCACCATAGTCCCGGTGCCCAAGAACACTAAGGTAACCTGCCTAAATGACTACCAACCCGTTGCGCTCACGTCTGTAGCCATGAAATGCTTTGAAAGGCTGGTCATGGCTCACATCAACACCATTATCCCAGAAACCCCAGACCCACTCCAATTTGCATACTGCCCCAACAGATCCACAGAAGATGCAATCTCGATTGCACTCCACACTGCCCTTTCACACATGGACAAAAGGAACACCTGTGTGAAAATGCTATTCATTTACTATTGCTCAGTGTCCAACACCATAGCGCCCTCAAAGCTCATCACTAAGCTAAGGACCATGGGACTAAACACCTCCCTCTACAACTAGATCCTGGACTTCCTGACGGGCCGCCCCCAGTTGGTAAGGGTAGGTAACAACACATCCACCATCCATCCTCAACACGGGCCCCCCCAAGGTGCGTGCTCAGTCCCCTCCTGTACTCCCTGTACACTGCACGGCCAGGCAACGACTCCAACACCATCATTAAGTTTGCTGATGACACAACAGTGGTAGGCCTAATCACCGACAACAATGAGACAGCCTATAGGGATGAGGTAAGAGACCTGACCGTGTGGTGCAAGAACAACAACATCTCCCTCAACGTGATCAAGACAAAGGAGATGGTTGTGGACTACAGGAAAAGGAGGATCGAGCACGCCCCCATTCTCATCGACGGCGCTGCAGTGGAACAGGTTGAGAGCGTCAAGTTCCTTGGCGTCAACATCACCAACAGACTAACATGGTCCAAGCACACCAAGACAGTCATGAAGAGGGCACGACAAAACCTATTCCCCCTCAGGAGACTGAAAATATTCTACAGCTGCACCATAGAGAGCATCCTGACGGGTTGCATCACTGCCTGGTATGGCAACTGCTCGGCCTCCGACCGCAAGGCACTACAGAGGGTAGTGCATACGGCCCAGTACATCACCGAGGCCAAGCTTCCTGCCATCCAGGGCCTCTATACCAGGCGGTGTCAGAGGAAGACCATAAAAATGGTCAAAGAATTCAGCCACCCTAGTCATAGACTGCTCTCTCTGCTACCGCAAGGCAAGCGGTACCGGAGCGCCAAGTCCAGATCCAAGAGGCTCCTAAATAGCTTCTACCCCCAAGCCATAAAACTCCTGAACATTTTTTGCTATTTGCATTGCTCCCCCTCTGGAACCATGATGCTACTCTGTTATTATCTATGCATAGTCACTTTAATAACTCTACCTACATGTACATATTACCTCAATTACCTCGACACAGGTACACCTACACATTGACTCTGTACTGGTACCCCCTGTATATAGCCCCGCTATTGTTATTTACTGCTGCTCTTTTAACATTTGTTTTTCTTATCTCTTACTTTTTAAAAGTATTTTCTTAAAACTGCATTGTTGGTTATGGGCTTGTAAGTAAGCATTTCACTGGAAGCATGTGACATGTGGCATGTGAAGCATGTGACAAATACAATTTGATTTCACGTAGGCATAACCTTGGGAGCAAAACTGCATTAGAAGGTAACATCACTTTGGAGTCGCCAGGTGCGAACTCCAAACAGGAAGGATGTGTTGATAATGCGTAGAGCTCCCCAACGCACTTAGCCAACACCAAGGCCATGACCAGGGCAGTTTTATAGGAAAGGACCTTCAGGTCCACAGACTCCAGTGGTTCAAACAGATTCTCACAGAGCATCCAGGACCAAAGACAGGTTCTGTTTCGGTGCCATAGGCTTTGACATTGGTCTGAGCTGACGCACACCTTTCAGGAACTGCACCACCAGAGGATGAGGCCCCGGGGTAGAGCCATCAATTCCTACATGAGGCGCAGAGATGGCTGCCACAAACTTTCAATGCAGAAAAAGAAAGGCCCTGCTCAAAAAGCTCATCAAAGAAGATCAAAATGTCCACCAAAGAGCTCGGAACAAGAGAAACTCCTTTAACCTGACACAAACCCTCAAACTAGCGCCACTTTTTTGTATACAACTCTCTCGAAGAGGGTGCATGCAACAACTGTATAGTCGTAATCACATTCATGGGTGCCAACTCTGTGCGACCAGGACAATATATCCCGACTACACAGAACCCTCCACGGGTCCTCGCCCAACAGGCAGATGATCTCTGTGAACCAGGGTTGTCTGGGCCAACGGGGAGCCACCAGAATCAACATACACTCCTGACGGACTCTCAACGATGGCCTGAATCAGGTCCACCGGAGAAAATGCATAGACCACGGTCCAAGGCCACTGAGACGCCAAAGCATCCATTCCCAACAGAGAGCATGCATCCCTCATTGAAAATAACAGATGACAATTAGTGTTTTCTCAGTAAGGATGCGTCTGTTGTGATCACCCTGTGGAATCAAACACCTTTTCTTGTGATTCCCTATGAACCCCAGAGTCTGAATATAGGAAACCAGCGTGGCAGTGTGGAGATCCACCTGTTCTCTCGACTCTCTTGTTACGACCAGCCAATCATCCAGATACGCCAATACTCTGATCCCCTGGCACGGCACCAGTGCCAAAGCCACCTCCACCAACATAGAAAAGGTGTGGAGCGATAGGGAGAGCCCAAAAGGGCAGGACTAGAAACTCATAGAACACACCCTCGAAATGAAACCTCAGAAGCTTTCTGTGGGGAGGATTTGTAGCCACATGAATACATGCATCCTTCAGATCTATGGACATGAACCAAGAACCGTCACTTAATTCAGAAACACCGTGCTCGGATTAGCCCCCTTGTTAGCCTCTTGAGTTAACTCGCCAGTTTTCCATCCATCAGCAGTGTGCAAAAGAGCCCCGCCTCCTCCATACTCTCTACACTCATGAACTCGCCATAACCGGACTGAATGAGGGGAACCACAGGTCGCCTTTAGCTCTTTGGCGAACTCTTTAAATATTTTACCTCCTGTCCCACCGCTGCAGGGACAGGAGGTAAATACCTTCCCCCAAAGTTGGAGGAACTCTGCTAAAGATGGCAATACACCCCAGGTGATCTGCCACCCTACGACACAGCTCCATCAAAAGCGCATTTACCACCAATGGTTCACTTCACACGCCAAATCCAAAGCCTGGGATTTAGGCTTTCCCGGAATGATGCCATCCGATTCACACTCTGAAAACCCTCCAGAGCCAACCAGGGATAGTTTATCAACCCTGCAATCTGAACCCTGAACAATGCCAGAAAAAACAGAAAGAGCCTCACTCAGCTGGGATGACACCCCTATCAACTCTGACCAACACTACTAGTGGTCCGAGCCAAAGTCTCCTGAACCCAGGAAAACAGGACAGCACTGGTGAGTATCTTTAACTTTCATTGTGAAACCACATGCCTTAGGGCAGGGTCGAATGTTCCTTTTTGAACTTACTCCACTGGCCATCTTACTTAAAGAAGCACTGGCTACTGTTACGGTTTTCCTCTGTCGAAAGAGCAGAGGACCAAAATGCAGCGTGGTTATCTTTATACATCTTTAATTAAGATGATAACGAACAATTTCAAAAACAATAAACGTAAAGTGAAAAACCGAACGTTATATCTGGAGTACTTCTCCTGTCCTATTCGGTGTCCTGTGTGAATTTAAGTGTGCTCTCTCTAATTCTCTCTTTCTCTCTTTCTTTCTCTCTCTCGGAGGACCTGAGCCCTAGGTCCATGCATCAGGACTACCTGACATGATGACTCCTTGCTGTCCCCAGTCCACCTGGCCGTGCTGCTGCTCCAGTTTCAACTGTTCTGCCTTATTATTATTGGACCATGCTGGTCATTTATGAACATTTGAACATCTTGGCCATGTTCTGTTATAATCTCCACCCGGCACAGCCAGAAGAGGACTGGCCACCCCACATAGCCTGGTTCCTCTCTAGGTTTCTTCCTAGGTTTTGGCCTTTCTAGGGAGTTTTTCCTAGCCACCGTGCTTCTACACTTGCATTGCTTGCTGTTTGGGGTTTTAGGCTGGGTTTCTGTACAGCACTTTGAGATATCAGCTGATGTACAAAGGGCTATATAAATAAATTTGAATTTAAAATACTAAGGCCAGGGCGTGAGAGCTACACAAGCAGAGCAGAAAGTTAGTTTTTTTTTAGCAAACACAAATCCTTCCCAAGGAAGGAAGCATTAGCTACACAAGCAGAGCAGAAAGTGGTAGCTTTTAGAAAACACAAAAACCGATACCAAGTCCCAAAACTCACAACATCTAGGGGGATGATTACTCTCTCCCTACTGACACCTAAGTCAGAGCCAAATTTCATAGTCTTCGTGCACTTGAAAAGCTAAATTGTGTGACATGTTCTTCCTTCAGGCGAGCTGAAGAGCCCGGGAATTATAGCCAGGAAAGCAGGGCTTCCGAGGTCGCATCGGAATCTATTGGTCCGTTGGGCGTGATTTCAGTTTTCAGGTGAATATGATTGGTCGTTGACTCCCCATAAAATGTTACACAGAGTGACCGACTGAAAGGAAACCCTTTGTTTTGTATCCCAAAAAGTCTACACGTGCTTGGTGGAATGAGTTTGTCTAACATTGGGAAGAGACAAATGATGAAAGCTACGATGAGGTAAGTCAGTTCTTCAGGGAAATGAGAAGAAGAGAGAGGGAGAGATGCCCCATATTGAAGCTATAAGATAGTGGTCTGCTTGTCTGTCAGAGACCAGAAGGAGGAGAAGAGATGATGCCCCATATTGAAGCATCTTTCACCAGGTTGTCATCGTCTAATGAGAAACCCTATGGGCCTATGATTAAAAACAGGATGGATATGGGGGAAAAGAGCAGCAATTTTTTATTAGGCATGCAGTTTTTTTGGCAAAACAGAGGAGCCCGAGACAGGCGATGCGACTCCCCTATGGCACCAACAGGGGTTCTACACCTGGCAACCATTGGGAGGCTTCTTTAAAGTGAGTTTATTTAGCAAATAACTTATAGTTATCTCTCAGTGTTTGTCATAAGAAGCTACTCCATAATGAGTTCCATAAAGGCAGACTGTGTTTCCCGTGAGATGGTAGCTGCTATGAAGTTGCTCATATATCAGATTTTATGACCGACGCAGGGTATTGAATGATATAGCACATCCCTGTTGCACAGTTGTAATAAACTAAATACAAACAGCACTGTAGTGATGACCCTTTTCATAGGAAGATATACTGCAACCATTACCATTCTAACACAGCAAATAACTAGAAAATAAGTAGTTATAAAAAGTTTATTTTCACAGATAATGCATCTTGAATTAATTGAGGACATAAAGATATATTTTTTTACCAAAACGTAAGAAAAACGTTTTTAAATGGAACTGTTCAGGATAGCAAGACATCTGATGTTTGTGTGGTTAGGATAATTCCCAACGTGGGCACCTGGCATCGGAATGTAAAATTATAGGCTTTGCCGGTACTAATGATTACGTAGTATCAACACAAGTATACACATCAATTAGTGGGTGGCAACACAGAGAGATTTGCATTTTATCTTTATATAGGTTTAATGGCTTAAACCGGTTGGAGGACTGCCAGGAGGAGAATGAATGGTGTCTATATCACGGCCTACACACAAAAACACCAAGAACACCAAAGACATTTTTCACTCAGCTCTCAGGTGTGCAGCCAATGGGAGTTCACCATATTACACAGACACAGAAATGAGAACGAGGGAGGATGGCTCCAGGAGAGGGGTTGAGAGTTAGTGGGTCCCTCTATATTTAAGTTGACAGGAGAGTGTTGTGCATTAGAGTGCTTTGAAAGAACAATTGGTAATCAAAACAGTGATGTACTTGACCAGGTAAGCTAAGTGGACCAGGTAAGCTAAGTGGACCAGGTAAGCTAAGTGGACAGTGGAGGTGCCGTTTGTTGAAGTCATGCAGACTTCGAAAGCAGTGGGCCTCGCTCTCAGCGGCCTGCCTTTCCCACCTCTGAGACTCCTTCACACTAAACCCTACGCTCCTGTCCACAGCCACACAGAACTGTTTATAAATATTCCCACTGTTAAACAAATCAGCCATCCTCTTCATGCAGCATGGAACGTCTCGCTCACAGCCACTGACATTTACCTTCCACTCACACATCGAGTAACTGAACACTCAGCTTTTCTAACACAGCTGACACATGAGCAGAAATATTCTGCAGTAAAAAATTAATAGGAGTATTATTTTTCTTGTGTTTCTAATTTTCCAACCCAACCACTCAAAGCTGGATGGATGGATTCATCCGCTGGTAGGAAACTGTGTAGTACAGCAGCGGGACAGGCCTGTAACCTTACAGCCTCAATAGGAGGCATTCGCCCGGGAGAGACCGCTTACTTCTCAAGATGCAACTCATCAACAAGGAGGCCTTTTGTGGCTGCTCACAATCAACAAAGCGGGAGGAGAGATCAAAGGGTCATGTCCAGAGAAAATCTAATTATAACTGACATTTCCCATCTTAAATGGAAGCCCTTCAGAAGAGGTTGGTGGCCACCGCTTGGCTGTGGAGCCCGCTGAATGAGCCGCTGCCCCGCGTTACCGTTTTTGCGGAGAAAGCACGCCACTGACTAAATGACTGTTTGTCCAGCATCTCAAGAGCTGGTTCTGCCTGATTGCAGAGACAGAGGAGCAGGGGAGGATCAATCGCTCAGGTCACTCTAGGAAGACCCCTGCTTCAAACAGGAAATACTGTCTCACACCAGGGAAAAACACAGTGGAGACAGTTTACACAAGCCTGCTCTACATTCTCCCTTTTGGAGAAGGTAGCAGAGTTTGCTTACCAGATTATGTCCCAAGAATACAAACACTTTTTGCTTGTGTTATTTATTTGTCTTGCTTTTTCTATAAAAAGGAAGATATTAGAATGTTGTATTACAGTGATTAATGTATCTCTAAAAAACATGATATATTTATTTGTATAACAATCTGTATGTTTGTGAAAATGTGTACATTAGGACAATTACAGTGTCTGGAAGAGTATTCTTACATTACAGAAAAAGGGACGAGGTACCTACTCCAGAAACTCAGTGATGTACTTGCGGCTGCACTTTGACCATGACCAGGGACTAGTGTCGTAGTTGAGGGTGGGCGCCATGACGTGATACTGGTGCTTTATGCCTGCCTCCCTGCATTTGGGGTTGTCATCATGGGGCATGTTGAACCTGCCGAGGAGGAGAACACACACACAGAGAGCGATTAGGAAAAAGGGGTGATGGCTGCTCAATGGATCAGAAAGCTTAGTGGTTAGAGCATTGGGCCAGTAACCAAAAGGTTGCTGGTTCAAATAACTGAGCTGACAAGGGGAATAATCTGTTGATGTGTCCTTGAGCAAGGCACTTAACCCTAACTTGGTCCAGGGGCACCGTACTACAAGGCTGACCCTGTAAAACACCACATTTTACTCCACCTCTCCGTTGTATGTGACAACTAAACATTGTTTTTTTTAAGCAATGGTCTTCATTGAACATGATCTGGCACTACGATGTAGAGATGGGTGGCCTATGAAGCGTTACATCTCAATTCATTCTAGCAGCTAAATAGTGAATAGACTAATAAAGTTGCTCATCTTTTTGATGTAGGGCTGTGGCGCTCAAGACATTTTGTCACAGTTATTGTCATGCAAAAGGCTACCGGTCTCATGGTAATTGACCGTTAATTAACATAAACATGTTTAGCATCTTCAGGGTTCCACACACACAAGTCGCTGATGGGGGCCTTTGGAACATCTACATTTAAAAGTCTAATAAAATAGTCTAATAAATTGAATACACACCATCACAATAAATACGTTATTTATTTTAATCAGGTCTAAAGAAACATTATGATATGAAGAAAATGTATTTCCAATTAACATAATATGAGTTAGCCTACTGTATGTTATCTGGCAATGCTCCATGCAATAGGCTGTAGTGGAGCTGGGCGGGCCTATACGCTCACTACGCAAGGGCCCTGCCTCCGCCTCGTGTCAAAGCGGGTGTCAATGTTTACAACTTGGATGAGAGGATGAAGCGGAACTGTCCTTCTGGTCACGAAAAGAGGAAAAAAAACACCATGTGAGTGAATTGCGGGAACAGCAATCAGGTAAACTTGTGTTCTCTCCTCTCCAAGTTTGATGTCGGAAAATAACAGTAACATTAAGTTGATGTGCTAGCTTGCAGTTCATCTCTCTCTAGTCTATCTTTCTTGCTAACCTAACAGGGCAGTGCATCTCTTGGTCTGTCTGTGTCTTGCTTGCTTGCAACACACTTCCAGGGCTGTGTTCTGTGACTTTGTGCCTGTCAAAAGTGAGAGTGAAATACAACTATTTATTACGTTTGATAAACGACAACGGGCAACGGTGTTTATAAACTGCAGCTCTGAAAAGATAACTGCATCGCGCGTGACCATGTTGTGGCAGATGGCAGGGAGAGGTGAGGGGGGGTGGTAATTGAGGAGAGATATCTTGCAGGTAGCTGGCTCCACCCCCAAGCTTTATATGGACTTCCTGCCCCAACGAGGCAAGACTAGGATTCGTTAAGCCAGGGATTGCTTGGGGATAAAGGAGGAAGCAGCCTGCACAACAGGGCAGAGAAGGAGCGAACCAAGCAAGGTATGAGGAGTCAGAGCTGCGAGAGTCAGAGCTGCGAGAGCCAGAGCTGCGAGCCCCTTGTGTACCGGACCGGATTGGATGAAGACCTGAGTGTGAGGATTACCCCTGGGAAACGGAACGGACAACGAGAACAGCTTGTGGACTGTGGGGTGATTGGTGCATTTCCCCCTCTTCCCCAGTGTATGAAAATCCCTAATAAACTTCCCATGTGCATTCTATTTGTGCTACTGGTGCCTGTTTTGCTATTGAACTTGGTGACGTGGAAACCCCACACCCTTGATCCTGCTACATATGGTGGAGAAAGCAGGCAAACCAAACCAAGTTCAATAACTAAAAAAACACAGAGCACAATGGAAGCATTGGTGAGACAAATGGTGGAGGCAAACATAGCACAGCAGGCTATGCAGCGGGAGCTGCTGGAAGAACGGCGTCAGCAGAACGCTCTCATGTGAGCTGAACTCAGCCAGCTGACAGCCGCCCAGGCCAGTATAGCGGCAGGTGCAACAGTCTCTCGCCCCAAACCCAGTAGGTTTTTCTGAAGCAGACAGAGGCTGACAACTACCTACAGAAGGGACTGCTACAGGAGGTGCAGGCCACAGTCCTCCAGGAGAGGGAGGCCAAGGAGGCACTGAGGTGAGGTGTCACCTCCATCAGCAGAGGAGGCGGTAGATGAGATGAGAGGGGAGGTGACCCTAAATCAGCAGAGAGCTGCAGCGCTACAGCAAAGCCTGGAGGCTGCTCTGAGGGAGCAGGAGGCGAAGAGTTGAGAGGAGGCCACTCTGAAGATGGAGTGTATGAAAATCCCAGTGTATGAAAATCCCTAATAAACTTGCCCTTTGCATTCTATTTGTGCTACTGGTGAAACTCGTGCTTTCCAGCAGCAAACTCTGTGGGGACCAGTCCAGACAATATATGGGCGTGATGGCACTCCTCATAGGCGCACATCATTTTAAAACAAGACAATGGTTATCTAGTCTCTCAGTCACAATTTAGTTACAACTCTGGATTAATGCAAGGTGGAAAGAAATGGATTGCCAATGACTATTGATTTATATATTGCATTAAAAATGTTGATTAGCCTGGAATACGGATGCACATCTCTCAGAAAATAACAACCGTCAAGTATTCAGCCAAGCCATAGTATAAATAGTATTTTATATTTGAAAATATATAAAAGGAAATCTGAGGGAGCCTGATGGGCCTGATGCAGCTGATAAAATTAATAATAGTATCTATAATTTACAGTTTGTCAGTAGAGGAGATGCTGGATCATCAGCCAGTACAAGCACAGACTCAGTTGATCCACATCCAGCCTCAGCCAGTACTAACAGACGCAGTACTGGCAGGTTCAGCAAGTACTAACATAGACCCAGTACAGCTGGCTACAGAAAATAATAACACAGAGTCAGGTGAAGTACAGGCAGCCTCAGCCAGTACCAGCACAACCAGAGGTGTACAGCCAGCATCAGATACAAGCAGCTCAGACTAGAGGTCGACCGATTAATCGGAATGGCCGATTAATTAGGGCCGATTTCAAGTTTTCATAACAATCGGTAATTGGCATTTTTGGACACCGATCACGGCCGATTACATTGCACTCCACGAGGAGACTGCGTGGCAGGCTGACTACCTGTTATGCGGGTGCAGCAAGGAGCCAAGGTAAGGTGCTAGCTAGCATTAAACGTATCTTATAAAAACAATCAATCTTAACATAATCACTAGTTAACTACACATGGTTGATGATATTACTAGTTTATTTAGCTTCTCCTGTATTGCATATAATCAATGCGGTGCCTGTTAATTGATTATTGAATCACAGCCTACTTCACCAAACGGTTATTTAACAAGCGCATTCGAGAAAAAAGCACAGTCGTTGCACCAATGTGTACCTAACCATAAACATCAACGCCTTTCTTAAAATCAATACACAAGTATATATTTTTAAACTGCATATTTAGTTAATATTGCCTGCTAACATGAATTTCTTTTAACTAGGGAAATTGTGTCACAGCTCTTGCGTTCTGTGCAACAGAGTCAGGCTATATGCAGCAGTTTGGGCCTTCTGGCTCGTTGCGAACTGTGTGAAGACCAACTTATTGTCATTATTATAAATAAATAAATAATTTAAAAAATTGGCCGATTAATCGGTATCGGCTATTTGTCCTCCAATAATCGGTATCGGTCGACCTCTAATAATCGGTCGACCTCTAGCTCAGACCTTTATAGCACAGTTGCTTCTCTACCAAATGACCTAGCAGATTGGCCCCCAGTCTTAACAGACCTTATTTGTATTTATTTATTTCACCTTTATTTCACCAGTTAAGCTAGTAGAGGACAAGTACTCATTTACAACTGCGACCGGGTGAAGATAAAGCAACGCAGTGCGACAAACAACACAGAGTTACATGGTATAAACAAGAGTACAGTCAATAACACAAAAAAGAAGGTCTATATACAGTGTGTGCAAATGGCATGAAGAGGTATGGCAATAAATAGGCCATAGTAGCAAAGTAATTCAAATTTTGCAGATTAACACTGGAGTGATAGATGAGCAGATGATGTTGCGCAGATGATGGTGTGTAAGTAGTGATATTGGTGTGCAAAAGAGCAGCAAAGTAAATAAAAACAATATGGGGATGAGGTAGGAAGATTGGGTGGGCTATTTACAGATGGACTATGTACAGCTGCAGCAATCGGTTAACTGCTCAAATAGCTGATGTTTAAAGTTAGTGAGTGAAATGTAAGTCTCCAGCTTCAGCGATTTTTGCAATTCGTTCCAGTCATTGGCAGCAGAGAACTGGAAGGAAAGGCGGCCAAAGTAGGTGTTAGCTTTGGGGATGATCAGTGAGATATACCTGCCGGAGCGAGTGCTGCTGGTGGGTGTTGTTATCGTGACCAGTGAGCTGAGATAGGGAGGAGCTTTACCTAGCATAGACTTGTAGATGACCTGTAGCCAGTGGGTCTGGCGACGAATATGTAGCGAGGGCCAGCCGAATAGAGCATACAGATCACAGTGGTTGGTGGTATAAGGCTCTTTGGTAACAAAACGGATGGCACTGTGATAGATGCATCCAGTTTGCTGAGTAGAGTGTTGAAAGCCATTTTGTAGATGACATTGCCGAAGTCGAGGATCAGTAGGATAGTCAGTTTTACTAGGGTAAGTTTGGTGGCGTGAGTGAAGGAGGCTTTGTTGCGAAATAGAAAGACGATTCTAGATTTGATTTTGGATTGGAGATATTTTAGAAAGAGAGGGTCCAGATTGTCTAGCCCAGCTGATTTGTACGGGTCCAAGTTTTGCAGCTCTTTCAGAACATCTGCGTTCTGGATTTGGGTGAAGGAGAAGCTGGGGAGGCTCAGACAAGTAGCTGCGAGGGGTGCAGAGCTGTTGGCCGGGGTTGGGGTAGCCAGGAGGAATGCATGGCCAGCCGTAGAGAAATGCTTATTGAAATGTTCGATTTTCATGGATTTATCGGTGGTGACCGTGTCGCCTAGCCTCAGTGCAGTGGGCAGATGGGAGGAGGTGCTCTTGTTCTCCATGGACTTTACAGTGTCCCAAAACCTTTTGGAGTTAGAAATACAGGATACAAATGTCTGTTTGAAAAAATGTGCCTTTGCTTTCCTGACTGACTGTGTGTATTGGTTCCTGACTTCCCTGAACAGTTGCATATCGCGGGGACTATTCGATGCTATTGCAGTCCGCCACAGGATGTTTTTGTGCTGGTCAAGGGCAGTCAGGTCTGGTGTGAACCAAGGGCTATATCTGTTCTTGGTTCTACATTTTTTGAAAGGGGCATGCTAATTTAAGATGGTGAGGGAATTACTTTTAAAGAACGACCAGGCATCCTCGACTGACGGGATGAGGTCAATATCCTTCTAGGATACCTGGGACAGGTCGATTAGAAAGGCGTGCTCGCAGAAGTGTTTTAGGGAGCGTTTGACAGTGATGAGGGGTTTGACCGCGGACCCCATAGCGGTTGCAGGCAATGAGGCAGTGATCGCTGAGATCCTGATTGAAAACATCAGAGGTGTATTTGGAGGAAAAGTTGGTCAGGATAATATCTATGAGGGTGCCCATGTTTATGGATTTAGGGTTGTACCTGGTGGTTTCCTTGATAATTTGTGTGAGATAGAGGGCATCTAGCTTAGATTGTAGGACTGCTGGGGTGTTAAGCATATCCCAGTTTAGGTCACCTAACAGAACGAACTCTGAAGATAGATGGGGGGACAATCAATTCACATATAGTGTCCAGGGCACAGCTGGGAGTTGAGGGGGGTCTATAGCAGACAGCAACAGTGAGAGACTTATTTCTGGAGAGATTCATTTTTAAAATTAGAAGCTCGAACTGTTTGGGCATAGACCTGGAAAGTATGACAGAACTTTGCAAGCTATCACTGCAGTAGATTGCAACTCCTCCCCTTTTGGCAGTTCTATCTTCATGGACAATGTAGTAGTTGGGTATGTACAGTGCCTTGCGAAAGTATTCGGCCCCCTTGAACTTTGCGACCTTTTGCCACATTTCAGGCTTCAAACATAAAGATATAAAACTGTATTTTTTTGTGAAGAATCAACAACAAGTGGGACACAATCATGAAGTGGCACGACATTTATTGAATATTTCAAAAAAATGTAACAAATCAAAAACTGAAAAATTGGGCGTGCAAAATTATTCAGCCCCTTTACTTTCAGTGCAGCAAACTCTCTCCAGAAGTTCAGTGAGGATCTCTGAATGTTCCAATGTTGACCTAAATGACTAATGATGATAAATACAATCCACCTGTGTGTAATCAAGTCTCCGTATAAATGCACCTGCACTGTGATAGTCTCAGAGGTCCGTTAAAAGCGCAGAGAGCATCATGAAGAACAAGGAACACACCAGGCAGGTCCGAGATACTGTTGTGAAGAAGTTTAAAGCCAGATTTGGATACAAAAAGATTTCCCAAGCTTTAAACATCCCAAGGAGCACTGTGCAAGCGATAATATTGAAATGGAAGGAGTATCAGACCACTGCAAATCTACCAAGACCTGGCCGTCCCTCTAAACTTTCAGCTCATACAAGGAGAAGACTGATCAGAGATGCAGCCAAGAGGCCCATGATCACTCTGGATGAACTGCAGAGATCTACAGCTGAGGTGGGAGACTGTGTCCATAGGACAACAATCAGTCGTATATTGCACAAATCTGGCCTTTATGGAAGAGTGGCAAGAAGAAAGCCATTTCTTAAAGATATCCATAAAATGTGTTGTTTAAAGTTTGCCACAAGCCACCTGGGAGACACACCAAACATGTGGAAGAAGGTGCTCTGGTCAGATGAAACCAAAATTGAACTTTTGGCAACAATGCAAAACGTTATGTTTGGCGTAAAAGCAACACAGCTGAACACACCATCCCCACTGTCAAACATGGTGGTGGCAGCATCATGGTTTGGGCCTGCTTTTCTTCAGCAGGGACAGGGAAGATGGTTAAAATTGATGGGAAGATGGATGGAGCCAAATACAGGACCATTCTGGAAGAAAACCTGATGGAGTCTGCAAAAGACCTGAGACTGGGACGGAGATTTGTCTTCCAACAAGACAATGATCCAAAACATAAAGCAAAATCTACAATGGAATGGTTCAATAATAAACATATCCAGTTGTTAGAATGGCCAAGTCAAAGTCCAGACCTGAATCCAATCGAGAATCTGTGGAAAGAACTGAAAACTGCTGTTCACAAATGCTCTCCATCCAACCTCACTGAGCTCGAGCTGTTTTGCAAGGAGAAATGGGAAAAAATTTCAGTCTCTCGATGTGCAAAACTGATAGAGACATACCCCAATTGACTTACAGCTGTAATCGCAGCAAAAGGTGGCGCTACAAACTATTAACTTAAGGGGGCTGAATAATTTTGCACGCCCAATTTTTAAGTTTTTGATTTGTTAAAAAAGTTTGAAATATCCAATAAATGTCGTTCCACTTCATGATTGTGTCCCACTTGTTGTTGATTCTTCACAAAAAAATACAGTTTTATATCTTTATGTTTGAAGCCTGAAATGTGGCAAAAGGTCGCAAAGTTCAAGGGGGCCGAATACTTTCGCAAGGCACTGTAAATCTCAAAATTTTTGGTGGCCTTCCTAAGCCAGGATTCAAACACGGCAAGGACATCGGGATTGGCGGAGTGTGCTAAAACAGTGAGTAAAAAAACTTAGGGAGGAGGCTTCTGATGCAAACACACATGAAACCAATACTTTTTTGATTACAGAAGTAAACAAATGAGAGTGCCTGGGGACACGCAGGGCCTGGGTTAGCCTCCACATCACCCGAGGAACAGAGGAGGAGTAGGATGAGGGTACGGCTAAAGGCTAGCAAAACTGGTCGTCCAGTGCGTTGGGGACAGAGAATAAAAAGAGCAGATTTCTGGGCGTGGTAGAATAGATTCAGGGCATAATGTGCAGACAGGGGTGCGGGTACAGTGGAGGTAAGCCCAGGTACTGAGTGATGATAAGAGAGGTTGCATCTCTGGACATGCTGGTTATACTGGGTGAGGTCACCGCATGTGTGGGAGGTGGGACAAAGGAGGTATCTAAGGCATGTACAGTGGGACTAGGGGCTCCGCAGTAAACTAAAACCATGATAATTATCCTAAACAACAATATACAAGGCCTATTGATATTTGAGCGAGACATAAAGCGAGGCATAAAGCAATCACAGATGTTGATTGGGAGAGCTAGCTAAGTCAACAACAGCTAATCAGCTAAGTGAACAACAACAGGTAAAATGGCGATGAATGGGCATGGAAGGTCGGTTAACTACACACAGGGCCTGAGTTCGGGGCTAGGGCCGACAGATAAACAAAGGATAACAAAGCGGAGTACCGTGATAAATGAACAGTCCAGCAGGCATCAGCTATGTAGCCAAGTGATCATAGGGTCCAGTGTACAGCAATAGATGAAACAGGGAAACCGCTAGGTAGTCGTTAGTACCCTAGCATGCTGGAGACAGTGTTTAAAGTTAGCAGTCCGGGGTAAGTAGAAGCATCTGCTCCATCGTCCGGCAATGGCCGGTTGAAGGCACAGCTGATGGAATTACGTCTGCGGACCAGTCGTGGTGGTACGGTGGTGCGCCGTGTCGACGAAGGGACCGGGCCAAATGGCGAAAGAGGTTATGTAGTTGTGGGAATTTTGTTTGCTAGCCGCCTGGCTCAGGGCTAGCTTTGGGGCTGGGTCATTCAGCTGTGATGATCAATGGTCCAGAGCTTTACGGCAGGAATCTGGTGTTGTAGTGGAGAAAAACAGTCCGATGCTGGCAGGTATTATCTAGGCTATAAAAACGGCTGGTGCCTGAGCAGAGGGTAAAGGCCGCTAGCAGTGGCTAACAATGACTAAATGGCTAGTAACTTAGCTAATTAGCTAGCTACCTTCTGATGAAAGTTTTGGCTATAGGGTCTAAAAAAAATAGCGGATCCGTGTGTCACGTACGCTGGAATAATTAGCGGATTAAGCTGCAGCGCGATATGGTTTCCACATATTATTTATTAGAAATGCACAAAACAACAAAGAAAGAACGAAAGAAAGAAAGAAAGAACCGTAATCAAGAGGTGTAACATACACTAACTCAAAGCAATATCCCATAAAACACAGGTGGAAAAAATGCTACTTAAATATGATCCCCAATTAGAGACAACGACAGCCAGCTAGCTGCCTCTATTTGGGAATCATACCAAACACCAACACAGAAAAACTAAAATAGAACCCCACATAGAAAATAATAACTACTCTACCATAGAAAATAAGGGTTCTCTACGGTCAGGGCGTGACAGTACCCCCCCCCCCCCCCCCCCCCCCCCCCCCCCGAAAGTGCGGAGTCCGGCCGCAAAACCTGAAACCAAAAGGGAGGGTTAGGGGGGTTGTCTAGTGTCGGTGGTGGCTCTGGTGCAGGGCGAAGTACCCGCTCATCCCGCGGATCCGCCAGCATCGCGGGCGGCTCTGGTGCGGGACGAAGAACCCGCTCAGCTCGCGGATCCACCATCTTTGGTGGCGGCTCTGGTTTGGGCCGAAGAACCCGCTCATCCCGTGGATCCAGCCATGGACCCGGGCTGAACACTGTGCCTGGACTGGACCTCGGGATATCAATGAAGGCTCCTGCCATGGAGCGGGACAGGACACTAGATCTGGACTGGACATCAGTGCAGAGGAAGGCTCCTGCCATGGAGCAGGACCTGCCGCCGTATCTGGACTGAGCACCGGCACAGGAGAAGGCTCCGGACATGGAGCTGGACTGGGCGCCGTGCCTGGACATCGGCGCATGGGAAGGGGACCATGGAGCGGGACTGGGCGCTGTGCCTGGACTGGGCACCAACACAGCAGAAGACTCTGGCATTGGAGCTGGATTGGACGCCGTGCTTAGACTGGGCATCGGCACAGGGGAAGGCTTGGGCCATGGAGCTGGATGTTCCGGACCGTTGACCGTCTCAGGAGGTTCCGGACTGTGAAACGTCGCCGGAGGTTCTGGACTGTGAAACGTCGCCAGAGATTTCGGACCATGAAACGTCGCCGGAGGCTCTGGACTGGGGACCGTCGCCGGAAGCTCTGGACTGGGGACCATAGCCGGAAGCTCTGGACTGGGGACCGTCGCCTGAAGCTCTGGACTGGGGACCATCGCCTGATGCTCTGGACTGGGGATCGTCGCCTGAAGCTCTGGACTGGGGAGGCGCACTGGAGGCCTGATGCATGGGACCGGCACAGGTGGCACCGGACTGGTGACAAGCACCTCAGGGCGAGTGCGAGGAGCAGGCACAGGACGCACCGGACTGGGAAGGCGCACTGGAGGCCTACTGCGTGGAGCCGGGCACAGGTGGCACCAGACTGGTGACACGCACTTCAGGACGAGTGCGGAGAACAGGCACAGAAGGTACAGGACTGGGGACACGCACTTCAGGGAGAGTGCGAGGAGCAGGCACAGGACGTACCGGACTGGGGACACGCACTTCAGGGAGAGTGTGAGAAGGAGACACATGACGTACCGGACTGGAGAGGCGCACTTGAGGCCAGAAGCGTGGAACCGGCACAGGTTGCAACAGACTGCTAACCAGATCCTCTGGTCGGATGTTGAGCAGAACACACTTGCACAACATCTCTCTCATCTCACTCTCTCCCAACTTTGCCATTGCCTCTCTGACAGTCTCTGGCTCTTCCCTCTGCTCAGCCGCCAGCTCCATGTGCCCCCCCCTCAAAAAAAACTTGGGCTTTCTGTAGCCGCGAACCCTGTCGTCGTCGTTATCCTCCATTATCTCCTTCCGTAATCAAGAGGTGTAACATACACTAAGTAAAAACAATATCCCATAAAACACAGGTGGAAAAAATGCTACTTAAATATGATCCCCAATTAGAGACAACAATAGCCAGTTGCCTCTAATTGGGAATCATACCAAACACCAACATAGAAAAACTAAACTAGAACCGCACACAGAAAATAATAACTAGAAACCCCCCCAGTCACGCCCTGACCTACTCTACCATAGAAAATAAGGGCTCTCTATGGTCAGGACATGACACCGTGTCACATTGAGTGAGGCGGGTTACCGGAATGTATATTTAATTTAAAAATGGAAAAAGAGATTGAAAAATAAATTGGAATATTATACAAAAAAGCCGAAAAATACAAAAAGTAAACGAGAGGACAACAAACCACGTCTGCACTGCTACGCCATCTTGGATCACTATGAGGACTGAGTCCATTCAAACCAGGACTGGATTTTTCCAGGACAAGTCTAGAAGAGGTTTCCATTCAGGCTTATTACAGAGACAGCTGTCAAATTGGGAAAAGATTACCAGGAGCTGGCTTTCATACTCAATCAAAAACAATGCTGTGTATTGTTTTCGCTGTAAGCTCATTTCTACAAAAGACTACAAAATAATAAAGGAAGGGGTGAATGACTGGTCAAATATCAACGTCATTCTGAAACACCTAGAGGGTAGTCCTGAACACAAACAATATGATTAAGTGGAGAGAACTTGATCTGCGCCTAAGTGGGGATAGCCTATTGACCAGATACAAATGACCATTTTGGAGGCTGAGAGAAAGAGATGTCGGGATGTCCTTACACTTTTAATAAGTATCACCCAGTCTCTGACTGAAAGAAACCTAGCATTCAGGGATTTATCAGACAAACTTTTCCAACCAGATAACAGAAACTTCCTAAAAGAGGTTGAATTACTGGCAAGATTTGAACCCGTTATGGGGTCTCTGAGGCCCAGACAACAGCCAAAAGCATTTGTGAATAAATTCATGTGGAGGCTGTTCTGAAAAAGAAGAGACTGAAAAACAGCAAGAGGCATTTCAGCTATGAGGCTCCTGATGAACCAGTGACTGATGCATTGAAAAACGTGACGTCAACTACTTAAACATTGTGGTCGACTCTGCTGTGACATCCATGGATGAGATATTTGAAATACTCAACCAGGTGAAAACCAAATATGGAGTGCTGCTGAAAAACCGACAGATTGAGCAAACTGTTTTAAAGGAGGGAGGATTGTATAGTGGGAGCACTGGGGAGTCAGGTGTGACTGTGTGGCAATGGCAAATGGTTTACATGGCTCACGGGTCAGGTAGGAGGGCCCTTTAGTAGAATTTTGCATAGGGCTCCAGGGTGGTCAGGACCGGCTCTGGGCTGGAGGCTTGTTCATTTATCTGACAAGATATGCTTATTAGTCATGTGCCATTAGTATATATTATATACTTTTATAGTAAGAAGAAAATCATTTAACTTAGCTGAACTTAGAAAGGATATTTTGCCCATTCCGTAGCGAGTGCGCATATGAAGTGGCTATGTTGAGCATTAATGTGATCATTTGAAACTGGTCCTATACACTAGATTTTGAGTTATTTGGTAATGTTAGTTGTGAATGATACAAACCTTAGAATGTCAAAAAAGTATAACATTTATGGGCTGCATGATGCGACTATAGACTATTGATGATTTGAGAAAGTTTCAAAAAAAAGCTTGCACTCTGTTCTTTGCCTCAGGCTGCACAGCTGTTCTCTCATCAAGTTATCATATTTTCACCCATCAGACTTTTCTCAATTTATTCTTGTCTTCCTGCCGGTACCGTTTTTCAATAATGCCTGGTAGGCTACTTCGTTTTTTTGCTAAGCTGTGCTTAATATAAGCAGCTGATAAATAAATACACAAACACTTATTTCACTCCACGCATTAACCACTGTTTGAGGAGCATGCTCTCGCTGCGTAACAGGTGATATTCCACCCCAACTCTGTATGCCATGGGCTCTTCAATCCTGTTCCTGTAGCTACCCAGTGCTTCATTTGGGATACCAAGTGAAATCTGTTCGGGAACATCGATAGTTTTCGCAACTAAACATATTTCACTAAACTGTTGACAGACCCTCTGCACGCTGAAGAAAGGGGTACAGGAGAGAGAGGAGGAGGAGATGGAAACACATGGTGGTGAATATATTCTGTATAGCTAAAGGTAATGTGCCACCCATTTAATAATTCATTACAAAAAAATCCCTATTACTAGGCTCAAAAAAATAAAAAATACCTTTAATTATAGTCTACCGGTAAGCCGCCCATGCACAATCAATGAACCAACAGCATCGCCTAGGGCTATACGTTCTTTCCCAGACTCATGAATATACATTTTGGAGCGAAGCATAAGCTAACCAGTCCATCCAGAATGCATAATAATACAGTCCACACTCAAAGGCGATTACTTGAATTTGTTTAATTTTGGAGTATAGGTTAGACCAATTAAAGTATGTACCAAAGACATCTTAAATAATTTTTTTAATGTTTTTCTGACATGCATTATATTCGATCGGCTATGTACTGTATAAGGCGCAATCATCATTTTAATTCAGCTATTTTTGGGGGCTTGGGCTGATAAACCTATGCATATCCATAAGCTGTAATATGCCTGTGTGTGTTTTACATTAACCATCACCTAATGCTGACCTCACTGCTCACATTGTGTGTGTGAGCATTGCAAAATAAATGTACACATACATGTTATTCAATCATTGCTATCAATCATTGTTATTCAATCATTGCAATCAAGTGGCCAGGTGCTAAAATATAAATTGTTTCTATTTGTGATGCTCAACACACTGCAAGTCCTGCCTCTCCGATCTCCTCATTGGTTCTTAGGAGCATATACCCACTTGCCATCTCCTCATTGGATTTTAGGAGCATATACCCACATGGGTAATTGAAAGATGAACTGAGGTCCAGACTCTAGTCAGTTGTGGTAATGGTACCTAAAGTTGGTTGCCAACCGCCATATGAAGTCCAAAATAAGAAGAAGCCTGAAGGAAGGAGAGATTACTAGAAACAAATCCGGTTTACCGTTTTATCTGTGGATTAGTTGGCGGAGTAGAGGACCTTCTGCGTTTCAGGTAAAATAACAACCCAATGTTTATATCCCAGCACAAATCTAGCTAAATTGCCATAACTGTTTAAAGCTTTTCAACCTGTCCCCAAATTAATATAATTGTTTCAGAGTTTGTTGTGATATTTCAACCTACGTGTCCTGATCATGTCTGGTTTGGGTGGAAAAAATCAACTTGGGGTCTGGTCAGCATGTTAGGCTTTGAAACAACATCCACAATGACAATGTCCTACACTTCTTTTTTCAAAATTGATCAATCACAGTGAGGTGAGTTTTAAAAGCACATACTGTCTTGATAAGTGTTTGATGTGATTTTCAAATTCAATTGCATTGACATCAGAGTGGTTAGAGGGACAATAGAGCCCTGAGTACCAGGCAATTAGCAACCTGATGATTGTTAGCGAGTTGGGAACTACTAACACATGTCCAGAGTGTGTGCATAAGAGGAGATTACCGTTACTCAGTCAAATGAAATTTTACTGCGGTCATGACTCATGACTGCCGGTGTGGCGGTAATACGGTCACCACAACAGCCGTAGCTGCTGGACTGTGCTGAGCTGAGTGGATGTCCTGTCTGTCCTCAACTGGCTCTGTGTGCTGTGTTAGTGGAGGGATGAGGTCGGCATAAATCTGCACGCACACACAGCTGCGTGGTGTTTACTGCAGGGGCCGGCGGGGGTTGCAGGGGGTAGTGTTTTCTTTTTTTTCGATTGCATTGAGGAAGTTATAAATTACTGTAGAGTGGGGTTTGTAGCGAGCTAGCTCTCTATCTGTCCGAGAGGGATATATACCGCCTGTGTTCAGTCAGGGAAATGGGATCTCAGGAGGGAGAATTGCTAAGTTGCTAAGTTGATGTCTTAAATGCATCATTATCTTCCCCGGTTGTAACGTTCAGTTTACTGTCTCTACAGTCAGACTCCTCTCATTGAGTTGAAACAAAACAAGCTGCATCCAAAACAGACGACACCATCATATCCATCCCTCCAAATCATGTTTTTACACCCCATAAATAAGGGTGTATCTTCACAGTGAAGAAAAGGACCTGATTGGGATCCGTATGACTTGGGGGAGAATGTAAATAAGACCTTAGGGACTGTAGCAACAGGCTTTGTCATCACTCTGACAGAGAGAGGAAAATTCTTACCAACATCACAGCCCTGTCACAGAGAGTAGAGCGCTGGGAACCATCACGGACACACACACACACACACACAGGAGAGGGGCTTGTGAACGCAGCCCAGCAATTAAACGCATCAAGAGGGAAAGCCAACTGCCAGTCCAGCTGTTTGAACTTCAGCATAAACAGATCCACACAAGATAGCTGGTTTCCGCTAGCTAGGCCCAAAGAGCCAGCCTCTCTGGAGGAATGTGTGAGGAGCGGCACTGGGCCTGACTGAGGGGGAAGGAGAATAATTGCCTTTCATAACCCAATGCCTCACACTGGCTCCATTTACTAACAAACAACAACTGTCCAGAGCAGGAGGAACATAAAGCTGCCACTTTCACCATCAGGGAGAGAAAAGAGAGAGAGAGAGAGAGATACATAATGTATACCCGGTTATGTCATGGTGATTGTTTAGAATATATGGAGGCTTATGAAAGCTTGGGTCATACTGTATGTTGTGACTTGGTCATCTGGCGACAGAGCAGTCATTCATATGGATTCTCTTTCCGTTCACACACGTGGTGACATCTGTGTGTTGTGAAAACAGGCCCAGACAGGGAGCGCTGTTATCATAACAGTGCAATATTATGCAGTATAGTATGGCCGCATTGTGATGAGCTCCGGTCTTTAGGGGTAATGTTTGGAACAGGCTGGGGGATAAGTCAGCTCTGGAAAACTCACATTATTCAGCTTTTGATAATGAATTGTGCTCCGTCCTCACTAAATGACATACATTTGATATGACTTCCCTCCATCTCGAAGTCAAGTTGAAAACAATGGGCGCCGCATGCAGAGGCCCCTGGTCCACCACATCTAAAGCCCAGGCAGTGGTGACTTTCAGCTTAGTCTCATACAGATCCCCCTGGCTGCCTGGCTTCCTCCTCAAAGCTGTAACACCTACAGGGTTAACTCAGGCCGCTACACTAGGGTATTAAGGTTGGCATGTTATTAAATCCCTTTTTTCCTTTATTATGCTTTGCACCTGCGTTTGAAACGAGGATAAGAGGGCTTTTGTTGTGCGGGACCTGGGCAGGCCCCAGGGGGCCTAAGGTAGGACCAGGAGGGGGCCAGGGATGCAGGGGAGAGGGGAGTGTAGAAGGTACTTACACATGGCCCAGCTCGTGAGCGATGGTGAAGGAGGCGCTGAGTCCGTTCTCTTCGCTGATGGAGCAGCTCCGGTAAGGGTCACACATGGTCCCCAGCTCCGCCAGCCCTGGAAGGTCACACAGCTGCTTGAAAAAAAATCCTTCCACCGCTCCACCACTAAAGGCGAGTAAGCCATCAAACGTCTGTTCCGTAAGAGAGATTAGTACTGCCCTCCATCACCCTCTCCTACTAAACACTACACCATTCTGATCGGTCACTTCAGTATATTAGCTGTCAGCTTCTGTTATAAACTCATTACTGTACATTAGATCTCAGTCTCCGAGGGTGTCTCAGGGAGAGTTGGGAAATGTGAAAAAAAAACACATTTACAATTCACACGTGCGTATAATACATTGAAAAAATACAATCACCAACCAAATTATTTATGATTTAGATACTAGCCGATTGTGAAACATTCAAACAGAAATGTTTATCTTAAAGTAAAGCTGTTTGTTTACCCAATGTATCACACTTGTCTTTAGCTCGGCAGATGTCTTCCCTGTGAGAAGACACAAGCACAAACAACACACACCATTATTCATCATCTGTATAAAAGCAGTTGAATGTGTGTTAGGGTAGTAAGATAATGTAGATGGATAAGTAAATACTGTACCTGGTGATCAGGAGTGCAGTGTCATGGTGGGAAGGGTGACTGTCATCCTGGACATTTTGAGTCTGTTGCCAGACACAGAAGTTGTGGAGGGTAGTAGCAGCATTGAAATTTATTGAGGGTCCATCCTGTGAGACATGACATAGAGACAGTGGTGAGGATTTGTACAAGTCTTCCTAGCTAAAAGATGTTTAAAAAAAATGTAACCAGATGTAAAAAAAACAAAAACAAATAATTAACCATGTATCTGTCACAATTGAAAATATTTAGCTATCTACCATTACAAGCCCATGTGCTGTATGCCCTCAGTCCTAGACTAATCAAATCACAGTTGTGGTAGTAGCACATAACAGTAATATATTTTTCTCTGAGGAGATTTCACTTGAGGCTTTCCTCTGACAAGGAGTGCAGTGTCCTTCTGAAGGGCTACAGAGAGAGACAAGGTACACGTGTGGCTAACGCCAGCTGTCTCAGAGTACTCACTCACTGCAGCCCCAGTGTCTGTTCTTACCTGTTCATTGTGGATGACAACCAGCTTGACAATCATGATGTTGATGAGGTTTCCTACACTAGGGTCCCTGTAGACCGCAGCAACCTGTAACAAGATGAACACACAGACAAGAAATGCAAACGTCTACTAATCAGGGGTTGGAACCGGTTCAGGGAGCAGAACTGAAAACCAGAAAATAACACAATTATTCAAGGAACAGAATCAGAACCGGAAATGAAAGTGATCTATACTGTTCCGGAACAGAACAGTTATTTTAAAAGCACGGGAACTGGTTAACAACGTTCTTTTACGTTCTGGGCATTTTTTTCCAGTACTACAAAGTGCTTATGCGAAGCCCTCACTTGAAACTTATTCCAGCATCTACCTGCCAACTGGAAATATTTGCCAGTGTGTGTGTAGGCGCCTTGCTTCTCTCCCTTAATGTTACTGAGGCCTACTGATGACGTTACAAGCGGAATTCAGAAATTAGGGAGAGATACTTAATTAGAAGAATGGATTAACTTTTACAATGCTAGTATACTATAGTTATCACGTTTCACATTGGATTTATTAACTGCAAAAAGGTAAGACGTGTTTTTAATTCTAGTGCACCTCTACACACACAAGCTTGTTAGCTAGCTAACTAATGTTCGCTCTGGTCCAACGTTAACCAACTCTCAGAAGTTCAAAGACATTCAAAGTTCCTCCATAGAAGCCACTCATCAGTAGGTATAATTCTGTGGGCCTAATTCAGATAATGCATGTCCATAGCAAGCTGCAAGCTGCAAGCTGCTCTATCCGCACAAGATGCCCAGTGCTTCAAGCCAAACTTCCTCCACCCTCTCTCGCTCTCTCCCCATCCGCAAAATTTCTGTCGCATCTCATGCCCTTACACTGTCCATAATGACAGGCAGCACAGTGTGTGTGTGTGTTTGTCTTTCATTATGATTAAACCATGCTGTTACGGCAAAATACAATTTGCTCTGAATGACTTTCCTTTACAGATTGATAGCAAGCTGCTCTATCCGCACTGATTGGTGAAGTAATTTCACGTTGAGCTAAATGTAAAAATAATGTCTATTTCAGAGGTTTAAAAGGGAACAGAAAGGAGCAATATAAACTGATATTTTTTGGGGGTTCGAACCGGTTCAGAACTTCATTTTGCTGGTCGGAACAGTGGGACAGAACAAAAAAAAGAATGGTTCTGTTCAGAACAAAACTATTGTAAAATGATTTGGGTTCCAACCCCTGCTACTAATGGTACAAAAACAGACAATAGGTCCATTTGAACTAATGCAAATACAAGTATTACTTTGAATGAGAGTAGATCTAGAGACCACATTCTGAAGGCTTGACTGAAATAACAGGACAAGTTGAAGAAAAGCAGGAATGAATGCATATCTTTATTCCTTCAGGGTAAGTTTAATCAACAGTATATTATGATATTATTACACACAATTACAATTCCTCTAAGGTCCCCCTGGTGATGGGGGAGGGGGTGCTTGGCTTGTGTGTATCCCACCACTCCTTGGACAAAAGTTTTTTTGTGCCTTTCTTTTGGTTCAGCCCTATCAGTGTGGGTCACTATCCTCCTGGGGCTATCCTAACAGAGCTCTGACAGGAACTCATTAGCCTTCCATAAACATTTAGCTGGTCAGAGCATAGGGGGCTGCGTGAAGCAGATCCCTCCTCTGGTGGACAGACATATAGACAGGCAGGCAGACAGGAAGGCAGACAGAAAGGCAGGCAGACAGGCAGGCAGGCAGGCAGGCGGACAAACAGATAGACAGGGCACCCAGACTATGATGTAGCCTGGTAAATAGATGGACAGACAATCAAGACTGATACCCTGGAGGAATGTGTCTATGTGGTCAGTGTAAACACTATGACATCATATCAGAGGGCTAGCAGCCCACCCATTAGCCCCCTGCTCCACTAACAGGCACAACGTGCTGTCACCATGACAATGAAGGATCAGCCTTGGCTGATTTCCTTATTCTTGTTTGAAATACAGGGTCTGGTTTCTGTTGGTTTGGCCGGAGAGTGCTAGGTCTTTTGATTGAGAGGCCCTGACAGGTTTTTCTTTGACAGCTGTGTGCAAGTGTGTGTATGTGTGAAAATAAGTGTGTGTACCGTCAAAATATTCTTCCTATTGCCTTTAAAGGGCTAAAGCTGAGGCCCATATGTTTCCAAATAGGTACAGTATTTTACAGTGTTGTATTTTGGTTGAGGTAACACCAGCATATGGTAACGTTAACCAAACTAAAAGCCAATAAGATCGTAAAGAGCTGAGTCAGCCCAGTGAACCCCTTTATGAGTGACATCTCTAACTATGCAGGACAGGTTGCTATCAGAGTAACATTGGAAAGAGAAAACTGGCTATCAGCATTTCTGTCTTGCAATCTTAGGGATCCAACATACTGTCAGTTGTTTGGCAGGATTCATCAGGTAAAGGCTAACAGGGTGTTGTGTCACATACATTCATAACTGTTGTGTCTCCCAATTTGTTGAATATATATTGTATTACACTGTAATGGTCTGTTTGGATTTTGCTCATTAGTTTTCACCCATGTGGATAGATATTTTACACAAAGGAGATGCATACAGTATTGTTCAATGTCATACAGTATAGAGGGGAAAACTGTTAACCTTAGATACTGAAAATAGGGTACGGTAGAAAGTGAACAGAACTGCCAACCAGATACCAAAATTATTAACAACTTTAACTTATGTTAAAGTGAATGACTTTGTATCACAGAAAAGTTACTGAAACCATAGTAAGTAACCACAGAACAAATCTAGATTCAACCATGTATTTTTCTTTATAATTTAAAAAAACAATATTTTACTTACTACTGACATGATTGTTAGGATGTAGTGCTCGAGGTTGTGTCCGTGGTGGTGCACCATCTTGACGTCAGCAGTCAGCATCAGTTCCACATAGCGGGGGTATGAGAGGAACCTCTTCTGCCTGGACGGTGCTCTGTGACGGGGGTCTGAGGAGTTGGAGGTGGTGGAGAGGCGGTCTATCTCGTAGCCGGTGTGGTGAATGCCCATTCGGTCTCTCAGGGAATCCAGCTCTTCTACCATAGTCCTGTTGCTCTGAAAATTGACAACTGGCCTTTCCGATCCTTCCCCTGTCAGGAAATAGAACATCATTTAACAGAGTGGCATAATCTGGTTAAAGGTAATATGGTAATAGGAATGGACTTGGACCTGAGTGTAAATAGTGGAACACAATACATTTTTGTAAAAGACAAGAAAACCTCACACCTTTTATGTTACATCTACAAGCATTTCCTGCCGCAGTGTGGAACGTCTAAAGCTAAAGAGAAAGGCCTCAGTTTAGCCACATTCCAAAGACCTAACCCCCACATACTGGACTTTCAAGACAACCTTCCATAAATTACTGTGTCATTCCAAGGTTCTGAAGAACAGTTGTAACAATGACACAGGGTCAGTAACAGAGGTTATAGGTTAAGAATTTGAAGGTCAGACAAGCTGCACTCCTGTGCCTCAACTTCAACTTATACAAACACAGAAAACCATCTAATAAGGCTATTATTAACGACAGACTATTCCCACTGCTGCCTCTTCATTCACCAGGGGCTTGCCACAGTGTGTACTCCACATGGGAACATGAATTTAAACCACTTCGTTTAAACCATCGCCCATATATCACAGCAAATGAAAGGGTCTGTCAAGTGTCAGTTGTGCAGAGGTGAGGACGGAGTCAGGTGCAGGACACAGAGCTGAGTAAAACAACGTACTTGACTCTGAAAAATAAATCAGCCAAAATACATCCACGCAGGGATTAACAAACCCTAACACAAAAGACTAACACAAGACCAGGAACAATCACGCACAAAACATAATGAGAACCAGAGGGTTAAATAGGGAAACAATAATAACGTAATGGGACAAGGCATAACAAATGGAAAAAGAAACGTGGATTGGTGGCAGCTAGAAAGCCGGTGACGGCGACTGCCGAACTCCGCCCGAACAAGGAGAGGCACCAACTTCGGCGGAAGTCGTGACAGGGTCACTGAGGGAGGAAAAGTTTAACAGAACATTACAGCTGAAATGCAACAGATACCAGATTCCGACTTTCAGGCAAACACAGTTATATTCAGGCCAAAGGAGAAAGCACTTAACAACCTTAAAAGGTAAAAAGGGTACAGAAAGCAGCCATATTCTCTGGCTACACGGAGGCCATTGGCATCACTTCCAATCCTTCCCTCTGTTAGATGGACCTCAGATTAACTGCACGTGTAGCACAGCAGAGCTCAGTCATTGAGAGGTGAGAGATGGATTCCTTTACCATGATGACAAGGATTGGATAAGAGGAACTGAGGGGAGAGAAAGAAAGAGAGAGAGCGAGAAAGTGAACGACAGAGAGGGGGCGGGGGGGAGTATGAGAGAGAAAGAGGATAAGATGAAGATGGGAAAGCACGCTGAAGCCAACTTGTGGAGGTGAAGGAAGGGAGAGGGATAACTACGTGTGTTTATGTTGTCTGTGCAGAAGGTCATTTCTTTCCTGGGACACTATGCTGCTGAAGCACAACAGCACCAGGGAAGAGGAGCCAGGGTCAGGGCTGTGGGACTGGGGTAGGGGGGCTTCCACTTTTTGCTCAGGCAACCTCCTGGCAGCCCATAAGAGCTGCAGAGGGTCTTACACACTCCAACCCTACCCAAACCCTTACCTGGAATAACGGACTTCAACCATCTCTGCCAAAGAGATCATACTACGAAAGTAGTATACAAAAGTAGAGAGATAAAAGAGAGCAAGCCTGACATGCCAGGTCTCAGTTGTAAATGAGAACTTGTTCTCAACTGGCCTACCTGGTTAAATAAAGGTGAAAGAAATAAAACATACATAAAAAATGCTTCAATGTGTTGGTCCAAGATCAACAATGTACAGTGCCTTGCGAAAGTATTCGGCCCCCTTGAACTTTGCGACCTTTTGCCACATCTCAGGCTTCAAACATAAAGATATAAAACTGTATTTTTTTGTGAAGAATCAACAACAAGTGGGACACAATCATGAAGTGGAACGACATTTATTGGATGTTTCAAACTTTTTTAACAAATCAAAAACTGAAAAATTGGGCGTGCAAAATTATTCAGCCCCTTTACTTTCAGTGCAGCAAACTCTCTCCAGAAGTTCAGTGAGGATCTCTGAATGATCCAATGTTGACCTAAATGACTAATGATGATAAATTCAATCCACCTGTGTGTAATCAAGTCTCCGTATAAATGCACCTGCACTGTGATAGTCTCAGAGGTCCGTTAAAAGCGCAGAGAGCATCATGAAGAACAAGGAACACACCAGGCAGGTCCGAGATACTGTTGTGAAGAAGTTTAAGCCGGATTTGGATACAAAAAAAAATCCCAAGCTTTAAACATCCCAAGGAGCACTGTGCAAGCGATAATATTGAAATGGAAGGAGTATCAGACCACTGCAAATCTACCAAGACCTGGCCGTCCCTCTAAACTTTCCTCATACAAGGAGAAGACTGATCAGAGATGCAGCCAAGAGGCCCATGATCATTCTGGATGAACTGCAGAGATCTACAGCTGAGGTGGGAGACTTTGTCCATAGGACAACAATCAGTTGTATATTGCACAAATCTGGCCTTTATGGAAGAGTGGCATGAAGAAAGCCATTTCTTAAAGATATCCATAAAAAGTGTTGTTTAAATTTGCCACAAGCCACCTGGGAGACACACCAAACATGTGGAAGAAGGTGCTCTGGTCAGATGAAACAAAAATTGAACTTTTTGGCAACAATGCAAAACGTTATGTTTGGCGTAAAAGCAACACAGCTGAACACACCATCCCCACTGTCAAACATGGTGGTGGCAGCATCATGGTTTGGGCCTGCTTTTCTTCAGCAGGGACAGGGAAGATGGTTAAAATTGATGGGAAGATGGATGGAGCCAAATACAGGACCATTCTGGGACGGAGATTTGTCTTCCAACAAGACAATGATCCAAAACATAAAGCAAAATCTACAATGGAATGGTTCAAAAATAAACATATCCAGGTGTTAGAATGGCCAAGTCAAAGTCCAGACCTGAATCCAATCGAGAATCTGTGGAATGAACTGAAAACTGCTGTTCACAAATGCTCTCCATCCAACCTCACTGAGCTCGAGCTGTTTTCAAGGAGGAATGGGAAAAAAATGTCAGTCTCTCGATGTGCAAAACTGATAGAGACATACCCCAAGCGACTTACAGCTGTAATCGCAGCAAAAGGTGGCGCTACAAAGTATTTACTTAAGGGGGCTGAATAATTTTGCACGCCCAATTTTTCAGTTTTTGATTTGTTAAAAAAGTTTGAAATATCCAATAAATGTCGTTCCACTCCACCTCCTTCCAGACCCATATCAAACATCTCCAATCGAAAATCAAATCAAGAGTCGGCTTTCTATTCCGCAACAAAGCCTCCTTCACTCACGCCGCCAAACTTACCCTAGTAAAACTGACTATCCTACCGATCCTCGACTTCGGCGACGTCATCTACAAAATTGCTTCCAACACTCTACTCAGCAAACTGGATGCAGTCTATCACAGTGCCATCCGTTTTGTCACTAAAGCACCTTATACCACCCACCACTGCGACTTGTATGCTCTAGTCGGCTGGCCCTCGCTACATATTCGTCGCCAGACCCACTGGCTCCAGGTCATCTACAAGTCCATGCTAGGTAAAGCTCCGCCTTATCTCAGTTCACTGGTTACGATGGCAACACCCATCCGTAGCACGCGCTCCAGCAGGTGTATCTCACTGATCATCCCTAAAGCCAACACCTCATTTGGCCGCCTTTCGTTCCAGTTCTCTGCTGCCTGTGACTGGAACGAATTGCAAAAATCGCTGAAGTTGGAGACTTTTATCTCCCTCACCAACTTCAAACATCTGCTATCTGAGCAGCTAACCGATCGCTGCAGCTGTACATAGTCTATTGGTAAATAGCCCACCCATTTTCACCTACCTCATCCCCATACTGTTTTTATTTATTTATTTTTATTTTTCTGCTCTTTTGCACACCAATATCTCTACCTGTACATAACCATCTGATCATTTATCACTCCAGTGTTAATCTGCATAATTGTAATTATTTGCCTACCTCATGCCTTTTGCACACAATGTATATATAGACTCCCCTTTTTTTCTACTGTGTTATTGACTTGTTAATTGTTTACTCCATGTGTAACTCTGTGTTGTCTGTTCACACTGCTATGCCTTATCTTGGCCAGGTCGCAGTTGCAAATGAGAACTTGTTCTCAACTAGCCTACCTGGTTAAATAAAGGTGAAATAAAATAAAATAAATGATTGTGTCCCACTTGTTGTTGATTCTTCACAAAAAAATACAGTTTTATATCTTTATGTTTGAAGCCTGAAATGTGGCAAAAGGTCGCAAAGTTCAAGGGGGCCGAATACTTTCGCAAGGCACTGTATCTGGATGGATTAGGTTTGGTCATGGATATGCATGATGAAAAGTACACCATGCATCAGGCTGTCCGGATATGAGCTAATGTATGAGCCACATGTGCTGAGCTGTCCGACTCTTAACAGAAAGAAGGCTTGAAATATTTCTGCTGCCTCACAGCTGAGGAAAGATAGATCTCTATGGTCGAACAAACCGTCCTATCAGTAGCTGGTGCTGGGAAGAGAGAGGAAGACTGCAGAAGACTGTGATCCAAGCACCTGCCGGAATTACCAGTTAACCGTCAATGCTAACTCTCTATCATACTGTTTTCCTGCACTGAAGTTACTGAGACTGCATCAAAATAAAGTGTACTTATGTAAAGTGTCTGGAAGGCTGCCATGGCCATAGACAATATACTGCACAACACACATAATTTCCTACCAATTACCAAGTTAATTTATTTCATATATTCTCTTTACCTCTGGGAATTATTTCTTACATTATTAGCCCAGAATTTTTTTGGTGTTATTACCTACAGCCGGGAAGAACTATTGGATATCAGAACGGCGGTAACTCACCAGCACTACCAACATTACGACCAGGAATATAATTCCAGAAGCGGATCCTTTGTTCGCACTCCCCAGGGCAATTGAACTGATTCTAGAGGCCGACCCAAAACAACGCTGGCGGGGGAGAGGTACTCGGAGTGGATTTCTAGTTTGACTTAGGAGGCGCACACACCACCCACATCTTCCGAGTATATTACAATGTTCTGGATAATAAAGTTGACAGGCTCAGGGCGACGGTTTCTTTCCAGAAAGACATCAGGGATTGTAACATACTCTGTTTCACCAAAACATGGCTCTCTCGGGATATACTGTAAGAGTTGGTCCAGCCAGTTGGGTTCTCACTTCATCACGCAGACAGGAACAAAGAAGGGCGGGGGTGTATGTTTCATGATTAATGACTCATGGTGTAATTGTGAAAACATACAGGAACTCAAGTCCTTTTGTTCACCCAACCTAGAATACCTACCAATCAAATGCCGACCGTATTATCTCCCAAGATAATTTTCTTTGGTTATAGTCATGGCCGTGTATAACCCCCCTCAAGCCAATACCATGACTCAAAGAACTTCACTGGACCTTATGCAAACTGGAAACCTGTCAATACAGGATTAAGATTGAATCCTACTACACCGGTTCTGACGCACGTCGGATGTGGCAGGGCTTGAAAACTATGGACTACAAAGGGAAACCCAGACGTGAGTTGCACACATCCAACGCTGTGTGATAGGTCAACATTCACAAAGCCACTGGGCCAGACGGATTACCAGGACATGTACTCAAAGCATGCGCGGACCAACTGTCAAGTGTCTTCATTGACATTTTCAACCTCTCCCTGACCGAGCCTGTAATACCTACATGTTTCAAGCAGACCAACATAGTCCATGTGCCCAAAGAAGTGAAGGTAACCTTCCTAAATGATTACTGCCCCGTAGCACTCACGTCGGTAGCGATGAAGTGCTTTGAAAGGCTGGTCATGGCTCACATCAACAGCATCCTCCCGGACACCCTAGACCCACTCCAATTCGCATTCCGCCCAAACATATCCACATATGACGCAATCTCAATCGCACTCCACACTGCCCTTTCTCACCTTGACAAAAGGAACACCCATGTGAGAATGGTGTTCATTGACTACAGCTCAGCGTTCAACACCATAGTGCCCACGAAGCTCATCACTAAGCTAAGGACTCTGGCACTAAACACCTCCCTCTGTAACTGGATCCTGGACTTCCTGACGGGCCGCCCCAGGTGGTAAGAGTAGGCAACAACACGTCTGCCACGCTGATCCTTAGCACTGGGACCAGTCAGGGGTGTGTACTTAGTCACCTCCTGTATTCCCATGTTCACCCATGACTGCGTAGCCAAACACGACTCAAACACCATCATTAAGTTTGCTGACGACACAACAGTGGTAGGCCTGATCAGCGACAACGATGAGACGGCCTATAGGGAGGAGGTCAGAGAACTGGCAGTGTGGTGCAAGGACAACAACCTCTCCCTCAGTGTGAGCAAGACAAAGTAGCTGATCGTGGACTACAGGAAAAGGCGGGCCGAACAGGCTGTAGTGGAGGGGGTCGAGAGTTTCAAATTCCTTGGTATCCACATCACCAACGAACTATCATGGTTCAAACATACCAAGACAGTCGTGAAGAGTGGACGCCAAAACCTTTTCCCCCTAAGGAGACTGAAAAGATTTGGCATGGGTCCCCAGATCCACAAAAGGTTCTACAGCTGCACCACTGAGAGCATCCTGACCGGTTGCATCACCGCCTGGTATGGCAACTGCTCGGCATCTGACTGTAAGGCGCTACAGAGGGTAGTGCGAACGGCCCAGTACATCACTGGGGCCAAGCTTTAGTCTACTTGATAAATATTTTTTTTAACTCTTGAGCTGCATTGTTGGTTAAGGTCTTGTAAGTAAGCATTTCACGGTAAAGTCTACACTTGCTGTATTCGGCGTATGTGACAAATAAAGTTTGATTTGATTTGAAGGCGAGGTCAGTACAGGTGCATCAATGCTGGGACCGAGAGACTGAAAAACAGATTCTATCTCAAGACCATCAGAAATATCCGTCACTAGCACATTAGAGGCTGCTGCCTATATACATAGACTTAAAATCACTAGTCACTTTAATAAGGTTTACATATCTTGCATTATTAATCTCATATGCATATACTGTATTCTACACTATTCTACTGTATCTTATTCTATGCCGCTCGGGCATTGCTCGTCCATATATTTATTTTTTCTTAATTCCATTCCTTTACCTAGATGTGTGTGTATTAGGTACTGTATTTGTTGTGAAATTGTTAGATATGACTTGTTAGATATTACTGCACTGTCGGAGCTAGAAACACAAGCATCTCGGTACACCCGCAATAATATCTGCTAAACACGTGTATGTGACCAACAACATTTTATTTGATTTTGGTAACCCTGTCATAGTGAGTGTCCCCTTGTAGTTTGAGCCCCCGGCAATTCTCTATCAAACCAACAAGGACGTAGAGAAGATTTAACAGAGGGAGAGAAAAAGAGAGAGAGAAAAAGAAAAGGAAAGCTCCATTCATTCGAGGGATGGCCCCGGCGCGGCAGGCACACAAGATGGAGCGTGACACCCTGGCACAACGGCACACAACTCCTGCCGCCGTGAGTCCCTGCCCCATGCCAGTGCCAGGCGCCCGTGTCAGCGCCAAGCCCATCAGCTGGTGCCCATTGCCCATCCACACAGCAGCCGAGGTTGCTGGGCCGTGGTGAAGGCTCCTTCATCCAGGAACTAGAGTGAAAGAGACCTCCAGAACACCAACAGACAGATTTCTCACTGCAGAGCAGAGCTTACAATCCCGCATTGAAGAAAAGAAGAAAGGGTAGACTAGAGGTTCTAATGTTTCTATGTAGTGTACAGTCTGAGTGAGAAGTGAATAGTGTGGAAGTGGAGTACAGTAAGTTGAGGAGGAGAAGGAAATATGGCCTTTAAAGCTACACACAACCTTTCCGAAATCGTCTTACAGTCAAACCCCCCCACTGGCCGATGAGCTGCTACTTACACCGTGAGAAGAATAGTTTGGGCTAGCCCTGGCTCGACTGAAAGACATTTCTGACAGACCCAAACATAGGGGAATTTATATCTCAATTAAAACAGTATTAAACATAGATATTTATCAAACATTTTATCAAATAAAACATCCATAAATCCCCTCTTCCAGATAACTACTGTAGCAAATCAAAACATTTTCTGGAACAATGCCTATACAGAGCAGTAAACGGTGAGCGTTATAATCGCAATAACGTTTCATGACTTAAAGGTGCACTATACAGAAATGGCTCTGCCATTTCCTGGTTGCTAAAATTCTACTAGTTCGCCTAATTTCAGTTTATGTGACAAAACAAGCAAGTATAGTGTAGAAAATCATTGTACCATCTAAACCACTGTGAAATATATTTTCCATAACCAAAAATATTGTATTTTCAACTGTTTGAAGCTCAGGTACAAAACCAGAAAGTAAAAAAACGCAAAAACAAAACTTAAGAACAGGAAGCATAGAAATAGTGCACATAGAACTCTACCTCTTCTTAGACTTGCTTTCAATGAGTATGGAAGATCTATAACACACATTTCTATGTGAATTTGGTCGTGTCCTCCAAAAAGTTACATATTTCTTCAATACTATGTATTCTTCCAATAAGACCTTATTACACACTCACACAAACACAAATGCACACAGGGTGTTTGACCACAAAAACCACAAAAAATGTACCCATATATATTGTTTTTTGTTTACAATCTAAGAAACATTCAAACAATAGTATATATTTTTCTACAACAAATGTTTGTTGACATTCAAGCATGATGTCAACAAATATGACGTTGTCCTCCTCATCAGCTGGATTAAAGTCAATTTATTTCATACTCCAATGCACTACGACCTCTTTTCACTCTCGTTCAGAAGTATCAATGCCAAAAGCCCAACAATAGGGAACACTGCTTTCATTGTTGAGCTAATTAACATTATTTTATAATAACCCACTGAGAGAGAAAGAGCTCTGTCACTTGGGTGCCAATTAGGGAGACAGTGTAGTCCGCAGCATTGTATAGCTGTAGTGTACCTTACAGCAAGCATAGATCATGCCTGGGCCAATCAAGGGTCACGTTGTTATGGTCGTTTAACAGACAGTACAACATCCTCTAGACCCACACAGACCTACAATTAAGAGTAATTAAGTGGCTGCTAGCTAAACAGAGAAAATAGGGAACTAATTGTTGCTGTAGAATGAAATCTTTTAAACATGGCTGCATGACTCTTGACCATTATAAAGAATGATAGCAGCATTCACACACTGTCTTCCCACAGTGGTGTCGGTGTTACTGTCCAAATCCATGTTAAAAGCTGTAAGGTGGCCAGGGGGTTAAGGGTTAGAGTTCAGGTACCAGACTTTCTCAACAAGGAATCCCATCTCTCTGCTCTGGAGTTCAACAACAATGATGAAAGCTAGGTTGTCCTTCAATGTAACCATCTCTACCTCACGTGATAAGAGCAGTGAAAGCTGCCAGACATTCCTTGTTTCTCTCGTGTTGAGGAGAGAGAGAAGAGATGATGGTCAGTTCATTTCTGTCTGCTTTTTTCGTTGGGGAGAGTGAGCGCCCTTCTGAGATGTACAGTAAAGATGGGCTGCAGAAAACCAAATTGTCATAATACCACGGCACTGAATCAATTACCCCAAAGCATTTGGCACGTACTTTCCCTTCAGTTTTTAATGAGGACATGAGTGGTCTTAAAATGATTGAAATTGCATTGTCCCCCTGTGTCTCAACTGTAAAACTACACTGAACAAAAATAGAAACATAACATGCAACAATTTCAAAGATTTGACTCAGTTACAGTTCATATAAGGAAATCAGTCAATTGAAATAAATAAATGTGGCCCTAATCTATGGACACGGGAAAACAGATATGCATCTGTTGGTCACAGATACTTAAATACATTTTTATTGGCAGGAACTGGAACACGCTGTCGTTCACGTAAATCCAGAGCATCCCAAACATGCTCATTGGGTGACATGTCTGGTGATTTATGCAGGCCATGGAAGTACTGGGACATTTTCAGCTTCCAGGAATTGTGTACAGATCCTTGTGACATGGAGCTGTGCATTGTCATGCTGAAACATGAGGTGATGGCAGAGGCCATTGAAGGTGAGCATTTCCCACTTAAGTCGGCTACGACGACGAACTGCAGTCAGGTCAAGACCCTGCCATATGGAACATTTCTGGGATTTTTTATTTCAGCTCATGAAACATGGGACCAACACTTTACATGTTGCGTTTATATTTTTGTTCATAGTACTGTAGATCACAGGAGCAACATCTTGGATTCCACACTCCATCTACAGTGTCTTCGTAAAGTATTCAGACCCCTTGACTTTTCCCACATTTTGTTACATTACAGCCTTATTGTATCTACATTAATCTAAACACAATACCCCATAATAACAAAGCAAAAACAGATTTTTTGAAAGTTTTGCTAATTTATCAAATATAAAAAACCTGATATCACATTTACATAAGTATTCAGACCCTTTACGCATTACTTTGTTGAAGCACCTTTGGCAGCGACTTCAGCCTCGAGTCATCTTGCGTATGACGTTACAAGCTTGGCACACCTGTATTTGGGGAGTTTTTCCCCATTCTTCTCTGCAGATCCTCTCAAGCTCTGTCAGGTTAGATGGGGAGCGTTGTTAAACAGCTATTTTCAGGTCTCTCCAGAGATGTTCGATCGGGTTCAAATCCAGGCTCTGGCTGGGCCACTCAAGGACATTCTGAGACTTGTCTCGAAACCACTCCTGCACTGTCTTGGCTGTGTGCTTAGGGTCTTTGTCCTGTTGTAAGGTGAACCTTCATCCCAGTCTGAGGTCCTGAGTGCTCTGGAGCAGGTTTTCATCAGCGATCTCTGAACCTTGCTCCATTCATCTTTCCCTTGATTCGGACTAGTCTCCCAGTCCCTGCCGCTGAAAAACATCCCCACATGATGATGCTGCCACCACCACGCTTGGCATTCAGGCCAAAGAGTTCAATCAGACCAGAGAATCTTGTTTCTCATGGTCTGAGAGTCTTTAGGTGCCTTTTGGCAAACGGGCTGTCATGTGCCTTTTACTAAGGAGATGCTTCCGTCTGGCCACTCTATTTTTTTTTATTTTATTTCACCTTTATTTAACCAGGTAGGCTAGTTGAGAACAAGTTCTCATTTGCAACTGCGACCTGGCCAAGATAAGGCATAGCAGTGTGAACAGACAACACAGAGTTACACATGGAGTAAACAATTAACAAGTCAATAACACAGTAGAAAAAAGGGGAGTCTATATATACATTGTGTGCAAAAGGCATGAGAAGGTAGGCAAATAATTACAATTATGCAGATTAACACTGGAGTGATAAATGATCAGATGGTTATGTAAAGGTAGAGATAGAGATATTGGTGTGCAAAAGAGCAGAAAAATAAATAAATAAAAACAGTATGGGGATGAGGTAGGTGAAAATGGGTGGGCTATTTACCAATAGACTATGTACAGCTGCAGCGATCGGTTAGCTGCTCAGATAGCAGATGTTTGAAGTTGGTGAGGGAGATAAAAGTCTCCAACTTCAGCGATTTTTGCAATTCGTTCCAATCACAGGCAGCAGAGAACTGGAACGAAAGGCGGCCAAATGAGGTGTTGGCTTTAGGGATGATCAGTGAGATACACCTGCTGGAGCGCGTGCTACGGATGGGTGTTGCCATCGTAACCAGTGAACTGAGATAAGGCGGAGCTTTACCTAGCATGGACTTGTAGATGACCTGGAGCCAGTGGGTCTGGCGACGAATATGTAGCGAGGGCCAGCCGACTAGAGCATACAAGTCGCAGTGGTGGGTGGTATAAGGTGCTTTAGTGACAAAACGGATGGCACTGTGATAAACTGCATCCAGTTTGCTGAGTAGAGTGTTGGAAGCAATTTTGTAGATGACATCGCCGAAGTCGAGGATCGGTAGGATAGTCAGTTTTACTAGGGTAAGTTTGGCGGCGTGAGTGAAGGAGGCTTTGTTGCGGAATAGAAAGCCGACTCTTGATTTGATTTTTGATTGGAGATGTTTGATATGGGTCTGGAAGGAGAGTTTAGAGTCTAGCCAGACACCTAGGTACTTATAGATGTCCACATATTCAAGGTCGGAACCATCCAGGGTGGTGATGCTGGTCAGGCGTGCGGGTGCAGGCAGCGAACGGTTGAAAAGCATGCATTTGGTTTTACTAGCGTTTAAGAGCAGTTGGAGGCCACGGAAGGAGTGCTGTATGGCATTGAAGCTCGTTTGGAGGTTAGATAGCACAGTGTCCAAGGACGGGCCGGAAGTATATAGAATGGTGTCGTCTGCGTAGAGGTGGATCAGGGAATCGCCCGCAGCATGAGAAACATCATTGATATATACAGAGAAAAGAGTCGGCCCGAGAATTGAACCCTGTGGCACCCCCATAGAGACTGCCAGAGGACCGGACAGCATGCCCTCCGATTTGACACACTGAACTCTGTCTGCAAAGTAATTGGTGAACCAGGCAAGGCAGTCATCCGAAAAACCGAGGCTACTGAGTCTGCCGATAAGAATACGGTGATTGACAGAGTCGAAAGCCTTGGCAAGGTCTATGAAGACGGCTGCACAGTACTGTCTTTTATCGATGGCGGTTATGATATCGTTTAGTACCTTGAGCGTGGCTGAGGTACACCCGTGACCGGCTCGGAAACCAGATTGCACAGCGGAGAAGGTACGGCGGGATTCAAGATGGTCAGTGATCTGTTTGTTGACTTGGCTTTCGAAGACCTTAGATAGGCAGGGCAGGATGGATATTGGTCTGTAACAGTTTGGGTCCAGGGTGTCGCCCCCTTTGAAGAGGGGGATGACTGCGGCAGCTTTCCAATCCTTGGGGATCTCAGACGATATGAAAGAGAGGTTGAACAGGCTGGTAATAGGGGTTGCGACAATGGCGGCGGATAGTTTCAGGAATAGAGGGTCCAGATTGTCAAGCCCAGCTGATTTGTACGGGTCCAGGTTTTGCAGCTCTTTCAGAACATCTGCTATCTGGATTTGGGTAAAGGAGAACCTGGAGAGGCTTGGGCGAGTAGCTGCGGGGGGGGGGGGGGGGAGCTGTTGGACGAGGTTGGAGTAGCCAGGCGGAAGGCATGGCCAGCCGTTGAGAAATGCTTGTTGAAGTTTTCGATAATCATGGATTTATCGGTGGTGACCGTGTTACCTAGCCTCAGTGCAGTGGGCAGCTGGGAGGAGGTGCTCTTGTTCTCCATGGACTTCACAGTGTCCCAGAACTTTTTGGAGTTGGAGCTACAGGATGCAAACTTCTGCCTGAAGAAGTTGGCTTTAGCTTTCCTGACTGACTGTGTGTATTGGTTCCTGACTTCTCTGAACAGTTGCATATCGCGGGGACTGTTCGATGTTAGTGCAGTCCGCCACAGGATGTTTTTGTGCTGGTCGAGGGCAGTCAGGTCTGGAGTGAACCAGGGGCTATATCTGTTCTTAGTTCTGCATTTTTTGAACGGAGCATGCTTATCTAAAATGGTGAGGAAGTTACTTTTAAAGAAAGACCAGGCATCCTCAACTGACGGGATGAGGTCAATGTCCTTCCAGGATACCCGGGCCAGGTCGATTAGAAAGGCCTGCTCACAGAAGTGTTTTAGGGAGCGTTTGACAGTGATGAGGGGTGGTCGTTTGACTGCGGCTCCATAGCGGATACAGGCAATGAGGCAGTGATCGCTGAGATCCTGGTTGAAGACAGCGGAGGTGTATTTGGAGGGCCAGTTGGTCAGGATGACGTCAATGAGGGTGCCCTTGTTTACAGAGTTAGGGTTGTACTTGGTGGGTTCCTTGATGATTTGAGTGAGATTGAGGGCATCTAGCTTAGATTGTAGGACTGCCGGGGTGTTAAGCATATCCCAGTTTAGGTCACCTAACAGAACAAACTCTGAAGCTAGATGGGGGGCCTGATTGGTGGAGTGCTGCCGAGATGGTTGTCCTTCTGAAAAGTTCTCCCATCTCCACAGACGAACTCTAGGGCTCTGTCAGAGTGACCATCAGGTTATTGGTCACCTCCCTGACCAAGGCCCTTCTCCCCCGATTGCTCCGTTTGGCCGGACGGCCAGCTCTAGGAAGAGTCTTGGTTGTTCCAAACTTCTTCCATTTAAGACTGATGAAGGGCACTGTGTTCTTGGGAACCTTCAATGTTGCCGAATTTTTATGGTACCCTTCCCCAGATCTGTGCATCGACACGTTCCTATCTTGGAGTTCTACGGACAATTCCTTTGACCTCATGGCTTGGTTTTTACTGTGACATGCACTGCCACCTCTGGGACCTTTTAAAGACAGTTATGTGCCTCTCCAAATCATGTCCAATCAATTGAATTGACCATAGGTGGACTCCAAGTTGTAGAAACAACTTGAGGATGATCAATTGAAACAGGATGCATCTGAGCTGAATTTTGAGTCTCATAGCAAAGGGTCTGAATGCTTATGTAAATAAGGTATTTATGTTTTCTATTTGTAAAATTTCTAAAACCCTGTTTTCACTTTGTCATTATGGGGTATTGTGTGTAGATTTTTATTTATTTAATCAATTTTAGAATAAGGCTGTAACGTAACAAAATTAGGAAAAAGTCAAGGTGTCTGAATACTTTTCGAAGGCACTGTATATTTCATTGGTCTCAATTCCTCAGGATCAAATAACCTCCACATACGTTCCATACATAAGAGTAACATAATCATTTCAACAACTTGGACAGAGGAGCTCCAAGCAATGACACTGCATATCTTTGGACTGCACCTATCCTCCCATCAGGGTCAGCGGTGTCCCAGCCTGCCCATGTCCCTCACCTGTCAGCACCACACATCTGACTGATGCCACTATAACAGAACACTGCTGCCCATCTGTTCAGACAGAATACCCAGACAGACAGACAGTAGACCTCTGCATAAAATAGCCGTTGGAATTTGTCACTGGAACTCTGAGTCAGAGACAACACACTGGGCTGGGTTCACTGGGGCTGTCCTGTCGCTATTGCCACATGACAACTATTAGACTGCTGTCTGTCTGTCTATCTTTCTATATCTGTCGGTCTAGTGTGTATATCTGATCCAACACCCAGTCAATCTGTTTTCGTCCAGTCAGTCAGATGACCATGAGGAAGAATGATGAGCTGCCTATGTCACTCATCAGAGCAGTGAGGGCTCTATTATTTCTGAAGTGCAGAACTGGAGTTCATACTAACTATAAGTTACTTACATTAGGTTCACAATAACTATTGACTAGGTCGGAGAAGCATCATAGCACTTCATACCTCAATCGATTATAGACAAAGGCACAATGTTCACCAAATGTATCATTAACTATGTCTGATTTCTTTCTTCCCTGAGTGCCCCAGTTACTACACAGTCCAACTTCTCCTGTAAATTCATAGTTGGAGTTGAGTTTGAAAACTATAACATGGATTGAGGGTCTACTACAGATAGAGACACATGTGTAGAGGGGAGGGAGACAGAGAGAGCCTGAGAAACGTCCGGGGCCAGTGCCAGGGTTTAAAGCGAGACCGGCACATGCAGCGCAGACCAGGCTAGGCACAGATGAAGACAGAAACTTGCTCCTCTCCTGTCCTCTTCTCGCTCAGCAATTCCAACTTCTCAGAGAGCTGTCTCTTTCACAACATTAGAGACAACAAACACCCAGTCAAAAATATAAACCTAGCAGAGTTCACACACACACACGCACACGCACACACACACACACAGTCTGTACATGCACACACACTTCGCATGTACACGACACAAACAAAGCAAACATTTTAACACACTCACTCCGCCAGATACACATTTCAGGATGAGTAACAATATGGTGTGTTGGGGACCTAAGCCCTATGGAGCCAGATTACATCCCAAAGCCCACACAACTTTGTGAGCCAGATCGTAAAGGTGATAGAGGTTGTCTGACCGATAACCATTCATCCATCGCACCATGCCTACTACTGAGCCCATTCCCAACACGGCATGAGAGACAAAAACAACTTAAACTGAGATTGTAAACAATTTAAATGTAGTTCTGAACACCTCTAGGGAAGAGCCCATAGTCAGATCCCATCCAATGAGTGACCCCAAACAAAAGGTGACACAAGCCAAAGTCACACACAACACACAACACGTGCTTCCATTCACATACATGGGCACGCTAAAGAACAGGGAGCGATTCAAGTCGGCTAGTCCAATACCAAAACACATGGAAGACGGCATGAGAGAGCATTTTCCATGTAAATTAATCTCTTGAGAAAAAAAGCTGAAGCCTGCATTTGGACCCACGTCATTTTTACATTGTGGGCCAGGCGATGGGTGATTCCCATAGAAATATTTGTGTTTAGAGGTCAGGGGCAAAGGGAAATGCTGCGATGCTTTGTGTCGGGGAGGGATAGTCACAGACCCACAGCCAACAAACTCTGTGTACTCCAACAGAAACAACTCAAACCTTCTCTATAATCACACTAATTATTCCATTCACCGCATCCCAGTCCTAGTACCAGGGACCAGTCAGGCCTGCAGTATTATAAGTACATCATGAGAGAGAAACAGACAACTAACTACAACCTCTTATTACCTTCAAAGCTCTCATACATGTCAGCCCTGCAGAGACCTAGTGAGCAGAGTGAGAATAGTCTTCCCCTATCCTGGCCACCCCCATCCTTCTGACTATCTCCATCTCAGGACAACTGACACAGAGATTCACATGCAAGCTTTTGCCCACAGGCAGACAGACAGATAACCCCCAGAATGTTGCATTAAGGGACCGACGCAGTCACAGTGTTGTTGTGATTTCAGTCTGACGAGCTCCTTTGGAGAAGCTTTTAAACCTATCCTGGCATAATGAGGAACATTCACCTTTTAAAACTTAAGAACACTCGCCTCTTAATCACCCACTCAACAGCTCCCAACTTCACAGTTATCAAAAACAGTGGCAAAACCACCCAAGATGGCTTAGTGTGCATATCGAGCTGTAGTCCTAGACATGGCTGCTCGGTGCCTAGTGAACAGTAGTGGGGAAGATGATCTAGGTCATGTTAGTGTCAAGGAAAGTTATCTATCTGAACTTGAATTTACAAAAATATTATGCCTAAATTAAATATTCAGTTTGAGAAATATTTCTCTGTAAATCAAATGGAAAGCATAAGTCATGGAATACTGTAGTGCTCTAACAACAATGCGTGAACACACATAGCAAGGAAAACAGCCAATGACAACTTTACTACTGTGTATTGACTGAGGATGAAACAACATAAGCCATATCTTCCCTAATAGGTCACATTTTAAAATACCTTATTATGACAGTAGCATTTTCAACACTCCCCTGTTGGTGACAGCATATGCGAGGAAAAACTTTTGAGAATTTTGTTGGAAAACCAAATACGACTGCACAATGGTGGACACAAGTAGCTCTTCAACTTGATCTTTGTTCACTTTATCTCAGTGTAAACATACTGTTTTGCTTCTACAGAATCAACACATTTTACCAAGGTGTGCAGAGATAGGACTTCACCAACTACGGAAACCAACAGGACTACACCAACTATGGAAACCAACAGGACTACACCAACTATGGAAACCAACAGGACTTCACCAACTATGGAAACCAACAGGACGTCACCAACTATGGAAACCAACAGGACCTCACCAACTATGGAAACCAACAGGACGTCACCAACTATGGAAACCAACAGGACCTCACCAACTATGGAAACCAATAGGACCTCACTAACTATGGAAACCAACAGGACTACACCAACTATGGAAACCAACAGGACTACACCAACTATGGAAACCAACAGGACTACACCAACTATGGAAACCAACAGGACTACACCAACTAAGGAAACCAACAGCACTACACCAACTACGGAAACCAACAGGACTACACCAACTATGGAAACCAACAGGACCACACCAACTATGGAAACCAACAGGACTTCACCAACTATGGAAACCAACAGGACCTCACCAACTATGGAAACCAACAGGACATCACCAACTATGGAAACCAACAGGACGTCACCAACTATGGAAACCAACAGGACCTCACCAACTATGGAAACCAACAGGACCTCACTAACTATGGAAACCAACAGGACTACACCAACTATGGAAACCAACAGGACTACACCAACTATGGAAACCAACAGGACTACACCAACTATGGAAACCAACAGGACTACACCAACTAAGGAAACCAACAGGACTACACCAACTATGGAAACCAACAGGACTACACCAACCACGGAAACCAACAGGACTACACCAACTATGGAAGCCAACAGGACTACACCAACTACGGAAATCAACAGGACTACATCAACTATGGAAAACAACAGGACCACACCAACTATGGAAACCAACAGGACTACATCAACTATGGAAACCAACAGGACTTAACCAACTATGGAAACCAACAGGACTACACCAACTATGGAAAACAACAGGACTACACCAACTACGGAAACCAACAGGACTACACCAACTATGGAAACCAACAGGACTACACCAACTATGGAAACCAACAGGACTACATCAACTATGGAAACCAACAGGACTACACCAACTATGGAAACCAACAGGACTACACCAACTATGGAAACCAACAGGACTACACCAACTATGGAAACCAACAGGACTACACCAACTATGGAAACCAACAGCACTTCACCAACTATGGAAACAAATAGGACTTAACCAACTATGGAAACCAACAGGACTACACCAACTATGGAAACCAACAGGACTACACCAACTATGGAAAACCAACAGGACTACACCAACTACGGAAACCAACAGGACTACACCAACTATGGAAACCAACAGGACTACACCAACTATGGAAACCAACAGGACTACACCAACTATGGAAACCAACAGGACTACACCAACTATGGAAACCAACAGGACTACACCAACCACGGAAACCAACAGGACTACACCAACTATGGAAGCAAACAGACTACACCAACTACGGAAATCAACAGGACTACATCAACTATGGAAAACAACAGGACCACACCAACTATGGAAACCAACAGGACTACATCAACTATGGAAACCAACAGGACTTAACCAACTATGGAAACCAACAGGACTACACCAACTATGGAAAACAACAGGACTACACCAACTACGGAAACCAACAGGACTACACCAACTATGGAAACCAACAGGACTACACCAACTATGGAAACCAACAGGACTACATCAACTATGGAAACCAACAGGACTACACCAACTATGGAAACCAACAGGACTACACCAACTATGGAAACCAACAGGACTACACCAACTATGGAAACCAACAGGACTACACCAACTATGGAAACCAACAGCACTTCACCAACTATGGAAACAAATAGGACTTAACCAACTATGGAAACCAACAGGACTACACCAACTATGGAAACCAACAGGACTACACCAACTATGGAAAACCAACAGGACTACACCAACTACGGAAACCAACAGGACTACACCAACTATGGAAAACAAATAGGACTTAACCAACTATGGAAACCAACAGGACTACACCAACTACGGAAACCAACAGGACTACACCAACCACGGAAACCAACAGGACTACACCAACTATGGAAACCAACAGGACTACACCAACTATGGAAACCAACAGGACTACATCAACTATGGAAAACAACAGGACAACACCAAATGTGGAACTTCTTAAACAACTGAAAGTAAACACTTGCAGCATACCATGATAGGCCTATAGTTTTCTTCTACAGCATTCCTGAACTATCATGTGAGTCCCAAATGCAGCAACAAGAGCCAACACAGGCCTATCTGAATGTAAAACTTATCTTTTCGCTGATACACATTTTGTTTGTGTTCTGGAAGACCGCTTGACAAAACAGACAAAACCTTTAATCTTTGTCTGTTTTCAAAAATATGTGTCTCCCTGAAGAGCATAGCAGGAAAGGGAGGGGAAGAAAAAAAATGACTGACTGAATGACAATGTATAGAGTGAAGAACGGCTGGCAGGATGGTCCATTATGAAGCGCCTGGCATTTCCATGTGTGTTCTGTTCTGACCAACCGGGATCGTTGGCAGGTTTTGATCCTCCTTGCAACTCTCCAACCCACCAAAGCCTCAAAAACCTTCAGCCCCCTCAGTAATCAAACTCCGACTAGCAACTTTGATTTAAGACAAGCCTCCTCTTTCACATATACATAAAGTGTGGAGAGAGAGGACCATGAGATCATTGACCCTCACAAAGAGTGCTTTTATACCTCCTCAGAAAGAGGAATAGAGGGATAGCAAGAATGGAATCTGCCCTCTAGTAGCAACGGGTTCTCTTTTCTTTCACTACTGTACAGGTGCAGACTAGGTCTAGAAATCGGCCCTGTCATTTCTAACACACAGGCCCATTTTTTACCTTGAGGCCCTCCACTTAAGGCCCCCACAAGTTTATTCTTGGTTTTGTAGCACAGTATCTTAATCACATCTACCTGCTTGTGCATTTAAAAGGATCTATACCTACTTCATATTGTATACCCAGAAATTTTCCCACATACAGCTGCACTCTGCCTGGTGGTCCTGACTGTGTTGCTCAATGCAATTTGCTCTCAGCAATTACGCTGCAGTAAAGAGCTACATGTTTATGCAGCCTGTGATGGGATGGAGGGGGAGGGACGAGAAATAGAGAGAACATTTGTGAGGAGAGAGCCAGAGATAAAGAAAAATAGGGAGAGAGGGGGGGGGGGGGGGGGGGGGGGGGTGGAGTGCACCTAATTTATCAGACCAGTTGTCCATTAACTATATAAGAATGCCAGCCCCAATTTACAGGCAGCGAATAGATTGCTCTTCCACATCATCAAATACAATGATCTAGCAAAGGAAGACAGTGCAGGTGTATCAAAGCCGATTGAAAAAGCTTCGATCTCCAGGCCATCAGACTGTTGAACAGTCATCACTAGCCGGCCACCGCCTGGTACTCTGCCGGCACCTTAGACACTGTCACTAGCCGGATACCGCCTGGTACTCTGCCCTGCACCTTAGAGACTGCTGCCCTATGTACATAGTCATTGAACACTGGTCACTTAACAATGTTAACATACTGTTCTACCCACTTCATGTGTACACTATATATATAAAATCATATGGACACCAATTCAAATTAGTCACTGACAGGTGTAGAAAATCAAGCACACAGCCATGCAATCTCCATAGACAAACATTGACAGTAGAATGGCCTTACTGAAGAGCTCAGTGACTTTCAACGTGGCACTGTCATAGGATGCCACCTGTTTGTCTGTTTGTCAAATGTCTGCCAGGGTAAAGCTGTAAGTGTTATTACTGTGAAGTGTTAACATCTAGGAGCAACAACGGCTCAGTCACAAAGTGGTAGGCCACACAAGCTGACAGAACGCGACCACCGAGTGCTGAAGTGTGTAGCGCATAACTATCGCCTGTCCTCGGTTAAAACACTCACTACCGAGTTCCAAACTGCCTCTGGAAGCAACGTCTGCACAAGAACTGTTGGTCGGGAAGTTCATGAAATGGGTTTCCATGGCCGAGTAGCCGCACACAAGCCTAAGATCACCATGCGCAATGCCAAGTGTCGGCTGGAGTGGTGTAAAGCTAGCCACCATTGGACTCTGGAGCAGTGGAAACAGGTTCTCTGGAATGACGAATGACGCTTCACCATCTGGTAGTTCGACAGACAAATCTGGGTTTGATGGATGCCAGCAGAACGCTACCTGCCCCAATGCATAGTGCAAACTGTAATGTTTGGTGGAGGAGGAATAATGGTCTGGGGCTGTTTTTCATGGTTCAGGCTAGGCACCTTAGTTCCATGGAAGGGAAACCTTAACGCTGCAGCATACAATGACATTCTAGACAATTCTGTGATTCCAACTTTGTGGCAACAGTTTGGGGAAGGCCCTTTCCTGTTTCAGCATGACAATGGACCCATGCACAAAGCGAGGTCCATACAGAAATGGTTTGTCGAGATTGGTGTGGAAGAACTTGACTGGCCTGCACAGAGCCCTGACCTCAACCCCATCCAACACCTTTGGGAGGAATTAGAACGCCGACTGCAAGCCAGGCCTAATCGCCCAACATCAGTGCCCTACCTCACTAATGCTCTCATGGCTGAATGGAGGCAAGTCCCCGCAGCAATGTTCTAACATCTAGTGGAAAGCCTTCCCAGAAGAGTGGAGGCTGTTATAGCAGCAAACGGGGGACCAACTCCATATTAATGCCCATGATTTTGGAATGAGATGTTTGACAAGCAGCTGTCCACATACTTTTGGTCATGTAGTGTATATACTGTATTCTAATCATGGCTCATCCTATATACAGTAACTACTGCTGTACATACCTTTTCTATTAATATACTGTCCATACTGTATATACTATGTATATATATACACATTTATATTCTGGACTCTGTCATTGCTCGTTCTGATATTTCTGATATTTTCTAACCTTTTGGATTAAGTGTGTATTGTTATTGTATTGCTAGATATTACTGCACTGTTGGAGATGGACGTATATATATTTTTTTGGGGGGTAATTTTTACACCTTTTTCTCCCCAATTTCGTGATCTCCAATTGGTAGTTCAGCTGGCGACCAAGGTCTGCATGCATGCGCCCGGCCGCCACAAGGATTCGCTAGAGAGTGATGGGACAAGGACATCCCAGCCGGCCAAACCCTCCCCTAACTCGGACAACGCTGAGCCAATTGTGCACCACCTCGTGGGTCTCCCGGTCGCGGCCGGCCGCGACACAGCCCGGGATTGAACCCGGATCTGTAGTGACGCCTCTAGCACTGCGATGCAGTGTCTTAGACCACTGCGCCTCAGAAACAAAAGCATTTTGCTGCACCTGCGATAACATCTACAAATCTGTGTAAGCAACCAATAAACTTTGATTTGATACCTGTGCTGTGCTTTGAGAGCAGCCAACCAACACAGTGTTTACTCCTGACCTGATAGTAGCAGTCAGTGTGTGCACTGCACTGCACACATTCCCACTAGCAGCCAGCCAGGCAGGCAGGCAGACCTACTGTGGCCTTCAAAGAGAGGCATTTATCAGTGCATCTGGAGAGAAGCCTATCAGATAAGGGTGTGGAACCACAGCCCAGGACACCTCACAGTGCTCCTGTCCTAACCCGGCCCTGTGTCGTCTCTGTCCTTTAATCCTGCCTCATTGTGTGTCTGCTCTGCTGCCCTTTGATGAGGCATTCTATAGGTGTCTTCTCTTTCTCCTGCTATATATCTATGTTATAACAAGAGCCTATTGACTTATTAAAAAGTGAGGAGGAAGAATGTGTTTGCTTGGGTACTTTGAATAGAAAAACCTACTGTATCTAATCTGTGAGGTTTGAAAGATATTACATGGAGACTGGGTGGATAGACCCACAACTTGTGTGAGCTGCTACACCTTCATGTCAAACCAAGGCCTTTCAAGAGGCTCCCGCCTCCCACCCACTGTCTGACAGTGTCTACACAGAGAGAGAGCATATTTTAAAGTCCTCCAGTGCCTGGCTGAGAGTGAGACCCTCCAGATTTTTGCCCCTCTGTGTTTGCCACACACAGACTGAAGGAGTGAAAGGCAAGCATATTAAGGAGGTTTTGGCCTGGCCCCTCAGGTCACTCCAACTACTTTAATTCCAGCCACAGACAATGGCCACAACCAGCACACAATACCCGGGTCCAGACAACAAGCAAATCAAGTGTCCAGCACATAAAATATTTATTGCATCAGCCAACAAAGGCCGCCCACAAAGCTCCCCATGAGCCATCTTTTAAGGGCCTGAGTCAGGGTGAACTCTGCTGGGTCACTTTGCTTTTTGTGGGCCTCTCCACCACCTAAAGTCTGCAGCTATTAAAATTCTAATGAAATGGAGAACATTTAAAAGCAGCTTATAAAATGCAGTGCTCTCCAGTTTCAAAATTTATCTCCGACAGTGCAGCAAACTAAAAAGCAATTATTTCTTCCTCTGTTCTTCCGCAGTCTTGGGTGTGAACACTCCAGAAAGGAGAGTAAAAACCTCAGGAGGCGATGGCTGGCTAGAACACATTTTAGCTTAATTAAATAAAGAATGTCAATGACACTCAAGACTCAAATCTTCTCACTAAACCCGCAGTCAAGAATCGTAACTAAGTATAATTTGCTGTTAGCGCAGCTATTACGACTGTGGCACAGAGTGAACTACAACACAGAGCAGGTGTGAGGGGAACCCCAGTAACAATTAGACTGTGATTAGTATAGTAAAGTATAGTGTAAAGTAGTGTAGTGAAGTATAGTAAAGTGAAGTATAGTAAAGTGCAGTGTAGTATTGTATAATTCAGGCAAGACTAAATACATGTTGTTCTCTAGTTCTCACAAGAATGTTTCAGATGGACTACATATTTATTCATTGGATGGTTCTCCCATTGATCGGGACACCACCTACAAATATCTGGGCATTTGGATTGACAAAGACTTAATGTTTAAAGTCAAAAAGCTAAGACTCAAATTGGGCTTTGTTTTTAGAAATAGACCTTGCCTTTACCTAAATAGCAGGAAGCAGATTGTACAGTCAACTTTCCTGCCAGTTCTTGATTATGGTGACACCATTTACCAGATTGCAGCAGCCACTACTCTTAAACCTGCCGTCTACCGTCGCGCTATTCTTTTATATCTCTCGACAGTGTCAATACTCAGCGCTGCATCCTGTATCAAAAGGTTGGCTGGTCCTTGTTAAAGTCCAGTAGATCAATTCATTATTCCCTTTATGTTTACAAAGCCCTGCTACACAAGCTTCAAACTTACTTAACTTCGTTGCTAGCATATAAAAGAATGAGCTAAAAAACCTGCTTACAGGTTTGGTTAACTCTTGAGGTCCCTCTGGTCTTGACCAATTTAGGTAATTCCTCCTTTAGTTTTAGTGCCCTCCAATGTTGAAATAACCTGCAAAAATTCCTGCCGCTATTGTATTGTAGTTTAGGACTCAGGTGTTGAATGAATTCATTGAGGATTGCAGTTTTTTCTATTGATTATAGTGGTTTATTTGCTAAAATTGTGGTGTTGTGGTTGTGCCTTGTGGTTATTTTTATTTGTCTTGTTTTAATTGTAATATAAATTGTTCTTCCTGTTCTGAGTAAATGTTGAAGTGAATACAAAAATAGTGTGGTGTAGTGTAGTGTAGCATAGGTTAGTATAAGAGGGTTTCCCAAACTCACCCCGCTGATTCAAATAATCAAAGCTTGATGATGAGTTGGTTATTTGAATCAGCTGTATAGTGTTAGGGAAAGAACCAAAACGTGCACCTGGGGGGGGGGGGTTTGGGGGTAGGACCGAGTTTGGAAAACCCTCTAGTATAGTGTAATACAGTATAGTATAGTACAGTATAGGAGAGAATTCAGACTATGATTAGTACAGGGGCAGACTGTGGTAGGTAGGTATGTTACCTGAAGCTGAGCAGGGTTGTGTGGGCTCACTGGCAGGACTCTCTCTCCTCTTCCTGTCCTGTCTGTAGACGAGGTGAGGTTTGTTGTGCTCCTCGTCGTACTCCTCCCCCTCATCCGCCTTCATCAGGGGCTCTAAGAAGTATTCACCATGCTGGGTTGTAAAAGTCCCCATCTGGAGGAGAGAGGGTAGATTGTGAGAGAAGAGTTGGTTAGAGGAGGTCTGTGAAGTGTGTATGGCAGCTATACATATGTAGGATCTTCATTAGAGCCAGTTTGCTACAGCAGGAAAATAATCCTGCAGAAACAGGAAATGTGAATTATTATTTGAATTATAATTAATGGATTTTAATACATTTTTCATTGGGAGAAATGAAGTCTGACATTTTAAAGTGGAAATTACAAACTTTAGAAGCCTTTTTCAACATCAAATACACTACAAGTTTGCATTTCCTTAAGATCTTACATCTGTAGCATGATAGGACTGGTGTCTAGAGAACTCCTTTGAGTAGTCCCTACCAGTCAGCAAGTGCATGTCCTGTATTGTCCCAGACATAGATCTAGAGACAACTCAACTCCTAATTATTACATTTGTTCATTCAGGACCATGTATCAGTGATTGATGTGAGTGATGTACCTAGCTGTTATAGCATGTGTGCTGTTTCTCTGAGTAAATGTTGAGTACTAGTAAAGTACACAGTGTACTATGCATCATTAGTTCCATGATTGGTCCGAAAAACACAAGAATAACGCAAAAAGAATATCTAAAAAGTACAGTCTTCTTTAGCTGGTGGAAATGGGAACACCTTGGAAAATAAGCAAACAGAAAAATACTACTTAGAGAGGTCTCTGTCAATCACCATTTATCACACTGGTAATCCCTCTTAGTACAGATGTTTGATCTTAATTTGGCCAGACTTGTAGTCGTAGTAACACGATCTTGCCATGGCAGTATTTGAACGTCTGATCATGTTGCCGCTGTATATGGATAGGCCATCATGTAATATCTATGTTTCTCAGAGTCGTGGCTGAACGAGGACATGGATAATATACTGTACATGTTGCTGTTTTTTCTTTGCATCGGCAGAACAGAACGGCAGCTTCGGATAAGCTAAAGAGGGGATGTGTGTCTCTTTGTTAACAACAGCTAGTGCGTGATCTCTAATATTAAGGAAGACTCAAGGTTCTGCTCGCCTGAGTTAGAATACCTCATGATAAGCTGTAGACCAAACTATTTACCGGTTTACCAACACAAACCAATGCTGGCACTAAGACCACACTCAATGAGCTGTATAGGGCCATAAACAAACAAGAAAATGAAACTGAAATCCGTTTTACCTCATTTCTACCAGCATGTCACCAGTGCAACTAGAGGTGAAAAAACTCTCGATCACATTTACTCCACACACAGAAATGCATACAAAGCTCTCCCTTGCTCTCCGTTTGGCAAATCCGACAATAACTCTATACTCCTGATTCCTGCTTACAAGCAAGAAACTCAAACAGTAAGTCCCATAGACGTGCCCAATATGGAAGTGGTCCGATGAAGCAGATGCTAAGCTACAGGACTGTTTTGCTAGCACAGCCTGGAATATGTTACATACGATGGCATTGAGGAGTTTAACACATCAGTCACCAGCACCATTATTAAGTGCATGATTGACGTCGTCCCCACAGTGACCGTATGTACATAAACTATGGATTACAGGAAGCATCCGCACTGAGCTAAAGGCTAGAGCTGCCGCTTTCAAGGAGCGGGATACTAATCCGGACGCTTATAAGAAATACTGCTACGATCTCTGACGAGCCATCAAACAGGCAAAGTGTCAATACAGGACTAAGCTTGGATCCTACTACACCGGCTCTGATGCTAGTCTGATGTGGCAGGGCTTGCAAACTATCATGGATTACAAAGGGAAACCCAGCCGAGAACTGCCCAGATATGCAAGCCTACCAGTCCAGCTAAATGCCTTCTACACTCACTTCGAGGTAAGCAGCACTGAACCATGCATGAGAACACCAGCTGTTCTGGACGACTGTGTGATTACGCTCTCCGTAGCCGTTGTGAGTAAGACTTTTAAACAGGTTAACATTCACAAGTCTGCAGGGCCATACGAATTACCAGGACACGTACTCAGAACATGCGCTGACCAGCTGGCAAGTGTCGTCACTGACATTTTCAACCTCTCACTGACCCTGTCTGTAATACCTACATGTATCAAGTAGACCACCATAGTCCCTGTGCCCAAAGACACCAAGGTAACCTGTCTAAATGACTATCGCCCCGTAGCACTCACACCTGTAGCAATAAAATGCTGGCCTACCGAGTGGCTCAGTGGTCTAAGGCTGTGCCACCAGAGATCTGGGTTCGTGTCCAGGCTCTGTCGCAGCCGGCCGCGATTGGGAGACCCATGGGGCGGCGCACAATTGGCCCAGAGTCGTCCGGGTTAGGGGAGGGTTTGGCAGGCAGGGATGTTCTTATCCCATCGCGCACAAGTGACTCCTATGGCGGGCCGGTCACAATGCCCACTGACACGGTCGCCAGGTGTATGGTGCGACTGGCTTCCGGGTTAAGTGGGCGTTGTGTCAAGAAGCAGTGCGGCTTGGCTGGGTTATGTTTCGGAGGACGCGCGGCTCTCGACCTTCACCACTCCCGAGTCCGTACGGGAGCTGCAGCGATTGGACAAGACTGTAACTACCAGTTGGATACCATGAAAATTGGGGAGAAAAAGGTGTAAAAATAAATAAATAAATAAAACATTTATAAAACATTTAAAAAAGCAAAATGCTTTGAAAGGCTTGTCATGGCTCACATCAACACCATCAGACTCCCTGCACGCATTCCAATATGCATACCGCCCCAACAGATCTACAGATGATGCAATCTCTATTGCACTCCACACTGCCCTTTCCCACTAGGACAAAAGGAACACCTACGAGAGAATGCTATTCATTGACTACAGCTATGTGTTCAACACCTAATTGCCCTCAAAGCTCATCACTAAGCTAAGGACCCTGGGACTGAACACCTCCCTCTGCAATTGGATCCTGAACTTCCTGACGGGCCGCCCCCAGGTGGTGAGGGTAGGCAACAAGACATCCGCTGACCATGAACACAGGAGCCCCTCAGGGGTACTCCCTGTTCACCCATTACTGCATGGCCACGCATTACTCCAATACCATAATTAAGTTTGCTGACGACACGACAGTGGTAGGCCTGATCACCGACGATGATGAGACAGCCTGTAGGGAGGAGGCCAAAGACCTGGCAGTGTGGTGCCAGGACAGCAACCTCTCCCTCAACGTCGGCAAGACAAAGGAACTGATCGTGGACTACAGGAAACGAAGGCCGAGAACATCCCCATTCACATCGACAGGGCTGTAGTGGGACGGGTCGAGAGCTTCAAGTTCCTCTGTGTCCACATCACTAAGGATCTATCATGGTCCACACACACCAACACAGTCGCGAAGAGGACACGACATCGCCTCTTACACCTCAGGATGCTGAAAAGATTTGGCATGGGCCTCAAAACGTTATACTGCTGCAACATTAAGAGCATCTTGACTGGTTTGGTATGGCATCTGCTTGGCATCCGACCGCATAGCGCTACAGTTGGTAGTGCGTACGGCCCAGTACATCACTGGGGCCGAGCTCCCTGCCACCCAGGATCTCTATACCAGGCGGTGTCAGGAAGGACCAAATGTTTTTCAAAGACTCCAGCCACCCAAGTCATAGACTGTTCTCTCTGCTACTGCACAGCAAGTGGTAACGATGCACCAAGTCTGGAACCAACAGGACCATGAACAGCTTCTACCCCCAAGCCCAAGCCACTATTTGGTTAACTATTTAACTATCTACATTGACCCTTTTCGCACAAACTTATTTTTGATTCATAACATATGCTGCTGCAACTGTTTATTGTCTATCTTGTTGCCTAGTCACTTTATTCCTAGCTATATGTACATCTCTACTTAAATTACCTCGTACCCCTGCACATTGACTTGGTACTGGCACCCCATGTATATAACCAAGTTATCATTACTCATTGTGTATTTATTATTACTTTTATTATTACGTGTTATTACTTTTTGATTATTTCTCTATTTTCTTTTTTCTGCATTGTTGGGAACGGTTCGTAAGTAAGCATTTCAATGTTAGTCAACACCTGTTTTTTACGAAGCATGTGGCAAATAAAATTATTTTATTTGAATGCAAATTCCATAATTTGCATTCTGGAATGCCTGAAGAATTATTTAATTCTTTGAGTTAAGGACATTGTGTAATAAAGGGTCAGATGACAGCATCATCCTCATGAAATCTGATGAGAAAAAATGGGCTTGATTGACACATATCTAATAGAGTCATTTCATATGACGGGCCTCCCGAGTGTCACAGCAGTCTAAGGCAATGACTCTAGATGTCACTAGAGTTCCGGGTTCGATCCCGGGCTGTGTCGCAGCCGGCCGTGACCGGGAGACCCATGAGGCGGCGCACAATTGGCCCAGCATTGTTCGGGTTAGGGAAGGGTTTGGCCGGCAGGGATTTCCTTGTCCCATCACCCTCTAGTGACTCCTGTGGCGGGCCGGGGGCATACATGCTGATACGGTCGCCAGTTGTACGGTGTTTCCTCCGACACATAGTTGCGGCTGGCTTACGGGTTAAGTGAACAGTGTGTCAAGAAGCAGTGCGGCTTGGCAAGGTCGTGTTTCGGAGGACGCAAGGCTCTCGACCTTCACCTCTCCCGAGTCCATATGGGAGTTGCAGTGATGGGACAAGGCTGTAACTACCAATTGGGGAAGAAAAAGCCTAAAAAATAATGCATTTGTATTTTATTTATTTCATATCACACACCATTAGCATGTCACCTAAATACAGACGGTGGCTTTAAAACTGTTGTTTTATGGGCCTCCCGGGTGGCGCAGTTGTTAAGGGCGCTGTACTCCAACGCCAGCTGTGCCACCAGAGACTCTGGGTACGCGCCCAGGCTCTGTCGTAACCGGCCGCGACCGGGAGGTCTGTGGGGCGACGCACAATTGGCCTAGCGTCGTCCGGGTTTGGCCGGTAGGGAAATCCTTGTCTCATCGCGCACCTGCGACTCCTGTGGCGGGCCGGGCACAGTGCACGCTAACCAAGGTTGCCAGGTGCATGGTGTTTCCTCCGACACATTGGTGCGGCTGGCTTCCGGGTTGGATGGCGCTGTGTTAAGAAGCAGTGCGGCTTGGTTGGGTTGTGTATCGGAGGACGCATGACTTTCAACCTTCGTCTCTCCCGAGCCCATACGGGAGTTGTAGCGATGAGACAAGATAGTAGCTACTAAAAAAACAATTGGATACCATGAAATTGGGGAGAAAAAGGGGTAAAAAAATAAATAATTTAAACTGTTGTTTTATGGTATTTGAGAGTGCAATACTTTAATCGTGACAGGAAGAGGCGGCTGTCAGAGCAATGCAAATATTGATGTGGCAGATGAGGGAGGCCCTCACAAAGCTGCTTAGTTCAACAGCCAGCCACTCGCTGGCTCACTCGGCCGTGAAGACAAAGGTGTTTGTATGGTAATTTCATACGCACACTTTAACAGGATATTGTGCAGTGGAATGTTATCTTTTGGGGGAAATTTCAATGACCATCTCCACAAGTGGTCGGTGTTTGACAACGGGAAAATATCCAGATAGGACATGGAAAATAATATCCATTACAACCATAATAATAATGTACAGTTCCTCTTTTCCGTTCACAATAGATGTTAGAAACACTTGCCCCGTAGCACCCTTGCATCTTGGAAAGCCTACGTGTTGCTGGCCTAGCTCTATGATGAGAGATGAATCTGAGCCCAAGTACAATATAATGACTGGGTTGTAATAACATGACACAAAGCAGAGGAAACAAACTTCTGCAAGTTGGCAGACGCTCTCACTCTCTCTCTCTCTCTCTCTCTCTCTCTCTCTCTCTCTCTCTCTCACTCTCTCACTCTCTCTCTCTCTCTCTCTCTCTCTCTCTCTCTCTCTCTCTCTCTCTCTCTCTCTCTCTCTCTCTCTCTCTCTCTCTCTCTCTCTCTCTCTCTCTCTCTCTCCTTGTATACTGTGTGTAAACTAAACTACCTTGAGTGCAGGAAGGCAGCCCCACTCTGCTCCTCTGAAAGCAGTACAGTTGACGAATGAATGTGAATGCACAGGCATTGAGCAGTTACACTGTATCATTACGAGGCATGGTGCTGGCAGTTTGTGCTGGGGGGAAGTGTTTGAGCACAAGGCCATCAAGCAGAAGACATCTTGTAGCAGCCTATGCCATTCAGCAGAACATTATGTTTACGTCAAAGTGCAGACAGGCACTGTCAGCCTGAAACACTCACTCAGGTACTGTACAGTAATGTCAAGGCTAATGTCAGCCTTTCACTCAGGTACTGTACAGTAATGTCAAGGCTAATGTCAGCCTTTCACTCAGGTACTGTACAGTAATGTCAAGGCTAATGTCAGCCTAAGCCTAAGGTATTCACTCAGGTACTGTACAGTAATGTCAAGGCAAATGTCAGCCTAAGCCTAAGGTATTCACTCAGGTACTGTACAGTAATGCCAAGGACTGAATGATTACTGAGTTGATGAACTAGACAGAGGCTGGGCACTAGGTACTTCCTACATGTGCTGTGTCCAATAGAGCATGGGGTCAAGACAGTAGTGATGCACAGACTGACAACGACCTATGTAACATTGTACATCTCTGTATGACATTTACCAAATTCTATCAGACCAAATGTGAAAATGAGGTAGTAGTACATTATCAGAATGAGGAATAGACTTGATTGATTTAATTTATTGGATAATTAAAATGGTGTCAGGGGTCTAGTGTTAGTTCCTAGTCTCTTGGAAATCTGAAAACGAGGTTCAGATGGACAGACAATGGTTGCTGTCAGGAATGGGTGCTGAAATGGGACTTTGGTGGAGGGGACTCCACAGAGAGCTTCAGGTCAAGGCCATGGTGCAGGGGACTCCACAGAGAGCTTCAGGTCAAGGCCATGGTGCAGGGGACTCCACAGAGAGCTTCAGGTCAAGGCCATGGTGCAGGGGACTCCACAGAGAGCTTCAGGTCAAGGCCATGGTGCAGGGGACTCCACAGAGAGCTTCAGGTCAAGGCCATGGTGCAGGGGACTCCACAGAGAGCTTCAGGTCAAGGCCATGGTGCAGGGGACTCCACAGAGAGCTTCAGGTCAAGGCCATGGTGCAGGGGACTCCACAGAGAGCTTCAGTAGAGTTTTTTTCTGGATCAAAAAAGAGCTTAGGTTGTGGGTGTGGCAGTGGGGCATATCAATGAGCGTGGTCGGCCTGTAGGCACGGCTAATATTTTTTAGAATATTTTAGAGTTGGTGCAGAGAAATGTTTTAAATGTTATGCCAATTTGTGCCAATTCTACACATTTCTCCACTGAGCTGAGAGAGAAGCAGTTTAAAAGCACATTTCCTACAATTCTATGCAAATTGCTAAGGCTAGTGCTGTGTTTTGCTCAAACATAATAACAAAATGAATACTGCTAAATTCATTGTTTTTGGAATGGTCTATTTCCCCTCACTGTCTAGTTTTTATTTTGGTGATTGTTAGTTCTCAGAGTTTATATTAATCAAAAATATATAGGTACATTATCTTTTCTACACACTTTATAAATGGTTTTAGTCATTTAACTTTACACTGAAAGCGTTTTTTCCATTCTGAAAATGTATATATATAAAAAAAATTAAGTAACCCCAAAAAGTGCTTAAGCAGCCGGCCCAAGGATTACAATGGCAGAAAAATTTCCTGTTCAGGTTAAGGCCATGGTGGAGGGGACTCCACAGAAAGCTTCAGTTCAAGGCAATGGTGGAGGGAACACCACAAAGTCCAAGGTGAGGAATCTCTGTCTGTTGGCACACAGCTGGCAAAGACCACTGTCATGCACTATAGGCTGACTCATCTAATGTGACGTACAGTGAAGACAGTCCATCGCTCAGGTTAAATAGACCGTTAAAATGTCTAGCATCGGATCTTTACATAGACATCCATCACTTGGCAGCTGACTGTAGAAACAGAGAGAGGGACATATGGGATACATAGGGGGTATTCTGAATGTACCCCCATTATGTTCCTTTAAACAGAGAAAGTCCCAAGGACACACATTTCCCACGGTGTGAGTTGTCCTCTAGATTCCTCTCAGCACCTTCATTAGTAATTATCCACAGCCCAAGATCTTTCTCCTGTTTCCCACAAGTCACAGCACACTGTGAAAAGACACAAGGCCCCTAGCATCCCCGGAGGGAAGCCATTGGGCACCAGAGACAAGGGAAACTTCCTTCTCAAAATGACTCTTTTGTTTTAGAGGCTTAATCATCCCTTAATGACCTCATCACACCAAAATGTGCTCGTCCAACGAAGCCCCAGCAGCCTCCGCTCTCAGAGACTAGGCCAACACGTTTATGACCTAATAGCCTAGAGCCATGGGTGTACTGATGCTCTCTCTGTGCCTATTGTCCTGTCGTTCTCAATGACTGATGATATGACTAACGATTTGCACATTGTTACAACACTGTATATATACATAAAATGACATTTGAAATGTCTTAATTATTTTGGAACTTCTGTGAGTTTAATGTTTACTGTGCTTCTACACCTGTATTGCTTGCTGTTTGGTGTTTTAGGCTGGGTTTCTGTACAGCACTTTGAGATATCAGCTGATCTAAGAAGGGCTATATAAATACATTTGATTTGATTTACTGTACATTTTTATTGTTTATTTCACTTTTGTATATTATCTACTTCACTTGCTTTGGCAATGTTAACATATGTTTCCCATGCCAATAAAGCGCCTTGAATTTAATTGAATTGACAACATCACAGAGGGTACTAATAAACTTTACAGATGCAAACACATTTGAAAAGGAGCTTGAAGTCATACATTAATGTTTGGAAAATAGCTTGAATTCATGCAGTACATCAAGTTGGCCAGGATGACAATCAAATCTCATAAATATCATATCTTATTTCTTCTTTTTCCAGAAGGTGAGGTACTATCTGTATGTACAGTATATCTGAAGTCATCCACTGAACATGAAAGTACATAAATAAAAGAGGTAAGAGAAGGGTGTGATTCACTGAAACACAATCAGTTGATGGTGTTTCGTGCTAGTTAAGTTATACAGCCATGCAGAACATCTGATACATGGCCAGTGCCAGTTACCCCAGGCAAAACCCCTTTGAGTTCAAACCCTGCCCCTGTACAGTAATCCTATCTGACCCATAAAGTCATCTATTCAACACAATCTCACAATCTGGACCGCAGAGTGAAGGAAAAGCAGCCAACAAGTGCTCAGCATACGTGGGAACTCTTTCAAGACTGTTGGAAAAGCATTCCAGGTGAAGCTGGTTGAGAGAATACCAAGAGTGTTCAAAGCTGTCATCAAGGCAATGTGTGGCTACTTTGAAGAATCTCAATTATAAAATATATTTAGATTTGTTTAACACTTTTTGGTTACTACATGATTCCATATGTGTTATTTCATAGTTTTGATGTCTTCACTATTATTCTACAATGTAGAAAATAGTAAAAATAAAGAAAAACCCTGGAATGAGTAGGTGTGTCCAAACTTTTGACTGGTACTGTATATTCCAAGAGGCCTAGGCTATGTGTAATTCTGTAATTTGCACAATAAAAACAAACATGTGTCCAAGGTGTTTCATCATTTAAAAAACACATGTATGTCACAGATACCCACTATGTAAACAATATCCAGCAGAGGACAATATGCAAATCGTGTGTAATAGCAGCATCACCCCAGTGGTATTACTGCTGAATAGGCATAAAATGCGATGCTGTCCCTGCTCACACTGTGGTCAATGACACATGTCAAGCCACACATGCTCATGTTACACATATGCACTTCACTAGTGTGTTATGGGGGATATGCTTGGAATCCGTTGAAATGGGAATTACCCGGGAGACTTGTCAGCAATGTCTGTTAAAAAGTATCTAAGTTTAGAGTCATACTCACAAGGCCAGTGCACAGACTGAAGACAGCGGTTGATTCAATATTGGCGTTGATATGTCCGCGGAAAAAGCAGTGACGCATATCGCTGAGGTCTTGTTGGCGGGACTCAGTTGATTTGCTGTATTCCGCTCCCAAATGTGTCACAGTGTATGTGGGGGCGATAAAACCGGAGTCGGCGGTTAGATTGAGATGAAAGCGTTGTCCGAATGCGTCAATTCTGTAGTGAGCACGTAAACCAGCCGAATAATCTGCATGTATACTTCTCCGTTTCCTTTTGTAGTGCAATGTGTGGGGGAATGATTCTCCGAAATCATTTATCCGCAGCGGGGTGATAATTTCATAGGACGACAACTGTTTGATGAAATTTTCTAAAAGACAAGGGAAACGTGCATTAGAGTTTATAACGGTTTATAATGTAGCCAATAGAGATGTCAATGTAACAGTTTTGAACATTCAACTATTTTATATGAGAACATGTAGGCTACAATGTACTGTTACTCTACTGGAATATTTTCTCAGTGCCATTTAGCCTACTAAACATTTTAAACATACTCTCAGAAACTGCATTTTAACCGGGTGGATCCTACCATAAATCAACAAGATATGTAGGCTACCTTGTTTCGGATGCAATCGGTATTCCAAGGAGTTGCGGACAAGTGCTGACAGATGACACATTAGTCCAACCAGCCAGATTGCAAACTGCATGATTTCCTCAGCGAAGAAACCACCGGCTCTCGTGTCCAATGCAGTACTATCCTTCTCAAGCGCCTCTTCTCTCTCCTCCCGGCTTCAGCAACAGGTCGTGGGATCTGCGGAGGCTCTCTGCAGCACAAGTCTTGCAAAGTGCATTGGCCTCATCGCATTATTAAACATGCATCCACTATCCTCTGCAAACACGCACTATTTACGATACATTACAGAGTATTTGATGCCTAACGTAAGCTACGTCTATATGGAAAGGAGGGATCAGTGCCAAGTAAGCTTTTCCTTCGCCATCCATAGAACACCCCTTGCACCTTAAACGCTCGCCAACATCAGAAACAAGACCCGCCCCTAGGCCGGAGAGCCAATGGTGAGTGTGACTCGACCACCATACAATTTGGAGCAGTCTGTAGCCTTATTTTTGTGAGTTGCCTATGCTATGGTAAAAGAGAACTGCAATAGTGATAATGCATTTACTAAACCTGCCTGTATGTCTTATTATCATCTCAAAATGAACCAGTCAGTTGGAATTTTGATACTTAGAGAGGCGTCACATGCTCCGAATACAACAGTGAAATGCTTACTTACAAGCACTTAACCAACAAGAAGTTTTACGAAAAAAAGTGTTAAGTAAAAAATTGAAAATAAAAGTAGCAAATAATTAACCAGCAGCAGTAAAATAACAATAGCGAGGCTATATACAGGGGGTACCGGTACAGAGTCAAAGTGGGGGTACACCGGTTAGTAGAGGTGACTATGCATAGATAATAAACAGAGAGTAGCAGCAGCATAAAAGGAGCGTCTGGGTAGCCCTTTGATTAGCTGTTCAGGAGTCTTATGGCTTGGGCGTAGAAGCTGTTAAGAAGTCTTTTGGACCTAGACTTGGCACTCCTGTACCGCTTGCCATGCGGTAGCAGAGAGAACAGTCCATGACTAGGGTGGCTCCAGTCTTTGACAATTTTTAGGGCCTTCCTCTGACTGTCTGGTATAGAGGTTCTGGATGGCAGGAGGCTTGGCCCCAGTGATGTACTGGGTCATACTCATTACGCTCTTTAGTGCCTTGCTGTCGGAGACGGAACAGTTGCCATAGCAGGCAGTGATGCAACCAGTGCTCTCGATGTGCAGCTGTAGAACCTTTTGAGGATCTGATGACCCATGCCAAATCTTTTCAGTCTCCTGAGGGGAATAAGCTTTGTCGTGCCCTCTTCACAACTGTCTTAGTGTGTTTGCACCATGATTGTTTGTTGGTGATGTGGACATCACGGAACTTGAAGCTCTCAACCTACTCCACTGCAGCCCCGTCGATGTGAATAGGGGCGTGCTCGGTCCTCCTTTTCCTGTAGTCCACAATCATCTCCTTTGTCTTGAGGTTGTTGTCCTGGTACCACACGGCCAGGTCTCTGACCTCCTCCCTATAGGCTGTCTCATCGTTGTCGGTGATCAGGCCTACCACTGTTGTGTCATTGGCAAACTTGTTGATGGTGTTGGAGTCATGCCTGGCCATGCAGTCATGAGCCTTATTATATAAGCATTATTATAAATGCTAAAACTTTCTTATATTAAGTTACAAAGCATTATACCTGCAGACTTTAGTTAAACAGTAGGCCTATAAGTAAAGTGTTACCAAATGTTTTGCCGGACTATTACAGAGCCCACTGCAAACCTCTTATCCGATATTGAAAGTAAGTCAATCATCTTGCATGAGTATGTCAATCATCTATTATCATTAATTTACCTATTACATACAGTATTGTGAGTATTTAAAAAGCCCACATAAAAGTAAGAAGGATTTTTTTTATTCTAATGAAACCTTGGAGCCGGAGCAATAATACAGTTTGAGACAAAATAAGAATTTCATTATAACACCTATTAACATTACTCATTTCATGTGTTTAGAATACTTTGTGTCTCTAATTCATAAAAGCTCTGGTCAGTTCACTTCCTAGTTAGTCATTTGTGCATGTACTGTCTAGCACACACTTGATGGATATCTGAAAGAGAACACATTTTTTCATCTTCTTTGGCCACAAATGTCACTTCATCGTGCATGATTATATTCGGAGGGTACCCCGGAATAGTTTTGGGATCTGGTCAGAATCAGAATAATCTTTATTCACCAAGTACATTTACACATAACCCAGAATTTGTCTCAGTGTGAAGGTGCTGCCTGCAACATAATAAACAAACAGAATAGAGACACAAGTCCACATCATACAGAATATACAATATCGATACAGTAAACATGAAACTCAGGAGTATAGGCTGATTACAGTAGGAATACACAATTTACAGAGGGGATAAAGCTATATAAGCAGAGGGAGCGATGCTGCCATGGTAAATATATACAGTGCATACAGTTTACAGTGTTATAGTGAGGTCTTTTGCGCTGACTTTAAAATTAAAATAAAAACATTCAAGAAGACTCAACAATATTATCTATTCAGAAACCTCCTCTGTAGTTGCATTGCTTGTTGCATGCTATCCACTGCCATTGGAAAGTTGGACTCAAAGGTGCAGTCCACTCAAAAAAATGTTTTATATATATTTCCACGCTATGAGATTGTAATAATACTGTGAAATTGTGAAAATTAATATAATGCCATTTTAGTTCAAGAACATTTTAGTGCCTGAAATTTCAGCCTGTTTTGGTGGGATGGAGTTTTTGCCTGCCTGTTGACATCACCAGGCGGTAAATTACTTAATAGACCAATAAGAAAGAGAGTTCCAAACCTCTCTGCTAATAACAGCTAGTTTTCAGTTTTCCCCTCCACCTTCCAGACATTTCTAGCAAAATTCATGCTTGAGAAATTGATATTTGCTAAGCTTTTTTACATGTTATTTTGTACTATTTTGTACTACTAAAAACAATCATTGTAAGGTACTTAATTGTTACCCAGAAATGATTTGATATTGAGATAAAAACGGCTGCATTGGACCTTTAAAGTAATTCAAAGTGAGGCTCACTGCAGGAGCCACAAGATGAGGTAACTAAATAATGCATGTCACTAACTTCACTCTTTTAGGCCTATCATGGTGACAACGAGAGCATTCATCCATTCTGATAGAGTGAAGCCAATTTAACTGAGCACTTGGACGGCCAGTGTCTGTCCAAGCACCACAGTGTCTGTGCAAGCACCTAAGCTGCGTATGAATCTGAGGGGTCCTCCTAAGATGTGGTGATTGTTCAGTTGAAGTAAATCTTTCTACTGTAGCTCCTCAATCTGATGCTTCCCTGATGTGTTATTCATTGATTTCCAAGCCTCCCATGAAGCCATTGATTCCTAAACCGCTCTCAGAGCTCTTTCACAATCAAGATCATACTGTGAATGTAGAAGAATAATTGAATTTGACAAACAGTAACCAGTTACAGTCCAACTGCAGTCCAATTCACACTCAACTGTTCTGTAGAATAACTCTATAACGGTGATGAACCTGCCGCTCCAGCTTTCCCCCATAGATACACTATGTTACAGTGAACTTTATGGACATTCTGATTTATTCCAGTGCTTTACAATTAGGGTACATGAGCACACGAAGGTCCAACTCCCTGAAACCAAGAGAACAGGACGAAACCAGAAAGAAGAAACAAAGAAGAAACCACAAACCACATTTATTTGAGGTATACGCAATTAGAAAAAAAGGTGCTATCTAGAACCTAAAAGGCTCCTTTGGCTGTCCTCATAGGATAACCCTTTGAAGAACCCTTTTTGGTTCCAGGTAGAACCCTTTTGGGTTCCATGTAGAACTCAGGGTTCTCCTATGGGGAGAGCCGAATAACCCTTTTGGAACCCTTTTTTCTAAGAGTGTAGGGACATAATCCTCCGCTGTCTTGCCAAACAGGTGCCTATAGCTCCCCTTAGGTCATCACTTTATTAACCCTCGTACCTACCCCCTCATTCCCACCCTCCCCCAAACAAACATCATTCCCATCACCTACGGCACTCAGTGACTACTCCTAAAATGAGCCAAGTGCCTGTATGGGGTTGTCTGTATAAAGAAACACCTTTTAATTAAGCCTCCACAGATGCAATGGTTTGTTAATGAAAAGTGCAGCAGGCTTATTATTATGTTTCTTAGTTATCCCATTACCAGATGTGCTGAGAGTCAGGCATTCTGTCACATGGTCATAACCCCTCCGCTTACTGCATCTGAAGCCCTTGTTTTCTTAACTAAAATGATCTCCACCAATTGTGACTACTTGCCTAAATGTAGCCAATCACATCAATGTCTGCCGTGGAGGCAGAGCTGCCCTCAAAACAAGATTGAAAGAGGAAAACTCCAATCTGCCTCCTCTTCTGTTGGACATGCATCAGATACCTCATCAACGGACCATTTGAAGGACTTGTGGAATTATGGGATTTGGAGGATAATCACCTGATCTCGCAGTTGACCATAACTTACATTTGTTGCTCATATAGTTTAATGTAATATTACAAACAGCACTGAAATTCGCTCACTGTGTGGCCAATGGCTCTAGTTGAGTTCCTGCCTTTCCAGTATTGGACAGAACAGAAAGCATGCAGGCAGGAGGAAAAAGAGAAAGAGAAGCCATGCCCTTGGCAGCCACTAATTCTCTGCATATTGAGGTCATTCCTCCACATATCAGATGACAATGACATTAACAAAGTGCCGTTTAGTGCCTATGAGTTCCACATGATGAGCAGGTTTGTCATCTATTGATGGAACACTCTTGAGTTTCCCCTCTTCTCCTCCTACCAAGTCCCTTGGCCTGGCTTGACCCTGTGAGGTTAGGGGAACAGCGTGGGGGTGGGGTGTATGTGCTCTGAAGGGGTTACTGGATGAAATACAGCAGCAGGGAGTGTGAAGAGGGAATTGTTCCCTGAGACTGCATGCAGTCCATTGTGTTTTGACACAACCCATCAATGGAGCATCATGGAACCAGAGAAATAGATGATTGCTGCTGACTACAGAAGATAGATCAGATAGTATGCTGTTCTAAAACAAAGATACTTCACATCTGGAGAACAAATGTCATAATTCCCTTTATTTATAGAATATCATTGGAATATTTATTTGAATAATGTTTCACATTTTTGTCTTCAAATGATTTCTGTGGTATACTGTATTTTGGAGGGCCTTAATTGGCTTTGAGGAGAAGATATTTCATGCAGTTTAACACATCTTTGTTCAATCTGGACTACTCTGAAAAGGGACATGTGTGCAGAACAATGTGTTGATCTCAAGTGTTTTCGTCCTGTTTGATCTTTTTACTAGGGTTGATCATTTACTCAACTCAATAGTGCAAGTTTTGGCCCAGATTTATGACATGCTAGCTGAGCGATATTGTTGCCATGTTTTCGGAAAGTGGCCTTGTTTTAGATTCATAGCTCAATGAGAATGTGACACCTAGTCATGCATCTTCCGCATTTATCCCAACCCCTTTGAATCAGAGAGGTGGGGGGGGCTGCCTTAATCGACATCCATGTCATCTCGGCCCAGGGAGCAGTTTTTTTTAGGGCCTTCCTCTGACACCGCCTGGTCCTGGATGGCAGGAAGCTTGGCCCCGGTGATGTACTGGGCCGTACGCACTACCCTCTGTAGTACCTTGCGGTCGGAGGCCGAGCAGTTGGCATTCCAGTGACGCAACCTGTCAGAATGCTCTCGATGGTGCAGCTGTAGAACCTTTTGAGGATCTGAGAACCAATGCCAAATCTTTTCAGTCTCCTGAGGGGGGATAGGTTTTGTCGTGCCCTCTTCACGACTGTCTTGGTGCTCCACTACAGCCCCGTCGATGAGAATGGGGGCGTGCTCGATCCACCTTTTCCTGTAGTCCATAATCATCTCCTTTGTTTTGATCACGCACGTTGAGGGAGAGGTTGTTGTCATGGTACCACATGTTCAGGTCTCTGACTTCCTCCCTATAGGCTGTCTCAACGTTGTCGGTGATCATGCTCTTAACCATTAGGCCACCTGACAGGATCAAGTAGCTCATGATTAATCTCATAATTCAAGAAAATGCAGCCTACTTGCCCTTCCAGTTCAGCAATCTGGGCCTCATTAACATTATCCATACAATAGCTGTTGCTAGTCGAAAAGAAGATGGCTTAAACACTTACATGCAAAGTATATTGTACCAGTGTCCACCTTTGCCAGATGCGATGGCGCAAGGCTCCAAACCAAAACTATGAACCGCTGGTCTTAGTCAGTAACTCCTTCTTAACGCCTTGGCATTACTAAATGCAGCAGTGGCAGCATTTCATCTAGCATCCCAGGTGCTAGCATGTCAGGATGACCCCCCCCCCCCCCCCCCCCCCCCCCCCCCCCCCAAACCTCCCATCACCCCTCCCTCCTCCCTGCCCTGCTCTCCCCCAGCTTGAGCAAAGCTTGGCCTTGAGTGTTCAACCCCCCCCCCCAAAAAAACAGCTCTCTCAACCAGTCCTAACCCAACTCTCCCCATGCATTGCATCATCTTCCCCAATGACACATCTTATTCTGGGAGAACGCCAGAAAGGAAAACAAAAAAATAAATAAAATATGTCCATGAACAAAAATGGAACCACAGATTGACAATATAGTGCTTTCACAGTATAGAGTACAGGTTTCATAGTATGTTTTGAAAACGGTAGTATTCTCACATAATTGAATGGCTCTTTTCAGAAATGGTTGTCTTGTATTTTAAAATCCCCACACAGCTTGACAGGACCAATGTTTACTCTTGAGTGAGTCTTGAATGGCAGTGAGAGAAGGCTTTTTGGACCTACTGCATCACATGCAAGCTGTCAGCGAAAACACTCTGCAAAACAGAACTATCATTTCATTAGGATCACTTCATGCCCTAATAGTTGCTTTTTAGTTCTCAAATGCCTTCACACATCCGCAGTTGAACTATGCAAAACAACACACAAAAAAGCAGGTATGGCAATTCTTCATTGAAAAGGCTATTTTTTTTAAGTGGAACTCTCCAAACCAATGGCAACATGCTACATGTGAGAGGATGTTCTGAACAACATGTACAGGTATTCTCCTGTCCTCTCTCCACTCCGCTGTCTTTTCTAAATATATATATGAGCACAACATGGCTATAAGGCGTTTGACCTGGAAAGAAAAGTTCCATTAATCTTGTTCTCTCTAAATTTGCCTTTTTACAAACCCCTGTCTCCAGGCTTTGATTTCTCCACCGATCCCCTCTCGGGGCAAAGCCCTACTTAGCTGTTTTCCATAGGCAACCTCCACCACCGCTGTATACATTTGACTATGCTAATGGGGGACCAAGGGGCAAGATGGGTGAGGGAGCACTGGTAATGGGAACGTTCCGGTTGTAGATGGATACATTAATGAAAGGATCACGTGTGATATATTACATAGTTACACTGATTAGCCCACTGCTGATCACGATAGGTTGAGGTGGAGGAAAAAATGGACCACACAGCACATTCAAACCCCTTCAAATTATATCATATTTAATTTAAATGAGTTACGAACAATTAATGAAAGTCCTCCTTTAACAGAAATGGTATGGCATTGGTGTAAAGTTTGAGGTGTGAATATAAACCTTATGCAACTCCAGCATAAGACCCAAAACAGGAACCATTGCTGCCTGGGTATATTAGGCCCAGACTTGTCTCTACACCCAAAGTGATGCCTGCTATATGATCCATGTGAATGTCTCGGAGTTATCAGGTTTCATTGAGAAACATATTCCCTGCAACAGCTGTCCGATTTACTGGCAATCATGTTTCTATTTCCCATTCATGGCAGTGAGGCACAGGCCCCTAAACAGTCGCATGAGGAACGGACACCGGCATGCCAGTGTACTCTTGCCCTCCACTCACAACACATACTTGCCAAGAGAAGTTTGTCTGACCTAAATAAACAATTATTGGAAGGGTGTCGGACACGTAATTTGACATCAGTGTGAGTTCTTTGATATTGTATATCTAGCCATCATTAAATGCATATAGTATGCATTACCTACAAACATTAAAACTCCTTCCTTTTAGATCAAAGTACGACAAAATATAAAACGCTGAGGGACACATTTGGAGAGCTTTGCATTTTCTAGTGTCACGCAGAGCACTAATCCGCTGGTGATAAGTGCCATGGTCCATGCCAGAGACAGGTGCCCAGTGTTTGGATTATTAACAGCTATGAACTTTTAGCTGCACTGACTCATGAGATTTGATGACAGTCCAATAGGGGTCCTCCATTTTCTTCCGCCTGTTTTTAGCACACAATATCCTGAAAACGGTCCATTGAAGATGACCTCATGGGTAAAGACAGCCCTGAATTCGGTCCTGTTTCTCAGTTCTCTCTGTGAGGTAGTATAGCAGGATATTATGAATATGCTTTAATGGTCCTACATCTAGTGATGGGTTTAGGTATTAGAACCAGGTCCAGTAGTGGTCATGTTTCTTCTCTACCACATCAAAATGTCTCACTTTCTGTCTCACTTCCTCTCCCTCTTTTTTTGCCCCCCCCCCCCCCCCTCCCTCTTACTTTCGTCTGTCAATGTCTCTTTCTCCCATTTCTCATGTCTCTACTTCCACTCCCTCCCCCCGTCTCTCTCAGTAGGTCAGGATCAACAGGAGACGTTTAGATATCCCAGAGAGCAAAGCTCAGGGAAATGAGCTTGCTGTGTGTACTTCCGACTGCCCGTGACCTGGTGCTTACAGACAACGTTCACCTCTCTCACACACATATCCTTTAATCTCCTCTTCTCTCTTCTCCTGCCCTATTAGATACCCCATCTCCATGAGTACAAGGGTCACTTCTGATGCCCACATAGACAAAGATAAGAGCAGGACCAAGGTTAACTTTGGGAAATGTAAAGACTATCACAGTATGTTGAAATAAGTATATTATTGGCATACACCCATTTGAAAACTAAATGAAACCTCATCTCAGAAAGACCCCATTGCATGGATATGGATAGAGGTGGGAAAGCAGAGGAATGTCTGTTAAGCCCTGATGCCCACCAGCGAGACAACTGCAGCACTATTTGCGAACTGGAAACCAAAATAACAGGGGAGCATATTGGGTGGGAATGGATTTGAGTATCCAGGGAGAGTTTGAGTTCGGGTCCCCAGCAGTCCATTAAGGGGCACTATGGAATGCCAGTTTAGACTGGGTGATTGAATGAATGACCTCTGGGCAAGGTTATTATAGTTTTGTGAATTAATATTAGTTTTATTTATATTAGTTTTCGGTTTTTATTTTGAATTTAGTATAGTTTCAGTTAGTCAGACTGAATTTGCTTGTTTTTATTAAGTTATAGTTGTACACAAATATTTATATTTCATTTTTATATGATTTAGTTTCAGTATAAGTTTAAGTGTTAGGGACAGAAAGCATATGTGGCTAGGAGCCATTTGGGGGACAGTAATACATAAGGTGATTGGTCAGGTCATAGATTAGGTTAGCTCCAATACTACAGTGGGGAGAACAAGTATTTTTTGATACACTGCCGATTTTGCAGGTTTTCCTACTTACAAGCATGTAGAGGAATGTAATTTTTATCATAGGTACACTTCATCTGTGAGAGATGGAATCTAAAACAAAAATTAAGAAAATCACATTGTATGATTTTTAAGTAATTAACTAGCATTTTATTGCTTGACATAAGTATTTGATCACCTACCAACCAGTAAGAATTCCGGCTTTCACAGACCTGTTAGTTTCTCTTTAAGAAGCCCTCCTGTTCTCCACTCATTACCTGTATTAACCGCACCTGTTTGAACTTGTTACCTGTATAAAAGACACCTGTCCACCCACTCAATCAAACAGACTCCAACCTCTCCACAATGGCCAATACCAGGGAGCTGTGTAAGGACATCAGGGATACAATTTGGGCTACAGGACAATAGGCAAGCAGCTTGGTGAGAAGGCAACAACTGTTGGCGCAATTATTAGAAAACGGAAGAAGTTCAAGATGACGGTCAATCACCCTCGGTCTGGGGCTCCATGCAAGATCTCACCTCGTGGGGCATCAATGATCATGAGAAAGGTGAGGGATCAGGCCAAAACTACACGGCAAGGCCTTGTCAATGAGCTGAAGAGAGCTGGTTCCACAGTTTCAAAGAAAACCATTAGTAACACATTACGCCGTCATGGATTAAAATCCTGCAGCACAGGTCCCCCTGCTTAAGCCAGCGCATGTCCAGGTCCGTCTGAAGTTTGCCAATGACCATCTGGATGATCCAGAGGAGGGATGGGAGAAGGTCATGTGGTCTGATGAGACAAAAATAGAGCTTTATGGTCTAAACTCCACTTGCCGTGTTTGGAGGAAGAAGAAGGATTAGTACAACCCCAAGAACACCATCCCAACCGTGAAGCATGGAGGTGGAAACATCATTCTTTGGGGATGCTTTTCTGCAAAGGGGACAGGACGACTGCACTGTATTGAGGGGAGCATGGATGGGGCCATGTATTGCGAGATCTTGGCCAACAACCTCCTTCCCTCAGTAAGAGCATTGAAGATGGGTCGTGACTGGGTCTTCCAGCATGACAATGACCCGAAACACACAGCCAGGGCAACTAAGGAGTGGCTCCGTAAGAAGCATCTCAAGGTCCTGGAGTGGCCTAGCCAGTTTCCAGACCTGAACTCAATAGAAAATCTTTGGAGGGAGCTGAAAGTCCGTATTGCCCAGCGACAGCCCCGAAACCTGAAGGATCTGGAGAAGGTCTGTATGGAGGAGTGGGCCAAAATCCCTGCTGCAGTGTGTGCAAACCTGGTCAAGAACTACAGGAAACATATGATCTCTGTAATTGCAAACAAAGGTTTCTGTACCAAATATTAAGTTCTGCTTTTCTGATGTATCAAATACTGATGTCATGCAATAAAATGCAAATGCATTACTTAAAAATCATACAATGTGATTTTCTGGATTTTTGTTTTAGATTCTGTCTCTCACATTTGAAGAGTACCTATGATAAAAAATTACAGACCTCTGCATGCTTTGTAAGTAGGAAAACCTGCAAAATCGGCAGTGTATCAAATACTTTTTCTCCCCACTGTACATTGGAGTCATTCCACATCCCTTTTGATTAGTTGTGGGGATTTGGTCATGAAACACTCCATCTAGAAACAATTGATGCTTGATTGCACTCAACTTAATTATTATCAAAAAATAACTTTACAAATACAAAAGATACACTTACTGTTTTACCGAAGATTTGCGTAACACAGCTTTGCACTGACAGGTTTTTTTTGTTCCCTCCATTAGCTCAGGGAGTGCAACACAAAACACCTCAGTGGGAATCTGTGTTATAAAGACTCATAGTAAGTGTATCTTTTGTATTTGTAAAATCATTTTGGGGTGATATGAATGTAGAATTTCAGAGATTTCCAAAACCGTATTGCATGCAATAATTCTTAACGTGTAGACAGAGCGTCCGTACAGTTGCACACATCGACCCCGCTGTGATTAAGAGGAGGCAATCAAATAACGATGGAGTTCAGGTGGGTTCAATGAGGTGCAGGTGCACGTAACGAATGGGACAGGTGTGCGTAATGATAGGCAGACTGGCGCCCTCGAGCGCAGTAGAGGGAAAGCGGGAGCAGGCGTGACATTAGCTAATGATAGCCATAGTGATAGGGGATGCACAAGCTACTGTAGGCCTTTTTGAAAAATCCCCTGGCCATATTTACTCACCAGATTCAGTAGCTTGAAAACACTCAAAAAGGTTGAAAACCCCATTAGTTTTTTTTTACATAATTCATTATGTTTTTTTATTTTAGTTTTGGAGTCAAAGATAATAGTTTCAGTATAGTTTTAGTTTTTCAAACGGATTTGTTAATTTTATTTCAGTTTACGAAATAGTTTAGTTTTCATTTTAGTTTCAGTTTTGGTTTACTGTAATAACCTTGCCCCTGGGAACAGTGTCTGAAAGAATATAGAGATCGTACTGCTATTACCCAAATTGGGGAGAGGCTTGCTGGCTCAGAGACTCTCATCCTCTCATAGCAGTCATAGACAGAAACATGGTGGCAAGTGCACTATGCCTCCAGACCGGTGTAGGTGGTCCAAGTTGCTGTGTTTTTCGTAAACATTCTGCAAGGATAATTTCACTGAACATAACATGAAAATGTCACACAGGTATCGTTATGTCCACGTTTACATTGTTTACAAATACTTTGGTTGAATTATTTTAACGTCTGATATCGAAAACAATGCAATGGAACAGATGAGAATGCAAGACAGTCCTGTAACCTCTCAAAACAAAACACACTGACACTTTAGATTAGAACTGACATGAAACAAACAGGTAATTGACAAAATAATTATGCAGACAAATAATGTAAAATATTGTGATTAGTATATCTGCATAATCACATATTGTTGCCCTATTATGTGATCTGAATATACTTAAAAGTGGATATTTATTCAGTAAAAATAGAAACAGGAAGTCCTGCAGCTTGCACAGTCAGCGTATTACAGCTGTGAGTGAGTGTGTTGAAGTATTTTGGAACGCTAATGTGGAGTGTAAATCAAAATGGTAATGCTTTCAATGAAGATAGTTACTACTTGATAGAGTCCTTGCTTTGTTATCCAACGGATCTTGTGTGCTTTCTGTCATCCTTTGAACCCCATTGCAGCTATATTTGTCATTTGAGTTTTGAAAATAACAATCTAAATGTCTGTCAATCTTTGCATGCACACAGTGCCTTGCGAAAGTATTCGGCCCCCTTGAACTTTGCGACCTTTTGCCACATTTCAGGCTTCAAACATAAAGATATAAAACTGTATTTTTTTTTGTGAAGAATCAACAACAAGTGGGACACAATCATGAAGTGGAACAACATTTATTGGATATTTCAAACTTTTTTAACAAATCAAAAACTGAAAAATTGGGCGTGCAAAATTATTCAGCCCCTTTACTTTCAGTGTAGCAAACTCTCTCCAGAAGTTCAGTGAGGATCTCTGAATGATCCAATGTTGACCTAAATGACTAATGATGATAAATACAATCCACCTGTGTGTAATCAAGTCTCTGTATAAATGCACCTGCACTGTGATAGTCTCAGAGGTCCGTTAAAAGCGCAGAGAGCATCATGAAGAACAAGGAACACACCAGGCAGGTCCGAGATACTGTTGTGAAGAAGTTTAAAGCCGGATTTGGATACAAAAAGATTTCCCAAGCTTTAAACATCCCAAGGAGCACTGTGCAAGCGATAATATTGAAATGGAAGGAGTATCAGACCACTGCAAATCTACCAAGACCTGGCCGTCCCTCTAAACTTTCAGCTCATACAAGGAGAAGACTGATCAGAGATGCAGCCAAGAGGCCCATGATCACTCTGGATGAACTGCAGAGATCTACAGCTGAGGTGGGAGACTCTTTCCATAGGACAACAATCAGTTGTATATTGCACAAATCTGGCCTTTATGGAAGAGTGGCAAGAAGAAAGACATTTCTTAAAGATATCCATAAAAAGTGTTGTTTAAAGTTTGCCACAAGCCACGTGGGAGACACACCAAACATGTGGAAGAAGGTGCTCTGGTCAGATGAAACCAAAATTGAACTTTTTGGCAACAATGCAAAACGGTATGTTTGGCGTAAAAGCAACACAGCTGAACACACCATCCCCACTGTCAAACATGGTGGTGGCAGCATCATGGTTTGGGCCTGCTTTTCTTCAGCAGGGACAGGGAAGATGGTTAAAATTGATGGGAAGATGGATGGAGCCAAATACAGGACCATTCTGGAAGAAAACCTGATGGAGTCTGCAAAAGACCTGAGACTGGGATGGAGATTTGTCTTCCAACAAGACAATGATCCAAAACATAAAGCAAAATCTACAATGGAATGGTTCAAAAATAAACATATCCAGGTGTTAGAATGGCCAAGTCAAAGTCCAGACCTGAATCCAATCGAGAATCTGTGGAAAGAACTGAAAACTGCTGTTCACAAATGCTCTCCATCCAACCTCACTGAGCTCGAGCTGTTTTGCAAGGAGGAATGGGAAAAAAATTCAGTCTCTCGATGTGCAAAACTGATAGAGACATACCCCAAGCAACTTACAGCTGTAATCGCAGCAAAAGGTGGCGCTACAAAGTATTAACTCAAGGGGGCTGAATAATTTTGCACGCCCAATTTTTCAGTTTTTGATTTGTTAAAAAAGTTTGAAATATCCAATAAATGTCATTCCACTTCATGATTGTGTCCCACTTGTTGTTGATTCTTCACAAAAAAATACAGTTTTATATCTTTATGTTTGAAGCCTGAAATGTGGCAAAAGGTCGCAAAGTTCAAGGGGGCCGAATACTTTCGCAAGGCACTGTAGCTCTGTCTATGAATTTCACAGTGGAAAATCATAGACAGTGAATTCGAATTCACTGTCTATGAATTTCAAAAGTCCTAAAACTTCTAGGTGGCTAGTATTACAGAGAAACAACAACATGTTTTGTTTGATTTATTAATCAAAAACGAATCAAGAAGATACATAGTTTGATAAAAATCATTTACAAAAATACAGTACCTCCCTGCGCATCAGCTAAAATAAAGTCAAACGCTGTGTGTGTCACTCAATACTCTCTCTCTCCTCCACTGACAATATGGTCAGCACTAACTAGAGTGCCTAGCCATCTCATTGCTCAGTGCACCTTGGAAGGAACCACTTACTAGCGACCACTCCGCAAAATACCGCTGACAGATATTTTTATAAATAATGAGGATAAAACGTGGGGTTCAAAATTAAGTTTAGTAACTAATTTAGTAGCCGTGGGGAAAGATAGAAACCAACAGCTTTTTACAGGGTGGACTAATTAGAAAAAGTAAAACGAACTGATGTGTGTGGGCACAAACTCAGCAAAAAAAGAAACGTCCCTTTTTCAGGACCCTGTCTTTCAAAGATAATTCGTAAAAATCCAAATAACTTCACAGATCTTCATTGTAAAGGGTTTAAACACTGTTTCCCATGCTTGTTCAATGAACCATAAACAATTAATGAACATGCACCTGTGGAATGGTCATTAAGACACTAACAGCTTACAGACGGTAGGCAATTAAGGTCACAGTTAGGAAAAAACTTAGGACACGAAAGAGGCCTTTTTACTGACTCTGAAAAACACCAAAAGAAAGATGCCCAGGGTCTCTGCTCATCTGTGTGAACGTGCCTTAGGCATGCTGCAAGGAGGCATGAGGACTGCAGATGTGGCCAGGGCAATAAATTGCAATGTCCGTACTGTGAGACGCCTAAGACAGTGCTACAGGGAGACAGGACGGACAGCTGATCATCCTTGCAGTGGCAGACCACGTGTAACAACACCTGCACAGGAACGGTACATCCGAACATCAAACCTGCGGGACAGGTACAGTATGGCAACAACAACTGAGTTACACCAGGAACACACAATCCCTCCATAAGTGTTCAGACTGTCCGCAATAGGCTGAGAGAGGCTGGACTCAGGGCTTGTAGGCCTGTTGTAAGGCAGGTCCACACCAGACATCATTGGCAACAATGTCGTCAATGGGCACAAGCCCACCGTCGCTGGACCAGACAGGACTGGCAAAACGTGCTCTTCATTGACGAGTTTCAGTTTGGTCTCACCAGGAGTGATTGTCGGATTCATGTTTATCGTCGAACGAATGAGCGATACACCGGTGCCTGTACTCTGGAGCGGGATCAATTTGGAGGTGGAGGGTCCATCATGGTCTGGGGCGGTGTGTCACAGCATCATCGGACTGAGCTTGCTGTCATTGGACTGAGCTTGTTGTCACTCAATGCTGTGCTTTACAGGAAAGACATACTTCTCCCTCATGTGGTACCCTTCCTGCAGGCTCATCCTGACATGACCCTCCAGCATGACAATGCCACCAGCCATACTGCTCCTTCTGTGCGTGATTTCCTGCAAGACAGGAATGTCAGTGGTCAGTGTTCTGCATGGCCAGCGAAGAGCATGAATCTCAATCCCATTGAGCACGTCTGGGACCTGTTGGATTGGGGGGTGAGGGCTTGAGCCATTCACACAGATACTGACTGTTACTTTTGATTTGGACCCCCCCTTTGTTCAGGGACACATTATTCCATTTCTGTTAGTCACATCATGTCTGTAGAACTTGTTTAGTTTATGTCTCAGTTGTTGAATCTTGTTATGTTCAAACAAATATTTACACATGTCAAGTTTGCTGAAAATAAACGCAGTTGACAGTGAGAGGACGTTTCTTTTTTTGCTGAGTTAAGTTAGTCTGATAATGCATTTTTTAATGAGAAAATGAAAAGTCATTGAATCATATCAAGGTCCTAAGACAAAATAAAGTGATGATGAATCAGACTGCTCTGAATTGAGAACAAATCTCAATACATAATATGTCATAAGTATAATATAATAATATATAATATGTTATGGCCATTTTGTCCACTTCTCTTGATGAATCACTAGTAGCTGCATGTCTCAGTGGATGTTGCAGTTCTCAGAACCTCCAGAAGGATAACTCCCTGCTCCCAACTCCACAGATACTATAGTGCTAAAATTAAGAAGATACAGCTGTTGGAGATTTCACACTCTATTATGGTAGTCACTTTGTTCAATCCCCCAGACCCAGTGTGATATCTCTTTCCTGGATGGCATTTTGAGAGATTATATACTACATACAGTTGAAGTCGGAAGTTTACATACACCTTAGCCAAATACATTTAAACTCAGTTTGTCACAATTCCTGACATTTAATCCAAGTAAAAATTCCCTGTCTTAGGTCATTTAGGAAGACCACTTTATTTTGAGAATGTGAAATATCAGAATAATAGTAGAAAGAATGATTTAGAGAGATTTTATTTCTTTCATCACATTCCCAGTGGGTCCGACGTTTACATACATTCAATTAGTATTTGGTAGCATTGCCTTTAAATTATATGACTTGTGTCAAACGTTTCGGGTAGCCTTCCACAAGCTTCCCGCAATAAGTTGGGTAATTTTGGCCCATTCCTCCTGACAGAGCTGGTGTAACTGAGTCAGGTTTGTAGGCCTCCTTGCTCGCACACGCTTTTTCAGTTCTGCCCACAAAATGTCTATAGGATTGAGGTCAGGGCTTTGTAATGTCCACTCCAATACCTTGACTTTGTTGTCCTTAAGCCATTTTGCCACAACTTTGGAAGTAAGATTGGGGTCATTGTTCATTTGGAAGACCCATTTGCGATCAAGCTTTAACTGATGTCTTGAGATGTTGCTTCAATATATCCACATAATTTTCCTCTCTCATGATGCCATCTATTTTGTGAAGTGCACCAGTCCCTCCTGCAGCAAACCACCCCCACAACATGATGCTGCCACCCTGTGCTTCACGGTTGGGATGGTGTTCTTCAGCTTGCAAGCCTCCCCCTTTTTCCTCAAAACATAACGATGGTCATTATGGCCAAACAGTTCTATTTTTGTTTCATCAGACCAGAGGAAATTTTTCCAAAAAAGTACAATCTTTGTCCCCATGTGCAGTTGCAAACCGTAGTCTGGCTTTTTTATGGCGGTTTTGGAGCAGTGGCTTCTTCCTTGCTGAGCAGCCTTTCAGGTTATGTCAATATAGGACCTGTTGTTGTTATTCTGGGATTGATTTGCACTTTTCGCACCAAAGTACGTTCATCTCTAGGAGACAGAACGCGTCTCCTTCCTGAGCAGTATGACGGCTGCATGGTCCCATGGTGTTTATACTTGCGTATTATTATTTGTACTGATGAACGTGGTACCTTCAGGCGTTTGGAATTTTTTTTCCTGAGGTCTTGGCTGATTTCTTTTGACTTTTTCACAATGTCAAGCAAAGAGGCACTTGAAGTACATCCACAGGTACACCCCCAATTGACTCAAATTATGTAAATTAGCCTATCAGAAGCTTCTAAAGCCATCACATCATTTTCTGGAATTTTCCAAGCTGTTTAAAGGCACAGTCAACTTAGTGTATGTAAACTTCTGACCCACTGGAATTGTGACACATTGAATTTAAAGTGAAATAATCTGTCTGTAAACAATTGTTGGAAAAATGACTTGTGTCATGCACAAATCAGATGTCCTAATCGACTTGCCAAAACTATAGTTTGTTAACAAGAAATTTGTGGAGTGGTTGAAAAACAAGTTTTATTGACTCCAACCTAAGTGTATGTAAACTTCCGACTTCAACTGTATATAAAAGTATATGGACACCCTTTCAAATTAGTGGTTCGGCTATTTCAGCCACACCCGTTGCTGACAGGTATATAAAATTCAGTACACAGCCATGCAATCTCCTTAGACAAACATTGGCAGTAGAATGGCCTATGCTCAGTGACTTTCGACGTGGCACCATCATAGAATGCCACTTTTCCAACAAGTCAGTTCGTCAAATTTCTGCCCTGCCAGAGCTGTCCCGGTCAACTGTTACGGCTCAGCCGCAAAGTGGTAGGCCACACAAGCTCACAGTGCTAAAGCGTGTACCGTGTAAAAACCATCTGTCCTCGGTTGCAACACTCACTACAGAGTTCCAAACTGCCTCTAGAAGCAACGTCGGCACAAGAACTGTTCATCTGGAGCTTCATGAAATGGGTTTCAATGGCTTAGCAGCTGCACACAAGTACATGATCACCATGTGCAATGCCAAGCGTCGCCTGGAGTGATGTAAAGCTCACCGCCATTGGCCTCTGGAGAAGTGGAAACACGTTCTCTGGAGTGATGAATCACGCTTCACCATCTGGCAGTCCGATGGACAAATCTGGGTTTGGCGAATGCCAGGGGAATGTTACCTGCCCGAATGTATAGTGCCAACTGTAATGTTTGGTGGAGGAGGAATAAAGGTCTGGGGCTGTTTTCATGGTCCGGGCTAGGTCCAGCATACAGCATACAATTACATTCTAGACCATTCTGTGCTTCCAACTTTGTGGCAACAGTTTGGGGAAGTCCATTTTCTGTTTCAGCATGACAACGCTCCCAGGCACAAAGTGAAGTCCACTCAGATATTGTTTCTCAAGATTGGTGTGGAAGAACTTGACTGGCCTGCACAGAGCCCTGACCTCAACCCCATCCAACACCTTTGGGATGAATTGGAATGCCGATTGTGAGCCAGGCCTAATCACCCAACATCAGTGCCCAACTTAACTAATGCTTTTGTGGCTGAATGGAAGCAAGTCCCCGCAGCAATGTTCCAACATCTAGTGGAAGCCCTTCCCAGAAGACTGGATGCTGTTATAGCAGCAAAGGGGGGACCACCTCCATATTAATGCCCATGATTTTGGAATGAGATGTTCGACGAGCAGGTGTCCACATACTTTTGATCATATAGTGTATTACCTGTGTTACATTATTGAACAACATCCAGGCTTTTCATTCTACAGTACCAGAACCACAGCAAAACGGATCGATACACTGTACTCTTTGAATCAAGATCATTTGCAGGACTTTGGGGCTTTTTTTCCCGGTACCTGCGGCCATAGAATATTGGTGCCACACCTGTTAATGTTAATATGCTGCCCAGTTTTATCATATCTACACACATGGGTGGACAACCAGTCTCCGTGGACTATTTGATCACATTATCTTGCTCTGTCCGTGTGTGTCTGTGTGTGTATGTATGTGTGTGTATGTGTGTTTATGTGTGTGTGTGTGTGTGTCTGTGTGTGCGTGTGTATGTGTGTGTGTGTGTGTGTGTGTGTGTGTGTGTGTGTGTGTGTGTCACAGATGTTTGTCATTTAAGTTTGGCGTAACAAAGTAAAACAGATATTATTATTATTATCATCAAGCCACTTCTACTGCTCAAAAAAGATATCAGCAAATCTGATCTGCATGAATTGCCGTCTATTGCCATAATGCGTCATATTCTCATGATCTTTGGATAACTATTGGCACAAGCATTCGAAACAGCTGACTTGTAGATGGAACATGGCGCAAATTTTAGAGAAGAAACAAAAATGTTATAATGTGTGGGGCCAGGAGCTTTTCCTGACCACTTGACTTTCCCAGGGAAAACTCCTAGCCATAATAATGAGCACCTATTCCCACATGCAGGGTCTTAATCCACATACAATATGTTAAAATGTTCATATACAGTATGTTCAAATTCAAAGCTACCCCCCTACCAACATGTACTGAACATCAAAACCAGTTAGAGAGTATTGATAGTAACCCTGCCTACAATATATTGATTAATACATCAGCCAGTATATCCTCCTTAGGAGCTCATGGGCTCAACTGACTGTATACATGAACTATGGCGTAACCCAGGTCCATGACATCAGAGCCTGTGCGCGGAGCGCCTCTTTCCCTTTTCTGCACTTCTACCATTCCAGTGTTTAATTGCTATATTTTAATTACTTCGCCACCATGGCCTATTTATTTGCACACACTGTATATAGACTTGTTCTACTGTATTATTGACTGTATGTTTGTTTATTCCATGTGTAACTCTGTGTTGTTGTATGTGTCACACTGCTTTGCTTTATCTTGGCCAGGTCGCAGTTGTAAATGAGAACTTGTTCTCAACTAGCCTAGCTGGTTAAATAAAGGTGAAATTAAAATAAAAGAAAAAATAAAACCATTCCTAGGACTTTCAAATCCCAAACTGTGTAAATCCAATGAGTCCATGGGGCGTCTTAGGGTATGGTGTCGAGGGGATTAGCTCCGGTCCAGGTGGTCTTCATTTAGACACCCCCTTCCTCCCTCCCCATCTGGAGGAAGGGTGCATGGCTGCATGCTGCAGCATCACAGATCCCCCCTGCCTGCACTGCCCCTGTCCTGTACTCAGTGCAGTACACCCAGTACAACCTTGGCTTTATTGCCCTATTCACCACAGCGTTCTCCACCAGAGCACTGAGACTCATAAAAACGTGTTGAATCTCCATTACGTTTGATAAGGCCTGTGATGGATTACTCCTCCTTTTCAGCGTATAGTCTCTGTCCTGAGATCTCAGTTGCACTATCGCCGGACTACAGGCTAAAACAGCTAAGTCAGCGTGGAGAATGACAAACAGGCAATACCCTGGAGAGTGTGGAGTACAGTGTGCCATCTGTGAATTGATGCCCGACTGTACAGTATAGCATCTTCTAATCATTAGCCTATTTCAGGGACTGATACTGACATGCATATGATGCTGATGATGAAGATGATTTTAAACTTGAAATGCCTTTAGGGTCTTAGCATCTTTAAATTCACTGCAAATAAAATGAACTTTACCACATGCAATCCATCTTTTCCCTCTTCCTTTTCACACCCTTTTTAGTTGGGGGAATCTATGTATTGACATCCTACTTGTGAAGAGTGCAGTTGTGTAAACACCTCTAAATGGCAGAGGAGCTGAAGAAGATCTGAGGCCGAGGGTGATCAAAGCCTACAGCCGGTGTCAGGGTCTTTGTAGGTGTGTGTGTGCGTGCGTGTGTGTGTGTGTGTGTTCTGCAGTGGGATGATGACAGACATGGATCTCTGCTGTTTTGCACCTTCCAGGGGCCCGCTGCATCCCCACCCCCAGCGTTTCCACAACATAAACCCAGGGAGCAGGCAGGGAGACAGGTCCCACCTGGAAGACCAGCCTGCATGGTGGGGATCTCCGTCAGAGTCAGGAGACCAGACCACCATGACGGAGGTCATGATAGAGTCAGAGAAGCTAATCATTATTTTTGTTTTACCACTATACTATTTATTACTATTATACATCAATAACCGTTTTTCTTGACAGATCTGAACAAACATAAAGAGACTCACTAGGATAACTGTTCTGCTCAGAGAGAGAGAGATAGGAGTGACTTTGAAAATTGGACAACAAAGAGCAAAAACAAAGTAAAAGGTTTTTCAGGAAATCTAGAACTAATCTGAACTTTCAACAGATTATTGTCTTTGGTGACATTGCATGAGCAAGAGAGAGTTCCTATGGATGTGCCACTGAAATGCAGCAGTCCATTCCTAACATCCAGAGACCACCCAATAGTCCTTTCTGATATAATGCCTATTCAGGCTTCATGCCTATTCACAGACCTGTCTGTCTCTCAGCTCTGCTCTGTTCTGGGCGGTAGGGTGGAGGGCCTTGTGTTGTGCTGAGGGGATCTTGGCTGGGGAAAGAGGAGAGCTGGACTGGCTATCCGCTGCGGGCTGCCTCAGCAGGCTTGAGTCAGGGCAGGGGGGGGGGTGACTGTGGGTTGAGTGAGTACAGATAGTTTACTGAGTAACTGTTGGGTTTAACTGTGTGAAGACAATGGGACAAATGCATTTCTAAAAATGTTTCAGAGTGTGGGTGAACACATGATAGGGGTGAGTGAGTTTATTTTTGACTATTAATTTAGTGCATTCATATTTACGACATTACAGCCGGTGTCATTGAGGCCCTAGCAGATGGGAGCAGGGGCCACCTGAGTAGAGCTTCACATTTCTGCTCCCAATGGCTGGCATTAGGGGCATTAGGGGAACCCATGCAGCAGCTAGATCGGAAATTGATTCAGATGGTGTGCATCGAGAACGATGACCTAATTACCTTCCAATGCATCTGTGAAATCATTCTCCACCAACCCCCTAACCCCACCCCAATGTCCCATCAAAACATTTGAATTTCCTCCCTCAGATTTCCTTCCTGCAGTACCTGACATCAAGCCACGGAGTTACAGAATCCTGTATGGTGGGTTCATGTTTCAGTGCAACTTCAACTCAAGGTGAAGCAGAACAGACCAGCAGTCAATCATAGAAGCCACAGTAACTCTAATGATCAATATTCCTCCAGAAACAGACCTTGTGTAAATGAAGTGATCATGGAGTTAACTGTCAGTTTAAGAGGACATGGCATTAGTAGAGGAGGGATAAAGATTGATTCCAGATGCAACAATGGTAGCTCTGTTCAGGATGGAAGAGGAAACTTGGAAACTGTCAGTATGAGTAGCTTGGAACCACTTCAACATAGCCTGTAATTTAGTCTTACAGATAGATTTTACTGGCTGTTCTTAATCGCTCTCCACTCCATTGCATGCATCCATACCAGAGAGACAGTGAAACATCTTGAACTACCTGTATGGACTGGAGAATGCAGTATACAAGTGCATGTTCACTGAGTAGTTATTGTTTTGTAGCTTGTTATGTTGATCATTTTCAATGTAGTGATGGATATACTGTATGCTGTATCATTGTTCTGTGTGGAAGACTGAATTAAGAAAGGGCTCGCCTTTCCTTCCGTGTGGACCGACCAAGGGTGAAGTGGGTGACCAAGATCTTATCTGGAATAACCGGAAGGCGGAACGAACAAAGCCTTGCCTATAGTTTTCACATTTAGCATCAGCTTAAATACACACACAGACACAAACGTAGCCACACACCTAGACACACACCTAGCAACACACCTAGCCACACACCTAGACATACACTTAGCCACACACCTAGCCACATACCTAGATACACACAAGCAGGCAGGAAAGGACGCATGCACACAAGCACACACACAGACGCACACATAGATTGCATACTGATTAGTGCTCTGTCTGGTGGGAAAGCTGATGTCTACAAATATTTTATGTTGAAGCAGTACTGCAACAGCTAGTTTATTGTGAAGAGATATCAGGGCTTCATTCAGTGTGGGGTTCAGTGAGTGCATGTGCATTTGGTCCTGTGTGGCATCTCCAAGCCATGCAACGTCACCCAAGAAATACATTCTTTAAAAAGGCCCATCTCTCAGTCCCACCCCAGGAGAGAGACCCCCCCCCCAACACAGCCAGCAGCCCTCTCCTTGAGTAACTAGCCCCAGAATGCTGATCAGTTCACCATTCAACCCCAGTTGGTTCATATTTATGTGGAGGGTCCATTGACTCTCCTTTTCAGGCTAACTTTAATCCTTGCGTCTGTGTCCGTGGTGGTTCTCCACAGAAGGCCTATTATTCCGGGCCTTATTACTGCGCCCCTCACGGCTTATCTCCTTCCTAGTGACAGTCTTTTCAAGCCCTTTCCCTAATGACCAGGGGAAGCTCACATGCTCAACTTCCCAGGGATGCGGGGGCCCCGGTGATGTCAGAGGGGGCGGCCCATGTGCAGGGGCTCCTGGGGGAAGAAAGGAGAGAGGCACGGAGGAGTCCCGCAGCCTCACAGTCACACATTCCACCTCTCTCTCTCTCTCTCTCTCTCTCTCTCTCTCTCTCTCTCTCTCTCTCTCTCTCTCTCTCTCTCTCTCTCTCTCTCTCTCTCTCTCTCTCTCTCTCTCTCTCTCTCTCTCTCTCTCTCTCTCTCTCTCTCTCTCTCTCTCTCTCTCTCTCTCTCTCTCTCTCTCTCTCTCTCTCTCTCTCTCTCTCTCTCTCTCTCTCTCTCTCTCTCTCTCTCTCTCTCTCTCTCTCTCTCTCTCTCTCTCTCTCTCTCTCTCTCTCTCTCTCTACACAGGCAGGCAGAGGGAGCGGTGCTGCCGAGACGAGGAACGAACAGGAGGCCGGGAGGACTCCTCGACCAAGGCTCAGGGAAACAGGTCACATTATGAGATGTACAGTATTACCATGGTTTGGAGTCCAGTATAGTAATTAGCCATTAATTAGTTAGTTACCACTAGTAACTTTTGACTGTTATTCAACATTTCTCATATTGTCCTTGTTTGTCCCTGCTTTATATTGAAATTCAGGAGCAGTCCAAGTTCTGTGATGCACATAGTAACTTTATGTCTTGATCATGTCTCAGTCAAGGGATCTGTCTTAGTCAAGGGAAAAAAAAGATTTAATTACATCTGTATGAGTGAATGCTATTCATTCTGCTTACATGGAATTCTGTGTTCCAGTAAATGAAAGGAACAGATCCTCCCCAGCAAGACCTCCTCTACTATTCATTCTACAGAAAAGTAGATTACTCCCTCGAATAACTTAGTATTACTAATATCCTCTACTTAAAATCGTTCGAAATTACTAGCACAGTTCCAACTGTCTTTATCCATGTGAGCTCATCAGTGAACAGGAATAAAGGGGATTCAATGGTGATTGTGAGTTAACAGGAGTTCCAACTGGTGCTTGCTGTGCACTTACTCATTATCATCACCATCTCCCAGTCAGCTACCCCACTGCCAGGGGCTAGATAGGGTTTGGGTTGAGCAGAGCTCCTCTATTATCCACTCATTCTATATGAGCTGGGCCCCTGGAGGGCATACTGACAGATTGGACCTGTGTTAAGACTGTCCTTATCACGACTCAGGATATGACCCAGATGCAGACACAGCAGGCGGATAGTTCGATACTCAGAATATTTATTATACAAAGGGGCAGGCAAAGGGCAAGAGGGGTGGCCCTGGAAACAGGAGACAAAGGGCTGTGAGACAGATGTTTAATCCTAGACACATGGAAAGTGGGATGTATACGGAGGGTGTGGGGCAACAGAAGATGAACAGCAGTGGGGCTAAGGACTTTAGAGATGGGGAAAGGGCCGATAAAGCGGGGGGGAAGTTTACGGGACTCCAGCCGGAGGGGCAGATCCCGAGTGGAGAGCCATACCCTCTGCCCAAGACGATAGTAGGGAACTGGGGTTCTGGCTCTCTTCCAGGTACACCGACAGCGACGGACGAACATCTGAGCCAAGGGTATGTTGACCTCTTCCACTTGCTCAGTGAAGAGTGGGGGCTAATAACCCACAGAGCACTCGAAGGGCGAGAGACCAGTGGCCGAGCAGGGAAGGGTGTTCTGGGCATACCCCACCCACATGAGTTGCTGGCTCCAGGTGGTGGAGTTGGCAGAGACGAGGCACCGAAGAGTCGTCTCCAGGTCCTGATTGACAGGCTCCAACTGGTCGATAGATTGAGGATGGAACCCGGAGGATAGGCTGGCCGACGACCCAATGAGGGTGCAGAACGCCTTCCAGAATCGGGATGAGAACTGAGGACCAAGTACGGAGACTATGTTGACCGGAAGTCCATGGATTTGGAAGACATGTTGTACCATGAGTTGGGACATCTCCTTGGCTGAGGGTAACTTGGGAAGGGGGATGATATGGGTGGCTTTGGAAAACCGATCCACCACCGTAAGGATGGTGTTGCCATCATACGGAGGGATACCAGTGACAAAGTCCAGGGATATATGGGACCAGGGGCGATGAGGAACAAGGGGTGGTTGAAGGAGGCCGGCTGGAGCTTGCTGCGGAGTCTAATTCTGAGCACACACCATGCATGCGGCGGCGAATGCGGAGAAGTCAGAAACCATAGTGGGCCACCAAAAATGTTGTCGGAGGAACGCCAGGATGGTAGGTTGGATTGGAGGAATGAGCCCATTCCAGGACCAGGGACTGGGCAGAATCCGTGACAAACAACAGCTGCGCCTGGCTGGAGCAGGCCCTCGATACCCCAGATGAGTGTCGCTGCTAGACAGGAGGTAGGGAGGATGGTCTCTGGGTCAGACAGAGTAGCAGCGGAGCTTTACAAGTGAGAGAGGGCGTCAGAATTCACATTTGTGTACCCAGGGCGGTAGGAGATGGTGAAATTGAAAAGAGTGAACTTCAGAGTCCAAAGAGCCTGCCTTGAGTTGAGACGCTTGGCAGTGTGGAGATATTCCAGATTTTTATGGTCGGTCCACAATAGGAATGGAAGTTCCGCCCCTTCTAGCCAGTGTCTCCATTCCTCCAGTGCTATCTTGACCGCAAGAAGTTCCCAGTTACCAACATCATAGTTCCCCTCCGCAGGATTAAGACGATGGAAAAGGAAAGCACAGGGATGCAGCTTTTGGTCCTGGGCAGAACGCTGGGCAGAACGCTGGGCAGAATGCTGGGCAGAACACTGGGTAGAATGCTGGGCCCCCACTCCAACATCTGAGGCGGCGTCCTCCACCACGAACTGGTGGGACAGGTCCGGATAGATTAAGATGGGGGCTGTAGTGAACCGATGCTTGAGATCCGAAAATGCCCGGTCAGCAGCTGGGGACCACGTGAGCGGAACCTTGGGTGAGGTGAGTGCTGAGAGGGTGGACGCCAGGGTGCTGTAGCCCCGAATGAAGCGGCGGTAGAAATGAGCAAATCTCAGGAAACATTGCAGCTGCACTCTGGATGTGGGTTGGAACCAATCCACCACCACTCTCACCTTGTCAGGATCCATCTGAATGTTCCCTGCAGCAATGACATATCCCAGAAAGGTGATAGTGGAACGATGGAACTCACATTTCTTTGCTTTAACAAACAGCTGGTTCTCCAGGAGGTGCTGGAGGACTTGTCATACGTGGAGAACATGCTACTGAACCGAATAGGAAAATACAAGGATGCCATCAAGGTATACAAACACGAACCGGTTCAACATGTCACAGAGCACATCATTGACCAGAGCCTGGAACACTGCGGGAGCGTTGGTCAGTCCAAATGGCATAACCAGATACTTAGTAGTGCCCGCTAGCTGTGTTAAAGGCTGTCTTCCATTCGTCTCCTTCCATTTGTCTCCTTCCATTCGTCTCCTTCCATTCGTCTCCTTCCCGTATCCGAACCAGATGGTAGGCATTCCGAAACTTCGAGAATATGGTCTTGGTCTCCGGACCAGACAGGGAATAAAGCTGCCCACGAGGCAGTGTAGTGCCAGAGAGGAGGTCAATGGCATAGTTATAGGGTCGATGCGGAGGAAGAAATATGGTGCGGGCCTTGTTGAAAACCTCTCAGAGGTCCTGATACTCCGCTCTGGGGCTCTACCCAATCCCGCAGGAAGACATCCAGGGGCGGGCTGCATTTCCTTAAGGCAATGCGCATTGCAGAACAGGCTCCAACCCAGGATAGAACCCATAGCCCCGTCGATCAGGGGGTTGTGCCTCTGGAGCCACGGCAATTCCAAAACCACGGGTGAATTAAGAAATTCAATGAGCAGCAACCACATGGACTCACTGTGATTCCCTGACACTCGCAGGTTAATTGGAATCGTACTGTGAGTGACCCTGCCAATAGAGTGTCCGTCCCATGCTCTGGCGTCCATGGGAATGGAGAGGAGTTGTGTGGAGATACCCAGCTCTGACACCAGGGTAGTGTCCATAAAGCTCTCGTCGGCCCAAGAGTCCACAAGCACCCAGAGAGATTTCGACCGGTCGCCACACAACACGGGCTCCACTCTAGTTTCATGGGCTCCACTCTAGTTCCCTGCAGCTAACCTGGGCATATGGTCACAAGATATGGCTTGAGCTGAAAAATGAGTTGAAGACTGCATTGCATAGACAAGAATGTGTTTTACTAGAGATGGCTTAGGAGTAGAACAATCCCTCATTGTCTCAAAATCATCCTTGCATCTGGGAAACTACGCCAGGGTGGGGTTAAGACAACAACCCACGTGCAGATAACAGGATGAACCCAGAGTGGCTTATGATGCTCCTTGTTCTGCATGAGGGGGGTTGAACTAACCATGACTGAGCATTGTTAGTGTCAGCTATATGGAGTACTCTGCCTTTGTGTAAAGGTTAGGTTACTCGGTCCAACACTCAAGGGTGAGAGGACGACCAGCCTCAATATTGCAATAATTAATCAATATTAAATAAAGATGATTGTTTGAAGAAATGACCAAGTCTCTCTCAGTACTGAATTTCCGCGACACAAGACTGGCAACAAACAAACAGAAAACGCAGGTATAAATACACAGAGGATAATGGGGAAAAATAGGAGACAGCTGGTGGGGGGTGTGGAGACAAGCACAAGACAAGTGAAACAGGTCAGGGTGTGACAGTCCTGGGCCTGGCCACCGCTAGCTGCTCCTCCACAGGAACCATGGGGAATATGGCACAGGAACTCCATTGTTCCTCTCTCTCTCCCTTTCTCTTTCTCTCTATCGCAGATGTCACACAGGCCCTGTGCTGCGTGATTGTTTCTTTAAAATGTAAACTACTTAAGATCTTGTGAAAACATGCTGAATTGGTCCAGCAAGTAATGACTTTAGTGAAGCTATTTACAGCATAGAGTGAGAGAGACATAATATAACACTGTACAGCCATAATATACCATTTGAAATGTCTCTATCCTTTTGAAACTTTTGTGAGTGTAATGTTTATTGTTAATTTCTGATTGTTTATTTCAATTTTGTTTATTATCTATTTCACTTGCTTTGGCAATGTAAACATATGTTTCCCATGCCAATAAACCCTTTACATTGAATTGAGAGGGGGCAGGAAACATTCAAGGCAAGTCCTGGAGGAAGACTGGGCATCACGACAGCTCTGCCAGCCTACTCTCTCTCCATCTGGTTAGTCTTTAGAGCTGTGAGACACACTGTATGTACCGTAGAGTTACTCTACTGTACTGTAAAAACTCACAGGGGGTGTATACAGGACGATAGCAAATATTTATTTATCAAAATCTTAGCTGACAAAAGCGAAGGATATTTAATTTAGTTACATTTGAAAGGAAGTTTTTGTTAAATAGCTTTTCCATAGCTAGGGGACAGACAGTAAGGAGTGGTTTAGGAAGTGATGACATTGCTGGAGGATACCAAGACATGAGCCTGTAAGTAGATATGTGCAGCTTTATTCATTATTTTTCAAGTTCCGTCCAGGTGCGATCTTCATTCAAAAAGGTGGTGGTCATTGTTTTGAGGTTCTGTCATAAACACAAAGCAACAACCACCATCATCGTCTCCCACCCTTACAACTATCATATCACACGCTACATTGCCTTCCATCTGCAGAAAATCTCTCAGTGTTGGAATCAGCAAAGCCTCTTGGAGCGGACCCATCAATGACCTTTAAGCTTTAACTCTGAGTTGGTGCTTTTATCCCAACCTAAACCCACTTGACCTCTACATCAGCAAGCGTGCCGGAAGTACAAAAGAATGCACCGCCGCAAGTGAGGAAGTGAGGTGAGTGAGGAAACGAGATAATGTTACAGGCAAGATGTGATGGTGAATAGAACTAGCCCGTAATTTCACACCCAATCAATGGTTGCTCAAACCACAAACCCAAGACCTTAACAATACACCTCAACATTTGTGAAAGGAGAAGGATTATGCTTAAAAAGCACTAACAGGTTATTTTAATTGTGACACTCCATTACTGGTGGGAATCACTGGGACCTTGTACAATCTAAGTAGCTTCTCTTAGAATTGGTAAGTGCCACATGAATAAGTGCTATTAGTTATGTGCATCACTAGCTGCATTTACAAGAGACACAAGACAGTTAAAGTCTTAAATGTTTAATTAGCTCTCTGAAAACTGAAGGGATTTTCCACAATTTAGAGTGATAGTTACATAAATAAAGACTAAACATTGCATCCTATTTACTATAAGAAACAATGTTCTCATTACATAAATACAACATAACTCCTCATAAATGACGGCATAGGGCCAGATGTACTTTTTGTTTGTTTGTTTTTCGTATCACAGACTCTGCATTGTATTTTTAAGAACCTCGAGAGCACAATCGCTCTACATACCAGTCAGTAATTCACAACTCATTTCTTGGCACATTTAACCAACATGGAAAATAAAAACAAACAACATCTCTGAAACACTTAATTATGCATTAAACCTTAAAATATTCAGTTACAGGAATATTGCCAAGTAAGCAATCTATCCTGAGATCAGAGGCATATCCCTTGGGATGGACGTAACGGCTGTGGTTATGAATCTTGACAAGTGAGCTGAGCTAACAAAGGCCTTGGGAGTGTGTTCCTGCACTGGAGTAAACGGCATCAAAGAAAGGGGTGTGACAATAATGGAAATTGTTTTGACATCCAGGATTAAGTAATTATTGGATTTAAATAAGAGGGGAATCCCATCCGATGTAAGGTAAAACAAATAAAACCGGGGAATGCATTTTATTCCACAGGCAGAAGTCCCCCCCCCCTCTAGCCTCTAGCCAGGGATGTTAAATGTTACGATTACATCGTGTACAGTATGCCATCAAATGACAAACGATGGAAACTTGCATTTACATCCTTTTAGTCTATCTGAAAGGTCAGCAATGGGAGACAAGACAAGCTCTCAGATATGTCCTACATGAGTGAAAAATACATTTCTAATAGGAAATGGTAACTTTACAACAGCAGGTCTAGTTTGGACCAGCAGCTATGAGAAGTTTGTGTGTAAACAAGACACTGTATTTCTTTGGACCACCTGTGGCACCATTCCGTTCCCTGCAGTACGGTATTTTTGAAATGCAACCAACTCTGACTAATCTTTTTCCATATTCTCTACGATGTGTTCTTTAATTAAGAATCTTAGATCTAAAATGTAAAACAGCAACGAGTAATCATCGACCTGTGAACCATTTGTCTATTTTTCCATAACTTTCACAAGCAGGTGGAGACAAATATAAAAGAAACTCTGACTACACACACACACATACAAACATACAAACACACACACACACCGAACTACAGAGCCTTGCTTGCCATTGAAATACACCTAATCTAAATCAGAGCCATACATTTATCTACAGTGCATTCGGGAAGAATTCAGACCCTTCTACTTTTTCCACATTTTGTTAGGTTACAGCATAATTCTAAAATGGATTAAATTAATATTTTTCCTCCTCAATCTACACACAATAGCCCATAATGACAAAGTGAAAACAGATGTTTTGAATTTTTTGCTAATTTATTAAGGTATAAAACAGAAATAACTTATTTACATAATTATTCAGACCCTTTGCTATGAGACTTGAAATTGAGCTCATGTACATCCTGTTTCCATTGATCATAGTTGACATGTTTCTACAACTTGATTAGAGTCCACCTGTGGTAGATTCAATTGATTAAACATGATTTGGAAAGGCACACACCTGTCTATATAAGGTCCCCGAGACCCCGAGGATTGTGTCGACGCACAGATCTGGGGAAGGACATCAAAACAATTCTGCAGCATTGAAGGTCCCCAAGAACACAGTGGCCTTCATCATTCTTAAATGGAATAAGTTTGGAACCGCCAAGACTCTTCCTAGAGCTGGCCGCTCGGCCAAACTGAGCCATCGGGGGAGAAGGGCCTTGGTCAGGGAGGTGACCAAGAACCTGATTGTCTCCAGACGGAAGCCACTCCTCAGTAAAAGGCACATGACAGCCCGCTTGGAGTTTGCCAAAATGCACGTAAGGACTCGCAGACCATGAGAAACAAGATTCTCTGGTCTGATGAAACCAATATTGAACTCTTTGGCCTGAATGCCAAGCGTCACATCTGGAGGAAATCTGGAACCATCCCTAAGGTGAAGCATGGTGGTGGCAGCATCTTGCTGTGGGGATGTTTTTCAGCGGCAGGGGCTGGGAGACTAGTCAGGATCAAGGGAAAGATGAACGGAGCAAAGTAAAGAGAGATCCTTGATAAAAACTTGCTCCAAAGCGCACAGGACCACAGACTGGGGCAAGGGTTCACCTTCCAGCAGGACAACGACCCTAAGCACACAGCCAAGACAATGCAGGAGTGGCTTCAGGACAAGTCTCTGAATGTCCTTAAGTGGCCCAGCCAGAGCCCGGACTTGAACTCGATCGAACATCTCTGGAGAGACCTGAAAATAGCTGTGCAGCAACGCTCCCCATCCAACCTGACAGAGCTTGAGAGGATATGCAGAGAAGAATGGGAGAAACTCCCTAAATCCAAGTGTACCAAGCTTGTAGCGTCATACCCAAGAAGACTCGAGGCTGTAATCGCTGCCAAAGGTGCTTCAACAAAGTACTGAGTAAAGGGGCTGAATACTTATGGACGTGATATTTCAGCTCTTTATTTTTATTAACTTTTCAAAAATTTCTAAAAACCTGTTTTTGCTTTGTCATTATGGGGTATTGTGTGTAGATTGATGAGGGGAAAACATCATTTAATCCATTATAGAATAAGGGTGTAACATAACGTTTTTGGGAAAAAGTCAAGAGGTCTGAATACTTATGACACCGATCTAGCCCATGTATAAAAAACAAACAAAATTATGATAGTCATAATTAATCCTGTAAAAAATGTGTTCTTGTAATCTTGACACCAGACATTAACATCAGATGTTGCTGTTTGTTTCTTCTCAGAGTTCACTGCGGTCTAAACGATGTAAATAAGGTTATAAGGAACAAGCAACTTCAAACAACAAGAATAACCAAAGTGTCAGGAAACTTCAAAGTCATATGATAGTCATAATCAGTCATGTAAAGGATTTTGATGTCTTGTAGAAATATACTTAAGCTATCTAACCTGGCCTGTTTGTTTTTTCTCCGAGTTCACGGAGGTCTGCATTGATTCAGTTCCAGTTTTGGAACACATCCTCAAACAGAAAGGGCATATGTGACCCGGTGCTTTGGCAGAGAGGTCAGGGTGACCCAAACAAAGATATGAGCAAGCTAGTAAACAAACCCATGCAGGAAGCAGACTGCAACAGTCCCACATTTATTTGCTTTGTTGCTGAAACACATCCATGATAAAAGTTACTGGCCTGTAAATTTAGATAAAGCCCAAATGTCTTGAACAAACGGCCAACGACAGAACTGTTAGTCCTCAAGAATAAGTGGAATGTAATCACTGAGAGGTCTGGGTTTCGATGTTCTCTGCTCTCTCTCTTTCCGATATCATGTGTGCTGTCATCCTCAGTACTGTCATAAAAAATATTTTGGACAATTTGAATGGAAATCTATTACATTAAGGTACTTCATTGTTACCCAGAAATTGTTTCATTTTGATATAAAAATGGCTGCATTGGGCCTTTAAAGCACAGCTGATACAGCTGATATGACTAGTCTGACCGGAGGAAGAAATACGTTTAGGCTACAGTTGTCGTGAGAGACGTTGAACATCTGAGGATGAGGATGACACATCCTTGCAGTCCAAGCTCTTCTCTGTCCTGGCACCTCATGAAGTTAGGACAGCAGAGTCCCTACCCATCTTCCAAAAGCACCTGAAACACCTCTTCAAAGAGTATCTTAAATAGTCACCTTCCTCACCTCAACAACCCCCCCCCCAAAAAAAAAAATATTTCCTGAACCAGCACTTGCACTTGACCCCCCCCCCCCCCCCCCCCCCTTCTAGCTTAAACTTTGCTGATAGCTACTGTGTTGAGGAAAGGTGTAGTTACTATGCCTGTGATATGGAATGGTCCCACCTAGCTATCTTAAGATGGATGCACTAACCATAAGCCGCTCTGGATAAGAGCGTCCGCTAAACGCCAAAAATGTAAATCTAAAAATGGTTGAAGGTTCACTGGTTCGAATCCCTGAGCCAACTAGGGGAATCATTGGTTGATGTGCCCTTAAGCAAAGCACCTAAACATAATTGCCCCTGTAAGTGGCTCTGGATAACAGCATCTGTTAATTTACTAATATGTACAAAACATTAGGAACACCTGCTCTTTACATGACATAGACTATCCAGATAAAGCTATGATCCCTTATTGATGTCACCTGCTAAATCCACTTTAATCCGTGTAGATAAAGGGGAGGAGACAGGTTAAAGAAGGATTTTTAAGCCTTGAGACAATTGAGACATGGATTGTGTATGTGTACAATTCAGAGAGAGGGTGAATGGGTAAGTCAAAAGATTTAAGTGCCTTTGAACTGGATATGGTAGTAGGTGCCAGGCGCACTGGTTTGAGTGTGTCAAGATCTGCAATGCTGCTGGGTTTTTCACGCTCAAAGGTTTCTCATGTGTATCAAGAATGGTCCACCACCCAAAGAACATCCAGCATTGGTGTCAAAATGGGCCAGCATCCCTGTGGAACGCTTTCGACACTTTGTAGAGTCCATGCCTCGACAAATTGAGGCTGTTCTGAGGGCAAAAGGTGGTGGAACTCAATATTAGGAAGGTGTTCCTAATGTACATTTCTGCTCGTGGTCCAGAGTCCTGGTTATAGCGTTTTAACATTCTCTGTTATCTTGGGGCTCAGATCTGGAGCCCTCCCCTGTCTCTAACAACCAGGAAATGAGAGGCGTCCAGTGCAATTAGGAGCAGCTAATAAATAAACCCCTGTCCTGTCCAGCAGCGTGGCTAAAAGACATTCCTGATACTGATAGGATCTGTACAGTGCTGGCTATAGCCTTTTGCAGCCAAACCTCAACAGCACGTGCCACCAGGCAAGATCTACCTGTATGCTTGATTGAAACAAAATACAAGAAAGGTTAATAGTTTGTTAACACCATCTGCACTAATTCGCTCATTCGTCATTCAGGAAGATCTAAATGCAAATTCCAATAAAATTGATTGAGATCAAATTATTGGCATGCAGATGCCATTTGGACAGGGAAGCAGGGGTGTGTAATGATGGTGGCAGGAGTGCGTAGTGCTGGGCAACCAGGCACCCTCAAGCGACAGGGAGGGAGAGCAGGAGCAGGCGTGACAAACTTGGCACTTGACGGTATGAACATAACATGTTCTTGAGACAATATGTGTGGGCGTTTCAATTGGAGGATGCATTTTATGCATACTTAATAATTATATTCAATAGGCTACATCTGTCAGTACAAACTTTGATTGATGATGACATTGTAAAACATTTTGGGGAGCTACCGTTCCTAAAAAAAATAGCACTATACCACTCCTCAGGGGCAAAACATTTTAGTGGCCCCCAATTGACAGCAGAGAGAAACATTTACGTTTTAAAGTACATTTCCTGCAGTTCTACAAATTTTGCCATGGGGCGTAGAGAAAATCTTGCAATTTTATAACACATTTCATGCAATTCTACACATTTTGCCATGCGGTGTAGAGAACGTTTTTCAGTTTTAGAGCTAATTCACTGCAACTGTCCGCCTGGAGGTCAGGGCCCCTGGACATGTGCCCTGCGTGCCCGGTCGGTAATCGGCTATGATTATTACAAGGTTAGTTGGCTAGACTAATTTACCAATCTAAAAATTGTTAGCTGACATGGATAATTGAGTGACTGTAAGTGACTGACATAAGAGAAAATGCATGATGCACTACCAAACTTGCACCTTGTGTATTCTACTATTCTAACTCTCAACAATAAGTTTCTAAAAAACATATATATTTGTTTTGGGGGGGATCTGGGGCCTAAAGCGACAGCGTTTATGCCCAGAGCTAGCTATGGATCTGCACACTCTCACAGCCAGGAGCAATGACAGACAGGGTGTGTCCACTGCCTCAGACAGAGCAGAAGAGCTAAGGGGCTGAAAGACTGACTGGAGGGCCTAGAGCAGGACAGGCCATTCAATGCGATTCATCTCCAGTCTACTCTCTGAGGAAATTGGCCCACCGACCATAACTTACACTAACCCACACTTTGAAGTGGTTGTGAATGGCACCATTTACATTCTTGTGACCACGTGTGTAACAACCTCTCAACTTCTGGGAAATGGTAAAACACAGACCATGGTAGTTATGTTGTCTAAACATCACATGATGAGCATAAAAGATAATGGAGGTGAATCTCCGGTTGACAGCTTCTTTACGGGAATGACAGGAACTGAGACACACAGACCTAGCACAGATTAACTCTAATGAATAGGATTTTTTGAAGACATTCTGACTCACCTATGACAACTTTAACCTATCTTTAGTCCTCCCAGAGGTTTCTCATAACACATCTACAGATTGGCCAGGTTAGAGGAGGATTTGCACCTCATTCAGCTACAGTAATGATATTCTAAGGCCGATTATCTCCTGAACACAGGCATGTTCCCAGCAGTCCTACAGAGCTGTCTGTCTCTATACTGGCCTGGCTGACACTTCTGGTACCACTGCTGGCTGTGCTTTTGATCTACTCGTCAATTACAGCACTTCCATGACAAATATGTTTATTGAAGTTACAGTGCCTTGCGAAAGTATTCGGCCCCCTTGAACTTTGCGACCTTTTGCCACATTTCAGGCTTCAAACATAAAGATATAAAACTGTATTTTTTTGTGAAGAATCAACAACAAGTGGGACACAATCATGAAGTGGAACGACATTTATTGGATATTTCAAACTTTTTTAACAAATCAAAAACTGAAAAATTGGGCGTGCAAAATTATTCAGCCCCTTTACTTTCAGTGCAGCAAACTCTCTCCAGAAGTTCAGTGAGGATCTCTGAATGATCCAATGTTGACCTAAATGACTAATGATGATAAATACAATCCACCTGTGTGTAATCAAGTCTCCGTATAAATGCACCTGCACTGTGATAGTCTCAGAGGTCCGTTAAAAGCGCAGAGAGCATCATGAAGAACAAGGAACACACCAGGCAGGTCTGAGATACTGTTGTGAAGAAGTTTAAAGCCGGATTTGGATACAAAAATATTTCCCAAGCTTTAAACATCCCAAGGAGCACTGTGCAAGCGATAATATTGAAATGGAAGGAGTATCAGACCACTGAAAATCTACCAAGACCTGGCCGTCCCTCTAAACTTTCAGCTCATACAAGGAGAAGACTGATCAGAGATGCAGCCAAGAGGCCCATGATCACTCTGGATGAACTGCAGAGATCTACAGCTGAGGTGGGAGACTCTGTCCATAGGACAACAATCAGTTGTATATTGCACAAATCTGGCCTTTATGGAAGAGTGGCAAGAAGAAAGCCATTTCTTAAAGATATCCATAAAAAGTGTCGTTTAAAGTTTGCCACAAGCCACCTGGGAGACACACCAAACATGTGGAAGAAGGTGCTCTGGTCAGATGAAACCAAAATTGAACTTTTTGGCAACAATGCAAAACGTTATGTTTGGCGTAAAAGCAACACAGCTCATCGCCCTGAACACATCATCCCCACTGTCAAACATGGTGGTGGCAGCATCATGGTTTGGGATTGCTTTTCTTCAGCAGGGACAGGGAAGATGGTTAAAATTGATGGGAAGATGGATGGAGCCAAATACAGGACCATTCTGGAAGAAAACCTGATGGAGTCTGCAAAAGACCTGAGACTGGGACGGAGATTTGTCTTCCAACAAGACAATGATCCAAAACATAAAGCAAAATCTACAATGGAATGGTTCAAAAATAAACATATCCAGGTGTTAGAATGGCCAAGTCAAAGTCCAGACCTGAATCCAATCGAGAATCTGTGGAAAGAACTGAAAACTGCTGTTCACAAATGCTCTCCATCCAACCTCACTGAGCTCGAGCTGTTTTGCAAGGAGGAATGGGAAAAAAATTTCAGTCTCTCGATGTGCAAAACTGATAGAGACATACCCCAAGCGACTTACAGCTGTAATCGCAGCAAAAGGTGGCGCTACAAAGTATTAACTTAAGGGGGCTGAATAATTTTGCACGCCCAATTTTTCAGTTTTTGATTTGTTAAAAAAGTTTGAAATATCCAATAAATGTCGTTCCTCTTCATGATTGTGTCCCACTTGTTGTTGATTCTTCACAAAAAAATACAGTTTTATATCTTTATGTTTGAAGCCTGAAATGTGGCAAAAGGTCGCAAAGTTCAAGGGGGCCGATTACTTTCGCAAGGCACTGTAAAAGCATCCACACTGATAATTTAGCAGCATGCTCTGGGTATTTTAAACATCCTGCTTGCAAAGTATTGGGTTTCGGTTCATTTCTCTACTATAAGAGGAATTATACAACAACTTTACAGAATGGATAAATGGGCAGAAGAACAGTTCAAAGCAGCACCACAGCAGTCAAAAACACCTTGCTCCAAAACACCTCTGGCTTTGAGACGACAGCCAGGCTGTGGAAAATGGGTCCCTTGGTTTGCTCAACTACAAGCCTTTCTTTATGTGCTATGTTTTCCAAAGATGCAAATGTGAACATCTGATTGACTGTTGGCCTATTGAAAGACATTACCCTTTCTCTGGATACAGCATGGGGTTCAGGTACAGGAAAGCATGGCTGGATTAGAAATCTAAACGTTTTTGAAGATTGTGCAAGGGTGATTTTACATATCAAACTGTGAAGAATCCCCCCATGTCAGACAACAAAAGTCTCCTCCTGTGAACAAATTGGGGGTGAAGAAGCACATAAGGGCCTCGTTTTCCAGGACCCTGATTAAGCCTATAGGGTTAGGGTTATGCTCAATGGAGAATCCCCGTTGGACATGAATAGGATTCATCTGGGTCCAGGAAACCCGAAACCCAACAAGATTAATGTGCATACTGTACTGTACTACCACATGGACCATAACCATGCTGGCCACCATTGTTGTGTGGATTAATCCATAGACGTAGAGGTGTGTTAAATCCTCCATATCATCAGAAGACCACCATTATATTCCAGTCTATACTGATTTCCCCTCCACCACAAATGTGCCCACTAAGAGAGTGTTTTGTATGGAGAAGGATCAGTGTTGGGTGGGATTAGGTTGACTCAGCAACGGGGTGCTGACGAGACTTGGGCGGCCGGCGTTAACGATAAGCGTTAACGATACGCAAGAGAAGGCTTTGGTGTTTGGAATCAGCTAGGATGTAAACACTTGGACACGGCTGGCAACCTCCTAGCGTCATAATCTCTTCCGTGGTACATAGAAACTCAAGAGCCATGCCCCATGGTGTGGTCGAGTTTCAGGCTCACGTCACTTCTCTACATCTGTGTCAAGTATCTTTTAAACCTGAATAATACACAAGACAAGGCCATTTGACTGAGAAATTATACAGTATGTGTGCTGTATGGTGATTATACTGTATGTGTGCAGTATGTGTGCTGTATAGTAAGGTACAGTAAACAGATGTGTTCCTAAATCCTTTCCCTCCTACCTACATTAGTGCACTAGATGGACACAACACAACTCTATGACGAACTCTATGAACTCAATGATGTTTCAACACAATATTTTATGTTGGTTCAGAAAACTCAGTTATGGATGATTGGAATCATTTTTTTGAAAAATACAAAGCATATCCATGGGAAAAACCATGGGATATTGTTCAACCAATTCATTCTACCTTCATTGTCAAGGTGTGGAAAGAGACCATTAGCTAAACTAAATCCATTTACAGGTTCTGACAGGTTTCCAAGGGAAAGTGAGGAAGAACCAATAATACGGTACATTGTTTTATTGTTTGAAGAATAAACCACCTGTGTCTCTCTTTTGTAATATGTGAGCCCATCATGTTCCTAAGACTGAGGGGCTTGAACCTGCAGCTTTGAAGTCTCAGTCAGAGCCCTATAAGCTAATGGAGGGTAACCAGTCCAATTCTCCCTGGGATATTTACTCAAGGAAAGATAAGTAACCATCTCCTTTCAAAATGCTACAATTGAGATGACAATGAAAAGAACAAAAACCGCAGGAAAAATAGCTGAAAGGGTAATGCCAACAAAAGAGTAAGATAAAAAATTATGGAGAGCAATTTAGCTAGACGTTTAGAATGCAAGAAAACAAGTTATTGTAAGGGAGGGAGGTTGACTTTTGAGATGGGAAGGTAGGTTTCCAAGCCCACCTGGAAAAGAAAGCATCTACAGTGCCTTGCGAAAGTATTCGGCCCCCTTGAACTTTGCGACCTTTTGCCACATTTCAGGCTTCAAACATAAAGATATAAAACTGTATTTTTTTGTGAAGAATCAACAACAAGTGGGTCACAATCATGAAGTGGAACGACATTTATTGGATATTTCAAACTTTTTTAACAAATCAAAAACTGAAAAAGTGGGCGTGCAAAATTATTCAGCCCCTTTACTTTCAGTGCAGCAAACTCTCTCCAGAAGTTCAGTGAGGATCTCTGAATGATCCAATGTTGACCTAAATGACTAATGATGATAAATACAATCCACCTGTGTGTAATCAAGTCTCCATATAAATGCACCTGCACTGTGATAGTCTCAGAGGTCCGTTAAAAGCGCAGAGAGCATCATGAAGAACAAGGAACACACCAGGCAGGTCCGAGATACTGTTGTGAAGAAGTTTAAAGCCGGATTTGGATACAAAAATATTTCCCAAGCTTTAAACATCCCAAGGAGCACTGTGCAAGCGATAATATTGAAATGGAAGGAGTATCAGACCACTGAAAATCTACCAAGACCTGGCCGTCCCTCTAAACTTTCAGCTCATACAAGGAGAAGACTGATCAGAGATGCAGCCAAGTGGCCCATGATCACTCTGGATGAACTGCAGAGATCTACAGCTGAGGTGGGAGACTCTGTCCATAGGACAACAATCAGTCGTATATTGCACAAATCTGGCCTTTATGGAAGAGTGGCAAGAAGAAAGCCATTTCTTAAACATATCCATAAAAAGTGTCGTTTAAAGTTTGCCACAAGCCACCTGGGAGACACACCAAACATGTGGAAGAAGGTGCTCTGGTCAGATGAAACCAAAATGTAACTTTTTGGCAACAATGCAAAACGTTATGTTTGGCGTAAAAGCAACACAGCTCATCACCCTGAACACGCCATCCCCACTGTCAAACATGGTGGTGGCAGCATCATGGTTTGGGCCTGCTTTTCTTCAGCAGGGACAGGGAAGATGGTTAAAATTCATGGGAAGATGGATGGAGCCAAATACAGGACCATTCTGGAAGAAAACATGATGGAGTCTGCAAAAGACCTGAGACTGGGACGGAGATTTGTCTTCCAACAAGATAATGATCCAAAACATAAAGCAAAATCTACAACAGAATGGTTCAAAAATAAACATATCCAGGTGTTAGAATGGCCAAGTCAAAGTCCAGACCTGAATCCAATCGAGAATCTGTGGAAAGAACTGAAAACTGCTGTTCACAAATGCTCTCCATCCAACCTCACTGAGCTCGAGCTGTTTTGCAAGGAGGAATGGGAAAAAACGTCAGTCTCTCGATGTGCAAAACTGATAGAGACATACCCCAAGCGACTTACAGCTGTAATCGCAGCAAAAGGTGGCGCTACAAAGTATTAACTTAAGGGGGCTGAATAATTTTGCACGCCCAATTTTTCAGTTTTTGATTTGTTAAAAAAGTTTGAAATATCCAATAAATGTCGTTCCACTTCATGATTGTGTCCCACTTGTTGTTGATTCTTCACAAAAAAATACAGTTTTATATCTTTATGTTTGAAGCCTAAAATGTGGCAAAAGGTCGCAAAGTTCAAGGGGGCCGAATACTTTCGCAAGGCACTGTACATAACCTGAGTCAAACATGACCTCACTAAATACTCTCTTAAAACTATTGCTTATTCTATTTCTATTCAAGACTGCTAGAGAAACAGTGAACAACCGAACAACATTAAGTCCTAAATCTGAAGTGTATTTCTCTTCCCCTCAAAAAAACTACAATTGAAAGAGGCACCCGGACACTTTGTCTAGGCTTGGGCCAAAACTACAGCACATTATATCTTGAGCTTCATTTCAACTCTCATGGCTCATTGTGCAACAGGGAGATGGAGAAACCAACTCAGATGTTACCGACTGGACCCTTGACCTCTAACAGGGCTTGGGCACCCAACCAGAGCGGGTTTAGTTTTCGTGAATTAGAAAAACAAATATCTCTGTATCTTTTCTCTGCTTAACCAAACAGTCAGCAACTTAACAATTGGGTTTTGGAGTGTCCCCATTGTGAGAGTGTGTGTGTTTGTGTGTGTGTGTGTTTGTGTGTGTGTGCATGCGTGTGTTTGTGACTATGTGTGTGTGGTGGGGGATATTTGCGTGTGGGTGTGCGTGCATTCATTTTTGTTTACTCTCTTGCTAACTCATCATCTCTATGGTGGGGGAATGTTGTGTAGGGTAAATGTGTCCCGGGTCTTTGTAACTGGGGAGACCAGGATTAGTATTGACGAGCCCCTGGATTACATGGTCCCTGCTGGGATGTCAAAGAGCCACGCAGGCTCCTTTCACCTCCCCCTCTGAGGAGAAAAGCACCACTGCCAGGGGGTCACGCACCATCAAGGACTTGCCTAAGAAAATCAGAAGAGCCTTTGAATGATCTGGGTCACTGTTGACCTGCCACCCCTAGATTCCCATAGATTACCCTGGCCGAGTCTATATCCTGTCAGGTCCTCCTAATCACTAACTACGAGCCCCACAAAAGGACCCCAAACAAATCTGTCCCTCACAATGGGGGTTATAAATTCAAGCTCCACGAACTACAAAGCACTTTTCTGGAGTTGACCCTCAGGAAGTGGAGCATTGTGGTGGAACAAAGGGATCTGGCAACTGTCATTAAAAAATATTTGTAGGACAAGCTATTGTTGTATCACTTCTTGTCTGTAGTTGTTAATATCGTCTCTCTAGACCCTTTTTTACGTGGTTGACATGATATACTAAAAGGCCTTGTGTGTGTATGACCTTCAAGATGTTTTAACCAATTTGCCCGGCCTTCTCTATGGCTAACGTGTGCCCTCAGAGTAGTGAGGGTGGCAGCCAGGGAGGGAGGGTGACTCGCTTCAATGGACAGATCATTTGGGATCTGAGCCAGAGGTTTAGTGGGAAATATGAGAGGCCAACCTCCTGCAATCATGCAGTGTCGGTGACTACTGGACTGCGACGCACCAGAGAGCTGCCTCTCAATCCGCGGCAACTGTGTCAGAAAGCTTTGGCTGCTTTCTCTGTATTTATCTTTGGTGATTATGAGTTGTAGATGATCTAAATGCTTTGTACTTTTTGGTCAGTCAGTGTTACAATACAGGTAGAATGTATGCAGGCCACTACTGCCCTCTATGTCTACCCTTGACAACTACAATAAGTCATATAAAGCTCTGCTAACAAGAACAAGGCGTGTGTTACTAAAGGGTCTGTACAGTGTGACAACAATAAACATTTGATAGCACACTAATAAAACACATTTTAAAACAAAAACATATAAAATACATCAGTACCTAAAATAATGCAATGTAAAGTTTTCCTAACAGACTTCTAAGTGCCTTTGCATTAAGGTACTGCTTGTACAGTATGTAGCATGACAGCGTAGTAAAGCCATTATCAAAACAAGACAACAGAATGGTTTTCAGATTATTATGATAAATAAGAGAGAGAGAGAGAGAGAGAGAGAGAGAGAGAGAGAGAGAGAGAGAGAGAGCGAGAGAGAGAGAGAGAGAAAGAGAAAAAGAGAGAAAGAGAGAGAGAGAGAGAGAGAGAGAGAGAGAGAGAGAGAGAGAGAGAGAGAGAGAGAGAGAGAGAGAGACCAGGAAACATAGTTGAGGACCTTAAATGTCTGTCAGTGGTATTTTGCCAAGCCCTTCATATAGCCAGACAGTCTTCATACAGACTCCTCTATGGTTCTGACATGGTGTCCTATCCCCTGTTGCTCACTCTCTGTACAAATTAGTCTTTCCATTCAGTTGGCTCATTTACATTCTCAGATAAAGGAATTCTGATCCAGCCTATTGACCTGTTACATCGCCTGACATGACTTGATTTCCCTAGATACATAGCCAACGTATACAGTATGTTAAAGCTGTTAGATGTCTGGTAAATGTATCTTTAAATCACATGTGCTTGAAAGCAACACAAGTGTGCGTACAACACCTGATTTCATACCCTAACAAACCAGCATGGTCATAGAGCAAGGTAAGGTCAAAGAGTCAAATTCTGTATCTCTATACATGAGAGTAGAGTATCATGGTCCTTCATTATCTTGCTCTATGTACTCTGCATGCTCTGTTCAAATGGAGTGAGAGGTGCCAGAAAATGACTGATATCACAAGGGCCGTGTACGAATACCCATACTTGCGTACTACATACTTAAACTGCACACCATTTACTCATTGTTGCATTCTATTTAGCAAGTACTGCATAGTAAAAATAATGCAGTACTCCAAGGCCGCAACACAAGTATAAACACCATGGGACCAAGCAGCCGTCATATCGCTCAGGAAGGAGACGGGTTCTGTCTCCTAGAGATTAATGTACTTTGGTGCGAAAAGTGCAAATCAATCCCAGAACAACAGCAAAGGACCTTGTGAAGATGCTGGAGGAAACAGGTACAAAAGTATCTATATCCACAGTAAAACGAGTCCTATATCGACATAACCTGAAAGGCCGCTCAGCAAGGAAGAAGTCACTGCTCAAAAACCACCATAAAAAAAGCCAGACTATGGTTTGCAACTGCACATGGGGACAAAGATTGTACTTTTTGGAGAAATGTCCTCTGGTCTGATGAAACAAAAATAGAACTGTTTGGCCATAATGACCATCGTTATGTTTGGAGGAAAGCGGGGGAGGCTTCCAAGCCGAAGAACACCATCCCAACTGTGAAGCACGGGGGTGGCAGCATCATGTTGTGGGGGTGCTTTGCTGCGGGGAGGGACTGGTGCATTTCACAAAAAAGGTGGCATCATGAGGATGGAAAATTATGTGGATATATTGAAGCAATATCTCAAGACATCAGTCAGGAAGTTAAAAGCTTGGATGCAAATGGGTCTTTCAAATGGACAGTTACACCAGCTCTGTCAGGAGGAAAGGGACAAAATTCACCTTCCAGCTTGTGGAAGGCTACCCGAAACTTTTGACCCAAGTTAAACAATTTGAAGGCAATGCTACCAAATACTAATTGAGTGTATGTAAACTTCTGACCAAATGGGAATGTGATGAAAGATAAAAAAGCTGAAATAAATAATTCTCTCTACTATTATTCTGACATTTCACATAAAGTGGTGATCCTATTGGTTAGAGCCTTTCATTGTAAGCCTTTCATTGTAACCTGTTGTATTCAGCGCACGTGACAAGTAAACTTTATTTGATAACTGACCTAAAACAGGGGATATTTACTAGGATTAAATGTCAGGAATTGTGAAAAACTAAGTTTAAATGTATTTGGCTAAGGTGTATGTAATCATCCGACTTCAAAGACCCCAGCCACCCCCAGTCATAGACTGTTCTCTCTACTACCGCATGGCAAGCGGTACCGGAGTGCCAAGTCTAGGACAAAAAGGCTTCTTAACAGTTTTTTCCCCCAAGCCATAAGACTCCTGAACAAGTAACCAAATGGCTGCCTGGACTATTTACATTGTGTGCCCCCCCCTGTGTTCCCGCACATATGCTAACCGGGCTATCTGCATTGTGTCCCACCACCCACCACCCGCCAACCCCTCTTCTATGCTACTGCTACTCTCTGTTCATCATATATGTATAGTCACTTTAACCATATCTACATGTACTTAGTACCTCAATCAGCCTGACTAACCTTTGTCTGTATGTAGCCTCACAACTTTTATAGCCTCTCTACTGTATATAGCCTGTCTTTTTACTGTTGTTTTATTCCTTTACTTACCTATTGTTCTCCTAACACCTTTTTTACACTATTGGTTAGAGCCTGTAAGTAAACAATTCACTGTAAGATCTACACCTGTTGTATTCGGCGCACGTGACAAATAAACTTTGATTTGATTTGAACTCTAAGTTAAATAATTATATACGTAGCCTAGCATACAAAACTAAAACAATCCATATGTTCCAGAGTCCCAGGCGCCGACAGATTCAGAAATCAAAAGATAGTTTATTATTTAGTTTAAAAGCTCTGACGAAGGCCAAGAGAACAGGAAACACTTTTCAGTGAGAAAACAGAAATCCACTTTGGATAAAAATAAATAAAAAATACTTATGTTTTCAAAGATGTAGCCTATGATGCAATACTTGTGATCATTCTAAGGAGAACAAAATATACTTAGCCTACATTAAAACACCACCGTGCAAGCTTCGGGCATATTTAAGCAATAAGATATACCACTGGCTGTTTTTGCACGACACAACGCAGAATGCCTGGATGCAGCCCTTAGTCATGGTATATTGGCCATAAAACACAAACCCGCGAGGTGCCTTATTGCTATTATAAACTGGTTACCAATGTAATTACCAGTAAAAAATGTTTTTTTCATACCCATGGTATACAGTCTGATATACCATGGCTTTCTGCCAATCAGCTTTCAGGGCTCAAACCACCCATTTTATAATTAAGAAATAAGACCCGAGGGTTGTGTGGTATATGGTCAATATACTGTACCAGGGCTAAGGCCCGTTCTTAGGCACGACACAATTTGGAGAGCCTGGATACAGCGCTTAGCAATGGTATATTAGCCATGTACCACAAACCCTGAGGTGCCTTATAGCTATTATAAACTGGTTACCAACATAATTAGAACAGTAAAAATAAATGTTTTTTCACACCTGTGGTATACAGTCATAAATACCACAGCTTTTAGCCAATTAGCATTCAGGGCTCGAACCACCCAGTTTATAATCCCAATTAAGAAGCCTAGTTTTGGCGTTGGCTACTTGAAGAGAACTAGGGCCTATCACTCGCAGCCCACCTTTTCCAATGCATTGTGGAAAAAAAGAGCCAAAATTAGCATTACATCCTGGCATTTAAATCATACTTGATTTTAGAAATGTCACACAATATTAGACATTATATTTTTGCATACTGAGAATGTGTCATGCATGATTTCATTGTTTCCTGCTGTTCATTGATTTCGGTAGCACATCCCCATATCTAATTGATCAGCTGTTGTCAAAGCCGAAATTAGTTTGACATCTGGGAATTTAAAGTATACTAGATTTTTGAAATGCCGCACACTATTAAACGTAATTTATTCCATACTCAAACGCCTACTATTTAGGACACAAGTATGGGTATTCGGACACAACCAAGGTCTGGGTATGTGACAAACCGTAACCTAGCAACCCTTCACTGCCCCAGCACCGCCACAACACACCTTTTTTTCACTCACGGAGGTCCTTCCATCACATGACTTAGTATGACCACATCGTACTATAATATATCCTGCGTTGGCACTTCTCTCTTCTGCCCTTGTTCCTAATCAGTAGGGGGTTCCCCTTGTCTCCCTTCAGTTCAATTCGAAGGGGCTTTATTGGTATGGGAAACGTGTTTACATTGCTAAAGCAAGTGAGATAAACAATAAACAAAAGTGAGAAGACACAAAACAACATCAACAAAAATGAGAAAGAGATAGACATTTCAAGTGTTATGTTATCAGCTATGTACAGCGTTTTATCAATGTGCAAATAGTTGTAGTATGAGTAATAGGGGAAGATAAATAAACAGATAAATATTGGTGGTATTTACAATGTTGTTTGTGCTGCACTTGTTGCCCTTTTCTTATGGCAACGGGCCCCAAATCTTGCTGTTATGATTGCACAGCTGCAATATTTCACCTTACAGAATTGGAAGTTTATCAATGTTTGATTTGTTTTCAAATTCTTTGTTGGTCTGTGTGATCTGTGGGAAATACAGTATGTATCTCTAATGTGGTCATACATTTGGCAGAGGGTCAGGCTTTTGGTCACTGTGAATTAGAACCCTGCTCTAGACCCAGATTGAGTCCCACTACTCACTCACTCACTCTCTCTCTCTCTCTCTCTCTCTCTCTCTCTCTCTTTCTCTCTCTCTCTCTCTCTCTCTCTCTCTCTCTCTCTCTCTCTCTCTCTCTCTGTTGTTTTTCTCTTCCTCTCTTCCTCTTTCCCCATTTCTCCCTCTTCCTTTGTCTCTCTCTCTCTCCCTGTTTCCCTCTCTCACTCTGCTCCAAGAATTAACACAAAGAAGAAACCAGAGCTGGCCTTACTCCCTGCATCTGGGACTTTGCGTGTGAACGGTAGTGAGATCCTTGGGGAAAAACACAGGAGACAGTTAGGGACTTCAAAGGGGTCCTGTGTGCAGGTGTGAGGGCCGTCTGACACAGAGCTCTACTCTGAGGGCCCTGTGTGCAGGTGTGAGGGCCGTCTAACTCAGAGCACTAATCTGAGGGCTGCTTGTCAGTTGCACACCCCTGTCAAACATGGAACTCCTTTGAAGGTCTCTCAGGCATATTGCAATATCTTTACATTCCAAACAACACACCTAGTTGGTTGCACCCTCCAGCTTGTACACACACGCACGCACACATGCACGCACACACACACACACACACACTCACACACACACACACACACACACACACATGCACACATACACACGCACACACACACGCACAGCAAACACACACACGCTCTTGAATATATAGTACACAGCAAACAAACCCAGAACAATGAACTCATAAACATGTTGTATTTTGTCAAGGAAGGCCTCTATGAGAGACCCACATTTTCGGCCTCCGCCATTCTGTTAATGGTTTAAATGATGTTGTTTCATAGAAAATAAAAATAAATAAAAAAAATTTTACACCTGGATGGTTTGCATTGTTAATTCAGTCCTCATATGAGTTATTGTTGGTAGATGTAGTCAGTAGTAGTCTCTCTGAGGTGTCGTAGAAATAATTATGGCCCCTGTGGGAACAGATACAAATACAGTGTTGACAACGGAGAGTGTCACTTGGTCCCTTATGCAGGCTTAGTAAATAGAGTAGAGCATGTCAGTACTTCTCTGTCCTATCAGTATGGATAAAGTACATACATCTGTATTTATAGGTGGCCATGGGTGGCCCTGTGGCCTCAGGGTCACAGTCAAGTTATGATTGTACTTCCACATATCAAATCAACCACAAGGTTCATAACCAGACACTGAGGCTATGAGTCACATGCACAGCACAACATCTCATCTATTCCATCTACAGAGTGGACCCTGGGCCTCTCCTTCACTCTCAACCACCCAGTCAGCCATACAACCTACCAGCCAGACCTACCCATCCACAACTCCAGTCATCCATCAAGCCAGCCAGCCACCCTGCCAGGCTACCAGAACCCAGCATCAGCATGTGTAACTGATCATAAATCCTCAACCAACACACTCAGAGCAAAAAGCAACTAGCAGGCCATAAACAGATCAGGTACTGCTTATAAAGAGAGAGATAATTAGTCTCACTAACTTCCAATTAACAATCAAAGAGCAAACATGCACAGCATTCTGTCATGGTTATTTCATCATAATTGTTGATGTGTAAGTATGCTTGACTTGCATGCTTCCAACATTAATATCAGATACAGGAATGGAAAGTCTGTCTTCTATACTATACTGGTGGAGAATAGTGGAACTTTAAAATCCCTGCAGATATTGCAAGATTGCCCACAAGAGGGCACTGATGTTAACCTACATGCTACAGTAATGACGAATGTGAAACCATGTCACATGGTGAGCCTATAATGTTACACTTTAGGGATATTGCTATTTTTTTAAAGAGTACCTCAATGAACAAGGAAATAAATTATTTTGATTTCTACTCCATGAGTTTGCAAAATTGTAACATGACATTGTAACGCTTGCCTTTGAAGTGAACCTTCTCATGTAAAAAGGAACTGTCCAACCAACATGTGTGATCATTATTTTCCAGGATGAAGAATACAACAAAGTCAGCTACATTTATTCCGAACCTCCACTATGGGGTTCAACGAAAATTCTCCGACTTCTTGGACCCTCAAGAGAGCTGGAAAGACGTTCTTGTTTCTATACACAAACCCACAGGGCAGCCGAAGTACTCTCAGGTACTCGCATTTAAGGTCATGTGCTGGTCATCTACTGTACTTCACTGATAGGAGTGACACGAAAGTTGTCATCTTTCATGACAAAATTGTTACCTTCTGTCAAAGCTGGCCGTTACATTGCAACATTAGCACTGTAATCATCAGATGCTGGTTTTTGGTTGTTCCGGTCATGGTCTACTCTATTCTTGAACCTACCTTCAAATGACAGGAGATTTGAAGCTGGTGGACATCTAACAGCACTGTGGGAGAGGTGGCATCTTGATGAGCCACAGGTTAATGGCTGCAGCCAGTATTCTGCTACAGGGTATGCTACGGTCAACGTGTGTGTTTCATCACAGAGCTTGTATTGACTGTCTATTCCACTCGCTGGTTTTGATCGTCTTGTATAGATTTCTTATCTATGATTTCACCCAAACATAAAAAACCTCCGCTCAACCATCCCCCAGCCACATCCCAGCCACCTGTGTCTCCAGGGGGAAAAGAGACAGTAAACAACACTGAAACCAGAACCTTGGGAAGGACAGAGGAACAGCCACTTCCAGACAGCACCTCAGAGCAGCAGAAGGTCGAGGAACCCAATGACACTTCAGGTTTGGACTAATGTTGTATGACTTGCATATGCATGTGTTATAACCACTTGAGGTGTTATGAGCGCCCAAAACATAGTGATACATGGGGTTATATAGATTATAGGTTATTTTACTGGTGGTTTAATTACATAGATGTGGTGACAAGAAGCTATTATAGATTGTGTTGAGTGAAATTTGACTGATCGTTTGATCCTGTTCAGAAATGTGTCGCAATGCACACAATATCCAGTAGATGGCAGCATTTGTGCAGTGCTCAAAAAACGATGGTAGAATACCAAGACTGTCCCTTATGAACAGGTTAATAATCCATTGATTCTCAGGTTTTCTAAGGCTTTCTTTCCACTCACTGGCCTTGGTGAGGGCAGCTTTGGAACGGTCTACAAAGGCCTCATCAATGGTAAACCTGTGGCAGTGCAGAAACTACTCTCAGTAGGTGCCAATATTATCTGTGGCAATAACGCTATTCATATTGTACACAGAGTGTACAAAACATTAAGAACACCTGCTCTTTCCGTGACATAGACTGACCAGGTGAATCCAGGTGAAAGCTATGATCCCTTATTGATGTCACTTGTTACATCCACTTCAATCAGTGTAGATGAAGGGGAGGAGACAAGTTAAAGAAGGATTTTTAAGCCTTGAGACAATTGAGACATGGATTGTGTATGCATGCCATTCAGAGGTTGAATGGGCAAGACAAAATATTTAAGTGCCTTTGATAAAGGTGTTCTTAATGTTAGGGTTAATGTTTGGTGTATTCAGTGTGTGTATGAGTTCTCCACATTTAATTAAAAAGCACATTCTAAAAGGTTACTAAAACTTCAGTTTCTTACTCTTTTAGATGGAAGACATCTCACTAGAGGAGCTGCAAAAATCTCTGAAGCTGGAGACTCATATCTCCCTCACTAGCTTTAAGCACCAGCTGTCAGAGCAGCTCACAGATCACTGCACCTGTACATAGCCCATCTGTAAACAGCCCATCTATTTACCTACCTCATCCCCATACAGTATTTATTTATTTATCTTGCTCCTTTGCACCCCAGTATCTCTACTTGCACATTCATCGTCTGCACATCTACCATGCCAGTGTTTAAATTGCTATATTGTAATTACTTCTCCACCATGGCCAATTTATTGCCTTAACTCCCTTATCTTACCTCATTTGCACTCACTGTACATAGACTTTTGTTTTCTTTTGTTCTACTGTATTTTTGACTATGTTTTGTTTATTCCATGTGTAACTCTGTGTTGTTGTATGTGTAGAATTTCTATGCTTTATCTTGGCCAGGTCGCAGTTGCAAATGAGAACTTGTTCTCAACTAGCCTATCTGGTTAAATAAAGGTGAAAAATATATATATATATATTTTTTAATTCAGTTCATTCAAGAGGTCCAAATTCTTATGGCATAAGTGTCTATTTTCTGCTCTTCTATTGTCCTATTGTAGGGAGTCCTTATAAACTAGCTGACCTACTGTGTGACCACTTCATAACCATTGCAGCTCTATTTCTTTAACAGAAGCAATAGCTAGTGTGTGGTCAATATCTCAATAATGCAACTTAATGGCTCTCTACTGTAATAAAATCAACAGAGAAATGTCCTGCGAGAATGGCTTTTACTTAGGAGCTGTCCAGATATCGGTTTTTACATTGAATGGATATTACTAGATCTGATTTAGCTTGAATTGTCTTTATGGTTTGAAGAAAAGACTACTGTTTATTTGATGATAGGCTTCTTGTTCCACAGGTTGAAACATGAAAACCTGGTAGACATAATCACCCTTGTTTTGTGTATGCTTACATGTCTAATGGGTCGTTGCCAGACCGGCTGGCTTGCTTGGTAAGCATACACACTGTACAATATCGACATATATTTTTAATTGTAGCTACCTTCATTTGTACATAATCAATTAAATACAATTGATTTTGGAAGAGAGATGTTTTACAGGTGCTTTCTCTTTAGGATGAATATGTTTGTGTGGTTGTAGGACAGTAGTCCTCCTATGTTCTGGTACAGGAGATGTCTGACCGCCTTGGGAACAGCCAGAGGCTTGGATTATCTGCACAGCAGCAACCATGTCCACGAAGATGACAAGAGGTAACTGGATGTTTTTAATAAATGCCTTTCTTATGCCACTTGATCAAATATTTGACATTTTAATCATAGTCAGACATGAAAATGAGTCTCCGCACACTCAGGATCAATGCACAATTTTCAATTTATTTAGGCTGAGTTTTCGGTCATCAGACCTTCATCAAAATACATTTTAAATTGTGTATTAATCCTGAGTGTGCGGAGACCTTTTTATTTCAGCATTACTCTTTATCCCCTGCACCTCAGCTACGGTCGGATGTGCGACAGATCCTCTCAAAAACCATAGACAGACAACCTTGTCATATCAGTCTCAATAGTAGTTATTCATGAGTTCTAAACATAAGTGTCTGGCTGCAGAAATATTTTTCTGAATAAAGCACTTGTGCCGAAAATCTCTGACTTTGGGCTGACACGGGCCTCGGCCATGCGGTCGTCTTCGACAGTGATGACCGAAAAAAATCTAATCAAACAGTTTTTGGGTGGTACGTTGTACTTTACACCAACACACATCTATGGAACTAAGACAATATGAAGACATTATACAATGTTGTGTGAAAATCCACACCAGCACTGATTTGAATATCACCTGAGTGACACTACATGACTGTCACGCCCTGACCTTAGTTATCTTTGTTTTCTTTATTATTTTGGTTAGGTCAGGGTGTGACGAGGGTGGTTTGTTTAGTTTTGTATTGTCTAGGGGGTTTTGTATGTCTATGGTTGCCTAGATTGGTTCTCAATCAGAGGCAGCTGTTTATCGTTGTCTGATTGGGGACCATATTTAGGTATCCATATTCCTTGGGTAGTTTGTGGGTTCTTATTCTATGTTTAGTTGCCTGTCTGTACTAGCCATATTAGCGTCACGGTTCATTTTGTATAGTTTGTTCATTCTTTCATTAAAGAAGTATGTACGCTTACCACGCTGCGCCTTGGTCTCCTCCATATGACGACAATGACAAGCAATTGAGACAGCACCTCATGTGGCTACACCCCTAAACATTATGCTAAACAGGTCAAGCCTTTCACACTATCACTTTAAATACCTAAATATAACCCAGAAGATACAGTGACAACAATATTGAATTGATGATGAAACTGCAACGTAAGTCAAACTCATGAAACTGAATTGCCAGTTCAGCGGTTTACCTCAGTGCCAGACTCCAAAACCTACTGACACACAATTGTTGGACCCTTAAGTGAGAATTGTTTTATTTTTTATTTAACTATCCAAGTCAGTTAAGAACTACCCCGGCCAAACCCTCCCCTAACCCGTATGACGCTGGGCCAATTGTGCGCCGCCCTATGGGACTCCCGATCACGTCCAGTTGTGACACGCCTCTAGCACTGCAATAGTGCCTTAGACCACTGTGTCAATCGGGAGAACTGCACTGAAACATGCACCTGTGCCCGTCTACCAGCCAATTAATTTCAAATGAAATACCAACAAATGAGGTTACTGCCCCTCAATGATAAATAAATAAAACATGTTGGTAAATGTTGATGGAGGCTTATAATGGAAAGTGTGGGAACAGTACTGTATGACATAAATGATGTACTCTACTGTCAGCAGTCCAATATGAGGTCAGGTCTGCTGTGTGTTGAACTGATTGAACCTCATCATAAACCAACAGCTACTGTCAGTGTTCAGCCTGAACCCTGGGAACAGTAGTGTACAGTATCTTAGACATAGCCTGCTATATTATTAATGAAGAGTAATAGAGGGCTGTTGTTGGCTAGAGCCAGAGCCAGCCAGGTGGTTAATCTAAGGTCTCTGTCATCCACAGGTGTTGCTAGAAATATTGTCTGGAGTCCTGCCAGTTGATGAAAATTGTGATCCTATGTTCCTGGTGAGCAAGCAGAACAATGGAAGCTTTCTCTTTAGTACTCGTCTGTCTTCATCATACAGTGGGATGAATGCATATGATCTGAAGAAAGAAATATTTCACTTTTTGTATTTACTATGCAGTGTCAATCTAAACGCTAATTACGCAGCATTACTTAGTTTCTACTCTTCGCTCCCTGTTGAGCATAAGGCCACATTTGTACAGTATACAGTAGATGGCAGACAGAGTTGTATATCTCATGTCAGTGTAGTTACCACAATAAGCAGTAGCTGAAGGATGTGTTGCTGCTGTTGATTGGTATTATTTGTTATGACTGACACAGATGAACATGAAGGATGACATAGATGAGGAAGAAATGGCCCTGGAGGACAAGAGGATGCTGTCTTAATGACAGAAAGAACAAACAGCCACTGACGAAAGAGGTGTGTGATGCCAGTACAGTTGCTAGCACTTTAGTTGACAGTACTGTCTCCACTGGTATATCAATGGGTACTTTGTGCTTCTTAGTTATAGTTGGGAGCCAACGCTTACTACTATGTGCTTAATTGTCTTTATCGCATTGAAATAATGTAAATATCTTAATAGGTCCTGACGGAGCTTGAAGATGTTGTCAAAAGCATTTCACTAGAACAGCTGGGGCCTGAGAGGGAAGCAGACAACATGGGAGACGACCCCTTACCTCACACTTTTTCCTTAAACAAGGTTACTTTGCTCTAGAGCAGTGACAAACATTTTTACAAAGTCTTCTGTATTTTTTTTTTGCTTTAGGAATAAACAGCATTTATTTTATATATATATGGAAAAATAGAGCATACTGTATGTTTGATGTAAATATTTTTATTTTCCTTTTTAAAAAGCAGCTGTTTTAAGAAAAATAAACAACTTAAGACCAAACAAGACAGTTCTCATGAGAGTGTATTCCCTTGTCCGAAGATGAGGTGTTAAACTAGTGATTTGCCATACAATAAATCAGTAGACAATTGACTGTGGCAGAAAGAAATTCCATTTGGAATCACTGTCTCTGGGACTCCCACCTTGCATTCACACCATAGGAGCTGGCACAGTAGCATACTTAGCTTCCTCGAATCTAATCAGAGCTATGAAATAGTGGAAGCCCCTGTTCTCTCCGTTACGTGACCCTCATTGACACTATAGATAGACAGATCAGTACAGACAATACCTTTTCATCACAGACAGAGCAGAACACCTACAACATGTACAGCACTTGCATAGAAAAATACGTTTCTCAGCAGATGTGTTTTATGTAAACCACAGTTATCAAAAAAGAAATGTTCCAATATTTTTTAAAAAATAAGAAAAATGACAGGAGCAAATATTACATCTTTAAGTGGGGTTTGGACCTCTTCATAGCTGTGCCCACATATTGATGGAGACATTTTATCAACTTTAGGTACAGGAAACACATAACAAATTGGCATTGATCTAAGAGGAATGCAAGGAATGATTGCAAGCATGTGAACTCAACTCATGGAGGATTCGTCACATTGGCACAATTCACATTAGTCACACTAACATATTTTTTTTATTCTCGGCAACAGTGTAAAAACCTTTCTTACTTAACTTGTTCTAACCTCTGAATAGCTCTGTAAAATACTTTGAATGAATCGCAGGCTACAAATGGACATTCTCAAGTGTGTTTCAGCTCAGTTGTCCATTGGCGTGCATAGTTCAGTCTCTGGGTGAGCTTCGAGGGTTTAGAAGTTTTTCTATTTTATTTTATTTTTATTTAATTAATTTTTTACAAGAGGTTGTTTCAAATAATCTTTCCCTCCATCTCTTGGAATGTTCCATTATGGAGCGTGTGGGTGTGTGTGTGTGTGTGGGGGGGGGGGGGGGTTCTGTTTAGTCATCCTCTTCTCCATCTCCGGGCGGTCTGGTGATGCGGCGTCCTCCCTTCTTCCCAGCGGGGCCCTTGGGCTTGGCAAAGGCCTGCTTGTGTGCGTGCTGCTTGGGATGAACTTCCTCATACAGGAAGTCACCAGTCAGCTCTTCCCCACTTTCAATCTCGAGCTATGAACAGTCACACACACAAATAGTGAGGCGTTGGACTGTTAACCAAACCAGGGTTGGAGTCAATTCCATATAAATTCAGTAAATTTAGGAAGTAAACGCATTGAGAAAAAAATGTAATAATAGTGTCAGTTTACATCCTGAATTGAAACTAAATTAACCTGAACCAAACCTACTGACTTTTTTTATGAACCTTAAGACACATGGAACACTTGTATTGGTGTTAACACCAATTGTTTGATCTTTCGGTCCTTACCTTCTTCAAAATGTCAATTTGCATGTTGTTCTCCACCATGTCCACCAGGGGATTTTTGCAACTGGAATAGAGCATCCTCTCTTTGATGCTGCACTTGTACCCCGGCATGGAATAAATGAACACTGCAAAAGGCAAAATAACAATGGAGGATGTCTCATCACAATCACAGATATACAATGCAGTAAATAGGAAAGATGTATTTTGTATATAGGTATGATGACAGCTGTGCTTGGTGTCTTCAGTTGGTTCTCTTCTATTGTTCTTTGTGAAAACAGTGAATGTAAATATATTCACCTGTGGACTCCAGGTAGTCTCCCTCGTGGGAATGATTGTAGCGGAAGAAGTGATAGCGAGCAGATTCTGTGGGGATCCTCTTGGGCAGGTCTTTCACCTCGGTTGGTTCAGTGTTAGACAACCTAATGAGTTCTTTGGCAAAGTCTATTTCCTATCGAGAGTAGATATGAAACCGTACTATGAATTAACCAGATATGACAGTTGGACAATTACGCTCTAATAAAATGTCATTTCATCTTTGTGTGATTTATTGAATAGCTCTTTTGATAACATGCCCATTATGAGAAAAAGGCAGAGCCGGTTCGACGTGTCACAATTATGCCTTTGTCCCCAAATGTGATCTTGTGACACAAGCCCTTGAATTTCAATGAGAACTGACACAATGACACTTTGGTAAACAAAGAAGAACCACATCGTACTGTTCTAAATAGAACTCCTGACTCCAAAATTCCTTTGACAGTCTACAGAGAAGCCTGAGGATAAAAGAGGAACAGAACTTGTTCTCAACTGACTCACCTGGAAAAGCGACAGAGGAAGAGAAGTACTTACAAGTTGTACGTAGTTGACTTGCTTGTCTCTGAATCGTTTGAGCGCCTCGAACGCGTCTCCATGCATGGGGAACGCCACCCCCTGCAGTGTCTGCTGCTTGGTGTCTACACTGATGTCAGTCTGCACCTGAACACAACACAGACAAAACAACGTAAGACAACTTAACCTTTACCATAGTCAGCACACAGCTCTCTAGTGGTAGTGCTAGTGATTCCATCAATATTTGATTTAACCAGGAAGTCCCTTTGAGGAGAACTGGCCACCTTAAATTAATATGAAGTAGATATGAGGCAAACAAATCCAGAACATGTACTTCCTTACTTCCTCCTGTTCAGATTCTCCACATTGGGGATAATGACTGATGTGGCTGATGTTTCTATTTCTGGACAGGAGAGACAGGAGTGATGATAAAATCACCTTAAAGACTGGAAATAGAAGGGGATGATACTGATGGATTGCACCTATTTTTAGAGCCCTGCTGGTTCCCTCGGAATTAGAGGCTCTGTCGTGTACACTTGATTGAGCAGCAGTGCACCCACCTCATGGACCAGAAGGATTGTGGGGTTTATCCATCAATTTAGTCAAGGCAGTCTCTCTCTCTCTCCAGGAAAATAAATGATAAATACAGTTGAAGTCGGAAGTTTACATACACCTTAGCCAAATACATTTAAAAACTCAGTTGTTCACAATTCCTGACATTTAATCAGAGTAAAAAATCCCTGTTTTAGGTCAGTTAGGATCACCACTTTATTTTAAGAATGTGAAATGTCAGAATAATAGTAGAGAGAATTATTTATTTCAGCTTGTATATTTCTTTCATCACATTCCCAGTGGGTCAGAAGTTTACATAGCCTGAATTAGTATTTGGTAGCATTGCCTTTAAATTGTTTAACTTGGGTCAAACGTTTTGGGTAGCCTTCCACAAGCTTCCTACAATAAGTTGGGTGAATTTTGGCCCATTCCTCCTGACAGAGCTGGTGTAACGGAGTCAGGTTTGTAGACCTCCTTGCTCTCACACGCTTTTTCAGTTCTGCCAGGTTTGTAGGCCTCGGTGCTCTCACACGCTTTTTCAGTTCTGCCCACAAATTTTCTATAGGATTGAGGTCAGGGCTTTGTGATGGCCACTCCAATACCTTGACTTTGTTGTCCTTAAGACATTTTGCCACAACTTTGGAAGTATGCTTGGGGTCATTGTCCATTTGAAAGACCCATTTGCGACCAAGCTTTAATTTCCTGACTGATGTCTTGAGATGTTGCTTCAATATATCCACATAATTTTCCAACCGCATGATCTATTTTGTGAAACGCACCAGTCCCTCCCGCAGTAAAGCACCCCCACAACATGATGCTGCCAACCCCGTGCTTCACAGTTGGGATGGTGTTCTTCGGCTTGCAAGCCTCCCCCTTTCTCCTCCAAACATAACGATGGTCATTATGGCCAAACAGTTCTATTTTTGTTTCATCAGACCAGAGGACATTTCTCCAAATAGTACAATCTTTGTCCCCATGTGCAGTTGCAAACCATAGTCTGGTTTTTTTATGGCGGTTTTGGAGCAGTGGCTTCTTCCTTGCTGAGCAGCCTTTCAGGATATGTCAATATAAGACTCGTTTTACTGTGGATATAAATACTTTGTACCCGTTTCCTCCAGCATCTTCACAAGGTCCTTTGCTGTTGTTCTGGGATTGATTTGCACTTTTTGCACCAAAGTACGTTCATCTCTAGGAGACAGAACGCGTCTCCTTCCTGAACGGTATGACGGCTGCGTGGTCCCATGGTGTTTATACTTGCGTACTATTGTTTGTATAGATGAACGTGGTACCTTCAGGTGTTTGGAAATTGCTCCCAAGGATGAACCAGACTTGTGGAGGTCTACAATTTCTTTTCCTGAGGTCTTGGCTGATTTCTTTTGATTTTCCCATGATGTCAAGCAAAGAGGCACTGAGTTTGAAGGTAGGCCTTGAAATACATCCACAGGTACACCTCCAATTGACTCAAATTATGTCAATTAGCCTATCAGAAGCTTCTAAAGCCATAAAACCATTTTCTGGAATTTTCCAAGCTATTTAAAGGCACAGTCAACCTAGTGTATGTAAACTTCTGACCCACTATAATTGTGATACAGTGAATTATAAGTGAAATAATCTGTCTGTAAACAATTGTTGGAAAAATTACTTGTGTCATGCACAAAGTAGATGCCCTAATCGACTTGCCAAAACTATAATTTGTTAAGAAATTTATGGGAGAAATGCTAGCCTGTTTTCGCCTGTCTAGCTTTTTATAGGTTGTATTTAGGAGTGTGACTGAATGCTTCTCAGACCACTTCCTTATACAGAGTTGGAGACATTGTTCATGTCAGACAGTCACAGCAACTAGGTTGTTTCCTCTTTAAGAAGGCTGACTTTGGTTTGGTTGGAATCATGAGCCACTGTGTGTTACTTTCTCTTTGGTTTAATCACATCTCACAACTACCAAGAGAAAAGCAAACTTGACAAGCTTCATTGTTAGTAGCAAGTCAAGCACTGGCTATCACATAACAGTTTACCCTGATCTTATCAGTGGAGCCAAGCCCAGGCAGTGGTGTGACCTTGTCCAAGTGCTTTCCTGGACAGAATTATTGCAAAGTATCAATGCAAATGAATGATCATTCATCAACTTTCAAAGGTGGCCCCTCGTGTAGGCTGACTATACAGAACATTTTAGTTCAAGACCAGTGTATTTAGTGGGAGATCTCAACAACAACATCCTATTGCTTACATTGCATTGTGACTTATTTTTTTTTTACACACGAAAAACACCTATTTATATAGCTATGAGTCTCGACCCATACAGGGGAAATAGAGAAAGGGGATACCTAGTCAGTTGTACAACTGAATGCATTCAACTAAAATGTGTCTACCGCATTTAAACCAACCCCTCTGAATCAAAGAGGTGCGGGGGCTGCCTTAATCGATGTCTGCGTCATCGGAGCCCAGGGAATCGTTTCGGTTGGAGGTTAACTGCCTTGCTCGAGGGCAGACGGGCATTCGAACCAGCAACCTTTCGGTTAATGGCCTAACACTCTTAACCCCTAGGCTACGTGCTGCGGTTAGTTGTCCATCTGCCAACTTCCTGTAGTTCTAATGAATCACAGCACCTATCCAGTGACTCTTAGTGCCAGTTCGGCATTTTGCACAGCTGTATTGCTGACCTTGTGGTCTTATGGGGGTTAGGTATCACCAGCCGTCATTAATATTCAAGACTGTCTTTTGGATTGAACACAATTCAAAGCATATGCTATGAGTTCACCGTACATGTTGCTATGAGTTTACCGTACATGTTGCTATGAGTTTACCGTACATGTTGCTATGAGTTTACCGTACATGTTGCTATGAGTTTACCGTACATGTTGCTATGAGTTTACCGTACATGTTGCTATGAGTTGCTCAGAATCACTCCCACTATTAAGATAAATTTGTCTAGATGTATTGGTTTCAAAGCTTAAAGGTTTGAATCGACACCCATTTAACAATGACACTTTCAACCAACAGAATTACTTTTGCACAGAATCACTTTTAAACATCACAGGAAGTGTGAATACTGTTCTCTCTCTGTGTGTGTGTACCTCACTGAGTTTGATCTGTCTCAGTTCCTCCTCAGCAGCAGTGAGTGGTAGTGGTGCCGCCTTGGTCACCAGGTACTTCTTGTAGCCACTCAGAGACACATCCTCCTGGGGGAGTGGGGATAATCAGGAGGGGAGAGAGGATCACTAACCAGTTAGCCTTTTATAAACACTATTATAAACGGGGTGGTTCGAGTCCTGAATGCTTATTGGCCGACAGCCATGGTATATCAGACCGTATACCATGGGTATGACAAAACGTTTAGTTTTACTGCCCTAATTACATTAGTAACCAGTTTATAACAGCAATAAGGCACCTCAGGGGTTTGTGATCTAAAATTATTTCCATATTTCCATTACAACAACCTGAATGACAAAACAGACAGAAAATCTGATCTTCAAAGTTCATTTCAGAAAGGCATAAGAGGATTTCACAACACAATCTAGGCTAATACAGATAATCTAACCAACCTTTGTAGTGCCAAAGAGCTCATCTTTGATAAGCCCCCCACCAAATTCCTTCTTTAGTGTGGCCCTGGTAGCAGCGTATAACATCTTATGTCGCACCTGTTTGAAATAGAATGTATTAGTGAATACACAAAGGGTACTGGAAAAGCAGTCTGTTTACATTTAACTATACCATCCACTTTCTATAACTCAATGACATTCAGTGATTTTATTAATGTTTTTTATTGATTTCTGATTCTTATCTTGCTGCCGCAACATAAGTCCCCATTCTTTTTCCCCATAGGAGAGTAAACTGTGCCTGGATAAACACTAAATAAATGCATCCCATTTGGATGTTTCAGTGAGTACTTTTACATGCACACTAATCATTTCTATATTAAACTGATTATGGCAGTAGGCAGATTATGCAATAGTAATGTAAACCGTATCTCAAATTGGAGTAAGGTCAAAATCGAAGTAAGCATACGCCGATTAAAATACCTGGTGTTCTGTGAAACCTTTTGAATTATTAGGACATGTGAACACCTTAATTCACATTCCAGCGATGTATTTGATCTGCGCATGTGTGAGCAACAGCCGAGCGAGCCTCCCTCTTTAGCGCGAGTGCAGTGAGTTCGGAACAACTGAACGTATGCATCTTAGAAGTAGTTCACACAAACGTTATATGTCCGAACTCAGAATAAAATTTGCTTCACAAAAATAGTATGGTCGCTGTGTTATAACGTTTATTTTGATTGCCAATTTTCTGCATCAAGTGGCCTGATTTCAGATGTGTCCGTGTAAACAGGACTATTAGGGAAATCATTATTCTTGAAAAGCATGTAAACGTTTTAATGAAAGTATTATATTAATCTGACTATCCACAATAAATCGGGAGTATTGTTTCCGTTATGAAAAGGTGGCACCAGACAATTGAGAAATTTCCCAGACCCATATGCATTGGGTGTATACCCTGATTAGGGTGTCCACCCACGGTGTTCAGAATGACAGAAATCACCTTTACATTATGGTAATTATTTGTAACACAACATGCAAATCGAGGATGCAATGACGTGTCCTTACCGCCCACTTTGAAGATGTTAGAATAACTGTCCACATTCACTTTTCCTCAGCCAACAAGATGAGTAGCGGAGAGTAAAATCACTAGCCTATGCATAGGCGGCGGGTGAGTTTCTAGTTTGAGGAAGCAAATTTGCAGATCCTCTCAAGCTCTGTCAGGTTGGATGGGGATCGTTGCTGCACAGCTATTTTTAGGTCTCTCCAGAGATTTTAGATCGGGTTCAAGTACGGGCTCTGGCTGGGCCACTCAAGGACATTCAGAGACTTGTCCCAAAGCCACTCCGGCGTTGTCTTGGCTGTGTGCTTAGGGCCGTTGTCCTGTTGGAAGGTGGACATTCACCCCAGTCTGATGTCCTGAGAGCTCTGGAGAAGGTTTTAATCAAGGATCTCTCTGTATTTAGCTCTGTTCATCTTTCCCTCGATCCTGACTAGTCTCCCAGTCCCTGCCGCAGAAAAACATCCCCACAGCATGCTGCTGCCACCACCATGCTTCACCGTAGGGGTGGTGCCAGATGTGACGCTTGGCATTCAGGCCAAATAGTTCAATCTTGGTTTCATCAGACCAGAGAATCTTGTTTCTCATGGTCAAAGTCCTATAGGTGATTTTTGGCAAACTCCAAGCGTGCAGTCATGTGCCTTTAACTGAGGAGTGGCTTCCGTGTGGCCACTCTACCATAAAGGCCTGATTGGTGGAGTGCTACAGAGATGGTTGTTCTTCTAGAATGTTTTCCCATCTCCACAGAGGAACTCTGGAGCTCTGTCAGAGTTACCATCGGGTTCTTGGTCACCTTCCTGACCAAGGCCCTTCTCCCCCAATTGATCAGTTTGGCCGGGCGGCCAGCTCTAGGTAGTTCCAAACTTTTTCCATTTAAGAATTATGGAGGCCACTGTGTTCTTGCGGACCTTCAATGCTGCAGACATTTTTTGGTACCTTTCCCCATATCTGTGCCTCGACACAATCCTGTCTCAGAGCTCTACAGACAATTCCTTCGACCTCATAGCTTGGGTTTTGCTCTGACATGCACTGTAAACTGTGGGAACTTATATAGACAGGCGTGTATCTTTCCAAATCATGTCCAATTGAATTTACCACAGGTGGACTCCCATCAAGTTGTAGAAACATCTCAATGGATGTTCAATGGAAACAGGATGCACCTGAGCTCATTTTTGAGTCGCATAGCAAAGGGTCTGAATACCTATGTAAATAAGGTATTTCTGTTTTTGTTTTTTTCACGAATTTGCACACTTTTAATTTGAATCGCTTTGTCATTATGGGGTATTGTGTGTAGTTTGGATTAAATAGAAGTTTCCTCATCATTTCAGAATAAGGCTGTAACATAACAACATGTGGAAAAAGTCAATGGGTCTGAATACCTTCCGAATGCACTGTAAATATAACTAATTCACTGTTTGCAAAAAAGACAGTTTTTTGCATGGCTGAGCACTTATAGCGTAGAAGCCTGGGCTATAGGCTATATCAGATACATTTCTTATTTCTTTGCATGGGAATTACACATTTCATGCAATGCTACTACACTTTATATGAACGGAGACATTAGCAGAATCTTAATTTCTTAAAACAACAAATTATAGGGTAGCCTACTCTGCTGACACTGACAAACAGACCAATAAAAACGCTGTTGTCCATATAATAGGCCTACGAAAAGGGGAGACACGAATAGAATATGACGTCCATCTAAACTGGAGGAATTTTTTGTCCAAAAACAGACTTTTAAGTGCCACTGACTCAACGATAAAGAGTGAATATGTGAACTGCGTACTCACCGGAGGTATGGCCGATGCTCTCCGCTGGTGCCAATAAGATAGGCTATAGGCCTACTGTTGTTCGCTCAATTAAGTTACAATTGTGATAACTAAAAGACAGATTATAGTATTTTCATTGTCTTCTCTTTAAAGCAATAACTATTTGCTTTCCAAACAATGTTTTCCCGCGATTTAATTTAGAAATATTGGGATACCTGGTTGGGTCTCTACTTTTCACTGACAGTCGCAACTCAGCAATCATCTATTTGGTATTTACCGCACACGCTGCCCAAATTGAGCATGCTACCTTTCCTTCCGACTTTAGGCAATGCGATTTAAAACAACTTATTAATGTTTTAAGGCTAGGGGAAGGTAATGATCCACTGTATCCTAATCATGTTTCAGTAGTATGGTTTGAATTATTTTATTTAGCTCTGTATAGACATGAGTAGGCTAATTAGGCTATATAATTTTGGCAATTTAATTCAATTTACTTAGGGAAAGCTCAGTTTCCCCTAGCCTTATGGACATGCTATACGTTTCCAAAGTGGTGTGTGACGCGATGATGAAGCCTGCCTTCCGTTGCTTATGCATTTGAAAAGGCAAGTAAATGGGAAGCATGCTTCAATTATCAGTTGGGAAATAAAAATAGTAGCTATTTTTAATCTTTGCCCAAAAACTATTTTTAACACAGGATTGCATTTAGAATTGTTGCACAATGATTGGGCTTATAAAAGCGCTGACTGACAGATTTTCTGCTCAAAGGCTTTGATTCTGTATGCTGTGCATGTGTGATGAGATATTTACATTTATATATATTTTTATTTAACCTTTATTTAACTAGGCAAGTCAGTAACCAAGATATAATGAATATACACGCACCAATTCAATTCCACTAAATTATGCAAATTAACCCACAGACCGGAATGCATGACCAGTCAAATGTTTTTACATAAACTGCTATTTCCATCAATGAATAGACTAAAGAGTATTATTATTTCGCAATGGGACTTTATTTCTTCTCCCAGACAATTGGCCAGTGCCAATATTATTTATCAGCTTTTCAAAAAAATAAAAATGATTCCAAAAGCCAGCTATTGGAAACTCTGGTGTATATGTAACTGTACTCAGTCTTAGAACATGTGCAAGTGATTTGAAACCTCTGCAGCTTTCCAGACAAGCCTGGACCTGTGGCACTCAGCCTACAGATAGTGGGTAGGAATGTCGAGCCCTGTCTGCTAGAGTAGGATGCAGTCAGTACTCCCTCGGTCTCTAGTCTCTGCCCCATGTTATTCAGCCTGGTACAGCCAGTGTAGGCCAGGGCACATTTCTCTCCTTTTCTGTGCATCATTCATTTATCTGTCTTAATTGTGCCAACTCATTCAATCTGGTAATGCTAAATTCCTTTCAGTCTCTGCCATTACATCAATTTGCAACAGTTGTGATGTTATCTGTATCAGAGGTGGTCAAAAGCTAAATGTCACATTTGCACTTTACAAACTACATATAACCAACAACAATCAGTAATAAACACAAAACATGTTTGCTAAGGGTCTGTTGTGAGTCGTGAGCATGAAGAGACTTGTCATTGACATGAACGTGCAACATAATTAGCAAACGGAAGATGACATCTGTGTGTGAGAGGAGTTGCTTACAGGAGAGTGGTCAGGTGACCAGGCCATGAAGATCCACTCATAGCCCTGGTTGTTGGAGGAGTCCAGTCGGTACAGGATATAAGATGGCAGGTCGTCCTGTAGTAGAGGCAGGACTAACGAGTCATACTCTTGGTCCCATGTCTTTGATGCTTGCCTGGTCTCGCCCAAAGCTAGCTGCTCTGTAACACAAATATTATCAGAATTTAGTGGCTGAAGATTCAAAGTGAAAACATAATTTTGGTGAATAGAATCTCTCTGTGCTTTCCAACATTTCAGAAACTGTTTTAATTCTAAAAAAAGATCTGTAATATATCCTTGAGAGACAGCCTTGGTGACAAACATTAGATATGTTTATGGTCAGATCAGTAAAACAAACACTTCTTACCATCCTCAATCACAATCTTTAAGAGTCGATATTGGTCTCCACACCTCGCACTGGCAAAGATGTCCTTCACGTCGTTACCAGCTAGAAAAACAGTGGGGGAGTGAGTTTGGTATCGGCACAAACATGCAATGTGTTCTAATATGGATGTTTCATATTAGAAGCCTCATCACTGAAATTGGGCTTAAAGACATTTTTCAAGCTGTTAAACCCATGTTAAAACCTTCCAAAGAACAAACCATGTAATTATCTTCAGCCTTATCTATTTAAAACAATCTTTGCCACAGAAGTTTGGTCAACATATACAGTTGAAGTCTGAGGTTTACATACACCTTCGCCAAATATATTTAAACTCGGTTTTTCACAATTCCTGACATTTAATCCTGTCTTTGGTCAGTTAGGATCACCACTTTATTTTAAGAATGTGAAATGCCAGAATAATAGTAGAGAGAATGATTTATTTCAGCTTTTATATTTCTTTCATCACATTCCCAGTGGGTCAGAAGTTTAAATACACTCAATTAATATTTGGTAGCATTGCCTTTAAATGATTTAACTTGGGTCAAACATTTTGGGTAGCTTTCCACAAGCTCCCCACAATAAGTTAGGTGCATTTTGGCCCATTCCTCCTGACAGAGCTGGTGTAACTGAGTCAGCTTTGTAGGCCTCCTTGCTCGCACACACTTTTTCAGTTCTGCCCACAAATGTTCTATAGGATTGAGGCCAGGGCTTTGTGATGGCCACTCCAATACCTTGACTTTGTTGTCTGTATGCCATTTGTTGTCTAAATTGCAACTTTGGAAGTTTTGGAAGACCCATTTGCGACCAAGCTTTAACTTCCTAACTGATGTCTTGAAATGTTGCTTCAATATATCCACATAATTTTCCACCCTCATGATGCCATCTATTTTGTGAAGTCCACCAGTCCCTACTGCAGCAAAGCACCCGATATAGGACTCGTTTTACTGTGGATATAGATACTCAGTGATCTGAGTAGAGATTTCCTCCAGCATCTCCACAAGGTCCTTTGCTGTTGTTCTGGGATTGATTTGCACTTTTCGCACCAAAGTACGTTAATCTCTAGGAGACAGAACGTGTCTCCTTCATGAGCGGAATGACGGCTGTGTGGTCCCATGGTGTTTATACTTGCGTACTATTGTTTGTACAGATGAACGTGGTACCTTCAGGCGTTTGGAAATTGCTCATAAGGGGCCACAGTGGCTCGTGGGTCTGTGTACCAACATCCATACCCCCCTTCCCCTCGTGATACATACATTTAGTTTTAACGTTAATTTCCTGCAATTTTATAACTAATTTAATGCAATTCTACTAATGTTGCCATGGGGTGGAAAGAAATGTGCATTTTCACAGCTAATTTCCTGCAATGCTATACATTTTTGCCATAGGGTGGAAGCAAATGTTTGCAGTTTTTAATATACCAATTGATGGTCAATGGGCTACTCCCTGGTTGGTAATTAGACCATGCTTATTACAAGTTCAGATAGCTGGCCGTTAGACTAATTTACCAATCTAAAAATATTTTGCTAACATGGGCTAATTGAGTGACTGCTGATGGACAATCACATTTCTAAATTGCAGCTTGTATATTCTATTATTTTAACTCTCAACAGTATATCACAACCCCGACTGAGTTGCCCATCCCTGGCCTATGCCTATCCCTCACATAAGTCCATACTGAGCAAATAGTAGGATGAACGCATGCGACCCACAGCAATCTCCTTCCCACTCATAGATTTGAACAATGTGGCACACCACTATTTTACATGCATGTCCATCAAGTTCACCATATGAACCTTTTAACCCAAGTCGTGTGCGTGTTGCTTGGTGAGTAGGATCCTCACTCATCCATGTTGTCAAACCCCCCCACACCCACACCCACACCCACACACACACACACACACACACACACACACACACACTTCAGTATCACTTGCATAAATATTTCAATAATTGTGCAAATGAAAAATACAATATTGGTATCTGTCATTGGGTTGAAAGCAGATACTTTGGTTTAGGCTATTTGTCAGCTCATTTTTTTCATGTAAATGTCTGTTACATTTGAGTGCCAGATGTTTCAATGAAGGCGTTGCCCAAGCCAAAATGTTGTTTTTGTACTCGAGTAGAAGCAGAGACAAACACACACGGTTATTTTAGGACACCTAGCTACATAACTACCGTTGCTACTTCTTAGCAGAGCATCAAATCAATTATGACAGATAGTTGCTAGCTAGCTACCGTCGCTAGCTAGTACTTAACGTTACTGTACTACAGTACATAAATAGTAAAACATTGCACATCGATTAAAAACAGATTTTTCAATTAAGATGTATACAGTTCAATCATGCTAAGATAGCGACAATATAACTTAAATGAAATAGCTACCTTGTATGCCCGTTTGGTGGGACATTTTGTATTTTTATCGCAAGAAAGGTTGATGAAGCAGAGAACCAAGCCAGGATAAGGAAGTAGGAAGCGGACTAGGCTAAATTCATGTGTCGTCATCATCATCATCATCATCATCAGCAAGGTCACGTGGTTCAACGGTGCAGGGGTGACGACGAGGAATACAACAAATCGTATTATTAAATTCCTGCGTTAATTAAATGGTAAACAACAAATGCGCTTTGACCTCGGGAAGTCTATTGACATTCTACACATACACGCTGGACTGGAGGAGCTAGCTATTTTATAGGCTACAACCAATGACTGTATATTCTGTATACTTCCGGCCCTTCTTTGGACACTGTGTTAACAACCCTCCAGGCAAGCTTCAATGCCATACAACTCTCCTTCCGTGGCCTCCAACTGCTCTTAAATACAAGTAAAACTAAATGCATGCTCTTCAACCGATCACTACCTGCACCTACCCGCCTGTCCAACATCACTACTCTGGACGGCTCTGACTTAGAATACGTGGACAACTACAAATACTTAGGTGTCTGGTTAGACTGTAAACTCTCCTTCCAGACCCATATCAAACATCTCCAATCCAAAGTTAAATCTAGAATTGGCTTCCTATTTCGCAACAAAGCATCCTTCACTCATGCTGCCAAACATACCCTTGTAAAACTGACCATCCTACCAATCCTCGACTTTGGCGATGTAATTTACAAAATAGCCTCCAATACCCTACTCAACAAACTGGATGCAGTCTATCACAGTGCAATCCGTTTTGTCACCAAAGCCCCATACACTACCCACCATTGCGACCTGTACGCTCTCGTTGGCTGGCCCTCGCTTCATACTCGTCGCCAAACCCACTGGCTCCATGTCATCTACAAGACCCTGCTAGGTAAAGTCCCCCCTTATCTCAGCTCGCTGGTCACCATAGCATCTCCCACCTGTAGCACACGCTCCAGCAGGTATATCTCTCTAGTCACCCCCAAAACCAATTCTTTCTTTGGCCGCCTCTCTTTCCAGTTCTCTGCTGCCAATGATTGGAACGAACTACAAAAATCTCTGAAACTGGAAACACTTATCTCCCTCACTAGCTTTAAGCACCAACTGTCAGAGCAGCTCACAGATTACTGCACCTGTACATAGCCCACATATAATTTAGCCCTATCAACTACCTCTTTCCCAACTGTATTTAATTTATTTATTTATTTTGCTCCTTTGCACCCCATTATTTTTATTTCTACTTTGCACATTCTTCCATTGCAAAACTACCATTCCAGTGTTTTACTTGCTATATTGTATTTACCTTGCCACCAAGGCCTTTTTTTTGCCTTTACCTCCCTTCTCACCTCATTTGCTCACATTGTATATAGACTTGTTTATACTTTATTATTGACTGTATGTTTGTTTTACTCCATGTGTAACTCTGTGTTGTTGTATCTGTCGAACTGCTTTGCTTTATCTTGGCCAGGTCGCAATTGTAAATGAGAACTTGTTCTCAACTTGCCTACCTGGTTAAATAAAGGTAAAATAAAATAAAATAAAATATATGAAGTCTAACGTTACTACTCTGTCTAGCATGAGGGGATGCCACATTTGTTCCATTGTTTCCACTCCAGTCTAGACTGAAATGCAATGTTACATTTACAATGTTACATTTGTAACTTTTGTAATGTAGCCTATTCTTTGTGATGCAATGCTACCAGGGGCAGACTGGGACAAAAATTCAGCCCAGGCATTTCAGCCACAACAGCCCACATCACACTTCTACATTAATGTGGATGCTAACATGATTATGGATAATCCTGAATGAATTGTGAATAATGAATTACAGACATACAAATTATATATGATATTTATGCCTCTATAACTTTCTCAATCATCAATATTTATGATTTTTTCAGAATTATACATAATCAGGGTAGCATCCACATTAATGCATAAGTGTTTAGAAACATATTATATTCTTATTTACGATAAAAGTGACACATGACACAATAGATTATTTACCATTCATTTCTATTGGGCACAAAATTATTTGAAACAACCAAAACAAACAGCAAATGCATCCAACAAATTTGTAGTCACAAGCTTCATGTAATTATTGTGTGCTTGGAATATGGGACCAAACACAAAACTTTTGACTACTTTACAACACAAATAAGTGATTTTTTCCCAATACTTTTGGTTCCCTAAACTGGGAGGACTTAGTAGTAACCTCATAGTAACCTCATTGTATCATTTCAAATCCAAAGTGCTGGAGTACGGGGCCAAAACAACAACAAAATATGTCACTGCAAAAAAATGTGGCAAAGAAATTTACTTTTTGTCCTGAATACAAAGCGTTATCTTTGGAGCAAATCCGACACCACACATCACCGAGTACCACTCTTCATATTTTCAAACATGGTGGTGGCTGCATCATGTTATGCATATGCTTGACATCGCAAGGACTATGGAGTTTTTTGGGATAAAAAGAAAAGGAACACAGCAGGGAAAATCCAATAGGAAAACCTTGTTCAGTGTGCTTTCCAACAGACAGAGGGAGACAAATTCACGTTTCAGCAATAACAGGACAATAACCTAAATCACAAGAGTTGCTAACCAAGATAACATTGAATGTTCCCGAGTGGCCTAATTACAGTTTTGACTTAAATTGGCTTGAAAATCTATGGCAAGACTTGAAAATGGCTGTCTAGCAATGATAAATTAAATCAAATTGTATTTTTCACATGCGTCAAATACAACCGTACAGTGAAATGCTTACTTACAACCCTTTAACCAATGATGTAGTCTTAAGAAACTACCTAAACAAATTAAAATTAAGAAAAAGTTAAGAAATAAGAAAAACAAATCATTAAAGAGCAGCAGTGAATAACAATAGCGGGGCTATATACATGGGGAATTTGTACAGAATCAGTGTGTCAATGTTCGGGGGCACAGGTGTCGAGGTAATTGAGATAATTCTGTACATGCAGGTAGGGTTGTTAAAGTGGCTATGCATAGATAATAACATAGAGTAGCAGCAGCATGGGGGGTGGGGTAGCAAATAGTCTGGGTAGCCATTTGATTAGCTGTTCAGTAGTCTTATGGCTTGGGGGTAGAAGCTGTTTAGAAGCCTCTTGGACTAATACTTGGCGCTCCGGTACCTCTTGCCGTATGGTAGCAAAGAGAACAGTCCATGACTAGGGTGGCTGGAGTCTTTGACGATTTTTAGGTCCTTCCTCCGACACCGCCTGGTATAGAGGTCCTGGATGGCAGGAAGCTTGGCCCCAGTGATGTACTGGGCCGTTCACACTACCCTCTGTTGTGCCTTGCAGTCGGAAGCCGAGCAGTTGCCATACCAGGCAGTGATGCAACCCGTCAGGATGCTCTTGATGGTGCAGCTGTAGAACCTTTTGAGGATCTGAGGACCCATGCCAAATCTTTTCAGTCTCCTGAGGGGGAATAGGTTTTGTCGTGCCCTCTTCATGACTGTCTTGGTGTGCTTGGACCATGTTAGTCTGTCGTTGATGTGTACGCCAAGGAACTTGCAGCTCTCAACCTGCTCCACTACAGCCACGTCGATGAGAATGGGGGCGTGCTCGGTCCTCTTTTTCCTGTAGTCCACAATCATCTCCTTTGTCTTGATCACGTTGAGGGAGAGGTTGTTGTCCTTGCACCACATGGTCAGGTCTCTGACCTCCTCCCTATAGGCTGTCTCATTGTTGTCAGTGATCGGGCCTACCACTGTTGTGTCATCATTGTTGTGGTCTCATTGTCCTGAGACCACATTTTTTTCAGTTGATACTGGCAAATTGGGACACCTTGGTTGGCAAAGAGGTACACTTAATTCTTTATTGTAAAGAAGGATAATTCAGAGAGTATATTAGTCATTTTAATATTTTAATGATAAACTTGAATTATAAATACAAATTAAATGTATTAAAACATTCTTTAAATCAAATCAAATCAAATGTTGTTGGTCACGTACACGTGAATAGCAGATGTTAGTGCGGGTGTAGCGAAATGCTTGTGTTTCTAGAGCCAACAGTGCAGTAATATCGAACAAGTGGTATCTAACAATTTCACAACATTACAAACAATACACACAAACCTAAAGTAAAGGAATGGAATTAAGAATATATAAATATTTGGACGAGTAATGTCAGAGCGGCATAGACTAAGATACAGTAGAATATAATATAAAACAGTATACATATGAGATGAGTAATGCAAAATATGTAAACACTATTAAAGTGACTAGTATTCCGTTATTAAAGTGGCCAGTGATTTCAAGTCTATGTATATATGGCAGCAACCTCTTAGGTGCTACTTGTGGCTATTTAACAGTCTGATGGCCTTGATATAGAAGCTGTTTTTCAGTCTCAGTCCCAGCTTTGATGCACCTGTACTGACCTCGCCTTCCCCCTTCTAACGGGGTGAACAGGCAGTGGCTCAGGTGGTTGTTGTCCTTACTGATATTTTTGGCATTCCTGTGACATTGGGTGCTGTAGGTGTCCAGGAGGGCAGGTGGTTTTCCCCCGGTGATGCGTTGGGCAGACCGCACCACCCTCTGGTGAGCCCTGCGGTTGCGGGCAGTGGAGTTTCCGTACCAGGCGGTCAGCCCAACAGGATGCTCTCAATTGTGTATCTGTAAAAGTTTGTAAGGGTTTTAGGTGCCAAGCCAAATTTCTTCAGCCTCCTGAGGTTGAAGATGTTCTGTTGCACCTTCTTCACCACACTGTCTGTGTGGGTTGACCATTTCAGTTTGTCAGTGATGTGTACGCCGAGGAACTTGAAACTTTCCACCTTCTCCACTGCAGTCCCATCAAAGTGGATAGGGGGGTGCTCCCTCTGCTGTTTCCTGAAGTCCACGATCAGCTCCTTTGTTTTGGTGACATTGAGTGAGAGGTTATTTTCCTGGCACCACACTCCCAGGGCCCTCACCTCCTCCCTGTAGGCTGTCTCATCATTGTTGGTAATCAGGCCTACTACTGTTGTGTCATCTGCAAACTTGATGATTGAGTTGAAGGTGTGCGTGGCCACGCAGTCATGGGTGAACAGAGAGTACAGGAGGGGGCTGAGAACGCACCCTTGTGGGGTCCTAATGTTGATGATCAGCGAAGTGGAGGTGTGGTTTCCTACCTTCACCACCTGGGGGTGGCCCATCAGGATGTCCAGGACCCAGTTGCACAGGGCGGGGTTCAGACCCAGGGCCACGAGCTTAATGATGAGCTTGGAGTGTACTATGGTGTTGAATGCTGAGCTAGTGTCAATGAACAGCATTCTTACAGTACATAGGCATTCCTCTTGTCCAGATGGGATAGGGTAGTGTGCAGAGCGATGGCAATGGCGATTGTATCGTCTGTGGATCTATTGGGGCAGTAAGCAAATTGAAGTGGGTCTAGGGTGTCAAGGTAAGGTAGAGGTGATATAACCTTCACTAGTCCCTCAAAGCACTTCATAATGACATAAGCGAGTGTTACGGGGCGATAGTCATTTAGTTCAGTTTCTTTTGGTTTTTGGGGTATTGAAACAATAGTGGACATCTTGAAGCATGTGGAGACAGCAGACTGGGATAGGGAGAGATTGAATATGTCCGTAAACACTCCAGCCAGCTGTTCTGTGCATGCTCTGAGAATGCGGCTAGGGATACCGTCTGGGCCGGCAGCCTTGCGAGAGTTAACACACTTAAATGTCTTACTTACGTCAGACACGGAGAGGAGAGCCCACAGTCCTTGGTAGCAGGCCATGTCGAAATACGGACTCCACTTTGTCTCTATACTGACGTTTTGTCTATTTGATTGCCTCACGGAAGGAATAACTGCACTATTCGTATTCGGCATATTCCCAGTCACCTTAAATGCAGTGGTTTGCACGTTCAGTTTTGCGCAAATGCTGCCATCTATCCACAGTTTTAGTTAGGGTAGGTTTTAATAGTCACTGTGGGTACGTTTGGTGACTATACACTTCCTGATAAACTTGGTCACCGTATCAGTGTATTCATTAATGTTATTTATAGCTTCCCTGAACATATCCCAGTCCGCATGATCAAACAATATTGAAGCGTGGATTCCGATTGGTCAGACCAGCGTTGAATAGTCCTTAGCGCTGGTACTTCCTGTTTGAGTTTCTGCCTATACAAAGGGAGGAGGAAAGTGTAGTCGTGACCAGATTTGCCGAAGGGAGGGCAGGGGAGGGCCTGTTCGGTATCCCAGAAGTTGGAGTAGCAGTGGTCAAGTGTTTTAGCAGCGCGAGTACTACAGTCAATGTGTTGATAGAACTTCGGTAGCATTTTTCTCAAATTTGCTTTGTTAAAATCCCCAGCTACAATAAATGTGGTTTCCAGTTTGCATAATGTCCAGTGAAGTTCTTTGAAGTCTGTCGTGGTATGTGAGGGTGAATATGTGACTATAACCGAAGAGAATTCTCTTGGGAGTTAATACGGTCGGAATTTGATTGTGAGGTATTCTAGGTCGGGTAAACAAGGACTTGAGTTCCTGTATGTTATCACAATCACACCCTAAGTAGTTAATCATGAAACATACACCCCCGCCCTTCTTCCCGGAGAGATATCTATTCCTGTCTGCGCGATGAACTGAGAACCCAACTGGCTGTACGGACTCAGACAGTATATCCCGAGAGAACCATGTTTCCGGGTAACAAAGTATGTTACAATCCTTGATGTCTCTCTGGAAGGAAATCATCGGCTTGAGCTCGTCAACTTTATTATCCAGAGACTGAACATTAGCGAGTAATATACTCGGAAGCGGAGGGTGGTGTGCACGCCTTCTGAGTCGGACTACAAGTCCACTCTGAATACTTATTTTCCAGCTGTGTTTTAGATCAGCTTCTGGAATCAGTTAAATTGCCCTCAGGGTTACGAACAAAGGATCCGATTCAGGAAAGTCGTATTCCTGGTTGTAATGCTGGTAAGTTACCGTCGCTCTGATATCCAAAAGTTCTTCCCGGCTGTATGTAATAACAACAAAAATTCTGGGCTAATAATGTAAGAAATAATACATTAAAAAAACGAAATACTCCAAAGTTGCTAGAAGCACTAGAAGCACGGCTGCCCTATCTGCCTGTGGCATTTTTTTGTGTAAATTGTTTGTGGAACATTACAAATTATAATGTACTATTATTATTATCATTGTTATTATTAGTATTATACTTGATTATAATTATGATGTAGCCTATATGTAATTATATATCCTATAAATAAAACAAAATGGGCTTCATCTAGGCCTATCAGCTCAACATTCTCAGCACTACACTGTAGAGGACATTTTTTGTTGTTGAATGAAACCAGAAAGACCTCATCCCTCAAAAATGACAATTCATATTTTCAAGACGGTCAAATTCAGCAAAATAAACTTTTTTAGTCATCATATACCTGTATGGTTATGAATATTGTCAGCTAGGATTTTTATTGTTAGTGAGGTAATATCTTTCTAAGTAAAATGCAGCTATGCTACTGTAGATTTTGCTAGCAAGCTAGCTGATAGCAGATTAGAGGAAAATGACATTTAGCATTTGATCCTTTTTAGAAAATGTATTTCATAATCCCCCTAAATATTTTTTCTGCATTAAAATGGCCTAGAGTAGTGTCCCAGTTTGACAGTAATAGGTTGTCCCAGTTTGACAGTAGTACTGGGACACTGTCAAAATGTCAATATTCTAAAAAGGTGAGAGTAGTAAGAAAACCATTTACAGTCATTTTGATTTACAATTACATCCCATTACAAAATACCCTATATATACAAAAGTATGTGGACAAATGAGTGGATTTGGCTATAAAATCCATGCAATCTCCATAGACAAACATTGGCAGTAGAATGGCCTTACTGAAGAGCTCAGTGACTTTCAACATGGCACCATCATAGGGTGCCACCTTTCCAACAAGTCAGTTCATCAAATTTCTGCCCCTGCTAGAGCTGCCCCAGTCAACTGTAAGTGCTGTTTTTGTGAAGTGGAAACATATAGGAGCAACAATGGCTCAGCCGTGAAGTGGTAGGCCACACAAGCTCACAGAAAGGCACCCCCAAGTGCTGAAGCGCGTATCTCGTAAAATCGTCTGTTTTCGGTTGTGACACTCACTACCGAGTTCCAAATTGCCTCTAGATGCAATGTCAGCACAAAGCTGTTTGTTGCGAGCTTCATGAAATGGAGCAGCTCGCTGCCATTGGACTCTGGAACAGTGGAAACGTGTTCTCTGGAGTGATGAATCATGCTTCACCATCTGGCAGTCTAACAGACAAATATGGGTTTGGCAGATGCCAGGAGAACGCTACCTGCCGGAATGCATAGTGCCAACTTTATAGTTTGGTGGACCAGGAATAATAGTCTGTGGCTGTTTTTCATGGTCCAGGCCGCTTAGTTCCAGAGATGGGAAATCTTAACGATACAGAATACAATGACATTCTAGACGATTCTGTGCTTCCAACTTTGTTGCAACATTTTGGGGAAGGCCCTCATACCCAACACCTTTGGGAAGAATTGGAACAATGACTGCAAGCCAGCCCTAATCGCCCAACATTAGTGCCAGACCTCACTAATGTGGCTGAATGGAAGTAAGTCCCCGCAGCACTGTGGAGGCTGTTATAGTAGCAAAGGGGGACCAACTCCATATTAATGCCCATGATTTTGGAATATGAGATGTTTGAGGACCAGGTGTCCATATTTTGGTAATGTAGTGTATGTTTTAATGGGACGAGGAATAAAATTCATTCGTTTTTTATAACCAGAACATTATTTAACTCAGAACCCTATTTTAGCATGTAAATCACCCTAAATTTGCTGGCGTTCTATAAGAACTCCTCCGTGTTCTGCCACCAGCGTGCTTCCTTCGCCCTCGTGCGACAATGTTTGCAAACACAGAAAGGGGTATACGCATTCCCCTCTGTATATAAAAATAAATATTTGTATGCTCTATGAACATCACCCTGCCATCAGTGGGAAACTCGATGTGTTTGTTATATTGCAGTTACATTGCAATGCACTGATGGTATGCGCCAGTCGTGGGGATAGAAGCATCCAGCCATCGCGCGACTCTCCATCATCATCACACATAGAAAACTGCGAGCCGCTCCGGCGGTGCAAAGCAGCGCCTCGCTGCCCTGCCACGCCGCTGCATGGACAGCCAACACAATGGCAGAGGATTTGGGGGTGCATCTGTTTTTAGCAACAACAGATAGCATGGATAATCCCGCCTCAACCGATTCAGCTCTCGTCGTTACGATGATTAGAGCGCCGCTGTCGGCTCGCCGGGCATGATAGGCAGGAGAGAGAGCCGTGCGGGAGCGGGGCTTCTCGTTTTGACAGTACTTTTTGAGAGGGAAACGCAAAGAAGCGTGGAACAAGTAAGTGCGTGTCTGTGTATGTGTGTGTCTGTGTATGTAGGCCTATCCATATCAAGGGGATGCTTTCTTATTAAATCAATATGTAGATGCCGTGCACACACCATTGTGCACTGAGGTAGGTTTCAATTTTGTAATCAGATAATTCCATTCGAGATTGGTAAAGCATATGGATAGAGTATTATATGTATATATATATATAATGCTATGCTAACTTAATTATGCTAATTAAGTTTCCGCGTGGGCGCAGACATCGACTCTATTAATTTGATGAACTGGATACACAGATGCATCTCCCCATCCGCACAACAGCGGTGCTGTGTCCAATGACAGGGCCCATTTAGCCCATCTCAGATAATACTCAATCCCTACTGATTGGAGTGGATTTAACAAGTGACATCAATAAGGGATCATAGCTTTCACCTGGTCAATGCAATCTACCTATATCATGGAAAGAGCCGGTGTTCTTAATGTTTTGTATGCTCAGTGTATATGGAAGTAGTTTTGTGCCAAAAAGGGGTTAAATACGGATAAAAAATATATAATACTTTCCTGATCTTTATTATATCGCTCAGATATACACTACATGACCAAAAGTATGTTTTTCTGCTCTTTTGCACACCAGTATTTCTATTTGCACATCCTCATCTGCACATATCACTCCAGTGTAAATTGCTAAATTGTAATTACTTCTCCACTATTGGCATATTTATTACCTTACCTCCTTACTTCATTTGTACACACTGTATACAGATTTATCTATTGTACGCTTGTTTATCCCATGTGTAACTGTGTTGTTTATGTTGCACTGCTTTGCTTTATCTTGGCCAGGTTGCAGTTGAAAATGAGAACTTGTTCTCAACTAGCCTACCTGGTTAAATAAAGGTGAAAAAAATATATAAATGTGGACAAATGCTTGTCAAACATCTCATTCCAATATCATGTGCATTAATATGGAGTTGTCCCCCCTTTGCCGCTATAATAGCCTCCACTCTTCTGGGAAGGCATTCCACTAGCTGTTGGAACATTGCTGTGAGGACTTACTTCCATTCAGCCACAAGAGCATTAGTGAGTTCGGGCACTGATGTTGGGTGATTAGGCCTGGCTCACAGTCGGCGTTTCAATTCAACCCAAAGGTGTTCTAGAATGTCATTGTATGCTGTAGTGTTAAGATTTCTCTTCACTGGAACAAAGGGGCCTAACCCGAACCATGAAAAACAGCCCCAGACCATTATTCCTCCTCCACCAAACTTTACAGTTAACACTATGCATTCAGACAGGTTGGGTTCTCCTGGCATCCTCCAAACTCAGATTTGTCAGTTGGACCGCCAGATGGTGAAGCATGATTCATCACTCCAGAGAACGTGTTTCCACTGCTCCAGTCCAATGGCAGCGAGCTTTACACCACTCCAGCCGATGCTTGGCATTGCACATTGTGATCTTAGGCTTGTGTGCAGCTGCTCGGCCATAGAAACTCATTTAATGAAGCTCCCGACGAACAGTTCTTGTGCTGACGGTGCTTCCAGAGGCTACAGTATTTGGAACTCGGTAGTGAGTGTTGCAACTGAGGACAGACGATTTTTATGCACTACGTGTATCAGCACTCGGCAGTCCCATTCTTTGAGCTTGTGTGGCTTACCACTTTGCGGCTGAGCCGTTGTTGCTCCAGACATTTTACAAACTGACTTGTTGGAAAGGTGGCATCCTATGACGGTGCCACGTTAAAAGTCACTGAGCTCTTCAGTACGGCCATTCTACTTCCATTGTTTGTCTATGGACATTGCATGGCTGCATGCTCGATTTTATACACCTGTCAGCAACGGGTGTGGCTGAAATAGCAAAATCCACTCATTTGAATGGGTGTCCACCTACTTTTGGCCATGTAGTGTAGAACAGACACTTTAAAACAAACTTCCTTTTGATAATTTTTTTTACTATCTGTTTTTCCATGTCTGAATGTGTTATTCAATGGGCCATGGGCTGATAGCAGTAAGGCCAAATTCAATGTTTCATCATAAAATGTTTTTATATATATTTTATAACTAAAGGGGTCCTAAAATTCTAAATCAAGTAGCTAAAACTGCCTTGGTATGACCATCTTAACAAAATCCATATGTTAACTTATTTGTCATAAACCTCCCCTGAGTCATAACATCAACAACACCTATGGTGGCACATTATACCAAGACAAACATGATGCTGGTGAAATGTAATATCCACATAGCCCAATTTGACACTGCTCTATATCTGGGGCTTTACATCATCATACAAATTCCCAGTATGGATATTTTAGGAAACAGGGTCGGAGGAGACCGGAGGGAAAATATTTGAGACCGCCAAGAATGTGCACGGCAGTGAGTGAGTGACGAGGTGGAGTCCTGGAGCAAATAATTGTCCACAGATTTGAAAATACAGTGGGCTCACTGTCCTGTTGAGAACCGACCCAAGCACTGCCTGGCAGTGGAACCAAAATATCAGCATGATGGTGATAAATCTGAGGGTGGGAACCAGACAAACAGCTAGGCAGTGAATGTGAGGCAGCTCCAAGAGACTGCCTTGTGTGACAGTGTATCTTTAGATAATTTTATTGATTGAGTGAATGGTCTCTGGAAAACCTCTGACGTCAAAGGTCATCCCTGGCGAAATACTAGATTTAAAGGAAGAGAAATGTAAAATAAATACAAATCTGACACCATTTGAGGAGTAGATGACCATAATGATGCTCTGAAACTACACTGTTGACCTGACTGATAGACGTTTTTCAGATAATCTCAGTCTGGATGATAGACCACTTGTCTGTCCTGCTGCTCTTAGCGTGGTGATCACGCTACAGAATAATCTGAGTCGTCTGAATTTAGAATAATCTCAGTCTGGACGGACGTCTCTAGTTTTTCCTCTGTAATCTCATGAACTCTGTAATATTTCCACTGTAATCTGTTGCAGATTTCACTCAGGCAACAATATTCTCTCCCTCTTCAGGTGGACTGTGGCTTGGGGTCCTTCAAAATGGATATAGATCCCTGTTTGCGGTACTATTTCCAGCACCCCTGGTCTCGTCTGTTTGTGGCCTACCTCGTCACTTTCTGCAACTTCCTTATCTTTGCTGAGGACCCTGTCTCCCACAGCCAGACAGAGGCTCACATGATCGTGGTGGGAAACTGCTTCTCCTTCATAGTGAACAAGTACCCTGGTGGAGGATGGAGCGTCCTCAAAGTCATCTCGTGGCTGATGGCCATTGTCACCGGAATGTTTGCCGGGAAGTTCATATTCCACCGCAGGCTCTTTGGTAAGTCAGTCAATTTAATGTATTTATAAAACCCTTTTTACATCGGCAGATGTCACAAAGTGCTTATACAGAACCCAGAGAGCAAGCAATGCAGATGTAGAGCCACGATGGCTAGGAAAATCTCCCATGAAAGCCAGGAACCTAGGAAGAAACCTAGAGAGGAACCATGCTCTGAAGGGTGGCCAGTCCCCTTCTGGCGAGCCTTAAGGAGGAATACAGCCCTACAAAGACAACTGAAAAGTATTTTGTCATGTTAGGGTAATGGTTAGAGTGGCATAGAAAACCACGTGATATGCTAAACACTGACACACACACACACACACACACACACACAGAGCATAAACAGGATATGAAGGGATCATGACTCTATTCCATGTGCTGCTCTCTATAAATATTGAATGTTGCAGTCTTCACTTAGGCCAGGAAAGAGAACATGTCTTGAGTGCTATTATGTTTCCTCTATGCGGAAGAATAGGTATCTGATAATGTACCTACTCTGTCCTTGCACATCTTTCAAGCCTTAATCTATTGAATTACCCTATGAATTACCTGGAGGATTCCACCATTTACTTTTAGACTAAAACTAAATGTCAGAGTTTGAAGCCACTTAGCCGTTTCCCTCCTACACAAAAGCAAGCATCTTAAATGCATTTACAGCACTATAGTTGCGTTGATCTTTCATAATTGCTAGAATTCAATTCAATTCTTCAATCGGCACTCAGCTTGTCTTTCCTTTGAAAGTCATGTCAAGCCTAGCTGCTTGTCTGGTTCCCACCCTCAGATTCAGCACCATTATGGCTCAGCAGTCTAAGTCACTGCATCTCATTGCAAGAGGCATCACTACAGTCCCTGGTCAAATCCAGGCTGTTTCACATCCGGTTGTGATTGGGAGTCCCATAGAGCAGCGCACAATTGTCTCAGTGTCGTCTGGGTTTGGCCAGGGTAGGCTTTCATTGTAAATAAGAATTTGTTGTTAACTCACTTGCCTAGTTAAATAAAGGTAAAAAAAAAAAAAAATGAGGGCAGTCTGTTCAGATCAGAGTTTTACACTTAAAGCCCAGAGCTTCAGGGCACATAGCGGGAAAAGAGAGCAGAGTAGACCTCCCATCTCTCTCTCTCTCTGGAGCTGGAGCCAGGTAGGGCCAATGCACTTCACAGGCCGCAGGGCACAGAGTGCAGGAGGAACAGATGGTGTGTGCGTGTGCATCTGTGTGTGTGTGTGGGCTTGAGTGATTGAGTGAGTGTGAGATGGGGAGAAGTGGGGTGAGATGGTGAGCGATAGACAACATTTTTGCAATGGCATTATGTAATACCCAAAATGAATATAGAGCACTCTATAGAGTACTCTGCAGCTCCTCTTCTCTCCTTTACTACCTACACTACAACATGGTAGGCATGCGCACTTAGTTAATTACAAGTACAGTAATGTCTCATTTATGAAGAATTATTATGAGAAATTCACAGTGTATTTATAATTGTAATGAGAGTCATTTGTCCAATAAATGCCAATCCTTTTATCTGGTCACTGATATTTCAACTTATTCTTTGTTTATTTGTTTTATTTTTCCAAATGAAAGCACTTGTCTTTCCTGCGTAATAGATTAAGTTATTCATGCTGCTATTTCCATTTGTGTTCAACTATGTATCAATTTGTAACTAATGGAAACCAGACAATGTGTTGCTTGCTGACGCATTCCGCTGCATCATTTATCATGGCCTAGAAAAAAAATCTGAATATCACAACCACTAATTTTACGTTGAATTACACCAACTCATCCCACTGGCGATGTTGCTTTTTCACAGAGAACTATACGCAATACACAATTTACCGTGTTTTTGTTAGCAATAACGTTGGCTGCTACCTAGTGGAATGAGTGGGGGTGGATGGAGATCACAGTGGGTTTGTTTTTTATTCTCCGGTAGCACAGCTAGCCACTTATCAGTTTCTCTCAAAGGTGATGGATGGTTCATGACAGACTATGTGGGTTAAGACTACCCAGCCACTAAAGGCTATATGCTCTCCCATTGAGTGGCATGTCTTCTGGTCATTCAGTGAGAGCCTGTCTGTCTCTGTGCCTTTGTTATTACAACAAGGACATGGGGAATTTGATTTGTATGCCCATGTGAGGTTGTATTGTATTCCATTTTGTATACTGCGTTTTCTGTGTTGTAAACCAGTAGGCATACAGTACATACAGCATACCTTTTTCCTTTCCTCCCTGATCCAGCACAGCACTCAGTATTTCATGCTTACAGCCTTCATTGTAAAGCAAAACGCCTTTTCATCAAGGTAATGCAATGGCATCTGCTTCTCATTCCATGTTGTGCTGCACCAGTTTCAGATTAACATAATGTATGCACCTTTGTTTCCTGTGCATTTTCCAAGACTTGTATTCTCAGTGAATGTTTAGCTTCCTAACAGGAGTAGGTATCACATTGACCATCTTTGATTCAGTACTATGAACACAGGGCTTCTTTGCTTTGAGTCATCACGGTGGATTTTCCAGCTCACACAGCCGCTCAGAATAGTATAAACCCGTTTGAGAAAAGACTGAAATGGGAGACCCAGTTTTTTTTGGGAGACTTTGATGGTTAAAGACATTTTGAAGTTAACATCAATGCCCTGCTGTGAATGTGTGACTATTGCCTATGGTTGTTCCATTGTTAAAGCGCTCTCCAATTATGAATGCTCCTCCTGCCTGATCCTGATCCTTGACTGTAGCTGTATCCTCAGAGATACCATCTGGACTCTGTCACATGTTGTTACAGTAGTGCATTATGGGTACGATGGCCCTGTGCTGTGGTGGCCAAAGGTCAGAGTTTGCTTGAGCGTGTGGGTTTAAGTGTGTGTGTGTGTGTGTGTTTAATTTGCATACGTGTGTGTGTGTGTGCGTGCCTGTGTGTGTGTGTACATCTGGAACCTCCGTGTTGTTTCTTCTGTTTAATACACAGCAACAATTCAGTTTAGACCTCCCTTTGTTAGTTGTCACTCGGAGGCTGGCCTTTCACAGTAAATAATATATTGTATTGTTGTCACGCCCTGACCTTAGAGAGCCGTTTTATTTCTCTATTTGGTTAGGTCAGGGTGTGATTTGGGGTGGGCATTCTATGTTGTCTATTTCTTTGTTTTTGGCCGAGTATGGTTCCCAATCAGAGGCAGCTGTCTATCGTTTTCTCTGATTGGGGATCATACTTAGGCAGCCCTTTTTCCCACTTTCTGTGGTGGGATCTTGTTTTTGTTAGTTGCTGGTTTAGCGCTCCATTACTTTATGTGTCGTTTATATTTCTTGTTTTTTTAGTTTGTTCATTTAATAAATTCAAAATGTACGCCTACCACGCTGCGCCTTGGTCTCATTCCGACGACAGCCGTAACAATTGTACTAGTGCCAGGATTCAAATATATAAGACATGGACCAGCAGGCCGTCTGCTGTGTTGAGACGGATGGGTTGTAATGTAATATTGATGTTTGTAGCAGAGATTTGAGCAGAGGGGAATCGGCCACTATCTTAGACAGTTGCTCTTTCTTACATTGGCATGTTGTTGTTTTAGAGTGAATGGGTTTTTTATGTTTTGCTGTTTGATGCATTTTCCATCAAACAGCATTAAATATGCTATAATAAATATGCATTAAATACGCACTAAATACGCTATATTTAGCAGAATCTTAAATGTGTTCATGATCTATTGTGTCCAGGATCAATTGTAAACAGTGAAGTTGTTTATCCACAAGACTGGTTTACACTCAAAACATTAATACAGTAAGTAACCTCCTTTCTTGTCTTGTATTCAGACAATGAAAGGTGTTTTATTATTTTTTATTCATGAAGTAAACTAACTCTAAACATCTTTCTGCTTTGAATGAAAGATAACGGTCCAGGTGTTTGCAAAATCCAGGGAGAGAGAGAGATTGAGTGTGAGAGAGGAGGCAAACAATAAATTGGGCAAAGGAAATTGCTTGTTTACTTAAGATTAACGAAGTCTTTGGTACATACTGTAGCTCTTACGACTGGGGAAATTATTTAGCAAACCTCTCTGACAGTAATCCGATGTGACTGTTGAAACAGCCCCAGCTAGACACTGGAACAGCTGCTTTCCATCTCCCATTGGAGGGAGGGAGGCAAGGAGGGAGGGAGGGATTCTCACTCTTACAAGTACGTCTGCCTTTCTGTTTTATTGGGGAGACTTGTAGTTACCATGGGTGCAACTCTGGGGACCCCGGCAATGTTGTCAGGGTAATTCCAATGTTGAGTGTGACGCCTTGGCCACGGTAACACAGCTGGCGATATAATGACATGGAGCAGGGCTCTTTCCTCTCCTATCCAGCCCATCTAGGTTTGTCAGAGGGCAGCAAGTCGTCTGTTCTAGGGTCCCTAAGGAGGGCAGGAACTGTTGTTCAAATCATCAAATCAAATTTATTTATATAGCCCTTCTTACATCAGCTGATATCTCAAAGTGCTGTACGGAAACCCAGCCGAAAAACCCCAAACAGCAAGCAATGCAGGTGTAGAAGCACTCCCTAGAAAGGCCAAAACCTAGGAAGAAACCTAGAGAGGAACCAGGCTATGAGGGGTGGCCAGTCCTCTTCTGTGCCGGGTGGAGATTATAACAGAACATGGCCAAGATGTTCAAATGTTCATAAATGACCAACATGGTCAAATAATAATAATCACAGTAGTTGTCGAGGGTGCAGCTAGTCAGCACCTCAGGAGTAAATGTCAGTTGGCTTTTCATAGCCGATCATTAAGAGTATCTCTACCGCTCCTGCTGTCTCTAGAGAGTTGAAAGCAGCAGGTCTGGGACAGGTAGCACGTCCAGTGAACAGGTCAGGGTTCCATAGCCGCAGACAGAACAGTTGAAACTGAAGCAGCAGCACGTCCAGGTGGACTGGGGAGAATTAGAGAGAGCATACTTAAATTCACACAGGACACCGGATAAGACCGGAGAAGTACTCCAGATATAACAAACTGACCCTAGCCCCCCGACACATAAACTACTGCAGCACAAATACTGGAGGCTGAGACAGGAGGGGTAGGAGACACTGTGGCCCCATCCGATGATACCCCCGGACAGGCCAAACAGGAATGATATAACCCCACCCACTTTGTCAAAGCACAGCCCCCACACCACTAGAGGGATATTTTCAACCACCAACTTACCATCCTGAGACAAGGCCAAGTATAGCCCACAAAGATCTCCGCCACAGGGGGGGCGCCAACCCAGACAGGAAGATCACGTCAGTGACTCAACCCACTCAAGTGACGCACCCCTCCTAGGGACGGCATGAAAGAGCACCAGTAAGCCAGTGACTCAGCCCCTGTAATAGGGTTAGTGGCAGAGAATCCCAGTGGAGAGAGGGGAACCGGCCAGGCAGAGGCAGCAAGGGCGGTTCGTTGCTCCAGAGCCTTTCCGTTCACCTTCACACTCCTGGGCCAGACCTAACTCAATCATATGACCCACGGAAGAGAGGAGTCTTCAGTAAAGACTTAAAGGTTGAGACCGAGTCTGCGTCTCTCACATGGGTAGGCAGACCATTCCATAAAAATGGAGCTCTATAGGAGAAAGCCCTGCCTCCAGCTGTTTGCTTAGAAATTCTAGGGACAATTAGGAGGCCTGCGTCTTGTGACCGTAGCGTACGTGTAGGTATGTACGGCAGGACCAAATCAGAAAGATAGGTAGGAGCAAGCCCATGTAATGCTTTGTGGGTTAGCTGTAAAACCTTGAAATCAGCCCTTGCCTTAACAGGAAGCCAGTGTAGGGAGGCTAGCACTGGAGTAATATGATCAAATTATTTGGTTCTAGTCAGGATTCTAGCAGCCGTATTTAGCACTAACTGAAGTTTATTTAGTGCTTTAGCCAGAAAGTAAAGCATTGCAGTAGTCTAACCTAGAAGTAACAAAAGCATGGATTCATTTTTCTGCATCATTTTTGGACAAAGTTTCTGATTTCTGCAATGTTACGTAGATGGAAAAAAGCTGTCCTTGAAACAGTCTTGATATGTTCTTCAAAAGAGAGATTAGGGTCCAGAGTAACGCCGAGGTCCTTCACAGTTTTTTTTGAGACGACTGTACAACCATCAAGATTAATTGTCAGTTTCAACAGAAGATCTCTTTGTTTCTTGGGACCTAAAACAAGCATCTATGTTTTGTCCGAGTTTAAAAGTAGAACATTTGCAGCCATCCACTTCCTTATGTCTGAAACGCAGGCTTCTAGCGAGGGCATTTTTGGGGCTTCACCATGTTTAATTGAAATGTACAGCTGTGTGTCATCCGCATAGCAGTGAAAGTTAAAATATATAGTGAAAACAATAGTGGTCCTAAAACTGAACCTTGAGGAACCCCGACAAATTGATATCTTTCCGACAGATAAGATCTAAACCAGGCCAGAACTTGTCTGTGTAGACCAATTTGGCGTTCCAATCTCTCCAAAAGAATGTGGTGATCGATGGTATCAAAAGCAGCACTAAGGTCTAGGAGCACGAAGACAGATGCAGAGCCTCGGTCTGATGCCATTAAAAGGTAATTTACCACCTTCACAAGTGCAGTCTCAGTGCTATGATGGGGTCTAAACCAGACTGAAGCATTTCGTATACATTGTTTGTCCTCAGGAAGGCAGTGAGTTGCTGCGCAACAGCTTTTTCTAAATTTTTTGAGAGGAATGGAAGATTCGATATATGCCGATAGATTTTTATATTTTCAAGGTTTGGCTTTTTCAAGAGAGGCTTTATTACTGCCACTTTTAGTGAGTTTGGTTCACATCTAGTGGATAGAGAGCCGTTTATTATGTTCAACATAGGAGGGCCAAGCACAGGAAGCAGCTCTTTTAGTAGTTTAGTTGGAATAGGGTCCAGTATGCAGCTTGAAGGTTTAGAGGCCATGATTATTTTCATCATTGTGTCAAGAGATATAGTACTAAAACACTTGAATGTCTCTTTTGATCCTAGGTCCTGGCAGAGTTGTGCAGACTCAGGACAACTGAGATTTGGAGGAATATGCAGATTTAAAGAGGAGTCCATAATTTGCTTTCTAATGATCATGATCTTTTCCTCAAAGAAGTTCATGAATTTACTACTGCTGAAGTGAAAGCCATCCTTACTTGGGGAATGCTGCTTTTTAGTTAGCTTTGCGACAGTATCAAAAATACATTTTGGATTGTTCTTATTTTCCTCAATTAAGTTGGAAAATAGGATGATCAGGCAGCAGTGAGGGCTCTTTGATGCTGCACGGTACTGTCTTTTCAAGCTGGTCGGAAGACTTCCAGTTTGGTGTGGTGCCATTTCCTTTCCAATTTTCTGGAAGCTTGCTTCAGAGCTTGGGTATTTTCTGTATACCAGGGAGCTAGTTTCTTATGACAAATGTTTTTAGTTTTTAGGGGTGCAACTGCATCTAGGGTATTGCGCAAGGTTAAATTGAGTTCCTCAGTTAGGTGGTTAACTGATTTTTGTCCTCTGACGTCCTTGGGTAGGCAGAGGGAGTCTGGAAGGGCATCAAGGAATCTTTGTGTTGTCTGAGAATTTATAGCATGACTTTTGATGCTCCTTGGTTGGGGTCTGAGCAGATTATTTGTTGCGATTGCAAACGTAATAAAATGGTGGTCCAATAGTCCAGGATTATGAGGAAAAACATTAAGATCCACAACATTTATTCCAGATTGACATTTATTCATTTATTCCAGATTGGAGAAGATCTTCAGAGAGGAGTGGGACAAAATCCCTCCTGAGATGTGTGCAAACCTGGTGGCCAACTTCAAGAAACATCTGACCTCTGTGATTGCCAACAAGGGTTTTGCCAACAAGTATTAAGTCATGTTTTGCAGAGGGGTCAAATACATATTTCCCTCATTAAAATGCAAATCAATTTATAACATTTTTGACATGCGTTTCTCTGGATTTTTTGAACAGTCTCTCACTGTTCAAATTAACCTACAATTAAAATTATAGACGGATCATTTCTTTGTCAGTGGGCAAACGTACAAAATCAGCAGGGGATCAAATACTTTTTTACCTCACTGTAGGTTTCAATGGCACAATGCATCATCTATCCTGCTCTATAGATAATGTCATGTACTGTCATGTTGTGTCTTGTCTCTGTCCTTTCCCTTCACCCTGTCTCCCTCTGCTGGTCGTTGTTAGGTTACCTTTTCTCCCCCGCTTTCCCCCAGCTGTTCCTTGTCTCCTCTGACTACCCATTCACCCCGTTTCCCACCTGTTCCCTTTTTCCCTCTGATTAGGTCCCTATATCTCTCTCTGTTTCTGTTCCTGTCCTTGTCGGATTCTTGTTTGTTGTGTTTCATGCCTGAGCCAGACTATCGTCATGTTTGCTGTAACCTTGTCCTGTCCTGTCGGAATCTGCCGGTCTATCTGAGCCTACCTATGTTTGGTTATTAAAGAAGCTCTGTTTAAGTTAGTTCGCTTTTGGGTCCTCATTCACTCACCGTAACAGATAAACACAGACACTTGACAAAGGTAGAATTTCCCCCCTCTCCCTCCTTGGTTGGCATTTCTTTTGTGAGAGACAATCTCTCTGAATGACATGGCAATATGTGCATGGCTAGCACCAGAACTAATCAGTTGGACAGGTGTTTGATTTCCATTGGGGCACATTTTCTTGACAGGACCTCCTACGTGTGCATGCGCTGCACAATTACTTTTAAAACTAGAACCGCTGTGCCTCGATGGACCCCCGATTCAAGCTAATGAGTAGTCATTCCGAATGCAACATTCTAGCAGTGTAATTAATACATGTCATGTACAGTTGAAGTCAGAAGTTTACATACACCTTAGCCAGATACGTTTAAACACAGTTTTTCCAATTCCTGACATTTAATCCAAATAATAATTCCCTGTCTTAGGAGTTGTCTCAGTTAGGATCACCACTTTATTTTAAGAATGTGAAAAGTCAGAATAATACTAGCGAGAATTATTTATTTCAGCTTTTATATTTCTTTCATCACATTCCCAGTGGGTCAGATGTTTATGACACTCAATTAGTATTTGGTAACATTGCCTTTAAATTGTTTAACTTGTGTATAAACGTTTCGGGTAGCCGTCCACAAGCTTCCCACAATCAGTTGGTGAATTTTGTCCATTACTCCTGACAGAGCTGGTGTAATTGAGTCAGGTTTGTAGGCTTCCTTGCTAGCACACGCCTTTTCAGTTCTGCCCCCACATTTTCTATGGGATTGAGGTCAGGGCTTTGTGATGGCCGCTCCAATACCTTGACTTTGTTGTCCTTAAGCCATTTTGCCACAACTTTGGAAGTATGCTTGGGGTCATTGTCCATTTGGAAGACCCATTTGCGACCAAGCTTCAACCTCCTGACTGGTCTTGAGATGTTGCTTCAATACAGTGGGGCAAAAAAGTATTTAGTCAGCCACCAATTGTGCAAGTTCTCCCACTTAAAAAGATGAGAGAGGCCTGTAATTTTCATCATAGGTACACTTCAACTATGACAGACAAAATGAGAAAAAAAATCCAGAAAATGACATTGTAGGATTTTTAATGAATTTATTTGCAAATTATGGTGGAAAATAAGTATTTGGTCACCTACAAACCAGCAAGATTTCTGGCTCTCACAGACCTGTAACTTCTTCTTTAAGAGGCTCCTCTGTCCTCCACTCGTTACCTGTATTAATGGCACCTGTTTGAACTTGTTACCACAACCTCAAACAGTCACACTCCAAAATCCATTATGGCCAAGACCAAAGAGCTGCATTCTGCAGCGATACACCATCCCATCTTTTTGCGCTTTGTGGGACTATCATCTGTTTTTCAACAGGACAATGACCCAAAACACACCTCCAGGCTGTGTAAGGGTATTTGACCAATAAGAGTGATGGAGTGCTGCATCAGATGACCTGGCCACCACAATCACCCGACCTCAACCAAATTGAGATGGTTTGGGATAAGTTGCACCGCAGAGTGATGGAAAAGCAGCCAACCATTGCTCAGCATATGTGGGAACTCCTTCAAGACTTTTATCAAAATTGGATTTGTTTTCAAATAATTTGTGGGTCTGTGTAATCTGAGGGAAATATGTGTCTCTAATATGGTCATAATGTCACGCCCTGATCTGCTTCACCTGTCCTAGTGATTGTCTTCACCCCCTCCAGATGTCGCTTATTTTCCCCAGTTTATTTATCCCTGTGTTTCCTGTCTCTCTGTGCCAGTTCGTCTTGTATGTTTCCAAGTTAACCAGCGTTTTTCCCGTTCTGCTTTTTGCATTCTCCTTTTTCTAGTCCTCCGGTTTTGACCCTTGCCTGTTTCTGGACTTTGTACCTGCCTGCCTGACCTTTCTGCCTGCCTTGACCACGAGCCTGTCTGCCACTCTGTACCTCCTGGACTCTGATCTGGTTTTGACCTTTTGCCTGTCCACGACCATTCTCTTGCCCATCTCTTTGTATTCATAAACATTGTAAGACTCCAACCATCTGCCTCCTGTGTCTGCATTTGGATCTCGCCTTGTGCCTTGATACATACATTTGGCAGGAGGTTAGGAAGTTCAGCTTAGTTTCCACATTTTGCACATAGCACATACTGTAGTGTGCACATAGCCTGTCTTCTCGAGAGAGAGCCAGGTCTGCCTACCTATGCCTATCAATGCTTACTGAGTCTGTACATAATCAAAGCTTTCCTTCATTTTTGGTCAGTCACAGTGGTCAGGTATCCTGTTGAGGCCCAAACTGCATTCCAGTTTGCGCTGTTTTTTTTGGTTAATTATTTCCAATGTGTCAAGTAATTATTTTGTTGTTTTCTCATGATCTGATTGGGTCTAACTGTGTTGCTGTCCCCATGCTCTGTGGGTTCTGTTTGTCTTTGTGAACAGAGCCCCAGGACCAGCTTGTTGAGGGGACTCTTCTCTGGGATCATCTCTCTGTAGGTGATGGATTTGTTATGGAAGGTTTGGGAATCGCTTCCTTTTAGGTGGTTGTAGAATTTAACAGCTCTTTTAAGGATTTTGTTCATGAGCAGGTTTCGTCCTAATTCTTTTCTGCATGCATTATTTGGTGTTTTACGTTGTACACAGAGGATGTTTTTGCAGAATTCTGCATGCAATCTCAATTTGGTGTTTTGTGAATTCTTGGTTGGTGAGTGGACCCCAGACATCACAACCATAAAAGGCAATGGGTTCTATAACTGATGCAAGTATTTTTAGCCAGCTCCTAATTTGGATGTCAAATTTTATGTTCCTTTTGATGGCGTAGAAAGCCCTTCTTGTCTTGTCTCTCAGATAGTTTCATAGTGTATTTCTGTACTGTTTTGGAGTTTCACCATATTGAAGGCGTAGGCTCAGGTTTTCTGGGTCTCTATGTCTTCGGTTTGATCGTTTTCTCAGTTTCTTTCGTAAGTTTTTGCATTCTTCATCACACCATTTGTCATTGTTGTTAATTAGGATGTCAGCTTGATATTTTACATTTGATAGGGAAGCTGAAAGGTCAAGTATACAGTTTAGGCTTTCTACGGCCATGTTTACACCTTTTCTATTGCAGTAGGGCTGAACCCATTTAGTCGACTGGTCGATTGTTTGGTCGATAGGCTGTTAGTCGAACCGAGATTTAGTTGAGCAGTCTCAATTTTTGTCAACTTTTCATGGTGCACAAGACACCTGTCCGATTCGCGCCTGTCTCAGTGGACTAATCCATTACGGAGGCCTGTCTCAGTGGACTAATCCATTGCGGAGGCCTGTCTCAGTGGACTAATCCATTGCGGAGGCCTGTCTCAGTGGACTAATCCATTGCGGAGGCCTGTCTCAGTGGACTAATCCATTGCGGAGGCCTGTCTCAGTGGACTAATCCATTGCGGAGGCCTGTCTCAGTGGACTAATCCATTGCGGAGACCACAGGGATGGCAAAGTCCAACACTCTAAGACATGTGATACTGAAATTGTATATGGTTATATTATGTAATGATACATCTAATATTATTTTATAACAAATGCGCTTTCTCCCACGTTGGATACGGTCGCTGTCCGCAGTTCTGAAATATAACTTCAGTGCGCCGTAGAATTGCCGCCTTTCTCTATGTTGCTATGTGCATAATAGCAAAGTCAACCAGCATATTGGGATTGAGCAGCAGCAGAGATGAGGAAACAGCCCTTGCCTTAGCCTAATTGTCTAAGGAAATTGAGGAGATGGGAAACTCCAACTTAATCAATAGCCTAACTGTTAAATGTGCTTGGCTTTATAAATCGTCCATATATATCTACAGAAATAAGACAGAACTTGCTTCTGTTGCCTGTTTGAGTGTATGTTTAATAAAGCACTGATTTTGTAAAGAACCAAGCATCATGCCTACGGAAAAATATTGAATAAAGACATTTCACAGATTCTGCTGTTTTTAATCTTCGCTAAGCTGTAATAAAGGGTTAGAACAGACTATTGTTACTTATAATTTATTTACTGTTGTTTACCCTGTTCCAAACAGACAGAAAAATAACATTGTAATTTAGCAGCACCTGTTTGTCACACATAATATGCTTGCAGCTCTCGCTCCTATACCCTATTTTTTTCTTAATCTCCTTCTTATTATTATAATTATTATTATGATCATCATTAGAATAATAAGTCATGTTATCATTAGCAGGCTTTCTGTAGGAGCCTTGTATAACCGCCATCGAGCTGTAGGCGTCCTGTTTATTCTTAATTCAACAACTTACTTAGGCCTATATTTCAATATATAGGCTACTGTATCGATCAATCAATCATTCATTATTTCATGCCATCACACAGCATACGAGACATTCATGCTTTGGAATGTAATCAAGCATTTTAGTTTTAAGATTAAATAACAAAAAAAGCTTTGGATAATTTGCCTAAACAATAAATAAACCGCAATTTACGAATGCATCAACTGTTTTTAGTCTGCAGTAATAAAGGCTATATATATATTTTGTTGTTGTTAGAACAGACTCTCTAGTACATTTATTTATTTAGTGTTGTTTACACTGTTACAATTGGTCAAAAAAATAATAATATTGTAATCTAACAGCAACTGTTTGGCACATTATAATACTTACGCAACACTTGCTCCTGTATCCTCCTTTTTTAAATCTCCAGTCTTCCACAGATCTGACTGCCCATTTACCCTCCCGAGCAACCAGTAAACATGTGCCTGTTTCGAGGTACTTTTTTTATGTCCTCCGCATCCATTTTGCTGTGGACATTACTGTGTTCCGAGTTTGTTATAACCAATTTATTGATGTGATTATGATAGGCTATAGGTCAGGCCCTATTGGTCACATGTAGGGCTGTTACGGTGACCATATTACCACCACATGGAACATTTGCGCTTATAGCCTATGTGCGCATTTCTGCACTTAGCCTAATAGTTTATCAACATTTTAATCTAATTGGCACAGTGGTCTAAGGCACTGCATCGCAGTTCTAGCTGTGTCACTAGAGAACCTGGTTAGAGTCCAGGCTCTGTCACAGCCGGCCGCGACTGGGAGACCCATGGGGCGGTGCACAATTGGCCCAGCGTCGTCTGGGTTAGGGGAGGGTTTGGCCGGCAGGGATGTCCCATCGCGCAGTTTATATACACCCAATTAGTATTTGGTAGCATTGCCTTGAAATTGTATGACTTGGGTCAAACGTTCCGGGATGATAAATGTGCTTATGTTAATTAACGGTCAATTACCGTGAGACCGGCAGTTATTTGCTTGACAATCACCGGCTACAAAATTTCATGAGCACTAGTGACATACATGCGATGCTTACATGTTTCACGTAAAGAGAACAAGGGTGCATTAATTTTGGTTTGATACCTCCTGATTGAGTATTGCTCTGTTCAAGTAGACTGGGAATTTGCTGGGATCTGATAGGGGTGTCAGTGGGCTTACTGTGAATGCACTGGGTTGAGGTCAGTGACAAAGTAATCTACAGTATTGCTGCCAAGGGATGAGCTGTAGGTGTACCTACCCTAGGAGTCCCCTTAAAGCCTACCATTGACTCTGTACAAACCCAGCGTGTGACAGAGCTGTAGGAGTTGTGACCCGTTTTTGTTGTGTCTAGGGGGGCATATTGGCATATTGGGGTGGAAATGCTGTCACCTCCAGGTACAGTGCCTTCAGAAAGCATTCACACCCCTTTACTTTTTCCACATTTGTGGCCAACCGGCTCGATTTGAAGTAGTGTTTTTGACATTGGATAAAAGTAAAGACTCAGAGCTATAAAATGGTATATCATATACTACATTTGAGGAACAATGGGAAAGTAATTATGCTTTGAAAGTTGATAAACCGGTAACCTCACTTTTGAGAAAATGTCCCTTGAATGTTTTGGTACCTACTGGAGAACTCTTCTTTGTCTACACCCATTCAGCATCGTTCACACCCTTTTAAGCTTTAGCCCCACCCATCTCTTTAAGAATTCACATGTGAGGCTATGTACTAAACAATCAAATATTTCAAGTCTAAAGGCTGGCTTATACTACGGGTTGGTTCTGGGCTTTTCTAAACTCAGAGCGTTGTCAGATTGGCCGTTTGTAAATTCAGAGTGTTTTGCTCTCGGAGCGCACACTGGACACTCTGGCCGAAAAGTAGGGCTGATCTGAGCGTCCTGACCTAATAACAGCACTCAAGCACCCAAGCTAACTGGCTATTGTTGGCTAGCTACTTCCAGACACAAATGAGAGAACAGCTCACTCTGACCATTTTACTCGCCCTAGCAGAGCTGGTTTATGTTATCCAGAGCGATGGTGACTGCAGCTGTGCTGCTGGCAAACATTTAATTACACTTTTTTGCCAATGTTTACTGACACCGGCCATATTCAACGGGTGTTGAGCGTTCGTAAATTTGACAGTTATTCTGCGCTCTGGCACACTCAGGCGAGAGTTCTCTGAAATCGGAGTAGATAGACGTAGCTGGTAAATTCGCTCTGGCTATCAACAGTTGTCGCAGTGACATCATAAACATTCTATTGAAATGGCTACTTGCATCTTTTGTTTAGACATGTAGCTAGTTAGTGTTGGGGATGAATCAGAATTAGTTGGGTAACATAGAAAACATTTTTTATTTTCATAATATGCGTGTGAGATACTTGTCATTAGAATGTATCTCTTTGGACTATTGGGTTGGCAGTTTGCAGTTATCTCTTCTCAGCTAGGGCTCAGTTACTTGGGGCCCAGAGAGGGGAGAGGTCAGGCTTGTCTTATCTGTGAATGTGTCTGTAACTATTCCTAAAACATGTGAAGGGATGGCGTGATTAATGGGGAACCAGTTAGTTGGCTCCACAATGTCTGTACACCAGTCACTCCCTACTTTTCCCACTTGGGGGAAGAGTATGGCAGTGTCTGGAACTATTGTATGTCCACTCTGATGTTGCCCTTCTCTTGAAGACCTAGAGGCTCACTCTCCTCCTTGAGCTTGTCCAGGAGGGGTGTATTTGAGATGGGAGTATCTAGAATTGACAATTGATATATGCCATTGGATGAGGTAATGTTTTGGTAATATGAAGTACCAAGAACGAGATTAGAACCTTGTCTTAGAGCGCAAACTAAATGATAATTTATAGCTAATGCTGTCTGGCTATGGGATACTCCTCTCAAGTAAAAGTCTTCCTTTGTGCAGTTTTCCTAAGACCTGAGAGGGGTGATTCTTTGCTATAAAAGATCTCAGTTGCCATTATGTTGACACTCTCAGAATTCATTTATAGACACTGAATTGATCTGAGTCAAAGGGCTATGGTGAAGCTCATATGAATAAAATATGAAGTTTAAAGTATAACTCTGACTGTGACTGTGTGTGGTTTGTAAACTCTCCTTTCACTTAGTAATACAGGAAATTACCACGACATTAGCTAAACAATCAATCATAATCCCAACTCATAACGTTACTAACCTGCATGAATCTGTACATAGCTAACCAACCAGGTTCAATGTTAGCTAGCTAACATTAGGCTATAACTATCAATTAAAAGGGCTCTGAGATACGAATAATATTACAACACAGCTAATGTTAGCTAGCTAGCTAGCTAGCTAACAGTAGAATTTCTGACTTTCTAACTAAATTAGAAACGTGTAATATCTGAAAATGTAGCTAGCTAGACTCTCTTACCCGTATACATGGATGGATGCTTCTCCCTCTGTCACGGATGCCATGGTTGTCCTTAGTTTGAAGATGTAATCTGGAGACAGGTGTTTTATACAACACAGCCTTCTGTGTGATCTCTTTTATTTGCAAAAAGTGGAGAAAAAAAAGTGCAAAAAGTGGAGAGCAATGCTTATGGAGTTCCACTATGTGATATCTTAAAAAAAAAGCTGCTTTAGAAAGGATTACCTACACATACTGGAAAGCTCATATTATAGACAAAAGCGTGCTACATGGCAGACCAATCCGAGTTCATCTCTCGGTATGTCCAGCATACTCATTATCTCAGCTAATCATGGCTAGCGGGAAGGTTGTCGTGGAAATTTCCTCTATTTACCAAATCATGAGAGCAAACCACACACAAGTCAGAGTTAGTTTTCACAAAGTCCATCTTTAATTATATGAGCTCTATCACAACCCTGTGACTCTCAGATCAATTCAGTGTCTATCAATGAATTGTCTGAGAGTCCCTTACACATTGCAACTGAGATCCTTTATAGCAAAGACACACATATCCAGACAGCATAGGCATAATTTATCGTTCAGCTTTGTCTCCTAAACTATGCTAATTTCTCAAACTCAGAACCATAAACAAATCCTCCATATCAACAGCCATATATCAAATCCAACCTATCTTGACAAGATCACAGAGACACACTGACTGGCACACAGACATTGTGGAGCCAAGAGATACACGCTTGACCTCTCCCCTCTCTCCGGCCCAAGTAACTTAGTCTTGACAGAACAGATAATGCAACCCCGCCACAGTAGTATACAAAAATAACATTCTGATGAGAAGTAACTTACAAACATATGATGAATATAAAACATCTTACCTATGTTACCAACTAATTCTGATTATTCCCCAACAAGGTTTCTGCCTTTTTCCATGGCTAAACCAACTAGGCTCGTAATTTAACAATTTATTCGTATTTACAGATGACATACAAGTTTGTTATTAAGGAAAATGAAAGTTCACATGTTCCAGAAGGGATTTTTGCCCCAAAAACGTTCATACGTTCAAATGGTGCTCCTGTGATGTGGTGATGCGCGTTTCCTGAAACAATTCACATTTTGGTGTTACAGCTTGAATTTAAAATGGATACAAATTTAGATTTTGTGTCACTGATCTACTGATCTACAAAAAATGAAAAGCTGAAATGTCTTCAGTCAAAAAGTATTCAATCTCTTTTTTATGGCAACCCTAAATAAGTTCAGTAGTAAAAATGTGCTTAACAAATCACATAAGTTGCATGGACTCATTCTGTGTTGAGTAATAGTGGTTAACATAATTTTTTTATGATTACCCCATCTCTGTACCCCATACATACAATTGCAGTTAATTCTGAAAGTATTCACACCCCTTGATTTTCCCCCTATTTTGTGTTACAGGCTGAATTTAAAATGGATTAAATTGCGATTTTCTGTCAATGGCCTACACACAATACCCTATAATGTCAAAGCGGAATTATGTCGTTAGAAACTTTTACAAATTAATAAAATATGGGGGTTTGGGGGTTTCCAAAGCTTCACAAAGAAGGGCACCTATTGGTAGATGGGTAATAATAAAAATAGCAGACATTGAATATCCCTTTGAGCACAGTGAAGTTATTAATTACACTTTGGATGGTGTATCAATACACCCAGTCACTACAAAGATGCAGGCGTCTTTCCTAACTCGGTTGCCGGAGAGGATGGAAACCGCTCAGGTTTTTCACCATAAGGGCAATGGTGATTTAAAACATTTACAGAGCTTAATGGTTGTGAAATGAGAAAATTGAGGATAGATCAACAACATTGTAGCTACTCAACAATACTAACCTAAATGACAGAGTGAAAGAGTGAAGCCTGTACTGATGTAAAAATATTCCAAACATGCATCCGGTTTGCAACAAGGCACTAAAGTAATACTGCAAAAAATGTGGCAAAGAAATTAACTTTAACAAATCCAACACCACACATCACTGAGTACCACTCTTCATATTTTCAAGCATGATAGTGGCTGCATCATGTTGTGGGTTCACTATAACGTGATGCAGGATAATAACCCAAATCACTAGGCCAAATATACACTGGAGTTGCTAACATAACATTGAATATTCCTGAGTGGCCTAGTTACACTTAAATCGCCTTGAAAATATATGGCAAGATTTGAAAATGGCTGTCTAACAACCAACTTGACAAAGCTTGTGTGCAAAGCTCTTAGAGACTTACCCAGATAGACTCACAGCTGTAATAGCTGCCAAAGGTTGATCTTCCCATCTAGGAAGGAGAAGCTGTCATCATTAAAATATGGGGATTCTATAGGGGGAAAATTGGTAGCACACTTGAGGACATTTTGCTCCGTTGAGTTAATTTCCTTATTATTTCTAGACAGATGTAAAATGCTTCTGTTTTGACTAATTTAATAGAGTGGGTTAGGTCTGATTTATACCAAGTTAGCATAACCCCAGAGTCTCTTCCCTGTTTCACACCTGGTACAGTAGTTTGGTGGATGGGACTACCAGCTCTCTGTAACCTAGATGGCAACCGGTGGGTCCGTCTCCTCTATACCATGTTTATTGTAGGATGACAATGTCTGTATTTCCAATTTATTTGATGAAGTCTGGGTTCCTGCTCTTTCGGCCAAAGGTAGATGACCTAAGACCTTGTATATTCCAGGATGAGATAGAAAAATGACATCATTCAAATAAATGATATTTAAATATTTGATTTGGTTGGGCAAGGAGTTACGTTAGGTGTGCCAGGCCCACTAACGCCTGCACATAACACCGGCCCTTAATATGTGTCTTATTAGATCATCAAATAAAACGATCAAACTATTTTGTAGTTTACTAAATTAATTGAATTGAATAAAGCTGACTATAATAGAAGGCCCTTTCCGCTGTCAGCCCTCCACCTCTACCCTCCTGCTACGCCTGCAGCATAGCGCCCTGTGGTGGCCCCTCCTGAGGGCCTGCAGTCTCCTCTGGAACCTGTCACTGGCCAGGATGTACAGCATGGGGTCCAGGCAGCTACTCACGCTGCACATGGCCTCGAAGAACTCATAGGAGGCATAGAGGACGTGCACGTTGGCGGGAGTTACCTGGTCGTGGATCCTCATGAACACCAGGGTCATGATCATGACGTGGTAGGGCACGAAGGACACCACGAACACCAGCAGGGCAGCGGTGATGAGCAGCAGGGGTTTCCCCACCCACTGACACCCGCCACAACCCCTTCTCTTTCCCCTGGGCATTCCTCGTAACACCCGCACTGTCATCACATAGAAGGCTAGCATGACACTGAACGGCAGGGCGAAGCCCACCAGAGTCCTGATGATGGAAATGGTTTTGACATAGACGAATGGACCCTGGATGTGGTCCATGCACACGGTCACATTCTCCGGTCTTTGGATAGCGAAGTTCAAGAAGAGTTCAGGGATGGAGCCCAGGAAGAGGAAGACCCAGACGCAGGCGGAGCAGAGCTTGGCTTTGCCTACGTCCCACCACCGGCGGGAGCTGATTGGGTGCACGGTGCCGGCGTAGCGATCGAAGCTGATCAGAGTGAGGAAGAGAATACTACCGTAGATGTTGATGTTGAAGAAGATCTTCTTGAGTTGGCAGAAGGTCTGGATGTCCTTGAGGAAGGGCCTCTGGAGGCTGAAGTAGATGGTGAAGGGCAGGGTGAGGATCCAGGCGGAGTCACACATGGCCAGGTTGAGTAGGAACACGTTGCTAGTGGACAGACTACGTGTCCTCCTGAAGCAGGTGTAGTTGAACAGCGCCGCCACGTTACCCAGGATGCCCAGGGGCAGGGTGAAGGTGAAGAGAACGAGGAGGACATAGCAGTACCAATGGCCGTTCTTAAACTGGCTGCAGAATGCTTCCGACTGGTTTAGGGGCAGGAACGGTACTGTGGGGGTGGGAAAAGACAATAGACAGCCACTTAAAAACATATTGATTTCAAACAGCTTGCATTTACCCCATAACATTACCTCTGTTGTTGTGGGATGGGGACATTTACAAGATCACTTAATACAGTATAAAAACATAATCAAGGGTAGCCTTTCATGCCATACATAATTACATGCATTTCAGTTGATCCACATCAAGGTTATTCTAGCCAAGGTTCAGCCAGGATATATCATTATCATTAAATCAGGTAGAGTCCCCTGTCTGCCTGTCCAAACCTTCTCAACCCCATCCACCCCCTCAGTCCTGCTGTGACCAGTCACCAGGAAGTGACAGCCTGGCTATTGTACTGTATGTGCTGAGAATAATGAGCCCTGGATTTCACTGTTGATCTATTACCTTCAATATGGAAACGTGCTGTTTGCTTTCAATCAAGACTGGCCATGCATGCAAAGGTTACATGAACTTTTATCACATTTCAACATAGTGTCTGTGACGCTGAGAGTGACGGGATAGTTTTTTCATTCGATTTTTAGAGATTTAAAGACTAATTCTGAACTTTATACACATGGAATGTCCTAAATGTGTTATTAAGTATTTTTTGTGGACATTTAGCATTTTCTGTCATCCTTCTCATCACAAAACTTTACAAACATACTGATAAGCATTTAGCAAATTAATACTATACCCATTCAAAAGACCACATTAGGTGCATCAAAGCTGGGACTGAGAGATTGATAAACAGCTTTTATCTCTAGGCCATCAGACTGTTAAACAGTCACCACTAGCCGGCCTCCGTCTAGTACCCTACAGTGAACCTTAGTCACTGTTACTAGCCGGCTACCACCCGGTACTCTACGCTGCACCTTAGCGACTGCTGCCCTATGTACATAGTCATTGAACACTGGTCACTTTAATAATGTTTACACTAATTTACCCACTTTATATGTATATACTGTATTCATGCCTCATCATATATAGCTACTTCAGTATACAGCTTTTCTGTTCATATACTGTCCATACTATCTATACACACCATTATTTGTATATATATTTATATACATTATACAGTATGTATATATATTTATATTCCGGACTCTGACATTGATCGTTCTGATATTTCTTAATATCTTATTTAAAAAAAATCATAATCAATTGGATTATGTGGGTATTGTTTTTTATTGATAGGTATTACTGCACTGTTTGAGCTAGAAACACAAGCATTTTGCTGCACCTGCGATAACATCTGTAAATCTGTGTACGTGACCAAAAAACTTCAACACCAATAACACAATAAATAATGTTTTGATGGCCACAAACTACCGTCATTGCTCAAAAATATATGTATGAATGTATCTGCACAGGTATACACCATGATGTGTCAGTGAATCATAATGTGGGTGTGAAATAATGAATGAGGAGCTGTTCTTACCCTGTTTAATAAACAGCGAGTTATTGATGAGCAGTTGTATCATGATGACAGGAGAGACAGTGTTCGGGTCTCAGGTCTCACTCACTCATTCTGTCACTCACTCAATCATTCTGTCACTCACTTAGTTGAACACCTCCACCAGCTGTGTACTTCTCATCAGTCTGGGGCTGAGGCTGGTGACAGGTTGCCTGTCTGTGTGTGCCGCCCATTGTGCCTGTGTGTGTTTTTGATTGATTGCCTGCTCCAGTTTTCCCATGTGTGTTTGTATTTTAGCTGTCTGGCACCAACGTTCCTGCTTGCATGCTTGTTGTCAGAAAAAGATTGGAGGGTTTTTTGTCTTTTTCAAACTCTATTTTTGTGCCATGACCTTTGTTTACTGTTCATTATCATTTATTATTCCACTGATTTTCTAGAATTAAACAGGGGTAACCAGCGTGATCATGCACATATCACGTTTAACGATTTCCACATTTACATGATGGTCAATATTAATGCTGTATAATTAAAAAAGGGGCCCCTTTTCAGTTCTGTTGTACTATCACTATATCCCCACTAGATGGAAACAACCACACATTTTAGAATTTTGATGGAAGCTGTAGTGGCCAAGAGTCAGTCTCAAAATTGAATCAAATTTGATTTGTCACATGCTTCGTAGACAACAGGTGTAGACCAACAGTGAAATGCTTACTTACGGGTCCTTTTCCAACAATCCAGAGTTAAAGATGAGATAAAAAATATAAATTGTGACGAGGAATAAATACACAGTGAATAACGAACAAAAATAAGAGTAAAAATAAGATGGCTACGTAAAGGGAGTACAAGTTCCGAGTCAATATGCAGGGGTACTAGGTAATTGAAGTAGCTATGGACGGCTCATAATAATGGCCTGTATGGAGTAAATGGAAGTGTATGGTTTGTTACCATTCTATTCACTCTATTCCAGACATTAAAATCCATTCCAGACATTTTTATGAGCTGTCCTCCCCTCAGCAGCCTCCACTGCTGTACATATAGGTAGGGGTAAAGTGACTAGGCAACAGGATTGATAACAGATAGTAGCAGCAGTGTGTGTGTGTGTGTGTGTGTGTGTGTGTGTGTGTGTGTGTGTGTGGCGTCAGTATGCAAGTGTGTGCATGTTATGTGTGTGTGGGCGTTAGTAGTATGTGTGTGTTGGGGTGTAAGTATGTGTGGGTAGTGTGTGTCCAGTGTGTGGGCAGAGAGTCAGTGAAAGAGAGTTGATGCAAAATAGAGTAAATGCAGTAGGTCCGGGTAGCCATTTGATTAGCTATTTAGCAGTCTTGTTTAGAAGTCTTATGGCTTGGGGGGAGAAGCTGTTCAGGGTCCTGTTGGTTCCAGACTTTATGCACGGGTACTGCTTGCCATATAGTAGCAGAGAGAACCGTCTGTGGCTGGGGTGGCTGGAGTCTTTGACCATTTTTTGGGCCTTCCTCTAACACTACCTGATATAGAGGTCCTGGATGGCAGGGGGCTCGGTCCCAGTGATTTACTGGGCCATATGCACTATTCTCTGTAGTGCCAAGCAGTTGCCATACAGTACCAAGCAATGAACCAGTCTGACTCTTCAAGATGCCCCAGATGGTACAGCTGTAGAACTTTTTGAGGATCTGAGGGCTGTCATAACTCTCCCGTGTGAATCCACAGATCAGGTTACAATGGATCAACATCTACCAGATCCCTCTCACCTGCAGAGGGGAGGAGGGATTGATGTAGGGGTTTTGTGACACCTCACGCCCAGTTGTAAATTGTAAATAAATTGGACTCTTTTTGGTCTTTAGTAGTGGTGATTGGAATGTTCCTTTGTTAAAGAGGCATTTTGCCGCCCAAAAACTCTAATGTCCACAAGTGAACACGGGGACAATATTTCTAACATCTGAATGTGGGGAATGATGAGAGATGGTCTATGGAAAACTAATGTTGATTTTGTGATGTCATTAAAAATGGTATAAACATTTTGACAAAAATATTGTAACTTGAACAGTATACACATATGTCAGGTTTTCGTCCTTACGCGTAGGAAATATCAAGATGATGATCATATTTATGAATTTGATTTTGAGATATGAATTTGATGAATATGAATTTGATTTTAGTTTTTAAACGAGATCATAGTTTTGATGATACATTGCCCAGTAAATAGCCATGCTCGAGGGAGCTCAAAGAGTGTGTCAGCATGATGGAAACGCCCCCTTTTTGCCAGTGTATAAAGGATGAGTTGAGAATTAACATATCAGACCAGAAGGACTCTAGCTGCAGCCTAGATCTCCATTGGTTAAGACGAGGTGAAGACGGCAAAGTAGCCTCTCTAGCAATCAATGTTACGGCTGAGTAGCTGTTCTAAGTACTGTATCTAAGAAAGTGAATTTAAGTAGGACCACCCTATTACTCTCTTCAAATCCTCATCAACTACACTGCTCTCATCACCCCACTGGGGATCATCGACACAGCTGATTAGCTGCGTTCAGAGTACCCCTCTTCCTGGGAATGAAAGTAAACAATACCCTGTTAGTCTGCTTCAGACTACAGGACAAGAACATTGTGACCTCTTGTGTACAATCAGAGCCGTACACTTAGGAGCTCGGGAGAAGGCCAACGGAACCTTTTTCACGAAGGCATGGGTCCAAAAGAGAGAAACAACGAAGGAAGACGTCCAAACACGTAAATACATTCATTACTTTGTCATGTCTTTGGCTGTGCCGGATTAAGTGATATGACATGCTATTCTATAAAATCCTTTCTCCGTAATTAATATTACCCGATCGAGCTAATCATGTAAATGTAATTAACTAGAGAGTCGGGGCACCAAGAAATAATATTTATAGAGTTTTTATCTTCCCGAATAAACTCTTAAAGACCTTACATCAATAGCAGTTAATATTAATCGTCACCTTAATTCAGTCTCATCTGAAAGTTGTAAATTCTTGGTTATCTTCACGAACCCTGGCTAACAAGTTGAATCAGCAATACAAAATTGGGTTTAATTATTTATTTACTAAATACCTACCTAATCACACAGAATTACATATACAAAGAATGAATCATACCTTGATTACAAATTACATCATAAAGGAAAACGTCCCTAGCGGGCGGAACAGATATGACAGCTGGTTACACAAAAGAAAAGGGGATGGGTTTGAGTGAAAGAGCGGGAAGACTGAGGGACAAAGGGGGAAGCTGTGCTATCGTATGCATTCTAAATTACCGCCCATTTGGAAAAGGAAAATGCAATAAATATTTACTCTGAGCTGCGCTTCGGTAGGTTGGTGGTAGATGGAAGGCCGTGTTGCCAAACCGAGTCCTTTGTCCTTTGAAGAATGTCTCTGGTGGTCAATTGTATACGTTGTAGTAACGTCGTTGTGTGGTAGAGGGGATACTCTGTCTGTTCTTTCCTAGCCCGCATTTGCAGCTGCTGTTGCTAACTCAACGGCTAGGAGGTATCACTTCTGTAGTGAATAAGAGTTCAAAGCTCACTCTGAGGTTGGCTTAGTTCTGTAGTTGACATGTTAGTCCTTTTAACACAGAGGCTGCAGAACTCACGTACTAGGAACCGGAGGTTATATTGTCGTCAATGCTTTATAGAGGAAGGGAGAGGAGAGGTGAGGTGTTTGAAAAGTTTTATAAACCATGTCCCTTCACAGGGGCGGGCCACTGATTGAGCAGAGCCCTAACCTTATGAAAACTCAAATCTCTCATTTGGAAGCTAAAATTACATTTAATCTCTTCACCAATAATTTTATATTCAAACATTTAAATTGAACAACAATTCCATGTGAATCCGATAACTACAATGTGCAGACTTTCCACTGTAGAGTTTATGTCATCTTATCATTGATGAGAATGTCTCAGATGACAAACGAACTGACATCATATTCATTAAGTACCACCGCATATGTTCAATTGGTCGGATTACCAGAAAATAGTTAATTTCCCCCCACCTTCTGATGTTCCCAGAATCTCTATGTTAACCAAGGGTTTTCAAATTTCACATCAGTAGGGTAGAGAGAGGAAAAAGGGGGGAAGATGTATTTATGACTGTCATAAACCTACCCCCAGGCCAACGTCATGACAACTTCTTACCCCAAATGGGCGGTGGTTCGGGGCAAAGAATCATGATTACTGTGAGCGTAGTTCCAAGTATATAAGTTTGTCTCTCTTTGATTCTACCTTTGTTCCTCTCTACCCCTCCCTCTTTTGATAAACAAGCAGTCATGTTGTTGTTAGTCCGCTACGGACCTGTTTCCATCGTATTAAGTTTCTAATCAATAACCTATACCGTGTGTGTGTATATCCTGTGTTATCATGGAGTTAGGTAGTAAATCAATAATTAAATAGATTTTTGTGGTACGGAATGATCAGTAAAGCTGGGGTTTGTGCATATGCAAGGATTTATGAGACTTTTACCGATATATATATCTTATATATCATCTAAAGTTTAATTTGGGAAATTGTAACTCGTTAAACAACTTCTTCAGTGGTGCCCTAAATCCTAATGAGTTAACTGTTACATGATTAATTTAATCGAGTAACAATTAAACCTAGTTAATTGATTTGATATATAACAGTCATCAGATGAATGTTTAGTCACGTCACAACAGGGCCCATGCCAATTATTTTCAGGCTTTTGAAGGGGAAGAGGCGTTGTCGTTCCCTCTTCACAACTGTATTGGTGTGTTTGGACCATGATAGGTCTTTAGTGATGTGCACACCGAGGAACTTGAAGCTCTTGATCTGCTCCACAACAGCCCCGTCGGTGTGAATGGGGGTGTGCTCGGCCCTCCATTTCCTGTAGTCCACGATATGTTCTTTTGTCTGACTGATATTGAGGGAGAGCTTGTTGTCCTGGCACCACCCTGCCAGGTCTCTGACCTCCTCTCTATAGGCTGTCTCATCGTCGTCAGTGACCACCTTTGTGTTTTTGGCAAACTTAATGAGGATGTCCACGCAGCCACGCAGTCGTAGTTGAATAGGGAGTACACTGTACCTCTGAGGGGCCCCAGTGTTGAGGGCAAGCATGGCGGATGTGTTGTTGTCTACCCTTACCACTTGGGGGGTGGCCCAACAGGAAGTCCAGGATACAGTTGCAGAGGGAGGTGTTCAGTCCCAGGGACCTTAGCTTAGTGATGAGCATCGAGGGCACTATGGTTTTGAATCTTGAGCTGTAGTCAATGAACAGCATTCTCCTGTAGATGTTCCTTTTTCCCAGTGGGAAAGGGCAGTGGAGATTGCATCATCTGTGAATCTATTGGGCGCGGTATGCGATTTGGAGTGGGTCCAGGGTGTCTGGGATGATGATGGTGATGTGAGCCATGACCAGCCTTCCAAAGCATTCTATGTCTACAGATGTGAGTGCTACGGGGTGAGAAGGGAAAGGGAGATACCTAGTCAGTTTTAGACAGGTTACCTTGGCGTTCTTGGGCACAGGGTCTATGGTGGTCTGCTTGAAACATGTAAGTTAGGGATCATCCACCAGATCAGCCGTGGGACGAATATTTCTTGATTGGATGGTCGGGGGGCCGGAACATAATTACAAATATTTTTTTGTAGACGGACTATTGACCGCAAGAAGTCCAAACAGATATAATGTTTGGCTAAAACATAATCATTTTAAACCTTGCTTACATTTGTATATGATCACATGTTCTCTCTATTACAGTATGTATGGAAATACTTGGGAACAGATTTCTTAAATTAGAATAACTTGGAGCTGATTTCCTGGTGTTTTTAGTCTATTATGTCCAACAATAAAAATAAAAATTAGAAACTTGGGGGGCAAAATAAAATCACCCGCGTGTCAAATTCGGCCCAGGGATTTCCATATCCGAGCAGCCATACACAAGCCTAAGATCACCATGTACAATACCAAGCGTCGGCTGGAGTGGTGTAAAGCTCTCCACAATTGGACTCTGGAGCAATGGATACGCGTTCTCTGGAGTGATGAATCACACTTCCCCATCTGGCAGTTTGACTGACGAATCTGGGTTTGGCAAATTCCAGGAGAACGCTACCTGCCTAAATGCATAGTGGCAACTGTAGAGGAGGAGTGGAGGAGGAATAATGGTCTGGGGCTGTTTTTCATGGTTCGGGCTAGGCCTTAACGCTACAGCATACAATGACATTCTAGATGATTCTGTGCTTCCAACTTTGTGGCACCAGTTTGGGGGAGGCCCTTTCCTGTTTCAGCATGACAATGTCCCTGTGCACAAAGCGAGGTCCATACAGAAATAGTTTGTCGAGATCAGAGTGGAATAACTTGTCTGATCTGCACAGTTTCCTGACCTCAACCCCATCGAACACCTTTGGTCCGGCTTAGTTTTTCGCTCCTTGAAAGCAGTAGCTTTAGGCTTTAGCTCAATGCAGATATTGCCTGTAATCCATGGCATCTGGTTTGGATATGTATGTACGGTCACTGTGGGGATGACGTCGTCAATGCACTTATCAATGCACTCATCAGCCAGTGACTGATGTGGTAAACTCCTCAATGCCATCGGATGAATCCAGGAACATATTCCAGGCTGTGCTAGCAAAACAGTCCTGTAGCTTCATCGGACCACTTCCGAATTGAGCATGTCACTGGTACTTCCTGTTATAGTTTTTGCTTGTAAGCAGGAATCAGGAGGATAGATTTATGGTCAGATTTGCCAAATGGAGGGCGAGGGAGAGCTTTGTATCCGTCTAGAGTTTTTTCCCTCTAGTTGCACAGATGACATGCTGGTAGAAATGAAGTAAAACTGAGTTTTCCTGCAGTAAAATCACCGGCCACTAGAAGAACTGCCTCTGGATGAGCGTTTTCTTGTTGGCTTATGGCCCGAAATAGCTCGCTGAGTGCGGTCTTAATGTCAGCATTGGTTTATGGTGATAAATAGCCAGCTACTGAAAATTGTTTGCTTGAGTGTGTAGGTTTAAGTGTATGTGCCTGTGTGTGTGCGTGGCTGTGTGTGTGTCCAGCCTGGCTGAATGGTGTAGAAGGGGTTCATGAATCACTCGTTATCAGGCCTACACTGATTGGCTCTGAGAGGCTTGCCACCGTGTTCGCTGCCTGGGCTGGCCACTTTAAGAGTCAGATCTGCCTATACTATGCAGGCTGCACCTAGATCAGAGCTAGGGCTCACTGGCACTGTAATTAAATTAATCCACACAGACCAATTCAATTATAGAGCTGTGATGAATCTCAAAAAACCACAATCCACACTAGCTAGGCACCTGCACATCGATTCGTCCACAACTTTACAACTGTTTGAATGGGGTTGAACACAATTTGGTTTCAGGGAATGTAGCAAATGTAATCTCTTCCTTCAGTATAATGGTACAGTATGTCACCACTGCTTTGTTGTATCTTACACAGTACATGGTGCATTGAGTAGTGGAGACCTCAATTTGTCTTCTGTATAAAGGTTGTTTAAGAATGCATTTCAGTATGAAAACCCAAACACACACACAGTGTCTGTACACCTGAAGGGAGATAATGGATATCTTTATTATGGATGTAAAACAGCATTGGAGGACTCCATCTCTCTGATGCAGTCTCAGCGGCTTTGGTTTTATTAGGGAGAATGAGGTGAGCGAGCTGAAATTGAACAGCATGTTAGGCACTCGGAGAGAGGGAGCCTTTGGCCTTGTGGTAATGGGAAAATAAACGGAGCATTGGGGTCCTGTCTTTGTGGCTTCTACTGCGTCTGGACACAACACTACACTGCAGCTACACTACACTACACTACACTACACTACACTACACTACACTACACTACACAACACCCCTCCCAGGGGCTGCAACTCTTAGGGAGACTGGGGCAGACAAAAATAAAGAGTTGTCTCTGAGAGAAGCAGGCTGCTGGTACTGGGTTGGCACTGGCTGAGGTTTCTGAGGAGGAACCAGAAGCCTGCTGTGTGTGTTAGTAACACCTATATTTTAGAGGGGCCTCCCGGTGGGGAGAGAGGACTTGGGGTCAGGGCCACTGACATGGCATTGTACTGTACTGTATGAGCACTGAGCAGCAGGAGTGAGATCAAAATTGTGGTATACACTAGCCATAGTCTGATTGTACATCCCCAAAGAAAATAACATTTTCTGTTTTGCAGTTTCATTAGCTTAAGGCACTACTCATGCAACAGGTTTTTGTTCAGAGTTGTCATATGGATTATATTGCCTGGTTTGAATTTATTCATATTATCGCCATGCAACATTTCATCTGAAATAGATGGCTGTCAAAATGATACAAGCCTTTTAGGCTATGCACTTACTTTAGTCTTTTCTGGGCAACGCAATCCATGGATTAGCTAAACAGATGGATTCATTCAAATTCCAAAATAACAATGTTGTAATGGAACTCGGTGTCTTCATAAACTGTGTAGAGGATCTCTGGCACCAGAGGCCAGCTGTGATTATGTATTCTGGGCAGAAGGTGGACTGCCTGAATCAATCTCATGCTCTAGCAGAGAGATATTTCCCAGTAATTGAATTCCCAGCCAGAAGAATGGAAAACACCACAGGTCACAAATATCAGCATAATCTATCTAATCATGCTGAACTGTCCTCATGGAACACAATCAAGGCAGCATCAGAGGCTTGGAACACAACAGGGTCTCAGTCAGGTTGCTAAAAATCATGTTACCTTTTTAGACCAAAAAGCCAGTGACATACCAAAGAGCACAGACAAGGCATTGTTTCCCCTATATGCATTCAGCAGTGGCGCCTTTGCCGCTGCTAAATCGTGGCCATCACTGCAAAAAATAAAATACTAAAATAAAATGTATAATTATATACAGTACCAGTCAAAAGTTTGGACACACATACTCATTGTAGAATAATAGTGAAGACATCGAAACTATGAAATAACACAAATGGAATCATGTAGTAACCAAAAAAGTGTTAAACGAATATATATATTTTAGATTTTAGATTCTTCAAAGTAGCCACCCTTTGCCTTGATGGCAGCTTTGCACACTCTTGGAATTATCTCAACCAGCTTCATGAAGTAGTCACCTGGAATGCATTTCAATTAACAGGTGTGCCCTGTTTATTTGTGGAATATCTTTCCTTCTTAATGCGTTTGAGCCAATCAGTTGTCTTGTGACAAGGTAGGGGTGGTATACAGAAGATAGCTCTATTTGGTAAAAGTCCAAGTCCATATTATGGCAAGAACAGCTCAAATAAGCAGAAATGACTGCACATCGTTACTTTAAGACATAAAGGGCAGTCAATCCGGAAAATGTCAAGAACATTAAACGTTTCTTAACTTCTCTAGGGTAGGGGGCAGCATTGGGAATTTTGGATGAAAAGCGTGCCTAAATTAAACTGCCTGCTACTCAGCCATGAAAGCTAGAATATGCATATAGTAGATTTGTAGATTAGTAGATGTGTATAAAAAACACATTGAAGTTTCTAAAACTGTTTGAATGATGTCTGTGAGTATAAAAGAACTCATATGGCAGGCAAAAACCTGAGAAAAAATTCAACCAGGAAGTGGGAAATCTGAGGTTTGTAGTTTTTCAACTCTTGGCCTATCGAATACACAGTGTCTATGGGGTCATATTTCACTTCCCAAGGCTTCCACTAGATGTCAACAATCTTTAGAACCTTGTTTGATGCTTCTACTGTGAAGTGGGGACGAATGAGAGGGGAATGAGTCAGAGGTCTGCCAGAGAGGCACGAGCTGGCCACGCTCGTTCACATAAGAGTTAGCTTGCGTTCCATTGCAATTCTGAAGACAAAGGAATTTTCCAGTTGGAACATTATTGAAGATTTATGTTAAAAACATCCTAAAGATTGATTCTATATCGTTTGACATATTTCTACGGACTGGAACGGAACTTTTGGACTTTTTGTCTGATCCTAGTGATCGCGCGACATAAATTTGGAATACTGGGTTAAATGCAAGAACAAAAACGAGGTATTTGGACATAAATTATGGACATTATCGAACAAAACATTATTGTGGAACTGAGATTCCTGGGAGTGCATTCTGATGAAGATCATCAAAGGTAAGTGAATATTTATAATGCTATTTCTGACTTCTGTTGACTCCAACATGGAGGATATCTGTTTGGCTTGTACTCAGATTATTGCATGGTTTGCTTTTTCCGTCAAGTTTCTTTGAAATCTGACACAGCGGTTGCATTAAGGAGAAGTGGATCTAAAATTCCATGCATAACAGTTGTATCTTTTAGCAATGTTTATTATGAGTATTTCTGTAAATTGATGTGGCTCTCTGCAAAATCACTGGATGTTTTGGAACTACTGAACATAACGTGCCAATGTAAACTCAGATTTTTGGATATAAATATGATCTTTACCGAACAAAACATACATGTATAGTGTAACATGAAGTCCTATGAGTGTCATCTGATGAAGATCATCAAAGGTTAGTGATTCATTTTATTTCTATTTCTGCTTTTTGTGACTCCTCTCTTTGGCTGGAAAAATGGCTGTGTTTTTCTGTGACTTGGCTCTGACCTAACATAATCGTTTGGTGTGCGTTCGTCGTAAAGCCTTTTTGAAATCGGACACTGTGGCTGGAATTACAACAAGTGTATCTTTAAAATGGTGTAAAATACTTGTATGTTTGAGGAATTTTAATTATGGGATTTCTGTTGTTTTGAATTTGGCGCCCTGCAGTTACACTGGCTGTTGACGAGGTGGGACGCTAACATCAACTGTTCAGAGGAGACCGTGTGACTATCTATCTAATCTATTAATTTTAAATTGTTGATTACTTCTCCTTGCTATTATCATTCACCTGATTATAAGACAAAACATGTGAAAAAATGTTTTGCTAACGTATGACGGGTGTCCCTGGCTCGCGGGTTTACCTGAGAGGGTTTCCCTTGGCAAGAAAAGGTTGAAGATCCCTGTACTAAGGAGATGCCATTTTAGAACAGTCAGTTCAGTTGGCAAGGTTTATTTCACCAAAATAAATTGCACTGAAATTGGAAGGGAGGATATAGTGCTCCAGAATGGTCTTTTAATGATAATTTCAATGCTTTAAAGGCCGAGTTTCTGACACATGTTTATTTATGTGTATGAACACAGCCTATCATTTCATCCTTGTTTGTTGAGCCCATATTTGCTGGTACAGCAGACACAGGTTGCATCTAAAATGGTAGCCTATTCCCTATATAGTGCACAACCTTTGACTAGTGGTCCTGGCCAAAAGTAGTACACTGACTGAGATAATATAATGCCCAGTGAATGGACCCTGCCACTGAAAAGGTTTGTCGTCCTCATGCCCTCCTCCTATAGGTCGATATCTGCGTCTGAAAATGTTCCGTGAGGATCACGGCTCCTGGATGACCATGTTCTTCAGCACCATCATCTTCCTCTTCATCTTCTCACACATCTACAATGTGATCCTTCTAATGGCAGGAAGCATGGGGTAAGCCACCGCTCAATGTCTCATCCTTCTCTCTCATTCTCTCACTGCTGCTTTCATTTGTTAGAGCCTCTGTCTCTCTCAGTCCCATCAATCATCTCAATACTTTTATTCAGGGGTGGAGGAGATGAAGTTGGGGTGGGTGGGAGGGAGGGCACCTGAAAGATGACCTTCAGCACCACCATAACTCTTCAATGATGATAAGGGCGGCCATCTTGGTTTATTGACTACATAAAGTCAAGAGTCAAGATAGCTTCCCCTTTACCTGCTGTTCTATTGGTTTACCTACACTCAATGGGTAACCAGCTGCAGAGCCGTGTCAGTCACACACATCAAGCCAGTGACAGGAATCCATTTTAGCATTTGATGTTTCAGTCAGAGAGAAGCTCCCAGTTAACAACAAACGTTCCCACAGCTTTAGAGAACGTACCCTTAAGAGTCCCATTAGGTCATTAATTTATGTTTTTAAAGGAATGTTCCCGTGATGTGCAAGCAATGTTTCCAAGAGACCATTCCCTTAATGTCACAAGATATTAATGTTCTAGATGTTCTAGATTAAACGAGAACATTGCAAGAACATTCATGTGTCCAGTTTTTTGTGGGTTAGGAGAATATTTCATCAATGTCCCACTAAACATACACAGAACGTGGTTGCCATGTTCTCAGAATATAAGATATAAAAATTCTAGACATATATCACGTGTTAGGAGAATATTCCATCACCTTCACATCAAACATACGCAGAACATGGTTGCTATGTTCTCAGAATATAAGATATTAATGTTATAGAAATGTTTCATGGGATCTGTGCAAGAACATTTGTGTAAAAAAAAATTCATTACACATTACACCTCTTGTTACTGTCATTACATCTCTTGTTACTGTTGCTGAGCCAATCCAAGGCTCTGATTGGTGGACCACTGATCCAGTCATAGATATTTGTCTGTTGGCAAGGTTAGGTTTGTTAAAATATTAAATAAATAATTAAATATAATAATCAATTTTGAATTCAGGCTGTAACAATGAAATGTGGAATAAGTCAAGCACACAGTGCTTTTAACAGTGTTTTCAACTTAGTGCCTTCAGAACATATTCATACCCCTTGACTTATTCCACATTTTGTTGTGTTACAGCCTGAAAATTTAAATAGATTAAATTGATGTTTTTCCTCACCCATCTACACACAGTACCCATAATGACAAAGTTGTAAAAAATTGTTTTGTGTTTTACAAATTTTGTGAAAATGAGACGAAAATACCTCATTTACATACAGTTGAAGTCGGAAGTTTACATACACTTCGGTTGGAGTCATTAAAACTTGTTTTTCAACTACTCCACAAATTTCTTGTTAACAAACTATAGTTTTAGCAAGTCGGTTAGGACATCTATTACACAAGTAATTTTTCCAACAATGGTTTACAGACAGATTAATTCACTTATAATTCACTGTATCACAATTCCAGTGGGTCAGAAGTTTATATACACTAAGTTGACTGTGCCTTTAAACAGCTTGGAAAATGTCAGATTTTCCAGAGATGTCGTGGCTTTAGAAGCTTCTGATAGGCTAATTGACATCATTTGAGTCAATTGGAGGTCTACCTGTGGATGTATTTCAAGGCCTACCTTCAAATTCAGTGCCACGTTGCTTGACATCATGGGAAAATCAGCCAAGACCTCAGAAAAGAAAATTGTAGACCCCCGCGAGTTTGGTTCATCCTTGGGAGCAATTTCCAAACGCCTGAAGGTACCGCATCTGTACAAACAACAATGCACAAGTATAAACACCATGGGACCATGCAGCTGTCATACCGCTCAGAAAGGAGATGCATTCTGTCTCCTACAAATGAACGTACTTTGGTGCGGAAGTGCAAATCAATCCCAGAACAACAGCAAAGGACCTTGTGAAGATGCTGGAGGAAACAGGTACAAAAGTATCTATATCCACAGTAAAACGAGTCCTATATTGACATAACCTAAAAGGCCGCTCATCAAGGATGAAGCCACTGCTCCAAAACCGCCATAAAAAGTCATACTACAGTTTGCGAATGCACATGGAAACAAAGATTGTACTTTTTGGAAAAATGTCCTCTGGTCTGATTAAACATAAATAGAACTGTTTGGCCATAATGACCATCGTTATGTTTGGAGGAAAAAGGGGGATGTTTGCAAGCCTAAGAACACCATCCCAAACGTGAAGCATGGGTGTGGCCGCATCATGTTGTAGAGGTGCTTTGTTCAGGAGGGACTGGTGCACTTCACAAAATAGAGAGATTCATGAGGTAGGAAAATTATGTGGATATATTGAAGCAACTTCTTAAGACACCAGTCATGAATTTAAAGCTTGGTCGTAAATGGGTCTTCCAAATGGACAATGACCCCAAGCATACTTCTAAAGTTGTGGCAAAATGGCTTAAGGACAACAAAGTCAAGGCATTGGAGTGACCATCACAAATCACTGACCTCAATCCCATTGAAAATTTGTGGGCAGAACTGAAAAAGCGTGTGCGAGCAAGGCCTACAAACCTGACTCAGTTACACCAGCTCTGTCAGGAGGAATGGGCCAATATTCACCCAACTTATTCTGGGATGTTTGTGGAAGGCTACACAAAATGTTTGACCCAAGTTAAACAATTTAAAGGCAATGCTACCAAATACTAATTGAGTGTATGTAAACCTCTGACCCACTGGGAATGTGATGAAATGAATAAAAGATTAAATAAATAATTCTCTCTACTTTACTTTATTTCTGACATTTCACATTCTTAAAATAAAGTGGTGATCCTAACTGACCTAAGACAGGGAATTTTTACTCTGATTAAATGTCAGGAATTGTGAAATACTGAGTTTTAAATGTATTTGGCTAATGTGTATGTAAACTTCTGACTTCAACTGTAAGTAGTCACACCCTTGAGTCAATACTTTGTAGAATCACCTTTGGCAGGGATTACAGCTGTGAGTCTTTCTGGTTAAGTCTCTTCTGGTTAAGAGCTTTCTACACCTGGATTGTGCAACATTTTGCCCATTATTATTTTCAAAATTCTTCAATCTCTGTCAAGTTGGTTGTTGATCATTGCTAGACAACCATTTTCAGGTCTTACAATAGATTTAAGTAAAAACTATAACAGCCACTCAGGAACATTCACTGTCTCCTTAGTAAGCAACTCCAGTTTAGACTTGGCCTTGTGTTTTAGGTTATTGTCCTGATGAAAGGTGAATTAATCTCCCAGTGTCTGGTGGAAAGCAGACTGAACCAGGTTTTCCTCTACGATTTTGCCTGTGTGTGGCGGCATTCTGGTTATTTTTTATGCTGAAAAAACTCCCCAGTCCTTATCAATTACAAGCATATGCATTACATGATGCAGCCACCAGTATACTTGAAAATATGGAGAGTGGTACTCAGTAATGTGCTGTATTGGATTTGCGCCAAACATAACACTTTGTATTCAGGACAAAAAGTCTCCACCTCCCACTATGGAGGTGGAGGCACCAGATGGACCGCTCAACATGGGAATCCTCACGGGCCAGTTTGGGATGGCCCAGTTAGAAGACCCCAACCTCCAGAACATGAGGGGCCAGGTGATTGCGGTGGATGGTGCACTATTACCCGGGGTAAGTGAGTGGCGCTACCCCCACTTTGCCATCAAGCATAATTTATTGTATCAGGTAGTAAAGCACAATGGGGAGTCAAAATACTTGTTACTCATACCCACCCAGTATCTTAGGACTGTCTTGCAGCTCGCCCCCACACCCACCTGCTCGGGGCACACCTGGGGATGTAGAAAACCAGGGAGCGGATCGGGAATCGGTTCCATTGTCCCGGAGTCAAGAGTGCCATTGAGGACTACTGCCTTACCTGCCTGGATTGCAAGATCACAGACATATTATAGAAACCCTTTGGTTCCCTTGCCCATTATAGGGGTGCCGTTTGAGCGGGTGGAGATGGATCTGGTGGGTCCGTATGTGAAGACCGCGAGGGGACACCAAATACATCTTGGTAATCGTAGATTACGCTACCCGATATCCGGAGGCGATCCCATTACGCACGGCGGCAGCGAACGTTATCGCGTGAGAGCTCTTCCATTTATTCAGCCGGGTGGGTATTCCGCGGGAAATTCTGTAGGACCATGTCTAGTGTAATGAAAGTGGTCTGCAATCTTTTACGAATCAACCAAATGAGGACCAGTGTGTACCATCCACAAACGGATGGGCTAGTCGAACACTTCAATAAGACCCTAAAACAGATGCTGAAGAATGTCATCGAGAGAGACGGGAAGAAACTGGGACCAGCTGCTGCCCTACCTGATGTTATTGGTGCGCGAGGTACCCCAAGCGTCCACTGGGTTCTCCTCATTTGAGCTCCTGTATGTCCATCGGCCCCATGGACTGCTGGACCTAGCCAACGGAGAGCAAATTGCTGGCTACGTGGCATGGGCCCTATGATATCGTTGAGCGTTGGTCCAGCGGAATACGGCCTTGTTCTCCGAGGTGCCGGGGAGCACGGATCTCGTGGAACATCACATCTACACAAAAGTGTGTAAACGGCCATACCGGATACCAGAATCCCGGAGGACGGCGGTCCAGCGGGAAGTGGCGATAATGTTAACGATGGGGGTACTGGAGGACTCCCACACTGAGTGGTCTAGCCCCGTCGTGCTGTTACCGAAACCGGACAGAACCGTCCGCTTCTGCAACGACTTCTGGGAACGAGGTCAGTAAATTCGACGCCAACCCCATGCCTAGGGTGGACGAACTGATCAACCGCTTGGGGAAGGCAAGATACGTCAGCACCCTGAACCTGACGAAGTGTGACAGGTCTCCCGGGAGAAGATGGCTTTCTCACAATTCCTGGAAGCTAAAAATGTCCCCTTTTCTTCCATGGCCTGCATACTGACCAGACCTGTCACCCATTGATCCTGTTTGGAACGCCCTGCATCGACGTGGATGACAGCGTGTTCCAGTTCCCACAACTTCCAGCAACTTCGCACAGCCATTGAAGAGGAGTGGGACAACATTCCACATACCACAATCAACAGACTGATCAACGCTGCATGAGGCAAATAGTGGTCACACCAGATACTGACTGGTTTTCTGATTCATGCCCCTACTTTTTTAAGGTATCTGTGACCAACAGATGCTAATCTGTATTCCTAGTCATGTGAAATCCATAGATTAGTGCATAATGAATTTATTTGAATTGACTTGAGTTCCTTATATGAACTGTAACTCAGTAAAATCTTTGAAATTGTTGCATGTTGCATTTATATTTTGTTAAGTGTAGGTTCGTTTTGTGGAGTAACTACAATGTTGTTGATCCATCCTCAGTTTTCTCCTATCACAGCCATTAAACTTTAACTGTTACGTTCACTATTGGCCTCATGGTGAAAACCCTGAGCGGTTTCCATCCTCTCCGGCAACTGTTAGGAAGGATGTCTGTACCTTTGTAGTGACTGGGTATATTGACACACCATCCAAAGGTTAATTAATAACTTTTTTTTTTACCCATCTACCTACATTGCCGCACAGTGGAGGTGTCATAATACGCATAAAACCTAGCCATCAAATAGTGAAGTGGTTCCAATCATTTTTCTACCGTTAATTTCCCCCCTTAGGGGATTTTAGAAACACTTTAAATAAGGTCTGTTTCGAGTGGACTTAACCTGGCGGGCCGGTTTGATCATGTAAATCTCTCTCAGACAAGGTGACTTTTATCAATATATTCGGCTCTATTTAATCTGATTCGAAAATGCTAATTAGCATCAAAGAAGACATCATGCAAAACTACAAATCCCTGCAAGCCCTTACATGTCATCTCTAGCTGACACATATGCTAACAGTTAAAACTAGCACAAGACAGTTTACAGAATTGTCCTTTTTTAAAGAAATGTTGCCTATTTATTCATTACTACATTTGGCTAATATTGGATAGTTAATACAGAGATTCTTACCTTTGCCTCAATTTGTCAGTCTCGTCTTGATCATCATGGAATGTGTAGTTCTTTATGATAGTCACATTAGCAGCAAATTAGCATTTCATTTTGGGGGGATAAATATATGTGAATATATTGATAAAAGTCACCCTGTCCTAGAGAGATTTACAAGACGTCATGCCTGGGTAAGCCTACACGAAACACAGCTCTTATTTTAATTGCTCAATGCAAGATCTCACCTTGTGGAGTTACAATGATTATGAGAACGGTGAGGAATCAGCCCAGAACTACACGGGAGGATCTTGTCAATGATCTCAAGGCAGCTGGGACCATAGTCACCAAGAAAACAATTGGTAACACACTACGCCATGAAGGACTGAAATCCTGCAGCACCCACAAGGTCCCCCTGCTCAAGAAAGCACGTATACATGCCCGTCTGAAGTTTGCCAATGAACATCTGAATGATTCAGAGGACAACTGGGTGAAAGTGTTGTGGTCAGATGAGACCAAAATGGAGCTCTTTGGCATCAACTCAACTCGCTATGTTTGGAGGAGGAGGAATGCTGCCTATGACCCCAAGAACACCATCCCCACTGTCAAACATGGAGGTGGAAACATTATGCTTTGGGGGTGTTTTTATGCTAAGGGGACAGGACAACTTCACCGCATCAAAGGGACGATAGACGGGGCAATGTACCGTCAAATCTTGGGTGAGAACCTCCTTCCTTCAGCCAGGGCATTGAAAATGGGTCATGGATGGGTATTCCAGCATGACAATGACCCAAAACACTCGGCCAAGGCAACAAAGGAGTGGCTCAAGAAGAAGCACATTAAGGTCCTGGAGTGGCCTAGCCAGTCTCCAGACCTTAATCCCATAGAAAATCTGTGGAGGGAGCTGAAGGTTCGAGTTGCCAAACGTCAGCCTCGAAACCTTAATGACTTGGAGAAGATCTTCAAGGAGGAGTGGGACAAAATCCCTCCTGAGATGTGTGAAAACCTGGTGGCCAACAAGGGTTTTGCCACCAAGTACTAAGTCATGTTTTGCAGAGGGGTCAAATACTTATTTCCCTCATTAAAATGCAAATCAATTTATAACATTTTTGACATGCGTTTTTCTGACATTGTTATTCTGTCTCTCACTGTTCAAATAAACCTACCATTAAAATTATAGACGGATCATTTCTTTGTCAGTGGACAAATGTACAAAATCAGCGGGGGATCAAATACTTTCTCCCTCACTGTATATATATCACATTTACATAAGTATTCAGACCCTTTACTCAGTACTTTGTTGAAGCACCTTTGGCAGCGATTACAGCCTTGAGTCTTCTTGGTTATGACACTACAGGCTTGACACTGCTGTATTTGGGGAGTTTCTCCCATTCTTCTCTGCAGGTCCTCTCAAGCTCTGTCAGGTTGGATGGGGAGCATCACTGCACAGCTATTTTAAGGTTTCTCCAGAGATGTTCGATCGGGTTCAAGTCTGGGCTCTGGCTGGGCCACTCAAGGACATTCAGAGAAGCCACTGCTGCATTGTCTTGGCTGTGTGCTTCGGGTCATTGTCCTGTTGGAAGGTGAACCTTTGCCCCAGTCTGAGGTCCTGAGCGCTTTGGAGCAGGTTTTCATCAAGGATCTCTCTGTATTTTGCGCCGTTCATCATTCCCTGGATCCTGACTAGTCTCCCAGTCCCTGCCGCTGAAAAACATCCACACAGCATGACTCTGCCACCACCATGCTTCAACGTAGGGATGGTCCCAGGTTTCCTCCAGATGTGACGCTTGGCATTCAGGCCAGAGAATCTTGTTTCTCATGGTCTGGGACTCTTTAGGTGCCTTTTTGGCAATTTGCCGTCATGTGCCTTTTACTGAGGAGTGTCTTCCGTCTGGCCACTCTACCATAACGGCCTGATTGGTGGAGTGCTTCAGAGATGGTTGTCCTTCTGGAAGGTTCTCCCATCTCCACAGAGGAACTCTGGAGCTCTGTCAGAGCGACCATCGGGTTTTTGATCACCTCCCTAACCAAGGCCCTTCTCCCCTGATTGCTCAGTTTGGCGGCCAACTATAGGAAGAGTCTTGGTAGTTGTAAACTTTTTCTATTTAAGAATAATGAAGGCCACTGTGTTCTTGGGGACCTTCAGTGCTCCAGACATGTTTTCGTACCCTTCACCAGATCTGTGCCTCGACACAATCCTGTCTCTGACCTTTACGGACAATTCCTTCGACCTCATGGCTTTGTTTTTGCTCTGACATGCACTGTCAACTGTGGGACCTTATATAGAAAGGTGTGTGCCTTTGCAAATCATGTCCAATCACTTGACTCCAATCAAGTTGTAAAAACTACTTAAGGATGATCAATGGAAACAGGTTGCACCTGAGCTCAATTTAGATTATCATAGAAAAGGGTCTGAATATTTATGTAAATAAGGTATTTCTGTTTTTTTTGTATACATTTGCAAAATAAAAAACAATTAACTGTTATTACCTGTTCATTATGGGGTCCTGTGTGTAGATTGATGAGAAAAAGCATTAATTTAATACATTTTAGTAAATTTTAATAAAATGTGGGAAAAGTCAAGGGGTCAGAATACTTTCCGGATGCACTGTATGTGATTACATTGTGCATGGTTATTTATACCGTAATTATTATTCAACATTTTGTCGCCTGGGATTTGAACTCACAACCTCTTAGTTCACAAAGTTCCGATCTTCCAGGTAATCAGACTGTTCTTTTATCATTTGTTTTATTTACTAATTGTAGATATGTTAGGGCTTTCTGTATAGTTATCTAATGCCGGTGGGGCATATTAACCTGTTATAATGATAGTCCTGAAAATCTAGTGTACTTTTACCATAGCTGAGATTTACTTCAAATTGCATTCACCCTATTTCTTACTCATATCAAGTTGTTCCAGATCTACACACATGCCTAGGGTTAGGGTTGCTTCTGGACAGGGCAAAACTACACTGGCCCGATAAGCACATGCACTAGAGATATCCCTTATTGGGTATTGAGTATCCATCCAGCTGCAAGGTCAAGGGCTTGTGATTTACCATTTGTTTGTTTTGGTTGTAAAACATTAAAATTAAATTACGTATTGCAAACATGCTGTCTGTCAGTGGAAGTAGACTGGGCAGGCTAATAGCTAGCGGTAAGGTGTTGTTGTTCTATACAGGGGAGGGGAATATGCTTGTATAATCTGTCAAACTGGCCAGAGCTGTGACAGTGACATCCATCATGCCCGCTCTTTCTGTTTGGCAGGAGGAAGGGAAACGCAGAGATGCATGGCTGAACGGAGCAGCCTGTCCGCTGAGACGATAAATGTTACCCGCTACCACTCTCCCATTTCATGCTTTACCAAAATAGTGCCTGTACTGCCTTCAGCAAATCAAATCAATTTGTATTTGTCACATGCACCAAATACAACAGGTCTTATTACAGTGAAATGCTTATTTACAAGCCCTTAACCTACAATGCAGTTTTAAGAAAAATAAGTGTTAAGTAAAAAATAGATAGGTAAAAAAACTTTTTTTTTAATTAAAGAGCAGCAGTAAAATAACAGTGGCAAGGCTATATACAGTGAGTACCAGTACAGAGTCAATGTGCGGGGGCACATGTGCGGGGGCACAGGTTAGTCGAGGTAATTGAGGTATTATGTGCATGTAGGTAGAGTTAAAGTGACTATGCATAGATAAACAGAGAGTAGCAGCAGCATTCAAAAGGGGGGGGGGGGGGGGTAGCCATTTCATTAGCTGTTCAGAAGTCTTATAGCTTGAGGGTAGCAGTTGTTTAGAAGCCTTTTGAACTTAGACTTGGTGCTCCGGTACCGCTTCTCGTGCGGTAGCAGTAGAAGAACAGTCTATGACTAGGGTGGTTGGGGTCTTTGTCAATTTTTGGTGCGTTCCTCTGATAATGCCTGGTATAGGGGTCCTGGGTGGCAGGAAGCTTGGCCCCAGTGATGTACTGGGCTGAACGCACTACCCTTTGTAGTGCCTTGCAGTCGGAGCCCGAGCAGTTGCCATGGTGTTGATGTGAGCCATGACCAGCTTTTCAAAGCACTTTATGGCTACAGACGTGAGTGCTACGGGGCGGTATCATTTAGGCAAGTTACCTTAGTGTTCTTTGGCACAGGGACTATGGTGATCTGCTTGAAACATGTAGGTATTACAGACTCAGTCAGGGACAGGTTGAAAGTGTCAGTGAAGACACTTGCCAGTTGTTCAGTGCATGCTCAGAGTACACGTCCTGGTAATCTGTCTGGCCCTGCGGCCTTGTGAATGTTGACCTCTTTAAAGGTCTTATTCACATCGGCTACCGAGAGTGTGATCACACAGTCGTCTGGAACAGCTGATGCCTTCATGCATGCTTCAGTGCTGCTTGCCTCGAAGCGAGCATAGAAGTAATTTAGCTTTTCTGGTAGGCTGGTGTCACTGGGCAGTTCGTGGCTGTGCTTCCCTTTATAGTCTGTAATAGTTTGCAAATCAAATCATATCCAAATATATTGGTCACATACACATGTTTAGCAGAGGTTATTGCAGGTGTAGCGAAATGCATGTGCTTCTTGTTCCGACAGAGCAGCAATATCTAACAAGTAATATCTAACAATTTCACAACATATACCCAGTACACACAAATCTAAGTCATATATAAATTAACAATATAAATAAATATAAATATTCAATGACTACTCTGTTTGTATTTTGCCATATTACCAGTCACCTTGCCATGGTTAAATGCGGTGGTTTGCGCTTTCAGTTTTGTGCGAATGCTGCCATATATCCATTGTTTCTGGTTAGGGTAGGTTTTAATAGTCACAGTGGGTACAACATCTCCTATACACTTCCTGATGAACTCAGTTACAATTTCAGTGTTTTCGTCAATGTTATTCTCAGAGACTACCTGGAACATATCACAGTCTGCGTGATCAAAACAATCTTGAAGCGTGGATTCCGAATGGTCAGGCCTGTGTTAGCACGGCTACTTCCTTTTTGAGTTTCTGCCTATAGTAAGGTAAGGTAGGAGCAAAATGGAGTCAGATTTTCTGAAAGGAAGGTGGGGGAGGGCCTTATATGCATCCCGGGAGGTTGGAGTAACAGTGGTCTAGTGTTTTAGCAGCTCGAGTGCTACAGTCGATATGCTGATAGAATTTAGGCAGCCTTTTCCTCAAATTTGATTAGTTTAAATCCCCAGCTACAGTAAATGCAGCCTCTGGTATTCCAGTTTGCATAACGTCCAGTGAAGTTCCTTGAGGGCCATCGTGGTATCGGTTTTAGGGGGGTGTACACGGCCGTGACTATAATGAAAGAACATTCTCTTGGGAGATAATATGGTCGGCATTTGATTGTGAGGTATTCTAGGTCGGCTGAACAAAAGGACTTGACCTCCTGTATGTAGTCACAATTACACCATGAGTCGTTAATCATGAAACATACACCTCCGCGCTTCTTCCTGGAGAGATGTTTTTTCCTGTCGACGTGATGAACTGAGAATCCAGATGGCTGGACCGACTCCGACTTTATATCCCGAGAGAGCCATGTCGGACTAGAAGACAGCTCCGAATTCCTCTTCTCCTCCGGCGCTGTTTTGGGTAGGCCATCGGAATCAGTTAAATTGCCCTGGGTTGTGAGAACAAAGGAACCGCTTTGGGAAAGTCATATTCCTGGTCGTAATACTGGTAGTGCTGATGAGTTACCACTGCTTTGATATCCAATAGTTCTTCCTGGCTTTATGCAATAACACATGACATTTTCTGGGCTAACAATGTAAGAAATAATACATAAAAAAGCTAAATATTGCAACATTTCCTAAGAACTAGAAGCGTGGCAGCCCTCTCTGTCAGCGCCTCCTTGAAACGCCCTGCCACATCCGACGAGTGTCGGAGCCGGTGTAGTACTATTCAATCTCAGTCCTATATTGACGCTTCGCCTGTTTGGTGGTTTGTCGGGGGGCATAGCGGAATTTCTTATAAGCATCCAGGTTAGAGTCCCGCTCCTTGAAAGCGGCAGCTCTACCCTTTAGCTCAGTGCATATGTTGCCAGTGATCCATGGCTTCTGGTTGGAGTATGTACAGTGCCTTGCGAAAGTATTCGGCCCCCTTGAACTTTGCAACCTTTTGCCACATTTCAGGCTTCAAACATAAAGATATAAAACTGTATTTTTTTGTGAAGAATCAACAACAAGTGGGACACAATCATGAAGTGGAACGACATTTATTGGATATTTCAAACTTTTTTAACAAATCAAAAACTGAAAAATTGGGCGTGCAAAATTATTCAGCCCCCTTAAGTTAATACTTTGTAGCGCCACCTTTTGCTGCGATTACAGCTGTAAGTCGCTTGAGGTATGTCTCTATCAGTTTTGCACATCGAGAGACTGACATTCTTTCCCATTCCACCTTGCAAAACAGCTCGAGCTCAGTGAGGTTGGATGGAGAGCATTTGTGAACAGCAGTTTTCAGTTCTTTCCACAGATTCTTGATTGGATTCAGGTCTGGACTTTGACTTGGCCATTCTAACACCTGGATATGTTTATTTTTGAACCATTCCATTGTAGATTTTGCTTTATGTTTTGGATTATTGTCTTGTTGGAAGACAAATCTCCGTCCCAGTCTCAGGTCTTTTGCAGACTCCATCAGGTTTTCTTCCAGAATGGTCCTGTATTTGGCTCCATCCATCTTCCCATAAATTTTAACCATCTTCCCTGTCCCTGCTGAAGAAAAGCAGGCCCAAACCATGATGCTGCCACCACCATGTTTGACAGTGGGGATGGTGTGTTCAGGGTGATGAGCTGTGTTGCTTTTACGCCAAACATAACGTTTTGCATTGTTGCCAAAAAGTTCAATTTTGGTTTCATCTGACCAGAGCACCTTCTTCCACATGTTTGGTGTGTCTCCCAGGTGGCTTGTGGCAAACTTTAACCAACACTTTTTATGGATATCTTTAAGAAATGGCTTTCTTCTTGCCACTCTTCCATAAAGGCCAGATTTGTGCAATATACGACTGATTGTTGTCCTATGGACAGAGTCTCCCACCTCAGCTGTAGATCTCTGCAGTTCATCCAGAGTGATCATGGGCCTCTTGGCTGCATCTCTGATCAGTCTTCTCCTTGTATGAGCTGAAAGTTTAGAGGGACGGCCAGGTCTTGGTAGATTTGCAGTGGTCTGATACTCCTTCCATTTCAATATTATCGCTTGCACAGTGCTCCTTGGGATGTTTAAAGCTTGGGAAATCTTTTTGTATCCAAATCCGGCTTTAAACTTCTTCACAACAGTATCTCGGACCTGCCTGGTGTGTTCCTTGTTCTTCATGATGCTCTCTGCGCTTTTAACGGACCTCTGAGACTATCACAGTGCAGGTGCATTTATACAGAGACTTGATTACACACAGGTGGATTGTATTTATCATCATTAGTCATTTAGGTCAACATTGGATCATTCAGAGATCCTCACTGAACTTCTGGAGAGAGTTTGCTGCACTGAAAGTAAAGGGGCTGAATAATTTTGCACGCCCAATTGTTCAGTTTTTGATTTGTTAAAAAGAGTTTGAAATATCCAATAAATGTCGTTCCACTTCATGATTGTGTCCCACTTGTTGTTGATTCTTCACAAAAAAATACAGTTTTATATCTTTATGTTTGAAGCCTGAAATGTGGCAAAAGGTTGCAAAGTTCAAGGGGGCCGAATACTTTCGCAAGGCACTGTACGTACAGTCACTGTGTGGACGACGTCATCGATGCACTTATTGATGAAGCCAGTGATTGATATGGTGTACTCCTCAATGCCATCAGAAGAATCCCAGAACATTTCCTGTCGGGGCTAGCAAAACAGTCCTGTAGCTTAGCATCTGCGGCATCTGACCACTATTTATTGACCGAGTTACTGGTGCTTCCTGCTTTAGTTTTTGCTTGTAAGCAGGAATCAGGTGAATAGAATTATGGTCAGATTTGCCAAATGGAGGGCGAGGGAGAGCTTTATACACATCTCTGTGTGTGGAGTAAAGGTGGTCTAGAGTTAGAAATGAGGTAAAACAGATTTAAGTTTCCCTGCATTCAAGTCCCCGGCCACTAGGAGTGCCGCCTCTGGATGAGCGTTTTCCTGTTTGCTTATGGCCGTATACAGCTCATTGAGTGCGGGCTAAGTGCCAGCATCGGTTTGTGGTGATAAATAGACATCTACGAAGAATATACAGTTGAAGTCGGAAGTTTACATACACCTTAGCCATTTAAACTCAGTTTTTCACAATTCCTGACATTTAATCCTCATAACAAATCCCTGTTTTAGGTCAGTTAGGATCACCACTTTATTTTAAGAATGTGAAATGTCAGAATAATAGTAGAGTGATTTATTTCAGCTTTTATTTCTTTCATCACATTCCCAGTGGGTCAGAAGTTTACATACCCTCAATTAGTATTTGGTAGCATTGCCTTTAAATTGTTTAACTTGGGTCAAACCTTTCGGGTAGCCTTCCACAAGCATCCCACAATAAGTTGGGTGAATATTGGCCCATTCCTCCTGACAGAGCGGGAGTCAGGTTTGTAGGCCTGGGAATGATTTGCACTTTTCACACCAAAGTACGTTCATCTCTAGGAGAGAGAACGCGTCTCTTTCCTGAGTGGTATGACGGCTGCGTGGTCCCATGGTGTTTATACTTGCGTACTATTGTTTGTACAGCTGAACATGGTTTATTCAGGCATTTGGAAATTGCTCCCAAGGATGAACCAGACTTGTGAAGGTCTACAATTTTTCTTCTGAGGTCTTGGCTGATTTATTTTGATTTCCCATGATGTCAAGCAAAGAGGCACTGAGTTTGAAGGTAGGACTTGAAATATATCCACAGGTACACCTCCAATTGACTCAAAGGATGTCAATTATCTGATTTCTTCTAAAGCCATGACATCATTTTCTTGAATTTTCCAAGCTGTTTAAAGGCACTGTCAACTTAGTGTATGTAAACTTCTGACCCACTAGAATTCTGATACAGTGAATATAAGTGAAATAAACTGTCTGTAAACAATTGTTGGAAAAATGACTTGTGTCGTGCACAAAGTAGATGTCCTAACTGACTTGCCAAAACTATAGTTTGTTAACAAGAAATTTGTGGAGTGGTTGAAAAACAAGTTTTATTGACTCCAACCTAAGTGTATATAAACTTCCGACTTCAACTGTAGATGAAAACACTCTTGTTAAATAGGGTGGTGTACAGCTTATCATGAGATACTTAGATTTTGTGCACCAGCTGTTGTTTACAAATATACATAGACTGCCACCCCTTGTCTTACCGGAGGCGGTTGTTCTATCTTGCCAATGCAGCATAAACCCTGCCAGCTGTATGTTATTCATGTCGTCGTTCAGCCACGACTCGGTGGAACATAAGATATTATAGTTTTTAATGTCCCCTTGGTAGAATATTCATGATGGTAGTTAGTCTATTTTGTTATCCAATGATTGTACGTTGTCTAATTGGACTGATGGTAGAGGCAGATTACCCTCTCGCCGTCGGAGGACTGATAGTAGAGGCAGATTACCCACTCGCTGTCGGATCCTTACAAGGCACCCCGACCTACGTCCCACAAAAGTCACTGTAACATACACTCATTGTTGTCATCTATTGCCACCCAGTTGCCCTTAGAGAGTCCCTCAATGAGTTTGCCACCTTGATAATGTTAAGGTGAGTGAATGAGGACCCAAAAGCGAACTAACTTAAACAGAGCTTCTTTAATGACCAAACATAGGTAGGCTCAGATAGACCGGCAGATTCCGACAGGACAGGACAAGGTTACAGCAAACATGACGATAGTCTGGCTCAGGCATGAAACACAAACAAGAATCCGACAAGGACAGGAACAGAAACAGAGAGAGATATAGGGACCTAATCAGAGGAAAAAAGGGAACAGGTGGGAAACGGGGTGAATGGGTAGTTAGAGGAGACAAGGAACAGCTGGGAGAAAGCGGGGGAGAAAAGGTAACCTAACAACGACCAGCAGAGGGAGACAGGGTGAAGGGAAAGGACAGAGACAAGACACAACATGACAGTACCCCCCCACTCACCGAGCGCCTCCTGGCGCACTCGAGGAGGAAACCTGGCGGCAACGGAGGAAATCCTCGATCAGCGCACGGTCCAGCACGTCCCGAGAGGGAACCCAACTCCTCTCCTCAGGACCGTACCCCTCCCAATCGAACAAGGTACTGGTGACCACGGCCCCGAGGACGCATGTCCAAAATCCTGCGGACCCTGTAGATGGGTGCGCCCTCGACAAGGATGGGGGGGGGGGGGGGGAAGACGAGCGGGGGCGCGAAGAACGGGCTTAATACAGGAGACATGGAAGACCGGGTGGACGCGACGAAGGTATCGCGGAAGAAGAAGTCGAACTGCGACAGGATTGATGACCCGAGAAATACGGAACGGACCAATGAACCGCGGGGTCAACTTGCGAGAAGCCGTCTTAAGGGGAAGGTTCTGAGTGGAGAGCCAAACTCTCTGACCGCGACAATATCTAGGACTCTTAGTTCTACGCTTATTAGCAGCCCTCACAGTCTGCGCCCTATAACGGCAAAGTGCAGACCTGACCCTCTTCCAGGTGCGCTCGCAACGTTGGACAAAAGCCTGAGCGGAGGGGACGCTGGACTCGGCGAACTGAGATGAGAACAGCGGAGGCTGGTACCCGAGGCTACTCTGAAAAGGAGATAGCCCGGTCGCAGACGAAGGAAGCGAGTTGTGGGCGTATTCTGCCCAGGGGAGCTGTTCTGACCAAGACGCAGGGTTGCGAAAAGAAAGACTGCGTAAGATGCGACCAATAGTCTGATTGGCCCGTTCTGCTTGACCGTTAGACTGGGGGTGAAAGCCGGAAGAGAGACTGACGGAAGCCCCAATCAAACGGCAAAACTCCCTCCAAAATTGAGATGTGAATTGCGGACCTCTGTCCGAAACGACGTCTGACGGAAGGCCATGAATTCTGAAAACATTCTCGATGATGATTTGTGCCGTCTCTTTAGCAGAAGGAAGCTTAGCAAGGGGAATGAAATGAGCCGCCTTAGAGAACCTATCGACAACCGTAAGAATAACAGTCTTCCCCGCTGACGAAGGCAGTCCGGTGACAAAATCTAAGGCGATGTGAGACCACGGTCGAGAGGGAATAGGAAGCGGCCTGAGACGGCCGGCAGGAGGAGAGTTACCGGACTTAGTCTGCGCGCAGACCGAACAAGCAGCCACGAAACGACGCGTGTCATGCTCCCGGGTGGGCCACCAAAAACGCTGGCGAATGGAAGCAAGCGTACCCCGAACGCCAGGGTGGCCGGCTAACTTGGCAGAGTGAGCCCACTGAAGAACGGCCAGACAAGTAGGAACAGGAACGAAAAGAAGGTTCCTAGGACAAGCGCGCGGCGACGGAGTGTGAGTGAGCGCTTGTTTTACCTGCCTCTCAATTCCCCAGACAGTCAACCCGACAACACGCCCCTCAGGGAGAATCCCCTCGGGGTCAGTGGAGGCTACTGAAGAACTGAAGAGACGAGACAAAGCATCAGGCTTGGTGTTTTTAGAGCCCGGACGATAAGAAATCACGAACTCGAAACGAGCGAAAAACAGCGCCCAACGCGCCTGACGCGCATTAAGTCGTTTGGCAGAACGGATGTACTCAAGGTTCCTATGGTCAGTCCAAACGACAAAAGGAACGGTCGCCCCCTCCAACCACTGTCGCCATTCGCCTAGGGCTAACCGGATGGCGAGCAGTTCGCGGTTACCCACATCATAGTTACGTTCCGACGGCGACAGGCGATGAGAAAAATACGCGCATGGGTGGACCTTGTCGTCAGAGAGGGAGCGCTGAGAAAGAATGGCTCCCACGCCCACCTCTGACGCGTCAACCTCGACAACGAACTGTCTAGAGACGTCAGGTGTAACAAGGATAGGAGCGGATGTAAAACGATTCTTGAGGAGATCAAAAGCTCCCTGGGCGGAAACGGACCACTTAAAGCACGTCTTGACAGAAGTAAGGGCTGTGAGAGGAGCGGCCACCTGACCGAAATTACGGATGAAACGACGATAGAAGTTCGCGAAGCCGAGAAAGCGCTGCAGCTCGACCCGTGACTTAGGGACGGGCCAATCAATGACAGCTTGGACTTTAGCGGGATCCATCTTAATGCCTTCAGCGGAAATAACAGAACCGAGAAATGTGACGGAAGAGGCATGAAAAGTGCACTTCTCAGCCTTCACAAAAAGACAATTCTCTAAAAGGCGCTGGAGGACACGTCGAACGTGCTGAACATGAATCTGGAGTGACGGTGAAAAAATCAGGATATCGTCAAGGTAAACGAAAACAAAGATGTTCAGCATGTCTCTCAGGACATCATTGACTAATGCCTGAAAGACAGCTGGAGCGTTAGCGAGGCCGAAAGGAAGAACCCGGTATTCAAAGTGCCCTAACGGAGTGTTAAACGCCGTCTTCCACTCGTCCCCCTCCCTGATGCGCACGAGATGGTAAGCGTTACGAAGGTCCAACTTAGTGAAAAACCTGGCTCCCTGCAGGATCTCGAAGGCTGAAGACATAAGAGGAAGCGGATAACGATTCTTAACTGTTATGTCATTCAGCCCTCGATAATCTATGCAGGGGCGCAGAGACCCGTCCTTCTTCTTGACAAAAAAAAACCCCGCTCCGGCGGGAGAGGAGGAGGGGACTATGGTACCGGCGTCAAGAGCTACAGACAAATAATCCTCGAGAGCCTTACGTTCGGGAGCCGACAGAGAGTATAGTCTACCCCGGGGGGGAGTGGTTCCCGGAAGGAGATCAATACTACAATCATACGACCGGTGTGGAGGAAGAGAGGTGGCCCTGGACCGACTGAACACCGTGCGCAGATCGTGATATTCCTCCGGCACCCCTGTCAAATCACCAGGCTCCTCCTGTGAAGAAGAGACAGAGGAAACAGGAGGGATAGCAGACATTAAACATTTCACATGACAAGAGACGTTCCAGGAGAGGATAGAATTACTAGACCAATTAATGGAAGGATTATGACAAACTAGCCAGGGATGGCCCAAAACAACAGGTGTAAAAGGTGAACGAAAAATCAAAAAAGAAATGGTTTCGCTATGATTACCAGAAACAGTGAGGGTTAAAGGTAGCGTCTCACGCTGAATCCTGGGGAGAGGACTACCATCCAGGGCGAACAAGGCCGTGGACTCCCTTAACTGTCTGAGAGGAATGTCATGTTCCCGAGCCCAGGTCTCGTCCATAAAACAGCCCTCCGCCCCAGAGTCTATTAAGGCACTGCAGGAAGCTGACGAACCGGTCCAGCGTAGATGGACCGACAAGGTAGTGCAGGATCTTGAAGGAGAGACAGGAGTAGTAGCGCTCACCAGTAGCCCTCCGCTTACTGATGAGCTCTGGCTTTTACTGGACATGAAGTGACAAAATGACCAGCAGAACCGCAATAGAGACAGAGGCGGTTGGTGATTCTCCGTTCCCTCTCCTTAGTCGAGATGCGGATACCTCCCAGCTGCATAGGCTCAGCTCCCGAGCCGGCAGAGGAAGATGGTAGTGATGCGGAGAGGGGGGCAACGGAGAACGCGAGCTCCTTTCCACGAGCTCGGTGACGCAGATCAACCCGTCGCTCAATGCGAATAGCGAGTTCAATCAGGGAATCCACGCTGGAAGGGACCTCCCGGGAGAGAATCTCATCCTTTACCTCTGCGCGGAGACCCTCCAGAAAACGAGCGAGCAAAGCCGGCTCGTTCCAGCCACTGGAGGCAGCAAGAGTGCGAAACTCAATAGAGTAGTCTGTTATGGATCGATTACCTTGACATAGGGAAGACAGGGCCCTGGAAGCCTCCTCCCCAAAAACAGATCGATCAAAAACCCGTATCATCTCCTCCTTAAAGTCCTGATACTGGTTAGTACACTCAGCCCTTGCCTCCCAGATTGCCGTGCCCCACTCACGAGCCCGTCCAATAAGGAGAGATATGACGTAGGCGACACGAGCAGTGCTCCTGGAGTAAGTGTTGGGCTGGAGAGAAAACACAATATCACACTGGGTGAGGAACGAGCGGCATTCAGTGGGCTCCCCAGAGTAACACGGCGGGTTATTGATTCTGGGCTCCGGAGATTCGAAAGCCCTGGAAGTGGCCGGTGGATCGAGGCGGAGATGGTGAACCTGTTCTGTGAGGTTGGAGACTTGGGTGGCCAGGGTCTCAACGGCATGTCGAGCAGCAGACACTTCCTGCTCGTGTCTGCCTAGCATCGCTCCCTGGATCCCGACGGCTGAGTGGAGAGGATCCGAAGTCGCTGGGTCCATTCTTGGTCGGATTCTTCTGTTAAGGTGAGTGAATGAGGACCCAAAAGCGAACTAACTTAAACAGAGCTTCTTTAATGACCAAACATAGGTAGGCTCAGATAGACCGGCAGATTCCGACAGGACAGGACAAGGTTACAGCAAACATGACGATAGTCTGGCTCAGGCATGAAACACAAACAAGAATCCGACAAGGACAGGAACAGAAACAGAGAGAGATATAGGGACCTAATCAGAGGAAAAAAGGGAACAGGTGGGAAACGGGGTGAATGGGTAGTTAGAGGAGACAAGGAACAGCTGGGAGAAAGCGGGGGAGAAAAGGTAACCTAACAACGACCAGCAGAGGGAGACAGGGTGAAGGGAAAGGACAGAGACAAGACACAACATGACAGATAAGCTCATTTCCATTGTTCCTGCTGGGCAACTTCAACCTCCCGATGTCTGCCGTCTAATTGTTTTTTTTTTCCCAACTCTTTTTTCTTTCTCCTCCCACTCCCTCTTTTGACCCACTCACAAGGCAGGCCTTATTTTTACTAGAGGCTTTTCGCATACTAATCTCACTGCAACAGGTCCCTGATCTCTCTCCCACTACTCCTTCCTCTTCTATCCTATCATCTCTCTCTTCTGCTAAATCCTTCTCCATCCTGTGTCCTGATTCTGCTTCTTTGACCCTACTCTCCTCCCTTTCCCCATCCTATGACTCGTACTGTCCCCTTTCCTCCCCTCCTGCTCCGTGCCTGAGTGACTCATTGTGAGCTTACAGAACAGGGCTGTGGGCAGCTGAGAGAAAATGGAGGAAAATGAAACTTCCGGAGAACCTATCACTCCCTCCTCTCGACCTTCTCTTCCTCTGTATCCGCTGCTAAAGACACTTTCTGAGGACGACTTTGTCAACCTCTTTGAAAGAAGGTTGACGACATCCGCTCCTTGTTCACTCAGCCTATTGAGTCTACTGGTCCTACTCACACATAACTTTCTTTCCAATACACTTGAGTGTGCTGTCTCTGAACAGCTCTCTCGCTATCTCTCGCTCAATGATCTTCTTGACCCTAACCAGTCAGGCTTCAAGACAGGTCACTCAACTGAGACTGCTCTTCTGTGTCACGGACAATTTCTACACTGCCGCAGATGACACTCTACTCCTCTATTCTCATCCTCCTAGATCTATCCGCTGCCTTCGAGTCTGTGAGCCATTAGATTCTCCTCTCAACCCGCTCAGGGCTGGGCATCTCAAGCTCTGCACACTCATGGATTGCATCTTACCTGGCAGGCTTCTCCTACCAGGTAACGTGCAGAGGATCTGTCTGCTCCACATACTCACTACTGGTGTCCCCCAGGGCTCGGATCTCGGCCCTCTCCTCTTCTCTCTCTACACCAAGTCACTTGGCTCCGTCATATTCTCACATGGTCTCTCCTATCATTGCTATGCGGATGACACTCAGCTACTTTTTTTTACTTCTCCCCCTTCTGACACCCAGGTGGCGACACCTGCGTGCCTGACAGGCATCTCCACCTAAATTTCAACCTTGACAAGCCAGAGCTGCTCTTCCTCCTGGAGAAGGCTTTTCTCGTTCCAAGACATCTACATCATGGTTGACAACTCCACGGTGTCCCCCTCCCAGAGTGCAAAGAACCTTGGCTTGACCCTGGACAACACCCTGTTGTTCTCTACAAACATCAAAGCAGTGACTTGCTCCTGCAGGTTCATGCTCTACATCAGGTGTATTCAACTCTTACTCTACAAGGTCCGGAGCCTGCTGGTTTTCTGTTCTACCTGATAATGAATTGCAAGTACCTGGTGTCCCAGGTCTAAATCACTAGAGGGGAACAATGAAAAAATGTAGTGAAACTGACTTCGAGGTCCAGAGTTGAGTTTGAAGGTTCTACAACATCCGTAGATCACATAATCCAGGCACTTGTCATCTCCTGTCTGGACTTCTGCGGATCGCTGTTGGCTGGGTTCCCCACTTGTGCAATCAAACCCCTCCAACTTATCCATAATGCTGGAGCCCACCTGGTATTCAACCTTCCCATGTCATCCCACTCCTCCGTAAAATCCACTAGCTTCCAGTCGAAGCTCGCATCAACTACAAGACCATGGTACAGCTTTCCCCTGAAGCTAGGACAGCAGAGTTCCTGCCCATCTTTTGAAATGATCTGAAACCCTAGAATATCTTAAATAATCCCACAGCACCCCCTTTCTCAGAAATTCTAAATGAGTGTGACAATAGGAAAAAATAACTGTCTCTATGTATACAAAGAAGAAAGATCTTTTAAACACTGTAACCTTCTGTACTGTTCAGATAAATGTAAAACACACATACTGTAGGCCTACACGCTCTCCCTTCCTCCCACACACTTACTCCTGCTATCACACACATCCTCTCTCACAAACACGATAATACACACATCACTCTTGCATATGCAGCCTACCTTTGATGCATCTCTTTGAGTACCCTATTCATTTTCAGTTATTTCTGTGCCATCCATATCTGTGCATAGCCTAGTTAGTGGTTAAGTTATCAGGTTGCTAGCTAGCTAGCTAGTTTTTCAGGTTCCTTAAAAGTGCTGAGAATGTTCCCAAGCCAAGCAACTATCATTCCCAGAAAGTTGTGGGAAGTTTGTATGCAAAATAACAATAGGACAACCATACTCTCACTAAGCTCTAAGAAATGGTTCTCAGAATGTTATGTGCTAGCTGGGTGGAAAATCCTCATTTACTCCTCACCGTGAGTGGTAAACACTAAATGAACAGAGATACAGTGCAGACACAACGAGCCAAGTACTTTCAATTGGTCAACTATATGTCCCAGACATAAAAAATAATAGTCTCCCTTATGTAACAAACTGCCTGTGATGTGACAGTTCCAATGACATCACATAGTGAGCGGCAGGGTAGCCTAGTGGTTAGAGCGTTGGACTAGTAACCGGAAGGTTGCAAGTTCATACCCCCGAGCTGACAAGGTACAAAACTGTTGTTCTGCCCCTGAACAGGCAGTTAACCCACTGTTCCTAGGCCATCATTGAAAATAAGAATTTGTTCTTAACTGACTTGCCTAGTTAAATAAAGGTAAAATAAAATTTAAAAAAGTCATTTCAGGTTGTGTCTTTTCAGATCGATAGATGGTGCTGTTGGGGAGCAAGTGAACGCATTGAGCCAGCAGCCCACCAAGAGGCAGTAGGAGCCAGCAACCAGCTGTCCAGCTTCTCTGCTCTACTCCTCTACTACTCTCCTCTACTCTGCTCTACTCCTCTACTCCTGCTTCCTCCCAGCACCTCGTGTCTTGCTCTTTCTCGGTGTCCTCTTAAGGTTGGCGGTCTGCCAGAGATTTGCATCTCTGTTTAAGGTGGACCTATAAGAGCAGTGTTCACATTCTACCAGAGAGGACCAGGACACGCCTCAGAAGAGATGTTCGGGTCTCTGATGGCAGCCGATGCAGCAGTTAGCAGAGAGGGGAGAGAGGTAGAGCGGGAGGAGGATGGAGAAGAGAATGGAAGTGTTCCAGCTCTGATGATGCAGTGAAACTTAAGTCTTTTGATCCGTGTCCAAAGCTTTTCTGCATCCATATCCCGCGTTCCTTTACTCAATATGAGGCCGTTGTAATATTACTGAGGCAAAGCATAAAAGAGAAGTACAATAATATCCCTTTGTGGCAAATAGGATAGGAAGCCTCTGTGTGGGAATTAATTATGTTTTCCTTTTCATTTTTTGTTCAGAGAGGATAAGGCACAGTTATTGCCAAGGCTCTGTAAAGGCCATCTGCTGGCATTGGTTTCCCTCGGAATAATGATGTCTTTGAAAAAACACACCATGATGCCTTGCGCTCGGCATCCAACTGTGATGGAGCGGTGCAGGAGAGGTCCTACTGCTCGTGCCCCCCCCCCCCCCCCCCCCCCCTCCCCACACACACACACACACACCACATATTGTTTACATCTTACACCCCTTTGTAGATGTCTGGCTGTGTCTTGTGTGTGTCTGACCTGTGTGAGTGTGGCTGAGGGGGAGGTGTGTCTGTCTCCGTGCTCTCTGACCTGTCACCGTATGCTGTCCCTGACCCAGTGCTCATTGATATGCTTACATTTTCTTTGACCTTTCAGACTCCACTGAGCTTGATTCAATGACAGTAATTTATATTTTCTCTAGGAATTGCCTAATACTTACTTATTCAAATTAAATTCATTCAAATATGATAAATGATGAGAGCGACATGTCATTACCTCTATGTTAGATGTGTCCATCAGAATTTAAAGCTGTCCAGACAAAGGACATTGATCAAACATGTAACCATGAGAGCCAATGTTTAAACATAACCCAGGGTCATCAGCTATCAACCAGTTGCCTTCATTCATATGTAACACCAGGAAAGCATCCCTCCATTGTGGCTCCCACAGCACACAGTGTTATCCAGAGCCACACTTGTTACCGGGCGGCTTTCACATCTGGGTCATTTGCATTTTAATGTAAGTGTCAGATTAGGGGGCTTTTGTTTGTGTGAAAGCAGAGGAGTGTGACCGCCCAGGGAGTTTGACGCCCTTCACCGGTGGTCCGTCACGCTGCCTAATCCCATTCTGGCATTTTACAGCACCATTACCTGCAGAAAGAAGCCCCTAATTAGGCAGTGTTATTTAATTAAGAGACCCCAATGCGTGGCACCGCACATGTTAATCATGACTAATTTAGATGAGGGGGGACTGCTATTACCAGGCTACACTGCTGCATGGGACGGATAGAGGCGGGGGGCGGCTGCCTGCGTGCCCCATGTCCTCACCCAGTGGCGGGCGGGAGGGAGGGAGGAAGATGACCACAGCCGCCCCTTTGACTGAGCTGGGTTATAGCAGCACATAAGAACATTGTCTCTGTTTACCACCATGCCTCTGTGTTCCTTGTGTGAGAGTCCCTGTCTAGCTGAGCGGGCATAATGCCATAGACTAGCAGATTTAAAAGGCAGAATAAATGGCATGTTGTGGTATTTAGGTACCAAACATAAACATGACCAGGGGTGGAGAGACCATGCTATTTTTTGTAGCTGAGGGTCGATAGTGAGAGAGAGAGAGAGAGAGGAGAGACGGGTCTGTCATTACCTCAGTATCATAAGCCCACCTTCCCCTGCTGTTATCTGGGACAAGGGGGAGAGGCCTCATTGGGAGTTGGCCTCTTACAGGTCATCCTCATGCAGAGACATACAGTGCCTTGCGAAAGTATTCGCCCCCCTTGAACTTTGCGACCTTTTGCCACATTTCAGGCTTCAAACATAAAGATATAAAACTGTATTTTTTTGTGAAGAATCAACAACAAGTGGGACACAATCATGAAGTGGAACGACATTTATTGGATATTTCAAACTTTTTTAACAAATCAAAATCTGAAAAATTGGGCGTGCAAAATTATTCAGACCCCTTAAGTTAATACTTTGTAGCGCCACCTTTTGCTGCAATTACAGCTGTATGTCGCTTGGGGTATGTCTCTATCAGTTTTGCACATCGAGAGACTGAAATTTTTTCCCATTCCTCCTTGCAAAACAGCTCGAGCTCAGTGAGGTTGGATGGAGAGCATTTGTGAACAGCAGTTTTCAGTTCTTTCCACAGATTCTCGATTGGATTCAGGTCTGGACTTTGACTTGGCCATTCTAACACCTGGATATGTTTATTTTTGAACCATTCCATTGTAGATTTTGCTTTATGTTTTGGATCATTGTCTTGTTGGAAGACAAATCTCCGTCCCAGTCTCAGGTCTTTTGCAGACTCCATCAGGTTTTCTTCCAGAATGGTCCTGTATTTGGCTCCATCCATCTTCCCATCAATTTTAACCATCTTCCCTGTCCCTGCTGAAGAAAAGCAGGCCCAAACCATGATGCTGCCACCACCATGTTTGACAGTGGGGATGGTGTGTTCAGCTTTTGCTTTTACGCCAAACATAACGTTTTGCATTGTTGCCAAAAAGTTCAATTTTGCTTTCATCTGACCAGAGCACCTTCTTCCACATGTTTGGTGTGTCTCCCAGGTGGCTTGTGGCAAACTTTAAACAACACTTTTTATGGATATCTTTAAGAAATGGCTTTCTTCTTGCCACTCTTCCATAAAGGCCAGATTTGTGCAATATACGACTGATTGTTGTCCTATGGACAGAGTTTCCCACCTCAGCTGTAGATCTCTGCAGTTCATCCAGAGTGATCATGGGCCTCTTGGCTGCATCTCTGATCAGTCTTCTCCTTGTATGAGCTGAAAGTTTAGAGGGACGGCCAGGTCTTGGTAGATTTGCAGTGGTCTGATACTCCTTCCATTTCAATATTATCGCTTGCACAGTGCTCCTTGGGATGTTTAAAGCTTGGGAAATCTTTTTGTATCCAAATCCGGCTTTAAACTTCTTCACAACAGTATCTCGGACCTGCCTGGTGTGTTCCTTGTTCTTCGTGATGCTCTCTGCGCTTTTAACGGACCTCTGAGACTATCACAGTGCAGGTGCATTTATACGGAGACTTGATTACACACAGGTGGATTGTATTTATCATCATTAGTCATTTAGGTCAACATTGGATCATTCAGAGATCCTCACTGAACTTCTGGAGAGAGCTTGCTGCACTGAAAGTAAAGGGGCTGAATAATTTTGCACGCCCAATTTTTCAGTTTTTGATTTGTTAAAAAAGTTTGAAATATCCAATAAATGTTGTTCCACTTCATGATTGTGTCCCACTTGTTGTTGATTCTTCACAAAAAATACAGTTTTATATCTTTATGTTTGAAGCCTGAAATGTGGCAAAAGGTCGCAAAGTTCAAGGGGGCCGAATACTTTTACAAGGCACTGTACAGACAGCTACTCTCAACAGCATAGCACATTAACCTTGACAACTCTATGGGAAAGTCCACTGGGAACTGGAAAAAGCCTAACACAGTGTGTGTGTGCATACATCTGCATCAGTGGAGGCTGCTGAGCGGAGAACGGCTCATAATAATAGACGGAATGGAGCAAATGGAATGCCATCAAACACCTGAAAACCATCTGTTTGATGTATTTGATACCATTCCACTTATACTGCTCCAGTCATTACCACAAGCTCGTTCTCCCCAAAGAAGGTGCCTCCAACCTCCTGTGGTCTGCATGTGTGAATCTCTCTACCTTTTTATTATGTTTCACACCAGCCAGTCATGTCATTGATAGCATTTCAAAATATTGCCTTTAAGGCTACAGTTTTGCAAGCACTGTACTATAAATTGTTTGTGCTGCTCTGCAGACAATTTGCGATAAAATATGATTTATAAAATGTGTCCTGACATTTCTAAATGCCACACAGTGCAGAACCAATCTTCCCTTGAGGGACATCAAACAACTTGAAACGTGTCTTTTAATCAATATTTTCACATTTGTAATGCATCTACAAGCAATCATTTTTTATATAAGCTTACCACAGTTGATTTTGTGTGTCTGTGCGCGTGCATGTGTGTGTGCCTGCCTGTGTGTTGATGTGTGACTTTTTATGTAAGCACTTGAGCACTTTCCCATCTCGAGAGGAGGTGGAAAGGTAAACTCAGAGCTTGTCTTGACTATCAAGTATAAAGTCATGGTCTGGCTGTATTTATCAAGTAAGGCAAAGCTACAAGCCTGTCTCACCCACCTGTTTGTAGCCTTAATTAGCAGGCATATGCCAGCATCTACAAGCAATACTTTCTAGAAAAGCTTATCACGATTGATTTTGTGTGTGTGTGCGCGTGTGCCTTTTATCACTTGTGAAATTGTAAAGCCCAAGTCAAGTGGATTTATAAGCTTCTTGGACTTGCAGACTACATTTAAGACTAGTTTAATGGAATACTGATACAGTGGACAGATACTGGTGCTGGCCTGGAAAGTGCCTGCTGGTTATTCACTCTCACTCCCCCCCTGTATGAGCCAGTAGGGTGATAAGAGACTAGAGAACTCTATCTGGAGGAAGTTTAATACAATATGTGCGCTGATGTCGCTCTGACTAAAAAAGAGGGGGATGGATGGAGATAGAGATTTTAAGTCGCCTTGGGAGATGATTTGGTGATAGGAGAGAGGCCTTTCCATGACAGCTTGATGTTCTTCAGTCAACCATTCTCCAGTCCAAAGCTGTGTACACTGTCAAATGTGTGCTCTTATGTACTGTACACACAGAGGAGACAGAAAAAATCTCAATGTAGATGACGGAGGATCCAATGCCATGTTCATGTACTGAAGTAGAATAGACACCTCCGAGGCTTCAGAGGTTACACACCTGCCAGGTTCTTCCACAATCACGGATTGTGAAATATAGAGTAACCGTTTTCTACAGACATTTTTTTTCCAACGCAGATGTGGAAGGCTGACTTGGAAGGCTGACTTGCATGGGCTGATTGAGACGCAGCCCATGCAAAAAAAAAACATATCTCTCTTAAACTGACGGATTTGGATGTATATATGTTAATTAGATTGACGCACGGGTGACTCTTACGGTGTCTTAAAAATACAATTTTGTTCCATAGAGAGTGCAGATTTTGGCGAGGAGTGCAGATTTTGGCGTAACTGGTTCACTGCTTTGCGCCACAGGAGCCATTTTGGATCCGATTATTCATGGTAGTTAGTGTACTGATGTTCCACCAGGAGGGAGCCATTTTGGATCTGATTATTCATGGTAGCTACTGTACTGATGTTCCACCAGGAGGGAGCCATTTTGGATCTGATTATTCATGACAGCTACTGTACTGATGTTCCACGGCTGACGTGAACCCTCTCATTAGGTCAGAGGGTTCATGGCAGCCGTGGAATCGTTGCCTTTAATCACACTGAGAGAAGAGTCCCCAAACTCTTCCTCTGTGCTCTTCTGCTTTCCAAAGAAAAAAGGGAAAACATTGCTGCCTGGTAGAAGAGGTGCAATGTTTGCCCAATTAGATAACCGTGGAAGAGGTGGAGAGAGGGCAAGTGTTTTCTCTGATACAGCCAGCTATCGGCTAGATTTAAGTCTGAGTTGTGCTGGGCTAGACAGCGTTTCCAGGACTATCGATTATAATTTTGCAGTGGGTACACGACTCCCTGTGGGATCTCCTTGGCAACTGGACCGGGGCCAAGCTGCTGAGCATCTAACTGACTTAATGCAGGTAGGCCTATAAATCCCCATTCTAATCAAGTTTATTTTTATTTACTTGCAAGGTGTTAAGTCACCTATGCCATGCCCCTCACGTTTCTGTTAATCAAGCCCTTTCACAGCAACCTAATGAATAGAGTATTGATGTCATATGATTTATATTGTAGCCTACCTTTAATTAGCAGTCTATCTGTTTTCATGACTACAGAGACTGTCTATGTAGGCACAAGAAAACAGGTGCCATTTGGGGTCAATGGTTTGTCATAGGTTCTAGGAGACACTTGAAACAGGACAGTTATATGGTAGCACTTTTACTCTACACTGAGCAAAAAATTATGGGTAGGAGTAAATTATACCAGACCCTATCATATTTAACACATTCATTTTCAAAAGCAGCTCATTTTTATGACTTCAAAGAACATGAAAACAGCAGAAGAAGACAAGTGCCATTTGGGTTCAGTGGTTCGTCATAGCTGATAGCAATTCTGCCCCAGGACCACCTTCAATTCTTTATTATGTTTTGTTACTAAGGGGAATTATGAGTTAATGGGTGTGAAAAGGGAGAGCAATTATCATTAATTGGAGATGAATACCTATTCAAGTTTAATTTAAACATGCCTAAGCTCTTTAATAGGCTTTAATGGATAATCCTGTACCGCTTTGAAAGAGTTGTATTTTCATTCACAAAAGCAATGTCATGTACAGTCCATTGTAAACACTAATAACACATCAAATAAATGCATGGGAAAGTAAAACAGACATGGTTGTCATTTTCTAGATGCCTCTGTCCACATAGCCAAATAAATATTTCATGGTTAATGTGTGGCAGGTTGGAAAACAGCCACGGAGCCAAAATAAGATGAGTGGAGCTATTGACTTCAGAAACGACCTGCTGGAAAACCACATTGACCTGTCAGGGTTGGGAGAGGGAGGGAGGGAGGGAGGAGACCGCACCTACTGTACTTACCGCCCCCCAAAGAGAAGAAAAGAAGGATGAGGGAGGGAGGAGGCCCACCTGCTCCACTCAGCCTCTAAGACGCTGCCAGGAGATCAAACCCCTCCCTCCCTCATCCTTCTTTTCTTCTCTTTGGGGGGCGGTAAGTACAGTAGGTGCGGTTGTCATATAGACCTGGCTTGTGACCCAGTTTCTCCCAGTGTTATTTCCAGGATAAGTTGGAAGATTATTGAATACCCTGAACAAAAGGCTCCTGCTCCCATCTCCACCTACAACAGGAAATAGAGGAGGAATAACTAGGACTTCAGCGAATGCATGTCATCTTTTTCCCTGCACCCTTTGTATCAGGGATGTTCTGTTAGTTCCAACAACCAACTGAGACATCTCATGCTTTTGGATAATGCTGATTTAAATTCACCTAGACACTGGTACAAATTTGCGAAATGGAAAGATAATTCCCAAACAGTATGGAGGTAAACAATTTCATGGAAGCTCAGTGTATATTGTTTACAACCCTGAGGGCCCCACGAAGGTAGAGCCGCTTGCCGCACACTGTTTTCACGGGGCTAGTTTGATTTGGATGGGATCTGACAGTTAGCATCAAGACACTAAGCAGCCGCAGTGACCGTTTTCTGTTTCTCCCTCCCTCCCTCCCTCCCTCCCTCCCTCCCTCCCTCCCTCCCTCCCTCCCTCCCTCCCTCCCTCCCTCCCTTTCTGACCCTCTCTCGCTCTCTCTTTCTTTCTTTCTTTCTCTTTCTCTCTCTTTTTCTATCTCTCGTTCTCTTTCTATCTCTCTTTCTCTTTCTAGGCCTCACATGGTGACAGAGTACATGGGTATCAGGAATGAGAGCTTCATGAAGATTGCAGCAGTAGGGACGTGGATGGGGGACTTTGTGACTGCATGGATGGTAAGATGGTAAGATGGTACTACCCAGTAGTAGCCCAACACGGATTAGAATCAACTAGAATATCAGCACAAAGACAGTGGGATTAGGGTTTATACCCTTAGCACCTGGTCCCAGGCCAGATCAAACAGAAGTAACAGGAACAGAGCAACAGTGAGAGGTCACAGGAAACATAGAGAAACATAGCGGCACAGCGAGGGGTGGAGTGGAGTAGAAGAGAGACAGTGAGGGGTGGAGTAGAGGAAAGGAGAGACAGCGAGGGATAGAGTGGGGGGAGAACCCCGCACTACCCCTGCCGACACCCTCGCGCCCCACAGTTTGGGAACCACTGGAGTAGAGGAGAGACAACTTGTCACGCTTCCTCAGCCGCCATTATTATTCTACTGTACGAGAGGGAGGGAGAGAGAGAGAGGGAGAGAGAGAGAGAGCTGAATCCAGACATTACTCTGGCTTTTTTAAATTCTTTTTTTTTTTTTTTTTACAGTTGATTAATTCAACAAGGCACTTTCAAGACGACCTCTGTGTGTCTCCTCGACAGAGCAGATATTTTGAATGTGTCATCGGTAGATGAGTGAGCAGGAAATTGGTGTTTTTGCAACACTGCTCATAACAAAAATTATTAAATGATTTTCTCTACTAGGGCTGTGGTGGTCATGAAATATTATCAGCCGGTGATTGTCAAGCAAATAACTGCCAGTCTCACATCAATTGACCGGTAATTAACATAAATACATTTAGCATCTCCTGGCTTCCATGCATACCCTACAAGCCACTGACGCAGACCTTTGGAACATCTACATTTTAAAAAGTCTAATAAATTCATTAAATATATCTTAGACCATCATAATAAATCCATGATTTATTTTAGACAGGTCTAAAGAAACATGATATGAAGAGAATGTAGTTATTTCCGAAGAACAGAATAGCACACTTTGAGTTGTCCTTATGTTAGGCCCTGTCATATGGCTTTGGGCTACAGTAGTTCATTTAGCAGACAAGATTCGCTTATAATTCTATTGCGTTATTTTATATTATTTTATAGTATGAAGAACACAATTGAACATAGCTAAATAAAATAGAAAGGATATTTTCTCCAAACGATTTCCGAGGGAGTGAGCACATGCGGCTATTCTGTGTTGAGCAGTTAACAAAGAAACAGGTCCTCCTATATGCTAAATTTAGTGTTATTTATGCAACATTAGTTGTGATACAAACGTTGGCTGCATGGCTGATTTGAAAAAAGTTGCATGAAGGCATGAACTCTGCTTTGTTTCTTGTGCAGGCTGCACACACTCTCAGTCACAATTGGACAAGCACTTGATAATATTCTCACCAGGTCCCGAATGTCATGGCACCATCCCCCTTGTGTGGCCGTAATGCCCTTGGGCTGAATAGAATAATTACAGCCACCCTTCTCATGGCTGCCAATCTCCGTGCTCCGAGGCACCTCTCGCTCACATGGCTCTCTCAGATATCTCAATTCTTATTAGCTAATGCCCGTCACGTGATCGGGTCCTTCTCACAGGCATCTCAGTTCCGAAGTAGGCTACAAGTGAAGACAGACACATCTGGAACGCAACTGCACGCGTCTTTCTTAACGAATTCTGAGGCGCATACTGTCCACATTGACTTTTTCGTCAACCAACAAGATGAGTAGGCCTAATGAACAGCAAAAGCATTTCCTATGTCAATCTACAGTCATGGCCAAAAGTTCTGAGAATGACACAAATATTAATTTTCACAAAGTTTGCTGCTTCAGTGTCTTTAGATATTTTTGTCAGATGTTACTGTGGAATACTGAAGTATAATTACAAGCATTTCATAAGTGTCAAAGACTTTTATTGACAATTACATGAAGTTGATGCAAAGAGTCAATATTTGCAGTGTTGACCCTTCTTTTTCAAGACCGCCCTGGCATGCTGTCAATTAACTTCTGGGCCACATCCTGACTGGTGGCAGCCCATTCTTGCATAATCAATGCTTGGAGTTTGTCAGAATTTGTGGGTTTTTGTTTGTCCACCCGCCTCTTTAGGATTGACCACAAGTTCTCAATGGGATTAAGGTCCGGGGAGTTTCCTGGCCATGGACCCAAAATATCAATGTTTTGTTCCCCGAGCCACTTAGTTATCACTTTTGCCTTTTGGCAAGGTGCTCCATCATGCTGGAAAAGGCATTGTTCATCACCAAACTGTTCCTGGATGGTTGGGAGAAGTTGCTTTCGGAGGATGTGTTGGTACCATTCTTTATTCATGGCTGTGTTCTTAGGAAAAATTGTGAGTGAGCCCACTCACTTGGCTGAGAAGCAACCCCACACATGAATGGTCTCAGGATGCTTTGTTGTTGGCATGACACAGGACTGATGGTAGCGCTCACCTTGTCTTCTCCAGACAAGCTTTTTTCCGTATGCCCCAAACAATCGGAAAGGGGATTCATCAGAGAAAATGACTTTACCCCAGTTCTCAACAGTCCAATCCCTGTACCTTTTGCAGAATATCAGTCTGTCCCTGATGTTTTTCCTGGAGAGAAGTGGCTTCTTTGCTGCCCTTCTTGACACCAGGCCATCCTCCAAAATTATTCACCTCACTGTGCGTGCAAGCTCTGTACTGGTGGTCCCCCGATCCTGCAGCTGAATCAGCTTTAGGAGATGGTCCTGGCGCTTGCTGGACTTTCTTGGGCGCCCTGAAGCCACCTTCACAACAATTTAACCGCTCTCCTTGAAGTTCTTGATGATCCGATAAATGGTTGATTTAAGTGCAATCTTACTGGCAGCAATATCCTTGCCTGTGAAGCCCTTTTTGTGCAAAGCAATGATGACGGCACGTGTTTCCTTGCAGGTAACCATGTTTGACAGAGGAAGAACAACGAGTCCAAGCACCACCCTCCTTTTGAAGCTTCCAGTCTGTTATTCAAACTCAATCAGCATGACAGAGTGATCTCCAGCCTTGTCCTCGTCAACACTCACACCTGTGTTAACGAGATAATCACTGACATGATGTCAGCTGGTTCTTTTATGGCAGGGCTGAAATGCAGTGGAAATATTTTTGGGGGATTCATTTCATTTGCATGGCAAAGAGGGACTTTGCAATTAATTGCAATTCATCTGATCACTCTTCATAACATTCTGGAGTATATGCAAATTGTCATCATACAAACTGAGGAAGCAGACTTTGTGAAAATGTATATTTGTGTCATTCTCAAATCCCCATAGTACAAAAGTTAACCTATTCTATTGGTCAACTTGTCCTTCTGTGCGAGAAATAAATATTCCAAACAGTTGTGGGATGCGATAGATCCCAAATGAATCAAACCACTCATCAAAAATGCAACAGATCAGAACGTTTAGCTTAAAATGTTGATAAACTATTAAGCTATCTCTTCACATAATAAGTGCAGCAATGCTCACAAGGCAGTAAAGTTGCAAAAAAGCCATGTGCTGTTTCTTGCCTTATTGAAAACACTGGGCATCATTCACAAGTGGTGTAAAATGGCATTGATAGAGAGGGCAGCTGTGCTTCTAGCCCCTAGGCAACTTTGCAGTATTTTTTTAATGTGTTATTTCTTACATTATTAGGCCAGAAATGTTTTTGTGTTATTACATACAGCTGAGACGAACTTTTGGATATCAGAGCGGCGGTACTCACCAGCATTACTAGCATTACAACCAGGAATACAACTTTCCAGAATTGGATCCTTTGTTCTACCCCTAGGGCCTAGGGCAATTGATCTGATTCCAGAGGCTGACCCAAAACATCGCTGGCGGAGAAGAGGTACGTGGAGTTTTTGTCCGACTCAGGAGGCGCGCACACCACCCACCGCTTCCGAGTATATTACTCGCTAATGTTCAGTCTCTGGATAATAACGTTGACGAGCTGGGGGTGAGGATTTCCTTACAGAGGAGACATCAGAGATTGTAACATACTCTGTTTCACGGAAACATGGCTCTCTCGGGATTTACTGTCTGAGTACGTACAGCCAGTAGGGGTTCTCAGTTCATTGTGCCGACAGGAAAAAATATCTCTCCAGGAAGAAGGGCGGGGATGTATGTTTCATGATTAGCTATTCATGGTGTGATTGTGATAACATACAGGAACTCAAGTCCTTTTGTTTACCCGACCTAGAATACCTCACAATCAAATGCCGACCCTAATTACCTTCCAAGAGAATTCTCTTTGGTTATTGTCACAGCCATGTATATTCCCCCTCAAGCCGATACCACGACGGCCCTCAAAGAACTTCACTGGACTTTAACCCAACTGGAAACCACATATCCTGAGGCAACATTTATTGTAGCTGGGGATTTTAACAAAGCAAATTTGAGGAAAGTGCTATCGAAGTTCTATCAACACATCGACTGTAATACTCGCTCTGCTAAAACTCTCGACCACTACCACAACTTCCGGGATGCCTACAAGGCCCTCCCTTACCCTCCTTTCGGGCAAATCTGATCATGACTCCATTTTGCCCCTCTCTTCCTGTAGGCAGAAACTCAAAAACGAAGTACCCGTGCTAAGGACTATTCAACGCTGGTCTGACCAATCAGAATCGACGCTTCAAGATTGTTTTGATTAAGCGGACTGGGATATGTTCCGGGTAGCCTCCGAGAATAACATTGACAAATACACTGATACGGTGACTGAGTTTATCAGGAAGTGTATAGGAGATGTTGTACCCACTGTGACTATTAAAACCTACCCTAACCAGAAACCGTGGATAGATGGCAGCATTCACGCAAAACTGAAAGTGCAAAACACAGCATTTAACCATGGCAAGGTGACTGAGAATATGGCAGACAATACAAACAGTGTAGTTATTCAACGTCAAATACCTCAATATAGAGACAATGGAGTCGCAATTCAACGGCTCAGACATGAGACGTATGTTGCAGGGTCTACAGACAATCACGGACTACAAAAGGAAAACCAGCCTTGTCGCGGACACCTACGTCTTGCTTCCGGACAAGCTAAACACCTCCTTCGCACGATTTGAGGGTAACGCAGTGCCACCGACGCGGTCCACTACCAAGAACTGTGGGATCTCCTCCTTCATGGCCGACGTGAGTAAGACATTTAGGCGTGTTAACCCTTGCAAAGCTGCCGGCCCAGACGGTATCCTTTGCCGCGTCCTCAGAGCATGCCAGACCAGCTGGCTGATGTGTTTACGGACATATTCTATCTCTCCCTATCCCAGTCTGCTGTCCAAACATGCTCCAAAATGGCCACCATTGTTCCTGTACCCAAGAATGCAAAGGTAACTGAACTGAATTACTTTCGCCTCGTAGCACTCACTTCTGTCATCATGAAGTGCTTTGAGAGACTATTCAAGGGTCATATCATCTCTACCTTACCTGACACCCTAGACCCACTAGACCCACTTAAATTTGCTTGCCGCCCCAATAAATCCCCAGACGATAAAAAAAAAAAAAAAAATGATTTCACCTTTATTTAACCAGGTAGGCTAGTTGAGAACAAGTTCTCATTTGCAACTGCGACCTGGCCAAGATAAAGCATAGCAGTGTCAACAGACAACACAGAGTTACACATGGAGTAAACAATTAACAAGTCAATAACACAGTAGAAAAAAATAGTCTATATACATTGTGTGCAAAAGGCATGAGGAGGTAGGCGAATAATTACAATTTTCATAAATGATGTGATAAATGATCAGATGGTCATGTACAGGTAGAGATATTGGTGTGCAAAAGAGCAGAAAAGTAAATAAATATAAACAGTATGGGGATGAGGTAAAATTGGGTGGGCTATTTACCGATAGACTATGTACAGCTGCAGCGATCGGTTAGCTGCTCAGATGGCAGATGTTTGAAGTTGGTGAGGGAGATAAAAGTCTCCAACTTCAGCGATTTTTGCAATTCGTTCCAGTCACAGGCAGCAGAGAACTGGAACGAAAGGCAGCCAAATGAGGTGTTGGCTTTAGGGATGATCAGTGAGATACACCTGCTGGAGCGCGTGCTACGGATGGGTGTTGCCATCGTGACCAGTGAGCTGAGATAAGGCGGAGCTTTACCTAGCATGGACTTGTAGATGACCTGGAGCCAGTGGGTCTGGCGACGAATATGTAGCGAGGGCCAGCCGACTAGAGTTTACAGGTCGCAGTGGTGGGTGATATAAGGTGCTTTAGTAACAAAACGGATGGCACTGTGATAAACTGCATCCAGTTTGCTGAGTGTTGGAAGCTATTTTGTAGATGACATCGCCGAAGTCGAGGATCGGTAGGATAGTCAGTTTTACTAGGGTAAGTTTGGCGGCGTGAGTGAAGGAGGCTTTGTTGCGGAATAGAAAGCCGACTCTAGATTTGATTTTAGATTGGAGATGTTTGATATGAGTCTGGAAGGAGAGTTTACAGTCTAGCCAGACACCTAGGTACTTATAGATGTCCACATATTCTAGGTCGGACCCATCCAGGGTGCTAGTCGGGCATGCGGGTGCAGGCAGCGAACGGTTGAAAAGCATGCATTTGGTTTTACTAGCGTTTAAGAGCAGTTGGAGGCCACGGAAGGAGTGTTGTATGGCATTGAAGCTCATTTGGAGGTTAGTTAGCACAGTGTCCAAGGACGGGCCGGAAGTATACAGAATGGTGTCGTCTGCGTAGAGGTGGATCCGGGAATCGCCCGCAGCAAGAGCAACATCATTGATATATACAGAGAAAAGAGTCGGTCTGAGAATTGAACCCTGTGGCACCCCCATAGAGACTGCCAGAGGACCGGACAGCATGCCCTCCGATTTGACACACTGAACTCTGTCTGCAAAGTAGTTGGTGAACCAGGCAAGGCAGTCATCAGAAAAACTGAGGCTACTGAGTCTGCCGATAAGAATATGGTGATTGACTCGCACTGCACACTACCCTACCCCATCTGGACAAGAGGAATACCTATGTAAGAATGCTGTTCATTGACTATCGCTCAGAATTCAACACCATAGGGCCGTCCAAACTCATCATTTGGCTCCCGAGTGGCACAGTTATCTAAGGCACTGCGTCTCAGTGCAAGAGGCGTCACTGCAGTACCTGCTTTGTATCCAGGCTGCATCACTTCCGGCTGTGATTGGGAGTCCCATAGGGCGGCGCACAATTGTCCCAGCGTCGTCCGGGTTTGGCTGGGGTAGGCCGTCATTGTAAATAAGAATTTGTTCTTAACTGGCTTTCCTGGTTAAATAAAAATATTAAAATGTAAACAATTAAACTTGAGGCCCTGGGTCTGAACCCCGCCCTGTGCAACTGGGTCCTGGACTCCCTGACAGGCCGCCCCCAGGTGGTGAATGTAGGAATCAATATCTCCACTTCTCTGATCTTTAACCTTTTCTAGGGCAGGCTCGACAACATTCCACTGAAAAGGCAGCGTGCAAAATATATTACATTTTTTTAAATATGTAACTTTCACACATTACCAAGTCCAATACAGCAAATGAAAGATAAACATCTTGTTAATCTACCCATCGTGTCCAATTTCAAAAATGCTTTACATCGAAAGCACAACATATGATTATGTTAGGTCAGTGACGAGTCACAAAAACACACAGAGCCATTTTCCAGCCAAAGATAGGTGTCCCAAAAAGCAGAAATATGGATAAAATGAATCACTAACCTTTGATGATCTTCATTAGATGACACTCATAGGACATCATGTTACACAATACATGTATGTTTTGTTCGACAATGTGCAAATTTATATCCAAAAATCTCAGTTTACATTGGCGCGTTACATGCAGTACTGTTTTGATTCCAAAACATCCGGTGATTTTGCAGAAATACTCATGATAAACATCAATAAAAGATGCAAGTGTTATTCACAGAATTAAAGATAGCGGTTGCATGGAGGATAAGTCTATGTCAGATTTAAAAAAAACTTTACGGAAAAAGCATAATCTCAGAACGGCGCTCAGAACCCAAAACAGCCAGAGGAATATCCGCCATTTTGGCGTTAACAGAAGCTAGAAAAAACACTATAAATATTCACTTACCTTTGATGATCTTCATCAGAAGGCACTCCCAGGAATCCCAGTTCGACAATAAATGACTGATTTGTTCCATAAAGTTCCATAAAGCCCATAATTTAGCCACTTGTTGTTAGCGTGTTCAGCCCAGTAATCCATCTTCATGTGGCGCGAGCACTTCCTCCAGACAAAAACTCGAAAAGTTCCGTTACAGTCCATAGAAACAAGTAAAATGATGTATGCAATCAATCTTTAGAATGTTTCATAATTCATCAATAAGGTTCCAACCGGAGAATTTCATTGTCTGAAGAAAAGCATTGGAACGACAGCAAACTCTGTCGGGAGCGCGCGTCATGAGACCGAGTCTCTCTGCCAGACCACTCACTCAAGGAGCTATTATGAGCCCCTCCTTTATAGTTGAATCCTCAAACCAGTTTCTAAAGATGGTGACATCTAGTGGAAGCCCTAGGAAGTGTATCCTCATTCATATCTCACTGGGATTTCAATAGGCACTGTTTTGAAAATCGATTTCTCACTTCCTGTTTGGATTTCTTCTCAGGTTTTTGCCTGCCATATGAGTTCTGTTATACTCACAGACATCATTCAAACAGTTTTAGAAACTTCAGAGTGTTTTCCATCCAATACTAATAATACTATGCATATATTAGCATCTGGGACAGAGTAGGAGGCAGTTCAGTCTGGGCACGCTATTCATCCAAAAGTGAAAAGGCTGCCCCCTATCCCAAAAAGGTTAATTAACACAATGGTGCGTGCTCAGCCCCCTCCTGTACTCCCTGTTCACCCATGACAGCATGGTCATGCACGCCTCCAACTCAGTCATCAAGTTTGCAGACGACAGTAGTAGGCTTCAACTTTGATTTGATTTGATACCAACCAAGTTTCTTTGGCTATACCGGATTAAGTGATATGACATGCTATTCTCTAAAATAATTTATCCGTAATTAATATTACCTGAATGAGCTAATCATGTAAATGTAATTAACTAGAGAGTCGGGCACCACTAAATAATATTTATAGAGCTGTTATCTTCCGAATAAACTCTTAAAGACCAAGTAATATTTTACATCAATAGCAGTCAATATTAACTGTCATCTTAATTCAGTCTCATCTGAAAGTTGTAAATTCTTGCTTATCTGCACGAACCCTGGCTAACAAGTTGAACCAGCAATACAAAATTGGGTTTAATGATTTATTTACTAAATACCTAACTAATCACACAGAATTACACATAAACATAATTAAATCATAACTTGATTACAAATTACGTCATGAACAGATATGACAACTTGTTACACAAAAGAAAAGGGGCTGGGTTTGAGTGAAAGAGCGGGAAGACTGAGGAACAAAGGGCGAAGCTGTGCTATCGTAAATACAGTATCTTATGCATTCTAAATTAACGCCTATTTGGAAAAGGAAAATGCAATAAATATTTACTCTGAGCTACGCTTGGGTAGGTTGGTGGTCGATGGAAGGCCGTGTTGCCCAACCGAGTCCTTCGTCCTTTGAAGAATGTCTCTGCTGGTAAATTGAATACATTGTAGTAGCGTCGTTGTGTGGTAGACGGGATACTCTGTCTGTTCCTTCCTAACCCTCGTTTGCAGCGGCTGTTGCTAACTCAACGGCTAGGAGGTATCACTTCTGTAGTAAATAAGATTACAAAGTTCACACCATTCGCAACCAAAGCTCACGCGGATGTTGGCTTCATTCTGTAGTTATTATCTGAACCATTCTGACATCGGACCGTCGTCCTCACGTCCTTGGAAGAGGAGGTTATATTGTCGTCAAGGGCTTATTTAGGAAGGGAGAGGAGGCCGTGTTTGAAAAGTTTTATAGCCCTTGTCCCTTCACAGGGGCAGTCCACTGATTGAGCAGAGCCCTATCTTATGAAAACCCAAAACTCACATTTTAGAAGCTAAAATCACATTTCATCCCATCACGAATAATTTCATATTCAAACATTTAAATTGAACAACAATTCCATGTGAATCCGATAACTCTGATGTGTAGACTTTCCACTGTAGAGTTTATGTCATCTTATCATTGATGAGAACGTCTCAGATGACAACCGAACTGACATCATATTCATTAAGTACCACCACATATGTTCCATTGGTCGGATTACCAGAATATAGTTAATTTACCCCCACCTTCTGATGTTCCCAGAATCTCTATGTTAACCAAGGGTTTTGCAAATGTAACCTCAGTAGGGTAGAGAGAGGAAAAAGGGGGGAAGAGGTATTTATGACTGTCATAAACCTATCCCCCAGGCCTACGTCATGCCAGTGGTCAGGAAAACAACCTCTCACTCAATGTCAATAAAAAAAAGGAGATGATCGTGGACTTCAGGAAACTGCAGAAGGAGCACCCCCTATCCACATCGATGGGACAGCAGTGGAGTAGGTGGAAAGTTTTAAGTTCTTTGGCGTACACATCACTGACAAACTTCAATGGTTCACTCACACAGACAGTGTGGTGAAGAAGGTGCAACAGCGCCTCTTCAACCTCAGGAAGCTGAAGAAATTTGGCTTATCACCTAAAACCCTCAAAAACTTTTACAGATACACAATCGAGAGCATCCTGTCATTCTGTATCACTGCTTGCTAAGGCAACTGTACCACCGCTTGCTAAGGCAACTGTACCGCCTGCAACCGCAGGGCTTTCCTGATTGTGGTGCGGTCTGCCCAACGCATCACCGGGGGCGCACTACCTGCCCTCCAGGACACCTATAGCACCCGATGTCACTGCCTTTTCACCCCGCTATCATCCGGAAGTCGAGGTCAGTACAGGTGCATCAAAGCTGGGACTGAGAGGCTGAAAAACAGCTTCTATCTCAAGGCCATCAGACTGCTAAATAGCCTTCACTAGCACATAGAGGCTGCTGCCTATATACATAGACTTGAAATGACTGACCACTTTAATAAATGGAACACTAGTCACTTCTACATATCTTGCATTACCCATATCGTATGTATATACTGTATCCTATACTATTCTACTGTATCTTATTCTATGCCTCTCTGACATTGCTCGTCCATATATATTTATATTCTAATTCCATTCCTTTAACTAGATCTGTGTGTATATGTTGTGTTATTGTTACATATTACTTGTTAGATATTACTTCACTGTCGGAGCTAGAATCACAAGAATTTCGCTACAGCTGCAAATAACATCTGCTAACCATGTGTATGTGACCAATACAATGTTATTTGATTTGAGCCTATAGAAATGTTGCGCAACATGATCTCATGGGTTTTCATGAAGTGTTTGATTATATTTTCGATTACATTTGCATTGATGTCAGAGTAATTAGAGGGACAATAGAGTGCTGAGTACCAGGCAGTTAGCAGGTTTGGTAGACTACTAATGACCATCAGCAGCATCAGAGCTCGGAGAAGCCCAGTTACCGTTTGGAATTTGACTCCGGTCATGACTCGTGACCTCCGGTGTGGCGGTAATACGGTCACCATAACACCCCTATTCTCAACATAATCTTTCTCCACTCTCGCTGCCTGAAGATGTGGCCTGCTGACAAATAACCCTCACCTCAATGAAGTCCCTTCTCCGAAAGTCTGGATTTGCATAGTTGGGTATAACAACCCTTTAAAATCTAAATTAATGTTGATCGAAAATAAATAAACCTAGATTACGTTTAATGATTGACTGCATAGCATAGGAATATAAACAAAGCAATGCCATTTGAATTGATTATGCCATTGCATTGCGGCCTTCCATCGGCAGAATGGCAAATTCTAAACATCCATTTTAACACTGTATTCACAATGAAATAACACAAGCTCAATCCTGTACGAATGTGATTCTATGAATTAATTTTAGCCTCATTCAGAGATCGCTCAGAAATGAATGATTACTGGAAACACCATCTCAGTTTGATGTTAGTTTATTTCTCCCTCACACATGTCACGTGTTAAGTTACCCTGTTTTATTCCCAGGTCACTGACATGATGCTCCAGGACCAGCACTACCCAGACTGGGGCAAAGCTGCCAGAAGGTTCTGGAAACAAGGCAACCACAGGATCGTCCTCTTCTGGTATGTTCTATTCTCCAGTCTAATGCATTTACAGTATGCTGCCTCTGAGCACAATCAGTGTATGTGTACATGTGTGTGCACATGTGTGTATGCTGGGGATTATGAGTATGTGTGTGTGGGTGCTAGGGTTCATGAGTATGTGTGTGTGCATTAGTATGCATGTATTCATTCATGTATTGGTATTCAGACAAAGCCCTGTGCTCCTCGTGGGGTTACACACAGTAACACACAGTCAATAGCCCTGTTAATCTTTCACCTTTAATTAGAAGAACAGGAATAGGAAATCAATAGACACAGCAAGGTCACGAGGCCAGCTATACTTCTGCCTTTACACACACACACACGCACGGACACACACACACACACACACACACACACACACTGCTGCCTTTACCTCACTGAGCCAGAGCAAGGTCTATGACCCACTCAAACTGTTACACTGTGCCCAATAATGCTTATTACAAAAGAGCAGTCAATGGTCGTTTTAGACCGTCCTGGTCTAAATCTATCTCACGGTCACCTGTGGTCCCAGAGGGCGTCACTCCACCAGGTCAGCATGAAAATGGTTCGCTACTGCCAGTCAAACATGACAGGTTGATGCCCTTATCTTAAATCAAAGTTTATTGGTTGCGTACACAGTTTAGCAGATGTTATAGCGGGTGCAGCGAAATTCTTGTGTTATTGGCTCCAAACAGTGCAGTAAAGATTTACACAAATAATCAAAAACAAGAAATCAAGAATGTCCAAACTAATCTAATTAACAACCCCAAAAATACTGTATCAGTAATCCAAATGCAATCTATGCGGATAAACTCAAAAATATATATGTACAGCAGTAGATATATTACAGTGAGTTGTGTCAACAATCCAGTATATAAATATGCAGTGTGTATAAACAGTGTAACAGAAATCCAATGTACAGTAGTATATTTACAGTGCCTTGCGAAAGTATTCGGCCCCCTTGAACTTTGCGACCTTTTGCCACATTTCAGGCTTCAAACATAAAGATATAAAACTGTATTTTTTTGTGAAGAATCAACAACAAGTGGGGCACAATCATGAAGTGGAACGACATTTATTGGATATTTCAAACTTTTTTAACAAATCAAAAACTGAAAAAGTGGGCGTGCAAAATTATTCAGCCCCCTTAAGTTAATACTTTGTAGCGCCACCTTTTGCTGCGATTACAGCTGTAAGTCGCTTGGGGTATGTCTCTATCAGTTTTGCACATCCAGAGACTGACATTTTTTCCCATTCCACCTTGCAAAACAGCTCGAGCTCAGTGAGGTTGGATGGAGAGCATTTGTGAACAGCAGTTTTCAGTTCTTTCCACAGATTCTCGATTGGATTCAGGTCTGGACTTTGACTTGGCCATTCTAACACCTGGATATGTTTATTTTTGAACCATTCCATTGTAGATTTTGCTTTATGTTTTGGATCATTGTCTTGTTGGAAGACAAATCTCCGTCCCAGTCTCAGGTCTTTTGCAGACTCCATCAGGTTTTCTTCCAGAATGGTCCTGTATTTGGCTCCATCCATCTTCCCATCAATTTTAACCATCTTCCCTGTCCCTGCTGAAGAAAAGCAAGCCCAAACCATGATGCTGCCACCACCATGTTTGACAGTGGGGATGGTGTGTTCAGCTGTGTTGCTTTTACGCCAAACATAACGTTTTGCATTGTTGCCAAAAAGTTCAATTTTGGTTTCATCTGACCAGAGCACCTTCTTCCACATGTTTGGTGTGTCTCCCAGGTGGCTTGTGGTAAACTTTAAACAACACTTTTTATGGATATCTTTAAGAAATGGCTTTCTTCTTGCCACTCTTCCATAAAGGCCAGATTTGTGCAATATACGACTGATTGTTGTCCTATGGACAGAGTCTCCCACCTCAGCTGTAGATCTCTGCAGTTCATCCAGAGTGATCATGGGCCTCTTGGCTGCATCTCTGATCAGTATTTTCCTTGTATGAGCTGAAAGTTTAGAGGGACGGCCAGGTCTTGGTAGATTTGCAGTGGTCTGATACTCCTTCCATTTCAATATTATCGCTTGCACAGTGCTCCTTGGGATGTTTAAAGCTTGGGAAATCTTTTTGTATCCAAATCCGGCTTTAAACTTCTTCACAACAGTATCTCGGACCTGCCTGGTGTGTTCCTTGTTCTTCATGATGCTCTCTGCGCTTTTAACGGACCTCTGAGACTATCACAGTGCAGGTGCATTTATACGGAGACTTGATTACACACAGGTGGATTGTATTTATCATCATTAGTCATTTAGGTCAACATTGGATCATTCAGAGATCCTCACTGAACTTCTGGAGAGAGTTTGCTGCACTGAAAGTAAAGGGGCTGAATAATTTTGCACGCCCAATTTTTCAGTTTTTGATTTGTTAAAAAAGTTTGAAATATCCAATAAATGTCGTTCCACTTCATGATTGTGTCCCACTTGTTGTTGATTCTTCACAAAAAAATACAGTTTTATATCTTTATGTTTGAAGCCTGAAATGTGGCAAAAGGTCGCAAAGTTCAAGGGGGCCGAATACTTTCGCAAGGCACTGTATGTCCCTAATGGTGGTTATTGGACAAGACACTAGGGTCACTACTGGGATTGGGATGTTTGAGCTTATGTACAAACATCATCATGTGTTGCAGTAGTTTGGTATTATCTGAGCATTTTGATTTGTAAATTACCAATAAATGGAAGTTCAAAGTCACACTCTCCAATGCATTATGTTTCCCATAGAATTGATTGTTCTTCTATTTTAGGATGCAGAATGTCGAGCTATAGTCTCTGTGGCTCCTCTGGAAGCCTTTGTCTTATTAATGAATGCCCCCAGTCTGACTGTCACAATCAATGTGTACTCTCGGGAGAAAGTATGATTTGTAAATCTCAAATACTGGTTGAGAAAGTATGATTAATAAATATGTTGAGGAATGTATCTTGACATTATGCGGCAAAGAATCTGGGTAAATCACAAATGACAGTGCCAAAAATCAGTAATCTGGACTGGAGGGGAAAGAATCCACTTTAGATTTTTAAAATGCAAACTGTGTCTCACAACATTTGAAATATGATATGATGAACTTGGTGCAAGCTACCGGCAACGCAGCCAGTCACCATGGGGATGCAGCAACCCACACAACACCAGTTCAGTGTAATAATTACTGAATGACATTGAAACAAGTACAAAGAGGAGCCAAATATAGTTTGCTAAATCCAAAGTCCATAACACACAGATAAACGTCAAATGATACCTAACAGAATTATTAACCATCATTAATATTTACATAAACCTATAAAAACTTCCTGTTATAATTATATTGTTGTTGTGTAGAGAAATGAGCAGAAGGCAAATGATTGTCGTCTGCCGTAACAAATGGACTACTGAAGTGGTAATTAGTAAATCTGTGGAGTGTCCCAGGTTATTACCAGGAAAGTAATGCGGTTTTACTTCCTGTCTCCTCCAGGACGGTCCTGATCACTCTGACATCGGTGGTTTTGTTGGTCATCAGCACTGACTGGATCAGCTGGGACAACCTGAACCGGGGATTTCTGCCCAGCGACGAGGTCTCCAGGGCCTTCCTGGTATCCTTCATCCTGGTCTTTGACCTGCTCATTGTTATGCAGGTAAGGGCTCCCCCATGGCCAATTAAAAACTAGGTGGACTCCTATACTCTCCCCCACTTTTTCCTCTATCTCTCCCCTTCCTCACCCCTCCCTCAGCCACAGGGGCGGCAGGTAGCCTAGTGGTTAGAGCGTTGGGCCAGTAACTGAAAAGTTGCTAGATCAAATCCCTGAGATGACAAGGTTTCTGCCCCTGAACAAGGCAGTAACCCACTGTTCCTAGGCTGTAAATAAGAATTTGTTCATAACTGACTTGCCTAGTTAAATAAAGGTTAAGTAAAAAAGGGACACTGTGGTACTTGGATGAGAGAGGGAGACATTTAATCAGTCTGAATCCGCATGTCTACAAACCCCTTTTCTTTACCCTTAATCCACCATCCACCCAGCTATCCAGCAATCAATCCCCCCCATCCGGCCAGGCTTCAGGCAAGGAACTACACCCTTTCCTCCTCCGTGAACCCAGGCCTTCCTTAATGATGACTCATAAAATTTTATGTTTTCTTTCCTTTTTTCCACCCAATGTTCTACATCCCACAGGAGACTATACATCAATGAAGGATTTGTCAGTGGCATACTCATGAATATGCAAATGTTTTGTCTGGGTAGAAAATGCATAACAGTGTTTCAAAGAGAGAAGACTTTCAACCCAGTAGCTCCAAGCTAAATGCAGGCTGGTTGGTTTGTAATGCTAGCCGGATTTAGTTTGGCTTCTGCTAATGTTTAATTAACATACACTATATATGGATACCCCTTCAAATGAGTGGATTTGACTATTTCAGCCACACCCATTGCTGACAGGTGTATAAAACCGAGCACACAACCATGCAATGTCCATAGACAGTGTCAGTAGAATGGCCTGTACTGAAGAGCTCAGTGACTTTCAACGTGACACCGTTATACTGTACTTATACTGGATGCCACCTTTCCAACAAGTCAGTTCATCAAATTTTTTACCCTGCTAGAGCTGCCCTGGTCTACTGTAAGTGCTGTTATTGTGAAGTGGAACCATCTAGGAGCAACAACGGCTCAGCCGTGAATTGGTATGCCACATAAGCTCACAGAATGGGACTACCGAGTGTTGAAGTGCCTAGTGCGTAAAAATCATCTGTCCTTGCTTGCAACACACACTACCGAGTTCCAAACTGCCTCTGGAAGCCACGTCAGCCCAATAACTGTTCGTCGGGAGCATCATGAAATGGGTTTTTATGGTTGAGCAGCCGCACAAGCCTAAGATCACCAGGCACAATGCCAAGCGTCGGCTGGAGTGGTGTAAAGCTCGCCGCCATTGGACTCTGGAGCAGTGGAAACACGTTCACTGGAGTGATGAATCACGCTTCACCATCTGGCAGTGAACACAACCTGCCCGAATGCGAAGTGTCAAATGTAAAGTTTGTTCCCCCATACACAAAGCGAGGTCCATACAGAAATTGTTTGTCGAGATCGGTGTGGAAGAACTTGACTGGCCTGCACAGAGCACTGACTTCAACCCCATCGAACATCTTTAGGATGAACACCTTTGGGACGAACCAGACCTAATTGCCCAACGTCATCGCCCAACCTCACTAATGCTCTTGTGGCTGAATGGAAGTCCCCACAGCAATGTTCCAGCATCTAGTGGGAAGCCTTCCCAGAAGAGTGGAGGCTGTTATAGCAGCAAAGGGGGGGACCAACTCCATATTATTGCCTATGATTTTGGAATGAGATGTTCGATGAGCTGGTGTCCACATACTTTTGGTCATGTAGTGTATTTCCACAGCTTTGTTGTTTTAAAGGATATGGCGTAGTCTAATCTGTAGTATCCCTTAAATATCTGTTTCTACATTATTCATTATTGAAACTACCTAGTAGCTGCTCATGGATAAGTGCACAACCTTATTGTGTCACAATAACTGACAAAAAAGAACAAATCCGATATAATGTATTTTCAATGCTATTTCATTTGCCTCAGCTCAGCCATTCAATAGTTTTAAAGGATTTTATTACAAGATTACAACTTCTCACAACTTTTTACCATGCCTGCTTTTGTTTGCATAGGCCTCCTTGCTTTTCACCAGGGTCCCTTTCCATCTCAGAAACAGGCACCATCTTGGTCCTGTATGGCTCAGTTGATAGAGCATGTTGTCTGCAATGCCAGAGTTGTAGGTTTGATTCCTGGGGCCACCCATTTGTAAAATGTGTGCATGCATGACTGTAAGGGACTTTGGATTAAAGTGTCTGTTAAATGGCACATATTATTATTATTCAAATCAAATCCAAGTTTATTTGTCACGTGCGCCGAATACAACAGGTACCTTACATTCAGCATGCTGTCAGTTTCAGCTCTCATCTCCTGCCTCATGACTACAGCAGTCTCCATAGTATGACATCCCTATTTTGACTCCCTGGCCCCAGCCAGTACCCAACTACCCACCAATCACATCACCCCTGCATCTTTCAGACTTGTTTATGATTGCTAGCCTCCTCTCGTTTTCTGCTCTGTGTACAGCAAGCACGTTTACTACGGTTATTTATGATTTCAATCAGTCCCCGCCGGTTGTGCTCACATGGATCTGAGGCTGGCTGTCCATGCACTTTACTCTGGTAGTCAACAAACACTCCTGAAATGGCTTCATTCACCTTCATATGTATGTGTTCTGTCTGGTATAGTCTCAAAAATGTTGGGTTGTTTGGATGACCCAACTGCAGGGTGCAGGCGGCAGGGTAGCCTAGTGGTTAGAGTGTTGGACTAGTAACCGGAAGGTTGCGAGTTCAAACCCCCGAGCTGACAAGGTACAAATCTGTCGTTCTGCCCCTGAACAGGCAGTTAACCCACTGTTCCCAGGCCGTCATTGAAAATAAGAATTTGTTCTTAACTGACTTGCCTGGTTAAATAAAGGTTAAATAAATAAAAAATAAATAAAAAAAAAGGCATTGGGCCACTTAGTTGGGTTGTTTTCTAAAAAGAGCAAGGTTGAGTTGTTAGTGCTGGGTTATTGATGCTATGTTATTGAGATATGACCCAGCGGGTTAGATCAGAAGACTGGAGGTGTGGCTTAGTAGAGTTGTGGCTTTTAGATATATTATGGCCATTGTTTTCACATTGTAAGGTGTAATATAGGCCATAATATATCTAAAAGCCACAACTCTACTAAGCCACACCTCCAGTCTTCTGATCTAACCCGCTGGGTCATATCTCAATAACACAGACACTTTTGAAGCTTTACTGAAGATAACGGAGTTCCTTAAAAGCCTATACAAATCTCACATTGCATCACTTTGTTGCAATGTGTAAAAAAATCCTGTTATTAATATTATAGTAGAATATGTCATGCGTAAAAATATTTAAGGAACATTTTTATTTGCAGTGTACAAACTTAATGTGGCACTCCAGTATCCTTTTCACCTCATGCCATCTGATTTACAAAAGGCACATCTCAATAGGTGGTCCAGGTAAGTCATGAACTAGCACAAGTGAGGGGGGTGGGCCTTTCCTCTTTTGTTCTCTGTTGTTCCTCTATTGTTCCTCAAGTGAGGGGCAAGGCCGATGACATCATGACTTCCCATCAAACCAACTCTTTGAATGCCCTACTCCTTGAAGTTTGCAGTTGTCTAACCACTATTTTTCTCAAAACATATATTTTTTTACCTTTTAGTGTGTGTACTGTATTTATACTTGAGATAAAGCCTTTCAACAAGAAAAGTAAAAAACATGATGAACAGGAAGGACATTTACTCTCACAGATGGCCAAAAATAACTGTCGGAAGTCACACCCCTAATAAGCCACACCTCCTGAAAAGAATCTGAGGATTACGTTAAAAAAGACCCAGCTGCTGGGTCAACCCAGCATGAAAAGGAATAAAAACCCAACTGATGGTTAAATTAACCCATGTTTGGGTTATCCCAACACTTAACAATACATTAATTGCACTATAACGGCGACAAGCGATGCCCAGAAACTGTTAGGGCTTACATAAAGATGTCCCAACAGCACAATGGAGTGAATTCTTACCACCGCTACACCTGGCTATCAGCAGAGCCTTGTCTGGCAGTGAAACAATTCATTCAGGCTTGTTTACTGCCTTACTGCCTCTTTTTTTTTTAAACAAAGCTGACATGGCTGACCATATCTCCCTGGCATATTACATCATATAAGACATTTTTGGACTCACCTTGTTGTGCGCGGCGGTCCTCCAATGGCAAATTTTGTCATCAAAGAAAAATATTTTCAATTCCAAGTTGAATGACCGTTCAAAACGTGTTTTTTCAGTCTGACTTCCCAGTTGCAATGCTTGCGGATAGCCACTGTCACTGATTCCTTCCAAACAACTCCAACTTGTTGTGTAATGTTTATGTCCAATGGCCGATGAGCACCAATACGTTTTATCTATAATTTCTCTTCATTATTTATCTTCATAAGACAAGGATTACAAATATTGTCTACTTGATTTATGATGAGTAAGATGTTGTCCAATCAAAGCTACTGTAGATATCACGTGATTAGACGTAATTTTATCTGTGGCCAATGACATTGAGCCTTCTTGGAAGGGCACTTCTAATGCAATTCTATGGCAACACCCAAAGGGCTCACATTCTTGATGTCTACCTTTACTAAAGGCGGGTGACGTGGTGTCCCCATGAATGACAGAACACTGAACACAGCCAATGTGTGAGTGTCTCTTTCAAAGAATCAATTGTGACCTAGCAAGCTTGTAATTGTTTTGTGTGCTTTTGTGCGTGTGCATGCATGTGTGCGTGTGTGCACTGTTTACTACAGTATGTCCTAGAGACTCATTATTTGTTGTGAGGGGCGCACATGACTTAAATGTCAAGCTTATTAGTATCAGGAAACGAAGTACAGTTGAGTAGGTGGAAGGTCTAATTAATATCAAGGGGGAAATTCCTTCTCATATTTTTCCATATGAACATTCATACATATGGATTCTTCATTCACCCTAACATCTTAAAATGTATAGAATTGAATAGCATTAGAAATGGCTGCTGGTTAGGTACGTAACTAGACTGTTAGAATATGAGGAAAATGCAGCTATTCATAAAAATATAGAAAGATCTCAGTGTGCTTTTGTTGTCTAAAATGTACAGTATGTCCCTCTATCTGTTCAACACACATCACATTCTTCCCAGACATTATCACCTGTTTATTTCAGATGATGTTCCGGGATCTTATATCTATACGATATTGAGTCTGTATTGACTATTCCAAAGCAAAGACTGAGACACAGAGGGCAACTTATAGATGTCTGTGACTGATTCCTGAGGTGTTTTGACATGAGAACCTCAATGCACACAGGCACAATACAAGGAAGGCCATGTAAACGCTGCACTGCAGCTCACAGTTAGGCTTTTGACCCCTGTGGAACTTACCCATCAATGGACAACAATGAATCCCTAGTTAGTATCATTGTCTATATTAAAATAAATCCCTGCTACACACACACCATTAGACTTTGGAGCCGGTGTATTCTTCTTTTGTCTTTGGTGTTACATGATGTGTGTTTACTTCAGTAAAAGCTTTCACTATCAGTAAATTATTTTGATGGCCTGATGTATTTTGTATTTGCATTGTTTGATCATATGTTTGATGTCATTAGGATTGGGATTTTCCTCAGTTCATGGGCGACCTGGATATGAACCTGCCTGGCATGTCCACCACTCAGCTCAAGTTCAAACTTCCTGTCTGCAAGAGCATCTTCAAAGAGGAATACCACATCCATATCACAGGTACATATATTAGCAAGCATACTATATAAGTAAACATACTATCCCAATTGATTTAGGTGGTATAGAGGGTTACCACTATTACTTCAATATTTTCACATTCCATCTGTGTTTTGATGGTTGCACCATGACACTGGCCTAAGATGAATACAGATCAGATATACCTGTTCTGACATGTCTTCTTCATCCTACCAGTGTTGCTTGTTTCTGCCCTCCCCCCTCACCTAGCATCCCTGCTGCGTCAGGCAGAAAGGTGCAACGTGTATAAGCATGTGAGAGTTAACTCTTCCATTTAAACAATCACCCAGGTTTCATTCTGTTCCACAGCATTCCCCAAGTATTGATATTATTAAATGTGTTGCACTTGTTTTCTTTCATTTGAAGTAATTTGGTAAACTCATGTGGGTTGACAGGTAGCCTAGAGGTTAAGAGTGTTGGACCGGTAACTGAAAGGTCACTGGTTCAAGTCTCTAAGCTGACTAGGTGAAATATCTTTGGATGTGCCCTTGAGCAAGGCACTTAACCCTAATTGTTCCTGTAAGTCGCTCTGGCTTAGAGCATCTGCTAAAGTGTAAATGTGACAACCATTAAGGGGGAGAGAAACTAATGTTCCCATGCTAGATGTTAAAATGTTCAAACGCTCCCTGATTTGCACTTTGTTGTTAACCCTAATGCATCGCACATCCATTTAGCATTATGTTAATATTCTTGATTGATACGTGATTGCTTTGACTAAAAGCTTGTTAACGGTGGTGCGTCTCGGGAAAGGGAAGGAATTGTGTCACAGGTACCGATGAAGCTATCTGCCTTTAGATCAGTAAACCTGGAGAGATTGCTACCATTAATATTATGACCTCATTTCATTAAGTGTCAATGTTGGACCTGATACCTGCAAATATATTATCATATGCCTTAACACACTGTCTGTCTGTCTGTCTGTCTCTGTCTGTCTGTCTGTCTGTCTTTTGTCAATTGATTACCTTAAATTAATTTGATTCATAAAAGCTTTAGTACAGAAATCAGTGAATTATAGAGCATTTCAACGTCAGCTTGGGCACAATAAATACTTTAAAACTGGATTTTGACATCTAGAAATTACCCTAAATGCCCTCCATATTGTTTGTCCCTGCAGGTAAGTGGTTCAACTACGGCATCATCTTCCTGGTGTTAATCCTGGACCTGAACATGTGGAAGAACCAGATCTTCTACAAGCCCTACGAGTACGGCCAATACGTTGGTCCAGGGGAGAAGATCTTCACTGTGGAGGAGCCCAACACACTGGGTGACTTCAACCGCAGCACGCTCACCTACAAGTGGCGCTCCAGCCACGTGGACCCGCTGACCAACCGCTCGTATGTCGAACGGGACATGTTCCTGCATAGCCGCTACGTGGGTGCCAGCCTGGAAGTCAAGTGCTTGGCCTTCATCCCCAGCCTGGCTGCCTTTGTCCTCTTTGGCTTCTTCATCTGGCTGCTGGGACGTTTTCAGGACAGCGAGACCTTCCCGGAGGGCCAGGTGGACAAGACGTACGAGAGGATCAAGAGGAAGTCTCCATCTGAGTATAGTAAGGACATGGGACTCACGCCAGAGGAGGTGCACATCTCTATGAGCGAGGCGCTCAAACGTTCCGGAACCCCCATGCTGCTGTCGGTGGATGGGCATCATTTTGCTCTGCACTCTGCCACCTCCACCAACTCCACTTCGCCTGTTTCCATGGAGACCCAGGAGACGCATCCCAGCATTGTCATCGAAGGCACGGAGCCAAGAGAGCCGGCGGTTTCCTTTGATGTCGGCAAACTGTCACCGCCCTGACCTTACTGCCCTGAGGGGAAGTACTGCTATGCTTCTACTGACAGACACACAGCCTGGAGGGAGGAGAGCAGACACAGGAGAGAGACCAAACTGAAACTCAATTTCAGTCTAGATCTTTTTCAGTCTGGGTAGATTTTGAACCCAACACTGATTATTCCTGGAGCAGGAGGATGTAGCTACAATGGCCACTTTGTTTTGCTACTGTGATATCCCTGATGGCATTTTATGATTATTATTTATTTGAATTGTAAAACCTCTAAGCTGACACCAACACAATGACAAACAGCTTATTTTAACCTCCCTCACTGTAAAGTTCTATTGTCAACACGGTGCTCTCGCTAGATTTGACGTTTTTACAATATCAAGATGTTTTCTCTTTTATCGTGACATATTTTGGTGCCTATGTGGGGAACTATTTCTACAGTCGATGTATGACACAATGGTCATGGCTAGTTTATAGTGTACAACTTGAGTATTACAGTTGAAGAGGTGCCTTGATAAACCCATGCCCACTAAAGGACAGCAACATAGTCTATACCATAGGCAGCAAAACAGAAGACGTCTGATAATGTGTGTCTGTCTTGTTTATTTCAATGTTCCACTTCACAATGTTGGACAATGTTTACCCTTTCAGACTTTATCACAGGTTTTTGAATTCATTTGCTATCTTGATCATTCTTACATATCCCATCTTCATGTGCCTCTTCTCTTGTAGTCATAGAAATGACTAGATTGCTAAACATCGTTACGATGATGATAATACTATGACCACCTCTTCATTTTCTGGTTGTATTATCAAATGCAAGATAAAAGGCATAAGCTATTTTCAAATAACATTAAAAAGTCACCTCATGATCACCTATCTGGTCAAAATACTCAGATGTAATGCCAATTAGGTCAGAAAGGTCATTTGCCCTTGTTGGGGTAAATGTGCTTTTGTTATAGAAGGAGAGAGAAGAACACCAAATCTAACTGATGCACCTTACCCATATCATATCCCCCAGCAGTATATGTACCACAAGTAAGACCTTGGTTTGAAGCCAGTATTGGGGTATGGATTGGTTTGAGAGAACACATAGAGAATGTGACCTCTTACAGCTGACAAGCAAAAGAGAGTGGGAGTTTTTAGTATTTATGAGAGTTATGAGAGTTATTATATCACATACGTTAAGTGTGCAACTACTGTATACCAATGCTCTGTTATTTAAGTGTTTTCTAACAAAGTGTTGTGCGTCTGAGTTTGTGCGCGCGTGCGTGTGTATGCGTCAGAGACAGCGAGAGCTGACAATTCTGTGAAGAGGTCAATGTAGTTCATGTAAGTGGCGTATGGTCCTTGGTTCAGTGATCCCCCTTCTACACTTTACAGGTCAGAGTCCTCATTACAGCTCAACTTATTTCATTTTGGAGATACGGCTTCGCAACAAGGCAACAAATTGCTAAATGTATGAGGCAATGGCTAAATGAGTGTGTTTATCTCACTAGAAGTGATCTAGTGATATGTTTGTAAAATATTGTGCTTTGGTTGGAACTGAATGTTCCCCCTGCTGTTATACATGGTATTGTGATGCATAACTGACAGCTATTTTGCATTCTTGTGTGTGTGTGTGGTTTTTAAACAAAGGATATCTCTTTTAAACATGTTGACGCAATAAATGTCTGCCGAGTAATGGTATCAATAAAATGTATACATTTTGCTACATACTAGGTTGCGGTGCCCTTATTAACTGATATACTTTGTGGGATTGAAGAATATCAGTGTGAGATAGAATGAGGTGCCAATCTGTTACATAACCTCAATGCTGAAACTAGTTCATATTTTATATACAGTAGATGTAGCACGCATTGACACTGTTGCCAAGCAACTCCTCAGGTCAACTTCATACAGCTGCTGACCCAATTACATGGAATATGTAAGATTACTGTTGCATTGTCAAGAGGGAATCTGCAAGTAAACATTTCATTGGATGGTGTATACCAGGTGTATCCTGTACATACAACTAATAAAACTTGGAAAATGAGAGAGATAGTATAATTATAGTAGTACTGTATTTACACAAGGTAAGATATGAAAGATATTATCTACACTTAAACATAGCCCTGTTCATGCCATTAGGCCATGATTAGCCCTCTTCTCACTAATGACGTTCTGTAGTTTAGTCGTTTGTTGATACAGAATACAGTATACTGTAGCTAGTTTACAAAGATACAGACCATGTCAAACATTGGGGGCACGGAGCTGTACAAGAATGCTTGTAAAAGTCAAACTGGGCAGTCAAACCAACTAGTCACTCTACAGTGTAGTTTGTTGGATAAGGGAAACATTTCTTACAGCTGGAGTGCTTGGTCTTACGCTGAATCCATTCCCAGTGTGCCACTGCAGTGAGGAATTAGATATTGATTTATGGGTGTATGCAGTAAGTGAGGGAAATCATCAAACCAAGAGTTTCAATAATGTTCGGGATGAGAAAGGTGGAACGTCTGTGCCCAAGTTGTGTACTCCCAAAATGAGAAGGTTACTGCAATGGGTAAAGTAGGCCCTTCTGTAAGTGAGGAATAGTCATGCAACTTTGCAAGAATTGGCTTCAAACAAATGTTAGTTCAACTTCATGTCTGTGAACTGTGAGTCTCCTGTGAATCCATCAGTCAGGACAGAGGCAGGGTGGTTTCCCCATGAGACTGACTGGTCTGAAGACAGTCTGTCTGTCAGCTGTGTCTGGCGCTGTGGATGATGTTATCCCTGCCTGATTCCTACTGTGAGACAGGGGGCTCAGATTAGTCCCTGGGTAGCCTATATCCAGTCACTCGCTTGGAAGAGAGATTGACGGACAAAAAAAAAGTATTACTCCGATTGATTTTCTTCTGCTTCCTTTTCTTTGGAATAGAGAGGTGGTGAGAGTTCATTTTTATCAGCGAGGATGAAGTGCTTTGAGTTAAGCAATGGTGGTTGCACACTGTGGAACTAATACCTGCACATATACTGTATGGCTATGGAGTGGAGGTGGTTTCTCAGCTAGTATAGTCTTGAGTGTTGACACCTCCCTTAATTTACTTACTGATGCAATACACAACACTTGTTGGGAGAATCAAAAATAAGTGACTGCAGCTTTAGTGCATTCAACCAACCAACTATTTTGACAAATAAGCACATACTGCATGTCATATTTAGTTAAATGTAGGCTAAATCCGGACATATAGTGATAATTGGAGGCTTTGCTATACATAGTCAGCACTGTCTTGGATTTACATATGAACAAATTGGCAATTAATAAAGAGTTGAGGTTGAGTATCTGCTGCTCCCTCTGACACACAGAGATTATGAACCAGGTCCCCTACAGAGGAACCAAGCTACTGTAGCATTCTACACTGTACATCCAAGATCTATGAAAGGGTTCAATAATGTCTGATGACTGACCTCCAATACATTACTCTTCTGATGCCTTGAGAGTTGTCAATGTCAACTAACACGCATGTTGTAAACTAATGATTTATGAAGGCTACAGTATTTACAGATCTCCACGTAAAACTATTGCGCTGCTCCACTGCCTTAGTCCTCCTGCCAATCCCAATAATATGAGTGTCCATTAGTAATGAACACAGGACAGGCAGTAATGTGGGTGGAGACATCTGTTGCGGTGAGTTCAACTTACCCCACCATGGAAAATTGGACATTTAGGAGCCAGCTGGACAACCACTCTGCCCCGCTGTGCCACTACCCCTGTGCCCCTGGCAAAGAGCCACCACCAGCTAGGAGCCACCACCAGCTAGGAGTCACCACCGGCTTCCAGTCACTGGACCAAAGCCTGCCAGATGGTGCCCTTGCCAGTGTGCTTCCAGCCACTGCGGACGCACATATACACACACATAAACCAGACACGCACGTATGCGCACACACACACTTTCATTGCAGCCAGGTACACGTTCACAGTAGTCTATATTCATCATTTGACAGGTATAACACGTTTCGAAGGAGAGAGAGATGGCAAATGTTCCACTGAGGGAGGAGGAAATGGTAGAATAACAATGTGCTCCATGATTCGGTTCCACTTTGTTTTTGTTCATGTAAGAAGCTGCTGCTAGGGAGACCCAGAGAATTAGTTGGTTAGTCTTCTTCAGGCACAGCTCATTCCTCCCAGCCAGCCTGTATATTGATATGCTAATTGTTTTAGGAGTTTTAAGCACTGTACTCTGAATCATACAAGTATTACCATTACCTATGGAACCAGTGGAAGGAAGCAAAGCAAACCAATTGGGACATTGTGTATACTGTATCACAGTATACACAAATGAGATGCTCAATGTATTGAACAAATGAAAGTTCTCAATCAAATCCAGTACTCAATCAAGTACTGTGTGTGTATTGACAAACCCTCAAAATGCTTAAAATCCTAAACTTCAAACACCTTCTAATTATCCATTCAAAATTAGACTGATCTGGATGGTTCTTGATCCTGCACTGTACTATGTAATCATCACCAGCACCATGTACACCGGCAGCAGTGCAGACAGAGGAAGTCCACCTGCTCAATGAATATTTGATGTGAAAGGTCAGGCGTGATGATGTGTAGGTACCACTGATAGGCTGTGATTGCTGGTGTCAGGCTGAGTTTCCTCTCCTCTTTTCTGCTCTAATACAGTGTCACACAAACATGTGTTCTGACATGAACTAACTCTCACCTCGCTATCCTCTTCACAGGAAGTGGGGAGGTCTGGGAAGGCACAGCTCAAGTGATTTGTCATCTGTGTTGATTGAATTTTCGGGTACACGAGACCTGAGAGGGTGAGTTTTTGACTTCATATGAATACAGAGATCGATGGTTTCCAATGACTAATACACAACATCTTAATAAAGACAAGCTCAAACAATTCATGTAAATTGAAATACTTTATTCACCATTACACATTAACAAGCCTGGAAATAAATGTAAAAGATGAATAGAAAATAATGCTAGAGGACCACAAAATATCGACAACTTTAATAGTGTAGCAAATGAAACTTACACTAAAACAACCACTATCTAGGACATCATTGACATTAAAAGAGTCTATAAATGAGCAAAATGTTTCTACATCGAGCACATTCATGCCAGTATAATAGTATTTTACAGCGTCGTGTTGCAGATGATTTGGGGGTGTTCCTCAATGCACACAGGTCACCCTGATTGGTGAGGCTGAACACAGAGGGGGCTTGTGGGTACTGTAGTCCATCTGTGTTCTATGATACATGTTTTGTATTTGGTATAAAGAAGTTGGGCTGGAGGGTGGAAAACGCTGGTTGTTTTTACATGGATAACACTGTACAGGGAGGTGCCTTCAGAGCTTCAGGAACTAAAGGCACATGGGGTCCACTGAGCAACAGATATGTCCATTCTGAAAGAGAGGAGGAGGAGAGAGAGAATTTAGAGTGGGTCACTGTTAGACAAACCAGAATGAGGTTCTGTTATTATGTTCTGTTATTTCTCACTGAAAGGCTAACTTGGTTTGACATTTAGAATTTCAATAGTCATGGAGTGTTTAGCGCCAACATGGGGTATGGTTGGCTTAAGTCTGCATAGATATAATGAAAATCCATGGCTGTTACCTTGCACTGGCAGAGGGTGCACTCGGTGCTGTGTTTGACCCATGAGGACCCGCTGAAGCGCTGGATGCCGTGCTCGTCCATGCACGTCTTGGTGATGTTGTTGCGTATGGTGTCGGCCTGGCAGGGATCAGTGACGCAGCGGGCACAGCATTCGCCCTCGGGCACCACCGTGAATTCACAGTCCACATGGGGGCACAACAGGGGCCAGCAGTCCACCTGTCCCTGCTGTGGATGGGCGAGACAGAAAGACAGACTGGAGTCATATCACTGGGACAATACAATGATACATACCCATGGAGGCTGCTGAGGGGAGGACGGCTCATAATAATGGCTGGAATGGAGCCAATGGAATGGTATTAACCACGTGTTTGATACCATTCCATTGACTCCATTCCAGACATTAGTAAGAGCTGTCCTCACTTTAGTAGCCTCCACTGGTATGTGTAGCCCATCACCCCTACAATTGTATTGAATAGATCCTGTCCCTTGCCAACTGTTTAGGCATACTTCTATACCACCCTGATGCAGTCACTATCATGTAAACATAGACATTTTGTCCTGATACATCATAGATGTACAGTACATGGGGCTAAGAATATGCTGTTGTGTAGGAGTAGCAGTATCAGAAGAAAGACATTTTCAGACACTGGTCTAAATGTTCTGTGTTTCCTAATGGAGTTGTTTTGGTCACCCGTTCATTCTCCCTCTTATATGAATCACTACACAGTTGCAGTAGAGAACGCCTTATTGGATTTCTCCAGCAGTCGTTTCAATAAGCCAGTGAATACATGACATAGATTCTGGACAACTTTATAGATCCTGGTTAAGCTATGATTCTGCATGACCTAGTTCTGTTAACATTTTCATCCCTGAGCTTTTGTGGTTTACACCTCCTTGGAAAAAGAGCACACACACACACACACACACACACACACACACACACAGTATTCATTAGTCGGATTCCAATTGCAAAACATTTCATCTGTTGCAAAACGTTTTGCAAAGGAAAGCATTCACTCAAAACGGAAAACGTTTTGCAATGAAAACAAGAGCTTCTATTGGACAAATGCAGGTAGGTCCCTCCATGGGTGGCAGACTGAAATTCGGGGTTCCCCAACATTTTTTGAAAAAATTAAATGTGATGAACAGAACAACAATTTTTATTAGGTTTTTCCATAATAAATGATATTGAACTCAAGTACTCAAAAAAAAAAAATGTTTTAGAACACATGGCCAGAAATGTTTTTGCTCATTTATCTATAGGCCAACAATGCCTAATATATCATAGCCATTACAGATAACAAATCCTAATTGCTAAATTGCCCATATACACTGAGTGTACAAAACATTATGCTCTTTCCATGACATAGACTGAGCAGGTGAATCCAGGTGAAAGCTATGATCCCTTATTGATGTCACTTGTTAAATCCACTTCAATTAGTGTAGATGAAAGGGAGGAGACAGGTTAAAGAAGGATTTTTAAACCTTGAGACAATTGAGACATAGATTGTGTATGTGTACCATTCAGAAGGTGAATGGACAAGACCAAATATTGAAGTGCCTTTTGAACGGGTTATGGTAGTAGGTGACAGGCGCACCGGTTTGTGTCCAGAACTGCAACGCTGCTGGGTTTTCACACTCAACAGTTTCCCATGTGTATCAAGAATGGTCCACCCCCAAAAGGACATCCAGCCAACTTCACAACTGTGGGAAGCATTGGAGTCAACAGGGCCAGCATCTCTGTGGAACGCTTTTGACACCTTGTAGAGCCCATGCCGACGATTTGATTGGATGAAACCATAATATCAACTGGTTATATTATCGTGGGACACAATCTTCAAAAAGGCAGTAACCTCAGCAATGGCCCTTGCTTGTGGAAGCCAATGGCTGCGAAATGGCACAGCCTTGTTTTGTTAATTTAGCAGACAAGATACTTATTTCCCGAGCCCAGTTCACAGTCAAGACTTACCTATTTTATAGTACAAAACATGACGTAATATAACAGAATAAAATATGACAGATTTTTCCAGATGCGCATCTCGCTTTTGGAGCAGTTATTCTCAGAGGGATCAATTGAAAACGGGGTCAATTTGGCGAGTTGAAAGACCATTTTTCCAGGGTTACAAACCAAAATCGCTATTCTTTTTGATATAAAGACCTTCAATATACACTGAACAAAAATATAAACTCAACATTCAACAATTTCAATGATTTTACTGAGTTCATATAAGGAAATCAGTAAACTGAAATAAATTCATTAGGTCCTAATCTATAGATTTCGCATGACTGGGAATAGAGATATGCGTCTGTTGGTCTCAAACACCTTTAAAAAAAAAAGAGGTAGAGACGTGGATCATAAAACTAGTCAGTATCTGGTGTGACCACCATTTGCTTCATGCAGCACAGCATATCTTGATCAGTTGATCAGGCTGTTGATCGTGGCCTGTTGAATGTTGTCACACTTCTCTTCAACGGCGTGCGAAGTTGCTGGATATTGGCGGGAACTGGAACACGCTGTTGTTCACGTTGATCCATAACATCCCAAACATGCTCGATGGGTAAAATGTGCCATGAGTATGCAGGCCATCGAAGAACTGGGACATTTTCAGCTTCCAGGAATTGTGTACAGATAATCATGCTGAAACATGAGGTGATGGCGGCGGATAAATGGCATAACAATGGGCCTCAGGATCGCGTCACGGTATCTCTGTGCATTAAAATTGCCATCGATAAAATGCAATTGTGTTCATTGTCCATAGCTTATGCCTGCCCATACCATAACGCCACCGCCACCATAGGGTACTCTGTTCACAATGTAGGAAATCAGCAAACCGCTCGCCCACACGGTCTGCCATCTCCCTGGTACAGTTGAAACCCGGATTAATCCGTGAATCAGCGTGCCAGTGACGATCAAAGGTGAGAATTTTCCCACTGATGTCGGCTCCGACGCCGAACTGCAGTCTGTGTAACATGATAGAGCAGGAGCTCCCGTCCTGTAGATTTTCACTCTAACACTAATCTAGCGCACCTGATTCTAATAATTAGCTGGTTGATAAGCTGAATGACATCAGTCAAAACTGGGGTTGGAGCAAAAACCCACAGGAGCTCTCCAGGAACAGGGTTGAAGAACCCTGTGATAGAGTATGTGATGTCCTTCAATCACCTTCACATGAGCCCTGGCAGTTAGGTAAGTCACTGATAAGTTTCTAAATAGGCCACTCTTTCTCTTAAAAATAATCATGTTTAAGATCTCAGTACACTTTACAGAAGATGGTCCTATAAAAAGGCATAAATGTTGCAGCGTGTTTCAGGAGAATTACATTTACCGGTGAATTACATTTGGTTTAGGGAGCTTTGCCAGAAATGTTCCTTGGTTAGACAACAGCGTGGCGAACAACAACCATGTTTCAATCCTCCAAATCTAAGGCTAAAATAGTATCCTGTACCCATTACGTCTAATACCTATAGTATCAACTCAGAGACACATACGTCAAAGAGCCATATTCAGTCATTCAAATATGAACAAAAATACATGTAATTTAAAAGGGAATTTGTATCTTTGTCTTAGAGAATTGCTTGTCCGTTTCCCTGCTGAGCAGAGCAGGGCCAGTATGGTTCTGGCTCTGCTAACTGTGTAGGCATTCAAGGTTGATTTCACGTCGCGGTCACGCTTCTAGATCCCACGCGTATCTCTCACCATTCTCCTCCACTCCTCTCTTTCGTGTGCTGCTGTTTATACCATTTTAGCTGGTAGCTGTGTTTGTGTGTGTGTGTGCGTGTGTGTGTGTGCAACATGATGTATGTGTGTGCATGCATATGTTAATCACAGAAGGAGAGTGAGGTGGGAAGGCTGTATGTGTGGCTACAACATTCTGTTTGATCTGAGGGAAAAAAGAACCAACGGTAATGCCACTCCTCCGAGGGAACGGGCGGGCGGGAGAGAGCTGGCAGAACAACAAAGCTAAAGATGATTTATGGGTCGACGCAAAGGCAGATTGACACAAATGCAGCTAAGTGTTACTTTTATCTGGGAGTGGAATGGCCAGGGTGAATGCCAAGTGTGACATTTGCATTTAGTAAACATATGGCTGGTAGTGAAGAGCATCTGAAAGGCTTATTGAAGGCGGTAGGATGTGATGTTCTGTCAGATTTAGTATGAAATCCTCGTAAAAAAAGCCTTCCTGTTTGAACAGCAGGGATGCGGGAACCTAGGAAAAGGTCAACAGCGGAGAGAGTCAATGCAAACAGTGCGCATTTCTCTGAGTAGATTCAATAGAGAACGCTCTTGACACATCGTAATTCAGTTATATATATTGCAGGGCATAGAGACCTGTGGACATAGAAACCTGTATACAGTACACACACACACACACACACACACACACACACACACAGAGTATCTCCCATACATTAATCACGAAAGAACTGGTATTCCCTGTATATACTGTATCTCCATTCTTCCATTTTATTTTATTCCTCTTCTGTTAGATACTATTTATTATTCATTTTTTTTAAACTCTGCATTGTTTGGAAAAGTTCGTAAGCAAGAATTTCACTGTAAAGTCTACACCAGTGGTATTCAGCGCATGTGATAAATACAATTTGATTTGATTTGATTTATAGGGTGTGTATTATTGGTACTCACCAGACACTGGCACTGCTGGCAGTTCTCCACCCAGGTGTCTCCACTGCCGTAGGTCAGCAGGCCGTTCTGGTGCAGACACTGGCTGCTGAGGCGAGGGTCACACTCTGGACAGCAGAACAGATCAGCTGTCGGGTTCTCACAGTCACACACCATCCTCCTGCACATCACCCGGCCAGTCTGCACAGAGGGGAGGGGGGCGATACACTGTCTGTCAATCAACTGTCAGTAACTTACTTTTTAAAAACTCTGCATTGTTGGTTAAGGGCTCGTAAGTAAGCATTTATTGTTAAGGTCTACACCTGTTGTATTCAGCGCATGTGACAAATACAATTTGATTTGAACAAATATTGTAAAGTACAGTCTCCATAACCCAAACTCAATATTTGCTAGTTGTTGACCTTGGTTATTGGTTGATTACACACACTCAATATTACCATTGCTCTCTACTAGCTGACCCCGAACATTACAAAACAATAACATGTTTACTCATTTAACTGTTTGCTCAGCTGTTCAATACTACTAATTCTGACAGGCAGGTTCTCAATTTCTCCAATCAATTAAAATGACTAATTTCATTCAAGCTTAATTTCTGCCCTCCTCTTTAATCAAATGAATAATATGATGCTTGACTGTTAAATACCCATACAAATCCTCTATAATCACCTGCAAGCATTCCTATACACCAGACATTATCCAGAAGTAAACGCTAAATGACTAAACATGACAAGACTGTGGCCTAATAATGATTAGATAAATGTTAGGTTTTTTGCTTAATTATTAAAAACTAAGTTTTCCAAATAACTGGTTCTAAACACATCTAAATTATTCAGACCTGTATTAATCATATAACTAACTGAATTAATAAAGTCATCATAATGCTTTACATCAACCAATAGAACACCCCTGACCTGATCATAGTTTTTTTCACCTGTCTCACCTGACAAGAGCAGACTGAGCACCTATCATTGTCCAGCACCCAGATCTGTCCATTGTGTTTGACTTTGTTGTCATGAATACAGTCTCCGGTGCAGTTCCTCCCGTGGGGGCACCTGCAGTCATAGCCCCCCTCTAAGTTGAAGCACACCGTGTCATTGGCACAGGTGTTCCTCCCCGTCTTGCATTCATTGATATCTGTAGGGAGCCAGAGAGATGACTTCAGGCATATGCTCAACAGAGGTCAAATGCTGTAGGTCATGCTTAAATTCACATGCATCTTACTGCTTTAAAAAAATACAAAGGAAGCACATGTATTATATTCTAACAGCTCTCAGCCTCAGTAAACTAAAGTGGGCTTTCTTGTCAAAACACTTCGTAATTTCGTCCCCCCAGAGACCATTTTTCATCAAATTATAACTGCAGTTGGCTTTGTTCTTCACAGTATGTTCACCTCTCTGACAGTCTCTGATGTGCTCTGTGTGGATCGGCTAGACTTGACAGGTAACATTTGTCTATAGCGCAGACAGACAGACACAGAGCTGTAGTACTGTCACTACTGAGGCGTAACTGCATAAGGGTTTCCCTCCATTTTGACATGTGACAAGCTCTTGGCAGGCAGCTTCAGAGAATGTTCCAGAAAGATTGAATGAGCAGTAAAAAGCAGACAGGGATTTTGAGGAAAATGCACCAGTAATGAATGGTATGTCCAGTCCAAACATATTGTTACCCACACCTGACAGCAAAAACAACTGGTCAAAAGAAGACCAAGGACATTTCTAGTTCTGCAATGGTTAGATGTGCTGCTATGATCAATGTTAGAATACACTAGACTAGAATCATGGAAAAACAAACTAGTTTGTAGGTATACTCTATGCGATATCAATATAAATTATCATATGTGACTAGGTGAATAGGGATTGCCTACAACCGCAATGTTTCTTTTGGTCTTGTGATGAAAGGAGCGAATCAACTCACCTATGCACGACTCCCCATTAGTAGAGAACAAGCCGTTGTCGTGGTAGCCATCCAGACACTCGCAGTGGTACCACCCGGGCAAGTTGACACAGATGGCTTTGTCATCACACTCCACGAAACCATGAAAACACTCATCGATGTCTGTCAGAGGGGGGGGGGGGGGGGGGGGGGGGGGGGTGTAAGAGAGAGAGAGAGCAGTGAGGACTAGACCTCATCTCCCTAAGTTTGGAACAGCGTATCGAATTTAGCTTCATTCTTGCCTGACAGGCATTTTCAACATTGACCGTGACAATTTATATAGACAAACAACTACTTGACCATCCATTTATTACAAAGGAACGAGGTGCAAATAAACTAAACATCTCAAATCAACTGGATTTATGTGAGTACTGAAAAAGAAGATGCCCTAATATTTCAACGAATATTTAATTAGACTGGCTTGGCCAGATGAGAGAAGCTTAGCTAGTGATTACAGGATTGGGGCTAAATGTAAGGGCCCAGGTTGCAGAGTGATTAAATGTGTCTGTGTAGGCACGGATGGATTTTTTATGATTGTGTGCGTGTGTGATGCATTATCAGAGTCCCTCATTATGATAATTGCCCTGTACTATCAGTGACCTTCCCATTCAATTCCCCCAGAGTCCAGACAGAATAGAACACATCAGGATCCCCTGGAGGGCCCAGGTCAGGCCTCCTCGTCCCCTCATCCACTCCTTCCCTCCATTCTCCTTTCCTTTCCTCTCTGCTCGTCCCCTTACTCCCCTCCCCTTTCGTCTCCTCTCCCTTCCTCTCCTCTTGTCCTCTCCCTCTGCCACAGCAGTAATAGGATTAAGATCTATTGGCTAATGAGCATTCACCCGTTTAAAATAATTTAACCAGCAGAAATGTTGTGGATATTAGGCACTTATCAGGGATAATTCACCCAAATTACATATTGGTTTCCTTACACTGTAAGCAGTCTATGGACAATGTTTGACAGCAATCCAGGATTTTCGTTTACTTTGTCTCCAAATGCTTATGTTTTAGGATTTGTGGCAAACATCTCATCCAAGTCTTGGTACATGTTATCCATGTATCCAAATCCATGTGTCCAAATCTTCAAAAAGTATCTAAAATTGATTGTGAAACTCAACAGTCACTTACAGTGCATTTGGATAGTATTCTGACCCCTTGACTCTTTCCATATTTTGTTACATTACAGATTTATTCTAAAATGTATTATATTCCTCTACAGACAATACCCCATAATAACAAAGCAAAAACAGGTTTAGACATTTAAGCAAATGTATAACAAATAAAAAGCTTTAATATTACATTTACATAAGTATTCCGACTATTTACTCTGTACTTTTTTGAAGCACCTTTGGCAGCTATTATAGCCTCGGGTCTTCTTGGTTATGACACTTCAAGCTTGATACACCTGTATTTGGGGAGTTTCTCCCATTCTTCTCTGCAGATCCTCTCAAGTTCTGTCAGGTTGGTTGAGGAGCGTCGCGGCACAGCTATTATCAGGTCTCTCCAGAGATGTTCGGGTGGGTTCAGGTCTAGGCTCTGGCTCGGCCACTCAAGGACAGAGACCTGTCCCGAAGCCACTCCCGCATTGTCTTGGCTGTGTGCTTAGGGCCGTTGTCCTGTTGGAAGGTGAACCTTCATCCTGTCTGAGGTCCAAAGGGCTCTGGAGCAGGTTTTAATCAAGGATCTCTCTGTACTTTGCTCTGTTCATCTTTCCATCGATCATGACTAGTCTCCCAGACCCTGTGGCTGTAAAACATCCCCACAGCATGATGATGCTGCCACCACCATGCTTCACCATAGGGATGGTGCCAGGTTTCCTCCAGACGTGACACTTGGCATTCAGGCCAAAGAATTCAATCTTGGTTTCACCAGACCAGATAATCTTGTTTCTCATGGTCTGAGTCCTTTAGGTGCCTTTTGGAAAACTCCAAGCGGACTGTCATGTGCCTTTTACTGAGGAGTGGCTTTCGTCTGGCCACTCTACAATAAAGGCCCGATTGGTGGAGTGCTGCAGAGATGGTCGTGCTTCTGGAAGGTTCTCCCATCCCCACAGAGGAGGTCTGGAGCTCTGTCAGAATGACCCCTCTCCCCCGATTGCGCACTTTGGCCGGGCGGCCAGCTCTAGGAAGAGTCCTGGTTGTTCCAAACTTCTTTCATTTTAAGAATGATGGAGGCCACTGTGTTCTTGGGGACCTTCAATGCTGCAGAAATGCTTTGGTACCCTTCCCCAGATCTGTGCCTCGACACAATGCTGTCTCGGATGCTCTACCGACAATTCCTTCGACCTCATGGCTTGGTTATATAGACAGGTGCGTGCCTTTCCAAATCATGTCCAATCAATTGAATTTACCACAGGATGACTCCAATCAAGTTGTAGAAACATCTCAAGGATAATGGAAACAGGATGCACCTGAGTCTCATAGCAAAGGGTCTGAATACTTACAGTGCCTTGCGAAAGTATTCGGCCCCCTTGAACTTTGCGACCTTTTGCCACATTTCAGGCTTCAAACATAAAGATATAAAACTGTATTTTTTTGTGAAGAATCAACAACAAGTGGGACACAATCATGAAGTGGAACGACATTTATTGGATATTTCAAACTTTTTTAACAAATCAAAAACTGAAAATTTGGGCGTGCAAAATTATTCAGCCCCTTTACTTTCAGTGCAGCAAACTCTCTCCAGAAGTTCAGTGAGGATCTCTGAATGATCCAATGTTGACCTAAATGACTAATGATGATAAATACAATCCACCTGTGTGTAATCAAGTCTCCGTATAAATGCACCTGCACTGTGATAGTCTCAGAGGTCTGTTAAAAGCGCAGAGAGCATCATGAAGAACAAGGAACACACCAGGCAGGTCCGAGATACTGTTGTGAAGAAGTTTAAAGCCGGATTTGGATACAAAAAGATTTCCCAAGCTTTAAACATCCCAAGGAGCACTGTGCAAGCGATAATATTGAAATGGAAGGAGTATCAGACCACTGCAAATCTACCAAGACCTGGCCGTCCCTCTAAACTTTCAGCTCATACAAGGAGAAGACTGATCAGAGACGCAGCCAAGAGGCCCATGATCACTCTGGATGAACTGCAGAGATCTACAGCTGAGGTGGGAGACTCTGTCCATAGGACAACAATCAGTCGTATATTGCACAAATCTGGCCTTTATGGAAGAGTGGCAAAAAGAAAGCCATTTCTTAAAGATATCCATAAAAAGTGTAGTTTAAAGTTTGCCACAAGCCACCTGGGAGACACACCAAACATGTGGAAGAAGGTGTTCTGGTCAGATGAAACCAAAATTGAACTTTTTGGCAACAATGCAAAACGTTACGTTTGGCGTAAAAGCAACACAGCTCATCACACTGAACACACCATCCCCACTGTCAAACATGGTGGTGGCAGCATCATGGTTTGGGCCTGCTTTTCTTCAGCAGGGACAGGGAAGATGGTTCAAATTGATGGATGGAGCCAAATACAGGACCATTCTGGAAGAAAACCTGATGGAGTCTGCAAAAGACCTGAGACTGGGACGGAGATTTGTCTTCCAACAAGACAATGATCCAAAACATAAAGCAAAATCTACAATGGAATGGTTCAAAAATAAACATATCCAGGTGTTAGAATGGCCAAGTCAAAGTCCAGACCTGAATCCAATCGAGAATCTGTGGAAAAAACTGAAAACTGTTCACAAATGTTCTCCATCCAACCTCACTGAGCTCGAGCTGTTTTGCAAGGAGGAATGGGAAAAAATGTCAGTCTCTCGATGTTCAAAACTGATAGAGACATACCCTAAGCGACTTACAGCTGTAATCACAGCAAAAGGTGGCGCTACAAAGTATTAACTTAAGGGGGCTGAATAATTTTGCACGCCCAATTTTTCAGTTTTTGATTTGTTATTAAAAAAGTTTGAAATATCCAATAAATGTCATTCCACTTCACGATTGTGTCCCACTTGTTGTTGATTCTCCACAAAAAAAATACAGTTTTATATCTTTATGTTTGAAGCCTGAAATGTGGCAAAAGGTCGCAAAGTTCAAGGGGGCCGAATACTTTCGCAAGGCAATGTAATTATAATGTTGATGAGTGATGATAAATAAGGTTGTTTATTCAGAAGTGCTTTATAGACAAAAAGGAGAGCATGTTGTTCTCATCTCATGGACAGCGAAGTCCAACCCACAATTGGGCATGTCCCAGTCCTTGTGATCAAAAAATCTTGAAGTGTGGATTCCGTGGTGAGTTCTGTAGCTAGCACCCATAATAAACCTAAGCGCGCAATTTTATTGTACTTTTATTTAACTAGGCAAGTCAGTTAAGAACAAATTCTTATTTTCAATGACGGCCTAGAACGACAGATTTGTACCTTGTCAGCTTGGGGGTTTGAACTTGCAACCTTCCGGTTACTAGTCCAACGCTCTAACCACTAGGCTACCCTACCGCTCCAAAATGATAAGTAGCATCCAGCAGTTTCAGTGTGGATGCCGTAGCATGCATGTAGATAATATCCCCACAATCTATAACAGACATAAAAGTAGCTTGAGGATCAGCAAGGTGGAGATGTTGTTTCCTACCTTCACCACCTGGGGGCGGCCCATCAGGAAGTCCAGGACCCAATTGCACAGGGTGGGGTTGAGACCCATGGCCTCAAGCTTAATGATGAGCTTGGCGGGTACTATGGTGTTGAATGCTGAGCTGTTGTCAATGAACAGCCTTCTTACATAGATATTCCTCTTGTCCAGATGGGATAAGGCAGTGTGCAGTGTTTTGGCAATTGCATCATCTGTGGACCTATTGGGGCAGTACGCAAATTGAAGTGGGTCTAGGGTGATAGGTAAGGTGGAGGTGATATTATCCTTGACTAGTTACCTTTGCCTTCTTGGGTACAGGAACAATAGTGGCCATATTGAAGCTTGTGGGGACAGCAGACTGGGATAGGGAGAGATTGAATATGTCCGTAAACAAAACAGCCAGCTGGTTTGCGCATGCTCTGAGAACGTGGCTAGGGATGCCATGCGGGCAGGCAGCCTTGCAAGGGTTAACACGTTTAAAATGTCTTACTTCGGCCAGGGAGAAGAAGAGCCCACAGTCCGTGTTAGCGGGCCGCATCAGTGGCACTGTATTCTCCTCAAAGCGGGAAAATGTGTTTAGTTTTTCTGGAAGCAAAACAACGGTGTCTGTGACGTGGCTGGTTTTCTTTTTGTAGTCGGCGATTTTCTGTAGACCCTGCCATACACGTCTCGTGTCTGAGCTATTGAATTGCGACTCCACTTTGTCTCTACACTGACATTTCGCTTATTTGATTGCCTTGCGGAGGGAATAAGTACACTGTTTGTATTCGTCCATATTCCCAGTCACCTTTCCATGGTTAAATGTGGTGGTTCGCGCTTTCAATTTTGCGCAAATGCCGCCATCTGTCCACGGTTTCTGGTTAGGGTAGTTTTAATAGTCACAGTGGGTACAACATCTCCTATGCACTTCCTTAAACTCACTCACCGAATCAGCGTATAAATCAATATTATTCTCTGAGGCTACCTCCGGGCATGTCCCAGTCCGTGTGATCAAAACAATCTTGAAGTGTGGATTCCGATTGGTCAGACCAGTGTAGAATAGTCCTTAGCACGGGTACGTCTTGTTTGAGTTTCTGCCAATAGGAAGGGAGGAGCAAAATGGAGTCTTGGTCAGATTTGCCAAAAGGAGGGTGGGGGAGGGCCTTTTATGCATCATGGAAGTAGCAGGGATCCAGTTTTATGCCAGCGCTACAATCAATATGCTGATAGAATTTAGGTAGCCTTGTTCTCAAATGTGGTTTGTTAAAATCCCCAGCTACAATAAATGCAGCCTCAGGACATATGGTTTCCAGTTTGCATAAAGTCCATTGAAGTTCCTTGAGGGCCGTCGTGGTATCGGCTTGAGGGGGGTATATACATGGATGTGACAATACCCGAAGATAATTCCCTTGGGAGATAATACGGTCAGCATTTGATTTTCAGAGATTCTAGGTCAGGTGAACAAAAGGACTTGAGTTCCTGTATGTTGTTACAATTACACCATGAGTCGTTAATCATGAAACATACATCCCGCCCTTCTTCTTCCTGGAGAGATCTTTACTCCTGTCGGCACGATGCACTGAGAATCCCGGTGGCTGTACTGACTCCGACAACATATCACGATAGAGCCATGTTTCTGTGAAACATAGTAGGTTACAATCCCTGATGTCTCTCTGCAAAGCAACCCTAGCCCTAATTTTGTCTATCTTGTTATCTAGAGACTGGACATTAGCGAGTAATATACTCGGAAGCTTTGGGTGGTGTGCGAAAACTGCAAAATTCGCTATGAACTCATAGCGAGGCGGCACTCTCTGTCGGCGCCATCTTGGTTAGTGCCTGGTATGGCAACTGCTCATCCCCCGACCACAAGGCACTACAGAAGGTAGTGCGTACGGCCCAGTACATCACTGGGGCCAAGCTTCCTGCCGTCCAGGACCTCTACACATAGTTTTAAAAAATAAACCATTGAATCAGTAGATTTGTCCAACCGTTTGACTGGTTCTGTATATAAAATGAATAAATATACAGTGAAAAACAAATAACGATCACTAAATTAAAATGGTTATATACAGGGAGTACCAGAACCGAATAGATGCGAAGGGGTACGAGGTAATTGAGGTTGCTTTGTACATATAGGTAGGAGTAAAGTGACTAGACAACATGATAGATAATAGACAGTAGTAGCAGCGTATGTGGTGAGTGTGAAAGTGTGTGTGTGTGGCATTAGTATGCATGTGTTACGAGTATGTAGTGTGTGTGTGTTTCGCTGTCAGTGTAAGTCTGTGTGAGTTTGGGGTAGAGTCCAGTGTGTGTGCATAGAGTCAGTGCCTTCCTCTGACAGCACTTGGTATGGAGCTCCTGGATGGTAGGAAGCTCGGCCCCTGTGATGTACTAGGTGGTACTCACCACTGTAGCGCCTTGCCTTGCAGTTGCCGTACCAAGCGGTGATGCAGGCAGTCAAGATGCTCTCAATGGTGCAGCTGTAGAACTTTGAGGATCTGAGGGCCCATGCCAAATCTTTTCAGCCTCCTGAGTGGGAAGAGGCACTGTTGTACCTTCTTCACAGCGATGTGGGTTTGTGTGCACCATGTTAATTCCTTAGTGATGTGGACACCGTGGAACTTGGATCTCTTGACACGCTCCAATACGGGCCCCATCAATGTGGATGGGGGTGTGCTCGGCCCTCCGTTTCCTGTAGTCCATAATCAGCTCCTTTGTCTTGCTGACGTTGAAGTCCAGTGTAATGATTCCGTAAAACAGAGTATGCTACAGTCCCTTATGTCTCAAGCTTGTCTACATTATTGTCCAGGGACTGAACGTTTGCGAGTACTATACTTGGAAGCGGTGGGTTGTTTGCTCGCTGCCTGACTAGAACCACACTTCCCCTCCCTTTTCTCTGGCGTCAACATCTGGGTGTAGCACCCAGGATGAATGGGGCTGCCTCGGGATGTCCAAACAAAGGATCCAGATCAGGGAAGTAAAATTTCTGGTCGAATTTCTCGAGTGACCTCCGAACTAATGTCCAAACATTATTTTTGGTTGTAGGACATAATACTTAACATTCTGAGCAAATAATTTAAGAAATAACACAAAAAAAAGCTAACTACAGCACCTTGCCACTATAATGAATACTCAGGGAGAAAGAAAGTGGAGATTCACACGCAGAGCGCGGCAGGTGGTTATTTCACCTTTGCAGAAGGCAAGACTCTTGGTCACAGGCAGGCAATGGTCATACACAGGTAGGCAAACAGGCAGGTGAATCAGAACTAGGACTGAAGGCTATAACTGATTCTCACAAACGAGCTAGGAAAAGGCTTAGTAGAGTTAAAATGAACAATACCTCACAAAGGCACAAACAGAATGAACTGAACTAAATAAGAAGCTGATGAGACCAGATGAGTAACTAAACACAGGTGACATCAATGAACAAAAATGAAAGACAGGGCTACGTTCAAGAACACAACAAAACAGAACACACGGTTGACTAAGAAAATAAATGCAGACCCTTACAGCCACCTTGTCACCTAAAATCATATGGTAACACCAAAAATAATAACCAGCCTTGAAATTAATCATATTCTCTCGTCTCTCAGTCATAAAGTGAAATCTCTCATGATCTTTGATGCCAGTGTATTTCCGTTGACAGAGCTTGGCATGCTTTGAAATAGAGAAGCGGCATGTGGTCTCAAGCCAGGATGGGGAAGGGGGAAAAAATAATCTATTGAAATTATATTTTCTTCAATCTAACTGTATGAAATTGTTCAAAGAAAGATGGAGTTACTATTTATAACCAACCTAGAGGGAATGCAGTTCTAAATATACACAAATTGAACTATTTTCAGCGTATATTCATTCAAACTGTTCTGTTGCTATGCCTAAATGCCCTGCAATGGTGACAGGAGGTCACGTTTTCAATTAAACGTTTCACCCTCTACTTCCTTTATGTGACACCACAGCTGTCGATCACAATTACAACAAAGCACTTCCGAGGCCTTTGTAAAATTGATGGTGGGTCTAAATATACCTTCTCAAACGACTGCTTCCTGTCACGTCTGAATTAGACTTATCACGAATGCACGGCACATGCGTAAATTCCCCCTTACATTCTACAATTCTTAATTTATTTTTTTACGAATTTGCAAACATTTAAAAAAAACTGTTTTAGCTTCGTCATTATGGAGTATTGTGTGTAGATTGATGAGGAAAACATTTTATTTAATCAATTCATAATAAGGCTGTAACATAACAAAATATGGAAAGGATCTCATCACAGTATCTCTGTGCATTCAAATTGCCATTGATAAAATACAGTTGTGTTTGTTGTCCGTATTTTATGCATTCCCATACTATAAACCCACCACCACAGGGCACTCGGTTCACAACATTGACATCAGCAAACCACTCGCCCACACGACGCCAAACACGTGGTCTGCAGGTTGTGAGGCCGGTTGGACATACTGTCAAACCTTTAACTGCAGTGGGCTAAATCAATGTCACACTGTGTTTCTTTGTAGTCTTAAACAAATCAACTTTGAAACAAAAGTACACACCTCACACATATGGTTATGGGCTTAAAAAAGACACCTGTACCATGTCAGATATAGAGTTTAAATGTATTCAATATTACACTTCATATACATCACAGAATACTTCAATTTAAAAATAAAAGGAAATCTATGTTAGACATAGAAACACCCTAGTAATTATTTTTTTGTATGTTCATTAATTATAAAATTGTGATAAATATGAATAACATTCCACCCATGAGGCCACTAGAGGGCTCTTTGGTCATTCGACTGCAGGAGAGGGCTACATAAACATTTATTTTTAGCAAAGATTTGCCTACATTTGCAATTTTGTGATGGGAGCTCTGGATTTGCTGTGCTGCATATTTTAAACAGAAATAGCAAAGATGTGCTTTGGAAATAGCAACTTGGATTAAATATGATGTTCGCCTTTCTGTGCTTTGTATAACCTACTACTGAATATGGTGCAAATGTATGCTCAGATATGTCACCATCATATGTGAAGAAGCATGATGATTTTCGGCACCTGAACAGGTAAAATCATTTGGTCACTGGGCATTTAATGAGTTAGATTTAGCCCTTTTTCAATCAGACATGTGGATATAAGGATATCTATTGAAGACATTCAGTATTTAAAAAACATATACATAAATGATCAGGTTACTAAAGATATGATACATTTCTGAAAATATGTAAGCGGGTGCACGCGCATCAGGTGTGTGTCTTGAACATATCTCACCTCAGATATCTCTCTGGACTCATACGGTAGCAGGGAGATTTCTGAACTCCAGAGTGGACGCATGTAGAAACTGTCCCATTAAGGAGAATATCCTAGCTCTGTATATGAAAGTAAGGACATGAGTATCTGGAGCATGTCTATCTATATATTTCTGGATATCTAACATGTTATTAAATATATCCCCTGATAAGACCGTTTGAGCCCAGTGAAAAGTAATTATACAACCAAAAAATACCAAAGAGCCCTTTACTCGTTCAAACAGCCGACCAAAGCAGCCTGGTACCGACCTTCACTAAACTTTTTAACCAGATACAATGCTATTTTACAGTAAATGTGTTAACTGACAAGGTAAAAATCTGTCATTCTGCCCATGAACAAGGCACTGTTCCTAGGCCGTCATTGTAAATAAGAATATGTTCTTAACTGACATGCCTAGTTAAATAAAGGTTAAATAAATACAAAATATAAATGGGTTGGTTGATTAGCAACAAAACTGATGTGTGCGCAACAACGGGGAAAAACGACGGGGATGGCTCAGATTGTTGTTAACATGTAAACTATATTTAGTCTACAATGTTTTCAAAAAACAGAACTAAAGTTCCACAATGAGCACTCAAATACATATTTACAGCTGTTGGTTAACTAGCTAGCTAGCAGATGTTAGTCATATTTGCATAGATGCGACATCAGTCAAAACACCTCAAAACGAGACATGGTATCAAGAACAAGATCAAATGAGCTGAAATGAGCCACTTACGATTCCCCACATGGAAGTTTCTTGTCATTCTTGCTAACTACCTCGCCGCTTTGAAGCGTGCACATCGTTTTCATGACATTGTCAGCTAACTCAACATGTACGCCACTGACGCAAATGACTGATGGATTGGCTGAAAGAATTGGCTAAAATAAGAAGATTGTGGAAGCAGTTATGTTAGACTTCAGTGCAGCTTTTGACATTTTCGATCTTAGAAAATACCTTATGGCTTCACATCCTCTGCCATATTGTGGATTGAGAGTTACCTATCTAACAGAACACAGAGGGTGTTCTTTAATAGAAGCATCTCCAACATAATCAGGAATTCCTAATGTAAACCAGGTAGAGTATTGGCCCCTTACTTTTTTTACTAATGACCTACCACTAGCGTTGAGTAAAGCCTGTGTGTCTATGTACACTGATGAATTGACATTATACACATCAGCTACCACAGCAAGTAAAATCACTGCAACACTAGTATTACGGTAGTCCTAAATATATCAAAAACTAAAAGCATAGTATTTGGGACAAATTATTCGCTAAACCCTAATCCTCATTGTTACCGGCTTTGGTTTTCAAGGTTGGTTCTATTCAGGTGTGGACACACACTGATTGGAATCATTCTCATTGGTCAGGATGTATTGCACCTGTCGCCTCATTAGTCAGTCGTTAGTCTCACCTGTTGAGGAGACTAAACTGCTTAGTGTAACACAAGATTGTAAACTGACAGTCAAAACATTTTTGATGTAACAGTAACTAAGATGGGAAGTGGTCTGTCCGTGATAAAGACTTGCTCTGCTTTCTTGACATCACAATCAACAAAACATGTCCTACAGGCCTTAGTTTCAACACACCTGGACTACTGCCCAGTTAAATGGCCAAGTGCCACAAAGAAGGACATAGGCAAATTACAGTTGGCCCAGAACAGAGCAGTGTACACAGAGGGCTAATTTAAATAACATGCATGTCAATCTCTCCTGGCTCAAAGTAGAGGACTTCATCACTTTTTGTCTTTGTGAGAGGTATCAACGTGTTGAAAGCGCCGAACTGTCTGTTCAAACAGCTAACACACAGCTGAGACATACATTCCCCACAAGACTTGCCACCAGGGGTCTCTTAACAGTCCCCAAGTCCAGAACAGACTCTGGGAAACACAGTACTACATAGAGCCATGTGTACATGGAACACCTCACGGCACAAAGTGGACAGTGAAGAGACACACACGCACTCGAACACATTTTATACTGTAAATCTATAGTAATGGAGCAATGCCAATACAACATGGTAGAGAATGAACAGTGAGTCACTTGGAAACAGGAGAAGTATGGCGAAGTGAAGTAATAATCATTGTGATTAAAAAACCACTAGATCAACTGGGCCGCATATATATAAGAGAGAGAGAGAGACCTCATGGGGGCTGTTGAGGGAGGAAAAGCAATCACTGCAATACTATTCAAACACTCACTCCCTACTTCAGACTATGTAAGGAAACAGTTATGTGAATAGAAGAGAGCATTTCGCTACACTCGCATTAAAATTTGCTAACCATGTGTATGTGTGACAAATAAAATTTGATTTGACAAGATGTCTCCTCCAGCTACCGTCCGTCCGTCCGTCCGTCCGTCCGTCCGTCCGTCCGTCCGTCCGTCCGTCCGTCTGTCCTCCATGTTAATGAGGTCTGTAGTAACAAACTGTTTGTCTGCATCCGTCCACCCATCCACCCTCCTGGTCGATGTGTCAGAGTGACCCCTGGGCTCCGGCTCTTCTGCTGTCTGGTTTGTAACAGAACTGTGCTGTATCCTCTCTGCTCTTTCTCTAGTCAGGCAACCACTCTCATTTAATAGAGCCTAAAAAAAGCCTAAAATATGAAGTTACCTGAGAATGTTGAAAGGTTCATCAAGCATGTTTAAGACCTTCCGGACCTTTCTTAAATGTAGAAAGGCGAGTATGTAAATCTGAGTATGTAACTACTGTAATAGTACAAAAATAACAAGCCTTGAATAGTTACAAGCTTTTCAAAGCTTTCCACCAGGTTGTTCTCCATATTTCAAGCAGAGTTGTTTCTAAAGCACAGCAATAACATCTAACACAAGCCCCTTTCTTTATCTTGGTCCTCGAAGAACAATTTTAGTGTAAAGATGAGTCAAAAACATAGGGAGTGAGACAACACCAAGATCACTCTTGTTTTGGCTGCTTTCATTGTCTTATTGTAACCACAGATAACTGCCGCCAAGGGCAACAACGGGTTGCCATTAGCGACTGAAGGCACAGTGGGCTATCAGAGTGGAGGAAAAAAACAAACAATAAAGCATAAACAAGCTTGGAATGGCTTTGAATATAAAGGGAGACGATAATGAGCTAAAAACAAAACAAATATGTAGTGTGTGTGTGTGTGTGTGTGTGTGTGTGTGTGTGTGTGTGTGTGTGTGTGTGTGTGTGTGTGTATGCGTATCTTCTCTCAGCTGTCACAGGCAGGTAGCTTTGCCACTGTTCTGGAGGCAGTGTGTGTCCGGTTCTAAAAGCAGCACGGTGGGTTGGTTGGGGGAGTGGGCCGCTGTGAAAGCTTTTCCATGTTGGATGGATGGAGCTCTCTCTCTGTCTCTCTCTCTCTCTCTGCTCATAAGCACATGAGCACTGACTCCTCCAGTCCATCCACTGACTGCCTGGTGAGGTCTCTGCAGAGGCCTCCAGAGGTTGCCTGGTTGCCCAAACTCCTTGCTCTAGCCAAACGCTGCGTCACGCCCATGGACGTTAGTTTCTTCTCCTCAATGAGTCTGGATCTGAGTACCACCAGACTATTTCCAGAACCCGATGGGTTTCATACGTGGGTAAAGCAGCGTTTACAAAATGTGTCATTGGTGGGGCCTCCCGAGTGGCGCGTAACTATAGACCCGGGTTTAATCCCAGGCTGTGTCGCAGCCGGACGCGACTGGGAACCCCATGAGGCGGCGCATAATAGGCCCAGCATCATCCGGGTTAGGGGAGGGTTTGGCCGGCCGGGAGGTCCTTGTCACATCGCACTCTAGCCACTCCTTGTGGTGGGCCGGGCGCATGCACGCCGACTTCGGTCGCCAGTTGTACGGTGTTTCCTCCGACACATTGCTGCGGCTTGGCAGTGTCGTGTTTTGGAGGACGCATGGCTCTCGACCTTTGCCTCTCCCGAGTCCATACGGGAGTTGCAGCGATGGGACAAGACTGTAACCACCAATTGGATACCACAAAAAAGGGTGTAAAAAAGAATGCGTCATTGGCTTTAATACTCTGATTGGTTAGAGATGATCCAATCACTGATGTTTTGTGCAACATCCCTAATTTTGACGTCACCACAAATTACTTCAACTATGGCGTCTCAGACTGAAGTATGTCGTGAACATAGAGCAGCGGAAGAATTCAGTTTGAGTCGTCAGGCAACTCCAGAGGTGGCTCCAGCTATTTGTTGAGGGCACAATGGGCACGTGAGGACAGGAGCTGTCACAAGCCTGACGGGGCTGGAGACAGAGTGGAAAGGAGGAGAGAAACAGATGCAGAGGTGGTGACAAAAGCCTTGTCACCTGAGGCACCCTCTCTGGGAATCTGTTTGAGTGTGTGTGTGTGAATTAAAATCAACGTTGATGATTAACTGTTGGGAAGGAAGGAGCCCAAAATTAACAGAGGCCTGAGCTCCACATCATCATCATTACTGTTTTCCCTCATTCTGTGATTAGATTGACAAAGTCACTCTGCACCACAACTATTTGTTTGTCACTAATTAGGCTTTAAGAATTCTGTTCTAAACTGTTCTATTAAACAGAAAATACATTCTCACAATTCCATGTCCCCTGCTACTCACTATTGCTAGATCTACAGAACAGAAAATTGCAGATTCTACAGAGAAAACCTAGTGAAGGCAAAGCCCAGACTAGTGAAGGTAATGAAATGGTTAAGGGCTCTGGCCATATCATTACTAGGGTACATGGTCATCAGAGCTGGTCTACTGCAGAGAGCAGGTGGAGTGATAAGAGATCGTGGTTATTATGCTCATAACACCAGCCAGCTTTCTAGCCTTCCCTTCAGCTGTCCTCAGCATCACAAAACAGGACAGAACAGCACCTTGAGAAAAGTAATTTGCTTTAAGACAGGCAGTAAAAGGGTACGCCTCATAAAGGTCCTTTATGTGCAATCAATACCTGCACCAATGAGTAGGCAGCGGCTCAGCAGATCTCGGTTTCTGTTCTGTCTGCCCTGTCTGGGAGCCTAAAGACAGTCTCAAACTGTAAGGGCCCTGTATTTTTTTGTTAGCTTTCCATGTTGCCTTGTCCTGACAGCTATTCTCTATGTACACTAGGCTGAGAGCAAAGCATCTGTTGTATAGATCAGGGATAAGGAGTGTTAAACTGCTACATGAGCATGTCAACGCCGTTTCAACCTCTCCCCATGATGCTCACATATACACCACCGCAGATGGAAATATATACAAAAAACAGATTACAAAAGATAGACATCAATATAGGATGAGTTTGATGCATAGTGGTAAATCTACAGTATAATGCTTGATGCACTATAATGCACAGTGAATCAGTGTTTGTGTGCTATTGTCATTTGAAAGTGAGAAAGTTTAAAGCCCTGTAAAAGAAATGCCATACTGAATAATATCTGGCGATATTAATAACAGATTACTATCTTATTAGTCACCACAGAACAGAATACATAGGTAATGAAGGAGGATGAACAGGGGAATGGGGAAACTAAGAGCCATGTATTTATGGATAACGGTTCTGGAGAAACTGAAGACCACATGCCATTTTTACTGTCAGAGTAAATAAAGACAGTCACTAAGTACAGTCAGGGCCAGGTCAACACTTAAAATGGACAACAGTCTCATTTGATTGTCTCAGTCAAATGTATTCCAATTGAACACAAGACATTGGTTTTATTTTAAACAAGGATGCAGATGACTTAATGGGCTCTTTCTGGTATGTCTAGAGAATGAAATAAACTCTGGCACCAAAGCGATGATAACACTGAAAGTATCCTCTTAAGATTTTATTTTCAGCAAGAGTGACTACTTTAGTCTTGAGTGACTACTTTAACACTTATTTTTCTTAACTTCTTAAAGCATCGTTGGTTAAGGGCTTGTAAGTAAGCATTTCACTGCAAGGTCTGCAATACCTGTTGTATTCGGCGCATGTAACTAACATTTGATTTGGTTTGATTTGATTTAAAAAATCATATTTGATCCTTTGAAATGCAAATCAAAGTAAACAACTCCACACCTCACCTCTTCCCTCATACTTTTTATTCTGTAGTCTTGATGCAGTGTTTAAATCAGAGGACTGCCGACTGGACAAAGGAAGTCTTACCTGTCTCACACCTCTTCCCTGTGAAGCCTAGCTGGCAGATGCAGTTATTAGGGGAGATGCAGGTTCCTCCATTCTGGCACAGGCCATCACACATCGCTAGAGGAAGAACACAGGTACCACGAAGTCAGTATTCAACATTAATTTAGGTCGATTAACATTTTATTTAGGCCTAGAAAAAAAGGGTTACAAAAAGGTTTCTTCAGCTGTCCCCATAGGAGAACCATTTTTGGTTCCGGGTAAAACCATTTTGGGTTCCATGTAGAACCCTCTGTAGAAAGAATTCTACCGGGAACCAAAAGTGTTCTATCTGGAACCAAAAAGGGTTCTCCTATGGGGACAGCTGAAGAAACCTTTAAGGTACTAGAATGAAAAATGACCCTATCTGTACTGTATCTGTGTGGGTCTGGTCAGTAGGATCTCACCTTTGCAGATGGTACCGTTGCCAGTGTATCCCGGCTTACAAGAGCAGCTGTGTCCCCCCACCGTATTGAAACAGAGGGCATTCTGGGCGCAGCTGTGCAGTCCGCTCACACACTCATCATGCTCTGGAACAGCAAAACAAACACAGATCAATCATACCATAACAGCACCTTTAAGACCTGAACTAAACTTCACCTTACACAGGTCAATCATACCATAACAGCACCTTTAAGACCTGAACTAAACTTCACCTTACACAGGTCAATCATACCATAACAGCACCTTTAAGACCTGAACTAAACTTCACCTTACACAGGTCAATCACACCTTAGCCGCAGGAAGCAGAGAGAGGCAGACACACACTATCATCAGTACCAAGCAGAACACAGGGAGATCTTTATCCCAGACACACAGGAATACATCCATTCTGTGTGGACCGTTCCAGAGGGTTCAATTTTATTGGTCGCATACACATATTTAGCAATGTTATTGTGGGTGTAGCGAACTACTACTTTGTGATAAGTATTTGCTTACTATGTACAACTTAAGGAAGTTTTTTACTAAACATTTGGTGTTATGTTGTGACCTTCCAAAAATGACTGGAAACTTCCTGTGTACCTTTTTATAGAAGCAAAACAAAACTTCAGTTATGACTCAGTATCTAGAATGACACAAAAAGTCAGGTCCCAAAGGACCTAAACCTGCCATTGGTTATCAAACTATCCAACTCATTTTGGCAGAATAATTCTAGTCCTATGGTGCATAACATTGTATTGCTTATCACTGGGTAACACTTCTACCATTTGTGTTAGTGGATTTTCTGGGCCATCCTAAGCCTGGCATCAAGTCCTCTTTGCTGTGCTCACACATGTTCATACACCAACCGACTAGCTCTCAGGAGTCTTACTAAACAATAACAATAAAGTATAATATTGTGCTTTTCTCCTAATTAGTGGAAGTATTTTTTCTGTAGTTGTTGGAGTTCTATTGTTTAATACAGCAAAAATCAAACGTCCCTCAAACTGAACATCTTACTATCTGAGAACAAGGATGCATCTGAATGAGAATGCGTACCACGGGAGAGACCTAAGCTACATCCATTTCATTGTAATCATCCCATCCATTACATTTTGTGAACCGTATCAGGCTCAAACAAATTGAAAGTGATGTGGTGTTGAGATTCTCCTTTGAGGGTACGATGTCTATATGACAGAGTCAAGAACATGGAGGAACACCGGTCCTGCTGCTCTATCACACCTGCTGATGTCCTGCATTAAAACCTCCCCACTGAGGCAGCATATAGGATGTGTCCCAAATGGCACCCTTTTCCCTACAAAGTGCACTACTTTTGACCAGAACCCTATGGGACCTGGTCAAAAGTAGTGCACTTTATAGGGAACAGGGTGTCGTATGAGATGCAGATAGCATATAAAACTAACGGAAGGGGAGAGTAAAAACAGAGAGAAGATTTGCCCAAGGTCACATCTGTCTATGCCTGCCGGGCAGGGGAGTTGTATGCCATCACTCTGAATCGACAGGATGGAGAAATTGGCAGACTAGGTGTGTGTGTGTGTCTGCAAAGAGGTTATCCTTTGTGTGTGTGTGTGTGTGCGCGCGCGCGTGCGCGTACAGTACATGTGTCTGCATGCATCCATCTGTGTATGTGTGTGCCTTTGCGTCCTGTGTAGGGGTTTTTCTTCTTGACTAGTGCTGCTCATGCTGCAGACAGATAAACAATCAATTATGTACAGGCTGTCACTAGGGAGCCCTCTGTGGCGTGCTACAGCAGACTGACTGACTGGAGCCTCAGCCCAGCCTGGAGCCAACTCCGCCTTTGTCCAACAATTTGACCGACACACTGTAACTAAAACTGCATTAGGCCATGGTAATACAGTCACTGTATCAGTTAATACAGTCACTGCATCTAGAACTACTTATAAACTCATGGAGAACGCACTGATCTTTATGCAAAATGGAGACATTCTGGGTCTTCACAGGCATATCATAATAACAGTTCTAAATGTGAAGGCTTTGTTGAAAAAGCAGTGTCTGTTTTCCATCTTTGGGAGAGTATCAACGTCATCATAAGATGCAATATCTGAAATAAAGGGAGATGTAAGAGAGTGGGAACAAAGCATGAAAGGATGGGGAGGAGACGGGGGTCAAGGCCCACTGTTTTTCCATAATCCTCTATGTCTGCCAGGCCCTTTGACTTCACACAGTGGAAGTTATCCTTTCTAATCCCCACTGCCCCACCTCCGCCCTCCCTTCATATCCACCTCCGCCCTCCCTTCAAATCCACCTCCGCCCTCCCTTCAAATCCACCTCCGCCCTCCCTTCAAATCCACCTCCGCCCTCCCTTCAAATCCACCTCCGCCCTCCCTTCAAATCCACCTCCGCCCTCCCTTCAAATCCACCTCCGCCCTCCCTTCAAATCCACCTCCGCCCTCCCTTCAAATCCACCTCCGCCCTCCCTTCAAATCCACCTCCGCCCTCCCTTCAAATCCACCTCCGCCCTCCCTTCAAATCCACCTCCGCCCTCCCTTCAAATCCACCTCCGCCCTCCCTTCATATCCACCTCCGCCCTCCCTTCATATCCACCTCCGCCCTCCCTTCATATCCACCTCCGCCCTCCCTTCATATCCACCTCCGCCCTCCCTTCAAATCCACCTCCGCCCTCCCTTCAAATCCACCTCCGCCCTCCCTTCAAATCCACCTCCGCCCTCCCTTCAAATCCACCTCCGCCCTCCCTTCATATCCACCTCCGCCCTCCCTTCATATCCACCTCCGCCCTCCCTTCATATCCACCTCCGCCCTCCCTTCATATCCACCTCCGCCCTCCCTTCATATCCACCTCCGCCCTCCCTTCATATCCACCTCCGCCCTCCCTTCAAATCCACCTCCGCCCTCCCTTCAAATCCACCTCCGCCCTCCCTTCAAATCCACCTCCGCCCTCCCTTCAAATCCACCTCCGCCCTCCCTTCAAATCCACCTCCGCCCTCCCTTCAAATCCACCTCCGCCCTCCCTTCAAATCCACCTCCGCCCTCCCTTCATATCCACCTCCGCCCTCCCTTCAAATCCACCTCCGCCCTCCCTTCAAATCCACCTCCGCCCTCCCTTCAAATCCACCTCCGCCCTCCCTTCAAATCCACCTCCGCCCTCCCTTCAAATCCACCTCCGCCCTCCCTTCAAATCCACCTCCGCCCTCCCTTCAAATCCACCTCCGCCCTCCCTTCAAATCCACCTCCGCCCTCCCTTCAAATCCACCTCCGCCCTCCCTTTCACCTTCCCTCCCTCCCTCCTTTCCTACTGCCTCTGAGACCAAGGTCGTATTGGTTATCATCAGATAAGAGCGGGGTCACACACACCTCACATTTCACCACACACACCTCAGGACAGCAGCCCTCTAATAACATTCAAAGGCAACCCATCTCTAGGAGTGAGGAGCACACCCCAGGCACTTTCCTTCAAGATCAAGGCTAAAATGATAGTCAGAGAGCAGGGGAAAGTTAGGTTGCTCCTTTCTGTCCTGACTCTATTCGACATTGACCAGCTGGGATGTTAAATAGTGACGCCTTTCACTGTGGGGTGTTTTATGTAAATACCATGTTCACTTGAACCCAGAACCTCATGATGTTACTATAGAAAATCTCTCTGGGTTTAGCCTTTTAATTCAGAATTACTGTTAGAGTTACTCAATTAAATAATTGTATTCTATCTTAAATCACTATGCGGACTAGTACAGATACATGCACTTATGGAAAAGCAATATAATTAGGCTACCTGTGCATTATTTCTGCTGAGGTTTGCAATCTAGTAATTGCTTGAATCCACAGAGAATAATAAAGATCCTCATATTGAATGAGTTATTCTAATGGACATGGGAGATATTATATTTTGTGTTTTGTTGAGCTGGTGCTATATTTCCTATCTAAGCCACTTGGGGAATAGCCCATTCCCTCTGGACTCTGTTCAAACAGAAACAGATGTTTGATTGCTATTAATAATGAATAGAACCCCATGGCTAGCTTAGCACAGGGCCCCTATCGCTAACATATCACAGTGCAACAGGAATGGGCGAGATGGCATACTCTGGAAATAAACATTGAATCTTGTCGGAGGCAGTGCCTTGTGTATGTGCTCTAATAAGATTGTGTCGGTTTGATTTGATCTAGCCACATATGGGTCCATCGGACAAGTTTTGAATTAAGTACAATTTAACCATAATTTATCTTTTTAATATCAGATAAGAGGTGGAGTGTGGCTCTATATGAGCGATTCTATATCATGCGCTGAGGCAATGATTGTGAATATACACTGATAGTCCAATAACTCAGAGAGATTACGACAGTAATTTGACTAAGGTGTAGCAGGCAGAAAGTCATTACATCAGGCCCCCTGAATACACCTCGGTTTAATCAGGATGCATAACAGAGGTGTGCATGGCTCTGACTTGAAGGCATTTTAATAAGATTCTATGTCAAATACAGAGACACAACTTAATCCACTGGGCTGCAGTATTAATCTTCATTGTAAATCGGTGAAACTAATGGGTTGCAGGATAGGAGACAAATGAATAGGAGACTGCATCCGGCTCTAAGATGCATAGAAATATAACTGAGTGGAATGTAATTCAGGGTGTGTCTAAGGAGAACTAACACTAGAGAAAAAGACTGAGTACGCAAGGTGTGTCTTTTCTTCACTGAATAAATTAGAAAACAAAAAAGTGTGAGATGAGTGAGAATTCTCATGATTATTCCTTCTGAAACATTCCTAAAATACCTACTGACAGCCTCACCACCTCCATTCACATATCCTCTTTTGTTTCCTGTTCCCATCAACAAGGGGAAACCCACCATGGGCATAGTTGTGGCAGTCAGGAAATGTAAAAAATCTGCTGTGTTGTTGCATTGTCTTGGTGGGTCTTACAGACTCTTACTGCTTTAATTCAAACCCAGAAGCTCAGAGGGGAGGGAGGGGGGAGGAAAGCAGCGTTGCAGCAGGCCCAAATCCTTTCTCTGGCTATGTCCTAAATGCACCATATTCCCTATATAGTGCACTACTTTTGGCCAGAGCCCTATGGGCCCTCCCTATGGGCCCTGGTCAAAAGTAGTGCACTATAAAGAGAATAGTGTGCCATTTGGGATGCAACCCCTCTTTCTGGCATGTCTCAGCCAGGCAGGCTGCTCCTTTACTCTGCATTCTACCTCCTCTCCTCCGTGCTGAGTTAGTATGAATTAGTGGTAATTGCTTTTTTAATTACAGAAGAGGAAATGTTTTGTGTCCCCATCAGAGACGACACACACAGGGATCTACTTAGCCTCATAACTCGCACTGTAATGCACTCACAGCGAACATGACGACCATGCTACATACTGTATCTATGGGTATACCATCGAGTCATCTTTACAACTGGAAGGAGACATGGGCTTGCTTTTCAGTAACAATATTAGTCATGACGTTAATTTAAATATTTGATTTCTTTCTTTATCTTTGTGATATTGTTTATTGTGAAGAGTAAGACTGATTAAAATGACTAATTGAACAATGGTTGTTCGTCAACAGTTTGTGGGTCATCAAGAAGTCAGGGCCATAATCAAATGATCTTCATTAAAGCCTGAGTGTAGTCACAAAGGTCTACTCAAGTTCAAGTAGTGTATTTGCTATTTATCTATTCAAGGTCTGCACCTACATATGACATCCACGGTAAAAACATGGACTATAGAAGAAATTGTAAGCTTTTTAGCTGCAGTATCATTCTCTTCTTATAACCACAAACTTTATTGATGCAGACTTAGTAAATCTTTCCCGAAGTCTGTTTCTTCAACTCACTACCTGAAACGATCTAAGGGAACACAACTCTGCCTCCCAAGTGGGTGAGCCTGTACCTTCTAAGGGAACACAACTCTGCCTCCCAAGTGGGTGAGCCTATACTTTCTAAGGGAACACAACTCTGCCTCCCAAGTGGGTGAGCCTATACCTTCTAAGGGAACACAACTCTAAGGGTAGTTCTACAGAAAAAGAGTGCTTGTGTCAGTAGTAACTGTGTCACCATGTGGCAATTCAATCTGGTGTGAGGAGAACTGGCTGACCTGAACATGGAGGGCTACAGTACTGCTGACAGAGAAACAGAACAGGGGAGAACAGAGGAGAAGAAAGACGAGGAATCTTGCTTGCAGTCTTTTTATATTGAACAAATATTTTATTTTATTTTATTTATTTCACCTTTATTTAACCAGGTAGACAAGTTGAGAACAAGTTCTCATTTACAATAACTACCTGGCCAAGGTAAAGCAAAGCAGTTCGACACACACAACAGAGTTACACATAGAGTAAAATAAACATACAGTCAATAATACAGTAGAAAAATAAGTCTATATACAATGTGAGAAAGTGAGGTGAGAGAAGGGAGGTAAAGGCAAAAAAAGTAAAACACTGGAATGGATGATTTGCAGTGGAAGAATGTACAGAGTAGAGATAGAAATAATGGGTGCAAAGGAGCAAAATAAATAAATACAGTAGGGAAAGAGGTAGTTGTTTGGGCTAAATTATAGATGGGCTATGTACAGGTGCAGTAATCTGTGAGCTGCTCTGACAGTTGGTGCTTAAAGCTAGTGAGGGAGATAAGTGTTTCCAGTTTCAGAGATTTTTGTAGTTCGTTTCAGTCATTGGCAGCAGAGAACTGGAAGGAGAGGCGGCCAAAGGAAGAATTGGTTTTGGGGGTGACCAGAGAGATATACCAGCTGGAGCGCGTGCTACACGTGGGTGCTGCTATGGTGACCAGCGAGCTGAGATAAGGGGGGACTTTACCTAGCAGGGTCTTGTAGATGAACTGGAGCCAGTGGGTTTGGCGACGAGTATGAAGCGAGGGCCAGCCAACGAGAGCGTACAGGTTGCAGTGGTGGGTAGTATATGGGGCTTTGGTGACAAAACGGATGGCACTGTGATAGACTGCATCCCAATTTATTGAGTAGGGTATTGGAGGCTATAAATATATGGAAAGTGTTGGTTCCATCTGTCATGAGCTGAAATAAAAGATCCCAGAAATGTTCCATACGCACAAAAAGCCTATTTATCTCAAATCTTGTGCACAAATTAGTTTACATCCGTGTTGGAAAGCATTTCCCCTTTGCCAAGATAATCCATCCACTTGACAGGTATGGCATAGGTCACTCAAAAATGTGCAGTTTTGTCACACAACACAATGCCACAGATGTCACAAGTTGAGGGAGCGTGCAATTGGCATGCTGTCTGCAGGAATGTCCACCAGAGATGAATTTAATAATAATTTCTCTACCATAAGCCACCTCCAATGTCGTTTTAGAGAATTTGGCGTAGAGTATGTCCAACTGGCCTCACAACTGCAAACCACTTGCAACCACGCCAGCCCAGGACCTCCACATCCGGCTTCTTCATCTGCGGGATCATCTAAGACCAGCCACCTGGACCGCTGATGGAAATGAGGAGTATTTCTGTCTGTAATAAAGCCCTTTTGTGGGGGAAAAACTCATTCTGATTTGCTGGGCCTGGCTCCCCAATGGGTGGGCCTGGCTCCCAAGTGGGTGAGCTTATACCTTCCCAAGCCAACCCATGGCTGTGCCCTTGCCCAATCCTGTGACATCCATAGATTAGGGCCAAATTATTTTTTTATTGGAATTGACTGATTTCCTTACATGAACTGTAACTCAGTAAAATCGTGTTGCGTTTATATTGTTGTTCAGTATAGATCGACTTGGCTGCCTCTTCTCCCTCCCCACTCTGTCACACGCACGCCCTGCCTGCCCTAATTTGTTCAACTGATATAGCGCTGTCAAAGAATCTCAAAGCGATTCAAGTCACATGCGACAAGTCACATGATCCGAATACAACAGGTGTAGACCTTACAATGAAATGCTTACTTACGAGCCCCTAACCACCAATGCAGTTTAAAAAAATACAGATAAGAATAAGAGATAACAGTAACAAGTAATTAAATAGCAGCAGTGAAATAACAATAGCGAGACAATATACAGGGGGGTACTGATACAGAGTCAATGTGCGGGTGCACTGGTTATTTGAGGTTGTATGTACAAGTTGGAAGTTTACAAACACTTAGGTTGGAGTCATTAAAACAAATTTTTCTTGTTAACAACATATAGTTTTTGCAAGTTGGTTAGGACATCGTCTTTGTGCATGGTCTACCTTCAAACTCAGTGCCTCTTTGCTTGACATCATGGGAAAATCAAAAGAAATCAGCCAAGACCTCATAAAAAAATGTTGGACCTCCACAAGTCTGGTTCATCCTAGGGAGCAATTTCCAAACACCTGAAGGTACCACGTTCATCTGTACAAACAATAGTACACAAGTATAAAAACCATGGGACCACGCAGCCGTCATATTGCTCAGGAAGTAGACGCGTTCTGTCTCCTAGAAATGAACGTACTTTGCTGCGAAAAGTGCAAATCAATCCCAGAACAACAGCAAAGGACCTTGTGAAGATGCTGAAGGAAACAGGTACAAAAGTATCTACATCCACAGTAAAAACAAGTCCTATATCGACCTAATCTGAAAGGCCGCTGAGCAAGGAAGAAGCCACTGCTCCAAAACCGCAATAAAAAAGCCAGACTACGGTTTGCAACTGCACATGGGGACAAAGATTGTACTATTTGGAGAAATGTCCTCTGGTCTGATGAAACAAAAATAGAACTGTTTGGCCATAATGACCATCGTTATGTTTGGAGGAAAAAGGGGGAGGCTTGCAAGCCGAAGAACACCATCCCAACCGTGAAGCATGGAGGTGGCAGCATCATGTTGTGGGGGTGCTTTGCTGCAGGAGGGACTGGTGCACTTCACAAAATAGATGGCATCATGAGGATGGACAATATATCCATATAATTTAAGCAACATCTCAAGACATCAGTCAAGAAGTTAAAGCCTGGTCGCAAATGGGTCTTCCAAATGGATATCGACCCCAAGCACACTTCCAAAGTTGTGGGAGAAATAAGGACAAATAAGTCAAGGTATTGGAGTGGCCATCACAAAGCCCTGACCTCAATCCTATTGAACATTTGTGGGCAGAACTGAAAAAAGTGTGTGCGAGCAAGGAGGCCTACAAACCTGACTCCGTTACACCAGCTCTGTCAGGAAGAATAGGCCAAAATTCACCCAACTTATTGTGGGAAGCTTGATGAAGTCTCCCGAAACATTTAACCCAAGTCATACAATTTAAAGGCAATGCTACCAATTACTAATTGAGTGTATGTAAACTTCTGACCAACTGGGAATGTGATGAAAGAAATAAAAGCTGAAATAAATCATTCTCTCTACTATTATTCTGACATTTCACATTCTTAAAATAAAGTGGTTATCCTAACTGTCCTAAATCCTAAATGTCAGGAATTGTGAAAAACTGAGTTTAAATGTATTTGGCCAAGGTGTATGTAAAATTCCGATTTCAACTGTAGCTGAATAAAATAGAAAGGATATTTTCTCCAAAAGATTTCTGGGAGTACACACGTGGCTATTCTGTGTTGAGTGGTTAACAAAGAAACAGGTCCACCTATACGCTTCATTTAGAGTTATTTATACAACTTGGAAAAGTATATGGATATAATTGGGCTATATGTTTTGATTTTTTTATACATTCTAAGGCTGCATCATGTGACTAATGATGATTTGTTTTAAAGTTGCATGGAAGGCATGAGCTCTGCTTTGTTTTTGTGGAGGCTGCACACATTTCCTCTGTCTCTCATTAAAAATTTGACAAGCACTTGATAATCCCTTGAATTTGAGGTGGCATCCCCTTTGAGTGGCCGTAATGCCCTCTAAAAAAATGCATGCCTTTTGCGGCCAGTGTCCGTTGTACCCTTGGGCTGAATATAATAATTATAATTCCCTTCTCCCGGCTGCGTGCTTCGAAGCACCTCTCACTCACATGGCTCTCTCAGATATCTCAATTCTTATTAGCCAATGCCCGTCACGTGATCGGGTCCTTCTCATAGCCATCTCAGGTCCTCTCACAAGCTAGAAGTGAAGACAAACACATTGTCCTAATTGAATTCCGAGGCGCATATTCAAGATGATGGAAGAACTGGCTACCCAAAACGTTTGACCCAAGTTAAACAATTGAAAGGCAATGCTACCAAATACTAAATTGAGTGAATGTAAACTTCTGACCCACTGGGAATGTGATGAAAGAAATACAACTGTACATGGCTATGCAGTGTTTGAAGTGATTTCATCACATGATGATAGTTCTGGAAATGTTTTAAAAAGGCTCACAAGCATGAGTCACAATTGTGGGCACACACTGACACACACACAAACGCTGACGCACACACTGAGCACAGCTAAGTTACCTTATTAAATAATATCCCTTCCAATAACTTCTGTTGAAAAGGCAAGTCTGCAGCTTTCAACGGTTTAGTCCGAAGTCATAAACATGAAACAAGTACAGTATGCTGCCCTACCAAGCAAAAAGGCAGTAACTGCTCATAGCGTGGAACTAAGAAAAATGGCTTTTATTAACGTGGTTTCACAATAACTTTATGGAGTTACAGCTGACATGACCCCCATTTTCTCCAAGAAAAAATTGTGGAAGGACACTTGTCCACATTATTAAGCATGTATTTAATGTAGCAAAAATGACATCAACTCTTTTTCGACCAAATTAGCAGTTACTGCCTTTTTGCTTGGTAGGGCAGTATGGGTCTCTCCTGTTAGCAGCTATAAGAGTCTTCCAGAAGAAAAGACTCACCTGTGCAGCAGTAGTCATCGATCCTGATGTAACCCGTGTGGCAGACACACATGAAGGAGCCGGGGGTGTTGACACACATGGTGTTCTCCCTGCAGTAGTGTTTCCCCTCTGCACACTCATCGATATCTGGGGAGAGGTGTAAAGACAGGACAGCTGGTCATGCATGGCCAACCCTAGGATCCCATAACAGTGGCTCTACTAAAGACAAGGGCCCCAGATTAGCTTTAAGTCCTCATACAAAGCTAGGGAAGGAGGGAGAGCTCAAGTGTAGTTTTTCTTCATCAGTGGAGACCCTGAGGAGATGGAGGGGGACACTGGAGGCTGTGCGTCTAGGTCTTCCATGTACTCAAAGAACAACATCCTTTACTCATACTTTAGGTTAGGGATGGGCAACTTTGATGGGGGTGGGGGCCATCAAAAATCTTGAAGGGCGACAGTTGCTCGCAGGTCTGCATACCCACATGTGCGTACCTCTCCCCCACCACCACATTGCAAGCAAAACATTTTAGCAGCCCACTTTTGACAGAAGATAATTTTTTTTACATTTTAGAGTGAATTTCGTACCATGGGGCGAAGAGAAAATGTTGCTGTTTAACAGCTAATTTCCTGCAATTCTACATATTTTCCAATAGGGTGGAGAGAAATGTTTGCAGGTTTTAATATGATATCTGAGTGAGATATATTTTTGATTGAGGGCCTTCAAAAGGAGGGCCAGTTGCCCATCCCTGCTGTTGAACTGGAAAAGCCAAGTAGTCAACTTCACAGAACTGTCTATATATTTTCTTTATGCGTAATGACTCACCACAAGGCAGTAGATTCAATCTTTTATAAATGTATTCCTAACCACATTAGCTAATATATTAAATAATAATTAGGGGGTGCTTATATAGTCCTGTATCACTGTATGTTTAAGTGGGTAACCTGTACAGGTGTGAGGTGTGAAATGGGTTTGCATCCCCCTGAGAGACCCTTGGAGAGTGGTCACAGCAACTCTTTGTGAAGTACACAAACAAAAAAAACTGTCAAAGCATTATACACAACATGCAGAATCTCAAAAAACTGTTGGGGTAAATAAAATGCTCATAGTGATTCAACGCAGTGCAATGCAAACAGAGCTCAACCAACAACCAGCGATCTACTGTATACAGTGAATTCGAAAAGTACTCAGACCCCTTCACTTTTTCCACATTCAACAAAGTACTGAGTAAATGGTCTGAATGATTATGTAAATGTGAAATTTTGTTTTTTTGCTTTGTCATTTTAGGTTATTGTGTGTAGAAAATTGTTACAGTGCCTTGCGAAAGTATTCGGCCCCCTTGAACTTTGCGACCTTTTGCCACATTTCAGGCTTCAAACATAAAGATATAAAACTGTATTTTTTTGTGAAGAATCAACAACAAGTGGGACATAATCATGAAGTGGAACGACATTTATTGGATATTTCAAACTTTTTTAACAAATCAAAAACTGAAAAATTGGGCGTGCAAAATTATTCAGCCCCCTTAAGTTAATACTTTGTAGCGCCACCTTTTGCTGCGATTACAGCTGTAAATCGCTTGGGGTATGTCTCTATCAGTTTTGCACATCGAGAGACTGACATTTTTTCCCATTCCTCCTTGCAAAACAGCTTGAGCTCAGTGAGGTTGGATGGAGAGCATTTGTGAACAGCAGTTTTCAGTTCTTTCCACAGATTCTCGATTGGATTCAGGTCTGGACTTTGACTTGGCCATTCTAACACCTGGATATGTTTATTTTTGAACCATTCCATTGTAGATTTTGCTTTATGTTTTGGATCATTGTCTAGTTGGAAGACAAATCTCCGTCCCAGTCTCAGGTCTTTTGCAGACTCCATCAGGTTTTCTTCCAGAATGGTCCTGTATTTGGCTCCATCCATCTTCCCATCAATTTTAACCATCTTCCCTGTCCCTGCTGAAGAAAAGCAGGCCCAAACCATGATGCTGCCACCACCATGTTTGACAGTGGGAATGGTGTGTTGCTTTTACGCCAAACATAACGTTTTGCATTGTTGCCAAAAAGTTCAATTTTGGTTTCATCTGACCAGAGCACCTTCTTCCACATGTTTGGTGTGTCTCCCAGGTGGCTTGTGGCAAACTTTAACCGACACTTTTTATGGATATCTTTAAGAAATGGCTTTCTTCTTGCCACTCTTCCATAAAGGCCAGATTTGTGCAATATACGACTGATTGTTGTCCTATGGACAGAGTCTCCCACCTCAGCTGTAGATCTCTGCAGTTCATCCAGAGTGATCATGGGCCTCTTGGCTGCATCTCTGATCAGTCTTCTCCTCGTATGAGCTGAAAGTTTAGAGGGACGGCCAGGTCTTGGTAGATTTGCAGTGGTCTGATACTCCTTCCATTTCAATATTATCGCTTGCACAGTGCTCCTTGGGATGTTTAAAGCTTGGGAAATTTTTTTGTATCCAAATCCGGCTTTAAACTTCTTCACAACAGTATCTCGGACCTGCCTGGTGTGTTCCTTGTTCTTCATGATGCTCTCTGCGCTTTTAACGGACCTCTGAGACTATCACAGTGCAGGTGCATTTATACAGAGACTTGATTACACACAGGTGGATTGTATTTATCATCATTAGTCATTTAGGTCAACATTGGATCAGTCAGAGATCCTCACTGAACTTCTGGAGAGAGTTTGCTGCACTGAAAGTAAAGGGGCTGAATAATTTTGCACGCCCAATTTTTCAGTTTTTGATTTGTTAAAAAAGTTTGAAATATCCAATAAATGTCGTTCCACTTCATGATTGTGTCCCACTTGTTGTTGATTCTTCACAAAAAAATACAGTTTTATATCGTTATGTTTGGAGCCTGAAATGTGGCAAAAGGTCGCAAAGTTCAAGGGGGCCGAATACTTTCGCAAGGCACTGTACATTACAGCCTTATTCTAAAATGTATCAAATATTTTTTCCCCCCTCATCAATCTACACACAATAACCTATAATGATAAAGCAAAAACAAATTTCACATTTACATAAGCATTCAGAACATTTTCTCAGTACTTTGTTGAAGCACCTTCGGTGAACGGAGCAAGAGTATATAGATAGGCTATTCTGTTTGGAGAGTTTTCAGACATTTCTGTCTTTCCGACAATTCAGTAGGTGCCACTGCTTTCCATATGAATGATATGTTTTTAAATGATTCTACATATTACAATAAAAAAAGAGTTCCTCAATAGGTTTCTCTCTAGGCAGCACTCCACTTACTGTGATGCTGCATGTTAATTGTCTATGTATTTGTGATGGAAAATGTTATGTTGGTGCTTTTCTATAAACCAATTTCTGTGTTCATGCAAGTGACTGATTTAACGAATCCTCACACACAGAGCCTTGTTTAGAGATATCTCTGTTTTAAGGTCTCCGCTCAGAGAGAAGAAGCCTTGTGAGGTATTGGTCTATCACATGCATGACCCAGTATTGGTCGCTCACATGAATGAAGCAAACAATGATTAATTAATTAATTAATTATGAAAGGGAAAAGGGGATACCTAGTCAGTTGTGCAACTGAATGCCTTTAACTGAAATGTGTCTTCAGCATTTAACCCAACCCCTCTGAAACAGAGAGGTGCGGGGGGCTGCCTTAATCGACATCCACGTCTTCGGCGCCCGGGGAACAGTGAATAAGCTAAATCATGCAAATATGACTTGTCAGTATAAAAGGGAACTAACGGGACTGCCCCGTTCGAGTTTCTGACAGACGTTCACTATAGGGAATTAACTTTGTTGGACACTCAAGCATGATGACAATAAACAATGATTCATTTAAGATTGACTTTGAGTGTCTCTGTGTAAGAATTTCCACAATATATTGCTTAGGTCGAAGGAGGCAGAGCATGGTATATTAGGATGGAGAATAAATGCAACTCTATTTCCTTCATTCAGTAGAGTCTGTAGCTGTAATTGATAGAGGAAAAATAGCTGGCTCCTTTATGTTAAAATCCCAAGAGTCTCCGATTATTTTCAAGCTACATGTTATAATCACTCTACGCAAACAGGCCTCTCAGTAAAACAACTAGGAGCCATTAGTATCTCTTCAGAACAATTGCCTAAACATTGGTGGGGAGATTATATGCTTTGTTGATTGTGTTTTAATGGGCGAGAGACAATGCTCAACATCTTTTCATCTCTTTCAAAAACCAGTCAATGAGTAAAAAAAACAAACATGGAAAAGCATCTCAAACTGTTTTGGAAAGCGAAACAATTAACACAATGGAGTGAAAAGAAGCACATTAGGATGCAACAACAATTCTGTCTCAATTCTGTTTAAAAAGCAGTACAGTCATTGTCTCTTTTCAAGGCAACAACCAGAAGTGATAAATCATAGCGAGAATGAAGTGAGAGGAATCATACCACTACAGTACCTGAGTTTAGAATAATGGACTGGTATGAATGAACTCTGCAGACACTGAGGAATGCTGTGTGTGTGTGTGTGTGTGTGTGTGTGTGTGTGTGTGTGTGTGTGTGTGTGTGTGTGTGTGTGCACATGCGTGCGTGTGTGTCATGACAAGCTACTGTATATGAATGCTAATGTATTTTACAGAATAAACTCCTTGCTATGCTATCAAGCATGTAAGGAAATGGGGGATTTGTCTGAGGGAGTGAGTGGGCTTACGCTCCTTCACGGCACTCATTAATCTTGCGGAATCTTGCCTCTTTGAATGAATCACCATCATCTATCATCCTTCTTTCTGAATAACAGGTGCTAGTAGTTGTAGCTGTCTCTAATGCTGCCTGACAAACACAGGGGAAGTGTCTCTGGTGATGAAGGATACAGTAGGAGCGCGGTTGCTGTCATATGCTGTTGCTATTTACAGACTGGCCTGGTTTTCAGCACCACAGGGTGTTTGTCAGCAGTCTTGGCGTTTGCACGCTGTGTGGGTCAGGCTCATCCCAGCAGTGATTGCGTTGGGGAGTGAGCTGTGCCCCTCAGTCAACACCAATTAGCCTCCCTCCACCTTGTGACATTAAAACACGCTGCAAAATACACCGGCCAGGTCACAATACACTGGATGGTACACAGCCGCTATCCTTCTGTACACACACAGTCCCTCTGGATGGTTGGGAATGGGCTAGATAAATACACTGGATAAATCTTGGGAAGGTTTGCAATGTGCAAATGCCGATAGTTGACTAAATTACTGTGTACTTCAAAATAGAGACGCATTTCAAAATTGTCCTTTTGAGGTATAAAAAGAAAACTGATACTACAGTAATTTTCAGAGACCCAGAAAATAATGATTTCCGTATGAGAAAAACCTACACGATCTGCCCCTTGTCTTTTCTCCTGTGGTAAGAATACTAATAATGAGACTAGCTTCAACCTTTAGAGCGCTTTACTGATGCCTCAATTTAGAGCCAATCACACAGTCCATCACATAGCCACAGCAGCTTGGCTCTTACTCTAACATTGATGTTTAATACACCCCAACACATGAAGCTGTGTTGGAAAATACAAATAAAAAAAATTGGTCATATGCGCCAAATTTCACTTTACCTTGAAATGCTTACTTACGAGCCCATTCCCAACAATGCAAAGTTGAAAAATATTTGCAAAATAAATAAAAAATCATAAAAGGAAAAAGCAACAATAAAATAACAATGAGGAGTATTGGTAACGAGTCAATGTGCAGGGGTAAGAGGTAGTTGAGGTAATATGTACATGTAAGTAAGGGTAAAAGTGGCTAGGCAATCAGGATAGATAAACAGAGTAGCAGCAACATATGTGAGGAGTGTGAAGGAGTGTGAAAGTGTGTCTATGTGCGAGTGAGTGTGGGTGTGTGGGGCGTCAATATGCATGTGTGTGTGTGTGTGTGTATGTGTTTGTGAGCATATGTAGTGTGTATGTATGTGTGTGTTGGAGGTTCAGTGTAGTATGTGTGAGTGTGTGGGGTAGAGTCTACAGTGTTCATACAGCCAGTGCAAACAAAATAAAAATAATAATAATAATAAAAGGGGTCAATGTCAATAGTCTGGGTGGCAATTTGATTAACTGTTCAGCAGTCTTATGGCTTGGGGGTAAAAGCTGTTCAGGAGCCTTCTTAATGGCTGCCTTCGCCTTCTGAGGGACTGAGACTGCATCCCAAATGGTACCCTATTCCCTATGTAGTGCACTACTTTTGAACAGGTACCATAGTCCTCTGGTCAAAAAGTAGTGCACTATATAGGGAACACGGTGCCATTTGGAACGCAACCTTAGAGATGGGTTCTGGTGCTTTTCTGTCAGAGAGAACAGCACTTCATCTCACAGAGCAGAGAGAGGCTGGGAGAGGAGTGTATCTCCCCCTTTGTCTCTGCTACCATTGCTTCTATGAAACATTTACACAGGAGTGATCTCATATGCTATTTTCAGCACATCAGTGACCTAGGACTGTTTTAAAGAGCTAACGTTAGTGTCTGTCTTATCCTCCAGACAGATATACCTAGTCCTATCTGACTCCTGCCTGATGGGTGCAGGGAACTGTATTGGGGTATTTTGTATGTACTTTATGTATTGTGTACTGTATGTACATTGTGTGCAGCAAGACTGTCTATCAGAGTCCATCTCATCTCTTCTGCGATCTGATAATGAAGCTGACAAACATTTGGAACCTGCCAATTTCAATGTCTGTGTGCATCGGTCTACTGACATATACCAACCCTCAACAGCAAAATGGCATAACTACCTTTGTCCAGACTATTATCTGAACATAACTCTCTCAGACACTCACTCAAAACAACTACAGTGTAAGTTGACGGGTCCACTTATTTTAGCAGGCCACATTACTCAAAATGTAAGTGACTTCCAGAAGCACCCCCAAAAATACATTTATTTTGTGAGAGTTACAATAGTCAATTTGGTTCCTACGCAATTTCAGATGCAAATGCAGTTTTCAGATCACACCCCTATCCAATTTCATACAGAGACCTGGGTCACTCTCGAGGTGAGTGGGCCTGTCCATGCATCAATAGCTAAGTCTATGAATGTAAGAGTGATTACATTCTTCCAGCCGCATCCCTCAGCTTTTTATCGAAACAGTGACGGGGAAAACGCTTTGTTGTCAATTTAACTGCTGATAGCCCCTTTGATGGAATGGCTGTTCTGAGTCATTCAGTGAACAACTAAATACAGTCATAAATATGGCCAATTTCCAAACATACTACAACAAGATAAAGCAAAATAAAAACACAGAAAAAAACTAATATGGCTCAATTCTAAATTGAAATATACATACTTAATTTGAACCTTCACGTTCATAACACAATAGGTGTGCAAAAACATTGAACACGTCTTCCTCACAGATTTTGCAAAGCCTTTAGCAAAACTCTTCCCTCCAACATATAGTGGGTTAAGCTGCCTGTAGTGCTGCATGTACACAGCGGAGGGAGGTCACAGTCTATTTCAGTGCGTGGAGGTGGTGCCGTGTGGCAAGAGCTTAACCTGAAGCCCAGAGACCATACACTCCATTAATTTGAGACCGGGGGCTGATGTCATCTTCAATTATGCAGATTCCCAGAGATGCAGAGAATATGACCAACTGGTCATATTCAGCATATTAAAACAGACTGACATGAGGTCAGGAATAACTGTTCTCTTTCTCACACACATGCCTTTCCCTCCTTGGTTATCTCTGTCAGCGCCAACAAACTTGTAGCCAAAGACATCCCACTGATCTTGGTGAAGGTGACAGAACAGAGAAGTTGGAGGGAATTTTTCAGCTTGCTAAAAGTAGGGCATGTATGCACACAGGCACGGAGTGAAGCAGTGAGGAAGAAAGCGATATGGAGCCAAGATTTAATGGCTTATTTGCACTAGTCATCAACGTCATGTTTCGATTTAGCTCCCGGAATCCCACATGTATTAATATGAGTTGGGGTAAACACTGTAGATGTTATAGCATGACATCACTGCAGATGAAGCAGTCATCTCGTCTTTGATCATCCCAGGAAGATTCCGTATAGTAAGAAGCATACATGTACTGTATGTGGGATGAGGGAGGAGAGGGAGGAGAGGAGGGGCGAAGACATCTATATTCACAGTGTATGTTATATAGCATTTACGAGCTTGTATTTTTGCAGGCAACCCATGTGAAATAATGCCCTTGATGTATTAACACGTTTTCCAATCTTCAAAAGTGGAGGGCCAAATCACCTCGCCTTGTGCACAGGGGCATTGTCATGCTGAAACACGAAAGGTAATTCCCAAAACTGTTGCCAAATGTTGGAAGTACAGAATTGTGTAGAACTTCCCTTCACTAGAACTAAGGCGCCTAGCCCGGACCATGAATAACCAGACCATTATTCCTCATCCACCAAACATTACAGTTTGCACTATGCATTGGGGCAGGTAGCATTCTCCAGGCATCTGCCAAACCCAGATTTGTCCGTTGTACTGCCAGATGGTGAAGCGTGATTCATCACTCCAGAGAACACGTTTCCACTGCTCTAGAATCCAATGGTGGTGAGCTTTACATCACTCCAGCCGACGCTTGGCATTATGATCTTAGGCTTGTGTGCGGCTGCTCAGCCATGGAAACCCATTTCATGGAGCTTCCAACTAACAGTTCTTGAGCTGACGTTGCTTCAAGAGGCAGTTTGGAACTCGGTAGTGAGTGTTGCAACAGAGGACATACAATTTATATGCGCTACAGCACTCGGTGGTCCCATTCTGTGAGCTGGTGTGGCCTATCACTTCGCGGCTGAGCAGTTGTTGTTCCTAAACGTTTCCACTTCACAATAACAGCACTTACAGCTGATCGGGGCAGCTCTAAAAGGGCAGATATTTGACGAACTGACTTGTTGGAAAGGTGGCATCCTTTGAAGGTGCCACGTTGAAAGTCACTGAGGTCTTCAGTACAGGCTATTCTACTGTCAATGTTTGTCTATGGAGATTGCATGGCTGTGTGCTCGATTTTATACACCTGTTAGCAACGGTTGTGGCTGAAATAGCCGAATACACTCATTTGAAGGGGTGTCCATATACTTTTGTATATATAGAGTAACACTACTCACATGATAGCACTACTTATGAGCATCTCTGCTCATAAAATATCACTGATGCATTCTTGACAGTTATACAATAAACAAAGCTAGGGAGCGTTCTGTATTTTCATACCAATAGACAGTAGAGACTGACCACAAGCAGACAAAGGGACAAGAGTGGTGTGAGAATGTCAGTGAAAGTAAGTCCTTGGATCAGACACTGTACGTATGTCTCATACCTCCACACAAATCCCAGCAGACAGTCTGTTTAACAGTATGTCATCTCTCAAAGTGTTGAAAGATGTAGTTATGTTGCAAAATAAGAATTATGCTATTACAAGTACCTCACAGTTCAACCAAAGTGCACAAAATGAAAAGCAAACTGGATCTACAAAATAAATTAACCTGTAGGAAAACAGTAGATCAATGGAAGGTTTGTTATCAATTCTATTATTATTTTATTAGAATCCTTTATGTACCTTCACAGTATGCGTTGTCATCTCGGAGAGGGCGGAAGCCGTCCTTGCAGCTGCAGCAGGCCCCAGCCTCCAGGTTGATACAGTCAGAGTGCTCCACACAGCCGTGACCCTCCGCACAGAAGTCGTGACCTAGGGCACAGAGGTTACTATAGATAGAGGACTCATGGATGTAAGCCGTTTTAGCATGGACATTGCTTTAAAATGGTGGAAGCTATCAATGGCAATCAACTGGGTGGGGATTCCTATGACTTGGGAGCAATCAGCCAATGAAGAAGAAGAAAATGGACTACTTTAAAATGGAGATAGCCTCAATGGCGCTGCCCATGCTGTAAAAGATGCTATAACGATACAGATGCAAAGATTAATCCTCTATCCATCTCTATGGAGGTTACACACAGGTCACTCCTCTCAGACTGGGTCTAACAGTCCAGGTGGGTTTCTTGCAATGATTCCAGTCATGATTTGCAGATTATTTTAAGGTTTACATCTGTAGAATATAGGTAGGTGAATGTATTTTCCAATACCTCTGCAGACTTTGCAGCACCTGTTGGTGAGGGTGACCTGCTCGGACTCTGGACAGTTAAGTTCAGGACAGGGGCTAGTCATGACGACCCGATGCATGGTCCTCTCCTAGTAACAGGGAACCAATGAGAAACAATATGAGACACAACCCAATGGAGGGTTAGATTAGCTCAGCTGCTAGTTTCCCACAGATTTAATAAGGCTTGAATTTAATTAGAGGCAATTATCCATCCATTGTGTGCCTCCTTCCTCACTGTGCACATCTTCCCAACTAAAGTGACATAATGGGTCAATAGCAGTAAGGTCTACATATTTCAGGTTAGTGTTTAGCGATGTAGTAAACTCTGCACGTCGATTCTCTTACCTATAGATGGATTGGCTGACAACGTCACAAAAATTATGCACTCGCATCAATGAGGTAGAAGGCCGTGTGACGTTATGATTCTGAATGGTCAGATAGCTAGAAACAATGACAAGAAGCTGCCATGTGGAGAATTGTAGGTGTATCGTTTCAGCTCGTTGTATCTTGTTATTGATGTCATGTTTTGACTCATGTCATGTCTATGCTAATAAGGCAAAAATTCCCTAGCTAGCTAACCAACAACTGTAACTATGCATTTGAGCAACAACAAGTGCTCATTGTGCAAAAGTATTTATGTTTTTAATCAACATTTGGAGAGGAAATATAGCTTATAAGCCAAACCTTTCTGTTTTACTCCATAGTTGTGCACGAGTCGGTTTTGATGCTAAACAACCAACCTGTCTTTTAAGATTCATGATGAGTATGAGCATGATATCCAATTGAACAGAGCTCATTGGATAGGATATGAAACCAGTGTATTTGTCCCCAATTGTATGATTAGACAGTAACGTTATAAGGGAACTCCCTCTCCCACCATCTCTTCAACAGCTCCGCTCCTCTCCACTCTGATGCCAAAATAGAGATAAATCTAATAGTTGTCTCTCTACGTTAGTCACTCTCTCCCCAGAAACCTCCTTCAACCAGCAGCAGTCAGACATGAGATCGGAGACACAAGACATGCCAGGCAACTGTCACCAGTAGTCAGATGGCCACCTGTCTGAGACTGGAGGACCAGGATGACTATTGCCATCACCCAGTCCTTTCATCTGCAGCTTCTGTCTGTAGCTTGTGTCTATGTCTGGGTCTGTCTGAGTCTGTATCTTTATCTATTGTATGTCTACATCTGTGTCTGTAACTGTGTCTTTATCTATGTCTCTCTCGGAGTCTGTCTGTAGCTGTATCTTTATCCATGTCTGTATCTGTGCTGTCAGGGCCGTCAGTGGGCCAGGTGAGTGACCTCACCATATACTCTTAGGTTCCAAAAGGGTTCTTCGTGGAGGGATAGGGTTCTACCAATAATTGTTTTGATCAGAAAAAACTTTCTGGAAGACCAGGGTTCTTTTTTTAAGGCAAAAGGTTCTACCTAGAACCTTTAACATCATAATAAACTTTTTGGGAAAAAATGGTTCTTTGAAAGGCAAGAAGGTTTCTACATTGAACCATATATAATATTTCCCAGCATGCTCTATTGCAGGGAGATTTTCAGAACTGGTTATTTTACTGTAATATCTGTTTGTGCATGTACGTACATTGATTGGTTGATACATTTTATGCTACACAATGATTAATAACATACGGTTTTCTTAACTAATCCAATCTGTTGGATTTATTACACCCGTTACTGAGATGGCTGTTCCAGTTTAGATGATTGTAGGTCGTCTCAGTAATTAAATCTTTCCTACCCTGGCAGTCACCCTGAATGCAGGTCAAGGGTGATTAACAATTCCACTTCTTGGATATCCTAACTCTGGCTCGATTTCAATAGAATTACACGTCACATTTGCCAGACAGCATAATGTGACTTGCAGGCCTGATGTGGCCTGTCAACCAGGAGATTCCTAACACTGCTGTGTTAGGGTATAACTGTAACGATCTTCTTCATCTGATGAGGAGTATGAAAGATCGGACCAAAACGCAGCGTGGTAAGTGTCCATTTTAATGAAATATAACTGAACACTGAATACAAAATAACCAAAGTGAAACTTATTTTGTATTCAGTGTTCAAATCTAAACAGTTCTGTATGGTGAAACACAGACACAGAAAACAACTACCCACAACACATAGTGGGAAAACAGGCTGCCTAAGTATGGTTCTCAATCAGAGACAAAGATTGACAGCTGCCTCTGATTGGGAACCATACCAGGCCAAACACAGAAATCTAACACACAGAACAAAACAGAATGCCCACCCCAACTCACGCCCTGACCAAACTAAAATAGAGACATAAAAAAGGAACTAAGGTCAGGACGTGACAATAACTAGGCCTTAAAAAAGGCCTCATGAGATATGTAATGTATTATCTTACATTTTACATGTTAAAGGCTAATAACGTTGGTGGAACCGTTCTAGGAAGAACCCACCAAAGATAAAAGGGTTCTCGGTAGAACCCTTCATAGATGGTATTAGGAAGAACCTTTAGATGATAAACTGGTTCTTGGTAAAAACCCTTCAGAGTGTTCTAGGCAAAACCCTTCATAGAGGGTTCTAGGTAGAACTATATACAGGTGGTTCTTTGAAAAACCCTATATAGAGGGATCTAGATAGACCCCTATGCAAAGGGTTCTACACAGAACCAAAAAGGGTTCCCCTATGGGGACAACCCAAAGAACCCTGCATGGTTGTACAATACTTAGCACCTTTTTTCTAAGAGTGTACATCCATCAGTCTCAAATAAAATCTTAATTGTCACATGCTTCGTAAACAACAGGTGTAGACTAACAGTGAAATGTTTACTTACGTGCACTTCCCAACAATGCAGAATATATGTATTTTTTTATAAAATCTATTGGGCCATGCATGAATCCACAGGAGATATATTTGATGAGGATGGATCAAAACCCTGGAGTGATTGACATGCTGTGACAGTTTGGTACCCTTATGGAAACTCAATTACTCAGTTCTGCCCATTTACTTTCCCCTTAGAGAGCAATAGATAAACATGGAGAGTTGACAACCAACGGATCAATACATTTAGCTGATGTTGACGGCCCACCACAGTCTCTCATTCAGGCCTGATTTAGCCCCTGGCCGAGGAGCGCAGCTCCAGTCAGGAATCAGTATTTATTGAGGCCGTCATACACATCAAGATGAAAATTAAAACACTGAAGTACACTTTTAGCGCTTGTTTGCTTGAATTATTGTATTTTTTCAGAAGAGTTGAAGGAGTTTTAAGCAAGCAGTACTGCAGAAAAAAAGTTGTATGTTTTTATTAGGGCTGTCGTGTTACTTACCCTGCACTCAGACAGCTGGCATCTGCCAGAGTTATAATGCACCGCTTTCTGATCTCCCTCCACCAACTCTTCTTCTCCGAAATGGCATACAGCTAAAAATAGACACACGCCATGCACACACACACACTTTTCAGTATGGCAGTCTGTGACAACCTGTGGTGGTGTGGAGACACACTGGGATCAGGCATGGCAATCTTTATTATCAGAAAATAGAATTGGAGCATTGGACTTCAATGTCACTCTTACTTGGGCAGAACATCATATTAAATGTGTCAGTTTGATGTGAAGGTTTGAGTGGATAGGCTACCTGGTTATCAGAATTATTGGAGGAAAGCACTATATAGGACTAGCACTAAGCCACTTCACACTTCAATCAAACTGTGAATTCCTACATCTGCACAAGAACTACAGTAGTAAAACTGAATAAACTCATACATCACATCCAGTATTTTAGAATGGTGATTACAAGTAAAATCAATGATGAACTTTTGACAACGCAATTAAACATTGTGTTTGACAAGTCATCAGAACGAGAACCTAGCCCCTTGCCTCCCGCTCCGTGGAGGAGGATACTGTACAATATGTCAACAGATAAGGTTTTAATTTGGAGAGGGAGCTGTGTCTTTGTGTCTAACACCAAAGCGAGCTCAATAAACCCTATGTTTGTCTACCTAAGTGAGATAAGCGCTGTACACAGAGACACGGTAGAGACACACTAGCAGGAGGATTAATACCAGTGTGTTGATGTCAGATTAGGATGTTTACAGGCCTTATGACCCACTCCCCCAACGCAGTGCAGTTGGGTATGAAGTGGGTATGGAGTGAGAGTGTTTACATCAACACAGCCTGATTAGCTAGCTAAGATAATCAAGGTTTTGTAGAGTGTGAGTTTGAAGTGAATTCAATTTACATGTGATAGTATGTATGTACTGTTTAACCCACCCAGGCTTCATATACACTACCATTCAAAAGTTTGTGGTCACTTAGAAATGTCCTTGTTTTTTAAAGAAAAACTATTTTTTTGTCCATTAAAATAACATCAAATTGATCAAAAATACAGTGTAAACATTGTTAATGTTGTGAATGACTATTATAGCTGGAAACGGCTGATTTCTATTATGGAATATCTACATAGGCGTACAGAGGCCAATTATCAGCAACCATCACTCCTGTGTTCCAATGGCACGTTGTGTTAGCTAATCCAATTTTATCATTTTAAAAAGGCTAATTGATCATTAGAAAATTATGCAATTATGTTAGCACAGCTGAAAACTGTTGTTCTGATTAAAGAAGCAAAAAAACTGGCCTTCTTTAGACTAGTTATGTATCTGGAGCATCAGCATTTGTGGGTTCGATTACAGGCTCAAATGGCCAGAAACAAAGAACTTTCATCAGAAACTCGTCAGTCTATTCTTGTTCTGAGAAATGAAAGAAACAGATGCCTCAAGTTCTCAACTGGCAGCTTCCTTAAATAGTACCCGCAAAACACCAGTCTCAACGTCCGTGAAGAGTGAAGTGAACAGTGAAGGGGCGACTCCGGGATGCTGGCCTTCTAGTCAGAGTTCTTCTGTCCAGTGTCTGTTCTTTTGCCCATCTCAATCTTTTCTTTTGATTGGCCAGTCTGAGATATGGCTTTTTCTTTGTAACTCTTGCCTAGAAGGTGTGGAGTCGCCTCTTCACTGTTGATGTTGAGACTGGTATTTTGTGGGTACTAACCCACTTTTGACTGGTACTGTATATAAGGTATAGGTAGCCACAAAAGAGACAAAAACAAGAGCCATGTCTTATTTAGAGCAAACAAAGTTGAGAGAACCTTTGAATATGTGACATACAGCATGTACAGATATAGGATCCTAATTTGAGCCAGTTTGCTACAGCAGGAAAATAATCCCGCAGTAGAAGGAAATGTGAATTATTATGTGGATTATAATTAATGAAAATTTTTGTAGGGGTTGATACATTTTGTCAGAGAAAATCAAGTGGAAATTACAAACTTCAGAAGCAGTGTTACGTTCATCTGAATGAATGGACCAAGGTGCAACGTGGTAGACACCAAAAAACAACAAAATATAAACAAATGTCAAATTCTGCTGGGCTAACAGCAACTGTGCAAAAACAAGATCCCACAACAGAAAGTGGGAAAAAGGGCTGCCAAAGTATGATTCCCAATCAGAGACAAGGATAGACAGCTGCCTCTGATTGGGAACCATACTCGGCCAAAAACAAAGAAAGACAACAGAATGCCCACCCCAAATCACACCCTGACCTAACCAAATAGAGAAATAAAACGGCTCTCTAAGGTCAGGGCGTGACAGTACCCCCCCCCCCAAAGGTGCGGACTCCCGGCCACAAACCTGAACCTATAGGGGAGGGTCCGGGTGGGCATCTACCCTCTGTGGCGGCTCCGGTTCGGGACGTAGCCCCCGCTCCCTACGCTGATCCCTCCGCTTCTGTGGAACCGGACCAGGGACCGTCGCCAGAGGCTCCGGACCGGGGACCGTCGCCGGAGGCTCCTTGCCCTGGATTTTCACTGCAGGCTCTGGGCCATGGATCATCACTGGAGGCTTCGTGCCATGGATTATCACTGGAGGCTTCGTGCCATGGATCATCACTTCAGGCTCCGGGCCATGGATCATCACTTCAGGCTTCGTGCCATGGATTATCACTGGAGGCTCCGGGCCATGGATTATCACTGGAGGCTTCGTGCCATGGATCATCACTAGAGGCTTCGAACATGGAGCCGGAACAGGTCTCACAGGACTGAGGAGACGTACTGGAGGCCTGGTGTGTGGAGCTGCCACAGGGCTTACCAGGTTGGGGAGACATACTGGAGGCCTGGTACGTGGAACCGGAACAGGTCTCACCGGACTGAGGAGACGTATTGGAAGCCTGGCTGGGGAGACTGTTACGTTCCCCAATTTCTGTTGTAGTTTGTGTATTTGAGTGTGTTTCAGGAGATGGCTTCCTGAAATCCCCCAGCAGCTGATTGGTCGATTCCACGATTAATTCAAATCAAATTTATTTGTCACATACACATGGTTAGCAGATGTTAATACGAGTGTAGCGAAATGCTTGTGCTTCTAGTTCCGACAATGCAGTAATAACCAACGAGTCATCTAACAATTCCAAAACTACTACCTTATACACACACACAAGTGTAAAGGGATAAAGAATAAAGAATATGTACATAAAGATATATGAATGAGTGATGGTACAGAGCGGCATAGGCAAGATGCAGTAGATGGTATCGAGTACAGTATATACATATGAGATGAGTAATGTAGGGTATGTAAACAAAGTGGCATAGTTTAAAGTGGCTAGTGATACATGTATTACATAAAGATGCAGTAGATGATAGAGTACAGTATATACGTATACATATGAGATGAATAATGTAGGGTATGTAAACATTATATTAAGTAGCATTGTTTAAAGTGGCTAGTGATATATTTGACATAAATTCCCATCAATTCCCATTATTAAAGTGGCTGGAGTTGAATTGGAGGGCTGACCCCGCCCCCTCATCAGGACGCAGCTGTCTCCAATTTCCAATGCCTTCTGAAGCTATAAAAGCCAGTGTTCTATTGTTCAGGAGAGAGATTGATTGTGATACAGATCTTAGCATATTGGTCGTTGTTATGTACTATGTGAGTTGTTGTTGGTAGCAGCTTTGGTATGTTCTGTGTTTGTTGCTTTGTCAGAGCTTCTTTAATGGCCTGAGTTAGTTTTTTCTCAGTTTTGTAGTGAAGTGGATTGTTTGTTATTCTGTTTAATTTGTTCCCAGGGGGAAGGGGAAGGCACCTAGGGAGTGCTTAGGCAAGAGGCCCGCAGGCATACATATACCCGTAGTATATTCACTGTCTAGGCACACTAGGTAAGACCTGGGCGGACCACCCCCTGTATTTTGGTTAGCGCATCAGGTGGTTCTAAGTTAGATAGGTAGTGGGTAGGCAGGTTAGGTAGGAGAGGGGGCTTTGAGATTTACTTTCTTTGCTTTGGTTCCGGTCAGCCTCTTTTCCCCATATTACCGTGTGAAGGAATAAATTCCTAGTAACGGTAAATTCTCTGCATTTTGTCATCCTTACTCACACCTACAGTCCATACCTCTTTCACTTCACGGAGAGTTGAGTTGTAGCAGGGTGTTGCGTTCCCTCTTTACAGAGGCGTGCGTAACAGAGACATACTGGAGGCCTGGTACGTGGAACAGGTCTCACCGGACTGGGGAGATGCACTGGAAGCCTGGTGTGTGGAACAGGCACCGGATACACTGGGCTGTGGAGGCGCACTGGAGGTCTCGAGCGTAGAGCTAGCACAACCCATCCTGGCTGGATGCCCACTTCAGTCCGGCAAATGAGGGGCGCTGGCACAGAGCGCACAGGCCTGTGAATGCTCACTGGAGACACCGTGCGCATCACCGCATAACACGGTGCCTGACCAGTCACACGCTCCCCACGGTAAGCATGGGGAGTTGGCTCAGGTTTAAACCCTGACATCACCAATCTCCTCTTGTGCCCCCCCCCCCAAAAACAAATATTTGGGGCTGCCTCTCGTGCTTGCTTTGTTGGTATAACTCCTCGTAATGTCGCCGTTCCGCTTTCGCTGCCTCCATCTCCTCCTTCGGACGGCGATACTCCCCGGCCCTTGTCCAGGGTCCTGCTCCCTCCAGGATTTCCTCCCAGGTCCAGTCCTCCTGACCACGCTGCTCGGTCCGTTGGTGGTGGGATCTTCTGTTACGTTCGTCTGAATGAATGGACCAAGGTGCAGCGTGGTAGGCGTACATTTTTCTTTTATTAAAAATGACACCAAAAAACCACCAAATATAAACTAATGTGAAGTTCTGCATGGCTAACAGCAACTGTGCAAAAACAAGATCCCACAACAGAAAGTGGGAAAAAGGGCTGCCTACGTATGACTCCCAATTAGAGACAAAGATAGACAGCTGCCTCTGATTGGGAACTCGGCCAAAAACAAAGAAATAGACAGCATAGAATGCCACCCCAAATCACACCCTGACTGAACCAAATAGAGAAATAAAACGGCTCTCTAAGGTCAGGGCGTGACAAGCAGTTTTAAACCTCAAATACACAACAAGTTTTAGCGTATATGGCAAATGGCTATTGATCAAATACAAAACACACAGACATGTATCTTAATGTTTCATAGTCCACTCAGCCAGACACAAGGATACTCCAACAGCTTCCAACTTCAATTTCATTATTTTACATATTTTCTTAGAAAGAAAAGTCAATGAAAGTCCTTGGACGAGTTCCCGGCTCATAGCATCATCCGTCTATTGTAAACAGGAACTAGTTCATCGCACATCCTGCGACCCCTGAATTCTATTTCCCATTTGTGTCAATGTGGCCACCCCTGTTGAGAAGCTGGCTGTTGAATAATTGATTGGTCCATGTATATGCAAAAGTATGGAGCATCTCAAGAGGTGTGTTGGGGAGCAGCTTAGCAACGCAGGTCAGTTGCCAGGCAGCCGTTGTGGAGGCGTGCTATGTGTGTCTCTGGTGTTTCTGTGTTGAGTGTGTGTGAAGAGGAGTGTTTATATGTGTATGTGTGTGCATACGTGTGTCCATCTGTGCGTGTTTATGTTAAAACACTTCACTCACGTTGGCACTCCATGCAGCAGGCACCCTTCACGTAGGCAGGCGTGGTGTCCGCTGGGCACTGAGGGGGAGGGCAGGAGATAGTCTCACACTGCACCGTGCCGTTCTGTAGGAGAGAGAAAAGACTGGAAGTCACAGGCAACCCCAAAATAATTGCTTGCGGGTGGTCCCGGAGTTCAACATTTTGATAATAAAACATTTTAAAGGCTGACAATGGTTGATTTTCAGTTTGAATATACGTTTTTTCAAGATGGTTGATGAGAAAAGTATCGTCCAACCCATCTCACTGCACCCTTGATGAGAAAAGTATCGTCCAACCCATCTCACTGCACCCATATTTTCATGTCTTGAAATATGCAGACAGACGGATTAAAAGTTAATTTTCATTGTAATACTTCTGACAGCCACATTTCTAACTCGTCGTTTAACTTTCGGACTTCATAACATTCTCCGAAGGCATGGATTATTATAACCTAACAAAAAATGAATTTGGCAATCTAATTGTATTTATGCAGGCCTAAGACCTATGGGTTTAACCTTCTGAATGAATGATTATATTGAAGGTAGAAGCTACCTCTTAATGAGTTCAGTATGACAGACAGTATTACAGACAGTATGTTATTATTCTTATTTTCCTGCATTAATTAATTTGTCTGCATTTCTGTTCAACATCTGACTAATAAGAAACCTTTTCATAAATTAAGAACAGATATTTCTTTTTTTTTCATAATGCAATACGGCACATTGACAACTCAAATTGCTTTAAAGAATCTTCTAATATTAGAAAACAAATAATAATACTAAAACAAAAAACAGTCCATTCGTCACTGGATTTCTTCAAATTGCTGTGCAGGAAAAACATGTCATCCACCGTGCCTGGTGGCAGGCTCGCAGCTGGCTTCGCTCTGAAACCACACATCAAATCAAATTGTACTTGTCACATGCGCTGAATGCAACAGGTGTAGACCTTGCCGTCACGTTCTGACCTTAGTTATTTTGTTATGTCTTTGTTTTAGTTTGGTCAGGGCGTGAGTTGGGTGGGTTGTCTATGTTTGTTTTTCTATGTTGTGTTTTGTGTTTGGCCTGGTATGGTTCTCAGAGGCAGGTGTCGTTAGTTGTCTCTGATTGAGAATCATACTTAGGTAGCCTTTTCCCACCTGTGTTTCGTGGGTGATTGTTTCCTGTTTTGTTGTTTGTGTCACCATTCAGGACTGTTTCGGTTTTCGTTTCCATTCACTTTGTTATTTTTGTATTGAGTCCTGTTCAGTTATTATTAAAGTATCATAGACACTTAGTGTAACGGATGTGAAACGGCTAGCTCAGTTAGCGTGGGCGCTAAATAGCGTTTCAATCAGTGACGTCACTTGCTCTGAGACCTTGAAGTAGTGGTTCCCCTTGCTCTGCAAGAGCCGCGGCTTTTGTGGAGCGATGGGTAACGACGCTTCGTAGGCGTCAGTTGTTGATGTGTGCAGAAGGTCCCTGGTTCGCGCCCGGGTATGGGCGAGGGGACGGTTTAAAATTATACTGTTACATTGATGCTGTTGACCCGGATTACTGGTTGCTGCGGAAAAAAAGGAGGAAGGTCAAAAGGGGGGTGAGTGTAACGGATGTGAAACGGCTAGCTTAGTTAGCGTGGGCGCTAAATAGCGTTTCAATCAGTGACGTCACTTGCTCTGAGACCTTGAAGTAGTGGTTCCCCTTGCTCTGCAAGGGCCGCGGCTTTTGTGGAGCGATGGGTAACGATGTTTCGAGGGTGACTGTTGATGTGTGCAGAAGGTCCCTGGTTCGCGCCCGGGTATGGGCGAGGGGACGGTCTAAAATTATACTGTTACATTACCACGCTGCGTATTGGTCCGATCCTTGCTGCTCCTCCTCAGACGAAGAGGAGGAAAGCCGTTACAGAATCACCCACCAAAAAAGGACCAAGCAGCGTGGTATCGGGCAGCAGCAGAAATCTCTGGACTCATGGACATGGGAGGAGATTCTGGACGGAGAAGGACCCTGGGCACAGGCTGGGGAATATCACCGCCCCAAGGCAGAGCTGGAGGCAGCGAAAGCTGAACGGCGGTGGTATGAGGCGGCAGCACGGCAGCGCGGCTGGGACGAGAGGCAGCCCCGAAAATGTATTGGTGGGGCACACGGGGAGTGTGGCTAAGTCAGGTAGGAGACCTGAGCCAACTCCCCGTGCTTACCATGGAGAGAGGTGGACCGGGCAGGGACCGTGTTAGGCCGTGAGGCGCACGGTGTCCCCGGTGCGCAGGCATAGCCCGGTGCGTTACATCGCAGCGCCTCGTATCGGCCGGGCTAGAGTGGGCATCGAGCCAGGTGCCATGAAGCCGGCTCAGCGCATCTGGTCTCCAGTGCGTCTCCTTGGGCCGGGGTACATGGCACCAGCCCTAAGCACGGTGTCCCCGGTTCGCCAGCACAGCCCAGTGCGGTCTGTTCCACCTAGTCGTACTGGCCTGGCGACGGGGAGTATCCAGCCAGGTAGGGTTGTGCAGGCTCGGTGCTCGAGACCTCCAGTGCGCCTCTACGGTCCGGTCTATCTGGTGCCTCCTCCACGCACCAGGCCTCCGGTGGCAGCCCCACGCACCAGGCTGTCTCTCCGTTTCATTCCTCGAGCTGCCAGAGCCGCCCGTCAGTCAGTCAGGAGCTGCCAGAGCCGCCCGTCAGTCAGGAGCTGCCAGAGCCGCCCGTCAGTCAGGAGCTGCCAGAGCCGCCCGTCAGTCAGGAGCTGCCCGAGCCGCCCGTCAGTCAGGAGCTGCCAGAGCCGCCCGTCAGTCAGGAGCTGCCAGAGCCGCCCGTCAGTCAGGAGCTGCCAGAGCCGCCCGTCAGTCAGGAGCTGCCAGAGCCGCCCGTCAGTCAGGAGCTGCCAGAGCCGCCCGTCTGTCAGGAGCTGCCAGAGCCGCCCGTCTGTCAGGAGCTGCCAGAGCCGCCCGTCTGTCAGGAGCTGCCAGAGCCGCCCGTCTGTCAGGAGCTGCCAGAGCCGCCCGTCTGTCAGGAGCTGCCAGAGCCGCCCGTCTGTCAGGAGCTGCCAGAGTCTCCCACCTGTCTGGTTCAGCTGGAATCTCCTTTCCATTCGGGGCCCGTTGCTAGGGTCCCCAGTCCGAGGTCGGCGGCGAGGGTTGTCGCTCGAAAGGCGCCACGGAGGCAGGTTAAGAAGCGGGTAAAGACTATGATGGAGTGGGGTCCATGTCCCGTGCCAGAGCCGCCATCGCGGACAGACACCCACCCAGACCCTCCCCTATAGGTTCAGGTTTTGCGGCCGGAGTCCGCACCTTTGGCGGGGGGAGTACTGTCACGTTCTGACCTTAGTTCTTTTGTTATGTCTTTGTTTTAGTATGGTCAGGGCGAGAGTTGAGTGGGTTGTCTATGTTCGTTTTTCTATGTTGTGTTTGGCCTGGTATGGTTCTCAATCAGAGGCAGGTGTCGTTAGTTGACTCTGAGAATCATACTTAGGTAGCCTTTTCCCACCTGTGTTTCGTGGGTGATTGTTTCCTGTTTTGTGGTTTGTGTCACCATTCAGGACTGTTTCGGTTTTCGTTTCCATTCACTTTATTTTTTTATTGAGTCGTGTTCAGTTATTATTAAAGTATCATGGACACTTACCATGCTGCGTATTGGTCTGATCCTTGCTACTCCTCCTCAGACGAAGAGGAGGAAAGCCGTTACACTCACAGTGAAATGCTTACTTACAAGCCCTTAACCAATAATGCAGCTAAGAAAAATACCTTAAAAAATATAAAAGTAACATAATTAAAGAGCAGCAGTAAAATAATAATAGCGAGCCTATATACAGGGGGTAGCGGTACAGAGTCAATGTGCGGTGGCATTGGTTAGTCAAGGTAATTAAGGTAATATGTACATGTAAGTAGAGTTATTAAAGTGACTATCAATAGATAATAGCAGAGGGGGGCAATGGAAATAGTCTGGGTAGCCATTTGATTACATGTTCAAGCGTCTTATGGCTTGGGGGTAGAAGCTGTTTAGAAGCCTCTTGGACCAAGACATGGCGCTCCGGTATCGCTTGCTGTGCGGTAGCAGAGAGAACAGTCACCACTTGGTATAGAGGTCCTGGATGGCAGGAAGCTTGGCCCCAGTGATGTACTGGGCCGTACACACTACCTTCTGTAGTGCCTTGTGGTTGGAGGCTGAGCAGTTGCCATACCAGGCAGTGATGCAACCTGCCAGGATGCTCTCAACTGTGCAGCTGTAGAACCTTTTGAGGATCTGAGGACCCATGCCAAATCTTTTCAGTCTCCTGAGGGGGAATAGGTTTTGTTGTGCCCTCTTCACGACTGTTTTGGTGTGCTTGGATCACGTTAGTTTGTTGGCGATGTGGACACCAAGGAACATGAAGCTCTCAATCTGCTCCACTACAGTCACGTCGATGAGAATGTGGGCATGATCGGTCCTCTTTTTCCTGTAGTACACAATCATCTCCTTAGTCTTGATCACGTTGAGGGAGAGGTTGCTGTCCTTGCACCACGCTGTCAGGCCTCTGACCTCCACTCTATAGGCTGTCTCGTTGTTGTCGGTGGTCAGGACTACCACTGTTGTGTCATCGGCAAACTTATGGAGTCGTGCCTGGCCGTGCAGCCATGAGTGAACAGGGACTACAGGAGGGGACTGAGCACTAAGGGGCCCCTGTGTTGTGGATCAGCGTGGCAGATGTGTTGTTACCTACCCTTACCACCTGGTGGGGGCCCGTCATAAAGTCCAGGATTCAGGTGCAGATGGAGGTGTTTAGTCCCAGGGACCTTAGCTTATTGATGAGCTTTGCGGGCCCTATACTGTTGGACGCTGAGCTGTAGTCAATAAATAAGATTCTCACATAAGTGTTCCTTTCGTCCAGGTGGGAAAGGGCAGTGTGGAGTGCAATAGAGATTGCATCATCTGTGGATCTGTTAGGACGGTATGCAAATTGGAGTGGGTCGAGGGCTTCTGGGATAATGGTGTTTATGTGAGCCATGACCAGCCTTTCAAAGCACTTCATGGCTACAAACGTGAGTGCTACCGGTTAGTAGTATTTTAGGCAGGTTACCTTGGTGTTCTTGGGCACAGGGACTATGGTGGTCTACTTGAAACATGTTGGCATTACAGACTCAGACAGGGAGAGATTGGAAATGTCAGTGAAGACACTTTCCAGTTGGTCAGTGCATGCTCGGAGTACACATCCTGGTAATCCACTTGAATGTTGACCTGTTTAAAAGTTCTTACTCACATCGGCTGCGGAGAGCATGATAACACTGCCACCGCAGTGAGGCGGACCGGGTCTGGCTCTCGACCCGAAACCTGCCCCTCCACCTGTCATGCCGGAAGTTGGGCCCGCGGTTTGTGGGGCCATTCAAAGTCCTGAGGAGACTGAACGAGGTTTGCTACAGGTTACAGCTTCCCCCCATTACCGTATTAACCCCTCCTTCCATGTGTCTCTCGTTATTGTGGGCTCGGTATTTACGACATGTTATTGGAATATTTGAGTAAGGTTACTTGTGTTACTCATCTCTGCTGTCCTGCGCCTGATTCCTCTGCACCAGCTACACCCAGACCATTACAGTATGCTGTGTGATGACACGCACAAATGAATGATTGATTGATATACTTTATATTGAAGTAGGCCTTTATGCCAATAAGTAAGTTACGCTAAAACAGCTACAGTAAACAGGACACTTAGGTCTACAGCTCCATGTCATTTCAATAACTTAACTTCTCAAAGATGCTCTCTGGTGGTCAAACTAAAATGAACTAGCATTAATGGAGACAATGGCTGAGAGTAAAATACTATGACATCATGCACTCCAAAGTGCCATACCATTATGCAGCACCCTGCAAGCTGTGCTGCAGTATGATGCAACTTTTAAAGGAAGAACCACTGTATGTGACTGATCCACCATAATTGATAACATCTTAATGCTGTGACCTTTGAGTTTCAAAGGTTGCGGCTAATTGCCACACATAAGGTAACGAACACGTCTATCTAATGGCGTAATTGCAGTCTGCATCAGAGAAGTGACACGTCGATGAGCACCGATGATTCATTAGACAAACGGGGCGGAACGAATCACAGACGATAATTATCATCTGTCGAGAGTAATTAGGTGCAATATAGTGAGAGATGTGATTTACTCACATTATACCAATGTAATGTACTGAGAAATATGTGATCTCCTCAGTTTATCTCAGCTGCAGGTGCTAAGCCACAGATCCACCCCATTGGCTCATTTCAGGAGTCCAGTGGCATAGAAAGTAATGCATGACCTATAGCTGGGAGAGAGACAGAGGTGAAATCTCTTTTGTTGTGGTAAATAACCCCAGCACTCTCATAAGTATTTACGCTCCTTTGACATACTTGTTGAAGAGGAAAGTAGACCCTTGAGAGGATAGCATAGCTGAGTCCTGGTGCTCTGTTTAATCCTAGCTACTGTGTATGTTTTCTATTATTCCTCAGTGTTTCTATCCTGTTTTCTTTAAATATCTAGGGCAACTCTCCTCTCAAACCAATGACGTAATGAGAACATAAGCCATCAACAATGGAGTACTATATACAACTATATACAATTATATACAATGAGTGTACAAAACATTAAGAACACCTTCCTAATATTGAGTGTACCCCCGCCCCTTTTGCCCTCTGAACAGCCTCAATTTATTGGGGCAGGGACTTTACAATGTGGCAAAAGCGTTCCACAGGGATACTAATCCATGTTGACTAATGCTTCCCACAGATGTGTCAACTTGGCTGGATGTCTTTTGGTTGGTGAACCATTCTTGATACACACGGAAAACTTTTGACTTGCCCATTTACCCTCTGAATGGCACACATTCACAATCCATGTCTCTATTGTCTAAAGGCTTTAAAATCCTTCTTTAACCGGTCTGCTTCCCTTCATCTACACTGATTGAAGTGGATTTAACAAGTGACATCAATAATCCAAGCTTTCACCTAGACTCCCCTGGTCAGTCTATTTCATGGAAAGAGCAGGTGTTCATAATATTTTGTACAGTCAGTGTACACGTACTGTACACACACACAGTACACACACACTGATATAGCCCACCGTGCATGTGCAGTTCCTGCAGCCATCTGTCAATGATTCGTCCTCTCTGTAGACGACCCCCTTGACGCTGCAGGTCCTCTCACAGTAGCATCCATCCAGACTATTCATCATCTCCTCTGCTCTGGACAGCTGGCCAAGCCAGGCCCAGATACAAAGGGAGGGACGGGGATGGAGGGAGGGAGAGGGTCTCAGATCGGTGCATATAATCCATCTATATCAGTGGTCACCAACCTGTTGATCTCCAAGGCATTCGTAGTCGATCACCAAACATTTCTGTAAAAACCCAACGATAAAGCCTTGCATTCCTATGTTTTTTATTTGTTTCGTGCTGTTGGCTGGAGGTGCACTTGATTCAGCAGCCCTAGCCCCGGAAAGGCAAAGTGTTCCCATTCTTAACCATTTCATGTGTCTGAAGGTAGAACTCCGCCTACCGGGCAGGCCCAGAGAAGATCAAGTGAATCTATAGGCTTACCGCTGGCCAATCAGATAGCTCAGACCACTGTGTCTGCACAGTTTCCTTGGGCCATAGACTGTAAAAATAAATCTTGAACGCACAGCAAAACTTAAAACCATGACTAGAGAGAGACAACACATACAGCAAACGGCTGCTGTTTTTTGTTTTTATGTTCATGTTCAAATTGTTATTCAGCACTGTGTCAACACTTTGTTCAACACTTTTATAAGGCATAAAATGCACTTTCTCACTACTTCCACTCACAATACAACCAGCCCTGCAATGAATGAGTATAGCAAATTATTTCTGATAAGCTTGCGTTGTTATTATTATGCTCTCTCAGCTGTGCCTCATAAGTAATACAACAAATTATCTATTACCAGTGTGATCATACACCTACCTACATTTTGTAAATATAATTTCAAAATGATCTGAGAAGAACAACAATGGCAAGGCAATTCAAGATTAGCCAATATGCAATGATAATGTATTGGGCCTATAGCCTACTGCACAAATGTCATTGCTACAGAACTGTTTTTGATTGGTTAATGTTGCATAGGCTTAAATTTTCTAAGTCATTAAAAAAAAGTCTGAGCGGTAGATCTTAGCTTGCATTTTGACTCAGAAAGCGGTCTTGACTCAGAAAAGGTTGGTGACCACTGATCTACACATGAAACGCCTTCTACTACAAGCCTTGCTACAGTCAACCATGCACTAAAGGAGATCTACAGTGTATGACATCATCAAAGTAGAGTCATATACATTGCCCTTGGAAAGTATTCAGATCCCTTGACTTTTTCCAATTTTTTTTAGGTTACAGCCTTGTTCTAAAACTGACCCCCTCCCCCCAAAAAAAGTGTATCAATCTACACACAATACCCCATAATGACAAAGCAAAAACAGGTTATTAGGAATTTTTGCTATTTAAAAAAAAATACCAAACTGAAATATCACATTTACATAAGTATTCAGACCCTTTACTCAGTAATTTGTTGAAGCAACTTTGGCAGCGATTGCAGCCTCGAGTCTTCTTGGGTATGACGCTACAAGCTTGGCACACCTGTACTTGGGGAGTTTCTCCCATTTTTCTCTGCAGATTCTCTCAAGCTCTGTCAGGTTGGATGGGAGAGTTGCTGCACAGCTATTTTCAGGGTCTCTCCAGAGATGTTCCTTCTGTTTCAAGTCCAGGCTCTGAAGTCCAGGCTCTGGCTGGGCCACTCAAGGACATTCAATGACTTGTCCCGAAGCCACTCCTGTGTTGTCTTGGCTGTGTGCTTAGGGTTGTTGAGCTGTTGGAAGGTGGACATTCACCCCAGTCGGAAGTCCTGAGTGGACGGGTTTTCATTAAGGATCTCTGTACTTTGCCCTGTTCATCTTTGCCTCGATTCTGACTAATCTCCCAGTCCCTGCTGCTGAAAAACAACCCTACAGCATGATGCTGCCACCACCATGCTGAGTCTTTAGGTGCCTTTTGGAAAACTCCAAGCGGGCTGTCATGTGCCTCTTACTGAGGAGTGGCTTCTGTCTGGTCACTCTACCATAAAGGCCTGATTGGTGGAGTGCTGCAGAGATGGTGGTCCTTCTGGAAGGTTCTCCCATCTCCACAGAGAAACTCTAGTGCTCTGTCAGAGTGAACATCGGGTTCTTGGTTACCTCCCTGACCAAGACCCTTCTCCCCCGATTGCTCAGTTTGGCTGGGCGGCCAGCTCTAGGAAGAGTCTTGGAGTTCCAAACGTATTCCATTTAAGAATGATGTAGGCCACTGTGTTCTTGGGGGCCTTCAATGCTTGAGAAATGTTTTGGTCCCCTTCCCCAGATCTGTGCCTCGACACAATCCTGTCTCAAAGCTCTACGGACAATTCTTGGTTTTTGCTCTGACATGCACTGTCAACTGTGGGACCTTATATAGACAGGTGTGTGCCTTTCCAAATCATGTCCAATCAATTGAATTTACCACAGGAGGACTCCAATCAAGTTGAAGAAACATTTCAAGGATGATCAATGGAAACAATTTTGAGTCTTATACCAAAGGGTCTGAATACTTATGTAAATAAGGTATTTCTGTTTCTAAAGACGTGTTTTCGCTTTGTCATTGTGGAGTATTGTGTGTACATTTGTCATGACGTTGGCCTCTTTGGGTATAGCAAACCCATCCCCCTCTCCCTGCCTCCCCCTTGCCTCCTTAAACTAGGCTTCTGTGGTCAGAGGTCGTAAATTCCTGAGAAGACCTCATGGACACACAGATATAGAGAGTCGTTTTTCATGGAGACAAAGGAAATCCTTCCACCTCACAGAACTTGAGGTACGAACAAATTTCATGTTCTGGAGAAAGTGCAAAAGATCGGTGAAGAATCCAGCTACGAACTGGTCCGTTTGTCACAACTTGGGAAGCTCATATGAGACCATAAACCTGTTTACATAATAGCCCCGGATATAAGGTTTACATCTAATTGTTGTATAAGATGAATGAGTGAGTATGATACTGTTTACACAATTTTACAATGTGATTTTGGACTGTTTAATGAAGGAAAACTCAAAAAGGGAATTGGATTTGAACTAAATCAGAGGACCGCTCTTGAGCCAAGTTAGGGTCAGACATTCTGGAACATTCCAAATAAAACCCAACTTTGAGAAATTATCACCAGACCGAGCTTACCTCAATTACGAGACGGCTAAAGGTTGCAGAATCTTTTAACCATACCACGTGGTTAAACTCTTAGACTATCGATACCGATAGAATGAGAACAAGTCTTTGATATTAATTACTAGTCTGCAGCTAGGAATTCGGTATCATTGAACGCGAAGAACGACAACCGCCGAAAAATCCATTCTATAACGAATGTCACTTTGAACTATCCCCTCTAACCAAGACAGAGAGAGAGAGAGAGAGAGACGGACAATTCTACGAAAGACAAACTTTTCTCCACCGATCAAGACGACACACTGAGTGTAAATATATATATTGATTGCAATTGTTCCCGAATGAGTGAGCGTTCATGTGTAAAGGATTAGCATTTCAATTGTTATAATCATTAACTGTAGTGACTTCTTAGTTGACCCCCACTCCCCCTCTTGTCAAACAAGCCGCCATGCCGGTTCAGCCCACTAGGGCACATTCTCCTATCATTTCATGTAACCACATTTACCATGGTTGTTTGTTTATGCATTTCTGTGAATTACTTAGTTAGTAATAAATAAATGATTTAAGACAATTGATGCATGGATGACTCAGTGAAGCCTGGGTTCGTGCAAATAAGCAACTATTTGGAATGAGACGTTTGTAATGAGACTAACGTGTGGTACAGCAAATAATTCATTAATTCGAAGACTAATTGATCAGATAAAAATATCTGCAAAGTTATTTTAGGAAATAACTTTGTAATCTGAATATTTTTCCTTGGTGCCCCGACTTCCTAGTTAATTAGTTACGTGATTAATCAGTTGATCGCATAGTAACTAATTACAGAGAATCTTTGATAAAAACTATCAGTCTTCAGTTAATGATAGTAAAGACACGACACATTGCTGAGGATTATAATTTTTTTTTTTAATCCATTTTAGAATAAGGCTGTATCAAAATATTGCATACTTTCCAAAGGGACTGTAGGTAGACCATAGATGCCCTTTGATGGTGAATGAAACTTGTTGAAACAGAAATGATTCGCCTGAGGTATCAGCCTTGACAACAAAGGTTTATGATCAGGACACATTACAGTACCTTGCTGGATGTTTTGGCTAAGATATCCTGCAGTTCCATGATCTTCTGCACCAGTCCGTGGAAGTCATTGCAGGTTGGGCAAGCTAGAAAAGAACAGACCACAGAGACAACATGTTTACACAACTTTGTTACAGATGAATAACATTTTTATATGACTGCACCAATAAGTAGTGGAAAGGTATCAAATAGATCAAACAAATGATTTCCAGGTGTTTGATACCATTCCATTTGCTCCGTTCTGGCAATTATTATGAGCTGTTCTCTCCTCAGCATCCTCCTACGGTGTGGACTTACTCCGGTTGAGATCTGGGCACTGGGAGATGAATCCCTGAGGCATGACTAATATCTGAACGTCCTGCATTACACCCTGCAGACACACATAGAAAAAAACACTGGCTTAGTTACAGCCAGCACAGAGCGTACTGTCTCGTCTGACTAAATGTGTTCTACTTGATCACAGATAGCACCCCTAAATGAGAGGATAGCCGTCATCACAGTGCCGTGGATGGTGTTATATAAAGAGAAGCTAGGACAACTACATGTGCAATAGGTAGAAAATAGATAAGAGAGATGGTCTAATATTCTTTGCGCACACACACACACACACACACACCTCAAGTCACGCACAAAGCCCAATAAATACTGTGCTATAAGTAAACAACTGTATTAAATATTTAGTGAAAACTGTTACTGGAAATGTATGTTTCGATAGAAGGGAGGGAGTCTGACAAGTTTATTCTGAGTTAATGTGTTCTCTGGACTGGTACAGCCTGATGTCCGTTGAGTTAATTGGACTGAAATGGGATGTAAATTGAACCAATAATGAATGTAATCTCAATTTCTGTTTTCTTCTGATTCCCTTTGATAAGCATAGCTATGAGATACACATTAAATTTGATTCATAGGTATCCTCATTGTATAGCCTATCATCGTGTGGTCGAAGCACACATCCAGACACTCAGTAACCATGGAAACCTGGCCCATCTCATTCCTTGAGTGCATGTACTTCTCTGGAGCCACGCAACTTATGATATTTTTTTATTGTCTTGCCACTTTAATTTACTGGCCATGAATTCAAATCCAAAGAAACCAATTAGCTGATTTCTCATGGCAACATCATGCGAGATGGAAGCAGGCATGAGTCATGTTTTGTTAAATATGTTTCCATCTTCTGGTAATTTAGACTAACTCAGTGGAAGGCTGAAAAACCATTAGACCAGGGACGATAATGCATGTATGTATCACTGATGAATGTGTGCATTTAGTGTGAAAGGTTATTGAGTGCATGATTACTTTCCAGATGTAGACTACAGCTGTAAACCACACACAGTGTCTTTTAATGAAAGATGAAGATCTAAATGCAACTAAATTGGTAATCAATTGTGAATAAATCATCTTATGGACTTCTACTTCACACACATCAAGGTATTTTATACATGTAGGATGCTATAATATCCAACTACTGAATGGGTATCATCCCAAAGTGTTTGCCACTATACTGCTGGGGATGCAATTTTTGCTTCCTCTAAACCCCCATCCAAACCGAGAGAAAGAATGTCTGATTGTTAATGAAGGGGTTTTCCTTTAGATGAGATGTGGCTTTCCTTTCCCAGCACTAATCAGGGCTTCAGAGGCACAAAAGGGGGAGGTGTGGTGGGCACACGTCAAGATTAGTGGGTGACCTCCAAGTCTTCTTTCATCTGCCAATTAACGCAGAGTAAATGCAACAGCCAGGAGCGTCACACAAAATTATACACGCGCAGTTCAACACACAGACACACATACACATTCTGCCCAACAGCAAACAAAAAGTAGTACCAGTGTGGTTAAAATAGGTAAAATCCGACATTAAAGCTGACATTATACTCTAAGTTTTCAATATGGGAAGGATGTTCCCATGTGGATTAAACCGCTGTGAGGGGTGATACATGTCTTCATGTCTGATAAACAATGGACCATGTTTAATGAGCACGGTCCAGAGAGTTTAATGATTTCTCCCAAATCAGTGTTAGTGGGATAATTACGGTGGCAATGCATACAGCAGCAGACTAGGGGAGAAACAATTTATGGGACACAATTGTAAATGAATTCTTAGCAGTGAGGGAGAGAAACGAGAAAGAATGCACAAATTACATTGGCAGTCTTGAGAAAATGCGAGCAATTAAATTCCCAGCCATAATAAATAAAACAAGTCCAGGGATAAACAACCGAGGATGGGAAGGGGGGTGCGGGGTACGTACCAGGGTGGCATGTGGGAAAACAACGTCCATGAGCCAACGCGCTTAATTTCCTCTTCAATTATTTGAATAATTTATTAAGCAGCATCAGCACCGTTTATGCCACACCGTCAAACCTAAGCCACCATGAAGAGTCTTCAGCTTTACAAAACGTAATATTTACCTTAAAAAAGCCATGGGCGCTGCTCCGCTGCCCTAACCAGAAGGTTGTGTCCTCAGGGATGTCCATGAATGGGATCTCTACCACCCTCTCATAGATCCTACAGAGACAGAAAGACAGGAACGGGTCCACAAACCATGATTACTGCTCATCATAATACATACTGTATTTGCCAACCACACCACACCTTCTAATAGTACTACCACTAAAGCTTGTAACAGTAATAATATGTGACCCGTTTCAGGAAACTACGCATATGTCGCAAGTCATGACTCCACAGGAGAGCCATTCTTAAAAAAAAAAATGTTTTATCAAAATGTGTTTTTTGGTAGAAATGCCTTCTGGAACATATGAACTTTCATGTCCCTTAATAAGAAACGTATATGCCATCTGTAAATACGAATAAAACTTTACAGTTATGAGCCTTGTTGGTTAAGCCACAGAAAAAGTCAGCAACCTTTCCACTAGCCATGATTGGTTGAGATAATGAGTGGGCTAGACATGCCGAAAGAGGAGTTCGTATTGGTCTGCCATACAGAGGGCTTCTGTCTATTTGAGTTGGTCAGTCTGTTGGTAATCCTGTTGAACGAGGCTTTTTTAAAAATGTATTGTGTAGTGGAGCTGCGTAAGTGTTGCTCACCACTTTCTGGAGGATCGAGTTTTGAAATCAGTGGAATTGGAGTGTGATAGCTAAAGAGAAAACACCGGATTACATCTTCAAACTAAGGGCAACCGTGGCATGGCATCCGTGACAGGGAGCACCATCCATCATGCATGATGATGTATACGGGTACGATAGTCTAGCTAGCTACATTTTCAGATATTACAAGTTTCTGATTTTGTCAGAGTGTTTTCATTTCAAGCTAAAGTGTACTGTTAGCTAGCTAGCTAACATTAGCTGGCTGGCTCCCTAGCTAACGTTACGTGTATAGCGTTATTATTCGTATCCCAGAGTCGTTTGCATTGCAAGTTAGAGCCTAATGTTAGCTAGTTAACATTGAACCTGGTTGGTTAGCTCCCAGCAGATTCATGCAGGGTACTAGCGACATGATTTGGCACGATGTTCATTGTTGTTTAACTAGCTAACGTTAGCTGGCTGGCTCGTTAGCTAACGTTACGTGACGTGTGTGATCTTATACGTTCTTTACCTAGCTAGGTTCATTGTTTACCTAGCTAGCTAGCTACATGTCTTAAGCTAAAGTGTAAAACACCCATTGAATATGGCCGGTGTCAGTAAACGTCGGCAAAAAAAAGAGTCATGAAATTGTTGCCAGCAGAACTGGTTAGGCTGTTTTCATGCTATCCAGAGGTAAACAAATCATCCAGAGCGTCAAGTGTGCGCTTTGAACGCTCCGAGAGCGAAACGAGATGGGTGGGGCTCAAGCTTAAGAGGGTGTCAACGATGCTGAATGGGTGTAGACAAAGAAGAGCTCTTCACTAGATACCAAAACATTCTAAAAAGTGAGTTTACAAGTTCATCAACTTCCAAAGCATAATTACTTTCCATTGTTACTCAGAAATGCAGTGTATGATATACCATTTTGTAGCTCTGAGTCTCTACTTTTACTTTTTAAAAAAACAAGACCAAATCCAGGTGGTGAGTCACATATTTGATGAAATTGATTGGTAATAATGCCTCGAACACTAAAATACACCCTCTTCAGTCATCCTATTCCCTACTTATTATAGGTTGTTTATACTGGGAATAATACTGGATTAAATGAAACATGTTTATATCTCAGTACATTTAGCCTACCTGTTGCAGTCAACGTGCAGTATGATGTGGGAGGCACTGACAGCCACAGAAACCTTGTGCCACTGTCCGTCTGCCAGGCTGTAGGGAAACACCTCGGTGTGGGCCTTCTGACCCTTGGTGCGGTAGTGGAGACGCACCTCATTGCGCTGCCCACTGCTCTCCAACTCCAGGAACCTGCAGGGACGAGCAGACAGAATATGGATGGAGAGAGGAATATATATGGACACAAGTTTGTCTAAAGTGGATCCTGAAATAATGAGCAGATGGAATATGGAGAGAGACACATATACACTACATGGCTAAAAGTACGTGGACAACTGTTCGTCGAACATCTCATTCCAAAATCATGGGCTTTAATATGGAGTTGGTCCCCCTTTTGCTGATATAACAGCCTCCACTCTTCTGGGAAGATTTCCCATTAGATAGAACATTTTTACGCACTACGTGCTTCAACACTCGCCAGTCCCCTTCTGTGAGCTTGTGTGGCCTACCTATTCGCGTCTGAGCAGTTGTTGTTCCTAGACATTTCCACTTCACAATAAAGGCACTTACAGTTGACCGGGGCAGCTCTAGCAGGACAGAAATTTGACAAACTGACTTGTTGGAAAGGTGGCATCCTATGACGGTGCGAAGTTGAAAGTCACTGAGGTCTTCAGTACAGGCCATTCTACTGCCAATGTTGGTCTATGCCGATTGCATGGCTGTGTGCTCGATATTATACACCTGTCTCTGTCAGTAACGGCTGTGGCTGAAGTAGCCGAATCCACCAATTTGAAGGGGTGTCCACATACTTTCGGCCATGTAGTGCACGTGCCCACTACCCAATTCAACCACAACATCACTAACAGAGGTAAAAAGGCAGTAAAACTGAGGACAGACCACACCCATAACTCTACAGATAGCTGAACATTTCCTGTTCATTCCCTGAATCAGAATCCTTCCAGTAAAGTGGATTGTGCACCGCACTCACCCCATGGTAAATTATAAGTGCTTCACCCTGTTTCAAAGAATCATGACACATTCCTCTGTAGATCTGCAAACCCTTTCAATATCCAATCACTTGAAGTGCAAGCTTAATGCTACACAACGGCTGTCAAGGACAGCTTCAGCGAGACAACACTAATGCATATGTGTAATGTGAGTGAGAGGAGTAAACTCATTGGTACATTGGTATTCCAGGAAACCCCTGCCTTCCTTCGGTCTAGTCCGTTGAGATTCCCCATGTGAAGTAGCGACACTAATGGAAAGAGCTGACAGAGTTGCCAATACGGATTCATCAGCTCTGGCTTTAAAGACTTCTACTCACTTCAAAGCATTATTCAAAAGAAAAACAGCCATTTAGAAGAACTGTAGCGGTGGAGTGGATTTATCTACAAACCGAATCTAATGAGTTATTGTCCTCCAGCCATGCACAATATAACAGCTGCACAAATCCAGTAACACTGCCTGCCGAGATCCCCCAACAACCCATTTCTAAACCAAATGAAACAATGGTTCTGTAGCGTGAACACACATCCTGCACACAGTCTGGCTCAGCTAATCAGAGCTGGGGAAAGTCATTAACGTCGCTATGAGGTCTTTACTCTGCGCTGACTTTAATATACACAGTTCAATCAACACATTATGTGGCTGGAATCTGGAAAACAGATCAGCATACTAGCTAACTAACTAACTGTTCACAATCACCACAGTTTTGTGTTTAGTTTGGTGATGTACTAGGAATAAAGTGTTGGTGTAAGTGTTGTGTGCTTTTTCTGTACAGCATTGTTTAGTCTGTTTTGTCATCTGATTCCTGCAGCACTAACAGATTTACAAAAATACTGTATGTACCCTCAACACATTTTACGCACAGATGACAATCCCATATTTTTTTTATGGACTTCACTGCAAAGGTGAGCCATTCATTCTCTGACCAGTGTGTTTTATGTGGACTCTGGCATTGTGGTCAGTGGGTATTGTGAGGACTCTAGCATTGTATTCAGTACGTATTTGTAATGGCTCTGGCCATACCTCTGTTCAGAATGGTGGATGGATAGGATGACCCCAGAGTTGAAGTGCTCCTGTTTCAGGGTGACCACAACGGTGAACTCCCTCCGGCCCCTCAGCTTCTGGAGCATCCGCTCAGACACATCCTCAGGAGCCTTCACCTCCCTGGACGAACCTTGGGAAAGGATGGTTGGCAGTTTGGTCATTAAAAAGGCAATATTGTAGTAGCACTTGAGCATTCAAATACATTAGCATTATTTACGTAGGCATTTCATTTGCATGTGTTTTTATTCATTACAGGTTATCATTGTTGCAAAATACAAAGGATATTCATGATTGTTCAACCATAGTGCCATATTAGAAATGAAGGATGATTTCAACCAGTGTTTAGATTAATAACAGGGCGATCAGTGTTACACCGTGGCTCTGGATAAGAGTGTCTGCTAAATTACTCAAATGTAAATGTGTCTCAACTGAAGCCAAACAGAGCCAAAACAGAGAAACAAACCCCCGTTAGCGTGATTCACAAATGCCTCAGTTGTTGGTACAGACAGTTAAAATAAGTATTTCAACACAGCTTGAAACTATCCAAATTACAGCAGAACACATCTGGCTGTTATAGAGAATACAAACAAAAGATGTCAGCTCCTATGAAGCTGAACAGTCTCCGACAAGCAGCTTCAGAGCTGCACCTTTTGAGCTCCTTTTGAGCTTGAAGAAGGAAAGAAAGGAAGGAAGAAGGAAGAAATAAGAAGAAGGATTGAAGAAGAAGAAAATATAAGGAATAAGTGCGGTGGAAATTCAGATCTCTGTGTAGCCTGGCTAGTCTGTAGCTACTCTTCTGCAGCTAGTCTTCTGTAGCTAGTCTTTTGTTCTCCAGTCCCACTAGTGTGCCACCTTCTCCCCCTAACTCCACCCAGACATCTATGCTACTTTAATGGAAGCATCAATAAATGATGATGTTTCTCAGAAGCAAATCACATCAAAGGGTTCACTCCCAGCCAGGGGATGCATGCATGATGCCATGGCACACTTTAGAGCTACAGGAAGCTAAGCTAGCATCGCTGCCTCTCTTTTCGTCAGCGCATAAACATTTTACTTCCAGCTGGTGGGAGTAGCCAATTAACACAATGTAATATGAAAATGCTAAAAAGGCCATGATGAAGCCTGGCACTGTGCAGGGTGAGCACACAGAGTAGAGACATGTGCTATGCATGTGACTGGAGAGAAGCACGTTATACAGTCTTCAGAGAAGGAGTGTAGCGTGTGCTGCTAGCATTAGCATCTGTCTGATCCTGGCTAGGCTACTCCATGGGGAGGCCATGTTTTGAGTCATTTCTGTCAGAACAAAAAGGTTGTCTGGTTTTTAGGTCAACTAGACAGATACAGTGCTTGGGTACATCCTCAACAGAGCTACTATCATTAAAGGTGTTATTGGCTGAGGTGGGTCAGATGGTGTGATGACATGTACCAGAGTAGTCTGCTAAAGCAATAACCTGCACTGCAAAAAGGGAAATATAAGCAAGCCTAAATATCTTATATTGTAAGAATTCACTTAGTGTCTATTACCATGCTAAATTACCTAACGTCATTGGTAGATACTTGTGCTTATTTTACCCCCCCCCCCCCCCCCCCCCCAATGAGATTAGATAATTTTAGTTAGGTGAGGATTTATTTTAAAAAGTGAATTATCACTCAAAATATATTTAGGCTTGTCTAGATTCACTTTTTGCAGTTATGATGGTAGCAACAGAAAGCCTCTGAATGAATAATTAAATATAAGTGACCACTTTTCATAATAAATGTAGGACATTGGTGGAAATGATTAATGCTTTGAAGTGTCTTAGTAGACCGCCTCATTGAATCACAATTACAGATCAAATAGAGTGACCCATAAAGGGTTTGGTGCATTTTTTCCCTTTGGAAAAATTATACAATTGCAGTCAGATCCCGTGGAATTTTCTACAACAGAAATACATTAAGCTTATTTGTCATACTTGAAACAAAACTAAACTCAAGAAAAAGACTTCATCCCGAAGATGGTAGAGTGCAGTGCTGGTCAGTCATGTGCCAGACCTAAGCATGGCGAGTGTGACTGGGCAAGGAAAGGGGAGGACCACAGTGATACCTCAATCCCAGACACAATGGTTAGGGGGCAGTTTGGGCCGAGGGACCTTGGGACTAAGCCCCACCACAAGGCTCCACAGAATGCCATCAGCCTTTGATCTGTTAGTAGTTTCTCTTCTCCAGGACACAGCCTGCCTCCCCATGGTGGATGGGGAGACGCCCAAGTGGGGGGAGGGGCAGCGTGGGGCTCACCGGACCCCTTTCTAGGACTTACTGATAAGCACGGCTGTCCATGGAGAAGCCTGCATTTAAAGCACAGAGATAGGACCCCTGGAACAGTGCTGCTCACTCATGGTATAAGATTACCACCAGACAGTAGTACCCTACCAGTAAACCTCCCAAAAACCCTCCACATGAAAAAGGAGTGGATGAGACTCTGCTCTGATAAGAGGCCCCCCCCCCCTCTCACATCGGCATACCTTATCTCACATCGGCAGCGCTTTCAATGTTTCATTAAAACTAATGCACACAGATAATTACTGAAAAAAATAAGAAAACATTTACATTTTCATGGAATCAAGAAAAGCATTGACAGAGTAAGAAGTCCAAAATCTCAGAGAGTGTTCCTGGGAAGCACAGCCTTGTGTTAGCCTTGCCGGCACGCTAATCTTATCTGCAGGATCCAGTATAAACAGCTTTAAATGGTTTCATACCAGGCGATAGTCTCCATCATAGGGATTGACTCTAATCTGTCACTGAGTAATAATACCTTATTTTGTCTGTCTGAACTCTAAGTCCGTGCACAACAGTGAATGCTTCCCTACCATTGCAAAATAAATACTGCCAATCTAATCAATGGTTCATATGTTTAGTATTTAGATCAGGTGCCTTTAAAAGCTCCCTTTGAAAAGCTGCCCTACAGTACATTAACCTAACTCTCACAATCCTTTTTGCTCCCATATCTTCCTGTCTTTTCAGAGTGACTTCTTTACTGTATACTGTACAGGGAAGAACTTAGTTTATTGAGATGTAAACAGCCTCTCAAGGACGATATGAATTCACTGGGAAACATTTAAATTCATTTTGGCCCTGGTTTCAAATGATGAAGATGCCTGACTTTACCCATAACAAAGCAAAAACAGCAAGTAAAAGATCACAGCGGTGTTCTGATTGAAGTAACACTGGTCAGGTTTACAACACTCCTCTCCAACATTTCATGTCATCGCTCTCAAAATGCAACTGTGTGTAACCCAGGTCAAAACAATGGGTGAAATATTTATGTAAATGTGAACAAACAACCCAATTAGATTATCACCCAATCAGAAGTGCGCAAATCCTTTAGGTCCCACCTTCGACAGTTCAATCGTTGCAATGTCGAGCAAGCCATGTAGAGGAAGCGTCATTTATGGCACATTCTCTCCTATGCTCTAAAGCAAAAATAATGAGTAAAACGTGCATATATTTTCAGAAAAACGCTGATAATTGATGCTCTATTCATTGCAACATCTTGAAGTGGTTGAATGCATTTGTGGACCATTTACTTGATGAGTTTTATTTTCATTAATGAAGCTATTGATTTAGCGCCACGTTAGCGGGCCAAAGCTAACTTTTCTATATGTTAGTGAATGTAAATGGTGTAACTTATGCTAATTGCTAAGCAACTTTTGTAGCAGTAATAATAATATTCCCAAGTGAACAATATATCAAACGGATGCATTTGGTGCTACTAATATATTGTAGAAAAGTCAACTTATTGGTACTTTGTTCAAAGTTATTTGTTAGTTGAGTGACACATTGAAACGTACAAAGCACTAGCTAATGCAGGCAGTCAGATGCCATTTCACGGTAACTTTTGAGACGCACATGTTGTGTAACCATAGAGAAGACATTTTAATAGCAGTTTATTCTATTTGTACATTTTATTTCTTTGTTATTAATGTGGAAAACTAGATCCAAAGATTAAGGCAGAGACTATTTAATTGGATAATAGAAGACATCTTTACTGCAAGGTAGATCAGTCTCTGATCGCAGTCAGGGAAGGAACTCGAAGAGTAAATCAAATCTAATTTTATTGCTCACATACACATTTTTAGCAGATGTTATTGCGTGTGTAGCGAAATGCTTGGGTCCCGAGCTCCAGCAGTAGTATCTAACAATTCGCAACAATATACACAAACCTAAATATATAAATATTAGGTTGAACAATGTAGGAGTAGCATTGACTAAAATACAGTAGAATAGCATACATATACAGTTGAAGTCGAAAGTTTACATAGCCAAATATTCAATCCTAGTAAAAACATTTAATCCTAGTAAGAATTCCCTGTCTTAGGTCAGTTAGGATCACCACTTTATTTTAAGATTTTGAAATGTCAGAATAATAGTAGAGAAAATTATTTATTTCAGTTATTACTTTCATCACATTCCCAGTGGTTCAGAAGTTTACATACACTCAATTAGTTTTTGGTATCATTGCCTTTAAAATGTTTAACTTGGGTCAAACGTTTTGGCTAGCCTTCCACAAGCTTCCCACAATAAATTGGGTGAATTTTGGCCCATTCCTCCCGACAGAGCTGGTGGAACTGAGTCAGGTTTGTAGGCCTCCTTGCTTGCAAAAGCTTTTTCAGTTCTGCCCACAAATTTTCTATGGGATTGAGGTCAGGGCTTTGTGATGGCCACTCCAATACCTTGACTTTGTTGTCCTTAAGCCATTTTGCCACAACTTTGGAAATATGCTTGTGTTCATTTGGAAGAACCATTTGTGACCAAGCTTTAACTTCCTGACTGATGTCTTGAGATGTTGCTCCAATATATCCACAATTTTCTGTCCTCATGATGCCGACTATTTTGTGAAGTGCACCAGTCCCTCCTGCAGCAAAGCACCCCCACAACATGCTGCTGCCACCTCCGTGCTTCACGGTTGGGATGATGTTCGTTGGCTTGCAAGCCTCACCCTTTCTCCTCCAAACATAAATGGTCAATATGGCCAAACAGTTCTATTTTTGTTTCATCAGACCAGAGGACATTTCTCCAAAAAGTACGATCTTTGTCCCCATGTGCAGTTGCAAACCGTAGTCAGTTTTTTTATGGCAGTTTTGGAGCAGTGGCTTCTTCCTTGCTGAGCAGCCTTTCAGATTATGTCGAATATAGGACTCGTTTTACTGTGGATATAGATACTTTTGTACCCGTTTCCTCCAGCATCTTCACAAGGTCCTTTGCTGTTGTTCTGAGATTGATTTGCACTTTTCGCACCAAAGTACTTTCATCTCTAGGAGACAGAACGCGTCTCCTTCCTGAGCGATATGACGGCTGCATGGTCCCATGGTGTTTATACTTGCGTACTATTGTTTGTACAGATGAACGTGGTACCTTCAGGCATTTGGAAATTGCTCCCAGGGATGACCCAGACTTGTGGAAGTCTACACCAATTTTTTTCTGAGGTCTTGGCTGATTTCTTTTGATTTTCCCATGATGTCAAGCAAAGAGGTACTGAGTTTGAAGGTAGGCATTTAGCCCATTCTAAAATTCATACTTTTATTTTGAAGGCAAACCACAAATTCCACTATTGTGCCTAATCCTTATTGTGGCTAGCTTCACAACACAAAACCCAGTACGGTCGAGCCTCACTAGCCAGATGAAGCTAGCTGTCTGCTTATAATGTTAGCTTTGGGCAACAGGGTTAAGTAGCTGGCTAGCTATTTATTTTCATCAACTGAAGTTCAATTTCAATAGGCGAATAACAAGTGGCAACCTAGCTAATACTTACTCACAAGGATTCCTAAATCATTGCTTAGAATAATGAAAATGACTGCAGTTTCTACTGGTCATTGTTTTCAGGCTGGTTGTATTGGTGCTAGCTAGGTACCAAGCTAAAGCTAGCTACCCCAGAAGTTGCGGTCGAACAAATTATGCTTTATTACCAATGCGGTATGGGGCGAAGCCCCCTTTTGGAGCCAAGTACAGTTTATGAATTCATAGTATACAGGTTTTTTAATGGCGTTTGAGTCTTCTTGGATGGCGAGCCTACCCAGAGAGAACGACATCTTCCATTACATGCAAAGAAAGAAGACATCTGAAGAAATCTTTTCAAGAGGACCTTTTCTTGAAGTACACTATTCTCCACAGCTCTACTGTGTTTGTCTCATTCAAACCTCTCTCATCAACTAACTGTTTTCGCCCACAGGACTGCCGATGACTGGATGTTTTGTTTTGTTTGTCACCCAATTCTCTGTAAACCCTTGACACTGTTGTGTGTGTGAAAAGCCCAGGAAGGCAGCTGTTTCTGAGATACCGGATCTGGCATGACGATCATACCACAGTCAAATTCACTTAAGTCACTTGTTTAGCACATTCTAAAATTCAATTGAACAGTAACTGATCACCCCATGTTATGTGGTAAGACTTAAATACTGTATTTGAATATAATTTTCTGAATTGAACTGTACTGGTGATAATTGATACTATAGAAGGGAGAACGTGATTTTACCTGAGGTATTGAAATAGAACCATAGATTATTTAACCCAGGGTATTTGTTTATTTTGAAATGCTATTATTGTGAGCTGCATAAATATTCCTGGCACAGAATGACCAAGTGGGACCAGTCAGTCCAAACATAAACAAAATCCTAAACGGCCATATTAGAGAACAAATAATATATCACAGATTAGAGCTCTGCATGGGCATTAATTTTTAGCCCGACCCCTACCCATGCCTGCGACATTCAGGCCCTACCCTACCCAGGCCCGATTCCTCCTGTCAAATTTAAAGTCCAGGCCTGCCTGAAATCAGAAATAACTTCCTCAGTTATTAAATACAAATCGTGGCTAGAAGGGATCCAGCTTTTGTAAAATTATCGTCAAAAGTTAATTTGTTTAGCCAATAACAACCCTAAGCCTTTTCTTAACCTAATTCACGTAACCTGCTACGTTAATTCTCTTAACCTGCTATGAAAAGTCAAATCTGAAGGTAATTTGACAAAAGCTGTATTTCTTCTAGCCATGACCGTAAATCTATTAGCCGCTCCTCTCTGTTGGTCACTGGCTCCCTGTGCAAAGGAGGCTCGCTCTGCATGCATTCTGCTCATGGCGGCTCTGAGTCTGTGAGTAATCATAGCAACAGCTCCGCTTGGGCCTCTCTGCTCAATGACGAGACAGAGCAGTGAGCTGTTAACTACTTTTCATCACTCTAAACCCAGACAAAACTCAAGGAACATTATTATTTCTGTGAAATAATCTCTCCTGTCTTATATTTGACGAGGTTGAAGCACTTCTGACAGCATGTTTTGATCTTAGTAAGATATGACTGTACTGGCTCAGCTTCAAAATGTTAGTGATCAATTTAATGATGCCCGAGCCCTACCTATATTCTAGTTATTGATGGAAGAAAACAGGCCCTACCCAATGTATAATGTTGGGGCCCATCAGGCTCGGCTCGGGTAGCAGAGCTCTACCACAGGTAGACGATAAAAATATTCATGACTCACTCAACATTGCGTAACACTGCCAGTTAGAAAATGACATAGCATTTTTTCAAAACACTCTGCTTTAAACATCGGTGCTGAGGCTGAGGCATCTGCGTGGGAGGGTTGGGCTTGAGAACCTCTCTCTAGGGGGATTACATTAATAATAAACTCAACAGCAACTTGAAACCCTCACGTAGCCCCCTTTTGGCTAGCCTACACCCTGAATATTCCAATACCAGCTCCAGCTCCTGCTGGCTCAGGAAATCTGCATTCGGAGGATGGTCTCTCCCTCCACTGTGTGTCTGCTCTACTGGAACAAATACTAAACCGAGCCAAGGGCACCTCCAGGACTGCTGGGGCAGCACTCTCTCCCAAATTCTCTGATCGACTCAGCCACTGGCTGTCTGACATTCAGAGTCTTTGAGCTGGTGTCAGCCACTAGTCCTAAATCTATGGTGGCGGCAGGTAGCCTGGTGGTTAGAGCGTTGGGCTAGTAACCGAAAGGTTGCTAGATTGAATCACTGAGCTGACAAGGTAAAAATCTGTTGTTCTGCCTCTGAACAAGGCAGTTAACCTACTGTTCCTAGGCAATCATTGTAAATAATAATTTGCTTTTAACTGACTTTCCTAGTTAAATAAAAGGTTAAGCGTAAACACTATTTATGGTGGCCCGGAGATGACACAAATATCACTCAACCACCATAAGCAATTCTGGAATAAAGGATTTGGTTGGACTAAGAGGGCTAACACCTGGATTCCAAGTTACTGTTACAAGTCCTACCACAGAATCAGTCAAAGGAATGCAGTGTTTTTGCCAGAATAGCTTTGGTAGCTGGCATTGGTGGCTGTAGCCCCAGAGGTTAGCCCATTAGTTGCCTCCTATTTGGTTGACACACACACACAGGGAGCGCTGCTGTATAACAAATGAGTCTCTTCCATCCCTCTACCCTCCAGGGCAGTTGCAGTTAGGAGAATAACCACCAGCAGATACACAGAAACACTTCACCGGCAGTGCTGCTCAGTGCTCAAACACTCAACAAGAACGAATGCCTTTCTGACACTGGTGATGACATAAAATCAGCACGTGGGTCTCTGGGCTCACATGCATGCAGCTGTGTAGATAGGATACTGCTCATTGGCTGCTTGCTGTCTGACCATGGTAGGCTCCTCTTCCAGGATCAGTTAGGACAGAGTCTGATCCTAGTTCAGTGCTCTGGTTGTGGCCGTCTGTTTCATATGTAGCACAGGGACATTTCTTCCTCCAGCTTTATCATATCAGTCCGAGGCCTACCTCTGTATATCTACAGTACTGCCACTCACTGTACGGCTGACAGGTCATTTCAAAAGGCAATCTGCAGCAGGTGAGAAGTTCTAAAATGTAATCCCCACCTTCCCAGCTCTCTCACAAACACACACACACATAGTTCATACAAGCCAGTCCACAGAAACGTATCCTTCTTCTCCCCCTCCTAGAGATACCAGCAATCCCCATGGGCAATCAGGCACCCAGCTAGCAACAAACGTTCACACAACTTTAAGAATGAAACAACTTTAGAGAACGTTCTCTTAAGAGTCTCATTAGGTCATTACCTAATGTTTTCATAGGAATGTTCCAGTGACATGCAAGGACTGTTTCCAAGAGACCATTCCCTTAATGTCAAACATAACTTACCCGGAATTGGTTACCATGTTCTCAGAATATTCAATATTAATGTTCTAGACACGTTTCATGGGAATGTTGCAAGAACATTACTGTGTATCAGTGGTCAGGATGTTGCCTGATGGTCGCCAAAGATGTTTGTTTCATCATTACACATCACCCCTTGTTACTGTTGCCAAGCCCATCAAGGCTGATTGGTGAACAACCGCTCTTTATTTGTTGGCAAGTTTAGATAAAAGCATTGTTTGAGTGTAACAGTGTTTTCAACTTACATTTCACATCAATCATTATATTGTGCATCTTCATTAGTACAATTATTATTATAAAAAATATCCAGCCCTGGGATTTGAACTCTCAACCTTTAGGTTCACTGCAGTTTGATCATCCTGCTAACCCACCATGTCTGTATCAGTTAATGAACAGGTTCTCATCATTGATTTGACTGACTTATTTCAGCAATTTTAGGGCTTTTTGTAGAGTTGTATAATGTTAGTGGGGCATAACCCTGTTTAAATGGTACTCCTGAATCACTATGATCAATAAAATCGTTTTTCTTGTGTACTTTTAACAGAGCTGAGATTTACTTCAAAGTTAATTTGCCCTATTGCTTATATCTACCCAGTTTCATATCTACACAAGTGTCTAGGGAGAGGAGTTAGGGTTGGCTTCAGGACAGGACCTAACTATTTTGGCCCAATAAGCACATACTGTACAGTCTAGGGACATCCCTTATTGGGAGAGTGGCTAGGGTGTTCTTCATTGGTGCTGGTGGCCTGGGTTTGAGACCCACATGGGGAGTCACACTACTCTCACTTTCTAAGCAATGTATGTTAATGTCATTATTTGGTAACATATACAACACCCATAACTGATATAATTCAAATCAGTTTATCATTAAAATAAGTGAATCTGTAAGATTACCCCTTGAGCACAAATGACATTTCCACTACCTCTCATAATTTATGAGTATTTATTATTTATATATAGCTGAGCATCTCTGTCATCTTCTTGAAACACACTTTGAAGTAAATCTCAGCTCTGTTTAAAAGTATACACAATAACAACTATTTCATTGTTCATAGGGAATCAAGAGTAACATTAAAACAGGGTCAAATGCCCCAACAACACTAAAATAGCTAGATTAGATTATAGATAGATTAAATAGATTAACTGATAACTGACAGACATGGTGGGGTAGCAGAAAGATTGGAAGGCTGTGAACCAAGAGGTTCTGAGTTCAAATCCCAATTGAAGACATGCTGAAAAATAATTAATTACTTTAAATGAACCTGAGCAATATAATTATGTATGTCAACAGAACGCACTGTTAAAAGCACCATGTGTGTCCCTAACATTGCCAACTGACAAAGAGCTGTGAATAGATCAGAGGTTAATCAGGTCCGTGTAATGAAACAAAATATTTTGGGGAGAATGTTTCTTTGGGACCATCAGGTGATGTGCTGACAACTGATACACAGAAATGTTCTTGCAACATTCCCTTGAAATGTGTCTAGACCATTCATATCTTATGTTCTGAGAACATGGCAACTGTGGTCTGTGTATGTTTGGTGGGATGTTGATGGAATATTCTCCTAACCCTCAGAAAACTGAACACAGGAATGTTCTCGCAATCTTCCCATGAAACGTGTCTAGAACATTAATATCTTATATTCTGAGAACATGGCAACCACGTTCTGGGTAATTTCTGTTTGACATTTAGGGAATGTTCTCCTGACTCAGACAGCTCCCCTCGCTCTAGACAGCCTGCTCAGTGACTACACTACACAGAGGCCAGCAGGTTTGACTGCCGCTCCGCTCCTCGCCTCCACCCAGCATGACTTACTTAACAGAGACATCCTAAATTAAATAAGGGGTAACGCTGAAGAATGTATGGGGATGTCTGAGTCATGTTTCCATTGTGTGACATTAATGGCAAACTGAAGGAGAGAGGGCGGGTGGAACCCCGCCTAGGTGGAATGCATAAGCGTTGGAGTAGAGGACGGGACATCATGTCCCCCTATCTTCAAAGAGGAAGAGGGGCTCCATCTGCACTATACATACAGTAACTGTGCTGGCGTCGCTACAGAGAAGTATGTGTGAGGATATCAACCACACTCCATACATCGCCATGAGCCTGGGGTTTTGTTTGCTGACTTCTCATTATGCCCAATCTTTCCATAATTCTTTGCATGTCTGTGTCCCCCTCTCTTATGGGAACACTGTTCTTTGCTTTGGGCAGGTGGCATCCCAGGGCAGAGAGAAAATGACAACACTAGGATAAGTATGTCAAAATAAATGGTTGTGCAAACAAACAGGTTATATTGTGGACAATATGTATAAATGGAATGTTTTCCTTTTATGTGAGAGCTTCCAAAAGCATCAACACCCATTCACCATGCATGACAGTCAATCTAATAATACATGGAAAGCAACACGTTTTTTCCCTTGCCATGAGTTTTTGAACTCATAATGCCTGCTGTTTTGTTGTCTCATTCTGATGAGGAAAAAACTGCAACTAACCATTCTTGCCCTATCGCCTTCAACATACCACATAGCATATAGCCTATTAGGTTTCTTTATGGGAGCGTCTTACCTTGAAAGTGGAACGCCCGAGACTCGCTGTGGAAGCCCTGGACTTGAGTAACTCCATCAAAACCCTCTCCAAGCGTCAATTCATCGAAAACATTGATGCATAGAGCAGGATCAACCCCGAAACCTAAAACTTAAGTGACAGAAACAAACACAGTACGCATGGACACAATTCATAGCATAATTTCGGTGACCTGTTTCCGAACCGCTATAAGGTGCTAGGTAGATGCGCATCAAAGTGTACAGAATTCCAGCTGCTATTTAAACCGGCAATTTGGAATAATAAGTGAAAATTGATAGGATAAACACTAATCTACAGGACAATAACAATACCATTTTATGAACGCCTATACCATACTTTGTTGTAAAATGGGTGTCTCAAGTCATTTACATTTTTATCTACAATACATTATGGTCAATGGCAAATGTGTGTCCTACCTGAGGTGACGCAGAATAAACCGAGGAAAATAAATAGTTTTAATCCCATTGTGAATAAAAATTAACAGTAGTCCATTTTTTGACCACTTCCAAGAGTCAATCCTGCTCAATCGGTTTACATGCGAACGATGTCACACCAGCGCAGTGTTACAAATCCCACACTTGTGAAAACCGCATCAGATTCAGAACTTGGACGCCAGAGATATTATTCCATTCAGTACAAACTCCGTTAAAGGTCTGTTACACAGGCATCGGTCCGTCGGTAACACAAGTGGGTAGGCAATAGTCTAGAGGTTGTAACAAAACAAGTTTTACCAGTCCCCGAGACGCTCTGTTCAGCAGTATGCACGAGAGCGAGGGTACCCGCTTTCAAGGTGGGAAGGAAAGGCGAATATAGCCAATGAAATAAGACCAATAAGCCCCCTTGTGGTCTTCTGCTGAAAATGCCTTGAACTGGCCTTAATCCAAAACGCGCATTAAGGTGTACAAAACATTAGGAGCACCTTCCTAATATTGAGTTGCATCCCATTTTGCCCTCAGAACAGCCTCAATTCGTTGGGCATGGACTCTATAAGGTGATGAAAGCCTTCCACAGGGATGCTGGCCCATGTTGACTTCAATGCTTCCCACAGTTCCCACACTCAAACCAGTGTGCATGGCACCTACAGTACTACCATACCCCATTCAAAGGCAGTATTGTAGTATTGCCCAGTTACCCTCTGAATGGCACACATGGGGTGGCAAATAGCCTAGTGGTTAGAATGTTGGACTAGCAACCGAAAGGTTGCAAGATTGAATCCCCGAGCTGACGAGGTAAAAATCTGTCATTCTGCCCCTGAACATGGCAGTTAACTCACTGTTCCTAGGTCGTCATTGAAAATAAGAATTTGTTCTTAACTGACTTGAAATTACACGTACATTATCTATTTCTCATTCTTTATGATCTGGTTTGGGGATCGCATCCTAATTTTAGGTGCATTCACCGTCACCTACTGTGCTGGAGTGTGAGGCCAGTCATGGCCTACCTACATTCAATTTCAGTAATAGAAAATAGAAAAAATGGTAAAGGAAAATTAACCTTCCAACTAATAGCCCTCCCTAAAAAACCCACCACTCACTCCACTACTTAACTCTGTATAATCCTACTCTAGGCCAATGGTCTGGGAGGACAGAACACTGCCCCTCAACACCCCCTGCAACTGTTCTGCAGTAAACCTTGCAATCCCAAGAACTTTCTGCAGCTACCACTGCAACCTCTGTTTTCTGTGACTTATGTTCCATTTCTGCATTAAATTGACAAACATGACTATGAATGCTAAGACACCCACCTTGCTGAAGCACATATTATTCCCATCCCTCTATATTGGTCTCTGCCTACTCACAGGAATCCTCTCAGGATCCCTCACCCCATCTTTCTCTACCACTCTCTTCACTCCTTCAGCATACAACCCTTTCTGTACGACTCTGACCCTGGTAGCCACAACCTGCCTTTCTCTCATAGGACACCTCCGATCTCCAGCACCATGGGCACTCCCACAGCTAACACACAACTTTCTCCACCAATACTACACATTCCTTTGTTTAATTCCCTACTGTACACTTCTCACATCTACGAATCCACCTCCTACACACTGCTGCAACATGACCATAAGCTTGGCATCTAAAATACTGTAGTATTATTGGAACAAAAGCTCTCACGGCATAACTGGCAAAGCCTAACTTGACCTTGTCGGGCAAAGACTCAAAACTTGCATCAAAACAAAGCAAGACAGACAATGACTTCTCCGTTTCACCACCAAACGGCGGGCATCACAGACACCAGGAATCTTCCATTTCAGCTGATCCTCCTCAACATTTAATGCTAGTCCCGTTATCACTCCTGTCAAAGGCGCCCTTCTCTGGTGAGCAAAGCAAGTAAATTATTGTCCCTAGTCCCGTGGTTTCTGAGCACTCTGGATGGAAGACACAGAATAAATCAACAAAAGAACACTTCGCATTACTTTAAACAACTCAAAAGTTCCCAAACTCTTCTCCACTCAACCTGACATCACATACTGTATGAATCAGCCAGAATACAAGGATCCATTCTCTCCCCAAAGCTCACCCGCACTGTGCCAGAATCCTTCTTATCATTGGGATGAGGCTTGAACTCGGCAGTCCTCAATGCAGGTACTTCTTCCTTACTCTCGTCAGGTTCAATCTCTGAGCTACTGGAGCACGTATCCCTCTTTTTGACCTTGACACGAACCTTCCTCACCACATCACTTCCCTATACACTTAGCTCCTTCTAGGTGGTCATCACTGCACCTGCCACCGCATTTAATTCATCCTCATACTCGTCATGTTTAAGTTCCTTCTCTAGCTCTTCCAAACATTCTGTGTGATCCTCCATTCCATATTCACTCAAAACTCACTTCTTTTTTTACCTTGTCCGCCATCTTCTCCTTCATTAGATCTTCCAAAAGGCTTGTGCAATCCCACACTCCATATTTACTCATACTCTCATCCGCTTTCCTTCTTTTTTTCTTGTCCACCATCATTCACCTAGTGTTTGCAGAATGTTCAAACCGCTAGGAACATACCCAGCCCTAGAGTTAGCTACAGGTCCAACTTTCTCTTCTGTCAATAAGGAAGAGGCGACTCCGGGATGCTGGCCTTCTAGGTAGTTCCTCTGTCCAGTGTCTGTGTTCTTTTGCCGATCTTCATCTTTTCTTTTTATTGACCAGTCTGAGATATGGCTTTTTCTTTGCAACTCTGCCTAGAAGGCCAGCATCCCGGAGTCGCCTCTTCACTGTTAACGGTGAGACTGGTGTTTTGCGGGTACTATTTAATGAAGCTGCCAGTTGAGGACTTGTGAGGCATCTGTTTCTCAAACTAGACACTCTAATGTACTTGTCCTCTTGCTCAGTTGGCCACCGGGGCCTCCCCCTCCTCTTTATATTCTGGTTAGGGCCAGGTTGCGGGGTTCTGTGAAGGGAGTAGTGCACAGTGTTGTACCAGATCTTCAGTTTCTTTGCAATTTCTCACATGGAATAGCCTTTTCTAATGATCAATTAGCCTTTTAAACTTGGATTAGCTAACACAATGTGCCATTGGAAGACAGGCGTGATGGTTGCTGATAATGGGCCTCTGTACGCCTATGTAGATATTCCATTAAAATCAGCCGTTTCCAGCTACAATAGTCATTTACAACATTAACAATGTCAATACTGTATTTCTGATCAATTTGATGTTGTTTTAATGGACAAAAAAATAGATTTTCTTTCAAAAACAAGAACGTTTCTAAGCGACCCAAACGTTTGAACAGTAGTGAAAATACACATATATAGAGGACATACACACATACAGTGCATTCGGGAAAGTATTCAGACCCCTTGACATTTTCCACATTTTGTTACGTTACAGCTTTATTCCAAAATGTATCAAATTCATTATTTCAGACACTTTGCTATGAGACTCGAAATTGAGCTCAGGTGCATCATGTCTCCATTGATCATCCTTGACATATTTCAACAACTTGATTGGATTCCACCTGTGGTAAATTCAATTGATTGGAAGGCACACCTGTCATTTTAAGGTCCCACAGTTGACAGTGCATGTCAGAGCAAAAACCAAGCCATGAGGTCAAAGGAATTGTCCGTAGAGCTCCGAGACAGGATTGTGCCGAGAAACAGATCTGGGGAAGGGTACCATAAAATGTCTGCAAAATTGAAGGTCCCCAAGAACAAAGTGGTCTCCATCCCCAAAAACACAGTGGCCTCCATCCTTCTGAAATGGAAGAAGTTTGGAACCACCAAGAATCTTCCTAGAGCTGGCCGCCCAGCCAAACTGAGCAATCTGGAGAGAAGGGCCTTGGTCAGGGAGGTGACAGAACTCCAGAGTTCCTCTGTGAAGATGGGAGAACGTTCCAGAAAGACAACCATCTCTGCAGCACTCCACCAATCAGGCCTTCATGGTCGAGTGGCCAGATGGAAGCCACTCCTCAGTAAGAGGCACACGACAGCCAGCTTGGAGTTTGCCAAAAGGTACCTGAAGGAAACTCAGACCATGAGAAACAAGATTCTCTGGTCTGATGAAATCAAGATTGAACTGTTTGAACGGAATGCCAAGTGTCACGTCTGGAGGAAACCTGGCACCATCCCTACGGTGAAGCAGGGTGGTGGCAGCATCATGCTGTGTGGATGTTTTTCAGCGGTAGGGACTGGGAGACTAGTCAGGATCGAGGCAAAAATGAATGGAGCAAAGTACAGAGAGAAAGTATTCAGACCCCTTGAATTTTTCCACATTTTGTTACGTTACCGCTTTACCAAAAAAGTGTTAAACAAATCAAAATAGATTTTTTATTTGAGATTATTCAAAGTAGCAACCCTTTGCCTTGATGACAGCTTTGCACACTCTTGGCATTCTCTCAACCAGCTTCATGAGGTAGTCACCTGGAATGCATTTCAATTAACAGGTGTGCCTTGTTAAATATTAATTTGTGGAATTTATTTCCTTCAACATGTGCTTGAGCCAATCAGTTGTGTTGTGACAAGGTAAGGGTGGTAACAGAAGACAAAAATAAGAAAGAGAATGGAAACGAAAACCGAAACAGTCCTGAATGGTAACACAAACAACAAAACAGGAAACATTCACCCACAAAACACAGGTGGGAAAAGGCTACCTAAGTATGATTCTCAATCATAGACAACGAACAACACCTGCCTCTGATTAAGAACCATACCAGGCCAAACACATGGAAGTTAAAAATCCCATTGTTACAGCAGAGAGATTTTGCAGTAGTGTAACATCAAAAGGTTGGACATTGAAACAATATTTCACAACCTAGAAAAACGAACATAGACTGCCCACCCCAACTCACGCCCTGACCATACTAACACAAAGACAAAATAAAGGAACTAGGATCAGAATGTGACAACAAATAAACATTGAAAATTAAAACTTGATCCAGCTCTTCCCAACATAGTGGCATCCTTATTTGGTTGAATTGAGTTGCGGGAAGATTATTATTAAATAACAAACCATTTAGTTTAGTGCAATTGCAATAAATGCATTTTAGGTTATATCTTAGTTTAATAATTTCCTGGTTGTAAAAAATATCACTCAATTATTAGATTCTAAGCTCTGTTGTGAAGCTATGACAAATATTCTATATACCCCAACTTCTTGTTGTGTATCTTCAACGGATATATCTCCTCTTCAATCTAGCTCTGGGCAGCAATTGTCAATAAAACCAAGTTGTTGTTTCCTGTATGACTACTGTTCCAAGGAAGCACATCTGCTGCTACTGTTCCAAGGAAGCACATCTGCCGAGAGAGCCTCCAACTCTCAATTCATTATTAATGCTGAATCTCATCTGGGCCGAGGCACAAGAAATGTAATTACAGAGTATTGCCCACAAGTCATAATTTCCTAAAGTGCCATTAGGAAAATAAAGTCATTCAAACATGATATTCTCCCAAGTAGACAGATGGAGGATGCATACATAGCCTAACCATGCTCTTTGGAATTCACCCCCTCGCTATAATGTTGGCAACTAACAATACTAATATCAAAGAGGCTACAGCATTAAGCAGTCATAGTCAGTGTTGGTAGCTACCTCGCAGTATTTGTGTAAAATTGGAAACTAGCTGAAGAAAATGGCTATTCTCTGTCCCCAAAGCTCCTCTCAGTTTCTCTGGGATATTTAAGTGAAAACGCCAGAGAAGCCGGTGTTTGGAGGATATATTGGAGGATATGTTGTTAGGCCCGAGAAGAAAGTTGAGGGCCAGCAAACTGTGCTAATATATCCTCCAAACACCGGCTTTGATGGCGTTATCCCTTTAATACAATGGGTTACCAACATACTCAAATAATGATTGACATATTTTAATTAAAAACATTATTTTGATTAATTTATTCATACAATTTAATCCTTCCACAAGATATAGTCCCGACACAATTCTAGGGTTGCTACCCAAGCTGGCTGGTCATTCGTTCTATCGGTTTGGTTGCCAGAGACGCGACCGAGTCGTTCAGTCTTTTTCTTCTGTATCTATGGACGCTACCCAGTCGTGTGTTCTAAATGTTCCATTGCCATACTGGCTGGCAATGTTTTTCTCTCTTGCTTGCTAGCTAGCCTACTACGGCTAACTTACGTCAAAAAGTGCAGCCAGAATAATAGCAAAGTAGCTGCATTTGCTTTTGTTTACTCTGTTTTCTAGTGACATTTATTTGGATACATCCAAAACAATGAGTTAATGACATGTACATATTACCTCAATTACCTTGCTGCCTTGCTGCTGTTATTTTATTGTTGCTCATTAATTATTTCTTATTTTCTATTTTTCTTATACATTTTTATTTTATAAATTTTTTACTTAAGTTTCTTTTAGTAAATACTTTCTTAACACTTTTTTTCTTAAAACTGCACTGTTGGTTAAGGGCTTGTAAGCATTTCACTGTAAGGTCTACACTGGTTGTATTCGACAAATCAAATTTGATTTGATGCACAATTTTGCCTGGCATAGATAATGTTCTCTCTTGTCAGGACACTGTTGTTCAGAGGAGCTAGCCAACAACACAACAAACACAATCACTTCAAACTGAAGCTGGAAAGACAGCAAACTAGCTGCACTTTGTTTATTTTACTTGTTTTCTCTCGATAGTTTTGTATACATCCTTCAAAGTTACGCTGATTCATGATTTCAACTAGCTGAGAAAAGCCTCTTCCTAATTCAGCTGGAGATCGAATTTGAATATTGAAACAATGTAGCAAATGTCAGAGAGACAGAGCACAAGATTTATACAAATCTCCACTGACATGGTGGTGGAATAGAAAATAGAGCTGACCAACATGGAGGCCAGACTGAAAGACAGTGACGAGCAACTTTTTGACCAGGCAGACGAGCAACGGTTTGAGCTTAGGCTGACCAAGAAGGAGATGGAGGAGCTGAAGACCGAGAATACAGCCAAAGCAGCTGAATTATCAGGCATGGGGGCCAAAGTGACAGCCAGTGAGAAGTAGATGGAGCAGAAAAAGGAGGTGAGCATCACTAAGATTGAACTGCAGTTCCAAAATAACAAAGTGGATGAGCTGGAGAGAGATAATGCAGCCCTGAAAGCCAGAGTCACAGCCTGTGAGAGAGATTGAGGAGCTGAAGACGGAGGACACAGCCAGACCAAAGGTGGCCTTCTTCTGCTAGTTTGGCTAATTTAGGGTATGTAGAAGTGGCGTAGGCAGAAATCCATTGATGGCATGGCCAGCAAAGATTTATGTGGGACAAAATTTAGACACTTAAATTATCATTAAATTATCAAAAGAACATAACCTACCCTAAACCATACTGTTATCGATTGAACACAACAAACCATCTCATGTGATTTCACATTAAATACCAAAATAGTCGTAAGCCTACGTTAATCCATTCTATTGCATTTAACATGTGACTCATATAGACCTATACATAAACCATAGGCCGATATACACCATTTACAAAACACGGCCCATGTTGACTCCCATGTTTCTCACGGTTGTGGCTGGATGTCTTTTGAGTGTTGGACCATTTGACAGAGAGGGGAAACTGTTGAGTGTGAAAAACCTAGCAGCGTTGCAGTTCTTGACACTTTCAAACCGGTGTGCCTGGCACCTCAAAGGCACTTAAATATTTTGTCTTGCCCATTCACCCTAATGGCACACATCAACAATCTATGTCTCAATTGTCTCAAGGCTTAAAAATCCTTCTTTAACCTGTCTCTTCCCTTTCATCTTTACTGATTGAAGTGGATTTAACAGGTGACATCAATAAGGGATCATAGCTTTCACCTGGATTCACCTGGTCATTCTATGTCATGGAAAGAGCAGGTGTTCCTAATGTTTTGTACACTTAGTGTATCTTAATTAATAGACTATGAGACTAGAACATAATGCCCTGATACGAAAGTATTAATCACAATACCGGACTGCTTTGCTAGCGCTGACTCCACCGATAACATCAACGAGTTAACCACCTCTGTCACCGGCTTCACAAGGAAATGCATCGGGAACGTTGTCCCAATAGTGAAGGTTCGCAACTTCTCCAATCAAAGGGCATGGATTAACAATGTTGACAGCGGCACTCAGCTAAAGGACTACCGCACACAGTGCTGTCACAGACAACTCTCAGACTACAGCTGAGTACAACCTACACAGTCATCAAATTAGCAAAAGGACAATATCGGAATAAGATGCAATCAGCTTACACAGGCTCAACTGCCTGCTGCATATGGCAGGGGCTACTGTCCATTACTGAATACAAAGGAAGATCCAGCCGTGATCGACCCAACGATGCCTCTCTCCAGACAAACTCAACGCTTTGAAAATAACAACCAACACCGTACCATGCGTGAGGGCCCTCACAGACCCAGAGCACTTTTTTAAATTTAACCTTTGTTTAACTAGGTAGGCCAGTTCAGAACAAGTTCCCATTTACAACTGCGACCTGGCCAAGATAAAGCAAAGCAGTGCGACACAAACAGCACAGAGTTACATATGGGATAAACAAATGTACAGTCAATAAACACAATAGAAAAATCTATATACAGTGCCTTGCGAAAATATTCGGCCCCCTTGAACTTTGCGACCTTTTGCCACATTTCAGGCTTCAAACATAAAGATATAAAACTGTATTTTTTTGTGAAGAATCAACAACAAGTGGGACACAATCATGAAGTGGAACGACATTTATTGGATATTTCAAACTTTTTTAACAAATCAAAAACTGAAAAATTGGGCGTGCAAAATTATTCAGCCCCCTTAAGTTAATACTTTGTAGCGCCACCTTTTGCTGCGATTACAGCTGTAAGTCGCTTGGGGTATGTCTCTATCAGTTTTGCACATCGAGAGACCACATCGAGAGACCATGATCCATTGGATCATTCAGAGATCCTCACTGAACTTCTGGAGAGAGTTTGCTGCACTGAAATTAAAGGGGCTGAATAATTTTGCACGCCCAATTTTTCAGTTTTTGATTTGTTAAAAAAGTTTGAAATATCCAATAAATGTCGTTCCACTTCATGATTGTGTCCCACTTGTTGTTGATTCTTCACAAAAAAATACAGTTTTATATCTTTATGTTTGAAGCCTGAAATGTGGCAAAAGGTCGCAAAGTTCAAAGGGGCCGAATACTTTCGCAAGGCACTGTACAGTGTGTGCAAATGTAGTAAGATTCGGGAGATAAGGCAGTGAATAGGCCAAAGTGGCGAAGAAATTACAATTTAGCAATAGATCAGTGTAATCTTCATGGAGAGATGGAAGTAAACCTTCATCTCTGAAGTGTTGGAACTCTGTCCAACTTTTAAGCTAAAACTGTTCTACAGCCATAAGTTGTTATTGTTATGGTCTACCACTGGAGTGGTAGATGTGCAGAAGATGAATGTGCAAGTAGAGATACTGGGGTGCAAAGGAGCAAAAAATAAATAACAATATTGGGATGAGGTAGTTGGGTGGGCTATTTACAGATGGGCTGTGTACAGGTGCAATGATCGGTACGCTGCTCTGACAGCTGATGCTTAAAGAGAGAGATATAAGACTCCAGCTTCAGTGATTTTTGTAATTCATTCCAGTCATTGGCAGCAGAGAAGTAGAAGGAAAGGCGGAAAAAGGAGGAGTTGGCTTTGGGGATGACCAGTGAAATTGACCTGATGGAGCACGTGCTATGGGTGGGTGCTGCTTTGGTGACCAGTGAGCTGAGATAAGGCAGGGCTTTACCTAGCAAAGACTTATAGATGACCTGGAGCCAGTGGGTTTGGCAACGAATATGTAGCGAGGGCCAGCCAACGAGGGCATACAGGTCACAGTGGTGGGTAGTATATGGGGCTTTGGTGACGAAACGGATGGCACTGTGATCGACTACATCCAATTTTCTGAGTAGACTTTGAGGGTATTTTGTAAATTACATCACCGAAGTCAAGGATCGGTAGGATAGTCAGTTTTACAAGGGTATGTTTGGCAGCACGAGGGAAGGATGCTTTGATGCTAAGTAGGAAGCCAATTCTAGATTTAATTTTTGATTGGAGATGCTTAATGTGAGTCTGGAAGGAGAGTTTACAGTCTAACCAGACACCTAGGTATTTGTAGTTGTCCACATACTCAAAGTCATAAGATGTGAAAAAGATCTTTATTCAGATCAACATACGCAAGACCGCGGGACCAGACGGTATTCCAGGATGTGTTCTCAGAGTATGCGCAGATCAGCAGATAACATGCACACACATTTATACTGACTCTACACACATGCACACACACTCACATACAGTCATAATTTACGCTGTTGATTCTGTCCTGACACCTGTTTACCTTACCCCTATACATATCTACCTCTATCACTCCAGTATCCCTGCACATTGTAAATTACCCTGTATATACAATAGCCTCTTACTTTCTCGTGTTATTCCTATTTCTTATTCCATGTGTTTTTGTTCCATCTTACATATGAGATGAATAATGTAGGGTATGTAAACATTATATTAAGTGGCATTGTTTAAAGTGACTAGTGATATATTTTACATCAAGTGGCTGGAGTTGAGTCAGTGTGTTGGCAGCAGCCACTCAATGTTAGTGGTGGCTATTTAACAAAAGGCTAAGCTGTGCTTCAGTATATTTCACTTGTGATTTCATGAATATGAATATTTTCTAGTAATATTTTTTGTCCGTTGTGTTATGCTAATTAGTGTCAGTTGATGACAATTCTCCCAGATCTGCGAGAATTGTCATCAACTGACACTAATTAGCATAACACAATGGACAAAAAAGAACTACCCCTCCCGAATCCGGGAGAATTGTCATCAACTGACACTAATTAGCATAACGCAACGGACAAAAATATTACTAGAAACTATTCATATTCATGAAATCACAAGTGAAATATATTGAAACACAGCTTAGCTTTTTGTTAATCACCCTGTCATCTCAGATTTTGAAATGATGCTTTACAGCCAAAGCAAAACAAGCATTTGTGTAAGTTTATCGATAGCCTAGCATAGCATTATGCCCAGCTTGCAGCAAGCAGCTTGGTCACGAAAATCAGAAAAGCAATCAAATTAAATCGTTTACCTTTGAGCTTCGGATGTTTTCACTCACGAGACTCCCAGTTAGATAGCAAATGTTCCTTTTTTCCTTAAAGGTCATTTTTGTAGCCGAAATAGCTCCGATTAATCGGTCGACCTCTAGTTCACATACATTGTTTATCACACTTCTGCAACATGTTTTCTTATCTTCTGCAAGCCATTTCTAACAGTTTTTCTCCTCCCTATGGTGGGGAGGCCTCTTTCCAGTTATTACTTTCACCGTTATCACAAATCGACAGTTCGGTTGTCCTTGAATGTCTCAACTATACCCTGCTCTTATTGCGAAATTTTAACACAATGGCATAGTCTTAAAAAGTCTAGTCACACACATTATTGGATTATGACTAACACATTTCATACAATTATATGTTTTCAGGGTGGAATACTTTAGTCATTATCTTAAACATACAAATTATTCTATCAATAAAACACAATGACCATCAATTAAGTCTAGAAATACACATAGTAGTGAATCACTTTTCACTACTGACTTGGACTCGTCCACCGTCAACAATGGTGGGAACCCATTTCATAAAAATGGTCTGAATACGCCGTCACTTCCTTTACAAAACACAAGATGAGACGAAGCGAATGGAAGGCACATCACTGTAAGTGCACAGCTCAGCTTCTGAAATGCAAACTCAGTTAGCGAACAGATATTCATATACAGAAGAGATTGCTAAAATGTTTATGTTCTGTCACAGATTGCTGTGTGCCCACTATGTCTTCCCCCAGCTAGCTGTAGCTTATGCTTTCAGTACTAGATTCATTCTCTGATCCTTTGATTGGATGGACAACATGTCAGTTCATGCTGCAAGAGCTCTGATAAGTTGGAGGAAGTCCTCCGGAAGTCGTCATAATTACTGTGTAAGTCCTTGGAAGTGGGTGAGAATCTTGAACATCCTAGATTTTGTGTTGAAGTAAATGTACCCAGAGGTGCTAACTATGTATACTATGGTGCTAACCTACAGAGTGCTGTTAAGGCTGTTTTAATCAGTTTTTTGGTGACATGAATATATTTAGATGTATCTAAACTTTAATAATGTTTCACTAACCTGCTTGTGACTCCGTAGGAGAATTAGCAAAAGTTATTTTTGACATTCAATTTGTTTCTCTGTATCTGTGTCAATTCCAAGCTGTGCTGTTCATCAAACTATTCATATACACTTAATATATCAAATATTATGAACACCTTCCGAATATTGAGTTGCAGGGAAAATGTATGTAGTGAAAAGTAAATCATTTTTTTTAGGAATGTAGTAAAGTTAAAGTAGAAGTATAAATAGCAAAGTACAGATACACAAAAAAACTACTTAAGTGGTTATTTAAAGTATTTTCAGTTAAGAACTTTACACCACTGCTTTCACCTGGATTCACCTGGTCAGTCTATGTCATGGAAAAGGCAGGTGTTCTTAATGTTTTGTATACGTAGTGTACAATTTAACAAGTAATAATATTCTCACCCATCAGACTATTGTCAATTTAATCTGGATGTTAGACTCTATTATTATATGTGTGAAATGATCCTGAACAAAACTACGAACCTAACATGCACAACAATTTAAACATTTTTATTGAGTTACAGTTCATAGAAGGAAGTCAGTCAATTGAAATAAATAAAATTAGGCCCTAATCTGTGGATTTCCCATGACTGGGCAGGGGCACAGGCCCACCCACATGGGAGCCAGGTCCACCCACTGGGGAGCCAGGCCCCTCCTCAGACAATCCCACAGTTGAAGAAGCCAGATGTGAAGGTCCTGGGCTGGCGTGATTACTCATGGTCTGCGGTTATAAGGCCAGTTAGATGTACTGTCACATTCTCTAAAACGACGTTGGAGGCGGATTATGGTTGAGAAATTAACATTCAATTCTCTGGCATCAGCTCTGATGGACATTCCTGTAGTCAGCATGCCAATTGCACGCTCCCTCAAAGGCATCTGTGGCATTGTGTTGTGTGGCAAAACTGCACATTTTAGTGGCCTTTTATTGTCCCCAGCACAATGTGCACATGTGTAATGATCATGCTGTCCGGGGGTGTCCTCGGATGGGGCCACAGCGGCTCCTGACCCCTCCAGTATTTATGCTGCAGTAGTTTATGTGTCGGGGGGCTAGGGTCAGTTTGTTATATCTGGAGTACTTCTCCTGTCCTATTCGGTGTCCTGTGTGAATTTAAGTGTGCTTTCTCTAATTCTCTCTTTCTCTCTTTCTTTCTCTCTCTCGGAGGACCTGAGCCCTAGGACCATGCCCCAGGACTACCTAACATGATGACTCCTTGCTGTCCCCAGTCCACCTGGCCGTGCTGCTGCTCCAGTTTCAACTGTTCTGCCTTATTATTATTCGACCATGCTGGTCATTTATGAACATTTGAACATCTTGGCCATGTTCTGTTATAATCTCCACCCGGCACAGCCAGAAGAGGACTGGCCACCCCACATAGCCTGATTCCTCTCTAGGTTTCTTCCTAGGTTTTGGCCTTTCTAGGGAGTTTTTCCTAGCCACCGTGCTTCTACACCTGCATTGCTTGCTGTTTGGGGTTTTAGGCTGGGTTTCTGTACAGCACTTTGAGATATCAGCTGATGTACGAAGGGCTATATAAATACATTTTATTTTATTTGATTTAGATGGGCCATCATCAGCTGCGCAAGCAGCGGCATGGGGAAAAAATGACTACATTTAGAAATGGCAGAGTAATTTAAAAAGTACATTCATTTTGAGTCAATATGACTCTCTCGGCTCACCTAGTGTTATGGTTACATTTGTAGCCGCCTAGCCTACTATCTCATGGTCGTTGAGTCAGTGATCTGAGAGGTTGACAAGCCTATTGTTTCAAATGTCAAGTTTTAATGTCACGTGCACATGTACAGTGAAATGCCTTTCTTGCAGCTCCAAACCCAACAATGCAGTAGTTAATATCAATGTAGCACTAAAAATAACATAACATACATAACATATATGTATATACTGTACTATATATCATCTACTGCATCTTTATGTAATACATGTATCACTAGCCACTTTAAACTATGCCACTTTGTTTACATACCCTACATTACTCATCTCATATGTATATACTGTACTCGATACCATCTACTGCATCTTGCCTATGCCGTTCTGTACCATCAGTCATTCATATATCTTTATGTACATATTCTTTATCCTTTTACACTTGTGTGTATGAGGTAGTAGTTGTGGAATTGTTGGTTATTACTGCATTGTCGGAACTAGAAGCACAAGCATTTCGCTACACTCGCATTAACATCTGCTAACCATGTGTATGTGACAAATACATTTGATTTGAGTCCAACTGGAGTAACAAATGTTCACCGCATCGCTGGGGCTGGGTGCTAACATTCAAACACAGAGCAGAGAACTGAGGAAAACTAAGGGTTTAAATACAATCAAGGGAAACGAGGCACAGGTGCAACTAATAATCTGGAAACGGGGAAAACAAAAGGTTCAAAAAAGCACAATGGGGGCATCTAGTGGCCAAAACCAGAACAATCCTGGCCAAATCCTGACAAATGCATGTATTGGTTTGGTTTATACTTGTATAACATTTATGTTTCCATATAGTGTTTGATATATCAGTGTGTATTATTTAGTCATTAAGGGTGGATTGATAAAATTGTGTATGTTGAAAGATAATGATAAAATAATTCCACTCTGAAACCTTATAATTGTATAAAATTGATTAGAATCATAAATGTATAATCTGGTGTGTAGTTTTAGTCAGAATTAGATCAAACAATGCATCTGGATAGTGGAAAAACACAGACTGTCTGAGCAAGGCGTAGCTTAGGATTTGAACTTGTATGTGTGTGCCGAAGAAAAATACAGAGAACAGTTAAACTGTGTTAGGACCGACCTGGCTAGACCTCTGAGGAACCTATGATAACATAGAGAGTACTTGTCAATGTTTCCTTAATCTCGGGGGATGGAACTGTCAGCTGGGTAGTGATACACAGTGGTGAGAACTATAGAGAAGGATAAAACTCACCTACTGTTTGTGTGGAAGTATGTGCGTAGGATACCTACTGTTTGTGTGGAAGTATGTGCGTAGGATACCTACTGTTTGTGTGGAAGTATGTGCGCAGCTATACAAAGGATGCCTTTGTATAATGGACTTTAAAACATTCTTTGAATGAACTGTACTATCTTTTTGCATAAACTGAGTCTTTTACAAATTATTATTAAACCCATGGTCTTACAGATCTCGGGGATTGGTCAGAGCTATTGATTGTCAGTTATTATCATTGGGATTGAAAATTATTGTGACAAACTGTTTGTCTAATGTTTACACCCTAGACCAGCTAGATGCAGGCAAGATTGTGCAAGGTGGTATTGAACGCGTCAATATCTTTCACCTTAATTACTAAAATTTCTCTCGACCTGTACACCTACGTTGTAAACTTTAATTCATAGGCTAGGTTGTAGCAACCTCATGACGGGTATAAGGAACATTTTTGTATCATGTAATAACCTGAACCTATCACTGTTACATTGAGCTGGGTGATTGGAATATGACATTCATCCAATATGTTGCAATAGAAATAAGGTCATGCTCATAAAGAAAAATATTGTCTACCCTCATTTAAATGGCACCGACTGCCACTGATACACACCCGGGGGGACAATAGAGGACGGCTTTCTCTACTGTACTGTACACACCCAGCGAGAACAATAGAGGAAGACTTTCTCTACTGTACTGTACACACCCAGGGAGGACAATAGAGGAAGACTTTCTCTACTGTACTGTACACACCCAGGGAGGACAATAGAGGAAGACTTTCTCTACTGTACTGTACACACCCAGGGAGGAAAATAGAGGAAGACTTTCTCTACTGTACTATACACACCCAGCAAGAACAATAGAGGAAGGTTCTCTACTGTTTTCAATTACCATAATACAGTAGGTCCCAGGTCTTGAAATACTATTTGAGAAGGTCAGGTCACAAACTTTCTAGGGGGTGTAAGGTCTGGATGGATATTGTGATTTATCATAGTAACAAACCCCCACCTTGCAAACTAAAAATGGTTACACCCCTCTTGTTGGCAGAGAGGAAAAAATATCAGTTTTAAATCTAATTTCCTGCAATTTGATACATTTTACATGTCTTCTAGTTTACATGTCACTGAGTGTATACACTGAGTGGTCAGCCCCACAATTCAGCTGAAACTGAATGGTGGGGGTCGGCCAATTACTTAGCAACACCTGCCTTATTGGGCATCTCCCTCCTCAGACCCCTGGGTGGTGATGACCCTCTCACAAGGGTGGAGGCTGCAGTTCCAACGCCAACCCCCACCATTCTCTAGGGTCAGAATTGATCTGAGTCACAGACCCCATGAAAGCTATTGCCCTTAGCCAGGAGATGACATCTCTCCTGGAGAAAGGAGCAGTCACAAGAGTAAAAGCATCAGAACAGCAATATTACTTTTACTCAAACTGTTTCCCAAAGAAAGACGGTGTCACGTTCGTCATATGAGTGAGACCAAGGCGCAGCGTGAGTAGAGATCCACATATTTTTTTAATAAACTGAAAACTCACCAAAACAATAAAACACAACCGAAACATGCCACTATACAAACTAGTGTTGACAGGAAACTGAATCCCACAAACACAAACGGGAAATGGCTACCTAAATATGATCCCCAATCAGAGACAACGATAAACAGCTGTCTCTGATTGGGAACCATATCAAGCCAACATAGACATACAAAAACCCTAGATGACCCACCCTAGTCACTATCATGCCCCAACCAGCACAGAGAAAAAACAGCTTACAATGGTCAGGGCGTGACAGACGGAGGCTTCAGTCCAGTTCTGGATTTAAAACGGTTAAATGTTTTCCTAAAAGTTCTCCCCCTTTACATGTTGGCTTGATACATGTTATGCTTCTAGATCTAACAGTGCAGCAGTATCTAACAAGTAATATCTAATAATTGCACAACAAAACCTAATATCTAACAAATTCCACAACAAAACCAAATACAGACAATCTAGTAAAAGAATGGGATGAGAACATGTAAGTATAAAATATATGGATGAGCAGTCACTAAGCAGCTGCTAAGATGCAATAGATTGTAAAGAATAGATAGTGAAGGATGTAGTATACAGTATATACATATGAGATGAGTAATGCGAGAAAGGTAAATATTCTTAAAGTGGCACTATTAAAGTGACTAGTGTTCCATTTATTAAAGTGGCCAGTGATATCAAGGCTGTAGGTAGGCAGCTGCCTCTCTGTGCTAGTGGTGTCTGTTTAACAATCTGATGGCCTTGAGATAGAAGCTGTTTTTCAATCTCTCTTTCCCAGCTCTGATGCACCTGTACGGACCTCGCCTTCTGGATGGTAGCGGGGTGAACAGGTAGTGACTTGGGTGGTTATTGTCCTTCACGTTCCCGTCTTACCGGAACACAGGCGTTTTCTACAGTTCCCCTTCCAAGGCCAGGCATACCAGTTGGTGGTATTACCCTTCGACCTCTCCCTGGCTCCTCGTGTCTTCACAAGATGCGTGAGTGCAGCCCTGAGCATCCTCCACCTACAGGGGATCAAGATCCTTCCTTACCTCAATGACTGGTTCATCTGGGCCCCCTCTCGCGAGAGTGTGACCGAGAACATAGCACTGACACTGACCCATGTCACTGTCTTACCTTGACAAACGAAAAGAGCAACTTTACATCATGCCAAAAAGTCACCTTTATTGGCATGACTCTGAAACTCCTGCACCATGAGGGCGTATATAACCCCTCGGCGCATGGACAGCGTTCTTCATCTTCTGCAACAATTCCAGTTGAACATGTTGGTGAAAGTAGGAGTGTTTCAACAACTGACGGGCATGCTCGCTGCGGCCTCCTCATGACACTGTTAGGCCTGCTATCTTTAAGACCACTAAAAGAAGAGAGGGCTGAGGTGCCCAAGGTGGGACAGACTATTAGTAAGGGGGCAGGACAGACTGGTAAGGGAAGGGGCAAAGATGCTTCAGCTTCCAAATCCCGCTGGATGGAGACTCTGAGTCAGGAGAAGAAAACTAAAAAAAATACACCGTAGCAGAAAACCAGCAAACTGAAGCTACCAGGTACCTCACATAAAACCATATTGACAAAAGCAGGAAGAAATACAGGATCAATGGCTAAAAAGAACAAAACTCTGAAAAACCAAGCACCAACTTTGGCAGCTGCAAACAAAAAGCACACCATCCCAGCTGCACCGGATGCTGCTGCTCCTGTGCCTATTAAAAATGCCAAAGGGAAGGGGAACGCCTCGAAGGAGCCGGCTCCTGAGTTGTAAGAGGCCGAGGCCAGGGCCCAGGAGCTGGCTGAGCTGAATGAGCGGGAGAGGAAGGCCGAGGCCAAGGCCCGGGAGCTGGCTGAGCTGAATGAGCGGGAGAGGAAGGTCGAGGCCAAGGCCCGGAAACTGGCTGAGCTGAATGAGTGGGAGAGGAAGGTCGAGGCCTGGGAGCTGGCTGAGCTGAATGAGTGGGAGAGGAAGGTCGAGGCCAAGGCCTGGGAACTGGCTGAGCTGAATGAGTGGGAGAGGAAGGTCGAGGCTAAGGCCCGGGAACTGGCTGAGCTGAATGAGCGGGAGAGGAAGGCCGAGGCCCGGGAGCTGGCTGAGCTGAATGAGCGGGAGAGGAAGGTCGAGGCGGGAGCTGGCTGAGGCGGAGGAGCTAGAGACAAAGCTCAACCAGTGGGCTGTGTTGGCCAACTCTGAGCACGTGCATGACTACAGCAAGGCCAGTGTGTACGGGGATGTCCAGCATCGTATGCGCTGCTACCTAGAGGTCTGTGTGTAGTGTGAGAACATCGACCGAGCCCATTGCTTCCTGTTCGGCCACCACCGCATCAGCCGGCGCAAGCTGCGCCACATAGGTTTGTACAACATCATGATAAGAGTCTGGGCCAAGAAAGTAAGTGCTGCTCACTTTTGTATTTCTATGCCATGTGGAAATATCCTAGAATGATCTGGTATTTTAGAGACTTAGAAATTAGAAACTATGCATGACCTCCTTATATATCCATCCAAGGCCTGTCTGTCATGTGGTGTGTTCACTAATGCATTACACATAATAGAGAATAAGATAGAGAATTGTCCTGAGTTTCTCTCTTCTTGTTGAGTTGTAGGGCTCTTTGAACCAGATTGGGTGAATCTAGTAGAAGAGACAGGTCTGAGGCCTAACTTTGGCTCCGAATGGGCTGCTCTAGAGTTTATGGGCTGGACCTCTAATTGTTCTCTATAGCTAATCAACAGGTAGGCTAACCCACAGACATAGCCATTTACAGCTTGGAAATCATACTGTAACGCTAGGTAACAGTATATGAGTTTTACGTGTGTAGCCTGAGTTTGCCACTAGATGTCAGGCTCCTAGTAGCTTTGCTGTTCTTGTTTCTCTGTATATTTATTCCAGCCACTTCTGGGATTTGGTGTTAGAGTAGGTCTAGACAAGCTGCTGGAATTCACAAAAGCCTGCATTTATTTATAGTATTCAGATGCCTTGAAGCATGTAGCCCATGTAAACAACTACATACCCTTGACCAAACTGTAAACAGATCTCCTCAGATGTTTTCACTTTTGGTAGATAGGCCTATTTGATGATACTCTGATTCTGAAAGAAGACAGTTTATTTTCCAAGTAACTTTATAAGTAATATCCCCCCCCCTTTATTTTATACTATGACTTGCCCTTGCCCACTTTCAGAGCAATATATGTTGTGGAGTGGGGCATTGTGGGCTATTGTTGAGGGCTGTGGAGAAGTGTTATGAGTGCCAGTGAAGCGTCTTTCCTGGAAGTGAGGTGGCAGGACAAGTGTTATAGTTCCTCCTACCTGACCCATCATTTCTTGCCTTCCTCCATCATTGTCTATGGACCTATTGTGGTCGCCACAGAAAACCAAGTGGAGGAAACTGTTTTCAAGTGGACTGGTTATTATCTGCACGTTGTTTTGTAAATGGTCAATTTATCCTCCTGGCATATCTTTCTATGTTGTGTTTTTAATTGTCGACTCTTGGCCAACCGAACTGGAGCTTAGGAAGTTGTGAACACTGTAGCAGAGTAGCTATAGAGAAGCTAGTTGATGTGTATCAGGATAGCAAACTGACTAGTGTTAATAAAGGACACAGTTACTGACTCATTCCAACATTTTCTCCTCAAGGACACAGTCACACAGCAGAATGGATGGTGATCAATAAGTAGGGCATCCTGGTTGAGAAATCACCATTGAGTGATATTAATTTAATTTAAGCCAGAGACTGCGTGCTGCCTCCAGACATAGATTAATTGCATGACATTTAGCATGGATCCACACATTAAGCATCGTGACACTGTTCACCTCTAGCTCCCCTAGGACTAAATCTATCATAATGAATGTCTCTCATGTAGGCCAGGCCAGTCTGCTGACTGACTATACAGAGACCGTGCCAAATGTATTTCAGTCAGCCCAAATGGATTGTGATTGATACTGAATGTTCTTTGTTTCTTAACAACCTGCTGTTAGTAATTTCATTGTGTATGAGTAGTCATAATAACGCACAGATTTTGTTTTTACTTTTGTTGAACGTCAGAACTGCAACTTGCTTGAACACAGAGTCACGGCAGAGAATCTGTTGACCCTTTGTCAATCTGCGGTTGTGGTGAGTGGTCGTTCAGGCTATCAGGCTGACCCTCTTGTCTCCAGCTCTCCCTCCCTACTCTATATTGTCCCCTGAGGATGTCACCTTATGCAGTGTGGCCACTGACAGGTTGCAGAGCATTGATCACTGTGTAAGGTGATACCAATGACATTGTTGTTCTGCGGTGTTGCTCTCTTGCTCACTCTTCAGCCAGTACATATTTTTCTCACACTCTATTCTTCCTCCCCTTTCCCAGGCCTAATCCCCTCTTTGTTCAAGTGATGCTCACATTGCTCTGAGACAATGACAGTACAGGGAGAAGACTTTAAATCCTATCCAATGTGTCGTTCCCCAACACATGCAAAGAAATCCGGGTGAGGTAAAAAAAGGAGGATTCCGTTTGGGTCTGTGAATGCCTAAAGGATTGGAGTGGTGGCAGTGTGGGCAGCTGCTAATTGATGAGGGACTGCCTGGTGTTTAAGCAGGATTTTCAGCAGAAGGTATTTAATCACTGTCATGCAGAAAGGTGTGGAGAGTAAAGGAATGCTCCCTCATTGTCTTAGACTGATGACAAATCTTACCCCTTCCCATCCCTTTGTCTTTGGTACAGTATTCTGTTTTACTCCACTAGAGGGGAGTGCTAACACATAATCCCACCAGGGCTCTCGGTCTCTGGGTTACGATGAAGTGTTACACATCACATTTCACAGCCTGCACTACCTCCCTGAAACATTCATTCAGTGCTCTGAAAAGTCACATATAATAGCAGTTTAAGAGCAGACATACAGTTTGACTAAGGTTTGTCGTACACTTCAGCTTTGTCTCTTGTTTGGTTCACTAAGGCTCCATCGGTTATCCAAGGGTCTGCTTTGAAATATGCAGGCCTTAGTTTCCTCCCTTCCAAACCAAATCAAATTGCATTTGTCACATGCTTCGTAAACAACAGGTGTAGACTAGCAGTGAAATGCTTACGGGTCCTTTTCCAACAATGCAGAGTTAAAGATAAAAAAGTGACACGAGGAATAAATACACAGTGAAAAACTAATAACAATTATGAGTAAAAATGGCTATATGCAGGGAGTACCAATACCAAGTTGTTGTGCAGGGGTACGAGGTAATTGAGGTAGCTATGTACATATAGGTAGGGTTAAATTGATTAGGCAACAGGATAGATAATAGATAGTAGCAGCAGAGGGTAGCCATTTTATTAGCTATTTAGCAGTCTTGTTTAGCAGTCTTATGGCTTGGGGTATAAGCTGTTCAGTGTCTTGTTGGTTCCAGACTTGGTGCACTGGTACCGCTTGCCATGCGGCAGCAGAGAGAACCATCTATGGCTTGGCTGGCTGGAGTCTTTGACATTTTTTTTTTGCCTTCCTCTTAACACTGCTTGGTACAGAGTTCCTGGATGGCAAGGAGCTCTGCCCCAGTGATTTACTGGGTCGTAACCACCACCCTTTGTAGAACCTTGCGGTCGGGTGCCTTGCAGTTGTCTTTTTTAGCTTCATTTGTTGCTCCATACACTACCATCTGTATTCCACTGGCTGTGTGCGCATTGCTGTCTCCTGAATTGAGCAGTCTAGTAATGTCAGGTGTGGAGTCTCTGGATGATATCATTTGAATAAACATAACATCAACGTGCTTCGTGACCATCTGTCTGTGGACTGCCTGATTTTTCCAATAAGTCTGAAAGCACAGTATCAATGCAAATATTATGTTTGTTGGCATTGGCTGCTGGCATTGGCATAATAATGCCATGCATAATGAAATCGGAGGTGCTTTTAATTGAATTAAGTCAACACGGGGCCGCAATTAACTATATCAGACACTTGAATTCACGGTTGACTTTATGTTTTTAAACTGATGTAAATGAATTCCGAAGTTTTTACTTCAAGCAAATAGGATAATATTACCTACAAATTGTTATCAACACTTGTAATTAATCCATTGTAATCAATGGATATTTGAAAGAAATCTGGCAAAATTCTACTTTTTAGGGAATACTAAGATATTTTCTATCTTGTCACTGACCTTGTGTTTCCTGTTCTTTCCTTAGGGTCCTGTATCAGATGGAGGAGCACGGCCTGCCTGTGGAAGAGCTGTTCAGTCTCTGTGTGTTCAGGCAGGATGAGTATGGTGCTCAGGGCCATCATGGTTTTGGAACCAGACCTTCAGCCCAGCACCAACACTGTCCTGCTTACCTGCTCCTCACCACTGGTCAAATATTACAAAGTTGGGACACACGTCAACCTGAGTAGAGTAGATACACTACTTGACCAAAAGTATGTGGACACCTGCTCGTCGAACATCTCATTCCAAAATCATGGGCATTAACAGACAGCCTCCACTCTTCTGGGAAGGCTTTCCACTAGCTGTTGGAACATTGCTAAAGGGACTTGCTTCCATTTAGCCACAAGAGCATTAGTAAGGTCGGGTACTGATGTTGGGCAATTAGGCCTGGCTAGCAGTCGGCATTCCAAAGGTGTTCGATGCGGTTGAGATCAGGGCTCTGTGCAGGCCAGTAAATTTCTTCCACGCTGATCAACAAACCATTTCTGTATGGACCTCGCTTTGTGCACAGGGGAATTGTCATGCTGAAACAGGAAAGAGCCTTCCCCAAACTGTTGCCACAGAATCTGTGGTTGAAGTATCTTCTCTACTGATGGGTTGGAGCGTCCGCTCTACTCTACTCAGTATTTGAGGTGTCTACTCTACTAAGTGGTTGAAGTATCTTCTCTACTGATGGGTTGGTGCGTCCGCTCTACTCTACTCTACTCAGTATTTGAGGTGTCTACTCTACTGGCACACAGCCATTAAATAGCACACAGCAGAATGTTGTTGTATGCTGTAGCGTTAAGATTCCCCTTCACTAGAACTAAGGGGCCTACCCGAACCATGAAAAACAGCCCCAGTGTAACGGTTTTCTTGAGGTGAAGGAGAGCCGGACCAAAACGCAGCGTGGTGGTTATTCATGGTTCTTTAATATAGACACTATACATGAACAAACTAACAAAACAAGAAATGTGAAAAAACCAAAACAGCCCTATCTGATGCAAACACAGAGGCAGGAACAATCACCCACAAAACCCAACACCAAACAGGCTACCTAAATATGGTTCCCAATCAGAGACAATGACTAACACCTGCCTCTGATTGAGAACCATATCAGGCCAAACATAGAACTAGACAAACTAGACAAACTAGACATGTAACATAGAATGCCCACTCAGATCACACCCTGACCAACCAAAACATAGAAACATACAAAGCAAACTATGGTCAGGGTGTGACATTACCTCCCCCCCCCCCCCCCCCCCCCCAAGGTGCGGTATCCGGCCGCAAAACCTGAACCTATTGGGGAGGGTCTGGGTGGGCATCTGTCCGCTGTGGCGGCTCTGGTGCTGGACGTGGCCCCCACTTCACCATAGTCTTAGTCCCCCACCTTGTCCGCTTCCGTGGCCTCCTAACCACGGCGACCCTACTTAATGACCCCACTGGACTGAGGGGCAGCTCGGGACAGAGGTGCAGCTGCTCGGGACAGAGGTGCAGCTGCTCGGGACAGAGGTGCAGCTGCTCGGGACAGAGGTGCAGCTGCTCGGGACAGAGGTGCAGCTGCTCGGGACAGAGGGGCCGCTGCTCGGGACAGAGGGGCCGCTGCTCGGGACAGAGGGGCAGCTGCTCGGGACAGAGGGGCAGCTGCTCGGGACAGAGGGGCAGCTGGACAAACTAGACATGGAGGTGAGCGAAGCAGAGACTGTGAAGGAGTTAATGGGGAAATTGGAGGAGAGAGATATGAGGGAGTTGCTGGTTTGGTGCATGAGGCACGACATTCGCCCGACGGAGCGTGTCAGGGATTTAATGGCACCTGGGTCAGCTCTCCATACTAATCCTGTGGTGCGTGCTAGTTGTCTGGTGAAGACTGTGCCAGCCTCACGCACAAGGCCTCCTGTGCATCTCCCTAGCCTTGCACGTCCTGTGCCATCTCAGCACTACAGTGCTCCTAGCAGTGCTAACCGTGGCGGGCGTGGTACTGGTCAGGCACCGTGTTATGCGGTGGTTCGCACGGTGTCCCCAGTACGCGTGCTTAGCCCGGTGCGCTACATCCCAGCTTCCCACATCTGCCGGGCTAGGGTGAAGATCCAGCCAGGGCGGTTGGTGCCAGCCCTGCTCTCAAGATCTCCAGTACGCCTTCACGGTCCGGTCCATCCTGTGCCACCTCCACACACCAGCCCTCCGGTTGCAGCTCCCCGCACCAGGCTTCCTGTGCGTGTCCTCGGCCCAGTACCACCAGTGCCAGCACCACGCATCAGGCCCCAATGAATTTTTGGGGCTGACTCTCGGGCTTCCGTCCGCGCCGCCGTGCTTGTCTCTCCAACTCCATTCTCCTATACCCCTCTTCGCACTGCTCCAGGGAATCGCAGGCGGGCTCCGGCACTCTCCCTGGGTCGACCGCCCACCTGTCTATTTCCTCCCAAGTCGTATACTCCAGACTTCGTAGCTCCTGCTGCCGCTGCCTGTTACCACGCCGCTTGGTCCTGTTGTGGTGGGTGATTCTGTAACGGTCTTCTTGTGGTGAAGTAGAGGCAGACCAAAATGCAGCGTGGTGGTTATTCATGTTTCTTTAATAAAGACTCTATACATGAATAAACTAACAAAACAATAAATGTGCGAAAACCTAAACAGTCCTATCTGGTGCAAACACAGGCTACCTAAATATGGTTCCCAATCAGAGGCAGGTGTTAGTCATTGTCTCTGATTGGGAACCATATTTAGGTAGCCTGTTTGGTGTTGGGCTTTGTGGGTGATTGTTCCTGTCTCTGTGTTAGGTTTTTCGCACATTTATTGTTTTGTTAGTTTATTCATGTAAAGAGTCTTTATTAAAGAAACATGAATAACCACCACGCTGCATTTTGGTCCGCCTCTACTTCACCACAAGAAGGCCGTTACACCCAGACCATTATTCCTCCTACACCAAACTTTACAGTTGGCACTATGTATTGGGGCATGTAGTGTTCTCCTGGCATCCGCCAAACCCAGATTCGTCCGTCGGCTTGCCAGGTGGTGAAGCGTGATTCATCACTTCAGAGAAGGTGTTTCCACTGCACCAGAGGCCAATGGCGGCAAGCTTTACACCACTCCAGCTGACACTTGGCATTGTGCATGGTGATCTTAGGCCTGTGTGCAGCTGCTCGGCCATGGAAACACATTTCATGAAGCTCCCGCTGAACAGTTATTGTGCTGACGTTGCTTCCAGAGGCAGTTTGGAACTCGGTAGTGAGTGTTGCAACTGAGGACAGATGATTTTTACACGCTACACACTTTAACACTCAGCAGTCCCGTTCTGTGAGCTTGTGTGGCCTACAACTCCGCGGCTGAGCCGTTGTTTCTCCTAGATGTTTCCACTTCACAATAAGAGCACTTACAGTTGACCGGGGCACCTCTAGCAGGGCAGAAATTTGACAAACTGACTTGTTGGAAAGATGGCATCCTATGACGGGGCTATGTTGATACTCACTGAGCTCTTCGGTAAGGACATTCTGCTGCCAATGTTTGTCTATGGAGACTGTATGGGTGTGTGCCAGTAGAGTAGACACCTCAACCACTGGGTAGAGTAGAGCGGACACATCAACCCATCAGTAGAGTAGATACTTCAACCACTTAGTAGAGTAGACACCTCAACCCATACGTAGACACCTCAGAGTAGATTAGACACATCAACCCATGGGTAGAGTAGAGTAGATAACTTAACTCCTAACCTACGAGTAAAGTACAGCAGAGTGGACACCTCAACCAATGAGGTGAGTAAACACCTCAACCAATGAAAAGAGTAGATACCTCAACCCATAAGTAGTGTAGACACCTCAACCCATGAGTAGAGTAGAGCAGAGTAGACACCTCAACCCTTGAGTAGAGTAGAGTAGACACCTCAACCAATGAGTAGAGTAGAGTAGACACCTCAACCAATGAGTAGAGTAGAGTAGACACCTCAACCAATGAGTAGAGTAGAGTAGACACCTTAACCCATGAGAAGCATTGACACCTCAACCCATAGGTAGAGTAGATACCTCAACCCATGAGTAGAGTAGACACCTCAAACCATGAGTTGGGTAGACACTTCAACCAATGAAAGGAGTAAATACCTCAACCAATAAGTAGAGTAGAGACCTCAACCAATAAGTAGCATTGACACCTCAACCCATGGGTAGAATTGACACCTAAACCCATGAGTAGAGTAGACTCCTCAACCAATGAGTAGAGTAGACACCTCATCCCATGAGTAAAGTAGACACCTAAACCCATGAGTAGAGCAGACACCTCAACCCATGAGTTGAGTAGACACCTCAATCCATGGGTAGAGTAGACACCTCAATCCATGAGTAGAGTAGACACCTCAACCCATGAGTTGAGCAGACACCTCAACCCATGAGTTGAGTAGACACCTCAACCAATGAAAAGAGTAGTTACCTCAACCCATGAGTAGAGTCGAGTGGAGACCTCAACCCATGAGTAGCGTTGACACCTCAACCCATGAGTTAAGTAGACACCTCAACCAATGAAAAGAGTAGATACCTCAACCGATGAGTTGAGTAGACATCTCAAACCATGAGTAGAGTAGAGACCTCAACCCATGAGTAGAGTAGAGCAGAGTAGACACCTCAATCCATGAGTAGCGTTGACACCTCAACCCATGGGTAGAGTAGACACCGCTACCAATGAGTAGACACCTCAACCCATGAGTAGAGTAGACACCTCAACCCATGAGTAGAGTAAAGTAATCAATCCATGAGTAAACACCTCAGTCAATGAGTAGAGTAGAGTAACCATTTCAATTAATGAGTAGAGTACATATCTCAACCCATGAGTAGAGTAGACACCTCAACCCATGAGTAGAGTAGACACCTCATTCAAAGAGTAGATTAGAGTAGACACCTCAATCAATGAGTAGAGTAGAGTAGAAACCTCAACCCATGAGTAGAGTAAAATAAAATCATTCTCAAATCTATAGTAACTAGAATGGATTAGAATAAAACACAATAGAGTAGAACTCTTCTTCCATTGTTCAATAAAGAAATGTGTATCTTTGGCCCTGCCATGATGTCTGACACATAACATGCTTCTTCTCAGGCCAGGCCTGGATGTCTCTCTGAATGCATTGGTTGGACTGTGTCCTATAGACCATGGTGGAAAAAGTCCCCAATTATCATACTTGAATAAAAGTAGATTCCATAGAAAGTTACTCAAGTAAAAGTGAAAGTCACACAGTAAAATATTACTTGAGCAAAAGTCTAAACGTATTTTGTTCTAAATATACTTAAGTATCAAAAGTAAATGTAATTTCTAAAATACACTTAAGTATCAAAAGTTTAAAACTAATTATGATTCCTTATATTGAGCAAAGCAGAAGGCACAATTGTCTTGTTTTTAAAATGTTCGCATAGCCAGGGGCACACTCCAACACAACATAATTTACAAATGAAGCATGTGTGTTTAGTAAGTCCAACAGATCAGCGGCAGTAGGGATAACCATGTGTTCTCTTGATAAGTGCATGAATTTGACAATTTTCCTGTCCTCCTTAGCATTCAAAATGTAACGAGTACTCTTTGATGTCAGGGAAAATAAATTAGATTTTCTTTAGGAATGTAGTGAAGTAAAAATTGTCAAAAATATAAATAGTAAAGTACAGAAAACCCACAAAACTACTTAAGTACTTTAAAGTATTTTTACTTAAGTACACCACTGCCTATAACAAGCTCAATCATGGTGTTTTTTTGTTAACATACAGAGTCCTACAGTCTGTTGGCAGAGCAAAGAAAAACAACATTTGGGAACAGCGAAAACTTGATGAATTTATTAATGATGACGTTGTCCTAGAAAAACAACAACTGACAAAGCTGGATTCTAGGACTAATGATGAACTGGGTGTTAAATAAATGCTTAGTTGGGCTGACTGTGTAGAGTTGTTAATGTGATAAAGTAAGAAGCAGTGTTGTGAAGGAGGAATGTGCCAGCCAGAAGGCACCAGCACTAGCAGTATGACTATGAATGATATTGTCACTCCTCCTTTCAGACCGGTATCCTGGTATCCATTTTTAGACGTGATGGCAAAACGCTGCTCTATAACCGGAGGTGTTGCTCTGCTCTGCTTCCTCACATGATTCATTTACAGTCTTTTTGCCTCACAGGGTTGTATTTTTAGCAGTGCTTGCACCACGTTCATTCTCTTTTTTGTCAGCCTGTGATATTTTGCTCCGTGCCATGTCACTGATGATATGTCTGGCTCTCTCCCTGTGTAACTAACTGTGCTGTGTGGGTGTACCAGAAGCAAAAGGTAGCCTAGTGGTTAAGAGCGTTGGGCCAGTAACCCAAATTGTCACTGGTTCGAATCCATGAGCCGTTCTGCCCTTGAGCAAGGCAGTTAACTGCCAACAACAACTGCTGATGATATTGCTTAAGGTAGCCCCACACTGCTCTGATTCAGAGGAGTTGGGTTAAATGTGGAAGGCATATTTCAGTTGAATGCATTCAATGGACTAGGTATACCCTTTCCCAGGAGAGCATCCTGGAAAGCTCAATAGAACACTGTGCTACATGCAAAACAGGCCAAATGAGATATGCTATATGTACCAAATGGCAACCTATAAGTAGTGCACCATATACAGTGGGGGAAAAAAGTATTTAGTCAGCCACCAATTGTGCAAGTTCTCCCACTTAAAAAGATGAGAGAGGCCTGTAATTTTCATCATAGGTACACTTCAACTATGACAGACAAAAATCACATTGTAGGATTTTTAATGAATTTATTTGCAAATTTTGGTGGAAAACAAATATTTGGTCACCTACAAACAAGCAAGATTTCTGGCTCTCACAGACCTGCAACTTCTTCTTTAAGAGGCTCCTCTGTCCTCCACTCGTTACCTGTATTAATGGCACCTGTTTGAACTTGTTATCAGTATAAAAGACACCTGTTCACAACCTCAAACAGTCACACTCCAAAATCCACTATGGCCAAGACCAAAGAGCTGTCAAAGGACACCAGAAACAAATTTGTAGACCTGCACCAGGCTGGGAAGACTGAATCTGCAATATGTAAGCAGCTTGGTTTGAAGAAATCAACTGTGTGAGCAATTATTAGGAAATGGAAGACATACAAGACCACTGATAATCTCCCTCGAGCTGGGACTCCACGCAAGATTTCACCCTGTGGGGTCAAAATGATCACAAGAACGGTGAGCAAAAATTCCAGAACCACACGGGGGGACCTAGTGAATGACCTGCAGAGAGCTGGGACCAAAGTAACAAAGCCTACCATCAGTAACACACTACGCCGCCAGGGACTCAAATCCTGCAGTGCCAGACGTGTCCCCCCTGTTGCATCCAAAGAACACCATGCCTACTGTGAAGCATGGGTGTGGAAACATCATGCTTTGGGGCTGTTTTTCTGCAAAGGGACCAGGACGACTGATCCGTGTAAAGGAAAGAATGAATGGGGCCATGTATCGTGAGATTGAGTGAAAACCTCCTTCCATCAGCAAGGGCATTGAAGATGAAATGTGGCTGGGTCTTTCAGCATGACAATGATCCCAAACACACCGCCCGGGCAACGAAGGAGTGGCTTCGTAAGAAGCATTTCAAGGTCCTGGAGTGGCCTAGCCAGTCTCCAGATCTCAACCCCATAGAAAATCTTTGGAGGGAGTTGAAAGTCCGTGTTGCTCAGCAACAGCCCCAAAACATCAGTGCTCTATAGGAGATCTGCATGGAGGAATGGGCCAAAATACCAGCAACAGTGTGTGAAAACCTTGTGAAGACTTACAGAAAACGTTTGACCTCTGTCATTTCCAACAAAGGGTATATAACAAAGTATTGAGATAAACTTTTGTTATTGACCAAATACTTATTTTCCACCATAATTTGCAAATAAATTCATTAAAAATCCTACAATGTGATTTTCTGGATTTTTTTTCTTATTTTGTCTGTCATAGTTGATGTGTACCTATGATGAAAATTACAGGCCTCTCTCATCTTTTTAAGTGGGAGAACTTGCACAATTGGTGGCTGACTAAATACTTTTTTGCTCCACTGTATAGAATAGGCTAGGGTGCCATTGCAGACATACCCTAGATCTGCAACATTTACAATCTTCTTTCATAACTGTTTATGCAGTGCCAGGGTTTCATAACACTGTCTCATGAGAAGTCTCCATTACTGACTGTCAGCACAAGCTCATTAGAATATTGTTTGTGAATGTACTATTTGTAAATTTGATGAAGTTGTAAGAAATGCAGTTTGATCTAGTATTTGGAGATTGTGTTATTTTTTCTTTCTTGCTTTACTTTTGATTTGATTAGATGAGACTTCCATGTACAGTATGTACTGTGTTCTCCTGTCAGAGTGATATTTAATTTATATTCTTATGAGCATACCACTCTTAGAGTGGTCATTCATTTTGGTGCCATGTCCTGCCCTGGGCCACAGTTTTTGCCAGGGACCCTAGAAGACAGAGATAGTGAGGATGAGGAGCGAAGAAGAACAGAAGGAAAGGGCTAGAGGCGTGGTAGTTGTCCCATTCCGGCCAATGCTGATAGCCGGCCATCGCATGGCACTGTTCCCTCTCTGGACAATCTCACAGCACCCTGGGCAGCAACAAGCATCTGACACACTTCTCCACACGCAAACAACAATACACATGAACAAATGCTTATTATGTAGTCCGCTCTCATGCACCAGCATGAACTGTCATAGACTCTCTGAAAGAGAATGTCTGAGACCTACACGCAGATTCCAAATAAATCAGTATACTGTAGTTACTCCACTGTAGTTCCTCAGCAGCAAAGCTTGCTAAGAGCCCATCTATTCCACAGAGGTAGTATTGTGCCTGCACTGCCATGCTGTAGTGCTTAACCTTTAGGTTTGTTTTGGCTGCTGTCCAATAGCGTCCACGCAGTCTCCACTCATTTGAGGACAGATTTACTGTGTCTCTTCCTGTGTCTCCTGGGTTAATAAAGTGTCACACTGTTCATCAAACCCTCTGTGATGTGTTTACTGATAATACCAACATGTCCTTGCACAAGCCACGGATGCCCTCTTTCAGTAATAAATGACGGCACACAGGCCCTCTCAGTATGTAGGCCTAATCAGTACCCTTCCTGCTGGACCACTTAGCCAGCTGTGTAATTATATAATGAGAAGTATACACTGAGTGTACAAAACACTTAATATTGAGTTGCACCCCCTGCCCTTTTTCCCTCAGAACAGCCTCAATGTTGACTCCAATGCTTCCCACAGTTGTGTCAAGTTGACTGAATGTCCTTTGCATGGTGGATCATTCTTGATACACACGGATAACTGTTGAGCGTGAAAAACCCAGCAGCATTGCAGTTCTTGACTCAAACCGGTGCACCTGGAACCTACTACCATACCCCATTCAAAGGCACTTAAATATTTTGTCTTGCCCATTCACCCTTTGAATGGCACACATACACAATCTGTCTCAATTGTCTCACGGCTCAATATCCTTCTTTAACCTGTCTCCTGCCCTTCATCTACACTGATTGAACTGGATTTAACAAGTGACATCAATAAGGGATCATAGCTTTCATCTAAATTCCCTTGGTCAGTCTATGTCATGGAAAGAGCAGGTGTTCTTAATGTTTTGTACACTCAGTGTTTATGCACCACTTTCTATAAGCTTTTTAATTGGGTGCCAGTCAGACCGTAGGTGCGGGTAAAGCTTAAAGCAGCAGCACGTAAAGATATAAGCGTATTTCTTTTTTAATTAGCCACGGGAGGGAAGTTAATTTGCATATCTACTGGCTGATAATTGAGACTGTGTGAGTTCAGTTTTGTGCCCTCGTGTCCTCCTTATTTCTCTCTTAGTTAGGTGACTGCAGACAAAGGGGGAATGGTGGCGTGGGCCAGCCTTAATCCATTTAGTGCCTTCACTCCAAACACTGCAAACACACACACAATCTCACAGAGAGAGAGAGTGCTACTCTGACCTTTAATGTGTTGCCATCCAATTATATATGTAAACATGAATATCCATACTCCTATGTAAAGACATATCATTCGATTTTCAGAAATGAAATGCCAATCGGTCAAGGTACCAGCCCACAGTAAAACAATTTGATGGAGCACACAGGATGCAACTACACCTTACTATGCCGAGCATAATGAGCTTTTTGTTTGCTTTACAGTCTTGTGGAGCTGAGCATCGAGTGATTAATGCTGGTTAATGCTCTGTGTGTTTACAGCAGACGAAGATCTGTCTGCTTCTCCCTCGATCAGCTCAGCACCCTGACCTCACAGAACCCTCCCCATCACCACTCATATTATTCAGAACACACACACAAACACCTGCTGTCTTTAACCAGGACTGTACACACACGGCCTGGACACACATGCTCGAATTTGCACACACGCATTCCAAAATGTATCAAAGCTTTGTGTGTATTCTCCACAAGGAACCATTAATAGACCAGAATGTATCTAATATTGACTCTAATAATATTCACTAGGTTTAATGTATGCTTCTTTCCAGTGTGTCTCTACTGTGATGCCGTATGCAAGGTAATAGTCTGTCCCTGGAGACCCCAGTCTGTTAATGGCACGTCTAGACCCTTTGATCTGTGTGTTTTTGTTTCAGAGGGCGGATGTTAAATACCCCAAGCTGGCCTTCAGCCTGGAGGAGCTTCGAGAGAAATTCAGCTGTCAGCTGAGCATGGAGCAGGCCAGCACGATCAACTTTCACTCTGGAAGTCCATGAAGCCTGTCACATCACACATGGTCAAGATGGTAAACAGACTGACCACCTACATGTATAATCAGGCCACGTCTGGAGTAACACCAAAATATACTATTATAGTAAACAGTATGGAATAGAGACACACTGAAATATACTATAATAATACATAATGGAATAGTTACACACTGAAATATACTATAATAATACAGTATAGAATATGACACTGAAATATACTATAATAATACATTATTGAATAGTGACAAACTCAAATATACTATATTAATACAGTATAGAATATGACACTGAAATATACTATAATAATACATTATTGAATAGTGACACACTGAAATATACTATATTAATACAGTATGGAACAGTGACAAACTGAAATATACTTTAGTCAATCAGCATGGAATAGTGACTCTGAAATATAATATAGTCATTCAGTATGGAATAGTGACACACTGAAATACACTATAGTAATACACTTGTGATGCACTGAAATACAACTATAGTTTATATCATCATAAATGATACTGAAATGAAAATGGATTGGATTTGTATAGTGTTTTTTCTAGATCTCAAATCGCTTTACATTGTTTTGGGGGAATGCGCCATGTGCCATGGAATTCCCAGCGATTTTCAAACCTGTTTGGCGCAGCTTTCAAATGTTTTGTCCTCTAATGAAACTGGTGTATTTTTCTATTTATGCCAATCTTTTTCAGCCTGTTTTGGTCTATAATATATGGCAGACTAACAAGATTCCTACCTTCTCCCCCTGTATTTAACCTTATTTTAACTAGGCAAGTCAGTTTTAAGAACAAATTCTCATTTACAATGATGGCCTACCCCGGCCAAACTCGGATGACGCTGGGCAAATTGTGCACTGCCCTATGGGACTCCCAATCACGGCCGGATGTCATACAGCCTGGATTCAAACCAGGGACTGTAGTGACACCTCTTGCACTGGGATGCAGTGCCTTAGACAGCTGCGCCATTCGGGAGCCCGATTGAGCAAACGTTCCCATTTATTTTCGATAGCTGCATGTGTGACATAACTCCACCATTCCTATTCATAATATCATTCATAAGTATAATTTTTTTAAATCCTCTCTCCCCTAAATAATGTTTTTTGTATCAATCAGTATATTTGAGTTTAACCATAATATTAGTATTTTTTGGAGGATATTGAAATTTTAACCAGCTTTGTACAGCTTGTTTAAGAAAGGGCGATACTTTGAACAAGGTTTACCGAATGTGAGAGGTTGTAATCTGTATAAAGGCAAAAAGGCCATTTCTGAACAAAGGATGAGCCTTTCTTAGTAATATACTGGAGAACCAGTTTGAGTTTAAGTATAACTTATGTATGAGTGAAGCTTTTAGTGAGAGCTTTAATGCTTTAAAATTTAATAATTTCAGCCCCACAAACTCATATCATTATAAAAATAGGCACATTTAAATGTATCTGGAATAGTGTTCCAAATAAAGTGAAAATTGTTTTGCTCATACGATTTAAGAAATGAGTTGTCTGGTGTAGGCTTGCTCTTTCAAAATATAATTTGGTGAATCATTGATGACTCCGTCATTGTCACGACTTCCGCCGAAGTCGGCTCCTCTCCTTGTGCGGCGTTCCCTAATCACACTACATGTATTTATTCCTCTGTTCCCCCCCATATCTTTGTGTGTGTCACGCCTGGAGATCCTTTTTATGTCTCTATTTTGGTTTGGTCAGGGCGTGAGTTGGGGTGGGTATTTCCATGTTTTGTGTTTCTATGATTTTCTATCTCTATGTTTTGGCCGGGTATGGTTCTCAATCAGGGACTGCTGTCTGTCGTTGTCTCTAATTGGGAACCATACTTAGGTAGCCCGTTTTCCCTCCTTTCTTTGTGGGAAGTTTACTTTGTTTAGGGCACATAGCCTTTAGCTTCACAGTTTGTTTGTAGTGTTTATTGTTTTTGTCAGCGTCATCGTAAATAAAGAATATGTACGCTCATCACGCTGAACCTTGGTCCTCCTCCTTCAACAGCCGTGACAGAACTTCCCACCACCAAAGGACCAAGCAGCGTGGCCAGGAGAGGCAGCCCCCCGAAAAAATGTGGGGATGGCACACGGGATGGTCGGAGGAGCCGAGGATGGAACCAGAACCAGTTGGGGTGAAATTGGAGGTGAGCGAAGTGAGCAACGCAGAGAGTGAAGGAGATGGGGAGATTGGAGGAGAGAGCTATGAGAGAGCTGCTGTGTGGATGCATGAGGCACGACATTTGCCCTACAGAGCATGTCCTCGAGTTGATGTCACCTGAGTCAGCTCTCCACACTCGTCCTGAGGTGCGTGCTAGCTGTCTGGTGAAGACTGTGCCAGCCCCACGCTCCAGGCCTCCTGTGCGACTCCCCAGCCCTGCACTTCTTGTGCCAGCTTGGCGCTCCAGACCTCCAGTGCGCCGGTGAGTCCCAGTTTCCCCAGTTCACCAGGAGAACCCAGTGCGGCCTGTTCCAGCTCCCCGCACGTGCCGGGCTAAAGTGGGCATGCAGCCAAGAGGAGCGGGGCAAGTGCTAAGCACCAGAGCTCCAATGCTCTCCCACAGCCCGGTTCGACCTGTGCCTGCGCTCTGGAGGTGCCGGGCTAGAGTGGGCATTCAGCCTGGAAGAGTGGTGCCAAGGCTACGCACCAGATATCCAGTGCTCCCCCACAGCCGGTCTATCCTGTGCCTCCTCCACGGACCAGGCCTCCAGTAGGTCTCCCCAGCCTGGTGAGTCCCGTGCCTGTGCCCAGTCCGGAGCCTCCAGTGTCGCCCTCCAGTCCGGAGGCGCCCTCCAGTCCGGAGCTTCTAGCGATGCCCTTCAGTCCGGAGCTTCCAGCGACGCTCTCCAGTCCGGGGCCCACAACGAGGGTGCCCAGTCCGGGGCCCGCTACGAGGGTCCCCAATTCGGGGTCGGCGGCGAGGGTCCCCGCTCTAGAGGCGCCACCTAAGTGGGCCAAGCCAGAGATGGAGCGGGGTCTACGTACCTCACCAGAGCCGCCACCGAGGAGAAATTCCCACCCAGACCCTCCCCTATAGGTTCAGGTTTTGCGGCCAGAGTCCGCAACTTTGGGTGGGGGGTGGTGTAGGCTTCCTCTTTCAAAATATAATTTGGTGAATCATTGATGACTCCGTCACTGTCACGACTTCCGCCGAAGTCGGCTCCTCTCCTTGTTCGGGCGGCATTCCCTAATCACACTACATGTATTTATTACTCTGTTCCCCCCATAACCTTGTGTGTGTCATGCCCTGACCTTGGAGATCCTTTTTATGTCTCTATTTTGGTTTGGTCAGGGCGTGAGTTGGGGTGGGCATTTCTATGTTATGTTTCTATCTCTATGTTTTGGCCGGGTATGGTTCTCAATCAGGTACAGCTGTCTGTCGTTGTCTCTGATTGGGAACCATACTTAGGTAGCCCGTTTTTCCTTCTTTCATTGTGGGAAGTTTACTTTGTTTAGGGCACATAGCTTTTAGCTTCACGGTTTGTTTGTAGTGTTTATTGTTTTTGTCAGCGTCATCGTAAATAAAGAAAATGTACGCACACCACGCTGCACCTTGGTCCTCCTCCTTCAGCAGCAGTGACAGTGTGGAATTGTTTTTGTTTCGTGTTACAACCAGCCTGGCATTTCCCCTGTATTCCATGGTATTTCACAAAGGAGGTTTAATTGTTATACATTTGCTTATTTTTGTGACTGTTTCGCGCCTTGCACTTTTTACCTTTGGCTGGAGGTTTTGACGCAGTGGCGTCTGTCTGTTTAATTGCCTCTGCCTAAATAAAGTGTGTGCCTGTTCACAACTCTGCTCTCCTGCACCTGACTTCTCCACCAGTAGCGCACAACCTTGACAGAATTCCACACCATCCATGGAGTCAGCAGGAGCAGGTACCCCGATCATTTTAGTAACATTTTCATCCAGTTCACTTCATTTTAGTAATCAATTACACTTGATTGTTCATGAATAAGTTAGTCCAGTTCTTTTTGTTTTTCCTTATTCTGTGCCTCATAGTAAAAATTGCTATCTACTGTACCTTTTCTGTTACTTCCTCTATTTTCTTTATTAGTCTAATCTCTTTTGACTTTCGTTTTTGAGTATTGAATTGTAGGTCTGTAAAGGAACATTTGAAAGTGTCCCATAAAATAATGAGATCTGTGTACCTATGTTGTGCCGGAAAAATTATGTGATAAATTATTTTGTCTTAGATAAGAACAAATTGTCAAACAGTAGGCTTTGATTAAATTTCCAATATCCCAATCCACATTGAAATGTTGTAGGAATTATGTGGAGGCCAATTAGATGGTGGTCCGATCGCATCGTCTCCTATCAATACTTTTTAAAACTTTTGGTGTCAGCGAGAATGACACAAGAAAATAGTCAAGACAGCTAGCTTGATTAAGCCTCCTCCATATATATCTCACTAGGTCAGTTTTTTGTGTGGCCGGTTACAACAGAGCCTCGGCGCGAACCCAGAGTCTCTGATGGCACAGCTGGCGCTGCAGTAGCCCTTAACCACTGCGCCACCCGGGAGCCCACTGGTCAGTTTTTTTTGCCTCCATATATCCACTAGTTCTAATGTGTCCATGATATTTGTTATCCCCTTAGGCACATTATGGTGATTGATTGTGATTTTGTTTACGGTCCATGGAAGTGATTAAAACCATGTTATAATCTCCCACCATAATAACAGGATAATAGGATAATAGGATAATAGGTTCCACAAAACGTAACCTATAGATGTAGAGTGAGTTTCCTGTACAGTGCATTTCGGAAAGTATTCCACTTTTTGTTAAATTTTCCTTACTTTTTCCTGATTGTAAAAGGGATGAAATAAAATCCTCATCAATCTACACACAATATCTGTTGCAAAGTCCACCGACGGTGGCTCCTCTCCCTGTTCGTGCGGCGCTCAGGGGTCGTCGTCGCTGGTCTACTAGCTGCCACCGATCCCTTTTCTTTTCGATTGGTTTTGTCTGTCTTGTTGTGCACCTGTGTATAGTTTAGGTTATTAGTGGGGGTATTTAATCTTGCCCTACCCTCTTGGTTTTGTGCGGGAGTGTCCGTGTAGTTGTCATTTGTTTGGGTTGCGTTTTGGTTTGTTCTGTTGAACAGGTGTTTTTTTTCGGGACTACGTTCCTGTTGTTTTGTGGCTACTGTTGTGGTCCTGTTCCTGTTCTTTGGACTTGTAAATGAAACGCCCTTTCTTGCAATTCGCTCTCTCCTGCGCCTGACTCCACACCCACCTCTCCTAGAGAGAAACTAACAATATCCCATAATGATAAAGCGAAAACCTGGTTTTTAGACATTTTTTGCAAATGTATTGCAAATAAAAAGAAGATACTTTACTTAAGTATTCAGACCCTTTGCTATGAGACTCAAAATTTAGCTCAGGTGAATCCTGTTTAAATGCATCATCCTTGAGATGTTTCTACAACTTGATTGGAGTCCACCTGTAGTAAATTAAATTGATTGGGCAGGATCTGGAAAGGCACACACCTGTCTATATAAGGTCCCACAGTTGACAGAGCAAAAACCAAGCCATGAGGTCGAAGGAATTGTCCGCAGAGATCCGAGACAGGATTGTGTCGAGGAACAGATCTGGGGAAGGGTAACAAAACATTTCTGAAGCATTGAAGGTACCAAAAGACACAGTGGCCTCCATCATTCTTAAATGGAAGAAGTTTGGAACCAACAAGACTCTTCACAGAGCTGGCCGTCTGGCCAAACTGAGCAATCAGGGGAGAAGGGCCTTGGTCAGGGAGGTGACCAAGAACCCAATGGTCACTCTGACAGAGGTCCAGAGTCCCTCTGTGGAGATGGGAATACCTTCCAGAAGGACAACCATCTCTTCAGCACTCCACCAATCAGGCCATTATGGTAGAGTGGCCACTCCTCAGTAATAGGCACATGACAGCTCACTTGGAGTTTCCCAAAAGGCATCTAAAGGATTCTCAGACCATGAGAAACAAGATTCTCTGGTCTGATGAAACCAAAATTGAACACTTTGCCCTGAATGCCAAGCGTCACGTCTGGAGGGAACCAGGCATCGCTCATCCCCTGGCCAATACCATCCTTACAGTGAAGCATGATGGTGGCATCATCATGCTGCGGGGATGTTTTTCAGCAGCAGGGACTGGGAGACCAATCAGGATCGAGTGAAAGATTAACAGAGCAAAGTACAGAGAGATCCTTGATGAAAACCTGCTCCAGAGCACTCAGGACAGACTGGGGCGAAGGTTCACCTTCCAACAGGACAACGACCCTAAACACACAGCCAAGACAACACAGGAGTGGGTTTGGGACTTGTCTTGAGTGGCCCAGCCAGAGCCCGGACTTGAACCCGATCGAACATCTCTGGAGAGACCTGAAAATTGCTGTGCAGCTATCCAACCTGACAGAGCTTGAGAGGATCTGCATAGGAGAAACTCCCCAAATACAGGTATTTCAAGCTTGTAGTGTCATACCAAGAAGACTTGAGGCTGTAATCGCTGCCAAAGGTGCTTCAACAAAGTACTGAGTAAAGGGTCTGAATACTTATGTCATATTTCAGTCTTTTTCTTTTCTTTTTTTTAAAACTGTTTTTGCTTTGTCATTATGGGGTATTGTGTGTAGAATAATGATATTTTAAAATAAGGCTTTAATGTAACAAAATATGGAAACAGTCAAGGGGTCATAATATTTTCAGAATGCACTATGTTATAGATATTATTTTTCTTCTCTTTTAGCCAGCTAATGATTGATCATATTTTCTTATTATCTGCTAAACCATTACAATTATATCTAGCTATACTTATTTCACCACTTACCATGAATTTCAAGTATACTTACCATAATCCATGCCTGTAAAATGACTACCAAAAAGTACCATGACATAGCTGTACCTGAGATTTACAAGGCATATCTTGCTTATGGAACATAGTTCATCATGTTTTCATACACCAGAAACACACAGTGCACTCTTAGGAAAAGGGGTTCTTTGGCTGTCTCCATATTAGAACCCTTTTTTGGGTCCAGGTAAAACCCTTTTTGGTTGCAGCTAGAACTCTATTGGGTTCCATGTAGAACCCTATGTCAAAAGAGTCCTACATTGAACTCAAAAGGGTTCTACCTGGAACCAAAATAGTTTTACCTGGAACCGAAAAAGGGTTCTCTGATGGGGAGAGCCAAATACCCGTTTTAGGTCCTAGATTGCATCTTTTTCTAAGAGTGTACTGTACAGTTTTAGAGTGAGAACATTCTGCCAGTGGTGTATGTGACTGTTTCAGAGGATCTACTGGTCGGAGCAGAGGTTAGTGTGAGACAAAACCCTGGTTGGGGCCCTGAGGAAGAGCATGATGATTCTGGCCAACAGCACCTTGAAGGCCATTAGACTCAGCTTCTACACTCTTAGAAAAAGGGTTCCAGAAGGGATCTGAGCCTGTCCCCATTGGATAACCCTTTTTGGTTCCAGGTAAATTCCTTTCTGGTTCCAGATATAACTCTTTTGGGTTCTACCTGGAACCAAAAGGGGTTCTTCAAAGTGGTATCTTATAGGGACAGCCGAAGAACCCTTTTTGGTTCTAGACAGCACGAGTGTACCCCTACTTCTGTCTGCTGGATGAAAAGGACTATGTGGACATCATGACCCAAGAACATAAAACTCTGAATATAATCACCATATTGGACCTTGGGTCATATACACATTTGTTGGTTTAAATCTTACCTTTCTGAAAGCTATCAATCTCAATGTTCCAAAGTTGAATTTGGCTTTCCAAAAAGGTTCTGGACCCTTCAGATTAAACACACTGATTCCTAGCAGTATCTATGACCTTAGGTCCTTAGGTCTGTTGTATTTACAGTTCAGGGTTGAGGTTTATTTAGTCACTTTGTAGTGTGACATACTTAAAATGTGATGCCATAAATAAGCTTAAAAGTCATGTAAGAAAATATAGATAAAGATGATGAACCTAATACATGGATCCTCTAACACTGTGTTTAACATTGATGTTTGTCTGTGATCAGAGTCTGTTCAACCTGTCTCCCACTGGGGAGTCTCTCCACATCCTGACTAAGGAGCTGGGCAAGAGGGTCCACAGCAAGTTCTGCATCTGCATGAAGGGACAACCAGATGGTGGACAAGCGTAGCTATATCTACAATGAATATGCTGAGCTACTGACCAAAAGACTCTAAGGTAGAAGACATATGAAATCATTTCCCTGCTGTTTGACTTAAAGAAATACTATAGCCCTGGCCCCTCCTTGCTGGGGGACGAGATCCATTGGCCCTAAACGGTGGTGGTGGAGCTGGCGACCTACCTATTGGATGTCCAGAACGACAGACCTTGTCAGCTCAGGGGTTTGAACTTGCAACCTTACTAGTCCAACGCTCTAACCACTCGGCTACCCTGCCGCCCCAATAGGATACTACAGTTGAAGTGATTTATGTCAGTTATTTTCTCGCATTTTTTTCACCCAATTTCCCGGGCTTAGGGTTGATTTCTCTCTGCCTGCACCATCTGGGCTCATAAGCATATGAATAATAAAACAGCTTTTCCTGCAAGAGTGGACAGCGGTGCAGTTGAGTAAGACGAATGGCTTCCAACCTAATCTGCTTTTTACTGTCCCCTTAATTGGCTGGCTGATTTACTGCCCTGGAATAACTGACAAGGAAATTAAGACACTTTCCATTTTGTCCCCCGAGCCTTGTTTCTGGTGGAAAAGAAGCGCCTGCCGCCGTCTCAACCCGGTGGATTTGATGTGCTTTGACAGTGGAGTCCGCTGTGGGTTTCAAAGCTGGTCTCTGGCCACCCCTTGCTCTGCTTTGCTGAATCAGGGAGGTAGAGGGTAGGCCAGCAGGGGTGCAGACTAATGATTTTAAAGCACGCAGTGTGGTTAGGCTGCACAATGCTTCTCTCAGGAGCTTTTCATGGAATCTCTGCCTGGTTGATTGACTGGACTGAATTTGTCACGTTCTCTTTCTCCCTCCTTTTCATTCTCTATTTCCTCTAGTTCTTTTTCTCCCTCTTTTTCTTTCTCTATTTCCACTCACTCACTCACTATTATTTCACTTTCTGATGACAAGTCGAGGTCCAGATGTTGTTTGGAATTAGCGTAGTAATTGGAGTGGTACTTAATGGTTTGTTACTCAATGTTTAACTGCAAATTAAGTGATACTTGAGAACCTCGAGAAATTGATAATCTGTGGGCTATGTCATTGTGGAATGAAACGAAAGATGCCAGCAATGTCACACCGCCTACTTGTCTCCATCCACCAGTTCTGTGATCCATTCCAGTGATTAATCTCCTCCCTCCCTTAATCTTTCTTTCTCTTGCTTTCTCTTTCAGGGTGGTTCCTGTAATGGTCTCCAGCACTTTGCAGCCCTGGGTCGGGACATGATCGGTGCCACCTGTGTGAGCCTACTGGCCTGCGATTTGCCCCAGGATGTCAACAGCGGGGTCGCACAGCAGTTCAGTCAGCCTGGGCGCCAGTGCACAGTGATGCTGATGCCGGGGTGGTCTTATTGCCCTGCCCCTACCAATAATAATGTAAAAATTAACACAGGTCAAAACAGTTAGGGGTCTTCACTCCTTTCTTGCCCAGTGATCCATGCCCAGGCAAACCGGCCACCCAGGGACACCCCATCATACAGTATGTGAGCCCCAATTTTTTTAAACTTAAAAAAAATGTTTATATTGCAGATTGTAGCTTCCATCAATGTAATTGTCTGTAATTGTCTGCATTTCCAATCTCCCATACACAGACAGACTGACAGTCAGTCAAAAGTTTGGACACACCTACTCATTCAAGGGTTTTTCTTTATTTTTATTATGTTCTACATTGTAGAATAATAGTAAAGACATCAAAACTAAAACTAACACATATGGAATCAAGTAGTAACCAGAAAGGTTTAAACAAATCAAAATAAATTGTATATTTGAGATCCTTCAAAGTAGCCACCCTTTGCCTTGATGACAGCTTTGCACACTCTTGTGTCATTGATTGGACTCCAAGTTAGCGGACTCCTGACTCAAATTAGCTTTTGGAGAAGTCATTAGCCAAGGGGTACACATACTTTTTCCAACCTACTTGAATGTTTAAATCATGTATTCAATATAGACCAGATAAATACAATACTTTGTGTGTTATTAGTTTAAGCACACTGTTTGTGTATTGTTGTGACTTAGATGAAGATCAGATCAAATGTGATGACCAATTTGAGGAAATCCAGGTAATTCCAAAGGGTTCACATACTTTTTCTTGCCACTGTATACTTTCTTTAAAAAAAATGAATGATTTTTAAAATAAATTAGTATATTTGAGTTTAACCACTATTTGTTGTATTTATTTGTTCTGTCTTTTCAGGTGGAATTAAACATAAATTGCAATCAACTTTATATGGCTTGTTTTAAAAATAGCGATATTTTGGAGATTATTTCATTTTCAAATATCTGAAAGTGAGAGGTTGTAATCTGAATAAAGGGAAAAAGGCCATTCTTGAACATGGAGTGAGACATTCTTACTCATCTGCTAGAGAACCGGTTTTGGATTTTAGTATAACTTTTGTATGACTGAAGCCTTTAGTGAGGTCTAATGCTTTAATCTTTAATAATTTCTGCAAAATAATATTAATTATATAAATAGTCCTGTTTTAATTTTGTCTGGCTTGCCATTCCAAATAAAATTGAATATATTCTGCTTTTATATTAAAAAAAAAGGTGTAGGCAGGTACATAAGCAAGTAGGTAAACTGAGATATGACTATATGTACCTGCCTAAGGGTGATTTTTCCACAAATAGACAGGTATTGTTAGACCGTATACCACGGGTATGACAAAACATGTATTTTTACTACTCTAATTATGTTGGTAGCCAGTTTATAATAGCAATAAGTGTAATAATGCAAATTAATTACTTAAAAATCATACATGTGATTTTCTGGATTTTTGTTTTCATTCCGTCTCACAGTTGAAGTGTACCTATGATAAAAATTACAGACGTCTACATGCTTTGTAAGTAGGAAAACCTGCAAAAACCTGCAAAAAGTGTATCAAATACTTGGTCTCTCCACTGTATGGCCAGCCCTAAGCCATGGTATATTGGACTTATCACACACCTCTGGCGAGATGTTACAAAAAGCATGTAGATCCTCTATGAGGCTGTGGAGGGATCCAAATTGTGGATTTTTAAGAAAACATGAATTATCAGCGTACTATAACACCGTTGTTTTTAAGCCATGGATTTCTAGCCCCTTGATAATATTGTTGGATCTGATTTTAATAGCTAACATTTCGATGACCATAATAAATAGATATGCCGATAGTGGACAACATGTTTTACTCCTCTTGACAGTTTACTTCTCTCTGAGAAGTAGCTATTATTTACAATTTTACACCTACAGTAGGTAGCATAGCTTTAACCTATTGTATAAGAGATTCTCAGAAAATAAAATATTCCAGGCATTTATATATAAATTCCAGTCGTACTTGATCAAAAGCCTTAAAAGCCAGCTATGAATACCAGGCCTGGTTTCCCAGATTTTTCATAGTGTTCCATTGTTTGCAGTACTTGTCTTATATTATCTCCAATGTCTTGTCCATGTAAAAAAAACAAACATGTCTGCTTAGGATGAATAATATCCGACAATAACTTTTTAATTCTATGCGCTGCGCATTTTGAAATAAGTTTTGCATCACTACACTGACCTCCCCACAAGAGTTGGTGTGAACTCTAACATATCCTATTAGATAGGAAGGTCATTTCAAAATGTTTTGCTAATAGTAGCTGTTTAAACAAAGGTTAGCTATGTGTTGGTAAAAATGAATTGTCAAGAAAGCTTGCCAGCAGCACTTTTTCAAAGCCCATGTCAGCTCTCTAGTGAGTGTATTTAGCTCCAATGAGTATAATTTATCCAATATTAGGACTTGAGAAATTGATAAGTTGGCATCATTAGAAATAACATTCTCCTCTTTTCCTATTTAGGTATGTCATTAAAAAATGTGCTTATTATTTTGCTTCTAGCTATAGTCATAATAACATTGAAATAATACAAATGTTTTTAAAAAATCACCCTGCTGTACTTCTAGGGCAGAGTACCCCTGCTTGAATACCTCTGGTTTAGCTGTATGCTGAAATTCATTGGTTTTTATCAATGAATAAATAATGTTCTTGAAGAGTCTCTCCCATTATCGAGCTTGCTCCTTTATTAACCTGGATGGTTGGATTCTTAGGGAATGACAGTCTACTTTTTCCTTTGCACTTAGCACAGCCTAAAATAACAGCACCTGCTCTCCTCCACCTTACATCAGCTCCCATAGATAGACTTGTCCAAGCAGGCTTTGCTTTACCTCTCTCACTAGGGCTCCCTTTTAGCCCCACTCCCTGCAGCACAGAAGGCACAGCCGAAGGATTCTGATCTGACCTAGCTGCATATTTTAGTGGGTGAAATTATTTAATGCTAATAGTGAGCCTATTGTTTTTAGCAACGGTGGGAGCAGTGAGTGTTTATGCTGTGAAGAAAAAAGCACGAAGTGGCCGTGCCAAAAACATTAACTCACATTTAGTTGGAGCCGCAGATTACATTGAGGAGTTCTCAATGAGCTGGGATGCCCGTCAGAATAATGCTGTGTCATGCTCTCTGCTTCCTTCTCCCTCCCTTCTCATTGTCTAGACACCCCTGGGGAGCTCTGATTAGAAATCAGCTGATGAAATTAGCTCCGCTCTGATTCCTAGGGAGGACAAACACCTACAGTACACACAGGGCAGTGGCGGTCAGTGACGTTAATGATGAGGGAGGACATTTATTTTTTCATGAGCTTGGCATTATTTCTATTACAGCATGTTGGATGACTGTCATTCATATTCCATTCCCCCAGTTCAATGTAACATTGATAGGTTTAGGCTAATAAATTATACTCAAATGTTCCCTTTACCCATCATGAGGTTGCTACAACCTCGCCTATGGATTAAAGTTGATATCGTAGGTGCGCACAGGTCGCAATTTTTTTTTTAGATGACAGTGACACATGTACAGACAGTGAGACTGTAAATGTCACTGTCAATACAGAGAAAGCTTTCCTGTATTGTCCTCGCTGGGTGTGTATAGTACAGTAGAGAACGCTTTCCTGTATTGTCCTCGCTGGGTGTGTATAGTACAGTAGAGAACCTTTTCCTCTATTGTTCTCGCTGGGTGTGCATAGTACAGTAGAGAAAGTCTTCCTCTATTGTCCTCGCTGGGTGTGTATAGTACAGTAGAGAAAGTCTTCCTCTATTGTCCTCCCTGGGTGTGTATAGCACAGTAGAGTATGTAGATCTGGTGGTTGGGATGTCATTAGGATCAGTGTTATCAGGGGTAATGAGAGTGCTGATGGCAGTGCCGTGGCCTCCCAGCCTGTCTAAGAGGCCCTGCTGTGATACAGTGGAGTAAAACATCTGTGCTCCTCCAACAGTAAGACAGGGGAGGGGTATGGAGAGACAGGCAGTAGCTGGGAGCTAGTGGCCCTAGGGGGGTGCTAGGCCACTGCTTATAACTAACTATAAGTTAGCTAGCGGATAAGAGCGTCGGGCCAATAACCAAAAGGTCTACGGTAATAATCCCCTAGCCGATTAGGTGAAAAATCTGTAAATGTGCCCTTGAGCAAAGGTACATAACCGTAATTTCTGCTAAATGACTCAAATGTAAGGTGTGCCAAATAAGTTATCTCCAGGTCAGGGCTCCAGCCATGCATTTGGTTTGCTAACATTCTAGCTACGTGGCTAACTTGCTAGATCAAACTTCTTGGTTACACCAGAGACAATCCATCCCCTCCTGGATTAAGATCTCTGTCTGCATTTGTTTTGTGAATTTATTGTTTTTTTTATGTTTTAAATGAAATAGCAGCCCTTGTGTGCACTGCCGGTAATATTGCACAACCTGGTATGGTAAAGGAATGATATGAAGGCATGAACATCTGGATACTGCCCAATCTTAATACCAACACAGGAATTATTTTATGGACATCAAACTTTTTATCTTGTGGAAGTCCTCAGGGTTCTGTGCTTGGGCCTTTACTCTTTTTGATTATGTGCAAATAAGTAAATAAATGTGCTCGATTTGGATATATGTATTGTCCTGTCATTGAGATTTGTGTGTTTGATTGCTGGAGTATGTATGGGACGCCTCTCACTACCTGGTCCACCAGGTGTTCAGCTGTCTGAAGGAGATCTTCACTGGCACCAGAGAGATCCAGGCACAGCATGACACACATTACTAATATTAGCAAACAAAGGACAAACTCATTTTCACGATTTCACTAATATCATACAAATCATAGCATGTTTTTGGGCTCATTCAGTAGTTTTTTTTACCTGATTAAGTAGAATCCTTTTTTTTAATCTTCAAAGTATCTGTAACAGAATTTCTCTTCTTCAGAGGAGGAGTCACAAGGATCAGACCAATGTGCAGCGTGGCAATTGTCCATAATGATACATTTAATAAATCAACTGAACAAAATAACAAAGGTACAAACAAACAACCGAAACAGTCCCGTATGGTGAAACCACTAACACAGGATACAGAAAATAATCACCCACAACTCAAAAGTGAAACCAGGCTACCTAAGTATGGTTCTCAATCAGAGACAATGATTGACAGCTGCCTCTGATTGAGAACCATACCAGGCCAAACACAGAAATCCCAAATTATAGAAATAGGAACATAGACTGCCCACCCCAACTCACGCCCTGACCATACTAAAACAAAGACAAAACAAAGGAACTAAGGTCAGAACGTGACAGTACCATTTACAGTGCACAATACCCCATAATGATAAACTGAAGTTAATTTCTTTGCCACATTTTTTTGCAGTTTACTTTAGTGCTGGATTGCAAATATGTTTAGGAATATTTTTATTCTGTACTTTTTTTTTTCTTTTCACTCTGTCATTTAGGTTAGTATTGTGGAGTAACTACAATCTTGTTGATCCATCCTCAGTTCTCTCCTATCACAGCCATTTAACTCTGTAACTGTTCTAAGGTCATAAAATCCTGAACGGTTTTCCTCCTCTCCGGCAATTGAGTTAGGAAGGACGCCTGTATCTTTGTAGAAACTGGATGTTAAATACTAAGGAGAATTTAAAACTTCTAAAGGCTAGGGGGTACTATTTTCATGTCCGGATGAAAAGTGTGCCCAAAGTAAACTGCCTGCTACTCAGGCCCAGAAGCTAGGATATGCATATTATTAGTAGATTTGGATGGAAAACACTCTGAAGTTTCTAAAACTGTTCGGATGAGTATAACAGAACTTATTTGGCAGGCAAAACCCTGAGGACAAACCATTCCGGATTTTTAGGTCACTCTTTCAATGGGTTTTCTATGGGGATCTAGATTTCTAAGGCGCTTGCAGTTCCTATCGCTTCCATTGGAAGTCTTTAGAAATTGGATTTTTTTCCTTTGAGAAATTAAGAAGTAGGGCAGTTCAGAACGAGGATCGAGTGAAGTGTACTGTTTGTTAGAGGCGCATGACCTGAAAGCTCACTCCACATTGTTTTTATCAGCTATTGAATGCAGTTTCTCCAGTCTTAAATTTGATAAATTATTTACTTAAAAAAATACCTAAAGTTGTATTAGGAAAGTTGTTTGAAATGTCTGGATCAAGTTTACAGGTAACTTATGAGATACTTCGTAGTCATGTTGCGCGAGTTGGAACCCGTGTATATTCTCAATCAAACGCGTCAAATAAATTTACATTTTTGGGGATATAACGACAGAATTAATCTAACAAAAGGACTATTTGTGATGTTTATTGGACATATTGGAGTGCCAACAGAAGAAGATCTTCAAAGGTAAGGCATGGATTATATGTTATTTCTGACATTTGTGTTGTTCCTGGCGGGTTGAATTATGATTTTCATGTGTATGTTTGATGGGGTGCTGTCCTCAGATATTAGCATGGTTTGCTTTCGCCATAAAGCCTTTTTGAAATCTGACACTGTGGCTGGATTAACAAGAAGTTCATCTTTAAACCGGTGTATAACACTTGTATGATTTATAAATTATTATTATGAGTATTTCTGTTTTTGTCAAATCAATCCCGTTAAGTTAAAAAATAAAATGTTTTGCATTTTTTTCAGTCTGATTGGGTGGGCCTGGCAGGGCCTGCTCCCCAGTGGGTAGGCCTGTGCCCACCAATGCCTATGCCCCTGTCCTGAATTTATTTAGGCTTGCCATAACAAAGTTGAATACTTATTGACACAAGACATTTCAGCTTTTCATTTGTAATGCATTTGTAAAAATGTATAAAAACATAATTCCTCTTTGACATAATGGGGTATTGTGCGTAGACCAGTGACAGAAAATCTCAATTTAATCAATTTTAAATTCAGGCAGCAACAAAACAAAATGTGGAAAAATTCAAGTGGTATAAATACTTTCTGAAGGCACTGTTTGTACATGTTCTAATGGTATCAGGTATTTTTATATATGTTGTGTTAAAATAAAGAACGTTCTTATTTGCATAAGAACACTGGGTGAATTTGCATATATGCAACAATTAACATAAAGAGGTGGGACAGGGCTGCATCCACCAAAAACCTACTCTGTCTAGGCCTACCTGCACTCAGCTGCGCTGTCTAGACTGCCTCATTAATTGCTGTTATCGCGACTCCAGATTACACACATTTATACATTCCTTACATTTTTTTCTAAATTGAACGTAATATCACTATCATCCAAGTGTTAATTTTTGGAAAGTGCTTTCATTTCAGTTCGTCTAACTTGTAAACATTCCAACGGTATTAAATGATTACTCTTTTCAGTTCCCCAAAAAATTAACACCCATCCAAATTAAAGTTATCTATCCTCTCATCCTTGTGATGCAAAAGACAAGACGATACGTTTCATCCCCGACGAAGCTTTAGCATTGTTATAGATGCAGCGGAAAGACAATGTATTTCATTGAGCCCATTTAAGCCATTACCGGGGTGTGTTTGACAGATCAGTACATACATTTCGGCGGCCGTAACGTTAACGGGAATAAAACGACAGGCACAAGCAAGAGTATGAGAGTTGCAGGAGTAAAATGAAAACATTTAATCCCGTGAGATCTAAGTGACAAGTGGATTTTGCACACCTCAAACACAGGAAATAGAAGCCTGAAAATAAAAAAAATCCTCAGGTGGGTGGGGCATACAAATTGATACATTAAATCCACAGGAAAAATAATGATCAGGGTATCTTAAGTACCCACCAACCACTGTCTCTATGAGCTCCCCGAGGGGTGAGGGCAGACATGACGTCTCGCCCCACCCCTGCTCCCCGGTTCATCTCTTAATGGGTCAGGTCCTGCTGGGTCTACACAGCAGTGGTTGAGAATGCCTGGGTGAGGGACTGCGAAGAGGAATAGAGAGAAAGGGGATAGAGGCAGGAGAGTTGAGTAGAGAGGAAGAATAGGGAGGTAGAAATGGGTCAGAAGGCAGAAAGTCTGATGAATGGGACAGTTTTGGGCCTGGGTGCTGCCTGTTAGCTGGGGTGATATTAGTCTCCACTAAGGCTGTGAATAAGGACCTCTGGGACTTCCTAATAGGGCTTCCATTCTGAGAGAGAATATGTGTCACAGCCCAGCACTGATGCTCTTCAATGTCTAGACTAGTAGTATTCTGCGATCTGCAAGCAACAACGTTCCACCTGTTTCGACCAAACTCTCCATCTGTTTGTACTGGATAGATATAATCACAGTAGAAATGGCATCTACGTTTAAACTGAGCATACTTTCAAGCTGCTGAGTGAGTGATGCCACTGGGCCTGCCCATCATCCACCCCTACCACCACACCCGGACACAGATGGTAAGACTAAATGTCACTTACACTAGATACTTAAGATGTCGCTCATTTAGAGCTCAAAGAAGTATGCTTAAATTGAACTACTTCCACCCAAGCAGCAATCCTTCCATTGTGTCCTGCTACCCTTGTGACAGTAAAATTACCCTGGCCTGTACCGATGTCATACAAGCTCATACATGTCAAACTTGTCCTTGTCAAAGGAAAATGTATGCATAAAATGTATGCATATTTACACAATCTATGCTTATGCATATGTTCCCTGTAGCTTAACCAATCTGTCTATGCCAGTCACATGTTCATTGTAGAGGTCATGAAAATAACAAGCAGACTAGGGTCCCTCGTAAGGTCCCCTTTCCCCCCTAATTGAGCCACCCGGAAGACAGTGTCTCTGTGAGCTTGTTGTTTGGCTATAGTAGTGTGTCGTAAGCTGGTAGAGGGGCTGAGAAAGAGTAGCCAATTACATGACTCTCCTCACCTCACCTGACCTCACTGACAGACAGGGGGCGGCTACCTCTGAAAGGTCTCGTGCTGCCTCGTGGTCTTGTGAAACAATAAGCCAGCTGCACCAGTGACTTTGCATGCTCCTAGTCTTCCTCCTCCACCCCCTTCTCCTTTCCCCTCTTTCTCCTCGGTCTATTCTCTCCCTCTCCCCTCCCCCTCTCTCTCTCATCTGCATCTCTCCCTGTGAAACAGTATTAAGTGCCCGAGCCCAGTGGTGATTGTGTTGTGTGGGACTTTGAGCAGAGCTAAAAGAGCTGCTTCCTCTGACTCCTGCTGAGAGCATCTTGCTGCACATCTGTCTCACTGGCAACCAGGTCTCCCCCTGTAGCACCTATTGGCACTGAGGGGGGCAATATACACCCTGCTGTCAACACTGACACTGGCACTGCACTGCTGTGTAGTTGAGCAGGAGGATGTGGCAGGGCTCCCTGTACCAAACGCATGAAGAGGATAATGTCCAGAGGGTACTGTACATTGTCTCTACAGTGGCGCAGCTCTGTCCATCATCACTGCAATGCAGAGTGGGCTGTGGCAGCTCCTCTACCCTTTCTTGTCCTCTACTCTGTCATTCTGTCATCCTCCAGAATACAGTGCACCAACAAACAGGCCACTGTCAGTCAGTCAGTCAGTCGACAGTAATGTGGGATGGCACCCTAATGGTCCGAGTTAAGCTGACAGCTGGCTTTCTGCTGGCCACTGGGGCAGAGGTGCTGCTGCTACTGTGACCCTCCCTCCTCAATCTTCTTTGAGAGATTTACTCTAACAACATTGCCCTGATCCTGGAAATAATGTACCATTGTTAAAAGGGAGTTAGGATGAATGTAGGAAGGTTCAGTGAGGGTGTGTGGGGGTTGAGGTTGTTGGATCTTAGCTCCAAGACAGTGCCTTGTATTTGCCCATTATGTTCCGATTCGATCCATATTCTCCCTATTAGTCCACCTGGCATTTTCTCAGGCAGTCTGGATTCCGGAGCTGGATATCATCATTCCGCTCTGTGATTTCAGGTCATTACGTTTTATTGGACTTTTATGGAATTTCTGATTGAGCCCTTCATAAATCAGGGAGCTGTGTCTATTCTTCTCCTCATGAATTCTTCTCCACTTCATCAATTTTAATCACACACCCAACCGTGTTGCCATACCACCTCATTTGCTCCCTCTGTAATCATGGAGAAATGTTAAGTCTGTGCTAAGATCAGTCTTACATGGAGTCCTGGTAGCTCACAATAGAGACATGCTACCTTGGGCTGGAGAGAACACTACACACGTTTATGTCAATGGAGGAAGATTCACTAGGCAACACGCTTAGAAAAAAGGGTCCCAAAAGGGTTCTTCAGCTATTCCCATAGGATAACCCTTTTTGGTTCCAGGATAACCAGTAGGTTCTGCATGGAAACAAAAATGATTATTCAAAGGGTTTTCCTATCGGGACAGCCGAACAACCCTTTAAGATTATAGATAGCACCTTTATTTCTAAGTGTATCATGGATGGAATATTTATATACTGAGAGCACAAATGCTGTTCCCTCTCTTTAGTGCTTGCGCTCTCTCTTCTCTCTCTCTCTGTCTTCTGACTCTCTCTCTGCTGTCTATTTCTCTCTTTTTCTCCCTCTCTCTCCCCTCCCACCACCCCCCTCTCTTTCTCTATGGACGTGCTCAGTAGAGGCTCCAGTTCTCTGGTTGAAAATGTCCTGGTGGTCAAATTCATGCAGAAGCATCCTGGACTCAATCATCTTAAAGACAGGACACAGCCTCTGAGCCACACCACCACAGTCCTCTAATAGCCAAGACACCACAGTCCTCTAATAGCCAAAACACCACAGTCCTCTTATAGCCAAGACACAGCAGTCCTCTAATAGCCAAGACACCACAGTCCTCTTATATCCAAGACACTGCAGTCCTCTTATAGCCAAGACATCACTGCACAGATTTACTGTAATTGATGTGCCAATTATTAGGTAGATGCAATATCCTTTCTTGGATATTGTGTATTGCAGTCAGTGTATTTTAATGTGTATGGAATGCAACATTTGGGATTGAAAAGCTTTTAGGTGCAGTACATGAAATGGAGAGTCTATAGGACACGTTGCAGTTACACTTATTGTAAGTCAATGGCTTCATTATAATACAGTGCATCAAAGTCCATCTCTGCCCAAACTATGTTCAGCTAAAGGTAGTCTTTCCCAACAATCAGTGTGCGTGTGCGTGTGTGCTTGTGCAATTGTACACTCTCAGAAAAATAGGTTCCAAAAGGGTTTTTCGGCCGTCCCCATAGGATATTTTAATTTCAATGTTTTCATGAATATCGTTAGCAACAAGAGAATAAACAGTTGAAGTCGTAAGTTTACATACACCTACATTTAATCTCAGTTTTTCACAGTTACTGAATCCTAGTATAAATTCCCTGTCTTAGGTCAGTTAGGATCACCACTTTATTTTAAGAATGTGAAATGTCAGAATAATATTAGAGAGAATGATTTATTTCAGCATTTATTTATTTCATCACATTCCCAGTAGGTCAGAAGTTTACATACACTCAATTAGTATTTGGTAGCATTGCCTTTAAATAGCTTAACTTGGGTCAAAGGTTTCGGGTGGCCTTCCACAAGCTTCCCACAATAAGTTGGGTGAATTTTGTCCCATTCCTCCTGGCAGAGCTGGTGTAACTGAGTCAGGTTTTCAGGCCTCCTTGCTCACACACACTTTTTCAGTTCTGCCCACAAATTTTCTATAGGATTGAGGTCAGGGCTTTGTGATGGCCACTCCAATACCTTGACTTATTTGTCCTTAAGCCATTTTGCCACAACTTTGGAAGTATGCTTGGGGTCAATGTCCATTTGGAAGACCCATCTGTGACCTAGCTTTAACTTCCTGACTGATGTCTTGAGATGTTGCTTTAATACATCCACAGAATTTTCCATCCTCATGATGCCATCTATTTTGTATAGTGCACCAGTCCCTTCTGCAGCAAATCACCCCCACAACATGTGCTTCACGGTTGGGATGGTGTTCTTCGGCTTGCAAACCTCCCCCTTTTCCCTCCAAATATAACAATGGTCATTATGGCCAAACAGTTCTATTTGTTTCATCAGACCAGAGCAGACCAGACCACATTTCTCCTAAAAGTATGATTTTTGTCCCCATGTGCAGTTGCAAACCGTAGTCTGGCTTTTTTATGGCTGTTTTGGAGCAGTGGCTTTTTCCTTGCGGAGTGGCCTTTCAGGTTATGTCGATACAGGACTCGTTTAGCTGTGGATATAGATACTTTTGTACTTGTTTCCTCTAGCATCTTCACAAGGTCCTTTGCTGTTGCTCTGGGAATGATTTGCACTTTTTGCACCAGAGTAATGTAAGTTACTCTCTAGGAGACAGAACATGTCTCCTTCCTGAGTGGTATGACGGCTGCGTGGTCCCATGGTGTTTATACTTGCATACTATTGTTTGTACAGATGAAGGTGGTAGCTTCAGGGGTTTGGAAATTGCTCCCAAGGATGAACCAGACTTGTGGAGGTCTACATTTTTTTTCTGAGGTCTTGGCAGATTTCTTTTGATTTTCCCATGATGTCAAGCAAAGAGGCACTGAGTTTGAAAGTAGGCCTTGAAATACATCCACAGGTACACCTCCTATTGAATCAAATAATGTCAATTAGCCTATCAGAAGCTTCTAAATGCCATGACATCATTTTCTGGAATTTTCCAAGCTGTTTAAAGGCACAGTCAACTTAGTGTATGTAAACTTCTGACCCATTGGAATTGTGATACAGTGAATTAAGTGAAATAATCTGTCTGTAAACAATTGTTGGAAAAATTACTTGTGTCATGCACAAAGTAGATGTCCTAATCGACTTGCCAAAACTATAGTTTGTTAACAAGAAATTTGTGGAGTGGTTGAATAACTCCAACATTTTATTGACTCGAACATAAGTGTATGTAAACTTCCGACTTTAACTGTATATATGTTTTATTACATGCCTACGGTAGAAAAGAGGAAAGTAACTTATTTCTAATATGTCAACTTTTTAACTCCTAATACTGGGTAAATTATATTCACCTGATAAGACATTTTACATTTGAGTAATTTAGCAGAATTTCTTAACCAGAGCGACTTACTGTAGTGAGTACATACTTTTTTCGTACTGGTCCCCCGTGGGAATCATAACCACAACCCTGGTACCATGCTCTACCAACTGAGCTATATGGGACTGACAAGACGTGACCAATTTTTGTTTTGCTAACGTATGATGCGGTGCTTGGGTCGCCAGTTTGCCTGGGCGGGGGTCCCTGAGCAAGAAAAGGTTGAAGATCCATGCTTTAAGCACCTTTTGTTCTAAGAGTGCATGGAATGTTCTACCAGAGCTAGCCAATTAGGGCAGCATTGATAAATCCATTGTCCGAGTGCAGCTCTGATGGTGTACTGTGATTTCTTTATTTCACCTTTATTTAACCAGGTAGGCTAGTTGAGAACAAGTTCTCATTTGCAACTGCGACCTGGCCAAGATAAAGCATAGCAATTCGACGCATACAACAACACAGAGTTACACATGGAATAAACAAAACATAGTCAAAAATACAGCAGAACAAAAGAAAACAAAAGTCTATGTACAGTGAGTGCAAATGAGGTAAGATAAGGGAGTTAAGGCAATAAATAGGCCATGGTGGAGATGTAATTACAATATAGCAATTTAAACACTGGCATGGTAGATGTGCAGATGATGAATGTGCAAGTAGAGATACTGGGGTGCAAAGGAGCAAGATAAATAAATAAATACTGTATGGGGATGAGGTAGGTAGATAGATGGGCTGTTTACAGATGGGCTATGTACAGGTGCAGTGATCTGTGAGCTGCTCTGACAGCTGGTGCTTAAAGCTAGTGAGGGAGATATGAGTCTCCAGCTTCAGAGATTTTTGCAGTTCGTTCCAGTCATTGGCAGCAGAGAACTGGAGAGAAAGACGACCAAAGGAGGAATTGGCTTTGGGGGTGACCAGTGAGATATACAGTGGGGAGAACAAGTATTTGATAACCTGCAAAAATCAGCAGTGTTTCTTACTTACAAAGCATCTAGAGGTCTGTAATTTTTTATCATAGGTTCACTTCAACAGTGAGAGACAGAATCTAAAACAAAAATCCAGAAAATCACATTGTATTGTATGATTTTTAAGTAATTAATTAGCATTTTATTGCATGACATAAGTATTTGATACATAAGAAAAGCATAACTTAATATTTGGCAATTACAGAGATCTTACGTTTCCTGTAGTTCTTGACCAGGTTTGCACACACTGCAGCAGGGATTTTGGCCCACTCCTCCATACAGACCTTCTCCAGATCCTTCAGGTTTCCGGGCTGTCGCTGGGCAATACAGACTTTCAGCTCCCTCCAAAGATTTCCTATTGGGTTCAGGTCTAGAGACTTGCTAGGCCACTCCAGGACCTTGAGATGCTTCTTACGGAGCCACTCCTTAGTTGCCCTGGCTGTGTGTTTCAGGTCATTGTCATGCTGGAAGACCCAGCCACGACCCATCTTCAATGCTCTTACTGAGGGAAGGAGGTTGTTGGCCAAGATTCCGCGATACATGGCTCCATCCATCCTCCCCTCAATACAGTGCAGTCGTCCTGTCCCCTTTGCAGAAAAGCATCCCCAAAGAATGATGTTTCCACCTCCATGCTTCACGGTTGGGATGGTGTTCTTGGGGTTGTACTCATCCTTCTTCTTTCTCCAAATACGGCGAGTGGAGTTTAGACCAAAAAGCTCTATTTTTGTCTCATCAGACCACATGACCTTCTCCCAATCCTCCTCTGGATCATCCAGATGGTCATTGGCAAACTTCAGACGGGCCTAGACATGCGCTGACTTGAGCAGGGGGACCTTGCGTGCGCTGCAGGATTTTTAATCCATGACGGCGTAGTGTGTTACTAATGGTTTTCTTTGAGACTGTGGTCCCAGCTCTCTTCAGGTCATTGACCAGGTTCTGCCCTGTAGTTCTGGGCTGATCCCTCACCTTCCTCATGATCATTGATGCCCCACGAGGTGAGATCTTGCATGGAGCCCCAGACCGAGGGTGATTGACCGTCATCTTGAACTTCCATTTTCTAATAATTACGCCAACAGTTGTTGCCTTCTCACCAAGCTGCTTGCCGATTGTCCTGTAGCCCATCCCAGCCTTGTGCAGGTCTACAATTGTATTCCTGATGTCCTTACACAGCGCTCTGGTCTTGGCCATTATGGAGAGGTTGGAGTCTGTTTGATTGAGTGTGTGGACAGGTGTATTTTATATAGGTAACGAGTGGAGAACAGGAGGGCTTCTTAAAGAAAAACTAACCGGTCTGTGAGAGCCGGAATTCTTACTGTTTGGTACTTAAAAATCATACAATGTGATTTTCTGGATTTTTGTTTTAGATTCCGTCTCTCACAGTTGAAGTGTACCTATGATAAAACATTACAGACCTCTACATGCTTTGTAAGTAGGAAAACCTGCAAAATCGGCAGTGTATCAAATACTTGTTCTCCCCACTGTACCTGCTGGAGCGCGTGCTACGAGTGGGTGCTGCTATGGTGACCAGTGAGCTGAGATAAGGCGGGGATTTACCTCGCAGAGACTTGTAGATAACCTGTAGCCAGTGGGTTTGGCGACGAGTATGAAGTGAGGGCCAACCAACGAGAGAGTACAGGTCGCAATGGTGGGTAGTATATGAGGCTTTGGTAACAAAACAGATGGCACTGTGATATACTGCATCCAGTTTGTTGAGTGGAGTGTTGGAGGCTATTTTATAGATGACATCACCGAAGTCGAGGATCGGTAGGATGGTCAGTTTTACGAGGGTATTTTTGACAGCATGATGAGTGAAGGATGCTTTGTTGCGATATAGGAAGCCAATTCTAGATTTAATTTTGGATGGGAGATGCTTGATGTGAGTCTGGAAGGAGAGTTTACAGTCTAAGCAGACACCTAGGTATTTGTAGTTGTCCACGTGGTAAGTTTGTGGTAAGTACCTTCATAGCAATGCTCCTCAATAGCAGCATTACACAGATATCCAGCATTAGCCAGGCCCTGGCAACACGTCTGCACATTGTGCGTGTTTGTGTGCGTGTGAAGCCGTGAGTGTGTGGAGGTGTGTGTGTGTGTGTGTGTGAGATGAAGCCATGTGTTGTGCTTCTTACGTGGCTGACATTCAGTGGAGCACAGACAAACTTCTTAAGCAGGTCTGTCAGCTAGGCCAGCATGCGGCTTGCTCTGGTAGTGTGGCATCAAACAGCAGGGATGGGGATGTGTTGGGCTAGCAGTACCTCATCAGCAGGTGCTAGGGAGTGGGGGCGACAGATGGCAGGCCTCTGGAGGGCTCTCTCTCTCTCTCTGTGGATGTGATTTGTTTCTGTATTATGAGTCATGTGTAGCTGTTGATGCAATTGTGTGTATATCAGTCTCATTCTTTAGTAATAACATCCTCAAACATACAGTATACCCCACACCCCCCCAAAGAAACTGACGATACAATGAAACTAACCCTTTAACTATTATTCCCACACTTGCTTCATGTTATATACCCTACCAACTTCTATTTCCTAGAGATTAAATAGTATTTTCCCTCTCCATTTATTTGCATCATGGAATTTCTTCTATTTCTGTTGCCACCATACTTGATTCAATATTTTTTATTTTTGTTATAAATCCATGAATTTTCTTCTTCTGGACTCTGTGGAGCATTAATAAGATGCCAGGGGAGAAGGTGAAGCAGCACACAAATAAGCAGGAAGAGAAGATAGAGAGAGGAGAGCATCAGTCGGTTGTGGAGAGAAGGAGGGTGGCCCATTGCTGATGATGGGTTGGAGGAAATGACAGCAGCAAGTGACGAGGAGCTTGGACATACATCAATACCGCTGCCTAACGAGATTGTTGGCCACTAATCAGATTAAGGATCACTTTTGCCTGGGCAGAGATTTTGTCCCTTTCCGCTTTTACCAGGCGAATTACAAATCAAGTGAAACCGAAGGAGTAGATTGCACAGAGGCGAGGAGAGGAGTGGTGGATTGGGAGATTATGGTGTAACACTGTGCTTGTGTTACCCAGAGAGACAGACAATGGGTCTATGTTGGGTTCCAGTAACCTTGAGAGTAATTTCTCTAGAGGGCAGCCAGCTACACCATATCCTCAACTGACCTTGCTGGTAGAAGCCAAAGGATCGGTGGTATCACTGTTAAAAACGCTTTATCTTGGAGTTTCAAAGACCCCTACTGTATTACTCTCATGGATCTCTAGTCTGTCCACACACTGTTGGCTTGCACTCTGTACATCAGATTTGCTTGGTCCTAGGTAACCCTTCCTTTGATGAAAAATGTTAGCCACTGTAGAGCAGATGAGTTTGCTAGTCAGTACCATACACAGAATCAGAATGAGTTACTCCTCATTCTTATTCACATCATACCGCACTTCTCCAAATGTCGACTTCTCCACTTCTCCTCTCCCTCACTCCCAGAGAACCAAAGCGAGAGGCTCCCTGCGGTGCCCACTTTGCGTTGATCTTGCACAATCTTCTGGCATTTTGGGGTGAACTAATATATGCGGTTGGAGTTTCAAGGACGCCCTGGGGGTAACAGAGAGAGGAAAAGAGGGAGACGGGAGGGATGGAGGGGTTTAGAGTAGGAAAAGGTCAGTGGGAGTGTGGTAGCTCTCCAGGGGAGAGGTGAATAATTAGACAGTGTTGTATCATCTGTGCACAGTCGGACCACAGTGATCAATAAGGTGAGAGCCAGGCAGAGAGTTGGAAAGAGAGAGACCAGGGAGGCCCAGGTTAGTGTAGAGAGGTTGGTTAGTTTGTCTGGAGATAGGTCTTGGCTAGATATGGACAAATGATGGTTGTGGAAAGAAGGGCAGACCCTGTGTGGCTCGGTTGGTAGAGCATGGTGCTTGCAATATCAGGGTTGTGGGTTTGATTCTCATGGTGGACCAGTATAAAAAATATGCACTCACTACTGTAAGTTACCCTGGATAAGAGTGTCTGCTTACGGACTCAAATGTAAACAATGGTGTTGCAATGGGATTAATGGGAATCCCCCTCCTGGCACCATGCTGCTCCTTCATTCTTACAGATTACTGTTTTATCTAGAAAAACTCTCAGGTGAGTTGGGCTATTCTCTATGGAGAGAGTTTTGCACTGTATCAAGAACAGATTCATAATAAGCTAAGGATTGGGCTAGATGGGTAAAACTGGTACAGATATAATGTGGGAGTAATTTATAAATCTAGACATTATTTAACTCTTGTAACTACCCATCCCGAATCCAGGAGCGTTGCCATCAACTGACACTAATTAGCATAACGCAACGGACATAAATATTACTAGAAAAAAATTCATATTCATGAAATCACAAGTGAAATATATTGAAACACAGCTTAGCCTTTTGTTAATCACCCTGTCATCTCAGATTTTGAAAATATGCTTTACAGCCAAAGCAAGACAAGCATTTGTGTAAGTTTATCGATAGCCTAGCATAGCATTATGCCTAGCCAGGCAACCTGGTCACGAAAATCAGAAAAGCAATCAAATTAAATCGTTTACCTTTGATGAGCTTCGGATGTTTTCACTCACAAGACTCCCAGTTAGATAGATAGCAAATGTTCCTTTTTTCCAAAAATATTATTTTTGTAGCCAAAATCACTCCGTTAGGTCTTCACGTTTGGCTGAGAATTCGACCAGAAATTGTGGTCACGACAACAGCGAAAAATATTCAAAATTAGCTCCATAATATCGACAGAAACATGGCAAACGTTGTTTATGATCAATCCTCAAGGTGTTTTTCAAATATCTATTCGATAATATATCAACCGGGACAGGTGGCTTCTTAGTAGGAAAGAGAGAAACAATGGCCGCATTTGTCTTTTACGCACAAGACACTGAGAGACTCCAGCTGACCACTGACGCAATGTTGACGTTTAGGCTCATTCTTCGAAATAAAAGCCTGAAACTATGTATTGTGACACTAGACACATTAGGGAAGCCATAGAAAAAGGAATCTGGTTGATATCTCATTCACTGCTCAATAGGGACGAAGAGCTTTCTAAATAAGAGTCCCTTCCTGATTGTATTTTTCTCAGGCTTTCGCCTGCAATATCAGTTCTGTTATACTCAGACAATATTTGTACAGTTTGAGACTTGAGTGTTTTCTATCCTAAGCTGTGAATTATATGCATATTCTAGCATCTTGTCCTGACAAAATAGCCTGTTTACTTTGGGAATGTTATTTTTCCAAAAATGAAAATAGTGCCCCCTAGATTCAACAGGTTAAAATCTCTCTCCTCAATTATACAATATCCATTCCTAGGGAAACTTACAATAATCAAGTTTTTGGTTATCTCCTTCGCATAGAGTTGATCAGGCTGTTGATTGTGGCCTGTGGAATGTTGTCTCACTCCTCTTCAATGGCTGTGGGAAGTTTCTGGAACAGGCTGTTGTACATCCAGAGCATCCCAAACATGCTCAATGGGTGACATGTCTGGTGAATATGCAGACAAGTATTCAGACATTCGAAGAACTTGGATATTTTTAGCTTCCAGGAATTGTACATGGGGCCGTGCATTACTATGCTGAAACATGAGGAGATGACGGTAGATGAATGGCACGTCAATGGGCCTCAGGATCTCATCACGAAATCTCTGTTCATTCAAATTGCCATTGATAAAATGCAATTGTGTTCGTTGTCTGTAGCTTAAGCCTGCCCATACCATTATCCCACCGCCACCATGGGGCACTCTGTTCACAACGTTGACATCAGCAAACTGCTCGCCCACACAATGCCATAGATGTGGCCTGCGGTTGTGAGGTCAGTTGGAAGTACTGCCAAATTGGAGGCGGCTTATGGTAGAGAAATTAATATTCAATTCTCTGGCAACAGCTCTGGTGGAGATTCCTGCAGTCAGCATGCCAATTGCACGCTCCCTCAAAACTTGAGAGATCTGTGGCATTGTGTTGTGTGACAAAACTGCACATTTTATAGTGGCCTTTTATTGTCCCCAGCACAATGATCATGCTGTTTAATCAGTTTGCTGATTTGCCACATCTGTCAGGTGGATGGGTTATCTTGGCAAATGAGAAATGCTCACTAACAGGAATGTAAACAAATTTGTTCACAGAATTTGAGAGAAATAAGCTTGAACACTTTATGGGATATTTTATTTTAGCTAATGAAACATGGGATCAACACTTTACATGTTGCATTTATAATTTTTTTTCAGTGTAGAACACAAAACAATTTGACAAACAGTTGCATTCAGGAGTTTTGTTGACAAAAAACGATACACGTGCGTGTTCGTGAGAGTCAGCTTTTCATAGATGGCATTGTAATAGCTTTTTACAAAAACATTCTGAATTTACAAAAGTTTTTGTAAAAAATATCTGACCCCGTGTCATGGCCGTCGTTGGAAGGAGACCAAAGTACAGCGTGGTTAGCGTACATGTCTCTTTTTAATTCAAATGTCGCCAACAAAACAAGAAACGAAAAACAACCGTGAAGTGTACAGGGCTATAGTGCCACTAACAAAGATAACTACCCACACTGAAAGGAGGGAAAAATGGCTACCTAAGTATGATTCCCAATCAGAGACAATGATAGACAGCTGTCCCTGATTTGAGAACCATACCCGGCCAAAACATAGAAATAAAGAAAACAAAACATAGAATGCCCACCCCACATCACACTCTGACCTAACCAAATAGAGAAATAAAACGTCTCTCTAAGGTCAGGGCGTGACACCCCGGGCCCCTTTTAGATCCGCCCTTGTCTTACAAACACCACTCTAGCTCAGCCCCTGTTAATCACAAAGACCAATGGATGCAGAAAAAATTACAAATCCAATGGTTCATCTCAGAAGCCTGTAGCTCAAACACACACTGTTTAAAAGGGTCTAGAAGTCCTAAATCATGTTGGCGCGATGGTGGGACTCATTGGGTTAATTGATCATAAAAATCCCTGACCAGGGTCATATTCATTAGGCACAAAATGGAAGAAAACGGGTAGAAACGGGGAGGAACGATCTGAACCTGTCCAAGAAGAAAAGCTTGTGTTCTGTTGCAAAACATTTTTCTATGGTTTCTCCCAATGAATAGGACCCAGACTTTCGTAAAACAAATTTCCATTCATGAAAGTAGTTGCACTTTTCTCTGGTTCTAAACTGGTAGCATGAATTAACCATGTTCTGTAGCTACAGTACATAATGTTAAGTCTGGGTGATAGACTTTTGTGTTTTAAGTGTCATCAGTGCTTTTGATGATTATTTTCAAGTGAACAGGTGGCAGTGAAACATTTTCTACAGAGAGAGCAGCACCTCATTTGGAGAGCTTTCAGTCAGTCAGAAGTCAAAGCCAAATAAGTGGTTCCCTTCATTAGGAGAGGACAGACAGAGACATACTGATGGATGGGTGGGCAGACAGACAGACAGGCAAGCAGAGAGAACAACAGACACAGTCAGACAGTGATTAATTATTTCCCAGAACCAACAGTGGGTGAGCAGCAGGAACATGTAGTGGTGTCTGCTGTCTGTAGCCAATCTTATCTGGGTCTGCTTTTTATCAGACAGGCCTACTGCCAGGGTGGCAGGCTTTATCAGTGAGAGGACCTGCCTAGCTGCTTTGGCATGGCTAGAAGTTGGAGTGCAAACAATTAATCCTATTATGTTCTGAGCACCCAAAATGCTCTTTCCTTAGATAACTGAGATATTTCTCAGATGAGAGGGACGTACGCATATGATAATGACCTGATCCTTTCCATTTACATCAATATATTGGGGTACTCTATAGTCGTACAGATCCTGTTGTTCTATCTATGGGTAGCTGTTTCCATTCACTGCCAGTCTTGTCACTTCTCTTCACCTTCAGCCTGAGTATAAAAGGCTTTTCTGTTCTTTATTCCTACTGTCTCTGAAGATGGCAGGGCAGAATAATTAATGAGTGACCCTGAGCAGTCAGTCAGTGTGCTCCAGGGTCTCAGAGGACTCCTTCACAAAGGGAACAGGAGGGCTTGGAAGTGACTGGGAGAGACTCATCTGAGAAGTAATGTGATGGAGACGCTGAGAGGCGTGACAGTGTCAGGGCCAATGTGAGAACAGTCACTCACACACAAGTGACGAAATAGCTTCCCTTACAGCTCTTACAGGGCCAATGTGATGGGCTCCATTATTCACCTCAGCCTGGTCAAACTCCTCTCTTCTGTGACAGAACCTATAGTAGTTAGGTGTACTTGTCTGCTCTCTCAATAGCTGTTGTTGAGCTACTGAGCACACACACACACACACACACACACACACACACACACACACACACACACACACACACACACACACACACACACACACAGACAGAGACACAGACAGAGACAGAGACAGAGACAGAGACAGAGACAGAGACAGCGACAGAGACAGAGACAGAGACACAGACACAGACACAGACACAGACACACAGTGACTTACGTTGACCGTGGTCTGTGTGAAAGGTCTGACCGATGAGGCTGTAATTGGCGATGGCTATAGGGCACGGTCTGGAATATTTTGGGCCCACGCCCATCTGAGAAGTAATGTGATGGAGGCACTGAGGGGCGTGACTGCGGCAGGGCCAATGTGAGAACAGTCATTCACACACAAGTGACAGTCACTCGCCCACGCGTCCGCCTCCCTTGCCACATTCACTCCCTCAGAGCTGGGGCCCGGTGGTCTGATGTATTGCCTTGGCCCCATTGGCCCTTGTGCGCCAGACCTTGACTATGCCCCATGAATGAATCAGTCTCGCAGGCAGGCAGACCGACAGGCAGGCAGGCAGGCAGGCAGGCAGGCAGGCAGACAGACAGATGCCCAGCCATCCAATTACAGTGATTATTACACAGCAGCAGATTCTAGACTTTAACACTGCACAAGACAGACAGATGGACAGACAGACAGGCCGCTGATGACCCTGGGTAGGGTGACATTTGGGCTGAAATGTCACCGCTGAATGATCCTGTAAGATGGCCATTGAATGTGTGATTCGTATCAGAGGTTGTTACAACGGGAGTTATTTATTGCTTTGGTTCATTAATTCCTAATGAGTGCAGTATAAATGTGTGTTTGGTTTCAAACTTAAAAAAATTACCTAAATGATATTTCTGTGCAACATAGTTAGTCTCGTTGGCTGGTCCTCGCTACATACTTGTCGTCAAAAACACGGGCTCCGGGTCATCTATAAGTCTTCGCTAGGTAAAGCTCCGCCTTATCTCAGCTCACTGGTCACTATAGCAACACCCACCCGTAGCAAGCGCTCCAGCAGGTATATTTCACTGGTCATTCCCAAAGCCAACACGTCCTTTGGTCGCCTTTCCTTCCAGTTCTCTGATGCCAATGACTGGAATGAATTGCAAAAATCACTGAAGTTGGAGACTTATTAACTTACTAACTTTAAGTGTCAGCTGTCAGAGCAGCTTACCGATCACTGCAGCTGTACACAGCCCATCTGTAAATAGCCCATCCATCCAACCAACCAACTACCGACCTCGTCCCCATATTTGTTTTTGATTTTCTGCTCTTTTGCACACCAGTATTTCTACTTACACATCCTCATCTGCACATATATCACCCCAGTGTCAATTGCGAAATTGTAATTACTTCGCCCCTTGAACTTTGCGACCTTTTGCCACATTTCAGGCTTCAAACATAAAGATATACAACTGTATTTTTTTGTGAAGAATCAACAACAAGTGGGACACAATCATGAAGTGGAACGACATTTATTGGATGTTTCAAACTTTTTTAATAAATCAAAAACTGAAAAATTGGGCGTGCAAAATTATTCAGCCCCTTTACTTTCAGTGCAGCAAACTCTCTCCAGAAGTTCAGTGAGGATCTCTGAATGATCCAATGTTGACCTAAATGACTAATGATGATAAATACAATCCACCTGTGTGTAATCAAGTCTCCGTATAAATGCACCTGCACTGTGATAGTCTCAGAGGTCCGTCAAAAGCGCAGAGAGCATCATGAAGAACAAGGAACACACCAGGCAGGTCCGAGATACTGTTGTGAAGAAGTTTAAAGCCGGATTTGGATACAAAAGATTTCCCAAGCTTTAAACATCCCAAGGAGCAATGTGCAAGCGATAATATTGAAATGGAAGGAGTATCAGACCACTGCAAATCTACCAAGACCTGGCCGTCCCTCTAAACTTTCAGCTCATACAAGGAGAAGACTGATCAGAGATGCAGCCAAGAGGCCCATGATCACTCTAGATGAACTGCAGAGATCTACAGCTGAGGTGGGAGACTCTGTCCATAGGACAACAATCAGTCGTATATTGCACAAATCTGGCCTTTATGTAAGAGTGGCAAGAAGAAAGCCATTTCTTAAAGATATCCATAAAAAGTGTCGTTTAAAGTTTGCCACAAGCCACCTGGGAGACACACCAAACATGTGGAAGAAGGTGCTCTGGTCAGATGAAACCAAAATTGAACTTTTTGGCAACAATGCAAAACGGTATGTTTGGCGTAAAAGCAACACAGATGAACACACCATCCCCACTGTCAAACATGGTGGTGGCAGCATCATGGTTTGGGCCTGCTTTTCTTCAGCAGGGACAGGGAAGATGGTTAAAATTGATGGGAAGATGGATGGAGCCAAATACAGGACCATTCTGGAAGAAAACCTGATGGAGTCTGCAAAAGACCTGAGACTGGGACGGAGATTTGTCTTCCAACAAGACAATGATCCAAAACATAAAGCAAAATCTACAATGGAATGGTTCAAAAATAAACATATCCAGGTGTTAGAATGGCCAAGTCAAAGTCCAGACCTGAATCCAATCGAGAATCTGTGGAAAGAACTGAAAACTGCTGTTCACAAATGCTCTCCATCCAACCTCACTGAGCTCGAGCTGTTTTGCAAGGAGGAATGGGAAAAAATGTCAGTCTCTCGATGTGCAAAACTGATAGAGACATACCCCCAGCAACTTACAGCTGTAATCGCAGCAAAAGGTGGCGCTACAAAGTATTAACTTAAGGGGGCTGAATAATTTTGCACGCCCAATCTTTCAGTTTTTGATTTGTTAAAAAAGTTTGAAATATCCAATAAATGTCGTTCCACTTCATGATTGTGTCCCACTTGTTGTTGATTCTTCACAAAAAAATACAGTTTTATATCTTTATGTTTGAAGCCTGAAATGTGGCAAAAGGTCGCAAAGTTCAAGGGGGCCGAATACTTTCGCAAGGCACTGTATATTTTTAAAAATAGTGTAGTTAGTGTACATCTTGATGGGGGGCTTATGCTATAACTGAAGCTCAAGTACTTGAAATCACTAAGATTGGAAGAATGCATATGGGTAATCCCTAACTAAAATTAAAAGGACAGCACCTCACTTCATACTGTTGTGTCAATTCATTTCATTCTTCTCTTCAGTGTCCATGCCTACTGACACCCACACATGTTTTGTTACTATTTCATCTAGCTACAAGGAACTGGAGCAGAACTCACCTTTAATTGAATCTGTACTGTAGCCTACAGTCTGGTCCCTCAGTGGGGTGAGGCCTACTGTATGTTTTGTGACAGTCTTCCCTATACCGTGAGCACAGGAGGTTGGGAGGACAGGCTCGTGGTAATGGCTGGAGCGGAATGAGTGGAATGGTATCAAATAGATCAAACACATCATCAGTGTTTCATAGGCTGCCAGTTACAGTGGAGCTCAGTATTATTACCTGTATTACCTTCACTCTACTGATTTCCCCAGCGTTCACTCCTATACATACACACTATCTATCACTCCAATACATACACATGATCTATATCTATCACTCCGAAACATACACACTATCTACCACTCCTATACATACACACAATCTATATCTATCACTCCTATACATCCAGCATCCTTCACTCATGCTGCCAAACATACCCTTGTAAAACTGACCATCCTACCGATCCTCGACTTTGGCGATGTCATTTACAAAATAGCCTCCAATACCCTACTCAACAAATTGGATGCAGTCTATCACAGTGCAATCCGTTTTGTCACCAAAGCCCCATATACTACCCACCATTGCGACCTGTACGCTCTCGTTGGCTGGCCCTCGCTTCATACTCGTCGCCAAACCCACTGGCTCCATGTCATCTACAAGACCCTGCTAGGTAAAGTCCCCCCTTATCTCAGCTCGCTGGTCACCATAGCATCTCCCACCTGTAGCACACGCTCCAGCAGGTATATCTCTCTAGTCACCCCCAAAACCAATTCTTTCTTTGGCCGCCTCTCCTTCCAGTTCTCTGCTGCCAATGACTGGAACGAACTACAAAAATCTCTGAAACTGGAAACACTTATCTCCCTCACTAGCTTTAAGCACCAACTGTCAGAGCAGCTCACAGATTACTGCACCTGTACATAGCCCACCTATAATTTAGCCCAAAAAACTACCTCTTTCCCTACTGTATTTAATTTATTTACTGTACACACTATCTATCACTCCTATACATACACACTATCTATCACTCCTATACATACACACTAGCCATCACTCCTATACATGCACACTATCTATCACTCCTATACATACACACTATCTATCACTCCTATACATACACACTAGCCATCACTCCTATACATGCACACTATCTATCACTCCTATACATACACACTATCTATCACCCCTATACATACACACTATCTATCACCCCTATACATACACACTAGCCATCACTCCTATACATGCACACTATCTATCACTTCTATACATACACACTATCTATCACTCCTATACATACACACTATCTATATCTATCACTCCGAATCATACACACTATCTACCACTCCTATACATACACACTATCTATCACTCCTATACATACACACTATCACTCCTATACATACACACTATCTACCACTCCTATACATACACACAATCTATATCTATCACTACTATACATACACATTATCTATATCTATCACTCCGAATCATACACACTATCTATCACTCCTATACATACACACTATCTATATCTATCACTCCTATACATACACACTATCTATATATATCACTCCTATATATAACACACTATCTATATCTATCACTCCTATACATACACACTATCTATATCTATCACTCCTATACATACACACTATCTATATATATCACTCCTATATATAACACACTATCTATATCTATCACTCCTATACATACACACTATCTATATCTATCACTCCTATACATACACACTAGCCATCTCTCCTATACATGCACACTATCTCTCACTCCTATACATACACACTATCTATCACTCCTATACATACACACTAGCCATCACTCCTATACATGCACACTATCTATCACTCCTATACATACACACTATCTATCACCCCTATACATACACACTATCTATCACCCCTATACATACACACTAGCCATCACTCCTATACATGCACACTATCTATCACTCCTATACATACACACTATCACTCCTATACATACACACTATCTATATCTATCACTCCGAATCATACACACTATCTACCACTCCTATACATACACACTATCTATCACTCCTATACATACACACTATCACTCCTATACATACACACTATCTACCACTCCTATACATACACACAATCTATATCTATCACTACTATACATACACATTATCTATATCTATCACTCCTATACATACACACTATCTATATCTATCACTCCGAATCATACACACTATCTATCACTCCTATACATACACACTATCTATATCTATCACTCCTATTACACACTATCTATATATATCACTCCTATATATAACACACTATCTATATCTATCACTCCTATACATACACACTATCTATATCTATCACTCCTATACATACACACTATCTATCACTCCTATACATACACACTATCTATCACTCCTATACATACACACTAGCTATCACTCCTATACATACACACTATCTATCACTCCTATACATACACACTATCTATCACTCCTATACATACACACTATCTATCACCCCTATACATACACACTATCTATATATATCACTACTATACATACACATTATCTATATCTATCACTCCTATACATACACACTATCTATATCTATCACTCCTATACATACACACTATCTATCACTCCTATACATACACACTATCTATCACTCCTATACATACACACTAGCTATCACTCCTATACATACACACTATCTATCACTCCTATACATACACACTATCTATCACTCCTATACATACACACTATCTATCACCCCTATACACACACAGTATCTATCACTCCTATACATACACACTATCTATCACCCCTATACATACACACTATCTATATCTATCACTCCTATACATACACACTATCTATCACTCCTATACATACACTCTATCTATCACTCCTATACATGCACACTATATATCACTCCTATACATACACACTATTTATATCTATCACTCCTATGCATACACACTATCTATCAATCCTATACATACACACTATCTATATCTATCACTCCTATACATACACACTATCTATCACTCATATACATAGACACTATCTATATCTATCACTCCTATACATACACACTATCTATCACTCCTATACATACACACTATGTATATGTATCACTCCTATACATACACACTATCTTTCACTCCTATAGCCTACCACTGACAATGTATTATTTCTTACATTGTTACCCCAGGAATTCTTAAGTCTTATTACATACAGCCGGGAAGAACTATTGGATACCACCCAGGACAATTGATCTAATCCCAGAAGCTGACTCAAAACAGGATCGCCCACCGCTCCCGAGTATACTACTTACTAAATTACTTACATTGTCAAAGTATATATATAACAAAAATGGTGGGACCAACAGCAATAATAATAGTAGTAGTGGAAATGGGATTACTGTTAACAGAAACTTCAACAACAATATTCATTAGAATAATAACACATTAAAGCTATAGTAGGAGACTAGTCACAACCTGACTGAGAAGTCACATGACAAGATACGAAAGCCAAAACAAAACTAAATGGGAAATATTATTGACATTACATTCCACTTTTCTCTGGCTATCCATCATGTTGGGGCTGCAGGTAGCCGAGTGGTTAGAGTGTTGGACTAGTAACTGGAAGTTTGCAAGATCAAATCCCCAAGCTGACAAGGTAAACATCTGTTGTCCTGTCCCTGAACAAGGCAGTTAACCTACTGTTCCTAGGCTGTCATTGAAAATAAGAATTTGTTCTTAACTGACTTGCCTAGTTAAATAAAGGTTTTTTAAAAAGGTTGTGGCAGGAGGACACATATTTGGAAGACAAAACTACACATTTGGCTTTTCACCCAATAACAATTAAATGTTTTCTTCATTATTTATAGTTTCAAATTCTTTGTACTGAATGATAATTTTGGGAAATATAGATTATCTTAGGTCTGAGTATTTGTTACTGTGAAATAGGAAATGTAGCTCTGTCTCTGCTTCTCCCCTGGAGCAGAGTGAGCACAGCCTGTCCTCTCTGGGCAGCCAGGTTTGCCTGTGAAGACCGGTCTCTATAGCCAGACTGTGCTCACTGAGTCTGTACCTAGTCAGTGTTTTCCTCAGTCACAGTGGTCAGATAGTCTGCCACCATGAACTGTCTGTTTAGAGCCAAATAGTATTGAAGTTTACTTAGATTTGTTTGTGGTGTCTTTCCAAAAGGTGGTATATTTTTATTTTTGTTTTGTGATGATTTGGTTGGGCCAGATTTTCCTAGTGATGTCTTGAGACTCTACTGGGTTGGTTTTCTTGAACTGAGCCTCAGAACCAGCTGGCTGAGGGGACTCCTCTCTTGTTTAATCTCTTGAAATTATAGAGCTGTGTGTTTTGCAGTCACTTGTTTTTAGATGGTTGTAAAATTGTATGGCTCTTTTTTTCTATTCGAATAAGGAGGGGGTATTGGCCCAATTCTGCTCTACATGCGTTATTTTGAGTTTTTCTTTGCACTTGCAATTTAGTCTTGCAAAACTCTGCAAGCAGCATTTCGATTGGATGTTTGTCCCATTTGGTGAATTAATTTTTCGAGAGCGGACCCAATACTTCGCTGCCATATAGAACAATTGGTTCTATTACTGATTTGAACATTTTGCGTCAGATTCTAATTGGAATTCCGATTTTAATGTTCCTTTTAATGGTATAGAATGCTCTTATTGCTCTGTCTCTCAGCTCATTCACAGCCATGTGAAAGCTACCTGTGTTGCTAATATTTAGTTCTAGATACGTGTAGTTTTTGGTGTGTTCAAATAGAACAAATCTATTTTCAAATGTACACCTTCATTGCTGTAGGAGAATGTTAAGGCTAAAAAGTTGTCCAGGAGAGATTGTCTTTTTTGACAACTAATTGCTTTTTGGTATATTTCTGTACTGTTTGCACTCCATCTATAGGCCTGTTTAGTTCCATGTAATTTATTGGGCCGTGATGCTTCATGGTTGGGTTCCCCTCTTCTCAGATACACTGTTACTGTGGTCTGAGAGAGGTGTTAGTGGGCTGACTGTGAAGTCTCTGAGAGACTCTGGGTTGAGATCGGTGATGAAGTAGTCTACAGTACTGCTGCCAGGGGATGAGCTGTAGCTGTACCTACCAAAAGAGTCCCCTCTCAGCCTACCACTGACAATGTTCGACAGAGCTTCAGAAACTTTACTCCATTTGTCAGGTGCGTGAATGAGGACCCAAAAGCGAATTAACAAACAGAGTTTATTTAATGATGAACACACGTGGGCTCAGATGGACAGGTAGATTCCGACAGGACAGGACAAGGTTGCAGCAAACACGATGATAGTCTGGTTCAGGCATGAGACACACAAACAAGAATCCGACAAAGACAGGAGCAGAAACAGAGAGAGATATAGGGACCTAATCAGAGGGAAAAAGGGAACAGGTGGGAAAAGGGGTGAATGAGGTAGTCAGAGAAGACAAGGAACAGCTGGGGGAAAGAGGGACAGAAACGGTAACCTAGTACGACCAGCAGAGGGAGACAGGGTGAAAGGAAAGGACAGAAACAAGACACAACATGACAATACATGACAGTACCCCCCCACTCACCGAGCGCCTCCTGGCGCACTCGAGGAGGAGACCTGGCGGCAACGGAGGAAATCCTCGATCAGCGCACGGTCCAGCACGTCCCGAGAGGGAACCCAACTCCTCTCCTCAGGACCGTACCCCTCCCAATCTACGAGGTACTGGTGACCACGGCCCCGAGGACGCATGTCCAAAATCCTACGGACCCTGTAGATGGGTGCGCCCTCGACAAGGATGGGGGGGGGGGGGGGGAGACGAGCGGGGGCGCGAAGAACGGGCTTGATACAGGAGACATGGAAGACCGGGTGGACGCGACGAAGGTATCGCGGAAGAAGAAGTCGAACTGCGACAGGATTAATGACCCGAGAAATACGGAACGGACCAATGAACCGCGGGGTCAACTTGCGAGAAGCTGTCTTAAGGGGAAGGTTCTGAGTGGAGAGCCAAACTCTCTGACCGCGACAATATCTAGGACTCTTAGTTCTACGCTTATTAGCAGCCCTCACAGTCTGCGTCCTATAACGGCAAAGTGCAGACCTGACCCTCTTCCAGGTGCGCTCGCAACGTTGGACAAAAGCCTGAGCGGAGGGGACGCTGGACTCGGCGAACTGAGATGAGAACAGCGGAGGCTGGTACCCGAGGCTACTCTGAAAAGGAGATAGCCCGGTCGCAGACGAAGGAAGCGAGTTGTGGGCGTATTCTGCCCAGGGGAGCTGTTCTGACCAAGACGCAGGGTTGCGAAAAGAAAGACTGCGTAAGATGCGACCAATAGTCTGATTGGCCCGTTCTGCTTGACCGTTAGACTGGGGGTGAAAGCCGGAAGAGAGACTGACGGAAGCCCCAATCAAACGGCAAAACTCCCTCCAAAATTGAGACGTGAATTGCGGACCTCTGTCCGAAACGACGTCTGACGGAAGGCCATGAATTCTGAAAACATTCTCGATGATGATTTGTGCCGTCTCTTTAGCAGAAGGAAGCTTAGCAAGGGGAATGAAATGAGCCGCCTTAGAGAACCTATCGACAACCGTAAGAATAACAGTCTTCCCCGCTGACGAAGGCAGTCCGGTGACAAAATCTAAGGCGATGTGAGACCACGGTCGAGAGGGAATGGGAAGCGGCCTGAGACGGCCGGCAGGAGGGGAGTTACCGGACTTAGTCTGCGCGCAGACCGAACAAGCAGCCACGAAACGACGCGTGTCATGCTCCCGGGTGGGCCACCAAAAACGCTGGCGAATGGAAGCAAGCGTACCCCGAACGCCAGGGTGGCCGGCTAACTTGGCAGAGTGAGCCCACTGAAGAACGGCCAGACGAGTAGGAACGGGAACGAAAAGAAGGTTCCTAGGACAAGCGCGCGGCGACGGAGTGTGAGTGAGCGCTTGCTTTACCTGCCTCTCAATTCCCCAGACAGTCAACCCGACAACACGCCCCTCAGGGAGAATCCCCTCGGGGTCAGTGGAGGCTACTGAAGAACTGAAGAGACGAGATAAAGCATCAGGCTTGGTGTTCTTAGAGCCCGGACGATAAGAAATCACGAACTCGAAACGAGCGAAAAACAGCGCCCAACGCGCCTGACGCGCATTAAGTCGTTTGGCAGAACGGATGTACTCAAGGTTCCTATGGTCAGTCCAAACGACAAAAGGAACGGTCGCCCCCTCCAACCACTGTCGCCATTCGCCTAGGGCTAACCGGATGGCGAGCAGTTCGCGGTTTCCCACATCATAGTTACGTTCCGACGGCGACAGGCGATGAGAAAAATACGCGCATGGGTGGACCTTGTCGTCAGAGAGGAAGCGCTGAGAAAGAATGGCTCCCACGCCCACCTCTGACGCGTCAACCTCGACAACGAACTGTCTAGAGACGTCAGGTGTAACAAGGATAGGAGCGGATGTAAAACGATTCTTGAGGAGATCAAAAGCTCCCTGGGCGGAAACGGACCACTTAAAGCACGTCTTGACAGAAGTAAGGGCTGTGAGAGGAGCTGCCACCTGACCGAAATTACGGATGAAACGACGATAGAAGTTCGCGAAGCCGAGAAAGCGCTGCAGCTCGACGCGTGACTTAGGGACGGGCCAATCAATGACAGCTTGGACCTTAGCGGGATCCATCTTAATGCCTTCAGCGGAAATAACAGAACCGAGAAATGTGACGGAGGAGGCATGAAAAGTGCACTTCTCAGCCTTCACAAAAAGACAATTCTCTAAAAGGCGCTGGAGGACACGTCGAACGTGCTGAACATGAATCTGGAGTGACGGTGAAAAAATCAGGATATCGTCAAGGTAAACGAAAACAAAGATGTTCAGCATGTCTCTCAGGACATCATTGACTAATGCCTGAAAGACAGCTGGAGCGTTAGCGAGGCCGAAAGGAAGAACCCGGTATTCAAAGTGCCCTAACGGAGTGTTAAACGCCGTCTTCCACTCGTCCCCCTCCCTGATGCGCACGAGATGGTAAGCGTTACGAAGGTCCAACTTAGTGAAAAACCTGGCTCCCTGCAGGATCTCGAAGGCTGAAGACATAAGAGGAAGCGGATAACGATTCTTCACTGTTATGTCATTCAGCCCTCGATAATCTATGCAGGGGCGCAGAGACCCGTCCTTCTTCTTGACAAAAAAAAATCCCGCTCCGGCGGGAGAGGAGGAGGGGACTATGGTACCGGCGTCAAGAGCTACAGACAAATAATCTTCGAGAGCCTTACGTTCGGGAGCCGACAGAGAGTATAGTCTACCCCGGGGGGGAGTGGTTCCCGGAAGGAGATCAATACTACAATCATACGACCGGTGTGGAGGAAGAGAGGTGGCCCTGGACCGACTGAACACCGTGCGCAGATCGTGATATTCCTCCGGCACCCCTGTCAAATCACCAGGCTCCTCCTGTGAAGAAGAGACAGAGGAAACAGGAGGGATAGCAGACATTAAACATTTCACATGACAAGAGACATTCCAGGAGAGGATAGAATTACTAGACCAATTAATGGAAGGATTATGACAAACTAGCCAGGGATGGCCCAAAACAACAGGTGTAAAAGGTGAACGAAAAATTAAAAAAGAAATGGTTTCGCTATGATTACCAGAAACAGTGAGGGTTAAAGGTAGCGTCTCACGCTGAATCCTGGGGAGAGGACTACCATCCAGGGCGAACAAGGCCGTGGGCTCCCTTAACTGTCTGAGAGGAATGTCATGTTCCCGAGCCCAGGTCTCGTCCATAAAACAGCCCTCCGCCCCAGAGTCTATTAAGGCACTGCAGGAAGCTGACGAACCGGTCCAGCGTAGATGGACCGACAAGGTAGTGCAGGATCTTGAAGGAGAGACAGGAGTAGTAGCGCTCACCAGTAGCCCTCCGCTTACTGATGAGCTCTGGCTTTTACTGGACATGAAGTGACAAAATGACCAGCAGAACCGCAATAGAGACAGAGGCGGTTGGTGATTCTCCGTTCCCTCTCCTTAGTCGAGATGCGGATACCTCCCAGCTGCATAGGCTCAGCTCCCGAGCCGGCAGAGGAAGATGGTAGTGATGCGGAGAGGGGGGCAACGGAGAACGCGAGCTCCTTTCCACGAGCTCGGTGACGAAGATCAACCCGTCGTTCAATGCGAATAGCGAGTTCAATCAAGGAATCCACGCTGGAAGGAACCTCCCGGGAGAGAATCTCATCCTTTACCTCTGCGCGGAGACCCTCCAGAAAACGAGCGAGCAAAGCCGGCTCGTTCCAGCCACTGGAGGCAGCAAGAGTGCGAAACTCAATAGAGTAGTCTGTTATGGATCGATTACCTTGACATAGGGAAGACAGGGCCCTGGAAGCCTCCTCCCCAAAAACAGATCGATCAAAAACCCGTATCATCTCCTCCTTAAAGTCCTGATACTGGTTAGTACACTCAGCCCTTGCCTCCCAGATTGCCGTGCCCCACTCACGAGCCCGTCCAGTAAGGAGAGATATGACGTAGGCGACACGAGCAGTGCTCCTGGCGTAAGTGTTGGGCTGGAGAGAAAACACAATATCACACTGGGTGAGGAACGAGCGGCATTCAGTGGGCTCCCCAGAGTAACACGGCGGGTTATTGATTCTGGGCTCCGGAGATTCGAAAGCCCTGGAAGTGGCCGGTGGATCGAGGCGGAGATGGTGAACCTGTTCTGTGAGGTTGGAGACTTGGGTGGCCAGGGTCTCAACGGCATGTCGAGCAGCAGACAATTCCTGCTCGTGTCTGCCTAGCATCGCTCCCTGGATCTCGACGGCTGAGTGGAGAGGATCCGAAGTCGCTGGGTCCATTCTTGGTCGGATTCTTCTGTCAGGTGCGTGAATGAGGACCCAAAAGCGAATTAACAAACAGAGTTTCTTTAATGATGAACACACGTGGGCTCAGATGGACAGGTAGATTCCGACAGGACAGGACAAGGTTGCAGCAAACACGATGATAGTCTGGTTCAGGCATGAGACACACAAACAAGAATCCGACAAAGACAGGAGCAGAAACAGAGAGAGATATAGGGACCTAATCAGAGGGAAAAAGGGAACAGGTGGGAAAAGGGGTGAATGAGGTAGTCAGAGAAGACAAGGAACAGCTGGGGGAAAGAGGGACAGAAACGGTAACCTAGTACGACCAGCAGAGGGAGACAGGGTGAAAGGAAAGGACAGAAACAAGACACAACATGACAATACATGACACCATTTCTGTTTTTCACTTTGTCCTACTTGTTTCTCGGGGGGTACGTGTGGCGGGAAAGGTTGTTTCTTCCCAGTATGTGTTTGCCCCCATGACTGTTAATAGTGTCTGGTTCTTCTGCTGTTCTACCATTCAAGTCTCCACAGACCAGTACGTTGTCTTGGGCCAGAAAGTGACTAACTTTCTTCATTGAAGTAGGGTGACTCTGAGGGGGGAATGTATGTCACAGAGGAAGACGTTTTTATCTGTTAAGATAGCCTCCTTGTTGATTTTTAACCAGATAAAGAATTCTCCTGATAAAGAATTCACCCAGGAACAGGTCGGGCTGCGGTTTAAAGCAACGTCCTTGGGAGTCTTAGCAAGGAAGGGGACTGTCTCCCTGTACAGGTGAACATGGTCAAAGAGACAGTCCAGATCAAGGGTGGGATGGTGGGCCAGGTGTACATTGGGTCGCAGGGCACAGTCCCGGGAGAGTCTGGTGTTTATTCTTTGGATTGTGGCAGGGTGGAAGTCCTTCCTCTGTAGAAGGGTTGACCTCTCTCTCTCTCTCTCTCTCTCTCTCTCTCTCTCTCTCTCTAATTAAAGGCTTAAAAATAATGTAAATAAGTAATGAGGTGGAGTGATTTGCTGTGGCTACAGCCCTCTACCCATCTCTCAGGTACATGACCAACACTCAAATAGACTGGCTGGTGGTAGTGGTCTAACTCATACAATAACCAGCCCTGGAGTCACTGACTGTTGCTAAAATGCTTTTAGCTAAACTCACAGTCTATCCCGTTCCCCATAAAGAGACCAAGTTTACAGCCTAGATAGGTAGAAGTTGCCCCTGAGCACTAATACAGGCTGAGCACTGATACAGTTCCAGCCAAATAGCCCAATAGGGGAGTGGAGTTGACACCTGTATAGATGGCATGCCTGTGTCTAGTCTGTGCTGCTGGGTGCAGCCCAACCTATTATCCCCCTGTACTCCATCCCCATTAAAAGTGCACTGGAGCAGAGGATTGGAATGGCAGGGCCCATACTAATGAGGATAATGTGTGCATATACAGATTGGGAAAGTGCTCATTTTCAGCAGAGGTCAATGCACATTTACATTTCTCCAATCTGTCAGTTGGAAGACAGTGGCCAAAACAGCTACTAAGCCAGCAATATGTTTTCCTTACTCGCCAACACCCAATTAGCTGGGAGCTTACTAGTGATGGGGAAATCTATACAGTTACATATCAGGATATTATGTTTGCCGATATATCGTATCGATTTGGCATTATCGCTATATTAATTTTGTGCTAGTTGGCTGTACCTGCATCAAAATGCCAGTATATTTCCTTCATAGCTTGTTCTCCAGCTTCTTTTTAAGTAGGGAGTCAACATGTTTTCAGGTTTTTTATTTACATGACTGATCAAAACTCATTTTTTCTCATGGCTCTCTCTTGTCCATCTGCAGCAGACGTATGGTGAGCAATATGTTTGGAACATCGAATCGTAATAAAATCACAGTATCGATACGCAATACATATAGAATCGTCAGAATCTTAATACATGTTGTATTGGCACCTAAGTATCGTGATAATATCGTATCGTGTGGTCCCTGGCAATTCCCAGCTCTAAAGCTTAAACACGACCTCTATCGGAAGTGGAAGTATAGAGTGCAGTTGTGTTGGTAAGACGCCTTCTTTGTCAGTTGAACATCTGTTCTGTTTGTTTGTCATTAGTTCATAAATCATACTGTGACCTACCTGTGCACTGATTCATGGACATAGACACTGGCTTTTCAGGCGCTTGCATCACCAGGGACTTAATTGTGTGTGTGTGGCTGTGGCTGTGGCTGTGCGAGAGAGACACACTGTGTGTCTTCTCCTGTTGTGAACAACTGTCCTGTTTTCTTTCCGCAGGACGCCACAGTGACACCAAAGAATGCCTTCCGTCCTGAACTTCATCCAAGCTCTGGACTCTATACACATGATGCTGACTGCTCTATCAACATTCAGCTGATACACTGTCTCTTAAGACCCTTCGGAAGTCTCCAGGGAAAACCCATCTAAATAACCATCTCTGTTTGATCCCATAAACTGCTGTCGTAGTATGTCAAATCTCAGTATGTCTCAGGCTGTGTAACCTCATGTTACGGTATCCAGTTCCCACCACAATTTCTTTCCACCCTATCCTATCCCTACGTCTCTTATCTACTTCTCTGTGCATCTCCAGCGCCAGCCTGATGTTTGGCTCTGTCCACGACTGCTTCTGGATCTATCCCCTCACAGTCGACACTAAGAACAAGGTACTGAAGTACTGTACCATCTTCACCTTCATCACTCCTTCTTAACCTTTAAGATCTTAGCACATAGCTCCTTGTAGCCAGGTGTGGTAGTACACTAACCTGTAAAGGCCTTCCCCGGTGGCCAGTCAATTACTTTAAACCACTGGCTGCCTGGCCATTAATAAATGCCTTTACAGCTGTTGGCAGCAGGCAGAGCCATATGTCCTGGAGTTGCGTTCTGTCATAGAGGGCCATCACACAGTATAGATGTCTGTGTTAGCCTGTTCCTCGTGACTCCGAGGTGTCAACAAGACTAAATTGCGTTGCTTCGATTCTGTTAAGGTCCATAATGGCTGAATTACCATATTGGCATTTCTGTGTGAATTATCCTAAGAAAAGAGCATCCAACTGTTACGTCTTCAAACAATCTACAATGATTAGCATTGAAATGGTTATTTCACAGTATTGTTATTTCTTGTCATGTTTAAATCTCAAAGTGCTCTTCCCTCATTACATAGCCAATTGAACACAAAGGCAAGGGGCAGTGCTCTAAAAACATGATCAGGGTCTGTGACTGTCTTCCTATCCTTCCTCTCAGAGGGATTGTATTTCTGAGGCTTCATCAACCTAGTTTAGATCTTCTCATTCACACAATATAGACAGACTGGAGAGGACAAGTTGAGCGACCCCAATGGAGACCATACCATAATTCACTAAAGCAGTCTGACTGGTCCTGTGTCAATTAAGCTGGAGAGTTGAGTAGTGGTGTTGGTTCTGGTTAGGGTTCTATCATCAAATCAAATCACATGTTATTGGTCACATACACATGGTTAGCAGATGTTAATGCGAGTGTAGCGAAATGCTTGTGCTTCTAGTTCTGACTATGCAGTAATACCTCACAAGTAATCTAACGAATTCAAAACTACCTTGTACACACAAATGTAAAGGGATGAATGGAATATGAACATACAGTTGAAGTCAGAGGTTTACACACACCTTAGCCAAATAGATTTAAACAAATCCTGACATTTAATCCTAGTAAAAATTCCCTGTTTTAGGTTAGTTAGGATCACCACTTTAATTAAACATTTTGACATGTCAGAATAATAGTAGAGAGAATTATTTATTTCAGCTTTGATTTCTTTCACCACATTCCCAGTGGGTCAGAAATGTACATACACTCAATTAGTATTTGGTAGCATTGACTTTAAATTGTTTAACTTGGGTCAAATGTTTTGGGTAGCCTTCCACAAGCTTCCCACAAAAAGTTGGGTGAATTTTTGCCCATTCCTCCAGACAGAGGTGGTGGAACTGAGTCAGGTTTGCAGGACCCCTTGCTTGCACACGCTTTTTCAGTTCTGACCACAAATTTTCTATGGGATTGAGGTCAGGGCTTTGTAATGGCCACTCCAATACATTGACTTTGTTGTCCTTAAGCCATTTTGCAACACCTTTGGAAGAATGCTTGGGGTCATTGTCCATTTGGAAGATCCATTTGCGACCAAGCTTTAACTTCCTGACTGATGTCTTGAGATGTTGCTTTAATATATCCACATCATTTTCCTACCTCATGATGCCATCTATTTTGTGAAGTGCACCAGTCCCTCCTGCAGCAAAGCACCCCCACAACATGATGCCACCCCCGTGCTTAACGGGTGGGATGGTGTTCTCCTGCTTGCAAGCCTCCCCCTTTTTTCTCCAAACATAACGATGGTCATTATGGCCAAACAGTTCTAGTTTTGTTTCATCAGATCAGAGGACAGTATGATCTTTGTCCCCATGTGCAGTTGCAAACCGTAGTCTGGCTTTTTTTATGGCGGTTTTGGAGCAGTGGCTTCTTCCTTACAGAGCAGCAGGTTATGGCGATATAGGACTCATTTTACTGTGGCTATAGATACTTTTGTACCTGTTTCCTCCAGCATCTTCACCAGGTCCTTTACCCTGGGATTGATTTGCACTTTTCACACCAAAGTACGTTCATCTCTAGGAGACAGAACACGTTTCCTTCCTGAGCAGTATGACGGCTGCGTGGTCCCATGGTGTTTATACTTGCGTACTATTGTTTGTACAGATGAACATGGTACCTTCAGGCGTTTGGAAATTGCTCCCAAGGATGAACCAGACTTGTGGAGGTCAAACATTTTTTCTGAGGTCTTGGCTGATTTATTTTGATTTTCCCATGATGTCAAGCAAAGAGGCACTGCGTTTGAAGGTAGGCCTTGAAATACATCCACAGGTGCACCTCCAATTGACTCAAATGATGTCAATTAGCCTATCAGAAGCTTCTAAAGCCATAGCATCATTTCTGGAATTTTCCAAGCTGTTTAAAGGCACAGTCAACTTAGTGTATGTAACCTTCTGACCCACTGGAATTGTGATACAGTGAATTATAAGTGAAATAATTTGTCTGTAAACAATTGTTGGAAAAATAACTTGTGTCATGCACAAAGTAGATGTCCTAACTGACTTGCCAAATCTATAGGTCGTTAACAAGAAATTTGTGGAGTGGTTGAAAAACGAGTTTCAATGACTCCAATCTAGGTGTATGTAAACTTCCAGCTTCAACTGTATGCATAGTCACATTAACTATACATTCATGTACTTATTGGGTCCCACCACCTGCCACCCCCTCTTTTACGCTACTGCTACTCTCTGTTCATCATATATGCATAGTCACTTTAACCATATCTACATGTACATACTACCTCAATCAGCCCGACTAACCGGTGCCTGTATATGTCCTCACTACAGTTATAGCCTCGCTACTGTTATTTTTTCACTGTCTTTTACTGTTGTTTTTTACTGTTGTTTCTAAAAATTGTCAAAGACTCCAGCCACCCTAGTCATAGACTGTTCTCTTTGCTACTGCACAGCAAGCGGTACCAGAGCGCCGAGTCTGGGTCCAAGAGGTTTCTAAACAGCTTCTACCCCCAAGCCATAAGACTCCTGAACATCTAATCAAATGGCTACCCAGACTATTTGCCCCCCTCCCCATTTTTTTACACTTCTGCTACTCTCTGTTGTTATCATCTATGCATAGTCACTTCAATAACTCTACCTATATGTACATATATATATATATATATATATATACAGTGTATCTTTTAAATAATATCCAAATTGATTGGGTTTCTACAATGAGACAAGTTAACTTTTTCCACATTAACCTAGATGAAGCAATGCTCTCAGGTTAATTTAAAGTTGAATTCCCAGATAGCCTATACAAGTTTGACTTATCATTCAAATAGATCAATCAGTCCCGCCTCCAGCGGGAATCCCATGTGGTTTAGGCTTTAGGGGGAAGTGTACCATAGTGATGAATGTACCCTAACATTGAAACTACTTGTTACTTTTATGATAATCCAGCAATTTGGATATCATTGTCTCATTCAATTTGATTATTTAAATTGTCGAACATACCTTTCTAGGTTCTTCCAATTAAGTGAGACATCTTAAACTTTGCAATAGTAACCTAGATGAACCAACTTCCCAGGTTAATTTAAAGTTTAATTCCCAGATAGCCTATCCAGGTATGATTAATCATTATCACTGATTAATTCAATTTGCTTTTGCAAATTCATTCATGTCGAACTCCCACAGTACTGATGGTTCATTAAGTCTATAAATAGATTAAAATCGTCTTTTCAGCTCCCAACATATTCCAAAACCAAACTTTGGAAAATTAGGAAAAACATTTTTCCTTTCAAATGTTTTAATAATGTGCAAGCTATCAGAGGGGGTAGTCCCCACTCGCCCACTAATTAGTGAACCTCCACCCATAAATGGATTGATCTCTGACCTTAGCATTGATCTCTGACCTACCAACCCTAATAATGCCATTAGTGGAAAAACAGCAGACAACAACACTCTCTGGAGTCAACCATCGGGCTCAGGCCTCGTAAAGGTTCTCTCCAGTCTAGTCCTTATGTCTTGCCATCCGAGATCGGCATCGGTCAAATACCGCAGTGCACAATTGAAGCACGAGCAGGTAACGGTAGACATAAAGGGACAGGTGGAGAGAACCAGGAAACCAAAGACAAATGCAGAAAAGGGAAAAATTCTGCTAGCTATGGAACTGCGCTCGAAAACTGAACAATAAAATGTAATTGCACAGCTTGCTATCATAGGCTTCGTTCAGCTTACTTTGGCCTACTCCCTGAAACAGGAATGGAAGAACTGTTACCATTCAAACAAATGTTTCTGTTGAACATGTATCCCACCTTCATTACCTACTGCAGCCCACGTTGGCTTGCCTATCTTACTCAGAGAGCTTGCAAGCGCAGCTTTTGAGGCATCAAAATTGCACAACGCTAAAAGCCCTGACCACTCGGTTTTGAAGTTTGACCAGGAGCACTCACTCCAGTTAGAAGGTGCATTATCAGGTGTTGGAGCATTTGGAGATGACGCACAACAACGGTTTCTACCACAAAACCACGATTCCAATAACCTCCGCTTTGTCTATAGACTCTGATACAAAGGTTGCGAAGAAAAAGGTCAAACGCTTTGTTAACCTTTCTGATCTCCCCATCCCGGATCCGGGATCGTGAATACAGACTCAAGCTCATTACCATAACGCAACGTTAACTATTCATGAAAATCGCAAATGAAATGAAATAAATATGCTAGCTCTCAAGCTTAGCCTTTTGTTAACAACACTGTCATCTCAGATTTTCAAAATATGCTTCTCAACCATTGCAAAACAAGCATTTGTGTAACAGTATTGATGGCTAACGTAGCATTTAGCATTAGCATTCAGCTGGCAACATTTACACAAAAAAACAGAAAAGCATTCAAATAAAATAATTTACCTTTGAAGAACTTCAGATGTTTTCAATGAGGAGACTCTCAGATAGCAAATGTTCAGTTTTTCCTGAAAGATTATTTGTTTAGGACAAATCGCTCCGTTTTCTGCGTCACGTTTAGCTATGAAAAAACCCCTGTATCCAGGATTGTGTAAATCTATCAGCAAGCTCATTAGCATAACACAACGTTAACTATTTATGAAAATCGCAAATGAAATGAAATAAATATGCCATCTCTCAAGCTTAGCCTTCTGTAAACAACACTGTCATCTCAGATTTTCAAAATATGCTTCTCAACCATAGGAAAACAATCATTTGTGTAAAAGTAGCTAGCTAGCGTTAGCATTTAGCGTTAGCATTTAGCGTTAGCATTAGCGTTAGCATCCAGCATGCAACATTAACAAAAACATAAAAGCCTTCAAATAAAATCATTTACCTTTGAAGAACTTCTGATGTTTTCAATGAGGATACTCTCAGTTAGATAGCAGATGCTCAGTTTTTCCAAAAAGATTCCTTGTGTATTAGAAATAGCTCCGTTTTATACATCACATTTGGCTACCAAAAAAATTCCGAAAATTCAGTCCTCAAAACGCGAACTTTTTTCCAAATTAACTCCATAATATCGACTGAAAACATGGCAAACGTTGTTTAGAATCAATCATCAAGGTGTTTTTCACATATCTCTTCATTGATACATCGTTCTTGGACACACGCTTTCTCCCCTGAATCAAATGGTAAAGTAGAAGCAGCTGGCAATTGCGCACCGAATTCGACGCAGGACACCAGGCGGACACTTGGAAAATGTAGTCTCTTATGGTCAATCTTCCAATGATATGCCTACAAATACGGGGGCGAACGACAGAAAGTGTAGGCTCATTCCTTGCGCAATCACAGCCATATAAGGAGACAATGGAAAACAGAGCTTCAGAAATTCTGCTAATTCCTGGTTGATGCATCATCTTGGTTTCGCCTGTAGAATGAGTTCTGGGGCACTTACAGACAAAATCTTTGCAGATTCTGAAACTTCAGAGTGTTTTCTTTCCAAAACTGTCAAGAATGTGCATAGTCGAGCATCTTTTCGTGACAAAATATCGCGCTTAAAACGGGAACGTTTTTTATCCAAAAATGAAATAGCCCCCCTAGAGCTCTAACAGGTTAACAACAAGCGAAGCTGTGTTTTGCTATTTTGCACTTGTGATTTCTTGAAAATTAAATATTTTTAGTAATTTCATTTGAATTTGGCGCTCTGCAATTCAGCGGATGTTGACGAAAATGATCCCGCTAACGGGATTGGTGCTCCAAGATTAAAGCCAAGCCCACTCAAAATCTAAAAACTCGATCTGCTTCCACCTTGAACAGAAATCGCACATCACGTCATTGCGAACGACTATTCCACTTTGTGGGGAATATGTCCACTAAACATGAATCTAAACGCCCATAGCTGGAAACAGTCTTAGAGGACTGCTTAACTTGTCATGCGCTAATCAATTCGGCACGACTATTTCACTCATCTCTGAAAAACATTGTTTGATGATCTCAAAAGGGCTTTGAAGAAACCAACTAAATGTTGGTTAAAAGTGGAATACACTTCGAGGGGTCACTCAGACTACCATTGAGAGTCATGCTGAAACTACACTTCCAGGATGTATCGCACATCACGTCGTTGCGAACGACTATTCCACTTTGTGGGGAATATGTCCACTAAACAGGACGTATCGCTCGTTCACCCTGTGTATGTTACCATCCTCGAAACTGTACCTGTGCTACTTGGAGCAGACTTGATGGATCGGTTACTCCCATTGATGGATTGGAAAACCAACCAGGTATGGTCACAGGCCACAGTGCCTTTTCCACTGACCACACTGACTTCCCCTAACGCTGGCTGCAATGCAGTCATTCACGAGGGGTATCTGTCGAAAGCACCCCTTGGGAAAAGACGTTTAGAAACCTCTTGGTGCAGAATCCGATTCAAGGAGCTATTACGATATCTTCACACATTCCATCAGCTAACCTGATTTACCATGCTTTTCATGATTTCGAGCCAGCTGTCTCTGTGAATAAGCAACATCCCTCCTCCTTGCAGTCGTGCAATACGGTAGTTGAGATGAACTTCTCTTGCCCTTCGGACACTTCCGCAAGCGCTGCAGCCGTCTCAGTAAGAAAAACATTGATCCGATGATACACCTTCCACTTTGTGGTTAGACTGTCACCCCTTACAATGACACTAATGTCGTCAGTCCAGCAACTAACCTGATTACTCCCACTGGTGAAACACTTTGCGATATCACAGACCGATATCCTTGTCTCAGTTCGCAGGTACTGAAGAGGTTGCCACACGCGGACGCGGTGGTGACTGACAGGCCTCGACAGCCACTGAGCATTTTGAAGCACAAACACCAGGAAATTTGGTTGAAAGGTTACAGCCATTCTCACAACGCGGCCGCTGACAACTCGTACATAGGGACCGACCTTTTTGTTTGCGCCTCGGACACCAACACCACCCGCTGGTGCGGGAGTTCTGAGACACAATGGGGGGGAATAGTAGCCCAGACCCATGATGAGCCTCATCGAGGACGGTGGGGGGGTCGAGACTACGGACAAAACCGAATGAGGCCGCCAGAGCATGAATCAAATCTAGTTGTAAACTCCCCTATGAGAACAGTGAGGAGCAGACAGGCCCCTAGACGGGGATTATCTTAGAACACATCTAAGATAGTACCGAGTTGTACCACACTGGTCGTAAAGGAAGTCCATTGGACTTGTCCACCTCCAAAACAAATGGCAACAATAATCATTCCTTGCCATGTGTAGGTTCAACTTCAATACAACTAGTAAAATGCTCCAATCATGTGTTCCGATTTCAGAACAAATCGGGAGGATAACTGGTCCACTTGAGTACCAGTACCAATACCAGCAACAGTCAGTCCAGCTACAATCAGTAAGAAGGTTAGAGACCAAGCCAATCAAATTACCCTTGACAAGAGTGACATAGTAGTTAGGAGTCACTCAGAGTGCAACAAGGGGAAGGAAATCTCCAGGGCACTCTTCCAATGATTAACACACATGCCACTAATAAATAGAATCCTCCATTCAGGAGGGAAATTATTAGAAGTCATGAACCATGATCACACCACGTACGATTGGTCCAATACTTAAAGAGTACTTCAGTCCTGAGGTCAGCTCCTCCGTGGATAACATAGCTATGAAATAGACTTCTTCATACCTATCACCACTACAACAATGGAAGACACAGTGACTAGTAGTAAAACCACTACAGACTCCCTCGACACCAATTCTGACTGACCTCCAGGCATTGACCTGAAAATTACCAGACTCATTCTGAACAAGTTGTAATCTGTCAGGATACTTGGTTTTCTTCCTTTGACATGTGCGCTAGTGTAAGCATAAACACACATGCACAACGGAACATCCAATTAGGATTTATGCTAGGATCACTTAAGGGTCCAAGCAAAATACCAGCCTTAGTAAAGTTGAACATTTACTTTGAGGCCTTTGACTCTACAGCACTCACCAGTTTTCTTCCCAGAAGTCCATAGGTCATCCCTGTAGACTGCCAAAAACTAGTGCCTTACAGCTGTAGACTTATCATATAGTTATCAACTTAGGATAGTGCCTAAGCAACACACCAAGTAGGAAAACCTTAGATATGGCATTAGAGACAATGCCATGATAGTCATTTTGCCAGGACATTGGACGTATATAGAATACAGTCGAATTGGATGATTTTTGTGTAAGAACTATATTTTTTATATCTTTTGTTTATGCTTTCATTCCTTTTCGGTTCAGTTTCTTTGACACTTAGGAAGTGATAGAGCCACAAACAAAGTCCCCATACAACCATCACTTAGTGCCACAACACCGCTCACTGGGGAATTAATGTAATTATATATATTTCATGAGTGTGTGTGTGTGCGTTGTTAACATCTGCCTAAGTTACTGCCCAGATCTTCCAGTCTGGACGACCAGACGACGGGTCTGGAACGGCGATCCCAAATCCGGACACCCACTGCCCATCCTTGTGGCAGCATGCCCCGCTGTCAGAGAGCCTACCAAGGTAAACCACCAGAGGGGGGGACCTCAACGGCGATCACCAACCAGGACATCCCCTGGCCCTTCCTGTGGTACTTTGCAGCTTCCAGGGAATCTACCAAGGTAAACCACTAGAGGGGACCGCAACGGCGATCACCAACCGGACATCAACTGCCCATCCTTGTGGTGGACTGCTCCGCCTTCAGAGAGCCTACCACGTTCAACCACCAGAGGGGACCGCAACGATGATCTCCAAATAGGACATCACGTGGTCATTATTTTTATGTTGATTTGTAACTTTGCAGGATAATCGCAAGATCCAAACCACAAGGGGGGACTGTCATGACGTGGCCCTCTTGGGTGCAGCAAGCACCATCCCCTCTCTCTCTCGCAGCCTATCTCTCTTACCCCTGCACCCAGGCTCTGTTGGGCAGGTCATAAATTCCTAGAGGAGTTCTCTCTCCTCGTGTCCAGAGTATAGAGTGAGTTTTCATAGAGAGTACAAAGGAACTTCTTCCACATCAGAGAACTTGAGAACTGAACAATATCCATGTTCTGGAGAAGGTATAAACAGTCGGTGAAGTAGCTAGCTGGTCTGTTTTGTACAATTTGGTGACCTCAGGAAAGACAGTACAGCCACATTACCATAACTCTGTCGGTTGTGTGGCTTGCATCTAATTGTTGTATAAAATGAATGAGTAAATATGAAACTATTTGAAATTATGTGATGTGATTATAAACGGTTTAATGAAGGAAACTCCAATTCCCTTTGGAGTTATCTAGGTCATGGGCCTGCCCCCTGATCACAAACATTGACCTGGTGTCATGGGACAGCCACTTTCTTTTTCTTTTTCTCTTTTAAATATATTTTTCTGCCCCTTTTTCTCCCCAATTCCGTGGCATCCAATTGTTAGTAATTACTATCTTGTCTCATCGCTACAACTCCCGTATAGGCTCAGGAGAGACGAAGGTTGAAAGCCATGCGTCCTCCGAAACACAACCCAACCAAGCCGCACTGCTTCTTAACACAGCGCGCATCCAACCCGGAAGCCAGCCACACCAATGTGTTGGAGGAAACACCGTGCACCTGGCGACCTTGGTTAGCGTGCACTGCGCACGGCCTGCCACAGGAGTCGCTGGTGCGCGATGAGACAAGGATATCCCTACCTTGGTTAGCGTGCACGGACTAATTGATCAGATAAAAAAATATATATCACTTTGTAATCTGAATATTTTCCTTGGTGCCCCAACTTCCTAGTTAATTACATTTACCTGATTAGTTAATCACGTAATAATAATTACAGAGAATTGATTTGATAAACTAAACTCTTCAGTTTAATGATGCCAAAGACACGACAGTGTGTAGATTGATAAGGGGGGAAAAAGATATTCAATCAATTTTACAATAAGGCTGTAACAGTAACAAATGTGGAAAAAGTCAATGGGTCTGAAAACTTTCCGAATGCACTGTACTTCCATTCATGTTTTCTAGTACCAGGGAACCTTCAGACAAGTCTTGTGAGGCCTATGGGTGTCCTAGAGTAAAACAACCAACATGTATGTGTTTGTGACAGTCTCACCTTTATAAAGATTGGCATGTAGCCCAAACTGTTCCGATGATACAGACAGAAGTTGGCAGATCGGCTGTTCCGACTTCAGTCGAGTCCCAAGACGCTTGTGGGAGTCGTAGAGCAAAACAGAGAACACCATCGTGTTTGCGACATTCTCATCTTTCCATGGAGGGGTCATAATTTGGACGCTACAAATTATTTTATGAAAAGACGCATTTTTATTTTATGAAAAGACGCACTCTCTCTGCATCGTTCTCACCCTCTGCATCTCTCTCTCGCTCTCTCTGTTTATCTTTCTCTGTTTCACTCTTCCTCTCTTCCTCTCTATATCGCTGTCTCTCACTCTGTCTTTCTCTCTCCCTGCATCCTATGCAACCTGTGTATTCTGTCCATCAGATCCCAGGTATAATCCCCACAGCACAGAAGATGATTGAGTACAGTGTCAGTTGTTCTGTCAGCACCACATCTGCCCTCCCGTCAGTTCTGAAGGAGGCTTTTGTGGTTGTGTAACCTCTCTCTGTCCATCTATAGAGGATGGTTGGTACCAGCAGCTGAATTGCATGAAATTGATTACCATTAATTGTCTTCCCACCTCCATCCACCATGCATAATCTTCTTACATGACTCAGGCAGGTGTGGTGGTCTGCTTTGTGTCCAAACCACAGAGGCCATCACCAAGGTAACCCCTGGCTGTCTCCTCTAACAGGATACAGGGAATGAATACTAGCTGTACATTGTTATACAACAGAGGTACTCAAGTACTATTTGAGAAGGTCCTGTCACATAAATGTCTTATGAGACAATGGTCTGGGTGGATATTGTCATTTACTGGCATAGTGACTCATGCGACCCCAAACTGTTCAAACTGTTCACTTCCCTCTTGTTTCCAGAGACAACATTTTGCAGTTTTTTTTTCTGCAATTATACATATTTTGTCATGGGGCGTAGAGACACCGTAGCAGTTTTAAAGCTAATTTCCTGCAAAACCAGCGGACCGGTCTCGGGTCCACCAGTTGAGCATGGCTGTTATACAATATAATCAGATCATTTTGTTCCTCTCACATAATAGGTTCACCATTATACAGTACATGTAGTAGTTAAGATAGAACAGCTATGCACAGAGTGAGTGCCTAGCTTAGCTGTAATTTCCCCAACTCTGAATTACAGAATCAGTATTGTCATGACTGGCCTGTTCGGGTCAGGTTACCGTGGACCACACAATCCAACGTCACATGGCGCCCCGTGTTAATTCCATACCAATTGTGTAGCAAGAGACATATATACCAATAATAACTATATGCAGAATTATTGTTGAGAGGGGCATGTGTGTGGTTTTCCTTTACACCCAGATACTGTGTTTGTGTTGTATATCTGACGAAAGCCAGTGTGTGTGGGGATTTACTGAATGCTACGAGCTAGGGCATATGTACCAGCCGATGCAGACATTCTGAGAATAATACTAGTTGGGCCCAACGTAGTGTTTCAGTCTAACGTTTTCAGGAGCGATAGAGCTGAGGACATATTACATTTTAGTAGATGTATTAGTTTGACCGAAGCAAAGTCATTATCTCTCTACCTCTCGTGTTTTGGTAACGTGAAGAGTTTAAGGGTTGAACAAGAGACGTCACTTAGTAAACCTGTTCCCATGTTGGAGGGAACTTTCCATGTGCTTGAAAGTGGAAATCCCGCACAAGTGAAGCTAACCATTGCACCTGATGCTAAGCTAACAAAGGGATGCTAAGCTAACAAAGGGGAGCAGCCGTTTCCCCCCCCCCCCCCTTTGTTCAAATTGAAATCCCGCGTCGGGAATCCCGTGTGATTTCAGCTTGTGCTAACAGTAACCTCTGGTGGAGAATCGTAATTGTTTTTAAATAATTCAGGTTACACTGTATGGTGTCCAACAAATCTCAACTGATTGGATGCCATTGTCTCGTTCAATCTAATACATAAGTTAAATTGCCATACCACCTTTTCAGGTTGTTTATTGAGATAATACACAAACTGATGAGTTCCATCAAATGAGACATTGCTAAACTTACAGCAATGCTTTCAGGTTAATTCAAGTTTAATTTCCAAATAGCCTATACAGGTTTGATTTATCATTCAAATGTATTAATAAATGAAATTTGCTTTTGCAAGTTTATTAATAGCCCAACTTCCACATTACTGGCCCAGTCTTGATGATTCATTAACATTTATAAATAGATTGAAATCGTGTTTGCAGCTTCCAGCTCAAAACCCAAACTTTAGATAAATTGAAATAACTGATAATCATAATAATGATGTCACGATTCCCACCGAAGGTGGCTCCCCTGCCTGTTCGGGCGGCGCTCGGCGTACGTCATCGCCGGTCGTCGCCGGCCACTGATCCCTTTTTCCTTTTCTGTTCGTTTGGTCTTATTGGTTGCACCTGTCTCTTATTTTGTTTCTTAATTTATATCTATTGAAGTCTGTTAGGCCCGTCTATGTTTGTGCGGGATTGTTCCTCTGTTAGTTTGTGGATGTGCATTTGTATTTTATTTTTGGGTCCTGTGTTTGGGCCTGTCAGTTTTATGCACCTAGTGTTTTGGCGTGACCGTTTGTACCGGAATAAAATACGATTGTCCGAACCTTCTGCTCTCTGCGCCTGACTCCAAACCCACTACTCCTAGAAGATGTGACAAATGAACACACTATCATATGGGTTTCCACCCATTCCCCCTCTAATAAGTGAACCTTCACCCACGGAAAGATTGATCGCTAACCTCAGCAGCTATGCAAATCCTAACTCTGCATCCTAACTATGCCAAGGGGCTGAAAATGTTGGATTTAGATGCCATAGGCGGAAAAAATGCAGACATTGCGACAGACACTCTCCAAAATAGACCATCAGGCACAGGCCTTGTGAAGGTTCTCTACAGTTTAGCCCTCAACTATGTCCACCAGCAGAGATGTACAGTCGTCCAATACCTCAGTGCCCAGCAGAGGCACGAGCAGGAAGCTGTGGATTTCAAGGGACAGCTGGAGAGGACCAGGAAGTTGGCATTAAAAGCCAAAAAAGACAAGCTACTGCTAGCCGAGGAACTGCGTTTGAGAACAGATCAATTGAATTTTCTGGCTAACACTTATGACAAAGAACGAGAACAAACTCTTGACCAAGTCTGTATTCTACAAGAACAACTAGTTTTAGCCAAAACTAAATACAATGAAGTCCACGCAAAACTAGATGAAGTTGACGAGCTAGCTAAAAACAGGGACAAGCAACTTGATGCTCGGGCAAACAGATTGGAGTAACTCCAGAACAGTCACGCGTTATCGTGGCACGACCGAACCAAGCAACCTAGCTCACATCCGGAGCTCAGGGAACGAGGGAATGTAGACGACAGGAGATGTCAGCCTTTTCCTCTTGGCCATTCGGCCCAGAGTGTCATGGTGCCTCCTCGTCAACACAACCACAGCTTGACTTGAACGGGGTGCAGATTCTCCCCATGCTCTTGGCAGAGATCGCCTTGACAAAATCGTCAAAAACTTCCGCCTCCTTGACCCCGTTCCAGGAAAGCCAAACGACACTGAGACATTCTTAGCAGACATAGAGGACGCCTTGGATGGCTACCCAAACACTACGAATGCCGACAGGACAGGTTCTACCTGTTGAAGCGAACGTCCAACAGACACATGACAAGGTTCATACGTCTACAAGAGCACCACGTGCAAAACAACTAAGCTAAACTTGCCACGGTTTTGAAAATAGAATTCAGTGGTCCTGCGACTCGCAAACACTACAGCTCATTGGCCAACAATATCAAACAAACTCGAAATGAACACCCACAAACCAACAAACATTTTTGAGAAAGAGGACAAGGATAAGTCATCATGACTAGGCGTAAAATTGTTGTCTGCCGAAATTCACGCTATTAGTGAGGACGTCAACATTCCCATTACCCCCGCCCTCACTCAAATCCCTGTCCAGGGGCCGCTCATTCTAGACACAAGCCCGCAGGTTTTGTCTACAGACTTTGATACAAATGTGGAGACGCACAATGTAAGCAACATTGCAACAGATGATTACTCTCCTATTCCGATAGAGGACCCACTGGGTCACGAAGGTGGGTTATCTGTCTTGAAAATCGACACAGATCGACACAGATAAAATGAGATTAAACCAACTCGAACAGGCCATACCTTAGAGCATTCTTGGAGGACTGTTTGACCTGTGATGCTCTGATAGATTCGGGTTCGACAATTTCCCTCATATCTGAAATTTTGCTGGATGAACTTAAAAGGGCAGTGGACCCAGCAAAACATTGGTTGAAAACGGAACGTTGTGACACGAATCTTCAAAGTTTCACTCAAGCTACCTCGCCCCTGACCAAGCGTCTCCAACTTAAACTCAACTTCGAAAGGATGTCACTGATCCAAACTGTGTACATGACTTGCATAGACACTGAAATGGATGCTGATTGTGATAGACTTGGTTTTCGACGTCAGCAACTGACGCAACCACGCAACCAAGGTGAACTTGGTCATGAGTCCGCCATTGGTGGCAAATGACAAGATGACAAGTTCAACTCTGAACTTAACCAAGCATGAGGTTTTCCTGTGTAGCTTGGGTGATTCACCAGCCAACACTTACCACCTTCCTCTGACAGGGGGCGTGTGCCTAAACGGCACAATGGTTGAGAATGCCATACTGGAAACCTGGTCGGAAAAATCTGCAATAATTTTGGAAATGTTCAATGCAATTTCGAAAACGGATAACTGCCATCCCCTTGTTTCAAAAATTTTCAGATTTCCACTGGGAACGACTCAAATGACGACACTCACTGCTATTGGGGTGTGTGCGCTATCAATCCGCATTGGAACCAAGGAAGTATCTCACTACCCACTGGTTGTCACGGAACTCCCACATACAGTCCATGTGGGAGCGGATATTTTGGTAAGATTGGGTGTTAAACTCGATACCATACACCAAGTTTTTGGTCTTTGGTGCAGCCAGACCAACATGCCTTCTCTTTCAACCCGGTGTGAATGGCATCCGGTCAGACTATTGCTGAAGCTTGCAAGGTGATAAAAGAGTCCGCCATGGTGATTCCGGAAAGAACCACAGAGATTTCCGTAAGACTGAACCTGGTGCTCGACTACCGGATGGACTGCACCAGTGCATTCTTCCAACCCTCTACGCGACTATTCGACTTGGGGCTAACTATCAATGTCAACCCGCTGTTGGAAATAAACGCTAGATCCACTTACCTGCTGGTACAGAATCTGACTCAAGTGGATATTTCCATTCCTTGGCACACTCAGCTAGGAACATTGATTGATTACTCCTTCCGTGATTTTGAACTTGTTCCCGTGATTGGGCCTCTTCCGTCCTCTCTAGACCTAGGTGACGAGGGAGGTACGCTGTTTACTTGTCCATCAAAAGCATTGCAATAACTCCCGTATTGTCACTTGACAACACATCGACGTTCAGGCTGGATGTCATTTCTGACAACAACTTGTTAGTATATTCCGCATCTCGTCCTGCATGTGAGGTACACTCTTGTGAGGTAACAACCAATGATTCTCCCACCCTTGACATGCCGTCACCACCCGATGAAGAACTGTACAATGTCATCAAACCATATCCTGGTTTCCTGTCGGAGGCGATGTACTTGTTAATGACACTGAACAGCATCAGTTGAGAGAATTGTATCACAAACACAGTGAGATCTGGTTGACAGACTCACTGGATTGCGGAGTTACGGGCATTCATGTGGTGCGTATTCCTAAGCCACACAGAGCTGCTCCTATGTTTATGAGACAATACAAAATTCCGCTTGCAGCGTATGCAGCGGTACAAGAGATTATCGACTCCCTGTTAGCTAAACGGATAATCAGGGAATGTAACAGTATGTACAGCGCTCCCGTGTGGCCTGTTCTGAAACAAACGGGTAAATGGTGTCTTACCTTTGACTATAGACAACTCAACAAGCTGGTTCCGTTGTCTCGTTGGCCAATGACACAGCTCAACCAAGAGTTGCCAAAGGTGGCAAACGCCAAATACTTCTCCACCGCCGATGTGGCGAATGGATTCTTGACCATGACAGTTCATTTTGTGTAACAAGTGTCAAATCAAATCCAATGTTTTATTTGTCACATACACATGGTTAGCAGATGTTACTGCGAGTGTAGCGAAATGCTTGTGCTTCTAGTTCCGACAATGCAGTAATAACCAACAAGTAATCTAACTAACAATTCCAAAACTACTGTCTTGTACACAGTGTAAGGGGATAAAGAATATGTACATAAGGATATATGAATGAGTGATGGTACAGAGCAGCATAGGCAAGATACAGTAGATGGTATCGTTTACTTCCGGCGCCGACAGAGATGGCCGCCTCGCTTCGCGTTCCTAGGAAACTATGCAGTTTTTTGTTTTTTTACGTGTTATTTCTTACATTAATACCCCAGGTCATCTTAGGTTTCATTACATACAGTCGAGAAGAACTACTGAATATAAGATCAGCGTCAACTCACCATCAGTACGACCAAGAATATGTTTTTCGCGACGCGGATCCTGTGTTCTGCCTTACAAACAGGACAACGGAGTGGATCCCATGCAGCGACCCAAAAAAACGACTCCGAAAAAGAGGGAAATGAGGCGGTCTTCTGGTCAGACTCCGGAGACGGGCACACCGTGCACCACTACCTAGCATTCTTCTTGCCAATGTCCAGTCTCTTGACAACAAGGTTGATGAAATCCGAGCAAGGGTAGCATTCCAGAGGGACATCAGAGACTGTAACGTTCTTTGCTTCACAGAAACGTGGCTCACTGCAGAGACACTATCCGAGGCGGTGCAGCCAACGGGTTTCTCCACGCATCGCGCAGACAGAAACAAACATCTTTCTGGTAAGAAGAGGGGCGGGGGCGTATGCCTTATGGCTAACGTGACATGGTGTGATGAAAGAAACATACAGGAACTCAAATCCTTCTGTTCACCTGATTTAGAATTCCTCACAATCAAATGTAGACCGCATTATCTACCAAGAGAATTCTCTTCGATTATAATCACAGCCGTATATATCCCCCCCCAAGCAGACACATCGATGGCTCTGAACAAACTTTATTTAACTCTTTGCAAACTGGAAACCATTTATCCGGAGGCTGCATTAATTGTAGCTGGGGATTTTAACAAGGCTAATCTGAAAACAAGACTCCCTAAATGTTATCAGCATATCGATTGCGCAACCAGGGGTGGAAAGACCTTGGATCATTGTTACTCTAACTTCCGCGACGTATATAAGGCCCTGCCCTGCCCCCCTTTCTGAAAAGCTGACCACGACTCCATTTTGTTGATCCCTGCCTACAGACAGAAACTAAAACAAGAGGCTCCCACGCTGAGGTCTGTCCAACGCCGGTCCGACCAAGCTGACTCCACACTCCAAGACTGCTTCCATCACGTGGACTGGGACATGTTTCGTATTGCGTCAGATAACAATATTGACGAATACGCTGATTCGGTGTGCGAGTTCATTAGAACGTGCGTTGAAGATGTCGTTCCCATAGCAACGATTAAAACATTTCCTAACCAGAAACCGTGGATTGATGGCAGCATTCGCGCGAAACTGAAAGCGCGAACCACTGCTTTTAATCAGGGCAAGGTGTCTGGTAACATGACCGAATACAAACAGTGCAGCTATTCCCTCCGCAAGGCTATCAAACAAGCTAAGCGTCAGTACAGAGACAAAGTAGAATCTCAATTCAACGGCTCAGACACAAGAGGCATGTGGCAGGGTCTACAGTCAATCACGGACTACAGGAAGAAATCCAGCCCAGTCACGGACCAGGATGTCTTGCTCCCAGGCAGACTAAATAACTTTTTTGCCCGCTTTGAGAGCATGCGCCCTCAGAGCATGCGCAGACCAGCTGGCCGGTGTGTTTACGGACATATTCAATCAATCCCTATACCAGTCTGCTGTTCCCACATGCTTTAAGAGGGCCACCATTGTTCCTGTTCCCAAGAAAGCTAAGGTAACTGAGCTAAACGACTACCGCTCCGTAGCACTCACTTCCGTCATCATGAAGTGCTTTGAGAGACTAGTCAAGGACCATATCACCTCCACCCTACCTGACACCCTAGACCCACTCCAATTTGCTTACCGCCCAAATAGGTCCACAGACGATGCAATCTCAACCACACTGCACACTGCCCTAACCCATCTGGACAAGAGGAATACCTATGTGAGAATGCTGTTCATTGACTACAGCTCGGCATTCAACACCATAGTGCCCTCCAAGCTCGTCATCAAGCTCGAGACCCTGGGTCTCGACCCCGCCCTGTGCAACTGGGTACTGGACTTCCTGACGGGCCGCCCCCAGGTGGTGAGGGTAGGCAACAACATCTCCTCCCAGCTGATCCTCAACACTGGGGCCCCACAAGGGTGCGTTCTGAGCCCTCTCCTGTACTCCCTGTTCACCCACGACTGCGTGGCCACGCACGCCTCCAACTCAATCATCAAGTTTGCGGACGACACAACAGTGGTAGGCTTGATTACCAACAACGACGAGACGGCCTACAGGGAGGAGGTGAGGGCCCTCGGACTGTGGTGTCAGGAAAATAACCTCACACTCAACGTCAACAAAACTAAGGAGATGATTGTGGACTTCAGGAAACAGCAGAGGGAACACCCCCCTATCCACATCGATGGAACAGTAGTGGAGAGGGTAGCAAGTTTTAGGTTCCTCGGCATACACATCACAGACAAACTGAATTGGTCCACTCACACAGACAGCATTGTGAAGAAGGCGCAGCAGCGCCTCTTCAACCTCAGGAGGCTGAAGAAATTTGGCTTGTCACCAAAAGCACTCACAAACTTCTACAGATGCACAATCGAGAGCATCCTGGCGGGCTGTATCACCGCCTGGTACGGCAACTGCTCCGCCCTCAACCGTAAGGCTCTCCAGAGGGTAGTGAGGTCTGCACAACGCATCACCGGGGGCAAACTACCTGCCCTCCAGGACACCTACACCACCCGATGTCACAGGAAGGCCATAAAGATCATCAAGGACATCAACCACCCGAGCCACTGCCTGTTCACCCCGCCATCATCCAGAAGGCGAGGTCAGTACAGGTGCATCAAAGCTGGGACCGAGAGACTGAAAAACAGCTTCTATCTCAAGGCCATCAGACTGTAAAACAGCCACCACTAACATTGAGTGGCTGCTGCCAACACCCTGACACTGACTCAACTCCAGCCACTTTAATAATGGGAATTGATGGGAAATGATGTAAATATATCACTAGCCACTTTAAACAATGCTACCGTATATATGTACTTACCCTACATTATTCATCTCATATGCATACGTATATACTGTACTCTATATCATCGACTGTATCCTTATGTAAGTACTAAGTTCTAATCAATAGCCTAGACTGTGTGTATGTGCATCTTATATTATAATTTTAGCTTGTTAGTAAATAAACAATCAACTCAATTTGTGTGGTACGGACTTATTTAGTGGGACTCGGGTTTGTGCTGATTGACAGATTATGCGACATTCAGAATTAGACTGTAGAGGAAATTAATTAATTAGCGACTGTTGTAAAATCGATATTCTGATATTCTTTGAGTTAACTTCTTATGGCTGGGGGGCAGTATTGAGTAGCTTGGATGAATAAGGTGCCCAGAGTAAATTGCCTGCTACTCAGGCCCAGAAGCTAACATATGCGTATAATTATATTATTAGTAGATTTGGATAGAAAACACTCTGAAGCTTCTAAAACTGTTTGAATGATGTCTATGAGTATATCAGAACTCATATGGCAGGCAAAAACCTGAGAGAAAATCCAACCAGGAAGTGGGAAATCTGAGGTTTGTAGTTTTTCAACTCTTTGACGATCCAATATGCAGTGTCTATGGGGTCAAATTGCACTTCCTAAGGCTTCCACTAGATGTCAACAGTCTTTGGAACCTTGATTGATGCTTCTACTGTGAAGGAGGGGGGAATGGGAGCTGAATGAGTCAGAGGTCTTCCAGAGTGGCATGAGCTGATCGTGCGCTCACGTGAGAGTTAGCTTGCGTTCCATTGCATTTCTACAGACAAAGGAATTCTCCGGTTGGAACATTATTTAAGATGTATGATAAAAACATCCTAAAGATTGATTCTATACTTAGTTTAACATGTTTCTACGAAGTGTAATATGACTTTTCGTCTGAACTTTCGCCTGGATTTGCCCGCGCGTTGTGAGTTTGGATTTGTGAACTGAACGCGCTAACAAAAGGAGGGCATATTTGGGCATAAATGATGGACTTTATCGAACAAATCAAACAGTTATTGTCGAACTGGGATTCCTGGGAGTGCAATCTGATGAAGATCATCAAAGGTAAGTGAATATTTATAACGCTATTTCTGACTTCTGTTGACTCCACAACATGGCAGATATCTGTATGGCTTGTTTTGTTGTCTGAACGCTGTACTCTGATTTTTGCATGGTTTGCTTTTTCCGTAACGTTTTTTTTATATTTGACACAGCGGTTGCATTAAGGAGAAGTATATGTCTAATTCTGTGCATAACACTTGTATCCTATATTAAAGTTTATGATGACTATTTCTGTAAATTGATGTGGCTCTCTGCAAATTCGCGGGATGTTTTCGAGGCACAACATTACTGAACAGTAACGTGCCAATGAAAACTGAGATTTTTGGATATAAATATTAACTTTATTGAACAGAACATACATGTATTGTGTAACATGAAATCCTATGAGTACCATCTGATGGAGATCATCAAAAGGTTAGTGAATCATTTTGTCTCTTTTTCTGCTTTTTCTGACTCCTCTCTTTGGCTGGAAAATGCCTGTGTGTGTTTTTGTGACTAGCCTCTGACCTAACATAATCACATGTTGTGCTTTCGCTGTAAAGCCTTTTTGAAATCGGACACGATGGGGAGATTAAGCTGTTATGGCTGCAATCCCCCTATCGGGATAAGTGTCATCAACAACCGCTGAATAGCATAGCATACAATAAATATTACTATAAATATTTATATTCATGAAATCACAAGTGCAATATAGGAAAACACAGCTTAGCCTTTTGTTAATCCACCTGTCATGTCAGATTTTGAAATTATGCTCTACAGCGAAAGCAATCCAAGCGTTTGTGTAAATTTATCGATCGCACGATAAAACATTAGGTACACTTAGCATCAGGTAGCTCGGTCACGAAAATCAGAAAAGCAATCAAATTAATCGTTTACCTTTGATCTTCGGATGTTTTCACTCACGAGGCTCCCAGTTACACAATAAATGGTTGGTTCCATAAAGAGGATTTTCATATCCAAAATACCTTGTTGTTTGTTTGTTGCGTTATGTTCAGAAATCCACAGGAAAGAGCGGTCACGACAACGCAGACAAATTCCAAATAGTTTCCATTATGTCCACAGAAACATGTCAAACGTTTTTTACAATCAATCCTCAGGTTGTTTTTTAAATATATAATCGATAATATATCAACCGCAAATGTCTTTCACAGTAGAAGAGGGGAAAACAATGGCTGTCTAAAATCTGTTGCGCAAGCAAAACTCATCTGACCACTTGATGCGATGTTATCATTCTGGCTCATTTTTCAAAATAAAAGCCTGAAACTATGTCTGAAGACTGTTGACACCTTGAGGAAGCGATAGGAAAAGGAATCTGGTTCATATCCCTGTAAATGGAGCAAATGGAGGCTATGGAACATGGAGTTTTCAAAATAGAAGCCACTTCCTGCTTTGATTTTCCTCAGGGTTTCGCCTGCAATATCAGTTCTGTTATACTCACAGACAATATTTTGACAGTTTTGGAAACTTTAGAGTGTTTTCTATCCAATACTAATAATAAGGCCTGTGGCCTACCCACATAATCTAATTTATAACCTTACTGGCTCTATGCCCTACCCACACTGCGGTAGGCAGACAGAATACTTTGGCTCGGTCGCCGAACAGATCTATAATGTAATTTATAACTTTACTGGCTCTATGCCCTTACTTACAGAAATGAATATTGACCGACAGAAATATTCCCATTTGGCCTAACTGACTAAATCATGGAATTTATCACTCATTGCTCTGACGCTAACAACACACGACCTGAGGCACTCTCTGTAGCTTGTTCAAATGGAAACACAAAACCAATTAATTTGTATACAAAGCAGTCTGTTTGTACAATTTCACAATTGATATATATAATTCCTCAGCAAAGTCCAATTCTATCTTAGATTCCTCACACCAAGGAAAATCTTCAGATTGCGTTGTGCAGACCGCACCACCCTCTGGAGATCCTTGCGGTTGAGGGCGGTGCAGTTGCCATACCAGGATGTGATACAGCCCGACAGGATGCTCTCGATTGTGCATCTGTAAAAGTTTTAAGTTCCCCGGCGTAAATATCACAGACAAACTGAATTGGTCCACCCACACAGACAGCGTGGTGAAGAAGGCGCAACAGCGCCTCTTCAACCTCAGGAGGCTGAAGAAATTTGGCTTGTCACCAAAAACGATTCACAAACTTTCCATCTTCTCCACTACTGTCCCGTCGATGTGGATAGGGGGGTGCTCCCTCTGCTATTTCCTGAAGATCATCTCCTTGTTTTGTAGACGTTGAGTGTGAGGTTATTTTCCTGACACCACGCTCCTTGGCCCCTCACCTCCTCCCTGTAGGCCGTCTCGTCGTTGTTGGTAATCAAGCCTACTACTGTAGTGTCGTCTGCAAACTTGATGATTGAGTTTGAGGCATGCATGGCCACGCAATCATGGGTGAACAGGGAGTACATTGCGCTACACAGTTGATTCAAATAATCAACTCATCATTAAGCTCCCCAGGACTGAGTTTGGGAAGCACTGCTGTAAGGGATCAAAATGTCCCCATGTGCTAGCCATTGTCAGATAGCCAGGCCACTCACTCATTGAGAGAGCACTTACAGTCGTCTGCCAGGCTCCTGCAGTATCACTGCGTATCTGCTGCCCCGTGGCGTGATGTGTGTCCACCTCTCAGCAGGGGCGGCTGGGGGGCGCTGGGACTGGGACCCCCCGAGGCGGGTAAGGGGGCAGTGGGCAAGGGTGCAGAGAGGTAGAGTGCTGTGTCTGGAGGGTAGAGTCTGGGGAGGAGTGTACTTGGTCTGACCTTGGGCTCTGACGCACAATGATGGGTGGCGTGGCTCACTGACTGTCACACACACCTCATCACTGATCCAGCGAACCTAGCTACTTTCACTGACTGCTCAATACAAGCCACAGAGTTGGAGGAGTGATGAAGCAGCTTGAGTGTGCCTGTGTGTGTGAAACAGTAATATTATTGGGCTGGGACATCATTGCGTTGAGTAAATTGACATTGGAAGAATGTATTCAAAACCTTGCCAATATTTCGCTGTGTACAATTATAATTCAACCAAGAACAGTCAAGAGGATGTTCCATCAATATAGACATTGACAATTCATGTCTAGGGTCATGACCACTTAGTCATGTTGATGCAGTTAAATTGTCATTAATGGAGGAAAAAGCAATGCGATCTTATGAGTCAATGCTTTATTACACAATAAATGGTGTATTTGAAATATGTCCATCAAAAGTAGTGGTGTAGGGGTGCGGAGAACACCAGCTGATTATTATAACAATATAAAAATCCCTTTACACATCTATTAGTAGTGCAATGTGTGGACTGTTATGATCTGGTCAGAAAACAACAAACATTGTCATTTAAATGGTATTTATTAACTTTCCTCATTACATGTAGTGCAATCAGATATAAATCACAACTGGGTTGGTTTGTATTTGCAGACCTTCCATTTTACAGCCACTCACAGAGAAAATAGTCTAAATGTACAGTATATGGGAACTAGGTAAGCTAGGCACTAGGTATATACAGTACAGTTTACTGTTCTATAAAATAACTAGGACCTTATTCCCATGAACATTTGTACCTTTATTGTTTCTGTCATAGTCTGTAATATCCTCTGACTAGCTGTAAGTAGCCTATTTGCTTCATGGCAAGCCTGGGTTTCCAAAAAGCTTTTAAAAGAGGCCATCAGCTGTTAAATTAATTGAGTGCTGTAGTTTAGGGCCAAGGTTTGGCAATAACAGTTTATGCTGCCACTTTGTGCTCAAAGCATAATTTGTCTGGAGTCTCCTCCCCCCAATCTCTCTCATTGTCCATATACACTCAAACACTCACTCAAATGTTATCAATAGTCTGTGACACAGCTAACAGGGACAGGTTACATGTGTTCAGCATAGAAAAGAACAGTAAAAATGCAGCATACTGTACATGTTGCATTCATGTAATCCCATCAGTCACAACAGTGTTCACCAATAGAGATGTCATAATGGACAGCACCAAACAAACAGAAAAGTAAACTGTTAGTTCTATAGAGAGTATTTTCCAGAGAGAACTACTGGATGAGAGTAAGATATGCAGGTTATGATTATGAGAAACAACATTACACACATCTGTGGCTGAACATGTGAACTGATCAGAAAAGAGAGATTATTTCCTACTTGCTACTTAAACATACAGCCCTTTTAGAATAACATTCATGAATACCATCTATCTTGTTGCTTAGAGTTTAGAATATCGGTAATAAACCAAGAAAACCGGATTTTGTCCAAATAAATGTCTCAAATATGTGTGTAATATGACATCACTTGAACAAAGTTCAACTGAAATGAATAACTGATAATGTATTTGATTTGGTGGAGTGATTATTCCACAGGCAGGTATTTTCATTACTTTCACATACATTTCAAAGTAAATATTTAGATGTAATTTCAAAGAAAGTATACAGTGCCTTGCAAAAGTATTCATCCCCCTTGGTGTTTTTCCTATTTTGTTGCATTACAACCTGTAATTTAATGGATTTGTATTTTTATTTTTCAGGTAATGGACATACACAAAATATTCCAAATTGGTGAAGTGAAATGAAAAAATAACATGTTTAAAAAACAACAAAACAAAAAAACAGAAAAGTGGTGAGTGCATATGTATTCACCCCCTTAGCTATGAAGCCCCTAAATAAGATCAGATGCAACCAATTACCTTCAGAAGTGACATAATTAGTTAAATAAAGTCCACCTTGTAACAGGTTTCTTCTTCCTCCTCTGAGGAGGAGGAGTAGGAAGGATCGGAGGACCAAAATGCAGCGTGGTATGTATCCATAATGCAATTTAATGGAAAAATGAATACAAAATACAAAAGAACAAGAGAATCAAAATGAAAACCGAAACAGTCCCGAATGGTGCAAATACTGAAACGGAAAAATAATCACCCAGAACTCAAAGGTGAAACCAGGCTACCTAAGTATGGTTCTCAATCAGGGACAACGATTGACAGCTGCCTCTGATTGAGAACCATACCAGGCCAAACACAGAAATCCCAAATCATAGAAAAAGGAACATAGACTGCCCACCCCAATTCACACCCTGACCATACTAAAACAAAGACAAAACAAAGGAACTAAGGTCAGAATGTGACACACCTGTGTGCAATCTAAGTGTCACATGATCTGTCACATGATCTCAGTATATATATGTAACGGATGTGAAACGGCTAGCTTAGTTAGCGTGGGCGCTAAATAGCGTTTCAATCAGTGACGTCACCTGCTCTGAGACCTTGAAGTAGTAGTTCCCCTTGCTCTGCAAGGGCCGCGGCTTTTGTGGAGCGATGGGTAACGATGCTTCGAGGGTGACTGTTGATGTGTGCAGAAGGTCCCTAGTTCGTGCCCGGGTATGGGCGAGGGGACGGTCTAAATTTATACTGTTACATATACACCTGTTCTGAAAGCTCCAGAGTCAACACCACTAAGCAAGGGGCACCACCAAGCAAGCGGCACCATGAAAACCAAGGACCTCTCCAAACAGGTCAGGGACAAAGTTGTGGAGAAGTACAGATCAGGGTTGGGGTTATAAAAGAATATCAGAAACTTTGAACATTCCACGGAGCACCATTAAATCCATTATTAAAATTGAAAGAATATGGCACCACAACAAACCTGCCAAGAGAGGGCCGCCCACCAAAACCCACAGACCAGGCAAGGAGGGCATTAATCAGAGAGGCAACAAAGAGACCAAAGATAACTCTGAAGGAGCTGCAAAGCTCCACATCGGAGATTGGAGTATATTTCCATAGGACCACTATAAGCTGTACAGTCCACAGAGCTAGGCTTTACGTAAGAGTGGACAGAAAAAAATCCATTGCATAAAGAAAAGAATAAGCAAACACATTTGGTGTTCACCAAAAGGCATGTGGGAGACTCCCCAAACATATGGAAGAAGGTACTCTGGTCAGATAAAATGTAGCTTTTTAGCCATCAAGGAAAATGCTTTGTCTGGCACAAACCTAACACCTCCCATCACTCCAAGAAAACCATCCCCACAGGGAGGCATGGTGGTGGCAGCATCATGCTGTGGGGATGTTTTTCATCGGCAGGAACTGGGAAACTTGTCAGAATTTGAAGGGATGATGGATGCCGCTAAATACAGGGATGTTCTTGAGGGAAACCTGTTTCAGTCTTCCAGAGATTTGAGACTGGGACGGAGATTCACCTTCCAGCAGGACAATAACCCTAAGCATACTGCTAAAGTAACACTCGAGTGGTTTAAGGGGAAACATTTAAATGTCTTGGAATGGGCTAGTCAAAGCCCAGACCTCAATCAAATTGAGAATATGTGGTATGACTTAAAGATTGCTGTACACAAGCAGAACCCATCCAACTTGAAGGACCTGGAGCAGTTTTGCTTTGAAGAATGGGCAAAAATCCCAGTGGCTTGATGTGCCAAGCTTATAGAGTCATACCCCAAGAGACTTGGGCTGTAATTGCTGCAAAAGGTGGCTCTACAAAGTATTGACTTTGGGCGGGTGAATAGTTATGCATGTTCAAGTTTTCTGTTTTTTTTTCTTATTTCTTGTTCGTTTAACACAAAACAAATGTTGCATCTTCAAAGTGGTAGACATGTTGTGTAAATTAAATGATATAAACCCCCCCAAAATCAATTTTAATTCCAGGTTGTAAGGCAACAAAATAGGAAAAATGCCAAGGGGGTGAATACTTTCGCAAGCCACTAAAAGTAGTTGAATATTTGGAAATTTATTTGGAAATACACTTGGAAAATATTGGCATGTATTTTACATTTCTCAAATACACAGAGTGTAATTTCAAATATAAGTATTCAAATACATGCATTTGAACCCAGGTCTGTTTGGTCCTATGGGTATTTGAAATGTCTTTGGAAACAATTATTTGAAAATCATTTCAAATCGTATTTATATGATTTTTTTTGATAATACCTTCGAATATTTCAAATAGAAATAGTTGATTCAGCCAAATTATTTTAAAATACTAAAACACACAGAAAATAAAAAACACTTAAATAAGCTTATATTTCTACCCAGGTCTGGGCCCCCACCACGCAGAAATGTCAATGGGATTTATTTTAAAATTCAAGTTTGTATCTCAAATTTGAAATTAAGCCCTACTGTGTTTGTAGTAGTTCTGGCTGTCTAATTGTGAGTTAATATCTCCTCTAGAATTGAGTGTGTGAGGTAGATTACAAAGCCTGAAAATGTCAACTCACGCAACACATTCTCCAAACACTCTCTCTTCACCATGATTGGCCCACTCTTCAAAATTACCTCTTTCCCCGGAGCAACTATATGAATATTTCATTTGTGAGCATTAAATCTCTGTGTCATCCTTCTCTAATCCACGTTCTTCCTTGATTTATCTCCCAGCTTTACATGCTCATTCTCCACAATTACTTACTCAGCATCATAGACAAAACTGCCAGTAATACAGTGCATTGGAAAAGTATTCAGACCCCTTAACTTTTACAAATTTTGTCTTATTGTAAAACAGATTCAATATGTTTCCCCTCATCAATCTCCACACAATACTCCATAATGACAAAGCAAAAACAGTTTAATTTTTATCAACTTTATATAAAAAATGTAAAATAAAAGACATTTGCATAAGTGTACAGACCGTTTACTCAGTACTTTGTTGAAACACCTTTGGCAGCGATTACAGCCTTGAGTCTTCCTGAGTATGACACTACAAGCTTGGCACACCAGTATTTTGGGAGTTTCTCCCATTCTTCTCTGCAGATCCTCTCAAGCTCAGTCAGATTGGATGGGGAGCGTCGCTGCACAGCTATTTCCAGGTCTCTTCAGGGATGTTCAATCGGGTTCAAGTCTGGGCTCTGGCTGGGACACTCAAGGACATTCAGAGACTTGTCCCCGAAGCCACTCCTGTGTTGTCTCGGCTGTGTGCTTAGGGTTGTTGTCCTGTTGGACGGTGAACCTTCGCACCAGTCTGAGGTTCTGAGCGCTCTGGAGCAGGTTTTCATCAAGGATCTCTCAGTACTTTGCTCCGTTCATCTTTGCCTCGATTCTGACTGGTCTCCCAGTTCCTGCCCCTGAAAAACATCCGCACAGTATGATGCTGCCACCACCATGCTTCACCGTAGGGATGGTTCCAGGTTTCCTCCAGATGTGACACTTTGCATTCAGGACAAAGACTTCAATCTTGGTTTCATCAGACGAGATAATTTTTTTTCTCATGCTCTGAGAGTCCTTTAGATGCCTTTTGGCAAACTCCAAGAGGGCTATCATGTGCCTTTTACTGAGGAGTGGCTTCTGTCTGGCCACTCTACCGTAAAGGCCTGATTGATGGAGTGCTGCAGAGAAGGTTCTCAACTTGCCTACCTGGTTAAATAAAGGTGAAATAAAAATAAATAAATCTCCACAGAGGAACTCTAGAGCTCTGTCAGAGTGACCATGGTCACCTCCCCTGATCAAGGCCCTTCTCCCCCGATTGCTCAATTTGGTTGGGCGGCCATCTCTAGGAAGAGTCTTGGTGGTTCCAAACTTATTCCCTTTAAGAACGATGGAGAACGCTGTGTTCTTGGGGAACTTCAAAGCAAAATTATTTGCTACCCTTCCCCAAATCTGTGCCTTGACACAATCCTGTTTCGGAGCTCTACGGACATTTCCTTTGACCTCATGGCTTGGTTTTTACTCTGTCAACTGTGGAACCTTATTTTAACAGGTGTGTGCCTTTCCAAATCATGTCCAATCAATTTAATTTACCACAGGTGGATGCCATACAATTTGTAGAAACATCTCAAAGTTGATCAATGGAAACAGGATGTACCTCAGCTCAATTTCAAATATGATAGCAAAGGGCCTGAATAATTATGTAAATAAGGTATTTCTGTTTTTTATTAATACATTTGCAAACATTTCTGAAAACCTGTGTTTTGCTTTTGTCATAATGCGGTATTGTGTATAGTTCGATGAGAAAAAATATAATTTCATCCATTTTAGAATAAGGCTGTAACCTAACAAAATGTGGAAAAAGTCAAGGGGTCTGAATAGTTTCTGAATACACTGTACATCAGCATCTCCATAAGTTACCACATTTTTCAAACCGTCACAGTTCCTATAAAGTACACTGAATTCGGACAGGGACAGTAATAAACTATTTGGAGAACATAGACACTTAACTTAGCATAGGGGTGACCTTTTTAAACTTTCTCTGAAGTCTGACAGTGAGAAAATGTCTACACCAGAGTCAGGAGTCAAGGGCTAACTTGGTAATTGGTTTGAGGATACTTCAGGAGAAGTGTTCAGGAAAATTTGCAAAGCTGAGAGACAACAATGCCCTGAAGACAGTATTTACATATATTTCATGTTAGAATTGTTGTATCGCACCGGAAAAATAACTTGATGCTTTCAAAAATGAACAAGCAAATATGGACATCTGTCAAATTCTTGATAGAGTTGCTGCTGTGTATAGAGTTGAATAACACAGTGCCACAAGTTTAATCATTTCAGTTCCTCTGAATAGAACAAAAAATATACTAATTGTTATAAAATATGACCCATATGTACAGTTAAGCCTCAAGGCGTAAAGTTAATTAAAAGTCTCTCCCTGGAAATGTAAACCAAAACATCAATAACTTTTTATTATTTCACTTGTTATTGCTTCATATATTTATTCAAATTACAAGTTACAACAAACATCCCAAGAAAGATGTTGGAAAAACGCTGAACACATGACAGCAATATTAGCTATTGGAGAGGATAAGTGTTATTTGAGAAATTAAACCCTGAAAAAAATTTATATAGGGGCTTCAGAACGGATTTGCCATGTACTTTTAAGAAAGGCTTCCAAAAACAAACATTAATCGGCAGTTCAAAATTCCACAACATTTTATGATATTGTATTTATAGATTTTTTTTGTAAAGGTTCCTCATTTATTGCTCTTCAAATAGTCTGACCAGAATTCAGCCATTAAAACCATCTACAGTGCCTTCAGAAAGTATTAACACCCCCTTGACTTTTTTCACATTTTGTTGTATTTCAGCCTGAATTTAAAATTAATTAAATGAAAAAATGTCTCACTGGCCTACACACAAAACCCCATAATGTCAAAGTGAAATTAGTTTTGCCTCGTAAAAAAGGGCACCTATTGGTAGATGGGTAAAAAAAAAAAAGCTGACACTGAATATCTCTTTGTGCATGATGAAGTTATTAATTACACTTTGGATGGTGTATCAATACACCCAGTCACTACAAAGATGCAGGCATCGTTCCTAACCCTGTTGCCGGAAAATAAGGAAACTGCTCAGGGATTTCACCACGAGGCCAATAGTAATTTTAAAACAGTTACAGAGTTTAATGGCTGTGATAGGAGAAAACTGAGGATTGACCAGCAACATTGTAGTTACTCCACAATACTAAATACAAATTCAGCCTGTATTGAATACACATTTCCCAAAACATGTATCATGTTAGCAACAAGGCACTCAAGTAATACTGCAAAAAATGTGGCAAAGTAATGAACTTGTTATCATGAATACAAGTGTTATGTTTGGGGCAAATCCAATGCAGCACATTACTGAGTACCACTCTCCATATTTTCAAACATAGCGGTGGTTGCACCATGTTATGGGTATGCTTGTAATCGTTAAGGACTGGGGAGTTTTTCAGGATAAAAAGGAAACAGAATGGAGCTAAGCACAGGCATAATCCTAGAGGAAAACCTGGTTCAGTCTGCTTTCCACCAGACACTGGGAGAGGAATTCACCTTTCAGCAGGACAATAACCTAAAACACAAGGCCAAATCTACACTGTAAGAAGACAGGGCTTACTAAAAAGCCAGGGAATGTTCCTGAGAGGCCAAATTACAGTTTTGACTTAAATCTACTTGAAAATCTATGGCAAGACCTGCAAATGGTTGTCTAGCAATGATCAACAACCAATTTGACAGAGCTCAAAGAATTTTGAAAATAATAATGGGCAAATGTTGCACAATCCAGGTGTGGAAAGCTCATAGAGACTTACCTAGAAAGACTCACAGCTTTAATCGCCACCAAAGGTCTTCTTCAAAGTATTGACTGTGACACAGGGGTGTGAATACTTACGTAAATTATTAACTTTGCCATTATGGGGTATTGAGTGTAAACGGCTGAGAAAATCAATCCATTTAATCCATTTTGAATTCAGGCTGTAACACAACAAAATGTTGAATAAGTCAAGAGGTATGAATACTTTCTGAAGGCACTGTACTTCCCCTTAAAGCACATGAAAGTTTCCAAATAAGTTTCACTGGGCATAATTTCCAGCAACGGATTCTTTCCAAACCCACAACCTTGTACTACTGTCTTTCACCACCCTCAAGGTGAATGATACAGTAAAAGTCATGACGAAACACAATTGAAGGAAAGTAATATCAGTCAAAACTAAATGGGGCCTGGGGGGGTCCAATCTTCTCTCTCATTACATAGTAATGGCGGGGGAAGGGCGGGTGATTGAGATACAGATAAATTGGATATTGGGGCTTGGGAAGCCTCTTCCTCTAATGCTTTTGGACACTAATCAGCGGAGGCCGCTCAGGCCGATAAACACATTTAGTGGCAACACTTGGGGTAGGAAACACATCACCCTCCGAAGTGTCTGCACTGCCCTTGCTACAGATTAGAATAGAATGGGAGCATTTAGCTGGGAGCTTTGCAGAAGCATTATGCACATTGAACACCCAGTCTACCTTAATGAGATGTTATATTACTGTATGACTTTGGTTTGAAAGTGGGGAAAAAATAGATTTGTTTAGAATTTCTATTAATCTAAAAAAAAGTCTTATAATGGATGGACAATACAGATGAGACGAAATGTATCAATTAAATGTTTAATGTATTCATTAAATGGAATTATTTATGCAATCTAACCTCGAGGCATCAGTCTCTGTCTGGACATGCTCTGTCTGGATATTAGCATCGTCAATTACGCTGCAAAGTGCATTCAGAACTTCAGCCAGACTATTATCTTGGATATATTTCAAAGAAAGCAAAACTATGAACTGCCTATTCTAAACATAACTATGCAAATAACCTGACATGAAATTCCATCAGGGTTTATTGAAATACAGTATGTTGATTTACAGTATGTTGATATTCATGTGACTCATAACCCATATCAACATGCATACGCATCATCCTATGGGGACGGATGACCTCATTGAAACTGTATCACTTAATCCCAAGCTGTAGTGTTTTGAAAAGGCAAAGTCAGAATGGAACGTCATGTATGATATGGTAGATTCCATAGCAAAAAAAATTAAACATACCTCCACCATCTTCTGCAAAGATCATTTGAGAGAGGGGGGATGAGTTATATATTATATGAATTTCCTATGAAGAAACTCAGTCATACTTATACCCATACACACACTTATGGACCAAGTGCATGGCTTCAAATGTTACAATCATCGTTTTCTTTTCTTCAGTGATATATTACTAATCCCAGGCCATATTGTGTTTGTACAAGTCTCGATTAAAAATACAAATGTCAAACAATTCCCTTTATAGCCTTTGAATGCATTCATTTAAGATGTGGTGTGGGAAAAAAATAACATTTAGCATTTTCTTGTTTTCTGAAACAATATTACGGTGGCATGAGTAGAACTTGTGCTAAAGCCGGTCCACAGACAAAAGAGGAAATCTCAGAACACTTCTGCAAAGTGTGAATGTCATCGTTGTCATCTGAAGCAGGTCTCAGATTTTCTTCTTGTCCCAGCCAGTTTGTATTGTTGGGAGTATATAGATAGTGGGTGACAGATGTTATGTATGTTGAATATGGTTACAGTAAACACAGAAAATAAAGGAGAAGAGATGTGGGGACAAGGTGCTACCATTAAGTATGGTCAGTATCTGTCTGTGGATGGAGTAGAAACATCCCATCTTTGACAATAACTCTGTATACAGACTTCATATTGTTAGTCATACATTTTCCATCAGCTCTTGTCTCTCTCTCCCTGTCATCACCAGTCACACACCACACATTATTTAAGTCAGATTTAGCCCCGCCTGACAGGGAGAATTATAGGGTAGAAGGAAGAAACGACTAGAGTTCCCACAACCAAAAAGCACTGGCTCTGCAGGAATCTAATAAAGGTCACAAATTGGAAGAAAGCCTCGATCTAGCACGGTCTGTCTCAGGGAGGCTGGCTATAAACTCACTCTTGGGTAATCCTGAGTCCAGCAGGGCTGGTGCCAAGCCTGTCCCCATGCCCACTCCCATGCCCATGCCCATCCCCAGCGATGTAACAGTCCCCGGGAGGGAGGCTAGAGGGAACGCCCCTGCAGACATCTGGTGGGGAAGCACCATCCTATGAGTCATAGCGCTCCTGACCCCTGCATTGCCCGAGGGGGCCTGAGGGGGCCCGATGGAGGTGGAGGAGACACGGGCGGACTGTGATGGGCAGGGAGCCACGGGCTGAGCCCCTCCCTGGGGCAGGGAGGGCTGAGAGGCGGACAGTGCCCTGGCATTCTGACCCAGACTGCTCATGTGCAGAGACCGGGTGCTGTTATGGGTGTTGGGCCTGTGTGTGGGGCTGGGCACAACTTTCTGAACCAGGGAGATCTGGGAGCCAGAAGAGGGCCCGTACTGGAATGTCCGTCCCCCAGCCGCTAAGGGGCTCTGGATGGGGGGGCTGGAGAGGGCCGCGACGAATGCACCACTGGCGTATAGCTGGGGATGCATGGTCTGCTGGGTCTGGGGGGGAGGGGAGGCTGGCACTGGGCTGGATACATTCTGCATCACCTTGAACCTCCGCACCATCCGGGGGGACTGCAGGCCCCCACCCCCTGCCAGAGGGCCTACCACGGGGGGACAGAAGCTCATGGCCACAGCCTGCTGGAGGGTGGCGATGGCTGAGCTCTGGGGAGGGCCAGGGGGGGTGAAGATGCCGCCATGTGTGGGTGGGTTGGACATGGACATGGCACGTGGCCTATGCAGGTCCACCTGCTGCACCATCTCACGGTCATATTTCACAATCTCCTGGATCATCTCGTTCTCCCGGTTGTTGAAGACGCCCGAATTGAGGTCATGCTGAACCTTGTGCATTAGGATCGAGTTCTTCTTCCCTGCGGAGGCGAGACAGAAGACGGGAGATGAGACTGAGCAGACACTGTTCCTCTGTAGAATCAGCATAATCAATACATTATACAAAGTAATAGCCAAATGGTTCAATGACTACTCCTGATAGTGCCCTACAGTTCTCCCCCCTAATTGGTTGGTATTAGAGCAGTCACTGGCATAGCAGAAAAGAGTCTGGGGCAGCTGGAAGCAAGACAGACATGTATTTATACACTGTTTCAGCCTGCCTATCTGGAGGTTAGTCTTTAATTGAATTCACAGACGGTAATTTTGCACTGACAAGGGAAGAGACGCTTGAGCATCAGTATGTGTGTCAGTGAGTTCACTGTAGATGTTTTTACTTGTTTGTGTTGTGTGTATGCCCCCAAGCTGAATTGTAAACACAAATTATGTCACACACACAGATCTCTTGCGGTGAGGATGTGGGCATTATTTTTGCCGAGTCACCCAGAGAAGACGTGAGGAGGAGGAACACGTGCCTATGGGATGAGTGTGTGTTTGTGTGTGTGTGCGTGCATGCATTTCTCTGTGTGTGTGTGTGTGTGTGTGTGTGTGTGTGGGGGGGGGGGGGGGGGGGGGGCTGGGTTGGTAGTGGTGTAGGAGGAGAAACCAATTTGCAGCTGAAATTGCTTCCTTCACGGAGCTTACACAGGCAGCCAGTGAGATCCCAGATCCATCTCTCCCCAGCTTTCAAACCATTTCTAATTGAACACACATAAAAACTCTGATTATTACTTCCGCTCCCCTCTCATGTTTCTGAGTTGCATCTTTACTCTTTGTTTTTCCCATCAGCAGGGGATTTTCAACTTGTCTGTCTCTATTGGGCTCTTAAAAACAAATAGCGCGACACCCACATAAAAACATAAAGTAGAATTGGGCTCCAACTGTTACATGAGATAGTCTGAGGGACTGGGAGGAGATGGAACACAGTGCAGTCTGACAGGCACATTAACTCTCTCTTATTCAAGCTGCATAACTAGCTAGTATGATACAACTTAGTCTAGTTCACAGCAGTGGGCGGATGCTCTGTACAGTAGCCTACGCGTCAAGTCAAAAAGGCTAATTGCATGATGAGTCTTTAGGGTCAGGATAGAGTTCAGTGAATCCGGTCTACTTCCAGCAAGCCAAAATTGGTTCAGTGAAAGTTACCAGAACGTTTGTTAGGTCTGGCAAATGTTCTCATAACACAAAAAGTGTCCAGTCGTCCTGATAATTATAGAATATTTGAATAAAACATTTGTCTGGTGCTGCAAAAACCTTCCTAGAACCCATTTAATCTTTAAAGGTTTTCCAGAATTTTTCATTGGATTGTGGGAACATCACAAACGATATACAGTACTGTGCAAAAGTTTTAGGCAGGTGTGAAAAAATGCTGTCAAGTAAGAATGCTTTCAAAAATAGACATGTTAATAGTTTATATTTATCAATTTAAAAAATGCAAAGTGAGTGAAATTAAGAAAAATGTACATCAAATCAATATTTGATGTGACCATCCTTTGCCTTCAAAACAGCATCAATTATTCTAGGTACACTTGCACTCAGTTTTTGAAGGAATTCGGCAGGTAGGTTAGCCCAAACGTCTTGGAGAACCAACCACAGTTCTTCTGTGTATTTAGGCAGCCTCGGGTGCCTCTCTCTCTTCATGTAATCCCAGACTCAATGAAGTTGAGATCGGGGCTCTGTGGGGGCCATACAATCCCTTCTAGGACTCCTTGTTCTACTTTACACTGAGGATAGTTCTTAATGACTTTCGCTGTATGTTTGGGGTCGATGTCATGCTGCAGAACAAATTTGGGGCCAATCAGATTACTCCCTGATGGTATTGCATGATGGATAAGTATCTCCCTGTATTTCTCAGCATTGAGGAGACCATTAATTCTAACAAAATCTCCAACTCCATTTGCAGAAATGCAGTCCCAAACTTGCAAGGAACCTCCACCATGCTTCACTGTTGTCTGCAGACACTCATTCGTGTACCGCTCTCCAGCCCTTTGGCAAACAAACTGCCTTCTGCTACAGCCAAATATTTCAGCTTTTGACTCATCAGTCCAGAGCACCTGCTGCCCTTTTTCTCCACCCCAGTTCCTGTGTTTTCATGCATAGTTGAGTTGCTTGGCCTTGTTTCCACATCGGAGGTATGGCTTTTTGGCAGAAAGTCTTCCATGAAGACCACTTCTGACCAGACTTCCCCGTACAGTTGATGGGTGTACCAGTGTCCCACTGTTTTCTGCCAATTCTGAGCTGATGGCACTGCTGGACATCTGATAGCAATGGGAAGTAAGCATGATGTGTCTTTCATCTGCTGCAGTAAGTTTCCTTGGCCGACCACTGCGTCTACGGTCCTCAACATTGCCCGTTTCTTTCTGCTTCTTCAAAAGAGCTTGGATAGCAAATATGGAAACCCCTGTTTGCCTTGAAATTTCTTGCTGATGCAGTATAACTACCTTGGGTCTTGTTGCTGTGCTCAGTCTTGCCATGGTGTATGACGTTTGACAGTAAACTGTCTTCAGAAACCTCACCTTGTTAGCTGAGTTTGACTGTTCCTCACTCAGTTTTATTCCTGCTGCGCAGCTATTTCTGTTTCAGTTAATGGTTGTGTTTCAACCTACATATTGGATTGATGATTATTAGTACCTGTTTGGTATAATTGTTTAATCATACACCTGACTATATGCCTACAAAATCCTTGACTTTGTGTAAGGGTAACTACCCTGGTCAACCTACAATCAAACAGCACAGGAATGAAATCATCAACATGTATTGATCACATCTTTACTAATGCTGCAGATATTTGCTTTAAAGCAGTATCCAAATCCATAGGATGTAGTGATCACAATATAATAGCCATATCTAGGAAAGCCAAAGTTCCAAAGGCTGGGCCTAAAATAGTGTATAAGAGGTCATACAATAAGTTTAGTAGTGATTCATATGTTGATGATGTAAAGAATATTTGCTGGTCTGTGGTGTGTGATGAGGAGCAACCAGACACTTCACTTGACGCATTTATGAAACTACTTATTCCAGTTACAAATAGGGATGAGGCAAAAGGTATGGCAATTAAGTCTGGCAGCCAAACTGATTGGCAAACGTACTGCAAATTAAGAAATCATGTGACTAAACTAAATAAAAAATAAACTACACCATGAAACAAAGATGAATTGTATAAAGAATAATAGTAAAAAGCTTTGGGGCACCTTAAATAAAATGTTGGGGGAAAAAGCCAACTCGGCTCCTTCATTCATTGAATCAGATGGCTCATTCATCACAAAGCCCACTGATTTTGCAAACTACTTTAATGATTTCTCCATTGGGAAGATAAGCAAACTTAGGGATGACATACAGTACCAGCAACAAACGATGACACTACACATCCAAGTATATCGGACCAAATTATGAAAGACAAGAATTGTACTTTTGAATTCCGTGAAGTCAGTGTGGAAGAGGTAAAAAAAAATATTGTCTATCGACAATGACAAGCCACTGGGGTCTGACAATCAGGATGGAAAATTACTGAGGATAATAGCCACTCCTATTTGCCACATCTTCAATTTAAGCCTTCAAGAGAGTGTGTGCCCTCAGGCCTGGAGGGAAGCTAAAGTCATTCCGATACCCAAGAATAGTAAAGCCCCCTTTACTGGCTCAAATAGCCGACCAATCAGCCAGTTATCAAATTGTGTTTGACCAGATACAATGCTATTTCACAGTAAACCAATTTACAACAGAATTTCTGCATGCTTATAGGGAAGGACACTCAACAAGCACAGCACGTACACAAATGACTGATGATTGTCTGAGAGAAATTGATGATAAAATGATTGTGGGGGCTGTCTTGTTAGACTTCAGTGCAGCTTTTGACATTATCGATCATAGTCTGATGCTGGAAAAATATATATGTTATGGCTTTACACCCCCTGCTATAATGTGGATAAAGAGTTACTTGTCTAACAGAGCATGGTGTTCTTTAATGGAAGCCTCTCAAATATAATCCAGTTAGAATCTGGAATTCCCCAGGGTAGCTGTTTAGGCCCCTTGCTTTTTTCAGTTTTCACCAACGACATGCCACTACCTTTGAGTAAAGCCAGAGTGTCTATGTATGGGGATGACTCAACACTATACACGTCAGCTACTACAGTGACTGAAATGACTGCAACACTCAACAAAGAGCTGCAGTTAGTTTCAGACTGGGTGGCAAGGAATAAGTTAGCCCTAAATATTTCTCAAAGTAAAAACATTGTATTTAGAACAAAACACTCGCTAAACCCTAAACCTCAACTAAATCTTGTAATAAATCATGTGGAAATTGAGCAAGTTGAGATGACTAAACTGCTTGGAGTAACCCTAGATTGTAAATTGTTATGGTCAAAACATATTGATGCAGTAGTAGCTAAGATAGGGAGATGTCTATAATAAAGCAATGCTCTGCCTTCTTAACAACACTATCAACAAGACAAGTCCAACAGGCCCTAGTTTTGTCACACCTTGTCTACTGTTCAGTTGTGTGGTCAGGTGCCACAAAAAAGGACTTAGTGTCACGGCTGGCTGAAGTACTGGACCAAGATGCAGCATGGTAAGCGTACATTTGAACTTTATTTAAAAATGACGCCGACAGAACTTCCCACCACCAACGGACCAAGCAGCATGGTAAGGTGGACTCCTGGACATGGGAGGACGTTCTGGACGGCAAGGGAGTCTACACATGGGAGGAGATCCTGGTGGGAAGGGGTTGCCTTCCATGGGAACAGGTGGAGGAAGCTAGGAGAGCAGAGGCAGCCGGAGAGAGGAACCAGCGGTATGTGGGAACACGGCTGGCAAGGAAGCCCGAGAGGCAGCCCCAAAAACTTTTTTTGGGGAGAGCACACGGGGAGTGTGGCAGAGTCAGGAAGCAGACCTGAGCCAACTCCCCGCGCTTACCGTGGCGAGCATGGGACTGGTCAGACCCCGTGCTATGGGGTGATAAGCACGATACCGAGGCGGAGTATTCACAGGCCTGTATGCTCGGTGCCAGCGTCCCGCATTTGCCGGGGGGAAGCTGGCATCCAGCCAGAACAGGTGGGGCCAGCTCTGCACTCGAGACCGCCAGTGCGCCTCCACGGCCCTGTGTATCCAGTGCCTCCACTACGCACCAGGCCTCTGGTGGCAGCCCCACGCACCAGGCTGTCTCTCCGTCTCCTCCCTCCAGAGTCTCCCTCCTGTCCGGAGCTGCCAGAGCCGCCCTCCTGTCCGGAGCTGCCAGAGCCGCCCTCCTGTCCGGAGCTGCCAGAGCCGCCCTCCTGTCCGGAACTGCCAGAGCCACCCTCCTGTCCGGAGCTGACAGAGCAGCCCTCCTGTCCGGAGCTGCCAGAGCTGCAGCCCCTCAGTCCAGAGTCGCCCCTCAGTCCAGAGGCGCCCCTCAGTCCAGAGGAGTCCCTCAGTCCAGTGGCGCCCTCTACGGGGGTCCCAGTTTATGCTACAAAACCAACTTTAGGTTTTAAAAATAAATGATGTTTGACTCAACATTTGATGATGTACACTAAGGCTTTGTTGACAGAATAGATGGATGCAGGTCAATGCATGATTAATATAATTCACCAGTACATTTGTTGGTAGTCCAATAAATATTGCTCTCAGGTTGTAAATCACAGCTGGTTTGGTAACTTGTTAGCTGCCTCCATTCGGCATGCACTGTTTCAGTGTCAATGACTCGATATTTTGGACAACACAACATAAAGAGAGACCTAAGAGGACAAAATTCATAGTTGTTTGATTACTGTACAGTTCACAAATGTAAGAGGACTCCTGTGGTATTAACATATTTGTAGAAATCCATTCAGGTGGCTTTTGGCGAATGTGTTCTAGTGATCTAAAGTCACTCTGTTGCAACTGCCTGTAAACACACAGTCCAGTTCAAAGTGAATGATGACAGGTCCTACTGCCTGTAAACACACAGTCCAGTTCAAAGTGAATGATGAAAGGCCTATGTGGCAAATGGCTTGTTTGCATGAAGGCCTACTGTAGCTCTGGTTGGCTATGGTGCACCGGTCTGCATAGACTCTGGTCCTGGACAAGACAGATATTTTTATTCAGTTTTATATACTGCAGTGTTCTATTAATTGTCCAAAAGCACGGTTCCTTTCCCACTCTATATTACTATATAATTTTTACAAAGGTCTCTGTAATTCCCAAACATTCCAAAAAATATATTAAAATGTGAAAATTAACATATCTAAGTATTCGCTTCTCAGAAAATGTTTTTAAAAAGTGTAATATTCTTCTTTAGGGTGTACATGAACAGATTTGTATAAGGTTTTATGTTGGGTTTTTTTAGGGGCTGGATCAGCTTTAATGTTGCCAATAGATTGTTGCTTCCATCAATGTAATTGTCTGCATCATTTCCAATCACCCATATATTTATATATCCATATACATGCATACATGCGCTTACCTATATACATATACAGTGCCTTGCGAAAGTATTCGGCCCCCTTGAACTTTGCGACCTTTTGCCACATTTCAGGCTTCAAACATAAAGATATAAAACTGTATTTTTTTGTGAAGAATCAACAACAAGTGGGACACAATCATGAAGTGGAACGACATTTATTGGATATTTAAAACTTTTTTAACAAATCCAAAACTGAAAAATTGGGCGTGCAAAATTATTCAGCCCCTTTACTTTCAGTGCAGCAAACTCTCTCCAGAAGTTCAGTGAGGATCTCTGAATGATCCAATGTTGACCTAAATGACTAATGATGATAAATACAATCCACCTGTGTGTAATCAAGTCTCCGTATAAATGCACCTGCACTGTGATAGTCTCAGAGGTCCGTTAAATGCGCAGAGAGCATCATGAAGAACAAGGAACACACCAGGCAGGTCCGAGATACTGTTGTGAAGAAGTTTAAAGTCGGATTTGGATACAAAAAGATTTCCCAAGCTTTAAACATCCCAAGGAGCACTGTGCAAGCAATAATATTGAAATGGAAGGAGTATCAGACCACTGCAAATCTACCAAGACCTGGCCGTTCCTCTAAACTTTCAGCTCATACAAGGAGAAAACTGATAAGAGATGCAGCCAAGAGGCCCATGATCACTCTGGATGAACTGCAGAGATCTACAGCTGAGGTGGGAGACTCTGTCCATAGGACAACAATCAGTCGTATATTGCACAAATCTGGCCTTTATGGAAGAGTGGCAAGAAGAAAGCCATTTCTTAAAGATATCCATAAAAAGTGTCGTTTAAAGTTTGCCACAAGCCACACCAAACATGTGGAAGAAGGTGCTCTGGTCAGATGAAACTTTTTGGCAACAATGCAAAACGTTATGTTTGGCGTAAAAGCAACTCTGAACACACCATCCCCACTGTCAAACATGGTGGTGGCAGCATCATGGTTTGGGCCTGCTTTTCTTCAGCAGGGACAGGGAAGATGGTTAAAATTGATGGGAAGATGGATGGAGCCAAATACAGGACCATTCTGGAAGAAAACCTGATGGAGTCTGCAAAAGACCTGAGACTGGGACGGAGATTTGTCTTCCAACTAGACAATGATCCAAAACATAAAGCAAAATCTACAATGGAATGGTTCAAAAATAAACATATCCAGGTGTTAGAATGGCCAAGTCAAAGTCCAGACCTGAATCCAATCGAGAATCTGTGGAAAGAACTGAAAACTGCTGTTCACAAATGCTCTCCATCCAACCTCACTGAGCTCGAGCTGTTTTGCAAGGAGGAATGGGAAAAAATGTCAGTCTCTCGATGTGCAAAACTGATAGAGACATACCCCAAGCAACTTACAGCTGTAATCGCAGCAAAAGGTGGCGCTACAAAGTATTAACTTAAGGGGGCTGAATAATTTTGCACGCCCAATTTTTAAGTTTTTGATTTGTTAAAAAAGTTTGAAATATGCAATAGATTGTGTCCCACTTGTTGTTGATTCTTCACAAAAAAATACAGTTTTATATCTTTATGTTTGAAGCCTGAAATGTGGCAAAAGGTCGCAAAGTTCAAGGGGGCCGAATACTTTCGCAAGGCACTGTATAAATACATATACAGTTGAAGTCAGAAGTTTACATACACCTTAGCCAAATACATTTAAACACAGTTTTTCACAATTCCTGACATTTAATCCTAGTAAAAATCCCCTGTCTTAGGTCAGTTACGATCACCACTTTATGTTAAAATAGTAGAGAGAATAGTAGAGAGAATGATTTATATCAGATTTGATTTCATTCATCATTTTCCCAGTGGGCCAGAAGTTAACATACACTCAATTAGTATTTGGTATCATTGCTTTTAAATTGTTTAACTTGGGTCAAATGTTTCGGGTAGCCTCCCACAAGCTTCCCATAATACATTGGGTGAATTTTGGCCCATTCCTCCTGACAGAGCTGGTGTGACTGAATCAGGTTTGTAGGCCTCCTTGCTCGCACACGCTTTTTCAGTTCTGCCCACAAATTTTCTATGGGAATGAGGTCTGGGCTTTGTGATGGCCACTCAAATACCTTAACTTTGTTGTCCTTAAGCCATTTTGCCACAACTTTTGTTGTTGTTTCTCTTTGCTTATTTGAGCTGTTCCTGCCATAATATGGTATTTTACCAAATAGGGCAATCTTCTGTATACCACCCCTACCATGTCGCAACACAACTGATTGGCTCAAAGGCATTAAGAAGGAAAGAAAGTCCACAAATTAATTTTCAACTAATGCATTCCAGGTGACTACCTCATGAAGCTGGTTGAGAGAATGTCAAGAGTATGCAAAGCTGTCATCAAGGAAAAGGGTTGTTACTTTGAAGAATTTAAAATATATTTTGATTTGTTTAACAGTTTTTTTGGCTACTACATGACTCCGTATGTGTTATTTCATTGTTTTGATGTCGTCACTATTATTCTACAATGTAGAAAATAGTGACAATAAAAGAAAACCTCTGGAATGAGTAGGTGTGTCCAAACTTTTGACTGGTACTGTAGGTTGCACAGAACATTCAAATTTGCTAATTCATCCCCCCCTCCTCTCCCCTGTAACTATTCCCCAGGTTATTGCTGTAAATATGTCTTAACCTACCATTTAGTTCCACCTCCCACATATGCAGTGACATCACCTGGTTTAAACGTCTCTAGAGACAATATCTCTCTCATCATTACTCAATGTCTATGTTTACCTCCAATGTACCTACATCCTACCATACCTCTGTCTGTACATTATACCTTGAATCTATTATCTCACGCCCAGAAACCTGATCCTTTTACTGTCCTCTCTGAACAAACTAGACGACCAGTCCTGATAGCCTTTAGCCGTACTCATCCTACTTCTCCTCTGTTCCTTTGGTGATGTAGAGGTTAATCCAGGCCATGCAGTGCCTAGCTCCACTCCTACTCCCCAGGTGCTCTCATTTGTTTACTTCTGTAACCGTAAAAGCCTTGGTTTCATGCATGTTAACATTAGAAGCCTCCTCCCTAAGTTTGTTTTATTGACTGCTTTAGCACACTCTGCCAACCCGGATGTCCTAGTCGTGTCTGAATCCTGGCTTAGGAAGTCACCCCAAAACCCTGAAATTTCTATCCCTAACTATAACATTTTCCAACAAGATAGAACTACCAAAAGGGGCGGTGTTAGCCTGCAGAGTTCTGTCTTACTATCCAGGTCTGTACCCAAACAATTCAAACTTCTACTTTTAAAAATCCATCTTTCCTGAAACAAGTCTCTCACCGTTGCCACTTGCTATAGACCACCCTCTGCACCCAGCTGTGCCCTGGATACCATATGTGAATTGATTTCCCCCCATCTATCTTCAGAGCTCGTGCTGCTAGGTGACCTAAAATGTGACATGCTTAACACCCTGGCCATCCTACAATCTAAGCTTGATGCCCTAAATCTCACACAAATTATCATGGAACCCACCAGGTACAACCCCAAATCTGTAAACACGGGCACCCTCAAATATATCATCCTAACCAACTTGCCCTTCAAATACACCTCTGCTGTTTTCAACCAAGATCTCAGCGATCACTGCCTCATTGCCTGCATCCGTAATGGGTCTGCGGTCAAACGACCAGCCCTCATCACTGTCAAAAGCTCCCTAAAACACTTCAGCGAGCAGGCCATTCTAATCGACCTGGCCGGGGTATCCTGGAAGGATACTGACCTCATCCCGTCAGTAGAAGATGCCTGGTTATTCTTTAAAAGTGCCTTCCTCACCATCCTAAATAAGCATGTCCCATTCAATTTTTTTTTAACCAGGAACAGATATAGCCCTTGGTTCTCTCCAGACCTAACTGCCCTCGACCAGCACAAAAACATCCTGTGGCGTTCTGCATTAGCATCGAACAGCCCCCATGATATGCAACTTTTCAGGGAAGTTAGGAACAAATATACACAGGCAGTTAGGAAAGCTAAGGCTTGCTTTTTCAAGCAGAAATTTGCATCTTGTAGCACAAACTCCCAAAAGTTCTGTGACACTGTAAAGTCCATGGAGAATAAGAGCACTTCTTCCCAGCTGCCCCTCTTCCCAGCTGCCCACTGGACTTCCCACTGGGCAGCTGGGAAGAGGTGTCATCACCGATAAATCCACTATAATTGAGTATTTTAATAAGCATTTTTCTACGGCTGGCCAAGCTTTCCACCTGGCTAACCCTACCCCGATCAACAGCCCTCCACCCCTCACAGCAAACTCACCCAAACCTCCCCCACTTCTCCTACACCCAAATCCAGATAGCTGATGTTCTGAAAGTGCTACAAAATCTGGCCCACTACAAATCAGCAGGGCTAGACAATCTGGACCCTCTCTTTCTAAAATGATCTGCCGAAATTGTTGCAACCCCGATTACTAGCCTGTTTAAACTCTCTTTCGTATCGATTGAGATTCCCATAGATTAGAAAGCTGCTGCGGTCATCCCCCTCTTCAAAGGGGGAGACACTCTAGAACCAAACTGCTACAGACCCTATATCTATTCTACCCTACCTTTCTAAGGTCTTCGAAAGACAAGTTAACAAACAGATCACTGACCATTTCGAATCCCACCGTACCTTCTCCGCTATGCAATCTGGTTTCAGAGCTGGTCATGGGTGCACCTCAGCCACGCTCAAGGTCCATCGATAAGAGACAGTACTGTGCAGCCGTATTCATCGACCTGGCTAAGGCTTCCGACTCTGTCAATCACAACATTCTTATTGGCAGACTCCACAGCCATGGTTCCTCAAATGATTGCATCGCCTGGTTCACCAACTACTTCTCTGATAGAGTTCAGTGTGTCAAATCGGATGGCCTGTTGTCCGGACCTCTGGCAGACTCTATGGGGGTACCACAGGGTTAAATTATCAGGCCGACTCTCTTCTCTGTATACATCAATGATGTCGCTCTTGCTGCTGGTGGTTCTTTGATCCACCTCTACGCAGACGACAACATTCTGTATACCTCTGGCCCTTCTTTGGACACTGTGTTAACCAACCTCCAGACAAGCTTCAATGCCATACAACTCTCCTTCCGTGGCCTCCATCTGCTCTGAAATGCTAGTAAAACTAAATGCATGCTCTTCAACCGATCACTGCCCGCACCTGCACGCCCATCCAGCATCACTACTCTGGACGGTTCTGACTTAGAATATGTGGACAACTACAAATACCTAGGTGTCTGGTTAGACTGTAAACTCTCCTTCCAGACTCACATTAAACATCTCCAATCCAAAATGAAATCTAGAATCAGCTTCCTATTTCGCAACAAAGCATCCTTCACTCATGCTGCCAAACATACCCTCGTAAAACTGACCATCCTACCAATCCTCAACTTCGGCGATGTCATTTACAAAATAGCCTCCAACACTCTACTCAACAAATTGGATGCAGTCTATCACAGTGCCATCCGTTTTGTCACCAAAGCCATAAATACTACCCACCACTGTGACCTGTACGCTCTCGTTGGCCTTCGCTTCATACTCGTCGCCAAAACCACTGGCTCCAGGTCATCTACAAGTCTCTGCTAGATAAAGCCCCACCTTATCTCACCTCACTGGTCACCATAGCAGCACCCACCCGTAGCATGCGCTCCAGCAGGTATATCTCACTGGTCACACCCAAAGCCAAATATTCCTTTGGCCGCCTCTCCTTCCAGTTCTCTGCTGCCAATGACTGGAACAAACTGCAAAAATCACTAAAGCTGGAGACTCTTACCTCCCTCACTAGCTTTAAGCACCAGCTGTCAGAGCAGATCACTGTACCTGTACATAGCTCATCTGTAAATAGCCCATCCAATCTACCTCATCCCCATACTGTATTTATTTATTTATTTATCTTGCTCCTTTGCACCCCAGTATCTCTACTTGAGCATTCATCTTCTGCAACATTCTACCATTCCAGTGTTAAATTGCTATATTGTAATTACTTCGCCACCATGGCCTATTTATTGTCTTACCTCATATTCTACTTCATTTGCACATGTTGTATATAGATTTTTCTACTGTATTATTGATTATATGTTTGTTTATTCCATGTGTAACTCTGTGTTGTTGTAGGTGTCGAACTGCTTTGCTTTATCTTGGCCAGGTCGCAGTTGCAAACTAGTTGCAAACTAGCCTACCTGGTTAAATAAAGGTGAAATATAAAATTAAATAAATAAAAAGGAGAATATGTTCTCAGTCAACTTACCTGGTAAAATAAGGATAAAATAAAAAATCTAACAATTCCCACAATATTCCACAATTTCCAAAATAGTCCATTTGATGTGGTTAAAATAACATATTTGTTTTAGGTTTAACATAATATTCCATTGATGTTCACGCAATATACATTTTACCTGGTCTTGGAGGTCCAAGACATTCTCAGCACACAAGTTTGTAGCTCCTTAAAACTTAAGCAGATTGGAAAACATCTCCATTATGTTTCTCTCCAGATTTAATGGCAATTTACATTGTATAATTATTTGCATAACTGGACAGTTTCTTCTGTTTTAGAACATATCTTTTGTGACGCCCCCACATGTGTTCTGGAAATGTTCTGGCAACATCAGGTGAATATTTTATACAAACATTGTATAATCATCAGCACGACTGGACAATTTTATGTTAACATTTGCTGCAATTAACAATTAACCATGTTAACATTTGCCGCAACCTAACGAATGTTCTGGGAACTTTCACAGAACCATTTTCTTCTGGTGAATTGGGTTATTACATTACCTGGAAACCTATTGAGAACTTTTGGGGAATGTTCTTTTGTGGTTGTTAAAGATGTTGTGTACAACATTTTTGTGAATTTTATGCGAACACTCAAAGGATTAAAAAAAATATATGTTATCAATTGAATGTTTTTGGGATGCTATCATACTAATGTTAGATAAAACCCTAACTAGAAAGTAATGGGTATCTTAGCTAATGTTCTGGGAATGTTCCCAGTTTGCTGGGCTGCCTCTCCCATAGACATCTAAAGGAGCCAGAGCGTTGTAGTACACAATATATAAACTGTGAGACAGCAGATATTAAATATATAAACATGATTTCTTTGGGGCTTCAGTTGAAGGTCTCGGAAAAAGACTCTGTGTTCCAAAAAAACTCCTAGGTTGAAAGATAATTGTCATCCTCCTTTGAATTTCTGTTTAGATTTGGAATTAATTAGCTTTCTATACTTGTTAGTCAGGCCACATGAAATACTGAGCCTTTGATGCAAGAGACTTCTGCTGTCAGGAAACAGCAGGCAAATTAAACAGAATATTCCTAGTCCTATGTTCCACTATGCTCTGTTCAGGTTAGCTGTTAGCCTGTCAATGACCAAAGACACCTTAATCTCCTCCAAATGAGTGAAACGAACAGCTCGTACGTGATGTGGAATCTAGCTGCCATGGCAACCACTGGCAGGTGGGGGATGCAGGGCCCCTTTTGTAAACATGTGAAGTCACGTGAACGAGGGATAACGTCATCATCACATTAACCTGGGCAAGACAGGGGGCTTGCCTGCTTCGTTTAGCAAAAATATATGATTTGTTTACACTCATGGCACGGAATTCACTAACCAGGTGCTTTCCGATGATAGTTGAGTGACTGACAGCGTAGCAACACTGGCGGTAAGAGCAGCAACTGAGGGAAAACGGCTCCCTCCTTCCCACACACGAGAGCATAGACAGCTGTTTAGTTAGTGTGCTGATAAATCACTTTTACAAATGAGCATCACTCATCCTGTGAGCACATTTAGTGTAAACCCAGGGGAGTATGGCACACTCAAGTCATAGATAATAATCATATCTTGCAAAAGTCATATCCTTTAGATAGCTATAAATATGACATGTTAATATGACATATAGAAAAAAGGGAAATCAAAGATAAATTATTAGTTGCATAGTTACAATAGGTTTCATCGATAGATATGTTCGTCTTTGTTCTGCTGATTCTATGAATGACACAAAATGCCTCAACTATGCCCATAGCTAATCATGTATCGGCTTTTTTTATTGGTGGTAGGCTGGTCTTACCTATCCGGTCCAGTCGGTCGATGGCCACAGTCTCGAAGGCTCGTCTCATCATGGGGTACTCCTCCAGCACCTCATTAAAGTTATCCACAGACAGGGAGTAGAGACGGCAGTACGTGTCCGCTCGCACACTGGCCGTCCGTCTGCCTCGGGTCAACAGACAGATCTCTGTGGGAGGGAGAGAGAGAGACAGGAGTGTCAGAGACAGACACAATTACTACACAGCCAGAGGGACCATCATTACTGTATCTCAGCTACAGAAACATGTCAAAGAAACATGAGCCATTTGAATGTCGTGCTCATGACAAAAGTCACTTGGACATGACACGCTCATTTAGTCCTGTTGTTCTAACCTCAGAAAACAATTTATCGCACGTGGAAATGGGTCATTTACTGAGGAGATAGGCCGTTAAAACAAAGACCCAACTGTGACAGCTTAGTGAAGGGAGGGAGATGCAGGGCTGGAGAGGTGGTGGAGCCAAGGTTCATTTCATTCAGGTGTTACCCTTCCTTCTCTGGCCTGTGACTGACTGTTGTCTTGGCAACCATGTGCTCTTTTTACTCGCTGCCTCCCCGGCTTTCCCGACTCACTCCCCTGTCACGTGTGAAAGGTATCTTCTGGCTCTCTGTGAAGAAAACCCCCCAGTGGAATGTAATTTACTGTATGCAGTAATTTACTTGCTTTTACTCATTTTTAGAATATCGCCTTTGTGGCTTTGGTAACAAGTGGAAACTCTGCACTGGCTCCACTCTACAGATCAGCCTCTCCAGCGGTAGGCAAACCCCCTGTGGGCCATAGAAATAGAGGAATTAACAAGCGCAGTCAATATCAGCTTCCACCCGCGGGATAGACGCCCACACACCATTAAATAGCAACAAAGTGATGTTCTATACATGAGTTATACATTTACATAATAACCTCAGTGACCTTCTCCACCCCAGATCCGCTCCCCCACTCTCAAAATGGCTCCTTATTCAGAGGGTATTAAAGTGTGACCTTGAGTGTCAGCTCAGCCATGTGTCTCTTCGCTATTTAGTGGGGGATTTACAGTTCTTCACAAGATTAATCATACTCTGTTTTCTCAGCCGTGCTGAGCGATGCAGAGGCAAGCAGCAGAACTCAATGCTGGTATGTGACTTTTCTGACCCTACTACACCCACTTACTCACCCTTTAAAAACAAATATGGGCTATGTCGTGTAGAGATGACATATACTTCCCTAATGCCCATCATTGAAAATAATAATTTATTTTTAACTGACTTGCCCAGTTAAATTAAGGTCAAATAAAATAAAATCTTTGATCAACTATTACATTATTTTACTAGGCAAGTCAGTTAAGAACAAATTCTTATTCACAATGACTGCCTAGGAACAGTGGGTTAACTGCCTAGGAACAGTGGGTTAACTGCCTTGTTCAGGGGTAGAACGACAGATTTTTACCTTGTCAGCTCGGGGATTCGATCAAGCAACCTTTCAGTTACTGGCCCAATGCTCTAACCACTAGGCTACCTGCCACTCCATTACCTTGTTTCTACCTTCTTTCCATATTCCCTCTTCCTATTTTCTCCAGCAATAATATAAATTGTCAGCAATAGCAGATGAATCAACCACAAACACCACCACAAATCTAACAGATATTCTGATCAAGTATTCTCCTCCTAACCCATGCCATGTAAAAAAGGTTGGCTTCCTAGTGGCATATAATGTCTCTGTCATCAGTGTTCTGTGGACTAATTAGCTGTTATTAATGGGCATTTGTGCTGCTGTGGATCTCAGGCATTCCTTCAACACCCGCCCATGCTCCTGTCACCTCACAGCCCAACCCACAGCACCACTGAAGTGAACTCTGCTCTTCTAAAGGGTCGTCACTAGTTACCACAGCCACAAAGTCATGGACCCTGCCTATGTGATTTTAAACCTAACGTTAGCCTAACCTTGACCACACTGCTAAGTGATTAAAGCTAATTTTCGATTCATACATTTTTACAAATGCCTTTGTGGCTGTGGTAATTAGTGGAAACTCATCTGAAGAGGGTGTGAAGAATGTCCCCAGACCCTAAGAAAATGACAGCTTTTTTGTGGATCAACAACAGCGCCGAGTCCCCAAACAGGCAGGGGGAGGACAGACTGCATGGGGAAGTGGGATAAAACTGGCTGCGGGGCGAGAAGACTAGCGAGAAGAAGTCAAACTCAAATGTCAGGGTGTTTTTCTTTTCCTTTTCATTCTCTTGTTTGCTACAGTTTTAATATAAACCAATATAAACTTCTGTTCTATAGTAGATATGTGTTATTAGCACCATTATAGAATAGAATAAAATAGAATCTATTGATCCCAGGTTTTCCAGCAGCAGCAGATCTTAGGAAAGTTGTAGAAAACTCAATCCTAGAAAAGTAGTAATACTGTATATTGTTGACCATCCACACCTCCAAAATAGGATCCATCTGAGAGCTTCATGCCCATGGTTCCTTTGGTCAGAACACTGGTCACACCATGTTGGGTGAAGTACATCTTCTTGCCGATGGTGCCCTCCCTGATGATGTAATCTCCAGGCTGGAAGACCTCAAAGCGGAGCTTAGTCAACATAGCCGTCACAAAGTTGGGGTCGGTGTTGGCAAACAGGGGCATGGACGCCACCAGCTTACGGCAGTTGAAGTTGACAATTTCCTAAGGGTAAATATCATGACTTTTAGTGAATTGCAATTTTGTTAGGTCTAAATCTAACATAGCAAAGGTGGGGAAATGGAAACAAAATGTATGGACTCATTTGTTTGGTTTAATGACTTAGAACAAGAGGCTCAGAACTTCAAATGTTGTTAAGGGACATATTTGCAAAAGACAACGATGAAGATTTGCAGAGAAATCAATGTATTTTTGGTTCCTTTGTTCCACTCTTTAAGTGTGAGACATTGTCAGAGTTTTGATGGTGTGTTTTGTTGTTTTACCTCCCGCAGTGGTTCATTAAGCTCCTCCAGGATGCTCTCCTCATCAAACATCTTGCCCTGGTATCTGTGCTCGTAGTAGTCATGGATTTTCTGTCGGAAGTCAGCTGGCAGTTTGTGGAAAGACATGTACTGCTCCACTTGTTTGTACTATAGAATGAGAGACAGAGGGAGAGAGACAGAGGGAGAGAGACAGAGGGAGAGAAGAAAAAGGTCAAAGTTAACAGCATTCTGTTTATATGAATGGAGAACGTGGAATATGCTCTACAGCACCTGCTTATTAAAGGAAAAAGTTATTCCCCAAATTAAAGTTTGGGGGACAAAGACGTGTGTGTATATATATAAGCTAGTCCAATATTTCCGAAAGTCAATATTCAATGGCGTCTGTAGACTGTATAAGACGATGTTTGACAAATGTACATTTTAACCAAACTATTCTTTCAATGTCATATGGACATTAATACTAGTATTCAATGCATTGTGGTCGATATATATATGCTTTCTCATTCAATATAATTCACCATAAAAACAGATTGCATATCTCTAAACCATGAGCTAAACATCTTTCAGTGATACTATATGTTTCCTATGCCTCATGGTGTACATTGAACATATTGGAAAGACTGGGAGGACACGTTCACAGCCATCTCCTGACCTATATATGCTAGAGAGCTGTTGGGAGGACAAAAAAAAGTTTTTGAGGAAACGTGCCAGCTCCGGAAACCTACAGAGATTTATTCATGCTCTACTCTGTCAGTGGAGAAGTGTACCTGCTATATTTAATGTATATACAAACACAGGCCTGCTCTCAGTCAACACAAACCAATATAACCCTGCCACAACTGTTTAGCTGCCTACAGTAGTCCTATTATTGGACATGGAACCACTCTTTGGTATGATGATGACTGTATTCAGTGGAAGACAGGGTTAGTTATTAATGTGAGCAGCATGCATTTCTGTACTTGGACACGGTTCTAAGAGGCTTAGATGTACACTATTTTAAATGGAATTGATGGGTATATGCACAGGGGTAGCTTAGAGTTCTGAACTGATGTTTGTAAAGCGGTAGCTGACTTAGTATATTCTATGCTTATTCATAGAGAGAAGATCCCTGCTCAAATGTCATTTTTATGATTTACACAATTTAAGTTTAATGTAGTGTTTCCTTCTCTCTCTTTGAGGGAGCTGCCAATCAAATTGTGTCAATTGTGCTCGCTTAAAACACACTTTACACCTACTTTTATGAAAGATATACTGTAGCTCCAGTATTGTCTTATGATGCCCTTTAATGTTCACTAAGTGTACAAAACATTAAGAACACCTGCTCTTTCCATGACATAGAATGACCATGTGAATCCAGGTGAAGCTATGATCCCTTATTGATGTCACTTGTTAAATCCACTTCAGTCAGTGTAGATGAAGGGGAGGAGAAAGGTTACAGAATGATTTTTAAGCCTTGAGACAATTGAGACATGGATTGTGTATGTGTGCCATTCAGAGGGTGAATGGGCAAGACAAAATATTAAAGTGCCGGGGTGTGGTAGTAGGTGCCAGGTGCACTGGTTTGAGTTTGTCAAGAACTGCAACGCTGCTGGGATCCACCTCCCAATGGACAACCAGCCAATTTGACACAACTGTGGGAAGCATTGGAGTCAACATAGGCCAGGATCCCTGTGGAATTCTTTCGACACCTTGTAGAGTCCATGCCCCGATGAATTGAGGTTGTTCTGAGGGCAAAAGGGAGTGCAACACAATATTAGGAAGGTGCTCCTAATGTTTTGTACAGTCAGTGTATAATGTCTTTGTTGCTGAACAGAAGAATAAACAGGGTATTTGCTAATCCATTGACAATGCTGTCTAGGTTTTATAAGAGCAGATAATTGGGTTTTCTCCCAGTTTCGAGCATCATTGGGTTTCAGTAAACAATGCACACTCCTGTCACACAACAAAGCTAGTGGTGAGAGAAGAAAACGGTAGCCTAACCATGTGATGCAGCTTGTGTATTAGAGCAATACAGTGAACAACACCCCTCCAACCATGGACAACCTTTGCCCTTTCCATTTAGTTATAAAACATGTGAATAAAATATTGTACAAAAACAGATGCAGAAACAGCCACAAACAATGGGGAAATATGTTGTGTTTGAAATCAACAGCCTTGTTTTTCAAACCACCCATTTGGCCCTACCCACCATAACATCATGGAGGGGGAAGTGTTAATGAATCTACACATGAATGAACCAACAGGAAGTCGTGGTCCTATTGATTCAAAGTGACTAATTGACAAGCCACATGGACTGATAATAGTGTAGTGATGCTAGCCCTATCTGAAGTAGGAGGATGTTGCATAAGCTCTGTCTCTGTCTCTGTCTCTGTCTCTGTCTCTGCCTCTGTCTCTGCCTCTGTCTCTCTCTCTCTCTGCCTCTGTCTCTCTCACTCCCCACATGTTGCCTTCTTTATGTATGGGCCTGGGGAGGTATATTATGTGCTTAGCTTTTTCATTGAACATACTGTCGAAGTTAGTCATACAGTGGATTGTCATAGTACTGATTATTGTTTATACTGTCTGGCTCAATTGTAAATATTCCTTTCCACTTTATATCAACAAAATGAAATATGTGCTAAAATGGACTGTTCCTGTCAAGTCAGCTGTCAAGCAGGAAATCAATCAAGGCTACACGAGTAACATGGTCACTCCCATCGTATAATCATGGCATCTAGGGAATAGGGTGTAATTTCAGACGCAATCCTTGTTTCCTTCAGACTGACAGATGTGTATCGAACATGGATGTATCCTTTCAACATATAGCATGCATCACATAAGACATGCATCACATCACCAAATGAGGGGTATTCAGTAAAGTATTATCAGACACGTAATGCATGCATTCATTTAGAGTACTGATGTTTTCCATGCATGTCAATAGCCCATCCCAACAGGCAGGATTTATATGAATGGATGAATGGGAGGATGGAAGCAACAATGACCTCGCCTGTTTTGCCACTGCTGAGGAGGTAAGTGACATACGGGCAGTTTGATGTGATGAGATGTGACCCTGTCTGCTACCATCGCCATGTATCATTACTCTCTTCAGGACAACACAGAGTCCGTCCTCCCCAACCATCTTTCCTTTATACCTCTATCTCCTCTCTCTATCTTTATATCCTCTCCACACTTCTCTCCATTCTACCATTCTCTACCTCTGTTAACTCCGTACTGGTCCCTCCTCTCTTTACCTCTCTTCCATATCTCTGTCATCTCTCTCACTCTCTCTCCTTTCTAACTCAATTTCCTCTCTCTTTGATCTACCTTTCCTCTATACATCATCCCTTTTTCTCTCTAGTCTCTCTCTCATCTCTACCCCTCCCCTTCTACCTCTCTTCATGTTTTGTTGTTGTGAATAACTCGAGGGGCAGGCTGAGCTAAAACAGAACGGTAGTCGGGCCTGTGTCTAGGCCCGTTTGTGCCGTACAGCGAGATGTCAGTTTCTTTGGGGTATGAATGTGCTCTCCTGTATTTCTGCCTGCAGTAATTCTAAGTCCTGATACACGATAGAGTTACATGTTCATGCTGACCCTGAGCTCACAGATTGGCTCTCTGTCTGTTGACTCTCTGCTAGAGTAGTCTTACGGTTGACAAGCCATGCAGATGTAGCCTATAATGCGCTCTCCTCTGTTAAAGCACCTTCATTGTGTTACAAGCACATTGGACAAGTGACAGTGTAACACAATGGGAAGGTTACAGAGGGTAATGTCAGAAACACAGTTGGGACCCTATGTAGGGCTCCAATCCTTGTGGCAGGGACACACACACACACTCACATCTGGATACCTAGAAGAACAAGTAGCTGTTAATATCATTCTCTCTAATTAACTATGTATGGAAATCGCCCTCCAAACATTTAATCTTATTATTTTGTTTTCCTCATAATCATAATCTAATTCATTCTTAATTGCAATCGGTCCTGGCATAAACATCCATGGAAGCATGTCATTCTCACTCCTTGTACCTTCCTATAAAACATTTTGCAAAATCAATGTTCATAGATTATTTAGTCATCTCTATGATGCTTGTAATTTGTCATGCTTGAAAGTTTAAAATGCTTATTAATATTTATGACTGCTTATAAAGTTATTCAAAAGTGTTAAACAAGGCTGCTTGACTGGAGAGAACAGTAATTCAGTTCACAATCATCTTCCATAGTAGTCAATATCAAGGTAGGTAGGACAATGTAAGGGTGTCTACTTTTCTAATGCTATGAAACCACAGCAACAGGTAAAGAACGACTAAAGCTGTATCACTTAAACTTTACAAATTTGCAGCATGTCACTAACATTGAAGACACATTGGGTTTATTAGTGATGGCTCTAAATCGACTATGTGACACTGACCCTTGGATGTGCACAGAGAGCTAACATTAATAATGTTCATGTCAATCTCTCCTGGCTCAAAGTGAAGGAGGCGCACAGTACTACATAGAGCCATGACTTCATGGAACTCTATTTCACGTCAAGTAACTCATGCAAGAAGTAGAATTTGATTATTTTTTTTACTGATAAAAATACCCCTTATGGAACAGTGGAGACTGTGAAGCAACACAAACATAGGTACAGACACATGCATACAAACACACGATAACATACGCACTTGTCACGCCCTGATCTGTTACACCTGTCCTTGTGCTTGTCTCCACCCCCCTCCAGGTGTCGCCCCTCTTCCCAATTAGCCCCTGTGTATTTCTACCTGTGTTTTTTGCCTGTTTGTGGCCAGTTCGTCTTGTTCGTTCAAGCTAACCAGCGGTTTCCTGTCAGTTCCTATCATTTCCCAGCCTCTCTTTCCTCGTCCTCCTGGTTTTTAGCCTTGCTCCGCGTTCTTTGATTACTTGTTAGATATTATTGCATGGTCGAACTAGAAGCATAAGCATTTCGCTACACTCGTAGCAACATCTGCTAACCATGTGTATGTGAACAATTACATTTGATTTGATTTGCTTGTCCTGACCTTGTACCCGCCCGCCTGACCTCTCTGCCTGGCCCTGAGTCTGCCTGCCGTCCTGTACCTTTGCTCCACCTCTGGATTACTGAACTCTGCCTGTCCCTGACCCTGAGTCCGCCTGCCGTCCTGTACCTTTGCTCCACCTCTGGATTACTGAACTCTGCCTGTCCCTGACCCTGAGTCCGCCTGCCGTCCTGTACCTTTGCTCCACCTCTGGATTACTGAACTCTGCCTGTCCCTGACCCTGTTTCCCCCTGCCGTCCTGTACCTTTGCTCCACCTCTGGATTACTGAACTCTGCCTGTCCCTGACCCTGTTTCCCCCTGCCGTCCTGTACCTTTGCTCCACCTCTGGATTACTGAACTCTGCCTGTCCCTGACCCTGTTTCCCCCTGCCGTCCTGTACCTTTGCCTTACCCTGGATCTTCGACCCCTGCCTGCCTTGACCTGTCTTTGCCTGCCCCTGTTGTGACAATAAACATTGTTCCCTCGACAGTCTGCACCTGGGTCTTGCCTTGATCCCTGATAGCACTATACACACATGTACACAAGGATTTTGTGTTGTAGATACGTGGTAGTAGAGTAGGGGCCTGAGGGCACACACTTAATATGTTGTGAAATCTGTTGTAAATGTATTGTAATGTTGACATTTTTTTTGATAACTGCCTTAGTTTTGCTGGACCCCAGGAAGTGTAGCTAATGGGGATCCATAATAAATACAATTATACACTCGCCTCACTATCTCTATTCCAAGGTTTTGGAGGATGTTGCCTTTTATCAACTGCCAGTTCTATGAGTTTTACCATCCTTTGAAAACTGGAAGTTTGGAATAAAGAGAATGGAGAAAATGAAGGTCAGTGGCATCATTTTAATCTTACAATTTCCCCTAAAAAATAAACTGCCACAACTCTAAACTGAAGTGAAATGATGGTAATGGTGGACTGATGCAGGGGAATGCATTCACCATCCCAGTTCACAGCACCCTAGCAAAAGCTGCCAGCCTACTCAAAGGTAGTAAAGTTCACCGTTGCCCCTAGTGGCTGGTTTTGAAGGCAATTCTAGACGTTCTTGGGACCAGGATAAAACTTGAGCGATCTCCCAGCAGATTTACCATGAAGGCCAAGAGCAGTGGTGTAGTGGTTCCTGGAAAAGTGGGTATACTCTAATTTTGCCAAACATTTCCTAAACAGCCCACCCGGTGAAGGAAATGTGCCCTGTGTGAAACATTCTATATGAAACAGTGACAGTTTCTGAAATACCTAAAACGCCGTGCACTCCCTAGATAGCCAGCTATTAGGGTCGGGGTTGGTCAGGGAGGCCACGGTTCCACTGGACATGGTGACGCAGGGGAATCAGGGAGCGTATAAGTCTCTTTATTATTGATTCGCCTGCGTTTCCAGTGGTGCTGGGGATTCCCTGGCTGGCTCGGCACAATCCTAAGATTTCGTGAAGACAGGGGGTTCTCCAGGGGTGGTCAGAGGAGTGTTCTGGAAGGTGTCTGGGAGTTTCCATCGGTGCCACGTCGGTGGAGAGTCCAGACCAGGGTTCCACGGTGCGCATCCCCCCGAATATGCCGATTTGGCAATCACTTTCAGTAAAAAGAAAACTACTAAATTACTACCTCATAGACCGGGAGGGGATTGTGCGATAGATCTCCTGGTAAACGCTGCGCTTCCCTAGAGTCACGTGTACCCATTGTCCCAGGAGGAGACGTTGGCTATGGAAATATATGTCACGGAATCTCTGGGACAGGGGTACATTCGGCCCTCCATCTCACCCGTCTCCTCGAGTTTCGTTTTTGTGAAGAAAAATGAGGGAGGTTTGCGTCCGTGTATTGATTATAGAGGTCTAAATGTTATCACAGTGGGGTTTAGGTACTCACTACCTCTCATCGCTACAGCGGTGGAATCATTTCACGGAGCACAGTTCTTCACAAAACTGGATCTCAGGAGCGTGTATAGTCTGGTGCGTATTCGGGATGGAGATGAGTGGAAAACCACGTTTAGTACCACATCGGGACACTATGAGTACCTCGCCATGCCGTATGGGTTAAAGAATGCTCCAGCCGTCTTTCAATCCTTTGTAGACGAGATTCTCAGGCGTGGTTGTTTATATCAATGACATTCTGATCTACTCAGCCACCCGCGCCGCGCATGTGTCTCTGGTACGCAAGGTGCTTGCTAGACTGCTGGAGCATGACCTATACGTCAAGGCTGAGACGTGTGTGTTCTCCAAATGAGCTGTCTCCTTCCTGGGCTATCACATTTCCACCTCGGGGGTGGTGATGGAATGTGACCGCATTAAGGCCGTGTGTAATTGGCCAACTCCGACCACGGTGAAGGAGGTGCAGCGTTTTTTGAGGTTTATCCGGGGTTTTGGCCAGGTAGCGGCTCCCATTACCTCACTACTGAAGGGGGGCCCGGTGCGTTTGCGGTGGTCAGCAGAGGCGGACAGAGCTTTCAACAGGTTGAAGGCGCTGTTCACGGATGCACCCGTGTTAGCGCACCCGGACCCCTCTCTAGCATTCATAGTGGAGGTGGACGCGTCCGAGGCTGGGGTGGGTGCAGTGTTATCACAGCGCTCGGGTACGCCACCAAAACTCCGCCCCTGCGCTTTCTTTTCGAGGAAGCTCAGTCCAGCGGAGCGTAACTATGATGTGGGGGACCGGAAGTTGTTAGCGGTGGTCAGGGCTCTGAAAGTGTGGAGACACTGGCTTGAGGGGGCTAATACCCCTTTCTTATCTGGACCGACCACCAGAATCTGGAGTATATTCGAGCAGCTAGGAGACTGAAACCACATCAGGCAAGGTGGGTCATGTTCTTCACCCGATTCCGTTTTACGTTGTCATACAGACCGGGCTCCCAGAACGTAAAGGCTGACGCACTGTCCCGCCTTTACGACACGGAGGATCGGTCCACTGAGCCTACTCCCAACCTTCCCGCCTCGAGGCTGATGGCACCAGTGGTATAGGAGGTGGACTCGGACATCGAGCGGGCGTTACGGGCGGAGCCCCCGCCTCCTCAGTGTCCGGCTGGGCGGAAGTACGTGCCGCTTGGTGTCCGGGAACAACCGATTCGGTGGGCTCACATCCTACCCTCCTCGGGTCACCCTGGGGTGGCAAGGACAGTGGGGGGGCCTCCGGGAGAAGTATTGGTGGCCCACCTTGGCTAGGGACGTTAGGCTTTATGTCTCTTCCTGTTCGGTATGCGCCCAGAGTAAGGCTCCTAGGTACCTTCCTATAGGGAATTTACAACCCCTCCCCGTTCCACAACGACCATGGTCTCACCTATCTGTAGATTTCCTGACTGATCTCCCCCCGTCTCAGGGGAACACTACGGTTTTGGTGATTGTGGATCGGTTCTCTAAGTCCTGCCGTCTCCTCCCGTTGCTCGGTCTCCCTACAGCCCTACAGACTGCGGAGGAATTATTCACCCACGTCTTCCGGCACTACGGGGTGCCGGAGGACATCGTCTCTGATCGGGTTCCCCAGTTCACGTCTGGGGGTCTCGGTCAGCCTGACCTCCGGTTATCACCCCGAGAGTAATGGGCAGGTGGAGAGAGTGAACCAGGAGGTGGGTAGGTTTCTGCGGTCGTATTGCCAGGACCGGACAGGGTAGTGGGCGAGATACATCCCCTGGGCTGAGATGGCCCAGAACTCACTACGCCACTCCTCTACTATCGTGTCCCCATTTCAGTGCGTGTTGGGGTACCAGCCGGTCGTGGCACCATGGCATCCGAGCCAGAACGAGGCTCCTGCGGTGGAGGAGTGGGTGCAGCGCTCCAAAGAGACCTGGAGGACCGTCCAGGGATCCCTCCAACAAGCCAGTGGACGGCAGAAGAGGAATGCTGACCGCCACCGCAGTGAGGCCCCCGTGTTTGAACCGGGGGACAGGGTCTGGCTCTCGACCCGAACCCTGTGTCTGTCAGCGTAGTGTCCAGAGCATGGAGGCGCTACCAGGAGACAGGCCAGTACATCAGGAGACGTGGAGGTGGCCGTAGGAGGGCAACAACCCAATAGCAGGACCGCTACCTCCGCCTTTGTGCAAGGAGGATCAGGAGGAGCACTGCCAGAGCCCTGCAAAATGACCTCCAGCAGGCCACAAATGTGCATGTGTCTGCTCAAACGGTCAGAAACAGACTCCATGAGGGTGGTATGAGGGCCCGACGTCCACAGGTGGGGGTTGTGCTTACAGCCCAACACCGTGCAGGACGTTTGGCATTTGCCAGAGAACACCAAGATTGGCAAATTCGCCACTGGCACCCTGTGCTCTTCACAGATGAAAGCAGGTTCACACTGAGCACGTGACAGACGTGACAGAGCATGGAAACGCCGTGGAGATTGTTCTGCTGCCTGCAACATCCTCCAGCATGACCGGTTTGGCGATGGGTCAGTCATGGTGTGGGGTGGCATTTCTTTGGGGGGCCGCACAGCCCTCCATGTGCTCGCCAGAGGTAGCCTGACTGCCATTAGGTACCGAGATGAGATCCTCAGACCCCTTGTGAGACCATATGCTGGTGCGGTAGGCCCTGGGTTCCTCCTAATGCAAGACAATGCTAGACCTCATGTGACTGGAGTGTGTCAGCAGTTCCTGCAAGAGGAAGGCATTGATGCTATGGACTGGCCTGCCCGTTCCCCAGACCTGAATCCAATTGAGCACATCTGGGACATCATGTCTCGCTCCATCCACCAACACCACGTTGCACCACAGACTGTCCAGGAGTTGTCGGATGCTTTAGTCCAGGTCTGGGAGGAGATCCCTCTGGAGACCATCCGCCACCTCATCAGGAGCATGCCCAGGCGTTGTAGGGAGGTCATACAGGCACGTGGAGGCCACACACACTACTGAGCCTAAATTTGACTTGTTTTAAGGACATTACATCAAAGTTGGATCAGCCTGTAGTGTGGTTTTCCACTTTAATTTTGAGTGTCACTCCAAATCCAGACCTCCATGGGTTGATAAATTTGATTTCCATTGATAATTTTTGTGTGATTTTGTTGTCAGCACATTCAACTATGTAAAGAAAAAAGTTTTTAATAAGAATATTTCATTCATTCAGATCTAGGATGTGTTATTTCAGTGTTCCCTTTATTTTGTTGAGCAGTGTAATATATGTATATATACATATATATGCAGTGCCTTGCGAAAGTATTCGGCCCCCTTGAACTTTGCGACCTTTTGCCACATTTCAGGCTTCAAACATAAAGATATAAAACTGTATTTTTTTGTGAAGAATCAACAACAAGTGGGACACAATCATGAAGTGGAACGACATTTATTGGATATTTCAAACTTTTTTAACAAATCAAAAACTGAAAAATTGGGCGTGCAAAATTATTCAGCCCCTTTACTTTCAGTGCAGCAAACTCTCTCCAGAAGTTCAGTGAGGATCTCTGAATGATCCAATGTTGACCTAAATGACTAATGATGATAAATATAATCCAACTGTGTGTAATCAAGTCTCCGTATAAATGCACCTGCACTGTGATAGTCTCAGAGGTCCGTCAAAAGCGCAGAGAGCATCATGAAGAACAAGGAACACACCAGGCAGGTCCGAGATACTGTTGTGAAGAAGTTTAAGCCGGATTTGGATACAAAAAGATTTCCCAAGCTTTAAACATCCCAAGGAGCACTGTGCAAGCGATAATATTGAAATGGAAGGAGTATCAGACCACTGCAAATCTACCAAGACCTGGCCGTCCCTCTAAACTTTCAGCTCATACAAGGAGAAGACTGATCAGAGATGCAGCCAAGAGGCCCATGATCACTCTGGATGAACTGCAGAGATCTACAGCTGAGGTGGGAGACTGTGTCCATAGGACAACAATCAGTCGTATATTGCACAAATCTGGCCTTTACGGAAGAGTGGCAAGAAGAAAGACATTTTTTAAAGATATCCATAAAAAGTGTAGTTTAAAGTTTGCCACAAGCCACCTGGGAGACACACCAAACATGTGGAAGAAGGTGCTCTGGTCAGATGAAACCAAAATTGAACTTTTTGGCAACAATGCAAAACGTTATGTTTGGCGTAAAAGCAACACAGCTGAACACACCATCCCCACTGTCAAACATGGTGGTGGCAGCATCATGGTTTGGGCCTGCTTTTCTTCAGCAGGGACAGGGAAGATGGTTAAAATTGATGGGTAGATGGATGGAGCCAAATACAGGACCATTCTGGAAGAAAACCTGATGGAGTCTGCAAAAGACCTGAGACTGGGACGGAGATTTGTCTTCCAACAAGACAATGATCCAAAACATAAAGCAAAATCTACAATGGAATGGTTCAAAAATAAACATATCCAGGTGTTAGAATGGCCAAGTCAAAGTCCAGACCTGAATCCAATCGAGAATCTGTGGAAAGAACTGAAAACTGCTGTTCACAAATGCTCTCCATCCAACCTCACTGAGCTCGAGCTGTTTTGCAAGGAGGAATGGGAAAAATTTTCAGTCTCTCGATGTGCAAAACTGATAGAGACATACCCCAAGCGACTTACAGCTGTAATCGCAGCAAAAGGTGACGCTACAAAGTATTAACTTAAGGGGGCTGAATAATTTTGCACGCCTAATTTTTCAGTTTTTGATTTGTTAAAAAAGTTTGAAATATCCAATAAATGTCGTTCCACTTCATGATTGTGTCCCACTTGTTGTTGATTCTTCACAAAAAAATACAGTTTTATATCTTTATGTTTGAAGCCTGAAATGTGGCAAAAGGTCGCAAAGTTCAAGGGGGCCGAATACTTTCGCAAGGCACTGTATATATATATACAGTTGAAGTCGGAAGTTTACATACACCTTAGCCAAATACATTTAAACTCAGTTGTCCTGACATTTAATCCTTGCAAAAATTCCCTGTTTTAGGTCAGTTAGGATCACCACTTTATTTTAAGAATGTGAAATGTCAGAATAATAGCAGAGAATGATTTATTCAGCTTTGATTTCATTCGTCACGTTCCAAGTGGGTCAGAAGTTTTACATACTCTCAATTAGTATTTAGTGGAATTGCCTTTAAATTGTTTAACTTGGGTCAAACATTTCGGGTAGCCTTCCACAAGCTTCCCACAATAAGTTGGGTGAATTTCAGCCCATTCCTCAAGACAGAGCTGGTGTAACTGAGTCAGGTTTGTAGGCCTCTTTGCTCGCACACGCTTCATCAGTTCTGCCCACAAATGTTCTATGGGATTGAGGTCAGGGCTTTGTGATGGCCACTCCAATACCTTGACTTTGTTGTCCTTAAGCCATTTTGCCACAATTTTGGAAGTATGCTTGGGGTCATTGTCCATATCGAAGACCCATTTGCGACCAACCTTTAACTTCCTGACTGATGTCTTGAGATGTTGCTTCAATATATCCACATCATTTTCCTCCCTCATGATTCCATCTATTTTGTGAAGTGCACCAGTCCCTCCTGCAGCAAAGCACCCCCACAACATGATGCTGCCACCCCTGTGCCTGAAGGTTGGGATGGTGTTCTTCGGCTTGCAAGCTTCCCCCTTTCTCCTCCAAACATAACGATGGTCATTATGGCCAAACAGTTCTATTTTTGTTTCATCAGACCAGAGGACATTTCTCCAAAAAGTACGAACTCTGTCCCCATGTTCAGTTTCAAACCGTAGTCTGGCTTTTTTTTTTTTTTTTTTTATACTGCTGCTGCACTCTTTCTGCACTGTCCTCAATATGACAGACAGACAGGTTAACGACAATGTATCCTATATGAGAAATCTAGAGAAGCCACCCAGCAGACATGCCCATGTGTGTTTGTGTCTGTGTGTATCTCAGTGTGTGTGTATCTGTGTGTTTATGTGTGTGTGTCTGTGTGTATCTCAGTGTGTGTATCTCAGTGTGTCTGTGTGTGTCTGTGTGTGATGCGTTCATATGTGCGTCCATGGAATGTGTGACCGAGAGAGGTAGATTGAGAGGAACAGAGTGTACCTTTAGTGTGTCTGATCAGAAACAAAAGCCCTGACCGCCTAATTCGTGGCTTTGCATGCTTTTCCAGTGACAGGAGACGTGTGCATCTCTTTAGCTAGCGATCTATCTCTCTATCTCAAATCAAGTTGAATCAAATTGTATTTGTCACATGCGCCAAATACAACAGGTAGACCTTACAGTGAAATGCTTACTTACAAGCCCTAACAAACAACACAGTTTAAAAAATAAAATGAAAATACCTTAAAAAAACATTAGAATAAGGAATCAATGCAAAAAAATAATTAAAGAGCAGCAGTAAAATAACAATAGCGAGGCTATATACAGGGGGTACCGGTACAGAGTCAACGTGCGGGGGCACCAGTTAGTCAAGGAAATCTTGGTCCCTGAATAGGGAGTAGTATGGATGGATGTGTTGTGTCAGGTCATCACTAGTTACCATAGCCACAAAGTTATAAACCCTGCCTATTTATACAACTGATCATCTTAAAATGTGATTTTAAACCTAATCTTATGCCCAACCTTTAAAAAACTTAGCAGAGCTCGTGCCTTTCACGCAACTTTTTTCAAATCATCATTAGACTCGCATCTCCCTCAACGTCAGTAAGACAAAAGAGATGACCGTGGACTACAGGAAAAGGAATGGAGGTCGAACACGGCCCCAATCACATCAATGGGTGGAGCGGGTCGAGAGTTTCAAGGTCCTTGGTGTCCACATCACCAACAAACTATCATGGTCCAAACACAACAAGAAAGTCGTGAAGAGGGAACGACAATGCCTTTTCCCCCTCAGGAGACTGAGAAGATTTGGCATGGGTCCCCAGATCCTCAAAAAGTTCTACAGCTGCACCATCGAGAGCATCCTGACCGGTTGCATCACCACCTGGTATGGCAACTGCTCGGCATCCGACCGTAAGGCGCTACAGAGGGTACTGCGCACAGCCCAGTACATCACTGGGGCCAAGTTTCCTGCCATCCAGGACCTATGTACTAGGCGGTGTCAGGAAGGCCCAAACAATTGTCTTGGTGTATTTGGACCATGATAGTTTGTTGGTGATGTGGACACCAAGGAACTTGAAACTCTCGAACCGCTCCACTACAGCCACGCTGATGTTGATGGGGGCCTTGCTAGAAATAGACAAAGAAATAGGAGTACCTATTTATTTGTTATTTGTTGACCGCTCAACACAGAATAGCCCATGTGCGCACTCCCTCAAATCGTTTGGAGAAAATATCCTTTCTATTTTATTCAGCTTTGTTCATTTGTATTCGTCATACTATAAAATAATGCCACAGAATTTTAAGAAAATCCTGTCTGCTATAAGAACTAGTGTAGCGCACAGCCATTTGGCATAGCCAGATCAGGACTTAACCTAAGGACAACTCAGAGTATGCTATTCTGTTCTTCTGAAATAGACTACATTTTCATCATATCATGTTTCTTTAGACCTGTCTAAAATAAATAATGGATTCATTGTGAAGGTATATGTCACACCCTGACCATAGTTTGCTTTGTATGTTCTATGTTTTGTTTGGTCAGGGTGTGATCTGAGTGAGCATTCTATGTTGGATGTCTTGTTTGTCTGTTTCTGTGTTTGGTCCTGATATGGTTCTCAATCAGAGGCAGGTGTTAGTCATTGTCTCTGATTGGGAGCCATATTTAGGTAGCCTGTTTTGTGTTGGGTTTTGTGGGTGATTGTTCTTGTCTTTGTTTGTTACACCAGATAGGGCTGTTTTCGGTTTTTCACGGTTCTTGTTTTGTATATTGTTCTATTTTCATCTTTATTAAATATGTATCAAAATAACCACGCTGTGTTTTGGTCCGCCTTTCCTTCAACAGAAGAAAGCTGTGACAGTATAGGCTATATTACATGGATTTATTAGACTTTTTAAAATGTAGATGTTCCAAAGGTCTGCAGTGGCTGGAAGCCAGGTGCTAAATGTGTTTATGTTAATTAACAGTAAATTACTGTGAGACCAACAGTTATTTGCTTGACAATACCTAGGTGTTTGGTTAGACTGTAAACTCTCCTTTCAGACTCACATTAAGATTCTCCAATCCAAAATTAAATCTAGAATCAGCTTCCTATTTCGCAACAAAGCCTCCTTCACTCATGCTGCCAAACATACCCTCAGAAACTGAACATCCTACCGATCCTTGACTTCGGCAATGTCATTTACAAAATAGCAACACACTACTCAGCAAACTGGATGTAGTCTATCACAGTGCCATCTGTTTTATCACCAAAGCCCCATATACTACCCACCACTGTGACCTGTATGCTCTCGTTGGCTGGCCCTCACTACATATCTGTCGCCAAACCCACTGGCTCCAGGTCATCTACAAGTCTTTGCTAGGTAAAGCCCCGCCTTATCTCAGCTCAATGGTCACCATAGCAACACCCACCCATGGCACACGCTCCTGCAGGTATATGGCACTGGTCATCCCCAAAGCCAACACTTCCTTTGGCCACCTTTCCTTCCAGTTCTCTGCTGCCAATGACTGGAACGAATTGCAAAAATCTCTGAAGCTGGAGTCTTATATCTCCCTCTCAAACTTTAAGCGTCAGCTGTCAGTGCAGCTTACCGATCACTGTACCTGTACAAAGCCCATCTGTAAATAACACACCCAACTACCTCATCCCCATATTATTACTTACCCTCTTGCTATTTTGCACCCCAGTGTCTCTACTTCCACATCATCATCTGCACATCTATCACTCCAGTATTAATGCTAAATTGTAATTATTTTTGCCTCTATAGCCTATTTATTGCCTACCTCCCTACTCTTCTACATTTGAACACACTGTACATAGATTTTTCAATTTTTCTTTTCTTTTGTGTTATTGACTGTACTTTGTTCATGTGTAACTCTGTGTTGTTTTTGTCGCACTGCTTTGCTTTATCTTGGCCAGGTCGCAGGTGTAAATGAGAACTTGTTTTCAACTGGCCTACGTGGTTAAATAAAGATAAAATTATTACTTTTTTTTTTTAACAATCACCAACTGACAAAATTCTGTGACAGACAAAGCCCTAATTATAGTATGGCTTATCCTATATAACTACTACTTTACACACCTTTTCTATTCATATATGGTCCATACTGTCTTTACACACCATAAAGACATTCAGAAAGTATTCACAACCCTTGACTTTTTACACATTTTGTTGTGTTACAGTCTGAATATAAAATGGACTAAATTGAGTTGTTTTGTCACTGGCCTACACACAATACCCCATAATGTCAAAGTGGAATCATGTTTTTAGAAATGTTTAGAAATTCATGAGTCAATTAGTATTCAACCCCTTTGTTATGGCAAGCCTAAATAAGTTCAGGAGTAAAAATGTGCTTAACAACTTAACAACATAATAAGTTGCATGTACTAATAGTGTTTAACATGATTTTTTAATGACTACCTCGTCTCTGTACACCACACATAAGGTCCTTCAGTCGAGCAGTGAATTTCAAACACAGATTCAACCACAAAGACCAGGGAGGTTTTCCAATGCCGCACAAAAAAGGGCACCTATTGGTAGTCTATGGTGAAAGTTGGGATGGGCTGAGAGTGGCTGAAGGTTGGGATTAAATAGCTTATGTTTGGTCATGTATTATTGTTATGTGACTGCTTTATATAAAAGTACCATGTATGTAAAATGTGTATGCAAAATATGCATGTGTAGCAGAAAAGCTGTAAAAAAAATAAAATAACAAATATATTTGTCCTCTGAAGAGGGTGGGGGTTGCGGAGGGGTTAATGAAAAACCATTTAAAAAAGAGAAAAATATTAGAAAAAAATAACAATTGTCAAGACTTTCGCCGAAGTCGGCTCTTCTCCTTGTTCGGGCGGCGTTCGGGGGTCGACATCACCAGCTTTCTAGCCATCGCCGCTCCATTTTTCATGTATCCATTTGTTTTGTCTTGTTCCCTGCACACCTGGTTTTCATTCCCCAATCAATCTACATGTATTTATTCCTCTGTTCCCCATCATGTTTTTGTGTAAGATTGTTTGTTACGTGTGTATTGTTGACGCGCCAGACTGGCTTGTTTTTTCCATGTAATTTTTCACAAAAATGTTTATTGTTAAACATAATTCTTGTGACTGTTTTACGTGTTTTGCACTTTTGCCTAAATAAAGTGTGCGCCTGTTCACAAATCTCTGCTCTTCTGCACCTAACTTCGCTACCAGTACGCACACAGCTGACAACAATTTAGCCCTCTATGGCATGAATGTTTATTTTGGGGGGAAAAAAATATTTCACCCCATTTTTTGGGGAGCTTGGGGGTCCCTGATAATATATCCATCATTAAATTTGCTACGAGGTTACTGAAACACCAAGGTTTTCTATAGTACATATGAGTGGAATAAGGAAAACAGGTAATATATGCATTAGAAAAAGTTATATTTTGACAAACATCAACCACAAATGGTTCCAACCAATCACAATTAGAAGCTTTAAAGTCAAAACTTCAAACAATTAAACAAACTACTACCAATTACAACGAACACCTCATGTATAAATGTTTCTCACATTTCATATAAACATATAAACAAACATCCAAATGACTGTCTGTGTGTGTGAGAGTGTGTATTTGTGTGTGTGTGTGTGTGTGAGAGTGTGTATTTGTGCGTGTGTGTGTGTGTGCGAGTATATGTGTGTTTCAGTGTGTCTGAATGTGTGCTTGTGTGGGTTATTGTTTGAATCAGTGTTTCTCTTTTTGACAAAGCACACTATGACTTGAAGGTATACAGCTTCATTTCTTCCTTCTTGCTCATACCAGTGCCTTCACAATCACTTCGGTAGAGCAGCCAGGTGGTCACGATGATCATATCCAGGAAGTGGAACACCAGCCGGTGGTACCACTACATTGATCTGATTTTGTTCCAGTACAGTGCAATCGGTGAGTCAGCAGATACACCCAACCCATATTCTTGTTGTATTCTTTCACCACAGCAGGGCAAGGGACTTTGGTGATCATCTTTCACTTGCAATCCCACCTGTCAACCTCGGTAACTGGGAGGTCTCCAGTGTAATCACTCAGAAGGGTCACTGAGCAGTTATCGTACTACTTCACAACGTGCAAGGTGGTTTCTCCATCCATGACCATCTTCTGTTCAAAAGATCCACGTCCTGCTCTCTTCAGCTCAGCATCGCACATCAAGTTGACGCCTGGTAGTCTGTTGCCACGAACAGTACCAGTGCAGTGAAACTGCTCCAATTCTTTTGTAGTGAGGTTAAGGGGATTGTTTGCGTTACATTGTATCGCATATAGATTTGACTACCCTACAATAACTTACAGAATGTCTTTAGAGAAAAACAGCTTGAAGTACTGGATATCATCAGATCTTGAAAGCAAGCCCTGACATTCTGGGTAAGCATTGAAGTATGCAATGTGGAGTGTTCTCCACCGGGGTAGGTGTGGAACATCAATCTCTGCTACATCTTCATCCTCAGACTCAGTCTCATTGTCAATAGACAGGCATTCTCCTTGAAAGCAGGAAGCACACATTTGAATGTGTCATATACCCTTCTTCCTCCACTGACACGCATGCAAACAAACACACACATCACACACACACGTGCACACACACGTTACTTTGCTGACTGACCCCTAACTGACCCCTGACCTCCTAACTGTCTCTCAAACTGGATTCGGGGATCCACTCTTCCTGACTTTCTTCAAGCTCACTGTCTTTATTGTCACTCTCCTCAAGCTCACTGTCAGAGGGAATGACCCTAACTGCTCGATCATGTTCCTTCCACCCATACAATGTTCTTGTGTCCATTTCCAGTAAGTATCAGTAGATAGTAAAGTAAAAACATTGACTATGGTCATAAATATGCATCTAAGCACATCTCCACACTTTAGCATGATATTGCCTGGACAAAAGTGGTCTAACTGCACAATGTTTCCCTGAGGCAATGAACCAAAAAACACAGTTTTAGTATACAAATGAAAACCAAATGTCTTTAAACAATCACACATACTTCTTTACATACTCATACTTTTTCATATAAAGTTATTGAAATATAAACATGTTAAAAAGTGATTTTATCTTACCAATTGGGGGCACTGTGTCCCATGTGGCTTTGCTTCCTGAAAGGACTGCTCCACCCCCAGACAAAAGGCCACACCCACTTCAGCCCCTCATTTCATTGGACACAGACATGTTGTGTGATATTATATATATATTTTTTTTATTTAAAAAAGGGCGGTGTGGGCAGCGTGAGGTCCAAAAAGGTTGTTTGTTGCCTGAGGGCAACACCATACCATAGAGGGTTAAAATTAAATGTAAAAATGTTTTTTCAAATAATACAAATAAAAGGGCACCTACTGGTAGATGGGCCAAAATCAAAAAGCAAACATTGAATATCCCTTTGAGCATGGTGAAGTTATTAATTACACTTTGGATGGTGTATCAATACACCCAGTCACTACAAAAATATAGGCGTCCTGCCAGATAGGGAGGAAACTTCCGGCGCCGACAGAGATGGCCGCCTCGCTTCGCGTTCCTAGGAAACTATGCAGTATTTTGTTTTTTTACGTGTTATTTCTTACATTGGTACCCCAGGTAATCTTCGGTTTCATTACATACAGTCGGGAGGAACTACTGAATATAAGAGCAACGTCAATTCACCATCATTACGACCAGGAATATGACTTTCCCGAAGTGGATCCTGTATTCTGCCTTCCATCCAGAACAATGGATCGGATCCCAGCCGGCGACCCAAAACAACGACATCATAAAAGGGGCAAACGAAGCGGTCTTCTGGTCAGGCTCCGGAGAAGGGCACATCGCGCACCACTCCCTAGCATACTATTTGCCAATGTCCAGTCTCTTGACAACAAGGTTGATGAAATCCGAGCAAGGGTAGCATTCCAGAGAGACTGTAACGTACTTTGCTTCACGGAAACATGGCTCACTCGAGAGACTCTATCGGAGTCGGTGCAGCCAGCTGGTTTCTTCACACATCACTCCGACAGAAACAAGCATCTTTCTGGTGAGAAGAGGGGCGGGGGGGTATGCCTTATGATTAACGAGACGTGGTGTGATCATAACAACATACAGGAACTCAAGTCCCTTCTGTTCACCTGACTTAGAATTCCTCACAATCAAATGTCGACCGCATTTTCTACCAAGGGAATTCTCTTCTATTATTATCACAGCCATATATTCCCCCCCAAGCAGACACATCGATGTCCCTGAACAAACTTTATTTGACTCTATGTAAACTGGAAACCCCATATCCTGAGGCTGCATTCATTGTAGCTGGGGATTTTAACAAGAATAATCTGAAAACAAGACTCCCTAAATTCTATCAGCATATCGATTGCGCAACCAGGGCTGGTAAAACCCTGGATCATTGTTATTCTAACTTCTGTGACGCATATAAGGCCCTCCCCCGACCTCCTTTCGGAAAAGCTGACCACGACTCCATTTTGTTGCTTCCAGCCTACAGACAGAGACTAAAACAAGAAGCTCACGCACTCAGGTCTGTTCAACGCTGGTCCGACCAATCTGATTCCACGCTTCAAGACTGCTTCGATCACGTGGATTGGAATATGTTCCGCATTGCGTCCAACAACAACATTGACGAATACGCTGATTTGGTGAGCGAGTTCATTAGAAAGTGCATTGACAATGTTATACCCACAACAACGATTAAAACATTCCCAAACCAGAAACCGTGGATTGATGGCAGCATTCGCGCGAAACTGAAAGTGCGAACCACTGCTTTTTACCAGGTTAAGGTGACCGGAAACATGACCGAATACAAACAGTGTAGCTGTTCCCTCCGCAAGGCAATCAAACAAGCTAAGCGTCAGTATAAAGACAAAGTAGAGTCGCAATTCAACTGCTCAGACACAAGAGGTATGTGGAAGGGTCTACAGTCAATCACGGATTACAAAAAGAAAACCAGCCCCGTCGCGGAACAGGATGTCTTGCTCCCAGACAGACTAAATCACTTTTTTGCTCACTTTGAGGACAATACAGTGCCACTGACACGGCTGGCTACCAACACCTGCGGACTCTCCTTCACTGCAGCCGACGTGAGTAAAACATTTAAACGTGTTAACCCTCGCAAGGCTGCAGGCCCGGACGGCATCCCCAGAGCAAGCGCAGACCAGCTGGCTGGTGTGTTTACGTTCCCACATGCTTCAAGAGGGCCACCATTGTTCCTGTTCCCAAGAAAGCTAAGGTAACTGAGCTAAACGACTACTGCCCCGTAGCACTCACTTCCGTCATCATGAAGCGCTTTGAGAGACTAGTCAAGGACCATATCACCTCCACCCTACCTGACACCCTAGACCCACTCCAATTTGCTTACCGCCCCAATAGGTCCACAGACAATGCAATCGCAACCACACTGCACACTACCCTAACCCATCTGGACAAGAGGAATGCTGTTCATCGAGTGTAGTGTCAAGAAAATAACCTCAGACTCAACGTCAACAAAACAAAGGAGATGATTGTGGACTTCAGGAAACAGCAGAGGGAACACCCCCCTATCCACATTTACGGGACAGTAGTGGAGAGGGTAGTAAGTTTTAAGTTCCTCGGCGTACACATCACGGACAAACTGAATTGGTCCACCCATATAGACAGCGTTGTGAAGAAGGCGCAGCAGCGCCTCTTCAACCTCAGGAGGCTGAAGAAATTTGGCTTGTCACCAAAAGCACTCACAAACTTCTACAGATGCACAATTGAGAGCATCGTGTCGGGCTGTATCACCGCCTGGTACGGCAACTGCTCCGCCCACAACCGTAAGGCTCTCCAGAGGGTAGTGAGGTCTGCACAATGCATCACCGGGGGCAAACTACCTGCCCTCCTGGACACCTGCACCACCTGATGTCACAGGAAGGCCATAAAGATCATCAAGGACAACAACCACCCGAGCCACTGCCTGTTCACCCCACTATCATCCAGAAGGCGAGGTCAGTACAGGTGCATCAAAGCTGGGACCGAGAGACTGAAAAACAGCTTCTATCTCAAGGCCATCAGACTGTTAAACAGCCACCACTAACATTGAGTGGCTGCTGCCAACACACTGACTCAACTCCAGCCACTTTAATAATGGGAATTGATGTAAAATATATCACTAGCCACTTTAAACAATAACACTTAATATAATGTTTACATACCCTACATTACTCATCTCATCTCATATGTATATTTATATACTGTACTCTATATCATCTACTGCATCTTTATGTAATACATGTATCACTAGCCACTTTAAACTATGCCACTTTGTTTACATACCCTACATTACTCATCTCATATGTATATACTGTACTCGATACCATCTACTGCATCTTGCCTATGCCGTTCTGTACCATCACTCATTCATATATCTTTATGTACATATTCTTTATCCTTTTACACTTGTGTGTATGAGGTAGTAGTTGTGGAATTGTTAGGTTAGATTACTCGTTGGTTATTACTGCATTGTCGGAACTAGAAGCACAAGCATTTCTCTACACACATTAACATCTACTAACCATGTGTATGTGACAAATCAAATTTTATTGTATTTTATTTGAAACCGCTCAGGGATTTCACCATGAGGCCAATGGTGACTTTCAAACAGTTACATGGAATGGCTGTGATGGGAGAAAACTGAGGATCGATTAACAACATTGTAGTTGCTCCACAAAACTGACCTAAATGACAGAGTGGAAAGAAGGAAGCCTGTACAGAATAAAAATATTCCAAAACATGCAACCTGTTTGCAATAAGGTACTAAAGTAAAACAGCAAAAAACTTGGCAAAGAAATTAACTTTATGTCCTGAATACAAAGAGTTTGGGGCAAATCCAACAACACATCACTGGGTACCACTCTATAGATTTACAAGCATTGTGGTGGCTGCATCATGTTATGGGTATGCTCGTCATCATTAAGGACTGGGGTGTTTTTAAGGATAAAAATAAATAAATGTAGCCAAGAAGACACTGAATGTTCCTGAGTGTCTGAGTTACAGTTTTGCCTTAATTCTGCTTGAAAATCTATGGCAAGACCTAAAATGGTTGTCTAGAAATGATCAACAACCAATTTGACAGAGCTTAGAGAATTTAGAAAATAATAATGGTCAAATGTTGCACAATCCAGGTGTGGAAAACGAATAAAGGCTTACCCAGAAAGACTCACAGCTGTAATCACTGCCAAAGGTGATTTTAAAATGTATTGTCACAGGGGGGTAAATACTTATCTAATCAAGACACACTATATATACAAAAGTATGTGGACACCTCTTCAAATGAGTGGATTTGGCTATTTCAGCCACATCCGTTGCTGACAGATGTATAAAATCCAGCACACAGCCATGCAGTCTCCATAGACAATCAATGGCAGTAGAATGGCCTTACTGAAGAGCTCAGTGACTTTCAGCGTGGCACCGTCATAGTTTGCCACCTTTCCAACAAGTCAGTTCATCAAATTTCTGCCCTGCTAGAGCTGCCCAGGTCTACTGTACAGTAAGTGCTGTTATTGTGAAGTGGAAACGTCTAGGAGCAACAACGGCTCAGACGTGAAGTAGTAGGCCACACAAGCTCACAGAACGGACCGCCAAGCACTGAAGCGCATAAAAATCACCTGTCCTTGGTTACAACACTCACTACCGAGTTCCAAACTGCTTCTGGAAGCAAGATCAGCACAAGAACTGTTCCTCGGGAACAGCCGAGTAGCTGCACACAAGCCTAAGATCACCATGTGCAATGCCAAGCGTTGGCTGGACTGGTGTTAAGCTCGCCGCCATTGGACTCTGGAGTGATGAATCACCTTCTGGCTGTTCAACGGACCAATCTGGGTTTGGGATAGGCCAGGAGAAAATCAAATCAAATTTTATTTGTCACATACACATGGTTAGCAGATGTTAATGCGAGTGTAGCGAAATGCTTGTGCTTCTAGTTCCGACAATGCAGTAATAACCAACAAGTAATCTAACTAACAATTCCAAAACTACTGTCTTGTACACAGTGTGAGGGGATGAAGAATATGTACATAAGGATATATGAATGAGTGATGGTACAGAGCAGCATAGGCAGATACAGTAGATGGTATCGAGTACAGTATATACATATGAGATGAGTATGTAAACAAAGTGGCATAGTTAAAGTGGCTAGTGATACATGTATTACATAAGCATACAGTCGATGATATAGAGTACAGTATATACGTATGCATATGAGATGAATAATGTAGGGTAAGTAACATTATATAAGGTAGCATTGTTTAAAGTGGCTAGTGATATATTTACATAATTTCCCATCAATTCCCATTATTAAAGTGGCTGGAGTTGAGTCAGTGTCAGTGTGTTGGCAGCAGCCACTCAATGTTAGTGGTGGCTGTTTAACAGTCTGATGGCCTTGAGATAGAAGCTGTTTTTCAGTCTCTCGGTCCCAGCTTTGATGCACCTGTACTGACCTCGCCTTCTTGATGATAGCGGGGTGAACAGGCAGTGGCTCGGGTGGTTGATGTCCTTGATGATCTTTATGGCCTTCCTGTGACATCGGGTGGTGTAGGTGTCCTGGAGGGCAGGTAGTTTGCCCCCGTGATGCGTTGTGCAGACCTCACTACCCTCTGGAGAGCCTTACGGTTGAGGGCGGAGCAGTTGCCGTACCAGGCGGTGATACAGCTCGCCAGGATGCTCTCGATTGTGCATCTGTAGAAGTTTGTGAGTGCTTTTGGTGACAAGCCAAATTTCTTCAGCCTCCTGAGGTTGAAGAGGCGCTGCTGCGCCTTCTTCACAATGCTGTCTGTGTGAGTGGACCAATTCAGTTTGTCTGTGATGTGTATGCCGAGGAACTTAAAACTTGCTACCCTCTCCACTACTGTTCCATCGATGTGGATAGGGGGGTGTTCCCTCTGCTGTTTCCTGAAGTCCACAATCATCTCCTTAGTTTTGTTGACGTTGAGTGTGAGGTTATTTTCCTGACACCACACTCCAAGCTACCTGCTTGAATATATAGTGCCAACTGTAAAGTTTGGTGGAGGAGGATTAATGGGGCTGTTTTTCATGGTTTGGGCTAGGCTCCTTAGTTCCAGTGAAGGGAAATCTTAATGCTACAGCATAAAATGACATTCTAAACAATTCTGTGCTTCCAACTTTGGGGAAGGCCCTTTCCTGTTTCAGCATGACAATGCCCCCATGCACAAAGCGAAGTCCATACAGAAATGGTTTGTTGAGATCGGTGTGGAAGAACTTGACTGGCTTGCACAGAGCCCTGACCTCAAGCCCATCGAACAACTTTGGGATGAATTGGAACGCCAACTGCGAGTCAGGCCTAATCGCCCAACATCAGTGCCCGACCTTACTAATGATTGTGGCTGAATGGAAGCAAGTCCCTGCAGCAATGATCCAACATCAAGTGGAAAGCCTTCCAGAAGAGTGGAGGATGTTATAGCAGCAAAGGGGGACCAACTCCATATTAATGCCCATGATTTGGGAATGAGCTGTTCGACGAGCAGGTGTCCACATACGTTTGGTCATGTAGTGTATATTAGTGCTTTATTTTTCATCTTTATTTATATATATATATTTTTACATATGTTTGAATTTTTCTTCCACTTTGATAAGAGTATTTTGTGTATATCGTTGACAACAAATTACAATTAAATGCATTTTAATCCCACTTTGTAATAACAAAATGTGGCAAAGTTCAAGTGTGAATACTTTCTGAAGACACTGTATTACTGCACTATAGGAGCTAGAAACACAAGTATTCCTCTACACCTGCGATAACATCTTCAAATCATAGCTTTAACCAAAAATACTGAATACTGTATAAACTCCTCATTTCCCCTAGTTGCTCCCTGATACTGTATTGTGACCCAGAAAACAAGATGATTATCTCTCCAAGATCATTTTAAAAACTACGTTTGAGAGGGCCAGGAACAAGAGACAAGAGGAGCCAAACAGTAGATGACAGAAGCAGAGTTGGAGGTACTGTTCTCATCTGTGCTTCTTTGTTCTCAACATTAGCCAGATGCTGCAATTAGACAACAAAGCCGGACCAATTACTGCAACCCAGGGGGACGTGCTGCTACGGACTGAATAACACACTGCCAGATCACAGAAGATCTAAGAAGTAATATCCTTATAGAGCAATGTTCTCCTTCTTAAGAGACATGACCACATGCTTTGATGATCTGTGAGGACACTGAGACTGAGTGACACTGGCAGTGACAGGAATTTTCCTGAGTTTGTGACTTAACCAGGGAAAACTCCAGGCCATAGTTATAACTTATGTCTATGGCCCTGAATTTTCACCTGGTCATTGTAAATTGGCCCAGCATCCTCCGGGTTTGGCCGGGGTAGGCCACCATTGTAAATAAGAATTTGTTCTTATTAACTGACTTGCCTAGTTAAATAAAGGTTCAATAAATTTTTTTTTTTTTTTTTGTTAAATGGCTTAGACCTCATTGACGGCCTGGGATGAGTTGGAAGCTGTACCTACCTTCTCCTGGTACTGGCGCCGGGATGAGTCCAGGGACTGGATAAGGGCGGTAGCGTGGCCGATGAACATGGCGTAGCAGGTGGCTCCCACGATCATACTGAGCATGGTCAACCAGATATCAGACATGCTCTCTGGGGCTTGGCGCCCATAACCGATACACAGCATGTGACTCATGGCTTTGAACAGGGCAAAGGAGTACAGCTCGCTCCACGAGTCATTCTGGTGGGAGAGAAAGAGCAGGGTTTCTATTACGAAAGAGTGCATTATAGAGAAAGAGTAACACTGCAATAAAACCACATTTTCAATATCACTGTGCCGAAACAAGACTACGGTCAACCTAAAACTCTCAAATTCTAAGGCTTCAGTGAGAAATGAAAAGATAGTGGAAAGACAGAGAGAGAAAGATGGAGATAGAGAGAGAGGCAATAAAAGAAAGTGTGTGAAAAGCTGCAATCCCACTTCTGTAGTAGCTAAGACATTATGACTCCATTGTGCTAGCTAGCTGCTTGTTGAAGGCCTAATCACTCCAGCACAGTGCTGTTGGTTCAGGTGTAGAAGGCCACTTCAGACTGGGCTCTAATGAGGAGCCACTCTGCCTTTGATTTGTCTATACAGTGAGACTAGAGAAATGTTAAACACTCTCTCCTCAGCCCGCTAACAGCAACACTGACTAAAAAACGCTGCCTGGCTACAGGTTTAATCCTTTAGAGTGATGTCACTGCTTCTACTCAGCTAATTGTAGGACTGTTGGTTCGGAGATAGACTGTCCTGGCTGTACAAAGCAGAGCCAAAGAGAGCAGTCCCAACTGTCATTGATTGACTCCTTCTGGATTGGATTGTATCCGTTTTGAATTTCACTCGACCCTTTTTGCATTTCATTAAAAAATATTTTGTTGGGAAATGGTTCAGGGGGAAATAAAGGGAAATGTGAGGGAGGCATCAGATTGTTTTAAAATGTGACAGAGGGACGTGGATGGAAGGAAATAACGGGACGGTGATAGATAGGTGCTGATCTTGGGGGCACTCAGCACTGCCAACGGATGTGTATGCATGTGTGCTCATATGGCCCTTCCTCTCTCTCTCTGTGCTAGGGGCAGCTTCAGCCTCCGACCTGGTCCCAACACCTTGGGTGTGTGACAGAGGCAGAACTCTCTCTCTCCCTCTGTGCTAGGGGCAGCTTCAGCCCCCGACCTGGTCCCAACGCCTTGGGTGTGTGACAGAGGCAGAGCTCTCTCTCTCTGTGCTAGGGGCAGCTTCAGCCTCCGACCTGGTCCCAACGCCTTGGGTGTGTGACAGAGGCAGAGCTCTCTCTCTCTGTGCTAGGGGCAGCTTCAGCCTCCGACCTGGTCCCAACGCCTTGGGTGTGTGACAGAGGCAGAGCTCTCTCTCTCTCTTTCAAATCAATTTAAGGGCTTTATTGGCATGGGAAACATGTGTTAACATTGCCAAAGCAAGAGAACTAAACAATAAACAAAAGTGGAATAAACAATACAAATGAACAGTAAACATTACACTCACAAAAGTTCCAAAACAATAAAGACATTACAAATGTCATATGTGCAAATAGTTAAAGTACAAAAGGGAAAATAAATAAACATAAATATGGGTTGTATTTACAACGGTGTTGTTCTTCACTGGTTGCACTTTTCTTGTGGCAACAGGTCACAAATCTTGATGCTGTGATGGCCCACCCTGGTATTTCACTCAATAGATATGGGAGTTTGTAACAATTGGGTTTGTTTTCTAATAGCATTCTAGTTTGATAATAGCATTCTAGTTTGGTAAGTTAGTTTGGTCAGTTTTTTTCTTAATTCTTTCCAATGTGTCAAGTAATTATCTTTTTGTTTTCTCATGATTTGGCTGGGTCTAATTGTGTTATATTCTCCAGGACTAGCTTGCTTAGGGGACTCTTATCCAGATTCATATTTCTGTAGGTGATGACTTTGTTATGGAAGGTTTGGGAATCGCTTCCTTTTAGGTGGTTGTAGAATTTAGCGTCTCTTTTCTGGATTTTGATCATTAACGGATATCAGCCTAATTCTGCTCTGCATGCATTATTTGGTGTTTTACGTTGTATACAGAGGATATTTTTGCAGAATTCTACATGCAGTCTCAATTTGGTGTTTGTCCCATTATTGGTTGGTGAGTGGACCCCTGACCTCACAACCATAAAGGGCAATGGGTTCTATAAATGATTCAAGTATTTTTAGCCTGACCCTAATTGGTAGGTCAAATTTTATCTTCCTTTTGATGGCATAGTAGGCCCCTCTTGCCTTGTCTCTACGATCGTTCACAGCTTTGTGGAAGTTATGTGTGGCGCTGATGTAGACCAAGGTATGTATAGTTTTTGTGTGCTCCAGGGCAACGGTGTCTAGATGGCATTTGTATTTGTGGTCCTGGCAACTTGACCTTTTTTGGAACACCACGATTTTTGTCTTACGGTCAGGGCCCAGATTTGACAGAATCTGTGCAGAAGCTGTAGGTGCTGCTGTGGGCCCTCCTTGGTTGGGGACAGAAGCACCAGATCATCAGCAAACAGTAGACACTTGACTTCAGATTCTAGTAGGGTGAGGACGGGGGCTGCAGTTCTAGTGTCCTCGCCAATTCATTGATATATATGTTGAAGAGGGTGAAGTTTAAGCTGCATCCCTGTCTCACCCCACGGCCCTGTGGAAGGAAATGTGTGTTTTTTTGCCAATTTTAACTGCATACTTGATGTTTGTGTACGTGTGTTTTATAATGTCGGATGTTTTTCCCCCCAACACCACTTTCCATCAATTTGTACAGCAGACCCTCAAGCCAAATTGAGTCAAAAGCTTTTTTGAAATCAACAAAGCATGAGAATACTTTACCTTTGTTTTGGTTTGTTTGTCAATTAGGGTGTGCAGGGTGAATAAGTGGTCTGTTGTAAGGTAATTTTGTAAAAAGCCAGTTTGACATTTGCTCAGTACATTGTTTTCATTGAGGAAATGTGCGAGTCTGCTGTTAATGATAATGCAGAGGATTTTCCCAAGGTTGCTCTCTCTCTCTAACTCTCTCTCTGGTCTATCAGCATGCTGCCTACAGAGTGTGCCTGCCAGGCAAACACCAGCAGCAGCCCCTCACAAAGCTCTGAGATGGAAATAAACACGCACATTCATGCACACACATACACTATGTGCAAGGAAACACACACATCCATCTAATGGAAGATGAAGCCCCAATAAAAAACAAATCTATCAGTATGATGTGTACTCACAATCACCAGGCCTATTTGACATATGAGTTTAGGTAGCTAATAACTGTGCCAGAGCCAGAGGTAACGGTACAAACATGGATGAAAAAGGGCCACTATTGGAGGCATGTTGTAGCGAGCTGCTCTGGCTCGCTGTAGCTTATCTGAATTTACAGGATTTTATACTAACGTCTCTATGCTGCCTCACACACACACACACACAAACACACACACACACACACACACACACACAGAGTGTCTGTGATCTATAAACCCAGTCCCCAGTGCAGATGACTGAACAACCTCCACTGCACTGACACATTCATTTCCTATGTGTCTCGGTAGGACAATACCGTGTGTGTGTGTGTGGCACCACGTTAGTACTGCAGCCACAGAGCCAGGCAGCTGACAGTAATGCTGATCTATTAACAGAGAACAAGCATCCATCTCTACAGGTATGGGAGTGGAGCCCCACTGGGATCAAATAAGAAAACATGGGGGAGTACACAGGGCCACCAAGTCCTCCAATCCCCATAGCAATAAAATCAACAGACAGCCTGCATGGTGTTTAGACTAGAACAGGTGAGTCTCTCTATATATTCTGTACAGACTCTGATTCTCATAAGGCACTGGCTCTGAGGAAGACTGTGGAATGTGGGTGGTGCTCGATGTATGAAATTATCTCTGATGATCTGTTCCAAGATCCTGGAGGGAGGTGCGAGGTACAAGGATAAGGGGGTTCATGGTGTGTGTGGGTGTGTGAGGGTGCATGCCTGTGTGGTTGTGTGCATGCAGGTGGTCGTGGATGTGTGTGTGTGTGTGTGTGTGTGTGTGTGTGTGTGTGTGTGTGTGTGTGTGTGTGTGTGTGTGTGTGTGTGTGTGTGTGTGTGTGTGTGTGTGTGTGTGTGTGTGTGTGTGTGTGTGTAATGGTTGCTGTGGCTCAGAGTGTAACCTCTTCAGCTACATTTACCATATTAGCTGCCTTAACTGGTATGAGCATTTTTGCCAACCCTAAGGGCCAGGTAGGATGCTTGAAATATTAATGATCAGCTTGTGTGTGTGTGTGTGTGTGTGTGTGTGTGTGTGTGTGTGTGTGTGTGTGTGTGTGTGTGTGTGTGTGTGTGTGTGTGTGTGTGTGTGTGTGTGTGTGAGTGAGTGTGTTCTTGTCTGATGCTGCAGGGGTTAAAGATAAAGAGACAGTGATATAACACACACATCAGTCAAGTATACTTTGTGTGTGTGTGTGTGTGCGTGTGTGCATGCACACGTGCGCACTCGTGTGTAAGTGCATATGTCATTCATATGAGTAATTGTATTTTCCATGGCTGTTCTGCATCCTCTAACCGGATGATCCCTGGCAAGGGATTCGGATTACTCTACCCAGATCCAGGGATTTATTATAATAAGACCTATACAGTATACAGTACATCAAATGAAAGCACCTGGCCCTGACTTACATAACAGAGGGGACATTTTTTATTTGATTTAATTTGATCAGCCTTCTGTAAACTTAAATCCTGGCTTATAGCAGAACAGTCTGTGTCAATGGTCAGATCAGGGAGGGTCAGGTAACGCATACTAACATGATGACTGACTGTTTGATGGAGAGACCTTCTGGCAATTCTCTCCCACAGGGCCTAAAGCTAGTCGGCAGAAAGCCTCTCACACCTGAGTCTACAACAAGAACTCAAAGGGTTAAGTTTAGGTCCAAGTGGTTAAAGTTAGGGCTATGGCTTGGGGAAGGCATAAAACAAAAATGTGTGTGCATTTCTCTCTGTTCTCTGAGCAGCGTGGAGGTTGCAGTGTAGGGGAGCGGGATGCAGTGAGTAGTCAGGCAGCCACTCAAAGTGAACAAGTCTCGAGTGACATGGAGATGGATCATTTAACGCTGCGTCTTTCATTTGAAGCCATTCGCCTCTGGAGAGATGATGACCTTGATTGCTGGGAGATGCCTGCTCTCAGGCTGCGACTGATCACCGGGACAACTGTTCTCAGGGAAACTGGCGCGGAGTACACACAGAGAGAGAGCCCAGCTCTGAGCAACGTAAAGGGACCGAGATGCGTGTGTTCGTGTGTTTTTTATGTATTTTTTTATTTAACCTTCATTTTGGCAGGGTGTCATGCTGAGACCAAGGTCCCTTTTACAGATTCCTGTACACACATCAATACACGATACACATCAATATTCCTATTCACATCAACACACATTAATATAGACATTAATCTTCACGTCAATACACGAAAATCTAAACACAATCATAGAAAACAAACACATTCTTCAGTAAAAAGGTCCTCAATCAGCCGTTTTAATTGCCTTAGAGTCACCAATTCGTCACATTTTAGAGAGCCTTGGAGATTATTCAACAAGGAAGGTGCGAAAAAAACGAAGTAAGGTAGGCAGAAGTTTATGCAGCGGGGTTTATAAACATAAAGAGTGCAAAGCATTGATCTACAACTTCAAAGAGGGCCAGCCTACTTTCTGATACAGAATGCAATGATGTGTACTGAACCCATCCCCTTACTAAAGTGTAGTGAGCTATGGATGAGTTACTTCAGACTTCTTTTGAGGTAGATTGGTAGATTTTCCAGACCCAGATTAAATCTACTCCTGGACTATAAAGCATCCTCAGTGGAGAATCTCAATCTGAAAGTGTTTTTAGTCCAGGAATAGGCTTCATCTGTGTCTCAACCTGGCCTCAGGGCAATTCATGAGATTCCGTATGTACATCTGTTCCCTTCCATTTAGTACGATACATTACATTACATTTAGTACCTTACGTTACATTATGAATGGAATAGTGGTCGTGCAATATCATACTAATTAGAGGACGTATAGTATCATACGTCTTACCCCAGTCCTACAATAGCATACGAATTAGATGATGTAACTTATCATACGTCTTGTAGGACATTTGGAGGCTCCTCAGTGGAGGAAGGGGACGACCATCCTCCTCAATTAATTTCATAAAAATGTAATAGTGAAACATTAAAAGATTTTTATTTTTAGATAAAAACTATACTAAATATATTCACATCACCAAATAAAACACACTGGTTTGCAACGAAGGTCTACAGTATCCTCAGCAGCATTGTGTAGGGTAGCACCATGGTGTAGCCCGAGGACAACTAACTTCAATACAAAACCTAGGAGGCTCATGGTTCTCACCCTCTTCCATAGACTTACACAGTAATTATGAAAACTTCCGGAGGACGTCCTCCAACCTCTCAGAGCTCTTGCAGCATGAACTGACATGTTGTCCACCCAATCAAAGCTTCAGAGAATGTATCTAGTACTGAAAGCATAAGCTACATCTTGCTAGCGCTGTAGTTCATAAAATGTGATGAGTAGTTGACTCAAATAGGGAGAAAGACAACAGTTTTGAACAAATTAATTTCTTCCAAAATTAAGGAGAAGCGAGAGAGAGAGCTAGCTATATTTCATAGTATAGATATTCTTCACTTCACTTTCACCTTCTTAGCTAGCATCGAATGCAGCAAGCTAATTTAGCTTACTCAAACACCTGGATCAAACAGAAAGGGATGCTATGTTAGCTAGCTAACTATGGCAATCCAACACTAGAACTCTTCCACCAGTTTAACCGCTAAATTGCTTGCAGCTGAGTGTACACTGTGCTGCATGATTGTAGCTGGTTTACTAATGCGTTACTTCTACTAGCTATGTTGACTATGACGTGACAATTATGTAGGCTGTGTGTAGTGGTTAGCAGTCATGATATGCAGGTTGCAAATGTTTTTTTCGCCTGGTCACAGACAGCTGATGTGTTTAGGTAAATTATCTAAACACGTCTGGTCCACAAGTGAAGGGAAAAGGTGAAAGGACACATATAGATAGATGTGAGAAGGAATTATATATACAACAAGCTGTTTGTAAGTGGCTGCCATGAAAGTGATCTGTGTTTGCACGTGATCAGGGGTGTATTCATCGTTGAAAAACGTTTCTTAACGGAAGCAATCCAAACGGAGATAAACATACCTGAATTTGTCCAATAGAAACTCTCATTTGCAACTGTTGGACTAATGATTATAACCTAGATGCAGGCAACAGTGTGCAATCCGGTATTGAATGTGTCACTGTCTGTCACCTTGATTACAAAAAATGATCATGACTTGTGCACGCACGTTGCAAACTTTCATTCATAGGCTAGGTTGTAGCAATCTCTTGATGGGTACTGGGAAAATTTTAGTATCATGTCGTAGCCTAAACCTATCGATGTTACATTGAGCTGGGCTAGTGGGATATGAATGATAGTCATCCAATATGCTGTAATAAAAATAAGGCTATGTTCAAGTGTAGGAAAGGATGAAACAGAGTCTGTCTGTGCCACCAGTAAGTACAGATAGTATGATAAATCCCCTCGCACAGTCCCTGTAGCCGGATAACTTTCTCATAGCTTAAGGAAGGAAATGCTGTAGGAATGCTCAACCGGTGCTCATTCAGCCGACAGAAACTTTCAACCGGTTCTCCCCATTAAGCAGCGAGTCGGAGTCAGAGGCCGAGCCTTCTCTGGTCTCTACTCCTCCCATTACGGGGTCTGGGACGCCGAAGCCTCCCACCATTAGCTCTGACAAATTGAAAACCCTAGTCATTGGCGACTCCATTACCCGCAGTATTAGACTTAAAACGAATCATCCAGCGATCATACACTGTTTACCAGGGGGCAGGGCTACCGACGTTAAGGCTAATCTGAAGATGGTGCTGGCTAAAGCTAAAACTGGCGAGTGTAGAGACTATAGGGATATTGTTATCCACGTCGGCACCAAAGATGTTAGGATGAAACAGTCAGAGGTCACCAAGCGCAACATAGCTTCAGCGTGTAAATCAGCCAGAAAGATGTGTCGTCATCGAGTAATTGTCTCTGGCCCCCTACCAGTTAGGGGGAGTGATGAGCTCTACAGCACAGTCTCACAACTCAAACGCTGGCTGAAAACAGTTTTCTGCCCCTCCCAAAAGGTAGAATTTGTAAATAATTGGCCCTCTTTCTGGGACTCACCCACAAACAGGGCCGCCCCCAGGTGGTAAAGGTAGGTAACAACACATCCGCCACGCTGATCCTCAACACAGGGTCCCCTCAAGGGTGCGTGCTCAGTCGCCTCCTGTACTCCCCGCCTCCTGTACTCTCCTGTACTCTCCTGTACTCCCTGACGACTCCGACACCATCATCAAGTTTTGCCAATGACACAACAGTGGTAGGCCTGATCACTGACAATAATGAGACATCCTATAGGGAGGAGGTTAGAGACCTGGCTGTGTGGTGCCAGGACAACAACCTCTCCCTCAACGTGATCAAGACAAAGGAGATGATTCTGGACTACAGGAAAAAGAGGACCGAGCATGCACCCATTCTCATCAACGGGGCTGCAGTGGAGCAGGTTGAGAACTTCAAGTTCCTTGGTGTCCACATCACCAATAAACTAACATGGTCCGAGCACACCAAGACAGTTGTGAAGAGGGCAAGACAAAACCTATTCCACCTCAGGAGACTGAAAAGATTTGGCATGGGTCCTCAGATCCTCAAAAGGTTCTACAGCTGAACCATCGAGAGCATCCTGACTCGTTGCATCACTGCCTGGTATGGCAACTGCTCGGCCTCTGACTGCAAGGCACTACAGAGGGTAGTGCGAACAGCCCAGTACATCACTGGGGCCAAGCTTCCTGCCATCCAGGACCTCTATACAAGGCGGTGTCAGAGGAAGGCCCTAAAAATTGTCAAAGACTCCAGCCACCCTAGTCATAGACTGTTCTCTCTGCTTGCCGTGTGGCAAGCGGCACTATTCAGCAAGCGGTACTGTTCTCTCTGCTACCGCAGGGCAAGCGGACAAGGCTCCGCTGATAGCCAGGTGTAGCAGTGGTAAGGTTTTGGGACTGCTGTTGGTACTGCTGTTGGGACAGCTTTATGTTGGTCCTAACAGTTTGTGGGTACCGTTTGTCACCGTTATAGTGTGATTCATGTATTGTTTAGTGTTGTGTTGTGTAGTGATTTTGCCGGCATGCACACCCCAATATATATATTTTTTGCCCCACCAATATTTATATGCTAAAATTGCCGCAGCTCCTACGTAACCTTCTGTCTTCAGTAGCCAGAGAAAATGTAACACATCATACTTTCGGAGATGCAAACATTAACGTAAAATACCAAACGTATGTCCAGTGAGTCCAGTCTGGTGTACGGGAACAGGCTCCTAGAGTACGGAATGGATCTAAAATCTAGAGCAGGGTTGTCAAACATACAGCCCGCGGGGAAAACAAAACCCAGTATACTTTTAAATTACTAAAACCAAATCGAAACTGTAGAAATTATAGTGGACTTAAATTCATACAGTCTCTTGACTGTGTCCAGCTCACAATAATCACAGAAATGAAAGCTAGACAGTCAGGGAGCGAAAAAAAAAAAAAAAACGATTGATACAGGACTATGTTTAGCAAATTTGGACCGCGAGGGAATGTAACCTATTTTCAGTGCAGCCCTCCGGACCTCATTGAAGACAGAATGCGGACCTTGGGGGAAATCTTTTGACACTCCCGCTCTAGAGTGTGTATTAATGCCGTGTTCAAAACAACTGGGAAAGGGGAACTCGGAAATCCTCGATATCTAACTTCAGTGCATTCAAAACAACTGAGAACTCAGACTGGGAAAAATCGATTTGAGCGGTATTCCAACTCTGAATTCCAACTCGAGAACTTGGGCCTCTTTTGCGAGCGCCACTTTCTGACCTGAAGATCACTGACATCATGATTTGACCTAATATTTTTTCCCAGTTGTTTTGAACATGGCATTAGCAGCACTTACCACCATCTTGTTAAGGGAGACCCAGCAGTCCTGGGGGAAATCCTGCAGCATGGGAACCAGGAACTGCAAACAGCCATCCCAGTGACACAGCAGCAACATCATACCAATCAGGTTGAAGATACGCATCACTGCACTGGCCAGGTCATAGGTCATATGGAAGATCTGTCACGAGAGGGACAGAAAGAGAGGACAGTCAGTGGTGTGTAACACCTTATTCAGTCACAATTTCACATGGATTTAGCTTACGTTAACAAAGACAATGAACACATGATAAAACATTTAAAAAGATGGAGCCAGATTACATTATTTGCATTATCTGGTTACAACAGGATATGGACAGGATTTGGATTCATGATTGGATTAGTTATCGAAATTCAGTAAGTAAGTTTGCCGATACCGATTATGCACAGTTGCTTTTCTGAACTCACAGCTGTTGCATTTTCGTAAGTTACCTTGAGAAATGAAGCACACCAAATAACTTCTGTGATGATGACACTAATTTCCTGCACTCATCAGGCACTAATAGCTCTGTTGAGATGAACATGATCAAGAGAGATACAGTAAGTATGGAATGTCAAAAATCTCAATCAATCAGACATAAGACAGCTATCCTCCCTCATTCTCCCTTCCTTCCCTTCCTCCACTCACCCCTCCTCCTCTCCCTCCCTCCCCTTTCCTTCCCTCTCCAAGACCAAGGCTTGTCCTATTATGGTGAGTGTTTGTTTAGAACACCCAGCCCTGAGTGATGCACTGGTGTTGTGGTCACAGCCTTGTAAACACTTCTCAGCTGTGGCCCTTTGGCTGTGGTCAAAGGGCCTGTCTCCCTATCGTGCAAGTGTGCATGCGTGTGTGTTCCAGAAAAACCCTGCAGGAGAACCAATTAAGCCCCCAAAAACATAAGACCAAAAGGCTACCACACCTGAGACAGGAGAAGTTGCCCTATATAGTAACTAGGCCATTAACACCCCTCTACGAAGACAGGGGAGAGAAGAGATGCTCCCGACTGTTGTTTACAATGTAGAGCTCCAACAGAGTGTTAGCCAGGCGATTCAGTCATCTTACAAGACCTCACTCACGCCAACCCGTGGGTTTAAAGCTTAACTGAATGCAAAATTAGAACCTGCTCTGATATACAACAGAAGGCTGGAATGTATCCCTTTGCTGTTTCTCCAAGTGACTGTATTGGAATATCTGTGGTGAAAAAGGCCAAGCAAGCATCCTTTTGTATCACCTCTTTCCAGCTTTGTCTCAAAAGCCCTACAATTAAAAACAAACTCCCTGTGTTACCGAGGCACCTGTGTTTCCTGTGTTTGGGTGGTACTGTATGTGGGTGTTTTTCAAGGTGCCTGCACAGCTGTTTCTGCTTGTGTATAATTTACCCGCAGTGCACACATATCTAAATAAATGCAGTGGCTTGTCACTGTTAAAAATGTAGTGTTTTGTAACACTAAAACACTAAAACTAGTGGTAACTGAGCTGCCAATACCTTAAAGGAGACAGCACCTTAACTTTGCTGGAGGATTGAAACACATGGTTGTGAGGGTATTGGGACAGATTTAAGGTGTACTGAAACATTCACCCTGAGGTGTTCTGAAACATGAAATGGTACCACACATCACATAATCAGGAGATGTGCAACACTTTTTTCAAGTCATGATTGAAGGTTAAAATGCTTGATCTTTTATTTTCTAATTATCAAATGACCACAAAACATTAATGGGTCTTTTCCATTTTATATTGATAAAGTAGGACAGTTCAAAGATTTGTAAGGTATTTATCACATTATTCTTCAAAATCAACAGAAATGTGGCATAAAATCAAATCAAATTTTATTGGTCACAAACACATATTTAGCAATGTTATTGCGGGTGTAGTGAGATGCTTGTGTTCCTAGCTCCAAAAGTGCAGTAATATCTAACAATTCACAACAATACACACAAATCTAAAAGTAAAATAATGGAATTAAGAAATATATACAGTAGAATAGAATACAGTATATACATATGAAATGAATAAAGCAGTGTGTAAACATTATTAAAGTGACTAGTGTTCCATCATTAAAGTGACCAGTGATTCCACATCTATGTATATAGGGCAGCAACCTCTAAGGTGCAGGGTTAAGTAACTGGGTGGTAGCCGGCTAGTGATGGCTATTTAACAGTATGATGGCCTTGAGATAGAAGCTGTTTTTCAGTGTCTCGGTACCAGCTTTTATACACCTGTACTGACCTCGCCTTCTGGATGATAGTGGGGTGAACAGGCCGTGCCTTGATGATCTTTTTGGCCTTCCTGTGACATCGGGTGCTGTGGGTGTCCTGGAGGGCAGGCAGTCTGCCCTCCAGGACAGTCTGTTGAAGAGGTGCTGTTTGGCCTTCTTCGCTAAACTGTCTGTGTGGGTGGACCATTTCAGATGGTCAGTGATGTGTACACTGAGGAAATTAAAGCTTTCCACCTTTACAGTGTGGATAGAGACGTGCTCCCTCTGCTTTTTCCTGAAGTCCACAATCATCTCCTTAATTTTGTTGACGTTGAGGGAGAGGTTATTTTCCTGGCACCACTCCGCCAGGGCCCTCACCTTCTCCCTGTAGGATGTCTCTTCATTGTTGGTAATCAGGCCTACTATGGTTGTGTCATCTGCAAACTTGATAATTGAGTTGGAAACGTGTGTGGCCACACAGTCATGGGTGAACAGGGAATACAGGAAGGGGCTGAGTATGCACCCTTGTGGGGCCCCAGTGTTGAGGATCAGTGAAGGGGAGGTGTTGTTTCCTACCTTCACCACTTGGGGGCGGCCCGTCAAAGTCCTGGGCCCAGTTGCACAGGGCGGGGTTCAGACCCAGGACCCAGAGCTCAATGATGAGCTTGGAGGGTACTATAGTGTTGAAGGCTGAGCTATAGTCAATTAACAGAATTCTTACATTGGTATTCCTCTTGTCCAGATGGGGTAGGGCAGTGTGCAGTGCAATAGCGATTGCATCGTCTGTGGATCTATTCGGGCGATAAGCAAATTGAAGTGGGTCTAGGGTATCAGATAATGTAGCTGTGATATGATCCTTAACTAGCCTCTCAAAGCACTTCATGATGACAGAAGTGAGTGCTACAGGGCGATAGTAAGTTAGTTCAGTGTTCAGATTGAATATGTCCGTAAACACTCCAGCCAGCTGGTCTGCGCATGCTCTGAGGTTGCGGCTAGGGATGCCATATGGGACGGCAGCCATGCGAGGGTTAACACGTTTAAATGTCTTACTCACGTCGGACACATTGAAGGCGAGCCCACAGTCCGTGGTAGAGGTCCACATTGATGGCACTGTGCTATCCTCAAAGCAGCGAAGAAGGTGTTTAGCTTGACTTGGAGCAAGACGTCGGTTTTCTCTTTGTAATCCGTGATTGTCTGTAGACCCTGCCACATATGTCTCGTGTCTGAGCCGTTGCATTGCGACTCCACTTTGTCTCTGTACTGGCGTTTGCCTGTTTGATTGCCTCATGGAGGGGATAACTACACACTTTGTATTTGACCATATTCCCAGTCACCTTGCCATGGTTAAATGCGGTGGTTTGCGCTTTCAGTTTAGCACGAATGCTGCTATCTATCCATGGTTTCTGATTTGGGTAGGTTTTAATAGTCACAGTTGGAACAACATCCCTTATACACTTCCTGATGAACTCAGTCACCATGTTTGTGTATACATCAATGTTGTTATCCGAGGCTACCCGGAACATATCCCAGTCCGTATGATCAAAACAATCTTGAAGCGTGGATTCCGATTGGTCAGACCAGCATTGAATAGACCTTAGCACGGGTACTTCCTGTTTGAGTTTCTGCCTATAGGAAGGGAGGAGCTAAATGGAGCTGTGATCTGATTTGCCAAAGGAAGGGCAGGGGAGGGCATTGTCAGCATCCCGGAATAGAGAATATTAGTGGTTGAGTGTTTTTCCAGCACGGCTACTACAGTCAATGTGTTGATAGAACTTCGGTAGCGTTTTCCTCAAATTTGCTTTGTTAAAATCCCCATCTACAATAAATGCGGCCTCAGGATATGTGGTTTCCAGTTTGAAGAGAAACAATATTTATAAATCAATCAATGCTCCAAGAAACACACCTGCTCCAAAAACACTTATATAGTCATTTCTACAAGCTGCTGCTTTTTCATCAGCCCCAAACAAAACTGAAGCTGTAATCATAATGATTCTAACAAACTTTCTTGGGTAGAGGTGAAGACAAAGAAGGCAGAATCAATTTCCTTAAATGTTTCCATAATGGAAAGAAAATTCCCTTTATTAATGAGTATACTCCAAATTCATATGATCCTATGTTTTTTTGATTCTCTGAACAGCATATTGTTAGAATTAACTGAATTCCATCTGGTTATTGAGAAAGGCATGAATGCCATTTTGGACATTCAAAACAAAGACCAACTACTGTCACGACTTGCGTCGCCGGCTTACTAGCCGCTACCGATCCCTTTTTCCTTTTCTAGTTGATTTGTCTGTGTTCCTTTTCACACCTGGTTTCAATTGCGTTTATTTCTGTGTGTATATAGGGCACCTGTTACCAGCCTTAATTCGTGCAGGATTAGACTTGTGTGTATTGCGCTCGATTGTATTTGATGTTTGTTGTTTTTCACTATTATGCACGTGTGTGTAAAGTGTCGGAACTGTGTTTGTTCCTCCGTGCGTTTGCACGAGTTTCTGAGTATTCGAGAGCGTAGTTTTGGGATTTTTGTCTGTGCCGTTTTGTATTGGTGGACTAAATTATTAAACACGCTTCCCTGCTCCCCACATCCCTGCTCTCCTGCGCCTGACTCCTACACCTCTCACCAAGACGCATTTTATCACAACTACAACCAAGGCTCTCCAGTATATACTCTCTGATTACAACCTTATTGATGCCTGGTGAGCACATAATCCTGAATCAAAAGAGTGCACTTATTACTCAAACAGCCATAAATCTTTCTCACGAATGGATTGCATAGTATTATCTACACCTCTAGTTCTATCTTCAACATATGAGCTTGTCTGACCACTACGCTTAATACTGACAACTTCACATTTCGGAATCTCCTAAAGAAGCCAGAAGATGGCATTTCAACATTTCATTACTACAGAATCAAACGTTCTTTGATCGATTTGAAATGTGACTAAATTAATTCATAATGATCAATAAAAATTAAGTCGATGACCCCTGGATACTATGGGATGCTGCCAAAGGTTTTATTAAAAATAATGCAAACGTTAACTGCGTTAAAGCGTTCTCAACAAACTCTTTTCAGACCAGGTAGCTATTACTCTTTCCAAAGTCAAGACAGAACATATTTATTGATCAGGCAGAGAGCAGAATTTGCCATCCATCAAGTCAGACTCAACCATTACTTCCATGGTAATTGTCCCAGTTGTTTACTGGCCAACACGCTATGCAGTAATGATCAATTAACTGATTGAATTTATTGAATCTGGAACAGGGGAATTACTGTCAGAACCCAAATTCATCAGTCAAAGATTCTCAAGCTTCTATAAAGAACTGTACATCTCTGATTGTAAATCCACACCAAGCCAGACTAGGTACTTTCTAAAATAATTACGAACTCTTCTTCTCTCAACAGAGGAAGCCACCTTGCTGGGAGCTTAAATCTCTCTCAATGAATTAAAAAGGGGATTGGATAGCATGAATAAAGGCAAATCACCTGGATGGGACAGTATTTCTTCCTGAGGTCTATTAAAAATGTTGTAATCAATTAGGTCCACTATTGCTCAAAATGATTAATATAGCAGTTCACAAAGGTTCATTTGGGAGAGATGTGAATAGAGCACTAATTTCACTTTTATGAAAAAAAGGTAAGGATACCACCCAGTGTTCTCACTATTGCCCCCTATCTTAGACAAATACAGATAAAAAACTGTTTTCCAAAATGTTGTCGTCTCGAGACTTACCCAAATTAGGCCACACAGACCAAGCGGGTTTGTTATAAAGTGTTTATACTCGGATAACCTCTGTCGACTATTACATATCTTAGATCCTTCATCAGAAACAACAGCTCCTTGGGCTGTATCTCTTGATGCAGAAAAAGCTTTCGATAGACTAGAATGGTCATACCTCTTGGTCTGTCTTGGAACATATGGGTATTGGCTCCAATTTCATTAATATGATTAAAACACTTTTTGCAAAACCCTCAGCCATACTGTATATTCCTTAAACAATGTCAACTAAGCTGTGGTCCTATTACTACTCACACAATTTATATTTGGCACAAAATTAAAAAACATTGTAACTGGGAATCAAAATGGCATGCCCATACTGAAATATTACACAATAATGCTTTGCAATCTCGAGGGTGGCCTTTTGCATCCCCACAATGATCTAAATGTGCAATCCATACCCATGCCAATATCATGGACAGCAATGGTTTGAGAACATCCCAAGATTTGAAAGATACATACACATTACCAGGCAACTCCTTTTTTCTATATTTACAACATACACTATATATACAAAAGGAAGTTTGACACCTCCTGAGCTTCGTGGATTGGGCTATTTCAGCCACACCTGTTGCTGACAGGTGTATAAAATCAAGCACACAGCCATGCAATCTCCACTGCCTAGCTGGCAGTCCAACGAACAAATCTGAGAACGCTGTCTGCCCGAATGCATAGTGCAAACTGTAAAGTTTGGTGGAGGAATTGGTGGTCTGGGGCTGTTTTTCATGGTTCAGGCTAGGCCCCTTAATTCCAGTGAAGGGAAATCTTAATGCTACAACATACAATGACTTTCTAGACGATTCTGTGCATCCAGCTTTGTAGCAACAGTTTCAGCATGACAATGTCCCTGTGCACAAAGCGAGGTCCATACAGAAATGGTTTGTCGAGATCGGTGTGGAAGAACTTGACTGGTCTGCATAGAGCCCTGACCTCAACCCCATTGAACACCTTTGGGATGAGTTGGAACACCAACTGCGAGCCAGACCTAATCGCCCAACATCACTGCCTGACCTCAGTAATGCTCTTGTGGCTGATTGGAAGCAAGTCCCTGCAGCACTGTTCCAACATCTAGTGGAAAGCCTTCCCTATAGTGTAAGCTTTTAAAGATGGAAAGGAGGGACCTACTTCATATTAATCCACATACTTTTGGTCATGTAGTGTAGGTAAGCTATGCTGGCCTATGGAGTCCCTGGGGAAACCCAACTACCGAACCATCCAATGATGGGATTCATAAATAAATTATCTGGGCTCCCGAAATTAATGAGCTCTATAATATCAATCAATCAATCGAATGTATTTATAAAGCCCTTCTTACATCAGCTGATGTCACAAAGTGCTGTACAGAAACCCAGCTTAAAACCACAAACCGCAAGCAATGCAGCACAGTGGCTAGGAAAAACTCCCTAGAAAGGCCAGAACCTTGGAAAAAACCTAGAGAGGAACCAGGCTATGAGGGGTGGCCAGTCCTCTTCTGGCTGTACTGGGTGGAGATTATAACAGAACATGGCCAAGATGTTCAAATGTTCATAGATGACCAGCAGGGTCAAATAATAATAATCACAGTGGTTGTCAAGGGTGCAACAGGTCAGCACCTCAGGAGTAAATGTCAGTTGGTTTTTCATAGCCAATCTCTACCGCTCCTGCTGTCTCTAGAGAGTTGAAAACAGCTGGTCTGGGACAGGTAGCACATCTGGTGAAATGGTCAGGGTTCCATAGCCGCAGGCAGAACATTTGAAACTGGAGCACGAGTACGGCCAGGTGGACTGGGGACAGCAAGGAGTCATCAGGCCAGGTAGTCTGGCATGCTGACTCCAATATATAAACAACTTTTGGAAAGCTCATATTCTGAGCTAGCCATTAACACCTCATATTCTGAGCTAGCCATTAAAGCCTCTTATGGCTTGGGGGCAGTATTGAGTAGCTTGGTTGAATAAGGTGCCCAGAGTAAACTGCCTGCTACTCAGGACCAGAAGCTAAGATATGCATATTATTAGTGGGTATATATAGGAAACACTCTGAAGTTTCTAAAACTGTTTGAATGATGTCTGTGAGTATAACAGAACTCATATGGCAGGCAAAAAACCTGTGAAAAAAATCCAACCAGGAAGTGGGAAATCTGAGGTTTGTAGTTTTTCCAACTCTTTGCCTATTCAAGAAACAGTATAAATTTGGTCTGATTGCACTTCCTAAGGCTTCCACTAGATGTCAACAGTCTTTAGAACCTTGTTTCAGGCTTCTACTGTGAAGGAGGAGAGAATAAGAGCTGATTGAGTAAGGGGTCTGCCAGAAGGCCATGAGCTCAGTCAGGCGCGCTCCCGTGAGAGGTAGCTGCGTTCCATTGCATTTCTAAAGACAAAAGAATTCTCCGGTTGAAACATCATTGAAGATTTATGTTAAAAACATCCTAAAGATTGATTCTATACATCGTTTGACATGTTTCTACGAACTGTAATATCATTGTTTTACTTTTCGTCTGGCCTGCGCGTCGTGAATTTGGATTTGTGAACAAAAGGTGCGAACAAAAAGGAGGCATTTGGACATACAGTGCCTTGCGAAAGTATTCGGCCCCCTTGAACTTTGCGACCTTTTGCCACATTTCAGGCTTCAAACATGAAGATATAAAACTGTATTTTTTGTGAAGAATCAACAACAAGTGGGACACAATCATGAAGTGGAACGACATTTATTGGATATTTCAAACTTTTTTAACAAATCAAAAACGGAAAAATTGGGCGTGCAAAATTATTTAGCCCCCTTAAGTTAATACTTTGTAGCGCCACCTTTTGCTGCGATTACAGCTGTAAGTCGCTTGGGGTATGTCTCTATCAGTTTTGCACATCGAGAGACTGAAATTTTTTCCCATTCCTCCTTGCAAAACAGCTCGAGCTCAGTGAGGTTGGATGGAGAGCATTTGTGAACAGCAGTTTTCAGTTCTTTCCACAGATTCTCGATTGGATTCAGGTCTGGACTTTGACTTGGCCATTCTAACACCTGGATATGTTTATTTTTTAATCATTCCATTGTAGATTTTGCTTTATGTTTTGGATCATTGTCTTGTTGGAAGACAAATCTCTGTCCCAGTCTCAGGTCTTTTGCAGACTCCATCAGGTTTTCTTCCAGAATGGTCCTGTATTTGGCTCCATCCATCTTCCCATCAATTTTAACCATCTTCCCTGTCCCTGCTGAAGAAAAGCAGGCCCAAACCATGATGCTGCCACCACCATGTTTGACAGTGGGGATGGTGTGTTCAGCTGTGTTGCTTTTACGCCAAACATAACGTTTTGCATTGTTGCCAAGTTCAATTTTGGTTTCATCTGACCAGAGCACCTTCTTCCACATGTTTGGTGTGTCTCCCAGGTGGCTTGTGGCAAACTTTAAACAACACTTTTTATGGATATCTTTAAGAAATGGCTTTCTTCTTGCCACTCTTCCATAAAGGCCAGATTTGTGCAATATACGACTGATTGTTGTCCTATGGACAGAGTCTCCCACCTCAGCTGTAGATCTCTGCAGTTCATCCAGAGTGATCATGGGCCTCTTGGCTGCATCTCTGATCAGTCTTCTCCTTGTATGAGCGGAAAGGTTAGAGGGACGGCCAGGTCTTGGTAGATTTGCAGTGGTCTGATACTCCTTCCATTTCAATATTATCGCTTGCACAGTGCTCCTTGGGATGTTTAAAGCTTGGTAAATCTTTTTGTATCCAAATCCGGCTTTAAACTTCTTCACAACAGTATCTCGGACCTGCCTGGTGTGTTCCTTGTTCTTCATGATGCTCTCTGCGCTTTTAACGGACCTCTGAGACTATCACAGTGCAGGTGCATTTATACGGAGACTTGATTACACACAGTTGGATTGTATTTATCATCATTAGTCATTTAGGTCAACATTGGATCATTCAGAGATCCTCACTGAACTTCTGGAGAGAGTTTGCTGCACTGAAAGTAAAGGGGCTGAATAATTATGCACGCCCAATTTTTCAGTTTTTCATTTGTTAAAAATGTTTGAAATATCCAATAAATGTCGTTCCACTTCATGATTGTGTCCCACTTGTTGTTGATTCTTCACAAAAAAATACAGTTTTATATCTTTATGTTTGAAGCCTGAAATGTGGCAAAAGGTCGCAAAGTTCAAGGGGGCCGAATACTTTCGCAAGGCACTGTAAATGAAACTACAAACCTCAGATTTCCCACTTCCTTTTTGGATTTGTCTCAGGTTTTCGCCTGCCATATGAGTTCTGTTATACTCACAGACATCATTCAAACAGTTGTAGAAACGTCAGAGTGTTTTCTATCCAATACTACTAAACATATGCATATACTGTATTAGCATTTGGGACAGAGTAGCAGGCAGTTTACTCTGGGCACCGTATTCATCCAAGCTACTCAATACTGCCCCCCTGTCACCAAGAAGTTAAATGACCACAAAAAAACATCTGGGTCAGATGGTTTAGACCCTTTCTTCTTTAAGGTTAGGGAGGTAGGAGGACCTGAAATATTCTGCTTTTACAAAATGTGATGCTGTTTTCAAATGAAACACAATACCTTGCTCTTGTTAAAGCTTTTAGAATGTATTTGTTGCAACATTTTTTACCACTGAACATAACCATTTCAAAGATCACACCTGTCAATGATTGATATAAAAACAGACATGGACATCTTCATCGAACATGAATCAACGTGCAAATTCATTAGTTTTCCAAAACACATACATTATTAAAAACATTCGTAAGTAAGGTCCTCCTCTCTGGGGAGGTTCCCATTGCTTGGAAGGCAGCCACGGTTCGATCTTTATTTAAAGTGGGAGACCTAGCTGATCCTAACTGTTATAGGCCTATTTCTATTTTGCCCTGTTTATCAAAAGTGTTGGAAAAACTTGTCAATAATCAACAGACTGGCTTTCTTGATGTCTATAGTATTCTCTCTGGAATGCAATCTAGTTTCTGCTCAGGTTATGGATGTGTCACTGCAACCTTAAATGTCCTCAATGATGTCCCCATTGCCCTTGATTCTAAGCAATGTTGTGCTGATATTTTTATTGAATTGGCCAAAGCTTTAGAGACGGTAGACCATTCCATTCTTGTGGGCCAGCTAAGGAGAATTAGTTTATTTTCGGGCTCTTTGGCCTGGTTTGCTAACTACCTCTCTCAAATAGTGCAGTGCATAAAGTCAAAACATCTGCTGTCTCAGCCACTTCCTGTCACCAATGGGTGTACCCCAAGGCTCAATCCTAGGCTCCACGCACTTCTCAATTTACATCAACAACATAGCTCAGGCAGTAGGAAGCTCTCGCATCCATTTATATGCAGATGATACAGTTATACTCAGCTGGCCCCTCCCTGGATTTTGTGTGAAACGCTCTACAACAAAGCTTAAGCTTAAGCCCTTAACCTTGTTCTGAACACCTACAAAACAAAGGAACGGGAGATACCTAGTCAGTTGTACAACTGAATGCCTTCAACTGAAATGTGTCTTCCGCATTTAACCCAGGCCCTCTGAATCAGAGAGGTGCGGGGGGGGGGGGGGGGCTGCCTTAATCGACATCCATGTCTTCGGTTCCCCCAGACGTGATGTTTGGCATTCAAGCCAAAGAGTTTAGTCTTGGTTCCATCAGACCAGAGAATCTTGTTTCTCATGGTCTGAGAGTCCTTTAGGTGCCTTTAGGCAAACTCCAAGAGGGCTGTCATGTGCCTTTTACTGAGGAATGGCTTCCGTCTGGCCACTCCTGCGCTGTCTTGGATGTGTGCTTAGGGTCGTTGTCCTGTTGGAAGGTGAACCTTCACTCCAGTCTGAGGTCCTGAGCGCTCTGGAGCAGGTTTTCATCATGGATCTCTCTGTACTTTGCGGCGTTCATCTTTCCCTCGATCCTGACTAGTCCTCCCAGTCCCTGCCACTGAAAAACATCCCCACAGCATGATGCTGCCACCACCATGTTTCACCGTAGTGTTGATGCCAGGTTTCTCCCAGACGTGATACTTGGCGTTCAGGCTAAAGAGTTTAGTCTTGGTTCCATCAGACCAGAGAATCTGGTCTGTTTCTCATGGTCTGTCCTTTAGGTGCCTTTTGGCAAACTCCAAGAGGGCGGTCATGTGCCTTTTACTGGGGAATGGCTTCCGTCTGGCCACTCTCTCATAAAGGCCTGATTGGTGGAGTGCTGCAGAGATGGTTGTCCTTCTGGAAGGTTCTCCCATATCCACAGAGGAACTCTGGAGCTCTGTCAGAGGGACCATCTGGTTCTTTGTCACCTCCCTGATCAAGACCCTTCTCCCCCGATTGCTTAGTTTGGCCAGCTGGCTGGATCTAGGAAGAGTCTTGGTGGTTCCAAACTTCTTCCATTTAAGAATGATGGAGGCCACTGTGTTCTTGGGGACCTTCAATGCTGCAGACATGTTTTGGTACACTTCCCCAGATCTGTGCCTCAACGCAATCCTGTCTCGGAGCTCTACGGACAATTCCTTTAACCTCATGGCTTGGTTTTATGCTCTGAAATGCACTGTCAACTGTGGGGCATTATATAGACATGTTTGTGCCTTTCCAAATCACGTACAATCAATCATGTACAAACATTTCTTAAAACCTATTTTCGCTTTGTCATAATTGGGGTATTGTGTGCAGATTGTGTGCAGATTGATGAGGATAAAAAATTATTTAAGCAATTTTAGAATAAGGCTGCAACGTAACACAATGTGGAAAAAAGTGAAGGGGTCTGAATACTTTTCGAATGCACTGTATCCTTAATATAAATAGATTATCCAGTGTAGAATGGAAACTTGACTTATTCCTGTCAGAGATGTGTAATAGAGCTGTTTGTCTATGAAGGCACCATTAGAAGTTCCCCTGTGCTGTATTAGGCAGTCCAATCTCATTAACATTCACACCTCAGATTCAAGACCGTCAATAAACACACATGCTGATCAAATGGGATGTTTGGTTTTGATCTAAGACAGGAAATATACATGAAGACAGCGAGACTGTGTGACTAATAAGCCATACTGCTTGTCTGGACAGCTGCTGATCACAGGAATTCATTCAAAACCCTCTTTGTTGTGGGTATGCTGTTTTCATGTTCTTTTCCTTTGAACATGAACTGCTGTCTTTCATGTTGTCGCTATATGTGACTGGCTGCACTCCATGGCCCAATGCTGTGATGATGACCGCTGACTGCTGAGAAAGCAAAGCTGTGAATCTCAGCATCCTGCTGATATACATCACTTCTGGTACAGAGACAACAGTGTTGAAGGCCTGTGATAGTGAGACTTGCCTATTATTGGAAAAACACTTCCCAGAAATAGGATGGGTTGATGATGTTCAATCTGACTCACTTGTGTTTTATTCTTGCTACTGCTGCCTTGAAATTGTATTATAAAAGGGATTCTGGCCTATGCCTTGTCCATCCTACCCCCTCTTTCCATTGGTCAATGCAAGTACTTGACCCATAGTGTGTAGCCTCTCATAGACGGGCTGCCTGACAACGTCACGAAAATAATGCTTGTGAATGTTGTTACATGTTGTCATTAATTATTTTGAGTTCACAGTTGTTTTGCCCTGAATTTGCACACACAACAATTTTGTTGCTTAATAACAACGATTTTGTTGCTTAATAACAACCCACGCGTCTATTGGCCTGTGTAAATTATAGAAAAGTATTGCAAATCCCATCTCCTCCTGCTATTGGACAAAGTAAGTTCTAGAGCCCAGCTTACCTCTTCCCATTGGTGGACATAGCGAATTAGCCTGGACAGCCTGAGCAGCCTCAGCAGACTGAGGATCTTGGTAAAGCGCACGATCCTCAGGGCTCTGGCTGTTTTATACACCTCAGAGTCGATCCCCTTCTCCACGATCAAGAAGATATAATCAACAGGGATGGAGGAGATAAAGTCCACCACAAACCAGGTCTTCAGGTACGTCCTCTTGATCTTCTTGGGGTCCAGGATGATCTCAGTGTTGTCCTCTAAAACAATGCCTGTGCGGAAGTTGAGGACCAGGTCCATGAGGAAGAAGGTATCAGAGACCACGTTGAAGATGATCCAGGGCGCGGTGGTCTCGTCCTTGAAGAAGGTGATCCCCACTGGGATGATGATGAGGTTGCCCACCATGAACATCAACATGGTGAAATCCCAGTAGAACCTAGAGAGCAAAGTGGAGAAGCAGGTTAGGGGACAGAGAGACAGTTAAGGTGGAGGAACTCAGGAAACCTGAACTTCAACTCCAGGTAAGGTTAGGTATAAATAGTTGACTCCCACAATGGCATTCTTCATCAACTGTTGGATCAGGGGTGATGGAAGATTATACAACTGGTTATCACAACAAAACGAAAAAAATCACACAAATAAATTAATTTAATTATTATCAAAGTCATCTGTTGTATTGTATTCTATTGTATTCTGTTGTATTCATCATTCTATTGTAGGAATGATGATGTGGATCAATTGGCAATTCAATCGTCCATTCAAGAGTGTAGAAATTGATGGGCTGTTACTCATTGTAATAACAGTAAAAGTACAGTAAGTCACTGGGGTACATCTTGAGTTTGAGTGCAAGTGGAAACTGTTGTATCACTGTTTTCATTATGAGCAAATGTTCTCTGTTGCTGTTTGCTGTGCATATCACGCCAGTAAAGATATCATGCCAGTGTCCATCTGACAAGTACCCTCTCTGCTTATTCTAACTAGGGGAGCCGAGAAGAGAGAGGGGGTCTTATGAGAGTAGCGCTGGATGGTGAATTGATTCTAAATCCTTGCTACAATAACAAAGGGTGACATACACTAAATGACCAAGAGTGTATGGACAACTGCTCATCAAACATCTCATTCCAAAATCATGGGCATTAATATGAAGTTGGTTCCCCCTTTGCTGCTATAACAGCCTCCACTCTTCTGGGAAGGCTTTCCACAAGATGGGGACTTGCTTCCATTCAGCCACAAGAGCATTAGTTAGGTTGAGCACTGATGTTGGGCAATTAGGCCTGACTCACAGTCTGCGTTCCAATTCATCCCAAAGGTGTTTGATGGGGTTGAGGTCAGGGCTCTGTACAGGCCAGTCAGGTTCTTCCACAACAATCTCAACAAACCATTTCTGTACGGAGCTCACATTGTGCATGGGGGCATTGTCATGCTGAAACAGGAAAGGGAAGGCTGTTGCCACAAATTTTGAAGTACAGAATTGTGTAGAATGTGATTGTATGCTGTAGCATTAAGATTTCCCATCACTGGAACTAAAGGGAATGTAAAAAATGTAAAATACATCTTTGTCACGACCTCTTCCGAAGTCGATGCCTCTCCTTGTTCGGGCGATGTTCGGTCTTCTAGCCATTGCTGATCCATTTTTAATTTTTAATTTGTGTTGTCTTGTTTTACCACACACCTGGTTTCATTTCCCTCATTATGTGTTGTGTATTTAGCCCTCTGTTTCCCCCATGTCTTTGTGCGTGATTGTTTATTGTTAGGTCGGTACGTTTCCGGCTGGTTTATTCCCGGGTGCTGGTTTACCCGTGTTTAGTGGTAACCGTTATTTTGTTCGCACATTGGGTTTGTTACTTTGTACATTTGCCTTTATTAAAGTGCGTTGTTCACTTATCTCTGCTCTCCTGCGCCTGACTTCATATACCAGCTACACCCATCGCCTGACAATCTTAGGCTATTGTGCGGCTGCTCGGCCATGGAAGCCCATTTCATGAAGGTCCCGACGAACAGTTATTGTGCTGACGTTGCTTCCAAAGGCAGTTTGGAACTCATGAGTGGGTGTGGCAACCGAGGAGAGACGATTTTAAGGCGCTACGGGCTTCAGCACTTGGCAGTCCTGTTCTGTGAGCTTGACTGGCCTACCACTTCGCGACTGAGCCGTTGTTGCTCCTAGACTTCCCCTTCACAATAACATCAATTACAGTTGACCAGGGCAGCTCTACCAGGGCAGCTCTAGCAGGGCAGACATTTGACAAACTGACTTGTTGGAAAGGTTGCATCCTATGACGGTGCCACGTTGAAAGTCCCTGACTCCTTCAGTAAGGCCGTTCTACTGCAAATGTTTGTCAATTTAGATTGCATGGCTGTTTGCACGATTTTATATACCTGTCAGCAAAGGAGTCCACATACTTTTGTATATTTAGTGTAAGTGTAACCAGGATAGTATCAGCATATTTGAATAATTGTGACTGCTAAGTTATAGCCTGAGATAGTCACACTTTAAATGACAAGTAGGCCTGTATGGAATATGGAATATTACATTTGACAATAACATGGATTAATATTGAAGAGCACAACTGAAAAAAACATATTGAATATTGCACCTAGTATAATATTAGTGGATATCAATATTGCAGTCTAATCAACTCGAGGTAACGGGAGTCTAATGCTTGTGAAGAGCATAACTGATAGGTGTGTGGTGCTGAGTCATGTCTTGACTGACTGATCCTGCTAGATTGGAATCGAACATCGATGACTCGACTGTGTGAGTGATGAGATGTAGGCCTATCATAATTAGAAAGGGAAGTTTCTGCAGTTGGCTACATGACAAAAATGCCATACATTTTGCAGAAAAGTTTTCAAATGGCTTGACCATATGGGAGAACCACCCTCGGTCTAAACACCAAGCCCGGTGCCCAGTAGGCTATGTGTCAGTATGGTATGTCATGTCAGTATGGTATGTCATGCAGTTTTGTCTGTCAATTGAAAATTAATAACTTCATAACAGGCTGCAATCAAACTCAAACATATGGTTTAACTGTCAAATGTGCATATTCTACAAAACCATGACTATCACATTTGCAATCATGACTTTTCAGAGGTCACAACACAGGAGCCCATTGTTCGCAGTCGTAACAGTTCCGAGTAACCTCCTTTAGCTATAAAGTGTCTCTGTCAAGTTTACAAGAAAGTCAAACTCACCACTGACATGTCAACACATAGTTTTAAAGCAGTTTCATCAAAGCTGCCTGTAATATTAGAGTAAAACCCTTGTTTCTCCCCATTTTCTCACCAATGACCTCATGAGAACGTATCCTAAATATTTCTTCCTATGTCAACCTAGCCTGAAAACTGTACGCTACCTTACAAACATGACATAACAGTAATGCTTTACATTTACATCACTAAGAAGTCTTATGGGTCATTGTAAGTCCCTTTTGGTAATTTTTATTTCTCTAAAAGATGAGTTCATGATTAGGAAAGAGTGGAGGGTGCGCTGTTTAATAGCATAATTCATCCTTCACCTTCAAAACCAGTCCTACATTAAATCTAGAATAGATAATTTCTTAACTCTTTCTTGGCAAATCAAGACCTGGAATCGACTAAATAAAAAATCCTGGAGCTTCTTAGAATGGCACTGTGCATAATGGCATTGATTATCAGTTGGCTTAAATATAGCTGTCACCATAGGAGGGAGAGGCTGTCTTAGACAGAAGCCACTGATTTGGGAGCAGGGGCAGACGGGCCTTCTGGCAATTCTGTCAAATGCCATATGGGCTAGACAAAACATTTTTGAGGGTGGACTGGTCGAAATTGACACTCACAAATATACATATTTTTATATCAAAATAAAACAATGAAAAGGATGATATGGGCATATTTTAAAGACAAAATATTTGAGCCCAAATCTATAATGAGCCTTTGGCTGATCAATGGGAAATGGCCGGCCTGCCCGCCTATCAAGATGGGCCAGCCCGGTTTTCTCAGCCAGGTCACCCGTGATACAAGTCTGTAGTCGAGGTCCATCCATGTCTGAATCCAGCAATAGAAAGTAGTTTTTCAGATTTTTATTTTAAACCTATCCCAAACCTTAATCCTTAAACTTAAACATTCAGAGTTAATACCTAACCTTTAGAATTCTGAGTTAATGCCTAAACTTAACTTTAAACACTTCAAAATGTGATGTTTGGAACAACTTCAACATTTTCTGTACGAGAAACATGGATGAACGTTTAATTCTGATGTGAGAGTGTGAGAGCTTGTTGTGTTTGCTGATAGGCTGAGCTGAGGTCAAGCAAACTCACATTAAACGTAAAACATGGCATTAGCAAAGAGCAAAGAGACCAGCTCTGATTCTGTCATCAGTTAAACCGCCATGGTCATGGATTGTAAAAAAAAGATGGTGACACATGCAGTGGTGTGGGCTGGATAAAATGCCAGGGTCGAATTCATGTCCCAATCCGCCCCTGTTTGGGATCTGTGAAAATGGGATGAGAATAGTGAGGGATAAGGACAAAGCAGGTGAGGGGATATACACTGTGTACAAAACATAAAGAACACCTTCCTAATATTGAGTTACATCCAGCATCCAGCTCAGAGTTACATCCAGAATCCAGCTCAGCTGAGTTACATCAAGCATCTGGCTCGGCTTAGTTACATCCAGAACCAGCACAGAGTTACATCCAGCATCCGGCTCAGCTTAGTTACATCCAGAATCCAGCACAGAGTTACATCAAGCATCCGGCTCAGCTTAGTTACACCCAGAATCCAGCATCCAGCTCTGAGCTGGATGTAACACACTTCAAAATAAGAGGCCCTTAATGTTTTGTACACTCAGTGTAGCTCAAGCTGATGATCAGTGGGGGCTGTGACACTGAGCTGGATGCTGGATGTTACATCCAGAGTTAACAACATCCAGCATCCAGCTCAGTTATATCCAGCATCCAGTATCCAGCACAGAGTTACATCTAGCATCCTGCTCAGAGTTACATCCAGCATAACACACTTCAAAATAAGAGGCCTGTATTACCGATTTCGAAAAATAAGAGTCCCTCGATTTGTCATGCCAAAATAAGTCCTGCATTTCCAATCTCAAAATAAGAGTCCCACGATTTTTCATGAACGTTTTTTAATTTATATTTTATTTCATTTCAATAGTAAAACCCCAGGATGGAATGTCATAAAATTAATTGATCCCTTTGTTCTCAATTTCCGCCTGAAGACATACCCTAATCTAACTGCCTGTAGCTCAGCCCCAGAGGCAAGGATATGCATTTTCTTGGTATCATTTGAATGGAAACATTCTGAAGGTTGTGGAAATGTTAATTGAATGTAGGAGAATATAACACAGTAGATCTGGTGGAAGAAAAGAGAAAGAAAGAGCATACGTTTTCTGTTTTTTATTGTTGTAGCATCATCTTTCACATGTACTAGAATAGCCACACAGTCGGATATGATGCTGGAGATCACTTTGATGGATAACACAAGAGGGCAACTGTGGGTGTGCAAAGTTTCAGACTGATAACTTCAGGAATGGGTGAGCTACATGACATGTAGCATGAAGTCACTCAGGTGTCCCACAAGTTGCCCAAATGTACCCAATTGGCCGAATTGGTGAAATTACCTATAACTATATACAACAGTGCAAATAACTATATACAACATATCAAAAAGCAATTGTAACACACACACACAAAAAAAATGTTTAAAAAAATATTAGAAAATAAATATTAAAAAAAACAGTAAAAATTGGAAGTCCTCGACACAATATTTTGCTGCCTGTGCCATGTCCCATAGCAGTCTCTTTCTGATGTAGAGCAGAGGCAAACTGAACAAGTGGTGCCGTTCATGCGACACAGAACACAACGACGCCTCCATGATGTGCCCTTTTGGCCCTGAGGCACAGTCATAACTACAGTAATGAACTGTGGCATATGAACACCACTGGGGGCAGAGGTAGAGCGGGCAGCTTGGCAGTGGGGGGGGGGGCTCCCAGTCGGAGTCGCTATCACTGTGAAAGAAAACATTTAAAAAATATTTGTATTTATCATCACATAAAATAAACAGATATGTATTGCATTTATTTTTTACCTTTATTTACCTAGTTAAGAACAAATTCTTATTTTCAATGACTGCCTGTTCAGGGGCAGAACGACAGATTTGTACCTTGGGGATTCGAACATGCAACCTTTCGTTTACTAGTCCAACGCTCTAACGCTCTAACCACTAGGCTACCCTGCCACCCCAGATATAGAGCAGAGGGAACAGTCACTAAGGTGAAGTGCTGTTCCATTCAACTCCGGCCATTGTTGTAGGCCTGCCCTCCCCTGAACAGCACCCAATGGCTATTTCATATGGAAATGAAGAGAAGTAGCAGGCGCAGTGGCCATGTGTGTGTTTGCTGTTCTACTCCATTCCATTTGAATAAAACAATGGAAAATATAATCTGACATGGAAAATATATATATCTGACATGGAATATATATATATATACACACACAACCAAACAAACCAACACATACACACAAACAAACCACACATTTCATTGCAAATTTTAAAAAATAAAAAAATAATTATATATATTTTTTTGCAAAAAAAAAAATATATATATTTATATTTCATAAAACGGCATTAGCACTTACCCGTCCAGAAGTACGTCCTGTCCTTGCAGAAACAGCTCCTCAGTTCCTGTTTGAATCATAACACTCAAAGATTCTTCAAACAAAAAATCTGTCTCACTTTCACTTTTTCACTTTCACTTTAGGCTTTGACTTCGCTTTTCCTGATTTATTTGCCATGATATCTTCAATGAAATCGTTGAAAATACAACTTTCCGAAATTCAGCTGCGCGTAACAAGCCTCACAGCAATTCCTCTGATCGTCAAGGCGAGAATGGAGTTCGTTACGCATGCAATATCAAACAAGGAATGGCGCTCCAACCCAAAACCATTACATACTGGCGTTTACCTCAGCTTATTGACTATCTACCCAGCTAGATTTCAAGAAGATCAGTGGTCATTGGGCAGAAATACAATCCAGTCCATCAACGAAGCTTTGCTAAAATGATTGGTGCGCAAGGTAGTCATTGCTCATTGTCTTCAAATCAGTTCACTTCGGTCAATACTCCCCACAAAAAAACAATGACGTTTGGCTGTGTTGCAAACACCCAGAGGAATGCACTGAAACCAACCATGACTAGATAAACGATGGTTTACCGTGTGTAATTATGTCGAATGCTCCGTAAAAAATTGATAGAGATGGAATTCACGGCACAAACAGGTTAAAAAATGTTTCGATTTAAGCTATAAAAATTGATTTTATCAACGAAAACGGCACTTCATTTGATCACTGGGACCCTCAGGAAGAGAAATAAGAGCAAGATATACGAATGTAAGTCATAATTTTACCTTCAGATGTGAATGTGTAAAAACTGTCATGGCGGAAAATGTTTCTGTTGTTGATTGCTCTTCTCAAACAAAAGCATGGTATTTGTTCTCTGTAATAGCTATTTTAAATTGGAAAATGTAGTTTGATTACCAAGATTCTAATCTTTTGAAGGGTGTAAGACACTTGCATTTTCAAGAATGTTTAATGTTACGACGTTGTATTTTTAGTCACTCTGAAATTTCCCCTGATGTTGATCCCTGTACAGGGATCGCAGCCATAACAGGTTTTAAGGCACAGATATACGAAACGTCATGCTGTTAAACCACCCTTTTGTTTGTGTTAACCAAAATCAAGTTTGGTCCAGAACGGATGCATCTACATCTGCATCTATCTATCTTTAAAAGTGAAAATGTCTGAAATCCCAGAAAGTTACATCAGTCTCAGCCTCTTCCCTGGGTGAACCAATGTGAGCTCCCACCAAATCTAGGAACCTGTATTGTACTGTATTTCTAGGCATCGCTCCCAATGCTCTTGTTGAAACCTGGGGTGGCATAGGTCGTCAACACACTTATCCCTCTACAGCTGTTATATACCCTTTGTTGGCAATGACAAAGTATTGAGATAAACGTTTGTTATTGACCAAATACTTATTTTCCACCATAATTTGCAAATAAATTCATTAAAAATCCTACAATGTGATTTTCTGGACATTTTTTTCTCATTTTGTCTGTCATAGTTGAAGTGTACCTATTATGAAAATTACAGGCCTCTCATCTTTTTAAGTGGGATAACTTGCACAATTGGTGGCTGACTAAATAATTTTTTGCCCCACTGTATACAGTAATCTCCAAAAGTATTGGGACAGTGACACATTTGTTGTTGCTTTGGCTCTGTACTTCAGCACTTTGGATTTGAAATGATCAAATGACTATGAGGTTAAAGTTCAGACTGTACATTTAGTGAGAAAGTTAGAGATGCACAAATACCATACTCCCAAGACATGCTAACCTCTAACTATTACAATAACAGGTGAGGTTAGCATTTCTGGGGGGTATGATATTTGTACGTTTGTAACTTTCTCACTCATCATTATTCACGATTCATTCAGGACTATCCATAATCATGGTAGCATCCACATTAATGTAGAAGTGTTTAGAAACATATCTACAATAAAAGTGATTCCAAAATGACACAATACATTATTTACCATTAATTTCTATTAGGCACAAAATAATCTGAAACAAAACCAAAACAAACAGCAAATGCCTCCAACACTTTTGTAGAGTCACAACCTTGATGTAATCACTCCGTGCTAGGAATATGGGACAAAATACTAAACTTTTGACTACTTTAATACACATATAAATGAATTTTTCCCAATACTTTTGGTCCCTTAAAATGGGGGAACTATGTACAAAAAGTCATTTCTAAACGGTTTACCCGATATGGATGAAAATACCCTCAAATTAAAGCTGCCAGTCTGCACTTTCAAATCCAAAGTGCTGGAGTACAGAGGCAAAAAAAAAAAAAAAATGCCACTGTCCCAATACTTTTGGAGCTCACTGTATAAACAGTACCAGTCAAAAGTTTGGACAACTACTCATTCAAGGGTTTTTCTTTATTTTTGACCATTTTCTACATAATAGTGAAGACATCAAAACTATGAAATAACACATATGGAATACTGTAGTAACCAGACATTTTTAAACAAATCTAAATATATGTTATAATGTTATATATACATTCTTTATTGTAGCCACGCTTTGCCTTGATGACAGCTTTGCACACTCAGCATTCTCTCAACCAGCTGAGCACTTGTTGGCTGCTATTCCATCACTCTGCGGTCCAACTTATCCCAAACTATCTAAATTGGGTTGATGTCGGGTAATTGTGGAGGCCAGGTCGTCTGATGCAGCACTCCATCACTCTCCTTCTTCGTTAAATAGCACTTACACAGCCTGGAGGTGTGTTGGGTCATTGTCCTGTTGAAAAACAAATGATAGTCCCACTAAGCACAAACCAGATGGGATGGCGTATCGCTGCAGAATGCTGTGGTAGCCATACTGGTTAAATGTGTATTGAATTCTAAATAAATCACTGACAGTGTCACCAGCAAAGCACACCCACACCATCCCAAATACAAACTCTGGAATGAGTAGGTGTGTCCAAACTTTTGACTGGTACTTTATATTTTACAGCGTATGAGTTAGTTTCATCAACAAGTAATATTATATAGAGAGAAAACCCTACAGAGTACACAACTTAAGATGTGGGAACTGGCACCTAGACCAAAATCAAAGAATGAAAATGAAAAAACATTTGTAATGCTTGTTATTTTAACCATTGCAACTGTCAACACAGGGAAAGAAATACCACAAATCACACACAGACATTTATTTGAGATACACAGAATGAAACAGCATGGGAATGGCAATGTTTCTGGCACGGTATTAGCAATGCGTTCAGCTACAAGTGTTTGTTCAAGCCTCTTACGTAATTGTGCCACTTGAAGCATTTGGGTTGGGCAGGATCCTTCAAAACAGTGTATGTATTGTCCTGTCAGTAGGGAGACAATTGTAGATACAACATGGACCATAGCTGCAGCCACCTCTTCCAGTTCAGCTTGAGTTATTGGTGTGTGGCATCCATCCCGTTCGCCCATGCAAAGAATAGAAAAAGCAGTATGAGTCAACACCTTCAGTGCTACTGAAAGCATCAACATGTTTTGCAATATTGTCCAGACTAAACAAAAGTTGTGGGTCTACATAAAAGTCGGTAACAGTAGCTAGACAAATGCAAAATGATCAACGTGGTAACTACAGTTGTGATCACTGTAAAGTTCCCTCATACACTACTATTAGAAAAGTACATGCTACCCTAACTGAGTGGGTAACTGCCCCAACATTCAAGAATTAGAGACATTCGTTATAAAACAACAACACATTTAGTATAGCAAAGAGCCAACTGGCTACTTAGACAAATGGAAAACAGATAACTAGGCAAGTAGGGTCTATCTGTGGACCGCAGACTGGGGGGGCATGGCTTGTAGGGCGCAAGTGTAGTGGCGATCGACTACACACCCCGCCCACCAAGTAGTGCGATGCAAGAGTTGGGTTCAATAGGGTCTGGCTCCAGCAGATATGTGTATAACCTTGCTAGCTAATGCTGGTGGGCGCGGCCTGTAGCGATGTAATGCTAATGGGTGTCGTACTGTCACGAGTACCCACAATGGCAGTGGACACAACATGTAGTGGGCACAGCTTGTAGTTGCTGCAGTCCCCAGATATTAATGGGATAGCTATTCATAAAGATAAACCACTTCAGTTACTATGGTAGTTAGCTAGCAGAAATGATTAGTTCATATAGCTACAAACTCCAAAAGAGCACTTACATATGAAGCAACATTTGGACATGAAATTCATAATTAGTTAATAACATAACTATTAGGTTAATGTCTTTTAACTGTCGACATGTAATACAGGCTAAAAACGAAAGGTCTACTGTCACAACAGCTAGTGAGCGAGCAGTCCGAAATGTCCTTTAGCTAGCTAGCCGCTAACCATTAGCTAGTATGCTAACAACATTAGCTGACAAATTCCTGAGTAAGCAACACATTTTGCAATGATCACAAGTTCATCACTGTGTCAATTGTTTATGTCTTTGTTAACATGTCATTCGTGGAGGATACTTGCTGATAGACATTAAATTAATTGACACGATCAGATTAGTGTCTTTTACTGCATCGGCTTCATGAGTTATGAAGCCAGGAGGCTTCGCTTTCTTAGAAATTCCTGGAGTAGCTGCGTCCTCAACAGTACACTTGGTGAACCTAGCCAGACCAATCAATTTACACTTTCTTAGCTGTTCAACAAATCATGCTAAAATAGCTAATTACAGTTAAAGTCGGAAGTTTACATACACCTGAGCCAAGTACATTTAAACTCAGTTTTTCACAATTCCTGACATTTAACCCAAGTAAAAATTCCCTGTTTAAGGTCAGTTAGGATCACCACTTTATTTGAAGAATGTGAAATGTCAGAATAATAGTAGAGAGAATTATTTATTTACTTTCATCACACTCCCAGTGGATCAGAAGTTTACTCAATTAGCATTTGGTAGCGTTGCCTTTAAAATGTTTTAACTTAGGTCAAACGTTTTGGGTAGCCTTCCACAAGCTTCCCACAATAAGTTGAGTGAATTATGGCCCATTCCTCCTGACAGAGTTGGTGTAACTGAGTCAGGTATGTAGGCCTCCTTGCTCGCACACGCTTTTTCAGTTCTGCCCACAATTTTTCTATAGTATTGAGGTCAGGGCTTTGTGACGGCCACTCCAATACCTTGACTTGTTGTCCGTAAGCCATTTTGCCACAACTTTGGAAGTATGCTTGGGGTCATTGTCCATTTTGAAGACCCATTTGTGACCAAGCTTTAACTTCTTGACTGATATCTTGAGATGTTGCTTCAATATAGCCACATAATTTTCCTCCCTCATGATGCCATCTATTTTGTGAAGTGCACCAGTCCCTCCTGCAGCAAAGCACCCTCACAACATGATGCTGCCATCCCCGTGATTCATGGTTGGGATGGTGTTCTTTGGCTTGCCTCCCCTTTCACCTCCAAACATAACAATGGTCATTACGGACAAACAGTTCTATTTTTGTTTCATTAGATCAGAGGACATTTCTCGATCTTTGTTGCCATGTGCAGTTGCAAACTGTAGTCTGTGTTTTTATGGCGGTTTTGGAGCAGTGGCTTCTTCCTTGCTGATCGGCCTTTCAGGTTATGTCGATATAGGATTCGTTAAACTGTGGATATAGATGCTTTGTACCTGTTTCCTCCAGCATCTTCACAAGGTAATTTGCTGTTGTTCTGGGATTGAGTTGCACCTTTCACACCAAAGTACGTTCATCTCTAGGAGACAGAACATGTCTCCTTCCTGAGCTGTATGACGGCTGTGTGGTCCCATGGTGTTTATACTTGCATACTATTGTTTGTACCGATGAACGTGGTACCTTCAGGCGTTTGGAAATTGCTCCCACGGATGAACCAGACTTGTGGAGGTCTACAATTGTTTTTCTGAGGTCTTGGCTGATTTCTTTTGATTTTCCCATGATGTCAAGCAAAGAGGCACTGAATTTGAAGGTAGGCCTTGAAATACATCCACAGCTACACCTCCAATTGACTCAAATTATGTTAATTAGCCTATCAGAATTTTCCAAGCTGTTTAAAAGCACAGTCAACTTAGTGTATGTAAACTTCTGACCCACTGGAATTGTGATACAGTGAATTATAAGTGAAATAATCTGTCTGTAAACAATTGTTGGAAAAATGACGTGTGTAATGCACAAAGTAGATGTCCTAACCGACTTGCCAAAACTATAGTTTGTTAACAAGAAATTTGTGGAGTGGTTGAAAAACTAGTTTTAATGACTCCAACCTAAGTGTATGTAAACTTCCGACTTCAACCGAATGTAAATAAGGTATTTCTGTTTTCTGAAAACCTGTTTTCACTTTGTCATTATTAGGTATTGTGTGTTGATAATTGAGAATTTGTTTTTATTTAATCAATTTTAGAATTAGGCTGTAACGAAAAAGTCAAGAGGTCTGAATACTTGTGACATTTGAAAAATGCTTTTATTTTTTTATTATTTAGTTATTTTTCTCAAACTTGTGTTTGGTATGTATTTGCATTTTTTATGTATAATCCAACTGCCATTTATAGTTGTACAATTTGAAAAGTTAATAATAAATAAATAAAATATTTACAAATAATCACTTGCTGGATGTAACTGAGCTGGATGCTGGATGTAATTCTGATCTGGATGCTGAATGTAATTCTGAGCTGGATGCTGAATGTAATTCTGAGCTGGATGCTGGATGTAACTCAGCTGAGCTTATGCTGTCCCCAAGACATCCAGGTAGCTCATCCATCCGTCCAGCTCATTCCAATTCGGCATCCAGTTCAACATTCACTCGAGTGCTCACACTGGCAGGACATCCAGGTGAGACTTTACAGTCTGTCCACATCTTACTGAATGTTACAGCTGCCTCTGCTGATGATTTTGCATTCATGAGAGAAATTCTTCTGATTTGAATTAAAGAGTATTTGACACTGATATGCACCCAAACAAAATCCCAAAGTTCAAACTAAATTGATGCATTAGAATATTTATAATATGGCATCTGATATTTGCAGGACAATATTATCATTGCAAGCATGGTTCTGTTCATGTAACATAATTTTATGAATATGTAATGGTGAATAAAAAAAATTAAAAAATATGACCCATAAAACCTAGCGGTCAAACACGGAAATGGTTCCAATGATCCTTCCACCATTTATTTTACACATTATGAATTTTACAAACATTTCAAACTTCAAACACTGATATGCACCCAAACAAAATCCCAAAGACCAAACTAAATTGGTGCATCAGAAAATGTATAATATGGATTCCAATATTTGCAGGACAATAATATCATTGCACGCATGGTTCCGTTCGTGTAACATAATGGGGTGGCAGGGTAGCCTAGATGGTTGCAAGTTCAAATCCCTAAGCTGACAAGGTACAAATCTGTCGTTCTGTCCATGAACAGGCAGTTAACCCACTGTTCCTAGGCCGTCATTGAAAATAAGAATTTGTTCTTAACTCACTTTAAATAAAGGTAAAATAAATGTATTAAGATGTAATGGTGAGAAAAACATTTTTAAACGTATGACCCATAAAACTTAGCGGTCAAACACGGAATGGTTCCAATGATCTTTTCGTCATTGATTTTACACATTGTGAATTTTGCAAACACTTCAAATAAAGTATGTGTTTCGTGTAGGCTAATCTTGGCGTGATGTTTTGATAACATGAAACTGACCTCTCGGGCAAGGTCAGTTTCATCAATATATTTGCTTCAATTTACTATCAAAAATGTAAAATGCTAATTAGCAACAGAGAAGACCTCAGCAAGACTACAAATGTATGCAGGAAGCTCCTGCACGTCATCTCTAGCCGACACTGTCAGCTACCGTTCACTAGCACGATCAGATACCTGTGCACAATACATGATGAATCCATGTGCTGTATTGAAATGAATTGAATAAAGTGTTGAACTTCTTCTGTCCCCTTTGTCTTAGCTTGCCACTGACTAAACTCCAGCAGATCAAAAAACGTATTTTGTATTACTTAGATAATTACTAGATAATTGTTTGTACAGTATGTCAACTTTGGTGTCTATTTCAGACCTTATGGCATTTTTCAATGATGCGCATTAGAGCATTTAAAAGGGGAAAATACCACTATAAGTCTGGCCATGTGTCACACCCTGATCTGTTTCACCTGTCTTTGTGCTTGTCTCCTACCCTCTCCAGGTGTCGCCCATCTTCCCCATTTATCCCCAGTGTAAATATACCTGTGTTCTCTGTTTGTCTGTTGCCAGTTCGTTTTGTTTCGTCAAGCCAACCAGTATTTCCTGTGCTCCTGTCTTTCTCTAGCTCCTGTCTTCTAGTTTTCCCGGTTTTGACCATTGAGCCTGCCTGCTGTTCTGTACCTTGTCACACCACCCTGGATTACTGACCTCTGCCTGCCCTGACCCTGAGCCTGCCTGCCGTTTTGTACCTTTCGGACTCTGCTCTGGATTGCTGACCTCTGCCTGCCCTTGGCCTGTTGTTGGCCTGCCCCACTGTTTTTGTAATAAACTTTTCTTACATCGACACTGTCTGCATCTGGGTCTGGCCATGACGGACAGCAGACTCGGACCAGCTCCGCAATGCCCTCTCCTCCCAAGGAGCCACCATTGGAAGGCATGAGGAGTTGCTTCGTGGTCTTATGGAAGGGTTCCAAACCTTGGCCGAACGCCATGACCGCATGTTGAACACATTGCTGGAGGAATTCCGCAGGTTGTCTGTCTGGCCGCCTACCACGATGGTAACCTCCCAGCCCCTCAGTAACCCGGCTGTTAGCAGCACGGCCACCCCGGCCACCCCCGGTTTCCCGATAACTCTGCTTACCTCCCCCAGAATGCTTCGCTGGAGAGTCGGGAACCTGTCCGGCGTTTCTCTCATCATCGAACTGCAGCCCTCCTCCTTCCCCTCGGATCGCTCGAAGATAACGTACCTTATCAGGCTGATGTCCAGGAGGGCTCTCGCCTGGGCTACGGCCGTGTGGGAACAACAGTCGGCCAAATGCTTCAGTCTGGAGGAGTTTGTGGTGGAGGTGAAGAAGGTTTTAGATTCTCCATTGTCTGGGAGAGAGGCTGCCCGGTAGTTACTGCAGCTTTGGCAAGACTCCCTCAGTGTGGCAGACTATGCGGGGGATTTCTGGACTCTGGCAACTTACAGTGCCTGGAACCTGGAATCGCTGTTCGACACGTTCCTGCACAGATTATCGGAGGAAGTTAAGGACGAGCTAGCAGCCTGAGAACTACCGACGGATCTCTACTCGCTCATTACCTTGACCATCTGGATCGATGGGAGGCTACAGTAATGTAGGAAGGAGGAGGTCACACGCCCTCCCAAAGATTTCACCTCGCTTCTGAGGTATCCCGGAAGACACCGACGTCATCCATGGCCGAGAGGACCCGAGGCTACCCGAGAGTCTCCAAAGTCTGCCAATTCACCTCTTCCCGAGCCGATGCAACTAGGCAGAGCTAGGCTGTCCCCAGCCAAATGCCTACACTGGCTTCACACGAAGAGTTGCCTGTATTACGGGACTACTGGTGATTATGTGTCCTCCTGTCCACTAAGAGATCAGGCTCACCAGTAGGGACGAGTACTCTGGTGGGCCATAAGGAGAACATTTCCTCTCCCCTTACTCGCACCCCTTTCCATGCCATGTTGCTGTAGGGTAACCAGTCGAAATCTCTCTGCGTACTCATCGACTCTGGGGCCGATGGGAGTTTTATGTAAGCTATCATGGTGTCCGAACTGGGCATCCCCACTGAGCCCCTCTCCATTCCCATGCATCTTAGAGCACTGGACGGGCACTCTATAGGCCGGGTCACCCACAATACCACTCCCATCAACCTACGAGTGTCAGGGAAACAGAGCGAGGCAGTCCAATTCATGCTAATTAAGTCTCTTCAGGTTCCTGTGGTATTGGGATCATCTTGGCTCCAGCGACAGAATCCCCTCATTAACTGGACTGCTGGAGCCATCATGGGCTGGAGCCTGTTCTGCCACATCCATTGCTTGAAGTCAGCGCAGCCTGCCCTGGGAAGTCTTCCTGTGGCCTCGGTAGTTCTCCCGGACCTCTCTGCCATTCCCGCGGAATACCAGGATATACAGGAGGTTTTCAGTAAGGCCCGGGCCACTTCACTTCCTCCGCATCAACCCTATGACCGTGGGATCGACCTTCTCCCTGGCACCACCCTGCCCCAGGGACGACTGTACTCTCTGTTGGGTCCGGAGACCAAGGCTATGGAGAACTACATTGAGGACTCCGTAGCTGCAGGGTGTATCTGTCCTTCTGCCTCCCCCGCCGGCACAGGGTTCTACTTTGTGGAGAAGTAGGACAAAACCCTGTACCCGTGCATCGACTACCGGGGCCTCAATGACATCACAGTGAATAACTGCTACCCGCTACCACTCATCACCTCGGCCTTCGAGCCACTCCAGGGGGCCACCGTTTTCTCCAAGTTGACCTGCGGAACGCCTACCATCTGGTGCGGATTCAGGGAAGGGACGAGTGGAAGACTGCCTTCAATATAGCCAGCGGTCACTACGAATATCTGGTCATGCCATTCGACCTTACCAATGCCCCAGCTGTGTTCCAGGCCCTGGTTAAGGATGTTCTCCGCGACATGTTGAACCGGTTCGTCTTCGTCTACCTCGACGACATCCTCATTTTCTCCCACTCAGCCCAAGAACACGTGCTCCACGTCCGACAGGTCTTCCAGCACCTCCTGGAGAACCAGCTTTTTGTGAAAGCAGAGAAATGTGAATTCCATCCCCTTCTTTTGTTACATCATCGCTGCAGGAAATTAACAGATTGATCCCGTGAAGGTGAGAGCGGTAGTGGACTGGCACCAGCCTACGTCCAGAGTGCAGTGTGTAACGTTTCCTGGAATTTTGCCAACTTTTATAGCCACTTTATCCGGGGCTACAGCACCCTGGCTTCCCCGCTGTATGCACTCACCTCGCCCAAGGTTCCGTTCACGTGGTCCCCAGCTGCTGACCGGGCATTACGGGACCTCAAGCACTGCTTCACCACAGCTCCCATATTGGTTCCTCCTGACCCGTCCCGTCAGTTCGTGGTGGAGGCCGATGCTTCGGATGTCGGAGTGGGGCTGTCCTGTCCCAGCGTTCTGCCCTTGACCTCAAGTTACACCCCTGCGCCTTCTTCTCCCATCACCTAAACACCACAGAGAGGAATTACGATGTGGGGTTTCTCGCAGTGAAGATGGCGTTGTAGGGGTGGAAACACTGGTTGGAGGGGGCGGAACATCCGTTCATTGTGTGGACTGATCACAAGAACCTGGACTATCTCCACACCGCCAAGCGTCTCAATTCCAGGCAAGCTAGGTGGGCCCTGCTTTTCACCTGGATTAACTTCTCCCTCTCCTACCAACAGGGATCCAAGAATATCAAGCAGGATGCGCTGCCATGCCACTATAGCCCCGCGGCTACACCCTCGGACCCCGAGACCATCCTTCCCTCCTCGTGCCTGGCGACGTTAATCAGCTGGGGAATAGAGAAGCAGGTCCATCAGGTGCAATGTTCCCAGCAAAACCCTGGGGGGCCCACATAACCAGATGTTTGATCCTGATGCTGTCCACCCCTCGCTCCTGGAGTGGGACCTATCCTCCAGGCTAGACTGCCACCCGGGCTCCCATCAGACCCTGGCCTTTGTGCGGCAACGCTTTTGGTGACCTACCATTTGGTGACATCTCCGCATTCATCGCTGCCTGCACGATCTGTGCGCAGAACAAGACTCCTTGGCAAGCTCCAGCTGGTCTCATTCAACCATTGCCTGTCCCTCACCGTCCCTGGTCTCACATATCCCTGGACCTCTCCACAGGTCTCCCGCCGTCTGATGTCAACACTGCAATCCTGACAGTAGAGGACCTGTTTTCCAAAGCCTCCCATTTCATTCCTCTCCCCAAGCTACCCTATGCCAAAGAGACGGCCCAGCTCATGGTGCAGCACGTCTTCCGGATCCATGGACTCCCGGTGGACATGGTCTCCGACCGGGGTCCTCAGTTCTAGTCCCGGTTCTGGAAGGCGTTATGCACACTCATTGGGTCGTCGGCCAGCCTGTCCTCCGGGTTCCACCCTCAGTCCAACGGCCAGTCAGAGCAAGCCAATCAAGACCTTGAGACCACTCTTCGCTGCCTTGTCTCCGCCAACCCCACCACCTGGAGCCAGCAACTCGTGTGTGTTGAATAAGCCCGCTACACCCTCCCCTGCTCTGCCACCGGACTCTCGCCTTTCGAGGGCAACACCCTCCCCTGCTCTTCCCGGAGCAAGAGGAAGAGGCCGGCATACCCTCGGGCCAGATGTTTGTCCGCCACTGTCGCCGTACCTGGAAGAGAGCCCAGTCGGCTCTTCTCAAGACTACCTCCAGGTATCGGCGACAAGCGGACTGACACCGGACTTCGGCTCCCCGGTGTCGTCTCGGGAAGAGGGTATGGCTGTCTACTTGAGATCTGCCCCTCCGGGTGGAGTCCTGCAAACTTTCCCCCCATTTTACTGGCCCTTTCCCCATCCCCACAATGATTAGCCCCTTCTGCTGTTCATCTTCTGTTGCCCCGTACCCTCCGTATACATCCCACTTTTCATGTGTCTAGGATTAAAACTATGTCTCACAGCCCTTTGTCTCCTGTTTCGGACTCTGATCTGGATTGTTGACCACTGCCTGCCATTGACCTGTCAACATTCTACAAAGAACGATACACTTAATCAATTATCATTAACCAGATTCTGTCATCATTCAAATCAAACTTTATTTATACAGCACATTTTTTACAACAAATGTATTTTAAGGTGTTCAAATGAATGTATTGAAAGGCATGTGGCACTTAACATCTTCCATCTTGGCAGGTCTCTGTAGGTGACCAGGTGATTCCCTCTATGCCTCCGTGGAGCTCATACAGGTAGCCATGAAGCCTATTTTGGTGGGTCACAATATCAGCCGTACGGATGTGGAATGCTAGTGGAGGAAGCCAGCCGTGCCCAACTAGGTGCAGTCAGTGGAGGACCTGTACCTGGCCGAAGACTACAACCCTCTGTCCCGAGAGCCCACAGAGGAGGATCTTCAGTAGCTAAGGAACCATCTCTGGGGCAGGTTCAGTGGAATGGCATGTCTCCCTGAAACTGAGCCAGAACAACTGCTACCCTCCCTGTCATCCCTGTCTGTACTGGAAATTGTAAAAAAAATAAAAATAAAAAATAAAGGCACATTGGGCAAGCCGGCATCCTGGTTGGCATGGAGCTGTTGGTGGAGCAGCCGAAAGCTATATGGCAGGCAACAGTTCGACAGTGCACCAACCCCAACTGACACACCATGAGAAGATGGAGGTTGACAGCCATAAATTATGGAGCAGTGGTTAGGGCCAAGCGTGTTACTCCATCACTGCTAAAAAAGGGTCCTCAGATCACAGTTGTTGGATGGGTGTCTGTAAAGTGGGGCACAGGTAACAAAGAGGAGGGCATCAAGGCATTTAAAATGGCTACAGGGATGGATGTGCAGGAGGGCTTTTGTTCACGGGGACTGGGATTCTGGGTGGGCACCACAGCTGTGTTGGAGGTCAAGTGTCCCTATGGTGCAAGGGACCTTACTATTGAAGAGACAGTGAAGTTGAAGGATTCCTATATGAAGGAAGGAGGGTTTTACTGCCTCTGTGAAGACAATCCTTCCTGGCACCAGGTCCAACGTCAACTCCACATCACTGGAAGGGATATCTGCTTCTTCGTTGTGTGAACCACCAAATCCTCCATCACCATCCCCATCCAGCGTGACAACGTCTGACAGACTCCTATTGCTCGGCTTGTCAGCAACTGTTTTCAGGGAAGCCAATGGTCCAAAATTATTCCACATAGTTCATACAGACACACTAGGCTCCCAGAATAGGTTGTCACACCCTGATCTGTTTCAGCTGTCTTAGTGCTTGTCTCCACCAACCTCTGGGTGTCACCCATCTTCCCCATTATCCCCTGTGTATTTATCATTGTGTTCTCTGTTTGTCTGTTGCCAGTTCATTTTGTTTTGTGAAACCTAACAGTGTTTGTTTCCCTGCTCCTGTTTGTTCTTGCTCCTGTTTTCTAGTCCTTCACGGTGTTGACCATTCTGCCTGCCCTGACACTGAGCCTGCCTGCCATTCTATACTTTGCCCCACCTCACTGGACTATTGACCCCTGCCTGCCCGGACCCTGAGACTGCCTGCCGTTCCTTTTGCACCCTCTCTGGATTACTGACCTCTGCCTCCCTTTGACCTGTTGTTTGCCTGCCCCTGTACTAGAAATAAACTTTGGATTCTTCGACACTGTCTGCATCTGGCTCATACCTGAAACGTGATAGTTATATTACATACAAGTTTTGTTCAAAGCAGCCAACTAAAGTAATGTAGTTAATTTGATCATGGGCACAGTGGGAATTTATATCTGTGATGTTCAAATAATTTCTTGCTCCCTGTGTCTTACTAGCTGAAGGTCCCAGTCATCCCTGCCTATACCTGAAATTGTTGAAAAACAAGTGAACAATGAATAAAGATCATACACAAACAATAGGCTCCTAGAATAGGTTATATTACATTCAAGTGTTGCTCAAAGCAGCCAACTAAAGTAATGTAGTTAACGTAAGTTCAATCACAAAGGCTGGTCTGAGTGCATCTCCTCCCAGTTTCATTCACTAGTACGACACAATTCACATTGCATTTTATAATGGGCACAGTGGGAATTTATAGTTGTGATGTTTAAATTACGTCTTACCCCCAGAGTTAGAGAGAGTACATCATTTCCAGCATATCTTCTTGCTGAGGATGGTGTTGATTATGCACTGCTTCTCGTGGGGTGAGCCTGGTGTTCCGCATGTCACTCCTCATGTCTAAAACATGGGGAAAAGGGGACATAAAGTAAAAATGTGGATGCAATTATGAATTCTATGTTTTACACAATATTGTATCATATTTGATGAGTTACTGACCTGTCCGTCCACAGGCTCGATCTGTTGTAGTCTCTACAACTTGACACTTGCACTCGGATCACACTGGCAAAGGATGTCCGTGCACCAGATGGCACAAGGGATGCACTCCTTTTGGACTGGAAAACAAAGAGACATTAGGTCAGTGGTGGGTCTTTCTCAATGCCCTATCAACATCTTTATCTGGACAGAAAATGCATTGTTTATCATAATACAAACCCACCTTGGACAATGTGACAAATGGTCCCTCAACACCCAATCCTCATGCCTCATTGTTTGTTCTTTTTTCCCAATCAACAGTCTGGATCTTTCTCTGGTAAATACAGGGCCATTTCTCTTTCCCACTGGAAAATGACAGATACAGACCTGATTGTTGCCACTGGGTTTCCGGTCCACCAATCTGAAATAAAAAACATTTTAACTTTTACTAGCTAGCTAAGTTGATTACTAAAATGGTCAAATCTATATTAAAATTCCATAACCCACAGACCTACACTTGACTAAAGTAACTGTAAAATGGACTGGGCTTTCATCTATCTGCACATCTAAAATCCTACAATGTGAATGGGACATTTCTGCTGGGATGGAATTATCAGGAATGCTCAACTAAATGATCAGGACTGTCTAGGGTACTATTTGACGAAGAGGTTTAGTATTGTGATGAGCTATATGACTGTACTTCTGATTCTAATTATCAAGGGGGAAGTTAAAACCCTCAGCGGTGAGGTCATTGAGGAGGACAAACAGTGATAGGGGGATCATCTGAAAGGGACTGACATGCAGGGATGGAACATAAGGATTTTGGGCACTGGCCAGCAGACAACAATTTTCTACTAGCCCGGGTCCTAAATCTGTGGCATGCGATGTTTGTAAAGTTTGGCACATTTTCTACTAGCCATTTCACTGTTGTGTCAGGCTAGTTTGGCACATTGTCTACTAGCCCAGTCTGAAAAGTACTATCCTTGGGCTAGTTTAATTTCCATCCCTGTTGACGTGTATAACTGACTTCACAGGTCATTTGATTAGTCGTGTACAGATGCACTCGTGGAACAAAACCGTTTTGTGTTTTGTATGGGAAAACATTGAACCCACAAGTCCTTTGATAGCCAGCTAGTTAACGTTAGGTCACCGTTCATATGTAGTCACACTTTTCCCTGTGGTGACATGTTAATTAATGTTAAATAATGTTAGCTAGTTAGCGCTAATCACTAACGTTAGGCACATTTGCTAATTCAGAAGAATGGCGCCGGAGGGGATGTCTGCCGTTTTACGGGCTCTTAACCAATTGTGCTATTTTGTGTGTTTTTTCACACTGTTTGTAACTTATTTTGTACATAATGTTGATGCTACCATCTCTTATGACCGAAAAGAGCTTCCGGATATCAGAACAGCGATTACTCACCTCGAACTGGATGAAGATATTTTCTTTAATGAGTCCGAAGCAAAGGATATAAGTAATGTTGCTCCCAGACAAGGCCCAAATCACTGTCATTCACGTGAAGAAAATAAGTAAATACAGGGGGCGGAGATCAGTGTGCCTTGTGAGAATTCGTCGGCGAGTAGGTAATGGTAGTCTTGAGGTATAGTACCTCATGATAACCTGTAGACCACACTATCTACCAAGAGAGATTTCATCTATATTTTTCGTAGCTGTCTATTTACCACCACAAACCGAAGCTGGCACTAAGACCTTACTCAACGAGCTGTATAAAGCCGTAAGCAAACAAGAAAATGCTCATCCAAAAGCGGCGCTCCTAGTGGCCGGGGACTGTGTGGTGCCAGGAAAACAACCTCTCCCTTAACATGAACAAGACAAAGGAGATGATTGTGGACTACAGGAAAAGGAGGACCGAACAAGCACCCATTCACGTCGATGGAGCTGAAGTGGAGTGGGTCGAGATTTTCAAGTACCTTGGTGTCCAAACTATCATGGTCCAAACACACCAAGAAAGTAATGAAGATGGCCTTTTCCCCCTCAGGAGACTGAAAAGATTTGGCATGAGTCCCTAGATCCTCAAAAAGTTATACAGCTGCACCATCGAGAGCATCCTGGTCGGTTGCATCACCGCCTGGTATGGCAACTGCTCAGCATCTGACCGTAAGACGCTAACAGGGTTAGGGAGTAAAGGATTACATGTTACATTTAAGGGATTACAAAAAAAACGGTAACTGTAATCCATTACGTTACCAACAAAAAATTATATAATCAGATTACAGATACTTTGGAAAAACTAGATGATTACTTCAAGGATTACTTTTAAATTCAGAAAGGATGTTTCGGAAAAAACATATTTCACACTTCTGTTTTCTCAATGACATTCTAATCAGCATTGAAAAATTGCGCAAGTTTAAGTTTGTTCCACCTGAGCGAGTCTGACCACAAGATGATGACACACCAAATGTGTTTGATCGATCGTGGGAAAAGCACAGCAATAGGCTTTGGTCCAAGGTATGTCTTCCAATGGTGCGACTGCTGTCGGCATCCAAAGATTATCCAACTTCCATAAACGCTTGGAGGTAAGGATGACAGCAGTGATGTAGTCTATGGCGATACAGATATCACTTATTGATTTCTACATAGCGCATTTATGTGAATCACACTGCTGCTTCCTCGTTTAGCTATTTGCGATTTACGGATTGTGGTTGTTGTGGATGGTGGTTCACAAATCTAAATGTGTATTTGAACCCAATAATGGTTGAATTCAAGAAGTTTAAGCTGCTTATCAATCATTGTTTTTGAAACCAGTGGACAGCCAGTGAAAAATGTGCTCTTGCAACAGCTGCATAGTGCGGATCCCAGCCAATGTAATATACGCTGATAAAAAAAATCTATAGGCCTAATGGACACATGCTCAAACTCGCACACATTTGATAGACTTAAAGGGGTAACCTGTAGTTAATAAATGACAGTATATCATTACTTTAAGACATGAAGGTCAGTCAATGTGGAAAATTTCAAGAACTTTGAAAGTTTCTTCAAGTGCAGTCGCAAAAACCATCAAGCATCATGATGAAACTGGCTCTCATGAGGACCGCCACAGGAAAGGAAGACCCAGAGTTACCTCTGCTGCAGATTATTTTATTAATTTCACCTTTATTTAACCAGGTAGGCTAGTTGAGAGCAAGTTCTCATTTACAACTGCGACCTGGCCAAGAATAAAGCAAAGCAGTTCGACACATACAACAACACAGAGTTACACATGGAATAAACAAACATACAGTCAATATTTACAGTAGAAAATAAATCTATATACAGTGTGTGCAAATGAGGTAAGATAAGGGAGGTAAGGCAACAAATAGGCCATGGTGACAAAGTAATTACAATATACCAATTAAACACTGGGGTGATTAATGTAAAGATGAATGTGCAAGTAGAGATACTGGGGTGCAAAGGAGCAAGATAAATAAATAAATACAGTAGGGGGATGAGGTAGTTGGATGGCTATATTACAGATGTGCTATGTAATGGTGCAGTGATCTGTGAGCTACTCTGACAGCTGGTGCTTAAAGCTAGTGAGGGAGATATGAGTCTCCAGCTTCAGTGATTTTTGCAGTTCATTGGCAGCAGAGAACTGGAAGGAAAGGTGGTCAAAGGAGGAATTGGCTTTGGGGGTGACTAGTGAGATATACCTGCTGGAGCACGTGCTACGGGTGGGTACTGCTAAGGTGACCAGTGAGCTGAGATAAGGCACGGCTTTACCTAGCAGAGACAGATGATAAATTAATTAGAATAACTGCACCTCAGATTGCAGCCCAAATAAATGCTTCACAGAGTTCAAGTAACAGACACATCTCAACATCAACTGTTGACAAACAAGGAACAAAGAAACTACTACTAATGGACACCAATAAGAATAAGAGACTTGCTTGGGCCAAGATACACGAGCAATAGACATTAACCCTGTGGAAATTTGTCTGATGAGTCCAAATTCGAGATTTTTGGTTCTAACCGTCTTTGTGAAACGACGAGTAGATGAAAGAATGATCTCCGCATGTGTGGTTCCCACCATGAAGCATGGAGGAGGAAGTGGGATTGTGTGCGGGTGCTTTGCTGGTGACACTGTCTGTGATTTATTTAGAATTCAAGGCACACTTAACCAGCATGGCTACCACAGCATTCTGCAGCAATACACCATCCCATCTAGTTTGCGCTTAGTGGGACTATCATTTGTTTTTCAACAGGACAATGACCCAATACACCTACAGGCTGTGTAAGTGTTATTTGACCAAGGTGGAGAGTTATGGAGTGCTGCATCAGATGACCTGGCCTCCACAATCACCTGGCCTAAACCCAATTGAGATGGTTTGGGATAAGTTGGACCGCAGAGTGATGGAAAAGCAGCCAACAAGTGCTCAGCATATGTGGAAACTTCTTCAAAACTGTTAGAAAAGCATTCCTGAAGAAGCTGGCTGAGAGAATGCCAAGAGCATACAAAGCTGTCATCAAGGCAAAGGGTGGCTACTTTGAAGAATTTCAAATATAAAATATATTTTGATTTGTTAAACACTTTTTTTGGTTACTACATGATATCATATGTGTTATTTCATAGTTTTCATGTCTTCACTATTATGAAGAAATTTAGAAAATAGTCAAAAATAAAGAAAAACCCTTGAATGAGTAGGTGTTAAAACCTTTGACTGGTACTCTATATCATTTAATTATTGAAGAATATAACATAACTGTCACACTCCATGAGAACCCAAAATATAAGCTTGTTTTTCTTCAATGTTTGTAAACATTGTAAATGTAAACACACACTGTATACCCTCATAACATGGTTAAAACAATCATGTTGCTATCATGGATGGTCAAGTCTTTAAATTCATAGCTCTGTCTATTAATCTGAGAGTGGTTACATTTCTCCAGGCCTATCCCTCAGCTTTTTATCAAAACAGAGGTCCAACAATTTTGTTATTTTTTCATCTGTTGATTTTACCTTTAAACAGCTGCATATCATCAAGATATCAAAGTGTCACCAACAAAAAGGTAAACAATAGGCCTATAGCAAATGCAGCATATAACATACATTTTTCACATGTAAATAGCACTTTTTAGCAGCGCTCAAAGCCTGCCATTCCATGAGCGCAGCATTTATTTTTCAACTTGAATCATCAAAATCATAAACAACAGAGTAGGGATGGCTAATAAGTCCTTAGTTTTGGGGTTATGCTCAGGTAAAAACTATTTGGCTAATCTATACTTCCATATTTCCAAGTACTATTCTTGAAGATCAAGGGGTATAACATTTATTGAAGTGACTGTAACTCTGATAAGACTTTGGTTTTTAATGTAAAGATCTAATTTTACAATATTATTATATGTAGTAGAAAGCAATGGGTTAGAAGAAGCCTACATTACCAACACAATTTTTTTTTAAACATCTATATATGGCCAGCTATGTAAACTTTAACATTGATTTATCCTGCAATAGATATCGTTCAATTGGGAACATACAGTCGGAAGTTTACATACACTTAGGTTGGAGTCATTAAAACTTGTTTTCAACCACTCCACAAATTTCTTGCGATCAAACTATAGTTCTGGCAAGTCGGTTATGACATCTACTTTGTGCATAACACAGGTAATTTATCCAACAATTAGTTACAGACAGATTATTTCACTTACAATTCACTGTATCACAATTCCAGTGGGTCAGAAGTTTACATGCTCTAAGTTGACTGTGCCTTTAAACAGCTTGGAAAATTCCAGAAAATTATGTCATGGCTTTAGAAGATTATGATAGGCTAATTGACATAATTTGAGTCAATTGGAGGTGTACCTGTGGATGTATTTCAAGTGCCTCTTTGCTTGACATCATGGGGAAATCAAAAGAAATCAGCCAAGACCTCCACAAGTTTGATTCATCCTTGGGAGAAATTTCCAAATGCCTGAAGGTACCACGTTCATCTGTACAAACAATAGTACGCAAGTATAAACACCATGGGACCATGCAGCTGTCATACCGCTCAGGAAGGAGACGCGTTCTGTCTCCTAGAGATGAACGTACTGTGGTGCAAAAAGGGGCATATCAATCCCAGAACAGTAAAGAACCTTGTGAAGATACTGGAGGAAACAGGTACAAAAGTATCTATATCAACAGGAAAACGAGTCCTATATCGACATAACATGAAAGGCCGCTCAGCAAGGAAGAAGCCACTGCTCCAAAACCGCCATTAAAAAGCCAGACTATGGTTTGAAACTGCACATGGGGACAAAGATCGTACTTTTTGGAGAAATGTTCTCTGGTCTGATGAAACAAAAATATAACTGTTTGGCCATAATGACCATCGTTATGTTTGGAGGAAAAAGGGGGAGGCTTGCAAGCCAAAGAACACCATCCCAACCGTGAAGCACGGGGGTGGCAGCATCATGTTGTGGGGGTGCTTTGCTGCAGGAGGGACTAGTGCACTTCACAAAATAGATGGCATCATGAGGGAGGATAAATTATGTGGATATATTGAAGCAACATTTCAAGACATCAGTCAAGAACTTAAAGCAAATGGGTCTTCCAAATGGACAATGACCCCAAGCATACTTCCAAAGTTGTGGCAAAATTGCTTAAGGACAACAAAGTCAATGTATTGGAGTGGCCATCACAAAGCCCTGAACTCAATCCCATAGAAAATGTGTGGGCATAATTGAAAAAGCGTGTGCGAGCAAGGAGGCCTACAAACCTGACTCAGTTACACCAGCTCTGTCAGGAGGAATGGGCCAAAATTCACCGAACTTATTGTGGGAAGGTTGTGGAAGGCTACCCAAAACGTTTGACTCTAGTTAAACAATTTAAAGGCAATGCCACAAATACTAATATAGTGTATTAGTAAACTTCTGACCCACTGGGAATGTGATGATAGAAATAAAAGCTGAAATAAATCATTGTCTCTACTATTATTCTGACATTTCACATTCTTAAAATAAAGTGGCGATCCTAACTGACCTAAGATTGGGAATTTTTACTTGGATTAAATGTCAGGAATTGTGAAAAACTGAGTTTACATCTATTTGGCTAAGGTGTATGTAAACTTCCGACTTAAACTGTACAGTTTTGTCTTCTTCTAATGCCTCTTAAGGGGAAAGTAATCTAAAAGTAACTGAATGTGATCAAATTACGTTACTGAGTTTGGGTAATCCAAAGGTTACGTTACTGATTACAATTTTGGAAAGGTAAGTAGTAACTGTAAAGGTTTACATTTAGAAAGTGACCTACCCAACCCTGGGCGGTACAGGGGGTAGTGCGTACATCACTGGGGCCAAGCTTCCTGCCATCCAGGACCTATATTCTCGGCGGTGTCAGAAGAAGGCCCCAAAAAATGTCAAAGATCCCAGTCACCCAAGTCATAGACTGTTCTCTCTGCTACCGCACGACAACCGGTACCGGAGCGCCAAGTCTAGTTCCAAAAGGCTTCTTAACATCTTCTACCCCCAAGCCATAAGACTGCTTAATAATTAATCAAATGGCGACCCGGACTATTTGCATTGACCCCCCCCCCCCCCCCCCCCCCCCGCCTCCTTTGTTTTTACACCTCTGCTACTCGTTGTTTATTATCTATGCATAGTCACTTTACCCCTAACTACATGTACAAATTACCCCGACTAAACTGTACCCCTGCACATTGACTCTGTACCTCTGTCATTATTGTTATTTTATTGTGTTTCTTTTTATTTTTGTTTATTTAGTAAATATTTTCTTAACTCTATTTTCTTAAAACTGCATTGTTGGTTAAGGGCTTGCAAGTAAGCATTAAGCAGTAAGGTCTACACACCTGTTGTATTCGGTGCATGTGACAAATCAAATCTGATTTGTTTTAACATGTCACCGCTTATTGGTAAAGTCCCACTACACCAGGGTGAGATATCGTGCAACCTTTAGCTAGCTAACATTAGCTAATGTAGATAACTAGCCAACCTAGGTGCCTAACTACCTAGCTCACCAGGCGATATTCAGCTAGCTGTATATCTGCCCTGGTAGGCTAACGTTAGCTAGCATCTCACCAAGTGAAAAAGTATGACTACGCAAACTGTGAGCTAACGTTATGAAGCTGGCTAGCTCACAAAGAACTTAATAATAGGTAAATAATAAAAGATCAAAACAGTCATTATGCTATCCTATGTTGGTTTTCTTTTTCCTTGTAAGGAAAGTAAAGTGTGTTGTACACGTAACTACAGTCTGTGATTATCTAGCTAATTTTCAAAAGCATCTAGCTAACCACAGCTCTTTGACCAAAATAGCTTGTTAGCAGCTAGCAAACAGGGCTTACCTTATCACACAACTCCAGCGAAGCCTCTCACTCAGAGGACGGAAAACGATCAAATACACGTGTGCTTATCAAAGTAACGTTACTGGTTACAATCCGGTGTAGAGCCCAGAACCATCCTTGCTTCTGATCGACGGAGAGACCTAAGGTTAGCTAGTTAGCTAAAAAGGCCAGGGTAATTTAAAAAATGAGAGTAATGAAAAATGCTACGGTAGCTAGCTAGGTAATTTGAAAAATGCTAAACAAGAATACACACAAGAAATACAAAATATCAATTATTTACATGAGAAACTAGAAAGGCTGTAATATCTACTTGCTAGGTTACTTGTGGATGAGTTTGCATGAAGAAATGTGGAGGTTCTTTCCACCCTGTGCCTTGAGTGGTTACGTCAAAACTTGCATTAGGATGTGTAGTTCTGTATGATAGCCACATTAGCGGCTAATTAGCATTTTATTTTTGGAAAGTTATTACAGAAGAATATACTGATAAAAGTTACCTTGTCTGTGGTTATCAAAACGTAATGCCGGGATAAGCATACACAAAACACAAACCTTATGAAGTAGTTTGAAATTACCCTACGGAAAAAATGAATGGTGAAAAAACGATTGAAACCATTTTCGGGTTTTACAGCTAGGTTTTATGGGTATTATGGTTCATACTGTACTCAATTTACCAAGTTATTTAACAACAAAAAATATCTGATATCTGTGTACAACGCTGTAATCAATCAGGCACGATAAGGGAATTTGACAAAATGTGTTATAATACAAAAGCCTGACTTGCTTAGTTAAATAAAGGTTAAATTTAAATTAAATTAAAATAAACTGAAAGCATGCTTAATAAATTGCCCATGAAGCATTTTTTATAAAGGAACTATAGGACAATTATTTAATTAATCTGTTTTACTGTTTAATGTGTATTTAAAGATGCACTATGCAGAAATCATTCCTCCGTTTCCTGCTTGTTAATTTCAGTTTATGTGATAAAACAAGCAAGGATAGTGTAGATAATCATTGTACCATCTAAACCGCTGTGAAATATATTGTATTTTCAGCTATTTGAAGCTGGTGTACAAAACCGAAAGTAAAAGACTAAAAAATGAAACTTAAGAACGGGAAGCATGGAAATAGCTCACATAGAATAGATCTACTGCTTCTTAGTCTAGCTTTCAATGAGAATGACAGATCTATAACTCACTTTTCTATGTGAATTTGATCTAGTCCCCAAAAAGTTCCATATTGTAGCTTTAATATTTTATTTAACTAGGCAAATCAGTTAAGAACCAATTTGTATTTACAATGACCGCCTAGGAACAGTGGGTTAACTGGGCAGAAGGACAGTTTTTTTTTTTTACCTTGTCAGCTCGGGGATTCGATGTAGCAACCTTTCTGTTACTGGCCCAACGCTCTAACCACTAGGCTAGCCTGCCTAAATAATAGTTTAATATTATGTTTACCAAGTAACTTCACCACCAACAAGTAATTTTTGGTCAGCTGATTTATGCAGGAGGCATCACTGCAAGTCCCAGACTATTCATTACAAACGTGAGACATTACTATAAATAGGCCTTTCCTTTGTATGTTAACTACTAAGTTTTGAGCCTTACGCAACACGCGTCCGTCCCTAAACCAACTATGTTCCATCATGGAAAAGGTCATTAGACACAAATCTATCAAATCTGCGCAATGAATGTGTAAACTACTTTTTCGGGTTTTAGATAGGTGTTTTGTCAATCTTTTTTGGTCTATAATTTCAGATTTGCATTTTGTGGCGATATATTACTGATAAAAAGCTGCAAACCTCACTGACAGCAAAATATGAATGTCAACAAATCTACATATTTAACATTCCTCCATAGTTTACTTCCAATGCGTAATATCAATTTGGTTAATTGTGATTTAAATTAAAGTTATGTGTCTTGGTTAAATGATTATACTTGTTCAGCCCATGGATAACCAATTTGCGCCCAACCTCAGTGCCACTTTACACTTACCTGAAATCGCTGTATGGATGAATAATCCAATTACCGGCCGATTTGACGCGCTGTTGTTCCTTTTCAACAGCTTTTTGGCTCCCAAACATACGCAGTGAAAATTTATTAACTCCAGGCTGAAGCATGGAACTAAATTGCCGCTGCATGTATGTCCGATTGTCATTTGGTTCCCCATCATCTGTCACAATCTGGGATATATCCTCAGATTTAAAACTTGAGACAGAATTCATCTTCTGTTGGTTCTGCACAGAGGACGATGCTTTTCTACTAGGGGCATTTGAGAAGGAAACTCTGGGGTCCTTTTTCACAGTGGCAGTAGTTGTTGCCCCGGCCACCTCGGTCCCTTGCCCCTGTGCTAAGGACCCCGCTGAGGTAATAGAACCGTCCATGCTGGCGACTCTTGAATTACATCTAGACTGCCTTTTCCCGTCGTCGGGTTCAACTATTCCTGCTGTCTGCTTCTCCTGCCTAAAATATGATGGAGGACAGGCTCCCAGAAATGTTGGGGTCCCTTCTGCAATCTCCGCTTTTGTTGCATATCATACCGTTAATGCCTTCACCTGTCCAACCAGTAGCCAACCCGGTTAGCGCTGTTCCTGTGGCTCCTGTGGAGTCCTGTTCAGCCCTGTAGTCTGAGGCGCCACCGCCAGCAGCATCTCCCTGGCATAACAGAGCACAGTTTGTGGCGCGTGTAGGAACACTAGGTGCGGACTCCTCGCCTTGCATGAGCCACAGCTCATTGTTATTCGAGTTCTTGCAGTTCTTGTTGACGCTGCTCCCCCTCCTGGTGTAAATTTCTTAATCTTCATACTTCCACGTTTCCTATCACCTCCACCACCAAAGGAGCCGGTGTTGTGCCGAAAATTCCCCCCCTGCCAGAACCCCCCCTCCCCACTTCGCGTGAACGCACACACACTCAATTCTTCATTGCTTCGATTTGCATGCTAATTGATATTTCTGATCTCGTTAGGCTGCGTTTCATGAAATGTTTTATATCGGTTTGATCGCGGGGGAGGCACTAGTAATGTCTGCAGTTTTCGGTTTGGCTATTTGTTTCAAGTGTATTAGTCTATAAATAAATCTATTTGCCAAACTTCGTCATCTCTCCCATGTCTTATTCGAATTGTAGTTGTTCTGAAATGTTTATTGCTTTTCTACATTTTACTCCCTCCTCTGTTTAATATAACAGACATACATTAATTATTAATTTCGGTTGCCTATCCTGAAGTGAAGTTTGTTCAATAGAAAGTATTTGACTCTAGACACAAAATTAAGGAAATTAGAAGTGGGGATTTTGGCAGGCTAAAAATCGAGGAGGGAGTACAATGTAGGCAAGCAATAAATTACAATATTCAATGATTACATTTCTCATTAACAGGTTATAGGCTACGTGTGAACCACAAAGTCAGAACAGTAGCGGAAATTAAGAGGGCAAAATAGACTAAATTTTTAGGGTAAGGCACATGGGCTACTTAAAAAAAAATATATATATATATATTTAACCTTTATTTAACCATGTTGTTGGGGATGGAAATGTCAGATATTTTGGTGGCCTTCCTAAGCTAGGATTCAGACACGGCTAGGACATCAGGGTTGGCGGAGTGTGCTAAAGCAGGGAATAAAACAAACTTAGGGAGGAGGCTTCTGATGTTAACATGCATGAAACCAAGGCATTTACGCTTTTCAGAAGTCAACAAATGATAGTGCCTGGGGAATAGGAGTGGAACTGGGGGCTATAGGGCCTGGGTTAACCTTTATATCACCAGAGGAACAGAGGAGGAGTAGGATAAGGGTACGGCTAAAGGCTATAAGAACTGGTCGTCTAGTGCATTGGGGACAGAGAATAAAAGGAGCAGATTGCTGGGCGTGGAATAATAGATTCAAGGCATAATGTAGAGACAAGGGTATGGTAGAATGTGAGTACAGTGGAGGTAAACCTAGGTGTTGAGTGACGATGAGTGAGGTTTCGTCTCTGGTAGCACCAGTTAAGCCAGGTGAGGTCTCCGCATGTGTGTGGGGTGGGACAAAAGAGCTATCAAAGGCATTTTGAGCGGGACTCAGGGCTCTATAGTGAAATAAAACAATAAGTACTAGCCAAGACAGAGAGGCATATTGGCATTAGAGAGAGGCATAAAGCAATCACAGTTGTTGATCAGGAGAGCTAAGACAACTATGGGTAAATGGCAATGAATGGGCAGAGCGGGTCAGTTAGGTACATACAGTACCTGAGTTCGAGGCTGGGGCCGACAGGTAAACAAAAGGAGGTACCGTGTTATTGAAACAGTCCAGGGGGCATCAGCTGTGTAGCCGAGTGGTCATAGGGTCAAAAGAGCAGCAATAGGTGAGTCAGGGTGCCGTTTGATAGTCACTACTACTCTAGGCGAGCAGGGGACACAGCGTTCAGAAATATGTTAGCGGGCCGGGGCTAGTAGATGGTTCTTCGGTGACATCGTAACAGAATAGCCTGTTGAGACCACATCGGGCGATCACGTCGGCAGTCCAGTCATGATGGCGGGACTCTGTGTCGACAATAAAGGGTCCAGGCCAATTGGCAAAGGAGGTATTGTAGCCCTAGAATTAGCTGGTATATGGGCCTAGCTCAAGGCTAGCTGGTGCTTGCTTCGGGACAGAGGCGTTAGTTAACAGTAGCCACTCGTTTGCAGCTAGTTAGCTGCGATGATCCGGTGTAATGATCCTGAGCGGCAGGAATCCGCTGATATCGCGCTGATATCGTGTTGATATCATGCAGTCCGATATGCTCTGGGTTGATATCGTGCTACTAACAGCTTACTACACAACATATACCTAGCATTTCTTTATTAGCTACAGTATGCATATCTCTCTGGTATATTGCATCATTTATGCAGCGGCATACAATACATTTTTGGACTCACCTTGTTGTGCTGTTCTCACGTGAACAGGAAGGTGGTGTAATGGTAATTTCTTTTGTCATCAAACTTTGTCATCAAAGTCTGGCACTTTCTGGATTAATGGTGCTTTCAAAACAACTGGGAAATCGAAGAAGAAAATTTTTTGAATCATGATGACGTCAGTGATCTATCTCCATGTCGTAGCTCTAGAAAGAGGCCTGAGTTCCCGATTTACAATTCCGAGTTGGATGGCCGTTCAAAATCTATTTTCCCAGTCGTAGCTCGTTTTTCCAGAGTTCCCAGTTGTCTTGAACTTACTAAAGTCAGATTTTGCAGTTCCAAGTTAACAGTTGTTTTGAGCGGGGCACAAATCATTCTTCATTGACAGCATGGTCAATGTTGACTGTTTATAATTTTAAACTAGGAAAAAAGACCCTTAATCTTAGACTTGGGACCACACAGTCACAGCCACTCCACTAAATAGAAGGCTAATGATTGTTTGGCGATGCCTGCAGTTAGCCACTGATTCCTTCCAAACCACTCATTGTTGAATTTGCGTTTTCCAACTTGTTGTGTAACGTTTATGTCCAATGGCCGATGAGCACCGATACGTTTTATCTATAATTTCTCTTCATTATTTCTCTTCAATTGACAAGGATTAAAAAGGATTTGCCAGTAGATTGTCGACTTGATTCATTATGATGACTGCTAGCGAAGATTTTGAAAGTGTGATGTTGACATAATCAGTCCAATCAAAGCTACTATAGATATAAATGAGGATTTGACATCATTTTATCTGTGGCCAATTAATTACCTTGAGCCTTCTTGGATGGACACTTCTAATGTAACTCTATGGCAGCACCCTTAGACTTGGTGGTGACGTAGTGTCCCCATGAGTGAGAGAACACTGAGCCAATCACGGCACAACGCTCCGTATTTACTGCTGGCTTGCCCCACCATCACAGAAAGCAATGAGCTAAGCTGAAACAGCTGCATTTTTGAGCTGCCTTACTCAAGAAAACAAAAAAAGAGACCATGTTTATA